>NC_089825.1:17509264-18739978 GCF_035046505.1 Tiliqua scincoides
CAAAGTCACAGGACAAGATCACCTTCCCTTTCCAAGCGTCAGACTTGCAAGGTGGACAGCTACCACTGAAGGAGACAAATGTATAGGGACCCTCTTCCTCTGTAATGTTTAGCCAACATGTAATCTCTGTGATGCTACAGTGTTCTGCATCTCATGCTTTGATGCCACAGTGTTCTGCGTGTACCTGACGGTGGAGTATCAAGCATTATGACATCATAACATGTGGTAAATTCTATGAGAGCTCTAAATAAGCACCCAGACTTCCCTCTCTGAACAATACATGAGGGATGAGTGAGCTTGTGCCTCCCTGGCCCAACCTCCATGCATCAGCTGTCTCAGATCTCTACTTATTCAGTGGAATGAGCTTCATGTATGTACAAAACCACATGCATGTTGGATGCAATCGGGAACAGTGGCATGCCACAATCAGTTGGATATGTATGTGGAATCCAGTCTCGCCTTCTGCTGAGAGTGCTAACAATGAAGGGGGGCATGTGTGACACTTTTTCAACCCATCTCCCTCCACGTTTTCAGTGCATATCTGGTGGGAAGAAGACAGTCTCAATTGCTATGGAGGGAAGCCTAAACATGTAGCCTCCATTTCTGCACAGCAGCTAAGCAATTAATGTTCTATACAGTTCAGCTCCCCAGAAGCCTACTTCTGCCTTCACTGTTACAATCAGCCCTGGAGAGGAAGACAAAAGGATGCACAATCAAGTCAGATTTCATAAGGTCAAGAGACACATTCCCTCGTTCAAAGAGCCTTCTTGTGTCTGATTGGCTTCATTACACCTTTCTCTGCCTCTGCAATTCAGCTAATCTTTTCCTCTCTAGACCTGTTTTCCTGAACTAGCCTTTTCTTGCACAACCCTCATAAGGAGCCCATCCCCTGATACCTTTAGGCTAATGGAAGCACCACAGATCCATACAGAGAGGGGGGAGGCAGATTAAATATACAGCCTAGTAGATTAACTTTAATGTATGCTGTTTGAAATAGGACTTACCTCTGAGTATTATTGGCTTTGACTTGCCCAGTGGCAAGGTTTTGACTTGGAAAGGCTGTCTTTGTGCCTTCCACCATTATTAAAGTCTGTGGGTCAGAGGCCACAGTTCGGGCTGGACACAGTGACATCAGACAAATCAAATTGTCTTTAGCCTGATTTTTATAGAAAATACTGATGAATACATTGGAGTCTTGCTCCAGAGGACATTTTTGTTCCTCAGGTGGTCCTGAAAGTGAGATAGAAGAAGCTGAATTTGGACAACAGAACATATCAACTGCCCAGACTTAATCTATCATTAGCAGGGAAACCTGGAAAATGTAATATAGCAAGAAAAACTGAATTGCTCACCCTGTCCTCAAGCTGCCATCCTTAGGATTCTTTCAAAAGCTACAATAGTTAAATTGATAGAGGACTGATATTGGTGTGTATAGATCCTGTTTTTGTGTCTCGATATTCTTGTGCAGCCCTTGTGTACACTCTGTACAGTTGTGGTTTCTCCTACAGGACTAGGCTGATTGATTAAAAAACCCATTCATTGTAGACAGGAGGTCTTCCAAAATGTTTGAATGAAAATGTGGCCAACTGTAGAGAATAAAAGGACAGTCTCTGTTCTGCCCCTTGCTTCCTTGGTGATGTTATTAGTTATCCACTTAAAAAGAAAAAAGGAACACTGTTTTAATTGCTACACAATATTGGTAAGAGTATGCCACAGCTTTGTACTTTGGTTATGCCAATCGTGCAATGTAAGCAGCGAGATCAGGGCTTGTTTGGCACAGCCTGGAACACGAGAGTCTCCTCCCCTGAAAGGGGATTGGAGGGGGGCAGGGAGCTGGGTGGGCTCAGAGGGTTCTTAGGGTATTAGCACCCAGCCCTCTTCCTCCTCTGCACGTGGGCACAGTACTGACACCCACCCACCCGTCCCTAGAGCAGTCTGAGTTGTGCAGGTTCCTGTTTGGGGCCGGGTAGGAAGTTTTTGCTGCCTGCCATTATGGGCTGGTTGCGGGCAGTTTTTTCGCCTACCCCAGACTGCCAGGGTTAGAGGGACCTTTTTTCCTCTGCTGACTAACAAAGGTCACTTTATGGTAGGTGGTGAGGGTTAGAAGGTGTGAACTAGACTTTGGTGTGCACCTTCAGGCAGTATAGGCAGGTTAGAACCCACTTTTAGTCCTCGGGGGCCCAGCTGCACGGGGGCATGGATGGGGCCTTGGCCGGGACTGTGGGGCCACTTCAGAGGCTCTGCGGCTTGAGGTGGCATTGCCTGCCAGTGACGTCACCCGGTGCAAGAGGGTGCAAATTCTGATTTTAGTGATTGTGAAAACTTGTAGAGCCACACACACACACACACACACACACACACCCCTGTCAACTTACTAACACCTTATTGCAGCAGTTCTCACACTTTTAGCACTGGGACCCACTTTTTAGAATGACAATCTGTCCAGGACCCATTGGAAGTGATGGCCAGAAGTGACATCATCAAGCCAATTAAAATAAATAATTATAAATAATTAAATTAAAATAAAATAAATAATTAAATAAGGGGGGGCCAGTCCTGTTCCACCAAGTGAATCTACTCTGAAATAAGAACATAAGAACAGCCCCACTGGATCAGGCCATAGGCCCATCTAGTCCAGCTTCCTGTATCTCACAGCGGCCCACCAAATGCCCCAGGGAGCACACCAGATAACAAGAGACCTCATCCTGGTGCTCTCCCCTACATCTGGCATTCTGACTTAACCCATTCCTAAAATCAGGAGGTTGTGCATACACATCATGGCTTGTACCCCATAATGGATTTTTCCTCCAGAAACTCGTCCAATCCCCTTTTAAAGGCGTCTAGGCTAGACGCCAGCACCACATCCTGTGGCAAGGAGTTCCACAGACCGACCACGCGCTGAGTAAAGAAATATTTTCTTTTGTCTGTCCTAACCCGCCCAACACTCAATTTTAGTGGATGTCCCCTGGTTCTGGTGTTATGTGAGAGTGTAAAGAGCATCTCCCTATCCACTCTGTCCATCCCCTGCATAATTTTGTATGTCTCAATCATGTCCCCCCTCAAGCGTCTCTTTTCTAGGCTGAAGAGGCCCAAACGCCGTAGCCTTTCCTCATAAGGAAGGTGCCCCAGCCCCGTAACCATCTTAGTCGCTCTCTTTTGCACCTTTTCCATTTCCACTATGTCTTTTTTGAGATGCGGCGACCAGAACTGGACACAATACTCCAGGTGTGGCCTTACCATCGATTTGTACAACGGCATTATAATACTAACCGTTTTGTTCTCAATACCCTTCCTAATGATCCCAAGCATAGAATTGGCCTTCTTCACTGCCACCGCACATTGGGTTGACACTTTCATCGACCTGTCCACCACCACCCCAAGATCTCTCTCCTGATCTGTCACAGACAGCTCAGAACCCATCAGCCTATATCTAAAGTTTTGATTTTTTGCCCCAATGTGCATGACTTTACACTTACTGACATTGAAGCGCATCTGCCATTTTGCTGCCCATTCTGCCAGTCTGGAGAGATCCTTCTGGAGCTCCTCACAATCACTTCTGGTCTTCACCACTCGGAAAAGTTTGGTGTCGTCTGCAAACTTAGCCACTTCA
Source organism: Tiliqua scincoides (assembly GCF_035046505.1). Taxonomy (NCBI): domain Eukaryota; kingdom Metazoa; phylum Chordata; class Lepidosauria; order Squamata; family Scincidae; genus Tiliqua; species Tiliqua scincoides. Next base: position 17,512,875 of record NC_089825.1, read on the forward strand.
CTGCTCAACCCTGTCTCCAGGTCATTTATGAAGAGGTTGAAAAGCACCGGTCCCAGGACAGATCCTTGGGGCACACCGCTTTTCACCTCTCTCCATTGTGAAAATTGCCCATTGACACCCACTCTCTGCTTCCTGGCCTCCAACCAGTTCTCAATCCACGAGAGGACCTGCCCTCTAATTCCCTGACTGTGGAGTAGCCTTTGGTGAGGGACCGTGTCAAACGCCTTCTGAAAGTCCAGATATATAATGTCCACGGGTTCTCCCGCATCCACATGCCTGTTGACCTTTTCAAAGAATTCTACAAGGTTTGTGAGGCAAGACTTACCCTTACAGAAGCCATGCTGACTCTCCCTCAGCAAGGCCTGTTCGTCTATGTGTTTTGAGATCCTATCTATCAAATAAGTCCTATAGTCGTCAATGGGGCTTACTCTCAGGAAGGTATGGGTAGGATTGCAGCCTGTGAGTCCAAGCCTATGCATGTCTACTCTGAAGTAAGTCCCATAGTGGTCAATGGGGCTTACTCTCAGGAAAGTGTGGGTAGAATTGCAGCCTGTGAGCTCAAGCCTATGCATGTCTACTCAGAAGTAAGTCCCATAGTGGTCAATGGAGCTTACTCTGTAGTCTGCCTGCAATAACCCCCGCTCCCCCCCCCCAAAAAAAGAATAAGTGAGATTTCCAGCCTTCCCCAGTGCCCAGTTTAAAGTTCTTCTATTTCAGGCATATCAATACAAAGACCCTCCTGGCTTTGCAAGTGCAAAATAAAAAACTTTCCCCTTACGAGTTGAAGCCTCTTTTTTGCCCTTTTTAGTGGGGGGGAGGCTGCCTTCTGGAGCATTTGTTGCACTCCAGCTCCATCAGATTGCGACTATTCTGGTGTCCTCATATTCCTCTTTGCCTGGCCTGACCACCAGCCAAGGCACATCTGCCTACTCACGAGTAAACATGACTGTGAGGCTGCTTCACTTTCCATAGGGCTCAATAGACTCGCAGCTGGGAGGGAGGGACCTACTTCTCAGGTGTTTGGGGGGGCTGCATTCATTGGATCAGGACCATTCTGTTGTTGTTGGATTCCTCTCAGCCTGCCCTTTCCAACGGACTATGGCAAGTATGCCTACTCACGAGTAAATGCGCGATACAGCTCACTTTCACTTTCCATAGGGCTCCATGCATTTTTTCTTTCTGGTTTTTTGGCCATAACTTTTGAAGGAAAGCAGCTATTTCAATTCTGTTCTTTGCATTGCATTCAATTGGACCTTCCACATCCAATGGTGTATGGTATGATGGGGTAGTGCATCACCACCCGAGGGCGTGTCCCCCCGGCGCATCACCCGGTGCGGCCTGCACCCCCTGCATCCCCCTAGCGATGCCATTGTTCAGCTGCCTCACCCTTTTATGGGGTGTAGACCTGGATAAGCTGCACCACCTGTACAGGGTGCAGGCCCAGCCTGGGGAACAGATGTGATTATGGTGCCTTCCGAGGGTCCAGCCTCCACCCCACAGTTGCTTTGCTACCACAGCACCTGCAGGTCTCAGCCTCTCCTTCTGTACTATCTCTACCAATTAATAAAGCGGCCCTTTCTCCCAGCTCCATTGTCTCGAGTGTTCATGGGGGGGGGGGTGCACAAACAATAAAAAGTTTGTTTGCTGTGACAATTATTCTATGCTGAAATGTCTTTGAAATAGGAAAGCCCATTCTAGTGGGGGCGGAGAGAAAGGAGGTGGCTGCAAAGATGAAATAGAAGTTTCATTGTTGCAGAAGAGAAGAGGCCTTTGGATTAAACAAAGTGGGCAAAACAGGGTGTTGAAATGCAGTTGTCTCTTGCAGAGTAACCTGATTTTTCATCGTACCTCAGCCTGCTCTAAAGTTAGGCAATGCGGTGGTCCAAGTTTGGATTAATTCACATGATCTAATATATGCAAATGTCCATTAACATGCCTCACTTTTCTGCTTTCAAAGCATTGGTTATCTGTTGTTTGGTGTGGCATAGGGGAAAGAGTGTTGGACTGAAGCCTGAGCTCAAATGCCCCTTCAGCCATGAGGCTCACTAGGTGCCCTCCACAGGGTTGTTATGAGGAGACAGGGCACAGGGAAGGGATTCTATATGACTCTCTGAGCTCTTTGGAAGAAGGGAGGAGAATAAAAATGTACTACAGTAAGCCCTCCTTATCTGCAGGCTTGGCATCTATGGATTTGAGTATCTGCAGATGCCAAACCCATGGCTGGAGGACCTCAAACACCTCCTGGACGCAACCAAAAATCGCCACAGCAAATCAGAAGTGACTTCCAGTTGCATTCTGGAGGCTTCGGAGGAGGCTGTGAGGCCATTTGGGACCTTTAGAGGGCTGGGTGCAGTCCCCAGGTAAGTTGCTGCAGTACTGCACAGGGCCCCCACAGATTTCATTATTTGCAGATTTCAGTATCTGCAGGGGGTCCTGAAACCTACTAAAGGCCCACTGTACCAGTAGAGTAGCTAGTTAAAGCTCATTTAGGCTCGTTAAAGGGAGACTTTTGGATACCTATACTTCTAATATCCTACTTGCTGTTAATAAAACCTGTTCACCAGCATATTATCACCTACTGGTCAAAGTGGGGGAAATTCCCAATTATTTTTACATTTTGGAATGCCCAAAAATTAGAAGGGCTTTTTCTATGGCCCGTTGCAACTCTATTCCATCCGCTGTTCTTTGGGGTAGATTTCAAGGTATTCCTCTTCAGGAAAGAATCTGTCCTTGCCCCCAGCGAGTTGCAGAAACGTTAGATCACCTCCTTTTTCATTGCCCGCTCCATAGTGTGGCTAGGGGAAAATGCTTAGTTCTCCAACCCTATCTTAACTCCTCTTTTGAGGTCTCTGTTATATTGCAATCTTTATTAGCCTCCACTGACCCTAACACCATTTTCCAGATAGCTACATTTATTTCACAAATAGTGGCATCCAACTTGAAGCGTGTCCCTACTCCCTGAAGTCCATGTTTTATAATTGCAAATTTTAGTTTGGTATGCTATGGTTCTCTAGTCAGCTCTTTCAAGTTTTTTTTTTCTTCTTGTATATGTAAGTGTGTATGTATTGTAACGGTATGCCAATAAAGGTACTGAAACTGAAACTGAATGAAACTGTTCCCAGTGTGGAAGGGATTGTCACTCCTGAATTGGCCTTTTCAGCCACACTAGACGCTGTTCCAGAACCACCTTTCAGAGCGCGATACCATAGTCTTTCGAGACTGAAGGTTGCCAACTAACTAACATGACAACACCTCATTAACTCTCAGAACACTCACTCATTGGTCAATTCTGAGTTAAGGAAATCCACTTTGTTACATAAGTCAGTTGTATTTTCTTTTTCTGGTTATTTGGCTATAACTTTTCATACAGATACTTCAATGTAGTCTTTTCATTACATTCTGCATTAAATTATACATCAAATGATATATAACATGATGGCTTTATTCCTAAAAACCATGATTTCCAATTTTGGTCACTAGTGGTGTCCCCCCACCCCAAGATTGTCACCTTACTAACACCTCATTAGTTCCTTGTGTCATCATAATGTCTCGTTGGCTCTTTGAGAAATCAGTCTCATTGGTCCGTTTTGAGTAAAGGAAGTATACTTTTTGTTACATAAGATAGTTGTATTTTTGTTTTCTGGGTTTTTGGCCATAACCTATTTTGATAGAACAGAGATATTTCACTGTTTCATTGCATTCTGCTGTAAATTAAGCATGGAATGATATATAACATGATGGTATTATTCTTAAAATCCACAGTTTTTGCAAGTTTGGTCCTAATGGTATCACCCCCACAAGTGTGGCATTCGGGGTGGCCCGCCTCCACCCCTGCTAGCTATGCCACTGCACTGTACATATATTTCAACTACTTAAATGCCATATTAGCTATTTCAGAATAACCCTCAGTACCTTCAGTCTGTGCTACATAAATGTCACACATTCGTGTCAAGGCAAATCAATAGCTCTCCTTATTGCCTAACAAATGTGCTGGCATATAAGGTGTCCTTATAAGGTATTCAGAGAGTGTGTATTTTCTATCCATAGAAGTACACTGCTATGGAGAATTCATTTAGGTCAATGTAGCATCATTTGCTGCTTTTCCCTACCTTTTGTTGGTTTCGAGGCTGTGACACCCCTAATCATGATCTCATTTACCATTAATGCAAAGTTGTAATAGGACATATTTCTGGCATTTATGCATTTTTTGGTATAATTTATTTCTGATACTCTTTTTACTTGTTGTCAGTATTACAGTTGTCAGTATTACCTTGAAATATAAGCTCCACGTTTAAAGGGATTTTTAAGATACGTAGATTTTTGTTTAATTGAAGTGTCCGGGAGAGAGAAAGCACCATCTGAAGTGTTCTCTCTCTTTCTTCCTGTTTCTCATCTGGTGCCTGAAATGATAATCTCAAAGGGGGAAACCAGAAAGCCAGACGGTATATGCAGAGACATGCCAAATGCAAGGCTTTCACTGCCCTAATATGTTTAATGGTGGTCCCTTTAGGTTGTACTTTGAACAGCCTTCTTATTTTCTCATCTAGCATGGAAGGTGCTGCAGTTGCAACTTCAGAATGAATATGAAGGAATGCCAAGGAGCTGATGTTATCTAATTCATTTCACCCTCTTGCCACAAATGACGAGAGTGATCCAGGAACTCCAAGTCTGCGTGCAGGCTTCATTTAATTCTCTCCAACAGTAACATGTGCTATATTGGGTCGTTTCTATCCTTCACTCTGCCCAATATTCCTCATTTTAAATGTAGTTGGGAATTTAGGATTTTAGCCAGAAAATGACAACCTATTTATTTATATAGGTTTACTTATTTACATAGGCAGGAGGTCTGGGTAGAGCTGCCGCCTTGTATGCCTGAAGATCTGAGGCTGCCAGTTTCGAAACAACTGGAAGTACCCAAGAACTGACGACACACTGATATACTGATGAGCTGACCCTCGGTGGCAGAGAGGAGTTGCTGTCAAGTGGAGCGTGGGAGGCGAAGGGCCAGAGAGAGACCAGACCGGGAAGGAATCCAGCTGGAACGAGGCTTTCTATGAAAGACTAGAACTATTCAATTGTAAAAATCCCTACGGGGCTTTAGAATAGCCTGCCTATGTAAACCGCCTTGGATTAAAGTCTGAAGAGAAATCTGACTACCAAAGAAAGGCGGTATATAAATACCTGTATAAATAAATATATTCATTGATATAATATTTATATATATATACTTATGCCACCTTTTAAAAGAGAATCTTTTCTCAAGTGGCCTAAGAACAGTTGCCATGACTCAAATTTAAAATACAGCCCAGGATAAAACAACAGCAGCCCAGCCTTCCATTAAACCAGAACAGCAACTCCGTCAATTAAAATTACATAACTGAAGATTACTAATGACAAGCCAGGCAAAAGAAGCATATATTCAAAGCTTATTTAAAATTCTGCAAGACTGGTGGGGAGGGGGGGAGGGTAAGCTTTCCAGAGAGGGAGCTTTACAAACGTGGCACCACCACCAAAAAGACCCCGGGTCCCTGCCAATCAAACTTGAAAAAAAGTGGTGGACCAGAGAGTAGGGCCTGTGGTAAAGATTAATATTTGGTTAATCTCTTAATATTAATCTCTTAATATTTGGGTAGGCTTGCTCAAATACTGGATTTGAGCGAGCCTACCCAAATATTAAGAGATTAATATTAAGAGATTAACCATGGATAACATATGTGTTATCCATATGTGCATGGATAACATATCCTTCTCCCACTGTTCATATTTACCAGGGATAGCCCCTATTTTTGGATGCTTAGGCCCCCCAGTAAAACTTGGTTCCTATTTTTGCCCTTTGGAGGAAAATAAATCTGCTGAATCCAGTGACACTCACTCCAAAGTAAAAGTGGATGAGGCGGCAGCCATTATCTCTGGGTGAAGGAGTGGTGAGACAACACTGCCTCTAGCAAGGGTACACTTCTGAGTCAACAGGCAAATGATGAGATGACAAGCATTCCTGAAGAAAAACTACTGTATGTCAGTTTACAATCACACGCCGCTTCTGAAGTCACTGCAGGGCAAGCTATTGCAGAGCAAGTGAACACACAGTACTATACAACTTTGGTTGCAGTCCTATGCACACTGATCAGGGAGTGTAAAACTGGGGGTGTAAACTCAATGGGGCTTACATTTGAGTGGATATGCAGAACACTGCACTTTTTTCTGTTCAAGTTTCACTTGGGTTCCCACCAGATTGCTGCTGCTTCACTTTACTCAGGTGTAACTGAGGTTCAGATGCATGAGACAGGTGAGTGATTGCAAGGAACCAATTGCATGCCTGTGAAAATGACAGCACCGTGTACCATAAAAATTAGCCTGTCTTATCAACAACCTGACAGGCTGGAAAAACTAATCAAATGGGCTTTGATGTTTATTGTGCAAGGTGCTCAGCATTCATTGAATGGTTTTTGACTTCTGTTCCAGATTCGCCTCAGGTTATCTGGGTCAAAGACTGTCATCTTCTGGTTTACCTTTGAGTTAAGGGTCACGTAAGAGGCAAAGATGTTGCCAATGAAAGATGCGGATGGGCTTAACTCACCTGGTGACAGAATCACAAAGCCTGCACACAATTTTACGCACACTTTCCTTGGAATAAACACAGTGGCACTTACTACATCTGAGTAAATATGTCGGGATTGCTCTATAGCAGACTTACATGATGGCTAGAGTAACTCCATCATTGAAGTCAACTGTATTTTTTATTTACTGCCTGGAAATCTCAGCAAGACCTCCTCTGGAGATCCAAAGAAGCAGGTGGACCAATATGTGGTGAGACAATTCCTAGACCCAGGTGTTGCCCCTCAAGCTTATGTGGGCATTCCACAACTATGGCTCAATGCTCAATTCTGCCCAGTCTGACACCTTCTCTTATTCTTGCAGTTCTCTTATTCTTGCTTATTCTGGTTTAACAGGACCTGTAATGGTCAAAACTGGCCCCAATTATGAAGTTCCCCAACTATAATAGTGTAAAACTACAGATCTCCAGCACAGCTCCAACATGGTGAGGACCAAAATTTTTGGCCTCCCCTCATAGAACCTGCCAGGCAGCTTATGGTTGCAGAAGACTTCTGCAGAGGATGGTTGCAGAAGACCATTCCACCTGGAATTGCTGCCTCTCTCCCCAAGTCTCTTTCGCATCCCCCTAGAACTGATCAACATGTGGGTTGGTCAGCCTCCAGCTGCTGCTGCACTCTATCCATTTCCAGTTAGCAAAGGTAGAGATTCCAGTGCATGAAGCACCTTAATTTGCTCACTTGCAGGTCACCCTACAGTTGCCAGGTTGTTGCTTAATTAAACTGGTGCTGCCCCAGTTTATACAGAGATTTATTATATTTTTATTTCATTTTATCTTGGGCTCTCAGGGCAGTATGTATAGATCTTCCCCCATTTTATTCTCACAACACCCTGGTGATGTACATTAAACTGATAGATAATGACTGGCCTAAAGGCCCTCATGTGCTCTCCCAAGTCTCTTCAGTCCTAGTCTCTTGCTGTTTCCACCAGTAGCATAGCTAGAGGGGGTGCAGGTGCCACACTGCGCTGTGTAATTGGCCCTTCCCACTCACTGTCAGAGCCATTACAGGTAGCGACAGCAATGCACAGAAGATGCCAATTGGTTCAGCAAGCACCTGTGCATTGCCGTCACTGCCCAGAACGGCTCCGATGGAGAATGGGAGGGGCTGCTAATACAGCGCATTGTAGCACCTGCAGTATTTATCATTTCCCCCCCTCCAGCTATGCTTCTGCTCTCCACCACACCCTACTTAACAGGTGAAGCTTTCCTGTCATGGAGACTAGGACCCAATCCTATCCAAATTTTCAACACTGATAGCACCGTGCCAATGGGGTGTGTGCTGCATCCTGCGGTGGAGAGGCAGTCACAGAGGCCTCAAGACACAGGAAGGTTTGTTCCCTTACCTCGGGGCTGCATTGCGGCTGCATCAGTGCTGGAAAGTTTGATAGGATTGGGCACTAAGGCTGCAATCCTATATACAAGATTTTCTGGAGAGCAAGCCTCATTGGATTCAATGGGACTTTTGAGTAGCCATGCCTAGAATTGGGCTGTAAGATCCTTAGGTGATATCACCCGGAATGTTTCACCTGTTTAACTTCTGTGTGCCAGTCTGCCAATTAAAAGAAGCAATAAAACATTGTCAACCTTCCTTGTGCCTCTTAAGACTTCCCCGAAATGTATGAATCCCTAAAGAGTTACTGGGTTGGGAGAGCTTTTTTCCCCTCTGTAATAAATTTAGAAAAGCCAAAACCAGACTTATTGCTGCGCCCTCCCCACAATTCATGCTCTGAAAAGGAAGTTTAAATTGCTAGGTTAACGACGCATTCCGAAAAGAAGTGGAAATGGCTCCCTTCCCCCTTCTCCGCACCAACATATTCTTTGTGGTTAAAGCAAAAATTACATACAGACTGTTTGAAACTTTTTTTGCAAAGATAAGTTTAGGCCAATGGAATATTTTAAATATTCTTCTGTAATCCCTGCAAAAAAAAAAAAAAAAAAAAAATACTGGCGGAGGATAACTAACGATATCTATTCCTTTTCAAATTCAGGACACTTTGTACTAACTAAAATAATGAGTCTAATGATGAGCTGGCTTTATGTTTGTTGACATGATCTTCCATTGCATTCAATGCTTCAAGCATGCAGTCCTACAGATGCGGCTTGCGTTTGAATCTCAGCTTTGCCAAAATAAACCAAAACAAAATTTTCCTCTCAGGAATCCTGGGCCAAAGTGAAAGTCTCACCAAGGTTAAAGGCAAGTTTAATATATGCCTTATTCTCTCCCATTAAAATGTACAGAACTTAGCACAACCTTTAGGTCAGTTGCGACCACTTAAAAAAAACAACTGTCAATGAATTCTACCTCTGACCATTGATACGGTGCTTTCAATTTGCATAATACTTCCATATTAACAGCTTCAGCTTCGACAGGCTGGCCAAACCAGGTTGAGGGTAGCCGTTGGGTCATTGACCTTTGGCGAGATTGGGACTTGTCTATCCCGAGCATGTGAAGACAGACTCCGGAGGATTGAGCAGATGAGACCTACTAGAATAGGGCCAACAGTCATGAAGGCCGTTTCTGCAAGCGACGTGGTACACTAAGAGCATGGCAAGACATGAAAGACGCCCTGGTCAACCACTGCGCCCAGCCCATCTCCAACCGTCTCAACTTTTGTCCTGCCATTGGAGCAAGATGGAATCTGGGAAGAGAGAGTGAGGCTGATTATGCGCACCTCTCCCTCACTTTAATCCAATTCATGCCCAAGTCTCTTCCCTGGGGGCTGGAGGATAAGAATAGACTCTCAGTTTGGCTGTACTTGTCGTAAGAGGTGACTAAACAGCCACCGCGTAGATGGGACTCGTTAGCCTGGGAAGGCAGCTCATCTGAGAGAAGGAAAACTCTGATCCCAAACCTCCACTGCCTTGTGGCTACATCCAGTTATGGAAAAGGCTTCAGGAGTCAACCTCGAGGCAAAATCCGGAGCCGGAGTCCCTGAGGCAGTTCGTGGCTGAACACAGTCACGTTCTGGCAACTCCTGCAACGCCGCTGGAAACAACCGTATTGGCTTCTGCCTTTCCATTGGACCATTTCAGCGACGTGGAGAGGGGGGATTTGCTGCATGGGAAACAGTCTATCCTCCATAGCTACTTTGCCCAGGCTTCGCGCACTGGAAAGGACACTGTTCCAGAACCACTATTCAGAGCACGATGCCACAGTCTTCTGAGACTGAAGGATGCCAACAACAATACTTCCATGCACATAAGGAGAGTCCTGCTTAATCAGGCCAAAGGCCCATGTAGTCCACCATCCTGTTTCCCCACTGTGGCCAGCCTCTGTAATGCCCACAAGCAGGAGATGAGGGAAACAGCCCAGCAACTAGTAGCAGAAATGCACTGCCTCTGAACCTGGTGGCAGCTTACAGGCATCCTGAATAGTGCACCTTTTCTCCATGAATTTGTCTATTCCCCTTTAAAGCCATCCAGGCATAAGGTCTTGTGCATATAGCTACCACAGAAATGAGAGGGATAAAGCAATCACCCCAATGGGTCAGGAAAGAGAATAGCATCTATTGTAACTCTACATTCCAGGGTAGTTGATGGACACTGTCTACCAGGCAATTCTCACAAGAAGTCCAGGTGAAGAAACTGCACACTGTTTGGAAGTATTTATTTATTTATTTATTTATTTACTTACTTACTAAAATCCCAATCCTATGCATGTCCCATTAGAGTCAATGGGGCTTACTCCCAGGAAAGTGTGGATAGGATTGGGCTGTTACTTACTTAGGGCCCAATCCTGTGCTCAGTGGCATGGCTCCATGCCACCAAGCACTGTCACAAACGTGCCATATGGCACATTTGCCAGCCTCACCACCGGTGCTAACCCAGCGCCGGCCGGTGCTGGGCTAGCATGGGGCAGTCACTTGGCTTCCGCTGCTCAGCAGTCTCCCAGACCGCCAAGCTGCAGAATGGTAGGCGGGGCGGGGAGGAGGCATTCCCGGGAGGGGGGAGGCTGGCAGGGGGCAGAGAGAGGGCAGGGAGGAGGTGTGATGGGGAGGTGTGATGCGGGGAGGGGGGCAGGCTGGAGGCGTAGCTGGGGGAGGGATGGGAGGTGGGTCCACAGAGCTCCGCCTCACAGGATCCAGGGCACTCGTGTAGGGCTGGTCAGTGGTAAAATGAGTAGCCCCATTGTGGGGCTGCTTACCTTACTTGGGGGAAGGGGACGAATGTCCCCTTCTCCAGAGGCGCCTCCTGTGGTAGCTCGGGAGGCTCAGAATCCAGTGGCAGCCCTTCTCTGTGCCGCCAAGCCTGGGCACCCTGGGCAGCTCAGGATTGGGCTGCCCCATACATATTTATACCACCCTTCCTCCAAGGAACAACCCTTTGAGGTAGATGAGATTGAGAGATAGTAACTGACTCAAGTCACCTAGGAAGCTTCATGGCCAAGAGGGATTGGAACCTGGATCTTCCTTGTCCAAGTCCAACTCGCGAACCAATACACCATCCTGGCAGGAGACATTCCAAGTGGAGACCAAGCATGCACCCATGTCTTCAGGTGCACCAAAAATGCAAATGCACCATGGGAAGTTGAACAGCTTCCTGAATAACCATTTGCTGTTCCTGAACTGTCCAGAACAATCCCAGATAGTTGACAATCCTAAGTCAGATGCTAGTACACTTCTTTGCCAGTAAGCCTGAAAGAGAATTCTTATTTAGGGTGCCAACCAACCGATCCAAAAAATACAGCCTGACCTGTTCCAATGCTTTAATAGCAGCATTATCTGCAAAAACAGCTGGTGAGGTTTTTTTAGTGAAACAGCTGGTGATGAGCACTTAAATGTTTGCAGATCAAGTAGCTGAAAAAAGACAAAATGTTTACAAACCTTTCCCCCCACTCTTAAGTTTCTAGTGTGAAAGGCAGTTTGTGACTGAATATCAGTTGTGGGGAAAGCAAATGTGGGAGAGGACCATCTTAAAGTTATGTTGAACAATGTAGGAAGCAGGATGCCGAGCCCTTGGTTTGATGTAGCCATTTTCTTCTTAAGCATGCTGACTTTGAAACAAGCCTCATTGGACCAAAACTCAGCTCCATGAGTTTAAGCTGAGAACTGCTTCAAAATGAATTGAATGAGGACTGTATGGTGCAAGTGAGCATGCATGTGTGTGAGAGAGATTCGTTGCTCATGTGATGGGCAGGAATCAAGTAAACCATGTAGGATAGGTAGGTGGCACCTGTTGCTTCTTAAGATAGTATGGCTGCATGCTGGCCTTTTGAATGCAATCTGAAAAGGAGTAGTCACTTAGGTATGTCATTTGTGATTATGTACACGTGTCCACCAAACAGATGTTCAGCCAGAGTCAGATGACGGAGAGCACTCCATCTGAAATTCGGTTGCAGGGAGATATGCCATGATTTGATATATCTTAAATGAAGCAACTACTGAAGCAATCTTGGAACCTGTAAGCTACAGTATAGTGTGCATAGGCCAAAGTTCTACTGCACATCTCAAAGTTATATTGCACAGAGTTACATAATAATAATAACTAGGTATTTATATATTGCCTTTCTGGCCATTGGATTACTCCTCTGACTTTATTCAAGGCGGTTTACATAGGCAGGCATTTCTGAATCCCTCAAGGGGATTTTTACAAACATAGAGGTTCTCTCTTTCAAGAACCAACAACATTTCAGAATGGATCTTCCTGGTTTGGTCTCACTTCTGGCCTCCCTTTCTCCCATGCAGGCTGACAAGCAGCTCCATCTCTCACATGGAGGGCAGCCAAGACACTTCTTGCTCACACCAAGAGCAGGTGGAATCACTCAGCTGGGCTTGTCAGTTGCTTCAAGATCTCGCCATTCTCAGCTGTTCAGGGATCTGCCGGTGTCCTCGAACTGGCGACCTTCTGATGTTATCTTCGGGCTAACAGAGGCTCTACCCTCTAGAGTTCTAATGCATATGTTCTATAGCACCACAGCTGGCCACCATTTTTACTGGCCTCTGCTCCTCTACTTTTGGCAGTTTGAACTTCAGACATTAGCCATACATGACATTTGTATAGCGCTTTGGAGTGCTCAAAGCATGTCACATGTAAGGTAAGTAATATTCCCCCTCCCGCTGCAGATGGAACAATGAAAGGGGGATAGTACATACCTCGTAAAAAGGTATGTCTTTTCCTGCGCAGGATGAACTTTTGTGAGGGCTGGCAGAAATGAACCTAAGTCCACTGGCTGAGATGTACTGTTCACAGTGATGGTCACTTATTTGCCTTCAGATCATGGTTTATTATTGGTTCTGTGCTGAAGATACTGGAGACAAACAAGGAGGCAAGATGCTTTGTCCAGCAAGCAATGTCCTTTGATATGATACAAAAGGCTGTTGCGTTTGCTGAATCAGCGTGATGAGGAAAACCCAACATCTCCCTGCCAGAGTCTCATGGCAGTCCCTCCTTACCACTGCGGTCGTGAACAGATGTTATGTTTCCCTGTGGCAAGAGCCAAATGCTCTTTGAGTCAGATTTGGGTCAGGCATGAGAATTGCTCTCTTCTCCCCACCAGATGCCAACGAAAACATGAGGTGGCTTGCAAAGGCTTTGATTGATTGAAAGTGTGGAACCCATGCCCATTCGGTCTGACAGCAACAGACAGAGTGCATTGGACATTATTCTTCATCAGTTAACAGACTCTTGCATGTGCTCCACTTCCCCCAAAGAGGGAGAAATTCCTACGGCCAAGCTACAAGGATTCATTTCCTTTTGGATCAGAAGGAACGGTTGTCTTTGGCTGTTTATCTACTGACACGCACTGAGAGAGAGGTACACGCAGACAGTTCCAGTCTATCAAGCATCATCAGCAGTGGCGTCACTAGGATTCGCGTCACCCGGTGAGGGAGGCCTGCGCGTCACCCCATGCAGTGGGGGGGACAGCGCCCCAAGTGGTGGGCGTGGTGGTGTACCATCGCCCCACTCCCACTGGCTTTTCGGCCGTACCTTTTGTTAGAACACAGATATTTCAGTGTGGTTTGTTTCATTGCATTCTGCATAAAATTACGCACTGATTGATATATAACACGATGGAATTAATTCCTCCAGACTCTGATTTTAGTGATTTTGAAAACTTGTAGAGTCTCTCTCACACACACACCCCCGTCAACTTACTAACACCTTATTGTAGCAGTTCTCAAACTTTTAGCACTGGGATGACAATCTGTCCAGGACCCATTGGAAGTGATGTCATGGCCAGAAGTGACATCATTAAGCCAATTAAAATAAATAAGTAATTAAAATAAAAGAAATAATTAAATAAGGGGGAGCCAGTCCTGTTCCACCAAGTGAATCTACTCTGAAGTAAGTTCAATAGTGATCGGTGGGGCCTACTCTCAGGAACGTGTGAGTAGGATTGCAGCCTGTGAGTCCAAGTCTATGCATGTCTACTCTGAAGTAAGTCCCATAGTGGTCAATGGGGCTTACTCTCAGGAAAGTGTGGGTAGAATTGCAGCCTGTGAGCTCAAGCCTATGCATGCCTTCTCTGAAATAAGTCCCATAGTGTTCAATGGGGCTTACTCTCAAGAAAGTGTGGGTAGAATTGCAGCCTGTGAGCTCAAGCCTATGCATGTCTTCTCTGAAGTAAGTCCCATGGTGGTCAATGGGGCTTACTCTCAGGAAAGTGTGGGTAGAATTGCAGCCTGTGAGCTCAAGCCTATGCATGTCTACTCAAAAGTAAATCCCATAGTGGTCAATGGAGCTTACTCTGTAGTCGGCCTGCGATAACAACCCCCCAAAAAGAATCAGTGAGATTTCCAGCCGTCCCCAGTGCCCACTTTAAAGTTCTTCTGTTTCAGGCATATCAAGATAAAGACCCACCTGGCTTTACAAGTGCAAAATAGAAAACTTTCCCCTTACCAGTTGAAGCCTCTTTTTTGCCCTTTTTAGTGGGGGGAGGCTGCCTTCTGGAGCATTTGTTGCACTCCAGCTCCATCAGATTGGGACCATTCTGGTGTCCTCACATTCCACTTTGCCTGGCCTGAACACCAGCCAAGGCACATCTGCCTACTTGTGAGTAAATGCAACTGTGAGGCTGCTTTGCTTTCCATAGGGCTCAATAGGGCAGCTGGGAGGCAGGGAGCTACTTCTTGGGTGTTTTTGGGGACTGCATTCATTGGATCAGGACCATTCTGACATCCTTGAAGTCCTCTCCACCTGCCCTTTCCAATGGACTAAGGCAAGTCCACCTACTCATGAGTAAACACAGCCATGTGGCTTCAATAGACTCGCAGCTGGGAGGGACCTCCTGCTCCTGTTTTTGGGGGCTGCATTCATTGGATTGGGATCATTCAGGTGTTGTTGGATTCCTCTCAGCCTGCCCTTTCCAAAGGACTATGGCAAGTTTGCCTACTTGTGAGTAAACGCGCGATACAGTTCACTTTCCATAGGGATCCATTCATTTTTGCTTTCCGGTTTTTTGGCCATAACTTTTGAAGGAAAGGAGCTCTTCCAATTCTGTTTTTGCATTGCACTCCACTGGACATTCCACATCCAACGGTGTATGGCATGAGGGGGTAGCTCCTAATGCCGCAAAGTTAGCGCATCCTCCCCCAGAGCACGTCACCCCCGGCGCGTCACCTGGTGAGGCCCGCCCCCCCACACCTTCCTAGCGACGCCACTGATCATCAGCACAAACAAACAGCATCCACTCGGTGGCTTTCAAGGCTCCCTATTCCAACCAGAAGCAAAATTCAAGGTTTTCCTTGGTGGCTGCATTGAATGTTGCCTGCAATGTAAGAACTGCCTCGCCTTTTATGAAGTTGCCCAGTCCTTAAGATTGGCTGCAGAGACCTTGCTCTGTATGTCTGCACCAACTGGGATACAGTACAGCAGTAGAACACATGCAGCAGGGACTTTTCTGGGGCGATGCCCAACCCTGGAAGGTCCACCAAGAAGATCCTCTTCCCATGTTTAGGCAGCACTGAAGGCACATGAGCTTCAGAAGAGTTGGGATGATGAATAGGCGATGAATAGCTGCATCAAAATTGTGAGCTGAAGTGTTTTGATGCTCCTACGAAATTGTCCTCTATCTTCTAGTTATGTATGATCAAACATACTTGATTTTATTGATTTTGGTATTTAATAACACAGCTCCCAATACATTGTCTGCACCATTGAATGTAATCTTATTGGCAAGCAGGATGGCAATTTGACTGGACAGTAGCCGCCAGTCATCATGGGTCATTGTTGAAGCATCTTTCAGCTATGAGTGCCCACAGAACTATGAGTGCCCACCTGATCATCACTGATCAATATACAAAAGAATATCACTTAGTAGAAAATACTTAAAGAAAATCTGTGTTCCCCGTCCCCCCCCCCCAAAAAATACAGCTATTTATGAATGCAACCACATACATATGCTTATACAATGACTCCTACTGTCAGTAAGAAGCAAGAATGATGCCCTTCACTATCAGTGGGGTATGTTGATGACAGTCTTTGTGCAATGGGGCTCAGGGTAGCATGCAATGGAAAAAGTTGTTCCAAACTTAATATTTTTTAAGACTTGATCTAATCTTCAGGAACTATGTACGAAACCTATTGTTCTCCATTTTCTTTTCCTGGTTTCCTAGCGCCTCTGCCACTTTGCTTCCTAAATGTGCTAAACTGTGCATTGGAAGAAGTCATAAATTTCATTGGGGGGGGGGGAGTGCTTTGATTAACAGATACATTTTTTTCCATGCCTGCCTACATTCCATAATTCATGCACAACAATGAGAATGTGTTTCCTGAAAGCAGCAAAACTCAGCAAAATTGCTCCTTGACGTAAACCTGTAATTTAACAATTATATATATTTGGAGTGCAAGTCAAAGCAGGAAATGCATTCCTAAAGTGGATCGAGAGATATTAAATTCTCCTAAATTATCCACTTAACAAATCTTCAAAATATGCCTGAATTTTGTGAGGGCCATTTTGCACTTTGGTGAAAATTCCTATCTTTTTAATTACAAAAACGAGAGCCTTGAATTCAGAGAGTCTTTGGCGTCGTAGCAATATCTTTACTGAAAAGGTGTTTAATGAGAAGAGAGAACAGCCCCACTGGGCAGAGTCCTGCCTATGCACTAGAGGGGAGAGCTCTTGTCTATAGTCTCATCAAAAGCAGCTTTGGGGCTAAATGAGATTATTGTAATGTGATTCCCCCTGAAGTTTTTGGTGTGTGTGTGTGGTTTTGGGTGTTGGTGGTGTGTGTGTTTTTTTTTTCCCTTTTCTGTTCTGAAAAGCATTTGAAAGCCTCCTCTGCTAGAGAATGAAATTGCTTAGTTATTTATTGTTACGGTTGCTAATTCCACATTGGGCACAATCCTAACTTGTGCTGGAACAAGCAGGTGGACTGGCTGCGCTGAATCCAGGGCAAGGTATGTGCAAGCTGGGGCACAACTAGGAATTTTATTCCCCTTACTCTGAGAAACAACCCAGACAGCCCTACTAGGATCTGTGCCCACACTTCTGTGAGTGCAAATCCCAGCAGGCCATGTAAGGTTGCTTGGGCTGGAGCCGGGAGTTAGGATCCGGGCTGCGCTGCCACAGCCGGTCCCACTCCTTCCTGGTCCTGATCACCTCCCAGGCTGTCCTCACTCCACCCAAAAACTCCCTCTCCTTTCCCCCATTCCTTCCTCCCGCTGCCCTCTCCCACCAACCTGTGCCAGCCTGCCTGGGCCAGCACAAACTTACCCCATCCGGGTACAGGTCCGGTTTTGCTAGGCCAGCGCATGTAACCACAATCATACTTTACAGCATGTTCATGACACTTGGGAGCTGGCACAAGGGTGGACTTGTGCCAGCTTGGGAGGGGGGAGGTGGGATTGCACTGTTTATAGAATAATTTAAGCAAAAGAAACAAGGGTCTACAAATGCTGCAGAAAAAAACAGTGTTCAGGAGGTGAATCAATGGAGGAGACATGCTGCTTGTCTAGGGTACCATTTGGTCTCTGGCCAGTCCTGGGGGGCAGAGTCTAGTGATTTGAGGGGCACCACATAATAATAATAATAATAATAATAATAATAATAATAATAATAATAATACAAGTATTTATATACCGCCTTTCTTGGTCGTCAGATTTCTCCTCAGACTTTATTCAAGGCGGTTTACATAGGCAGGCTATTTAAATCCCCGTAGGGATTTTTACAATTGAAAGAAGGTTCTATCTTCCAAGAACCACAACATTCAGATGTTTCTTTCTGATCTGGTTTCACATTCTGGCCTCTATCCTCCCACGCTCAGAGCAGAGCGTAATCTGCGCAAAGACGTGGTTGCCTGGAGTACTCAGAGTTGGTGACAACCAGAGCCTGAGTAAGTTGTACATTATCGCCTACATGACCCCCCCAAATAAGACATGAGACAAGGCAGTTGGGAATAATTCAACCACCATTTATTGAATCAAAATAACTTCATAGGCATATACTGCAGCAAGTCCTTACTCTTATGACTCCACCCCCAGTTAAATGAAGGCTCCAACTCTGACTGCTGTCTGTTACCCCCTTTGAGTGTTCCCACCCTGATTACAAGCTGTGGATGATCAGCTGACCATACCAGTTTCTCAGCATCATACAGGGTTGAGACAGTTGAATTACATCATCTCCTCCAAGCCAAAGAGTCCTTTGATTTTGCAATCCCAGGCAGAGTGCCCCAGCCAGCATCCTCAAGCTAAGCAGCTCTTACAGGTACGTTCTGGGGCCTCCTCAAACCACCTACTTACACAGGGGTGCACACCAATCCCTATCCTGAATGCCTTATGCACACTAACCCTCCCAGCTGGGACCACCTATCTAAAAGTTTGCGAAAAACTCAAATTGAAACACAAATAGCCAATCAGGTGAAGAACAAAGAAGTCCTACCCAGCCCCAAAAGGCAGCCAGCTAATCTTTGACTGAACTAGTGTGTGTGTGGGAGGGTCTTACCCTGAAGAACCAGCAGGAATGGCATCAGCACAGAGGAAGAACACAGCAGCTAAACAATCCCCACCTTTCAGCACTCCTTCCACCACTCAGGCAGTGCCTTTCTCCCACCATGTCCCATGCTGTCCCAGAAGCACAGTGTATAGTGTCAGGGAACCTTCCGGAGGCTTCCCTGATCGAGGCATGGGTCATGGAAGGTTCTGTGAGCCTCAGGTGAGTGGGGGGGGGGGACAGATTTCTGTGCTCTGGGAGCAGCAACAGTCTGCGGGGAGCACAACTGTGGACCTTTGCCCCAGAGTGCAAGGCTGGCTAGGTCCACCACTGGAAAGGAGGACATTTAAGTTCTTTTCCAGGACACAAGGCTAAAAAAAGAGGACATTTTCTGGAAAAAGAAGTCATCTGATCACCCTGGGAGGGGGCAAAGCCACTCCAATTCAAAATGCAGAGGAGCGCAATTCTGCTCTGAGAACACTGGTTGCAGAAACATTGTGGCAGAGTCCTGTGATCAACATGAGATTCAGACTTGTGCACTAGTGCAACTCAAGGTTCTGAATTGAGATTACAAAGCTGCAAGTTGAACAGAACTTGCTTCAATTGTTTTTGTATACATTTCCAGCAAGCAGCACTCATGTGTTGCAGCTTCCCAGCAGCTTAGAAAAGTCCATCATAAGCTGCCCAGCAACTTGCCCTGGATCCACTTACAAATCAGTCCTCTTACTTTAAATGGGTTTTGCCAATTACCATAATGCATAATGAAAACAACAAAATTAATGTTAAATACCTTGCAAGGCTCTGTTTCAAATGGCCTTCTCCTTTCCTAGCAAAGAGGCGATGGAAGACTCACCTACTAGCAGAGTACAATGGTGGCCTTTACTACTTTTAAAATCTGTTTTGAAGACTGAAAAAGGAGCACTGGAGCATCTTCTGGCTGCCCCTTATTGGCTATCAATTTTTCCCACATAGTGCCCCAGATATGGGGACAAGCTCTGATCTTCCTTTTCCACTTTAAAAAAATGAAAG
Organism: Tiliqua scincoides; assembly: GCF_035046505.1. Taxonomy (NCBI): domain Eukaryota; kingdom Metazoa; phylum Chordata; class Lepidosauria; order Squamata; family Scincidae; genus Tiliqua; species Tiliqua scincoides. The sequence goes on from NC_089825.1 coordinate 17,532,386, forward strand.
AAAATTTGCCAGTCCTTTCAGAGGAGATGCACACTTTTACCTGGTAGGATTTTCCTTTAAAATGAAAAGCAGCCTTCCAGGCTGTAATTGGGAGTGAATGAAAAAGGGGGGAATGAATGAGCTGAGCCCTCTCCTGGCTGTTGTTTGTCCATTTAAACTAACTCAGCATATAGCTTCTTCAAATTCATTATATAAATAGAGACTCTTGAGATATTGATGGTTTTGTGTGTGTGTGTGTGTGCTTTCTTATTACAATTGCAAAACAGCTTCAAGAAGAAAAATGAGAGTGCCCTTAGACTTAACTACTCCTGCTAACTGGTAAAAAAGGTACCTTTTAAACTGGTGGCTGTGGTCCCCCTACCTCTAGGGTTGCAACTATCCCTATTCACCACAGCAAAATGCTCCATCCCCCCAGTTGCTATGCATTCGTGTTTCTTCTGAATCTTTTTTAGATTGTGAGCCCTTTGGGGACAGGAAGCCATTGATTGATTGATTGATTGATTGATTGATTGATTGATTGAGCAGTGCAAACTGCTTTGTGCACTTTGTTGATAAGCAGCACAATACACAAATATTCTTAATAATAATTTCAAATGTTGGCTTTGCTGATTGATACTGACCTTCAGAGGTTAATTAAACCTTTGGCTGATTGATCTGCCAGTTTAACCTTGCAGCTATAGAACATGGGAGGTGCTGTTGCTCAGTGATCAAGCACCTGCTTCATACACAGAAAGTCCCTTGGCATTTCCAGTTCAGAGGATCCCAGGTAACTGAGTCAGGAAAGATCTTCAGTGAGACTTTGGAGAACTGCTGTCAATCAGGATGGCCAATCAGGCTAGGTGGATCAATGGTCTCTAGCTCAGTAGAATGTAGTGTTATATGTTCAGCATGCAGCATTCAGTGTCCTCTGAATACCATGCTGCTTGAGCTTTGAGCTTAGCTGGGATTGTGACTACAGCTGGACTGACATGCTCAATGCTGTATTGACGGAGCTGCCTGTTTTATTGGCAGCACATATCACATTGGGCCTCCTGTGCTGCTCGTTCTCCTTTCCCCATTGCTTAGAGATCGTGGACTGGCATTGCTATCCAGGGATATGCATCAATGGAATCCAGCACTAGCAAAATCAAAATACCAAGGTGTTCAGAAACTATGTGAAGATTGTGTTGGCACTCTTCTGATGAGCTGGTATTTTCCTAAGGGGCGGCTGTGGTGTAGCACAATGCACATTAGAAAAACCACCTCAAAGAGAACCTGCCAAGTAATCATAGAAAATGTCTACATATCCTTTAGAAAGCGTGTACAGCATTTCATTGACTCGCTCAGTCGTCTACTCCAGCTAATATGTTTCTGACCTCAGGCTCATTATGGAGCGAGATTATGCTGAGAAGAAGGGTACACCCTTGTCTAATGGCCCTGCAGTACATTATTGCACAATAACCTGTTATTATGTGATGATTTTTTTTTTTTGGTCTTTTATACTGCTGTCCCAGGGCTATAAGAGCTCTTATTAGTGAAGTGAAATATTAAAAACAAAAACAAAACAAAAAAACACTGTATATCAGCTACTGGGCTGGTATTATGTATGATACCAATCTGCAAAATTCTGCTTTTAGCCCAATTATTGGAGAAGGGGAAAGGGGGGGGGGTTTCTAGCCACATTGTCTTTGTAGCTTTATTTAATAAAGGAAAAATTGCAGAGGCAAAGTTAAGGACGACAACATTAATTTGTTTTCCTGGCACTTGCTTACGAGGCCCGGCTGCCAACACTGGAAAATTCACCATTTTTTCTGCACTTTTGCACTGTTCTCCTCCCTATTATGTGCTACTACATCATACTCTGGATATCTCACAGGTGAAAAAGGGACACTCTTCTTATCTCGTACCAGTCCTATTCACACCCCAAGAACTGTAGCTTGGACCTTGCCCTTCCACATGGCTACATAACATGTAGCAGAAGGCCTTTTTTTGCCTGCTGTTCATCTTCTTAAATGTATCCAGCAATATTGCTGTACAGATGGACCATTGGATGCCAACAAGAAGCAGGGTGGAGTGTGACCTGATTAAAAGAATCTCAATCGGCTGATTAAATTTTGTATTTGCATAAAAACAATAGATCTGAACCAAGAAGCATACTTACTTTATCTGCAAGTATGCAGATACTTGTATCTGTGTGGAATATCAGAGATCATCGAAGGGTCAGACAATGTAAATGCATAACATGGCCTGGGGTGTGTGTTCGTGTGTGTTTGTGTGTTCAAATGGCAGCCAAATGGAGTGCAAAATGGTGTGGAACTATGCTTGGGGTGTGTTGTTGTTGTTGGGTTTTGTCCCCAGCCCAGTTCCAATAGCTATTTTAAATAGAAAACGTCTCTCTCTCATGAGAGAGAGAGAGAGAGAGAGAGAGAGAGAGAGAGAGAGAGAGAGAGAGATCCAGTCCATTTTACCATTGCAGGTAATGTGTGAAACTAGTACACTAAAAACAATCCACTAACCAGAGAGCTCAGTTCAATCGAGTTTTTCTTTCCAAAAAATGCCAAAAGCATTCTTGCCCATGGAATACAAAATCTTTGACACGGTGATGCAGCCCCTCCCCAAACCAGATTTGGAAGAACAATGCAACATGAAACAGTGAACAATAAAACACAAAACAGTGAACAATGGCATGAGAACATAAGAACATATGAATATAAGAACAGCCCCACTGGATCAGGCTATAGGCCCATCTAGTCCAGCTTCCTGTATCTCACAGCGGCTCACCAAATGCCCCAGGGAGCACACCAGATAACAAGAGACCTCATTCTGGTGCCCTCCCTTGCATCTGGCATTCTGACATAACACATTTCTAAAATCAGGAGGTTGCACATACACATCATGGCTTGTACCCCGTAATGGATTTTTCCTCCAGAAACTTGTCCAATCCCCTTTTAAAGGCATCTAGGCTAGATGCCAGCGCCACATCCTGTGGCAAGGAGTTCCACAGACCAACCACACGCTGAGTAAAGAAATATTTTCTTTTGTCTGTCCTAACCCTCCCAACACTCAATTTTAGCGGATGTCCCCTGGTTCTGGTGTTATTTGAGAGTGTAAAGAGCATCTCCCTATCCACTCTGTCCATCCCCTGCATAATTTTGTATGTCTCAATCATGTCGCCCCTCAGGCGTCTCTTTTCTAGGCTGAAGAGGCCCAAACGTCGTAGCCTTTCCTCATAAGGAAGGTGCCCCAGCCCCGTAATCAGCTTAGTCGGTCTCTTTTGCACCTTTTCCATTTCCACTATGTCTTTTTTGAGATGCGGCGACCAGAACTGGACACAATACTCCAGGTGTGGCCTTACCATAGATTTGTACAATGGCATTATAATATTAGCCGTTTTGTTCTCAATACCCTTCCTAATGATCCCAAGCATAGAATTGGCCTTCTTCACTGCCGCACATTGGGTCGACACTTTCATCGACCTGTCCACCACCACCCCAAGATCTCTCTCCTGATCTGTCACAGACAGCTCAGAACCCATCAGCCTACATCTAAAGTTTTGATTTTTTGCCCCAATGTGCATGACTTTACACATACTGACATTGAAGCGCATCTGCCATTTTGCTGCCCATTCTGTCAGTCTAATTCCCTTACTGTGGAGTTTTTCAGTAGCCTTTGGTGAGGGACCGTGTCGAACGCCTTCTGAAAGTCCAGATATATATTGTCCACGGGTTCTCCCACATCCACATGCCTGTTGACCTTTTCAAAGAATTCTATAAGGTTCGTGAGGCAAGACTTACCCTTACAGAAGCCATGCTGATTCTCCCTCAGCAAGGCCTGTTCGTCTATGTGTTTTGAGATCTTATCTTTGATGAGGCATTCCACCATCTTATCTGGTAGGATGTTAGGCTGACCGGCCTATAGTTTCCCGGGTCCCCCCTTTTTCCCTTTTTAAAGATAGGCGTGACATTTGCTATCCTCCAAACTTCTGGCACCGTGGCCGTTTTGAGGGACAAGTTGCATACCTTAGTCAAGAGATCTGCAACTTCATTCTTCAATACCTTAATAACTCTTGGGTGGATGCCATCAGGGCCCGGTGACTTATTGATCTTTAATTTATCAATGAGGTCTGAAAAATCTTCTCTTTTAACCTCTATCTGACTTAACTCCTCGGTTAGGAGGGGCCGTTCGGGCAGCGGTATCTGCCCGAGGTCTTCTGCCGTGAAGACAGATGCAAAGAACTCATTTAATTTCTCTGCCATCTCTAAGTCTCCTTTTATCTCCCCTTTCCCTCCCTCACCATCCAGAGGGCCAACTGCTTCTCTGGCGGGTTTCCTGCTTCTAACATATTGAAGAAGCTTTTATTTTTAGAATGCATGGCATTCTACTTCCAGTTTAACTATACTGAATGTACCATATTTTTTTTTTAAAAAAAGCAATTTAATAACAAGATGGTACAATGCTCCTAGCAAGTTCCACAGATTCAATCCTGCATGTTCACCATATTTCTTGGAGAATTGTTGCAAGCTAAGCACATATATACACATTTGGTGAGAACAAAAAATGTTACAGGATTACTGGGATTTAGTTCTGGGGAAATCTGGAGATGTGTCCTTAGCAAAGATACTAAACCATCCTTCAGCATATTACAGAAGATGATCTCATTGTACATACCCAGAAGCTTCTCTTGCTAAATTTGTTAGAAATTGCAAACATTGTGTGGGCCAGTTGCTGGAAGCATTCTACCTCCCCAGCACATCAAACATGATTAACCAAAATCTGGGAACTAGCCATCATGTTGAAACTTACATCACAAAATGGGAAAAACCAGAAAGAAACCTTGGGATTCTATGGTATTAGCTTCCCCACTTTTAATTTCCTAGACTACTCTAATGAAAAAAGGCTCTGCTTTATAGTGCTTTTGAGGCAGTCAGAACCAGAGGAACATGCTAACTTTGTTTAGTTAGGATTTGGCCATCAGTGACGGAAAAGCCAGGCCCATAGATTAATCAACATAAACTGTAGTTGATTAATTTACCAATTGAACCAATTAAAGTTTGCAGCCCCAAATGGCTGACACTATATGCTTTCAGAAGTGCACCCCACATTCCCAAAATCCCTTGCAATGGGGAGGGCAACCCTTGGATCATGAGTTGCTATGTATTATAACAAGATTTGTTTCTCCCTGTGCCTACCAACACATTCTTAGACTTACTACTGCAGTTATACTCTTATTATAACTGTAAAAACGGTCCACTCGCACATGCTGTACACCCAATTGTATTTGTGTATCTTTTTTCTTTCTAGAAATTAAATCAATTTTATTCTAATAAAAAGCTATTTGCATCATTCACCTCAGTCCACAGCTTGCACGAGAAGTCAAACAATTGGCCCTCACATTGAGAGTAGTCGCGCTGGGCCAGCACAGGCTCCAACAAGTCTGCAGAGGGCCAGAGGCTCATTAGAGACTGGGGGCTCCCTGTGGGCTGGATTGGGGGGGTCCCTGAGGGCCGCAAATGGCCCTTGGGCTGGGGTTTGGGCAGCCCTGGTGTGGATATGTGCCCCAACTACCAGCAAGATGAACTGTGGCCTCAGCTCATTGACTCAGCTGCAGTTTTTGCAACCGCGTCATGAAGAAAATCCCTAGCAGCTCAGCCACAACTTTCCGCAAAACTGACCTTGCAAGCAAGCAACTTAAATATCACAACTTATTTTTCTGAGTACTACTTTCCAGGGTGTGTCTGCCCAAGTAACTAATAGCCTAAACCTCACCCTGTAATGATCCAAGTATGACACTGGTAGTATCTCTCCCCTGTCCAGATCACAGTTTACTTGCTTGGATCAGAACTTCAAGAGTAAAATATGATTATCCATGAGTGTGGGACTGGCATTCTTCTGGGGCAGACTTGTGGCCTCATGGCAACCATGAGATCCTGAACCACTCGAAAGAAAGAAACCTCAGCATGGTTTTCGAAGTCCCCCAGAACAAAAAGCCTGGAGGTCCTCAACACCAAATCCAAGACCATCTCAGTATGATGGGGTGGACAGTAAACCAACATAATCCTTTGGCACCAGGCACCAACTCTCAAAAGTAGGTTTCTTGCAAACCATCCACCTGAAAAGGGAAAGGATCTGTCTAACAAATGATACTAACTGTGCCTCTTTCCCCAATGAGTCTATGTTGCTGCTGTATCAGGTTCCTGGCAGAGATGTTCAGAGATGAGGAGCTTACTTCCTCTTCTAGTTCCCCTGACACAGCAATCCTCTTAGAGCATGCAGAAAAAGGGATGCTGCCTTTCCTCCCCTGCTATTTCTTATAAAGTGGCAAGGTGGGAAGGAACAGGTTCCTTCTAGCTAGCAAGTTACAAAAAGACATGGAAGAGATGGTGGTAGAGGTGAGTGCTATCTCTCTGTGTGCGTTGCCTAATATGAAGGATGCTGCTGCTGCTGCTGGTGCCCCACTCCTTCATGGAGGGGGCAGTTCTAGGTATCAGTCTTAAAGCAAAATCCTATACATGTCTACTCAGAAGTAAGCCCCATCATGTTAAGTTGGGCTTACTCCCAGGAACGTGTGTACAGGATTGCAGCCTTATTTGGGACATACTGCCATGTAGAAGGATGGCAAAATCCCCCCTCCCACACCAGCTCCAGAAGAATGGATCATGCCCTGTTACTGTGAGCCCCACACCTCCTTCCCCTCACTGGTACTGTCTCTTCTACCAGAGCGAGAAAATCTGCTTATTCGGAACTAGTAAGCTGTGTTCATATCCTCTACAAAACGTCTATGTCTTAGATGACCCACATGAGAGGTCCTCCCCTAGCGTAGGCCTGAAGTCTGTGACAAATGGCATAAGATGGCAGAATGTTTCCCCATCCACATCCACACTGCATGCCCTAAGTTGTTGGCATCCTTCAGTCTCAGAAGACTATGGTATCACGCTTTGAATTGTGGTTCTGGAACAGAGTGTCCTCTCCAGTGCACAAAGCCTGGGTAAAGTAGATATGGAGGATAGACTGTTTCCCATGCAGCAAATCCCCCCTCTCCACGTCGCTGAAATGGTCCAATGGAAAGGCAGAAGCCAATACGGTTGGTTCCAGCAGCGTCGCAGGAGTTGCCAGAACTTGACTGTGTTCAGCCAAGAACTGCCTCAGGGACTCTGGCTCTTGATTTTGCCTCGAGGTTGACTCCTGAAGCCTTTTCCATAACTGGATGTAGCCACAAGGCAATGGAGGTTTGGGATCAGAGTTTTCCTTCTCTCAGATGAGCTGCCTTCCCAGGCTAACGAGTCCCATTTACCCGGTGGCTGTTTAGTCACCTCTTACGACAAGTACAGCCAAACTGAGAGCCTATTCTTATCCCCCAGCCCCCAGGGGTGTGCCCTAAGTAGCTGTGTGATATTGTGATATTGTACCTGTGTAACAAAATGATGAGATTATTTGGGGTAGATTAGGGTGAATCCTGAAATGAAAAATTAGAGAGAATTCATTACCTGGGTCACATTCTGCAGCTGGCTATATGGATTGGGCATGGAGGACATAAGAACAGCCCCACTGGATCAAGCCATAGGCCCATCTAGTCCCGCTTCCTGTATGTCACAGCGGCCCACCAAATGCCCCAGGGAGCACACCAGGTATGTATGAAGTCTGTTCAATTCTATCTAGTCACTGGCGGGACACAACTGAGATGATATCTCACCACCCATGTCATTCTCAGGTCTTGTAACACACGTCAGGTTGAGAGCAAACTGGATGAAGGTTGCTTTAGCCTGAAGCAACCTGACACTGAGTTTTGTTCCGGATGAACCTCTTGCCGCCCCTGTTTGCGCTCATTTTGTGGAACAGGCTTCTTTTCATTGAGAATAGGGACAGTTTTTATAAGTGTGGGTCAGACTCAAAGTTTCCATTGCTATTTTGGAGTGCAAACCAGCCCTTTTCTGTTTGTAAACAGGCAGACAGCTGAGAGACTGTCTTCTGGTGTGCCTCCCATGAGAAATTTCTGCATTCATCCACTAAAAGCCATTTCTTTCCTCTACCTCCTTCTACCCTCTTCCTGGTCTGGAATTCATCCGGAAAATTATACAACAAAGACAGGCTGGAAAGCAACTTGAAGTGGCTGTGGGTAATGGGCCTCTGAAAAGAAAATAAGACTTTGGGTGTTGTTTTTTTTAAAATAGTGATTCTTGAAAGGGTTGCTCGCTCTTGTTTCTGAAAGGAGATAGACTAGATACTTTCAGAGGGGTACACAGAAAGTTGCCTTCAGCTGAGTCCAATTACTGGCCCTGGCGCTCAGTATTGTACACCAACAGCAGATCTCTCCAGAATTTTAGGTGGGGGTCTTTCCCTCCCCCCCCCGCCCTGCCAAGATGCTGAAATTTGAAACTGGGACATTCAGCATACATGTTACCATTGAGCTATATGTAAGTTGCTTACATAATGCGGTAGGTATCCATGTTTGTCTGTTGCAGCAAGAATAATAGCGTCTGGAGAATAACCCATAATACTAACACCAACCAAAGCCCTGCTCCCGTGCCCCCTTGGTATTCATGCTTGCCCCCGTTGGGGCATTAGGTCCTACCACTGACACTGAGGATTCAGGAGTTGGTGTGAAGGGTATGGGTGCTTGACCTGAATGAGCAGTGACAACTCCCCTGCTCACATGTATTGTAGCATAAGCACTCATGGATTAGAGCCCATGTTGCTGCATTTGACACCTAAGACTGTTTACACGTTCATCCATAGAAGATGAGCAGAGAAGGGCAGAAACCCATCACAGAGGAGGGCAGGAATCCATCAAACTTGCCAGATAGCCTCGTGTTTGGCCCCCAGAAGATATATGCAGATTGTAACCTCATTTGCTATCAGAATGAAACTGGAATCAAACAAAAACCATCAGAATAGCAATGTTGCAGACATTTTCACAAGTTGCACAATGACTCTATGCGCTGCTGGCCCATCCATGAGGCAACCAGATGCAGGTTGCATCAGCAGCAGATTGAGAGGAGTCCAAGGGGGCTAGGGACTTGGGGTCCCTTTCACCTTAAGTCTGCCACTGTCCCCTCCATCCAATCTGCCATCGATGCAAACCACAATTCTCTGCTTCCTATTCATTCAAGCAACTTCTGGTTTTATTTATAGAGACAGCTCCAGGTTTGACAAAAGCATACAAGGAGCATAGTAGGAGTTTGGCTGGCAGAACCATGATGGCATCAGACAGTGTCCCAGGTAGCACCGCCCTTGCCTCTATGGAGCTCAAAAATTCCTAACAGGACCAAGAGCAGCCTGAAGAAGTCTAAGAAGTATGTGGAGTTCCATCTCCCTCCTGAGTAACTTTACTTCAAGCAAGAGATAAATGATACACACAAATATTCCATACTGAAGTCTATCTTGAGAAAGGCCGTGGCTATTTGCTTTGTTTGGTTTGTGGCTCAATTCGGAACAGGCATCCCGAAGAAAGATAAACATTGTGCAGGAGAAGAGTGAAATCTTTCACCACAGGAGGAAGAGCTAAATATAAGGGAGGCCAAATGCGAATTGAGTGAGTTTTGAAAACCAGGGAACCAGAGAAGCAACCTCCAGCTTAGGTTCAGCTGCTCAAGAACTCCGGCCGAAAATGTCTCTGAGTGGGCTGAAACGGTTAGACTCTCAGAAACGGTCAGTTGTGCCCCAGAGATTACACATAATTAGCTGTGTGGGAAGCCTTCCTTTCCACAAATCAACCCACATGGCTCCTTTGTGCAAAGGCTTTTCATTAGCTGAACTAAGACGTGCAGAAGAACACAAGTCAACAAATGCCAACAGCACAGTCATGTCATCTCCGGGAGGCTGGACCCACCCACAAATTCCTAGTTTCCATATGGATTTTTTTATATTGCCTCTATCTGGTTTCCTCAATTTCTCTTTCACAATGTCTTTCAAACAAGGACCCAAAGAAGAACTCTCAGAGGGTAATTCATGCAGCCATCTTGATACCATTGTTGTGATGGTGACGGTGAGCTTTTTTTTTCTTTTTGGTCATGAAGACTTGTCTTCTGGATAGTTTGGTGATGGTGATGTGGAGGAAGAATATTAATATTTTCAACAAAAAAGTTCACAATGGTCCACCACTCTCCTGGCTCAATCCCCATTTCAAATCTGATCTACAAATGCAGACAAATTACATGGCATGATCTTGTGGAGAATTACTTCCCTTTTGAAACAAAGGATTTTGGCCTTGTATTTCCTTTACTTCTTATATAAGGGCTGGCCCATCCATGACACCAACTGAGGCACTTGCATCAGGCAGCAAATTGGCAGAGGCTGTCTACCTTCATCCACCCATTCACCTCCACAGCTCCATATTCTCTTCCTGCTCCCTGGATTGGAAAAAGAAGAGAGAGATGAAGGGGGAAAAGGAATGTGGAGGAAAGGACAGTTATGTGTCTACCCAGTGCTTTTTGTGAAAAAAAAAAGGTGCAGGAACTCACAACTTGTTAATCTTTTATTTATTTATCTATTTTTAAACCATTTTTTATTGGAGAAATAAAATATTTTATGTGCTTCCCCCCTAAAGATGAACTTACTTCTTAGTAGGCATGCATAGCATTGGGCTGTCAATCTCCACATCCCCTTCCCCCTAGCTACTTTTTCTACACATGGGGAAAAATACTGTACAGGTGCACTTGTAGCGTGTAGTATGTAGTGTGGCACTACTTCGAGGACAGCAAGCAGTGAATGGATTCCAAAAAATGGCTTACATGAGTTCCATGTAGTAAGATTACTCTAAGCAACTGTGGGAGTAAGAACAAAAAAGGAATTCTTACACGAGAGGGGTCCTTAGGTGCACATAGAAACAACTACGTTTGCAAACAAGCGATTAAATATGGTTTAATTCAGGCATCAGAATACTCTGTGTCTTTGGGAAGGCGCTTGGCATGCAATTGTATGTTCTCTGCTGCCCTGAGCAGCTGCTGTGCGTTGCTGGAGAGGAGCTGCAAACACTGGCTGGCGGAGGGCATGCTTGTGAGGGAAGGATGAGGAGGATCTCTGGCAAGGCTGGACAGCACGTTGTACACACGTATAATCCCTTTTCACCTGCCCTTAGCATGTGAAAACGGGTGCAGATATATATCTCTGCCAGGATTAAGAGCCCAATCCTAGGCATGTCTACTCTGAAGTAAGTCTTGTTCTAGTCAATGGAGCTTATTCCCAGGAAAGTGGCTAGGATTGCAGCCTAAGAGCCCAATCCTATGCATGTCTACTCAGAAGTCCACTTTAGTGAATGGAGCTTACTGTGGATAGGATGGCAGCCTCAGGGCCCAATCCTGTGCCTGTCTACTCAGAAGTCAGTCCCATTAGAGGCAGTGGGGCTTCCTCCCAGGAAAGTGTGGAGAGGACTGCAGCCTCAGAGCCCCTCCTCTGTCTGTCTCCTCAGAAGTCAGTCCCACTAGAGGCAGTGGGGCTTCCTCCCAGAAAGGTGTGGAGAGGACTGCAGCCTGAGAGCCCCTCCTGTGCCTGTCTACTCAGGCTGCAAGGCTATGACACATTCCCGGGAGTAAGCCCCATTGAACACAATGGAACTTACTTCTGAATAGACATGCATAGGCTTGGGCTCTCAGGCTGCAAGGCTATGCACCCTTTCCCAGGAGCAAGCCCCATTGAGCACAATGAGACTTACTTCTGAGTAGACACGCCTAGGCTCATGCTGCAGATTGGCACGGGGGCTGCACCAGCCAGCTTCCTTCCCCTCCTCCTCCACCAAGCCAGTACCTGGGCGTTCTGTGGGTGCCGCAGCCCGTCTCCCTGGCTGGCTGGCTGTCCGTCCTCCTCCTCAGTGTCGGCACGTGTCCCCCGCGCCCTCCACCGGCTTGGAAGCTGCGTGGGGAAGCAGAGCGCAGGGGGAGGGGAGGCAGGCTGGGCTCGGGCGAGAGCTCGGAGATGGGGGCAGGAGGGGCTTGTTGTACGATCAGGGAGGGGCCAGGTGCCCACCCACCCTGCACCCCCCAGCACCCACCCAGAAAATGCTTCTGTTTTGCTCCCCCCCTCCTGGAATGCCTCCGAAGGGCAGGGGCCCCTGCAAAAAGGTGCCAGAACTCCGTCCCCCTGCGTTCCATTAGAAAAAAAGCCCTAGGTCTACCACTCCCCACATTTCTACTCTATCCCGCTCTTTCAATAGAAAGGGAGGTGCCCTGAAACTGGCACATCACCAGTTTGTGGGGAGCGGATAGCATTTGGTGTGTGGCCTGAAGCACCCGGTGACCTTGAGCATGCCTTGATTACACTGTGAGGGACCATCGTTTTTGATCATTTGTGGGTTCCCCCATGTTGAATTGCACATGAATTCTGAAAGTGCTCTTTAAAGGAAAAGGACTTTGCTTTAGTCTCGTTTCACTTTCCTTAATTGTTTTGAAGTTTGTCAGGCAGGAGCTAGGAAGTGGCCTCTCCAGAGTCTTGTAAAGTTCTCCTCTCTTAAAATGAAAATTGTGGAATTTACCCTTATAATAACAGAAGAGAATACAGTACTTGGAATTTCCTGTTCATCATTAGCTGTATAGAGATGACGGGAGTGAAATGAGGCCTCCTTTTTAAAAAACACACACCCATATCTGTAACACTTTGCTGTAGCAGTGGCAATAAATACCTGCCTTGAGCAGGGCTCTAAAGATCAGAGGACACACCCTTCAACAACCCCCTTCCCTGGCTGTCTGATGACAGTTTCCCACAGAAGAAGGAAACAGTGGCATAGCTAAGGAGGTACCGGGGGTAGCAGTTGCACCGGGCATCAAGCTTTAGGGGGGCAACAAGCTGAACTTGACACTAGTGACCAAAACTGTGAAAATCTTGGTATGTAAGAATAATACCATCATGTTATATATCATTGGAAAGGTAATGTAATGCAGAATGCAATGAAACAAACCGCACTGGAATATCTGTATTCTATCAAAAGTTATAGCAAATTAACCAGAAAATGAAAACATAACAAAAAATGGATTTTCTTAACTCAAAACTGACCTATGAGACTAATTATTCTGAGAGCCAATGACATGTTATTATGTTATTGACATGTTATTGACATATTATCATGATACAGCATGAAACCAATAAGGAGTTAATATGAGTCAGCTCTCATTTCCATGTATCATAATACAGTTACCCCTGCTAACTGGGTAAAAAGGCACTATTTCAAGTGGTGCCCCTCTTAGATTTAGCAGGGGGAGAATAACCATCCCTCTTCTCCCAGGGGCACACTTTTTATTTATTCAATTTATTCAATTTGATTTTATTGGGGGGGGGGGCTACAAATGTTCTTTGTCCCCAGGTAGCAGATAGATGTCTTAGCTATGCCGCTGAATGGGGGAAGGCAGCAGAGCAAGTGGGAGGTGAGCTGCTTGGGGGAGCAGGTGGGTTCCTCCCAATTTTCACTTTTTAAAAAGCCCGGTTGTAACATCACTTCTGATTGTGACATCACTTCCAGGGGAACATTTTGAGCTTGGCACCGGGCTACACAATCATTAGCTACACTACTGGAAGGAAATAAATCTTTGACAAATTCGCTCATATCTATGACTGCCCCCTCCCCACCTTTTGGCCTCCCACCTCCCTTTCTTACACCCAGCATCTGAGGCAAGTAGCAGACAGGAGAAGACTGCCCTTTGTATACAGCCATCCATTCCCATAACCTGTGGACAGCCTCGCTGAGAGTCTCCATCTTCTGCATGGCTTCTGCAAAAGTTAACCTTGGAGTTCTGGAAAGCCACTGAAAGATTTATGATGCTTACAAGGTATCTCACCTCCCACGATTTAATTAATTTAAGAACCGCCTGTCATTTATTTATAGCCTGCTCCATCCTGACGTTTGAAGGTGGGAAGGAAAGCAACCCTCCCCAGCAGAATATAATAAAATTCAAGGAAATTAATGGTTCACTGCTCTTTCCCAATTTAACTCAGAACCCCAAAGGGAAGCTCCAGAAGGTGGGCCTTATTATGATGGTGCTTTATTGTAAGCTACAGGGAGTTTGGCAAATTGGTAGAGGGAGGGAACTTCTTAATTTGGGGGCAACTACCATGAAAATGGTGCTCTTATTGGGATGTAGCACTGCCACAACCAGTTTGTGCTCCAAGGAAAAGATCTTATTGACTAAGCACTACTTTATTTCTGGGGCCCATAGCATTGGGGTCTTAATGGATTATAACTAGAGCTAGAATCCCTAGCATGTATGCACTGCTGAAACAGAGATGCCTGCGTTGGCTCGGTCATGTCGTGAGAATGGATGATGGCCGGATCCCAAAGGATCTCCTCTATGGAGAACTCGTGCAAGGAAAGTGCCCTACAGGTAGACCACAGCTGCAATACAAGGACATCTGCAAGAGGGATCTGAAGGCCTTAGGAGTGGACCTCAACAGGTGGGAAACCCTGGCCTCTGAGCGGCCCGCTTAGAGGCAGGCTGTGCAGCATGGCCTTTCCCAGTTTGAAGAGACGCTTGGCCAACAGTCTGAGGCTAAGAGGCAAAGAAGGAAGGCCCATAGCCAGGGAGACAGACCAGGGGCAGACTGCACTTGCTCCCAGTGTGGAAGGGATTGTCACTCCCGGATTGGCCTTTTCAGCCACACTAGACGCTGTTCCAGAACCATCATTCAGAGCGGGATACCATAGTCTTTTGAGACTGAAGGTTGCCAACTACTACTGAGTTTAAATAAACATATTTTTTTAAAAACATCAGATGTACTGAAAATGCCTTCCTTTTTCAACAGTTTTTGGCACTCCTCGTAGAACTGTTTTTAGAAGTTTTCTTTTCCATTGCTTTCATATAGCCAAATCTGATTGGCTAGAATGGAGAAAGTCATAGGACTGCATCATGTGATCCCTGATTGACTGGGTTCATGTAGGTGAGTAAGGAATAGAAAGCAAGCATGCAAACAGCAGCAGCAATTTTGGTCTCAAACAAGCCTGAAAAAGTTAATATTCACATTTATTTATACAGGTATTTATATACCGCCTTTCTTGGTCGTCAGATTTCTCCTCAGACTTTAATCCAAGGCGATTTACATAGGCAGGCTGTTCCAAACCCCCGTAGGGATTTTTACAATCGAATAGTTGTAGTCTTTGATAGAAGTCCTCGTTCCAGCTGGATTCCTTCCCGGTCTGGCCTCTCTCTGGCCCTTCACCTTCCACGCTCCACTTGATGGCAACTCCTCTCTGCCACCAAGGGTCAGCTCATCAATATATCAGCGTGTCGTCGGTTCTCGGGTACTTCCGGTTGTTTCGAACTGGCAGCCTTGGGTCTTCAGGCATACAAGGCGGCAGCTCTACCAACTGAGCCAGACCTCCTGCACATAATGCAAATGTTTTCTCAGAAAATAATTCTACCCAACCAAAGTAGCTGTTTTTCACCTGTAAATTATAATTAGAGACAACCAGTATATTATTTATAATAATAATGTGAAGAATTAGTGAGCTCGTCAAGACATAGGTGCTCTTGACTTGAGCAGAGGTTTCCGAACCCCGGCCTGGGGGTTTGGGGAAAGCCATCCACTCTGTGAGTGGAGCTTACCATTCCACCTCTGTGCCTTGTGTATTCTCAGTAGATTTGGGCACCGGGACATTTTGGGGGGTTGCGTCTGCCTGGATGTCCTCAGACATGAGGACCAAATGTGACTGCCCAGAGTGTCCTGGTACCCAGATCTACTGAGAATACACACAGCGAGGAGGTAGAAAGGTAAACTCCAATCCAAACAGGAACCACTTTTTTGGGGCGACTGCTGCTCTTGAGGAATAACCCCATGTGCCTGAATTGCACTGTTTACAAATTAAAGTGAAGCTGGGTACAGTTGTGCACCTGGGAACAATTATTGTTACTGTGTACTTGTTTGCAGTTATTCACACATTCCATGATCGATAAAAACAAACCCTGGGACAGTTGCTCACATGGAAATGGAGAACATGGAACATGGAAAGGTACAACAACATGTGTGAAGAGCCTGCGCGAAGGTGAATGAGAAAAATAAGATAAAGTAGTATGAAACACAAAGGGGGTTTATTCTTTTTAACAATATCTCAAACCTGTGTTCCCCCCATATTTTGCCTTCAACAACAACAACAACAACAGTATTTAAATACCGCTTTTCAACAAAAAGTTCACAAAGCGGTTTACAGAGAAAATCAAATATCTAATGGCTCCCTGTCCCAAAAGGGCTCACAATCTAAAAAGATGCAACACCAGCAGACAGCCACTAGAAAAGACACTGCTGGGGTGAGGTGGGCCAGTTACTCTCCCCCTGCTAAATAAAAGAGGAGCACCCACTTGAAAAAGTGCCTCTTAACCAGTTAGCAGGGGGTTTTCACTTCACCCCCCCCCCCGTAAGCTCCAAGGCAAATCAACAAGCCCAAGCATAGAGCTAATTCAAACCCTGAATAAAACTTGTATGTGACAAGTCTAATTATTGGGTGGATGCATTGCTTTTCCATTATGCTGAGCGGTACTTAAACTCAATTACAGCTGTTCTGCAGTGCATTCATTCATTCATCTACTCATTCATTCTATTTCAGTGACTTAGCAGACAGGCTAGATGGTAATGAAAGCTTTGAACTTGTTTGGATACTGACTATACCACATTCATGTGCATCTTTACTTTCTACAAAGGTGAAACAAAGGACAAGCACTTGGTGCCCCCTCTAGTATACAAACTGAACAAGGGCAAGAAATGCCGAGGAGAGGGTTGCTTAGAACATATCCTTGCTGTCCTGGTTCCAGAATGTGCCATTAACAAACCGAGTGTCATCTATCAGGATATTTCCTGCTCAAGCCTAATTCCCATTAATGGGAGTAACACAAGAAGAAAATAATGCTCTTGCATGGCTCCTGTTCATTTCAATGAGACTTGCTCAGGAGAGCTTCCCAAGAACTTGTGCCCCTAATCTATTTCAGTTCTTCATTATTCACCTTTGTAACCTTAAGAGGTTTCTAAAATGTGATCAGCAGATCTGGAAAGGGGTTTGTCTACCTTTTAAAAAAACAGTGGCTACCCACTAGTACAGTGATTTTTCAACCAGTGTGCCAGGAATGGTCACAGGTGTGCTGTGGGAATTTTGGGGAGGGTCATTTAATAGTAGGGCCATTGGGGGATGTGAGCCCCCTGCCAGCAGCACAGTGTGCCTGGTCAATTGTAAAAAACCTGATGATGGGCGATGTCCATTTTAGCACCTTGTCACTGTGCCATGAAGTGAAAAGGGTTGGAAATTGCTGCTCCAATTACTGAATTTGCTTATGGTTCCCCCCCCCCCCAAAACACACATAATTGGCCTTCAGTCTCTGATCAGTATCCATCTATCTCCTTGATCTCATGCATCCCATAATAAGTCATGTTCTGAGCCACCAAAGAGTCGGTTTCATGAAGTGTGAAAGTATGGCGGAGGAGAGCAACCTCTCCTATCAGCTTGGAAAGCTGGTGCAGAAAATCACTTGCTAATTGGGGCTTTCCTACTGTGAGGCTATTAACACCACCACCACCAGTGTGCAACTTGAGCTGCCTGCCTGATCTTTTCTGAATGTGCTTTATGGCGCTGTTTCTGAACGACAGTCCCAAATGACAACATGGCAAATCCAGCAATCCACCCTTCTTAGGTGGAAAGCCACCTAGAACTACAAAAGCCACCTCTGTCAGCTTCCAACAAGGTTGTGTTTTTTTTCAACTCCCCCTTAAAAGGCAACTGGTGAATCAGCCATTGGGTCCGATCCAGGCAGGCACCACAAAGTAAATGTGTACTGCCACCTGAAGTACATCCCAGCCTCCTCTCCTTTCCCTTGGCAGACAAAAACCCTGCTTCAGGCCTGTAGTAACAGCCCTTCCAGGGAATTGTGTAGAACCCTGCTAATTAAGCTATTACATTTCCACCACCTGTGTGGAGCCTGAACGTAGTCATTAAGCTTCCAAAGACAACACAGAAAATATCACTTTCTTTCCTTTTGTTTGGCTTTAATTTGATTTACAAAGTGATTAGGTAGCAGCCTGTCAATTTGATGGGTGTGGTAGGGTGTTTTGCTCTATCTTCCTCTCCCCTCCATCTTCCTCTCAGCAGCTCTCAGTTCCCTGCTTCCCTCCAGCCCCTTCCCCTGTTCAGCCTTCTTCCCTCTCATTCTAGCCATTCCGAGACCCTCATTCTCAGCAGGCCAAGGGCTCTGCTCACCGCAGGTCTTACGCTGGTGGAAACTGGTGGTTCTCGACTGCGTTCAGCTGCCACTTTAACTCTTTCTCATCCTTATTTGTTTGTTTGCTTCTGCACCACATTTAGTCATCTGTCTGGTTGCACCATGTAAGTGCTGTCCCATAACAGCCATGCATTAGATCTGGGAGTACTTGCAAACAGCCTGCTCTGCTAGCACAGTTATGTGCTGCCATTGCACCACTAAAATCATTGCAGATTTTCCAGTGCAATGATGTATCTGTCCCACATGAGGGAGCATCTGCTTATGAGCAGTAGTTCCTTAGACAAGTACTGGTGGAAATCACGTGCTGGTGGGGGAGAAGCTAGAAATTGTGTGAGATTCTGCAAAGGACTTTCCTCTCTAGTGCGTTTCTGGGAATAAAAAGTACCCCTCTGCTGGGAGGATCCTTAAGTGATATACTACATACAGCAGCATCTGTGGTTAATTAACGTGGATGCAAAGCAACCCCAAACTATAATATTGTATTTAATTTGATATACACTCACTTAAAATGTTCCATGGATCAAGTTGATTCTTTTCCAAAATTAATGTCAAGTGAAATCTCCATCACAAATCAGCGGAGGATTGTTACACTAGTCAGATGCGTGTCTGTCAGCAAGAGGCATGGAAGAAGGTCCAGCCAACCACAGATGAGGTCATTATAGACAAGAGCTAGGGCAGGAACCAGGAAGACAATCCAGTCACAGGGACCGATGGCAGGAAAACTAGAGTACTGATAAGAACTGAGGTCACAGATGGGAGGTCTGTCCATAGGAGATGGGAGTAGCAGATCACTGGAGGGCAGTAAGATGGGAACATGGATTGGGAACCACCAGCGAAAATCTTGGGCAGATGAACAGTTCTGCTTGTTGAACAAAGAAAGACTGGCTCTGACCTGGAATTTTTTATACCCAGTAGGGTCCCCAGTGCCCAATTAGAGGGGTTATGGGTGGGGCCTAACTTCCTCCAATGAAATAATTATGGCAACAGCTTATAATGTCAGAATATATTGACTTAAGAGATGGAAAACAATTAGAGCTCATGGATGGGAAATGGTCCATTTTCATAACCTTTGTTTATTTGATTTATTTTTCTTTGTCCAGGCCAGTCTTCAATAATGATCTAAAGCTATGCTGGGCTTACAGTGGTGGATCTTGTGATCTGCCACCTTAAGTTCTGGGATGGTGGTGGGGCAGCCGCTCTGCGGCTTGGTGGGACACAGCTGCCAGTGACAGTGGCTCACTGAACCTGTCTCATCAGTAAATTGGCAGTGAGGATGTTTCAGGGGAGGATAATGGCTGACTTTGGGGTGGGAAGCAGGCCAGGCTGAGGGGTGGGAGAGGGAGGATCTTGCTGGCAGTGGTGCATGCCAATATCATGTCCCTCTTCCCTGCCTGGGCTCACCCCAGGAGTCTTCTGAGACTTACGCCAGCAGAAGAACTGTCTTAGGTCTGAAAAGACACATAGGAGATCAGGCAGCCTAGCGGGAGGTAATTAAAAAAGATCTTTACTTACCTCTCTGGGACCATCTGGTTGTGCCCCCCCCCATAGCATGCAGTGTGTGCTTTTCAGCTATGCTGTGTGCTATGGGCTGGTAGCGGGGGGGGGGGGTAGGATTGGGCTGTAAAACTATCTCAGTGGCATGCAGTAAGAGAAAAGCAAACAACATATCAAATAATAAAAACTATAAATAAAACATGGAATATAAAGGGCCAAATCCCATCCAAATTTCAAGCACTGATGCAGCTGCAATGCAGCCCCAAAGTAAGGGAACAAACATCCCCTTACTTTGAGGAGGCCTCAGTGAGTGGTCCATCACTGAAGGATGCAGCAAATGCCCTGTTGGCATGGTGCATCGCCACTGGAAAGTTGGATGGTATTGGGCCCAAAATGAAGTCGTGACAGCAGGCCACAAAATTCAGCAGAGCAGTTTTTTTGAAAAGTTGGGACTAACCTATGTTACTTGCTTGAATTTCTGGGCAAATAAAACGTATTCCTCTGGTACTGAAAGGATATCAGGATCAGCACCAGGCAAACCTCCCTGAGTAGGACATTCAGCAATGAGCATGCCGCCATCAAGAATGCCCTCTTCGCCTATTGCCACCTGCCAATGGTGGGGGAACCTAGAGGAGGGATTCCGGTGACAAGCGCAGTGTGCAGGTTGGCTTACGTAGAAAGGGGTGGTCTCTTAGGTACCCAAGCCCCAAACTATTTAATTACACGTGAAGACCATGCTTTGGTGAACTTTTGTGGGGTGGTGGCTAAAGGGACAGTGCAAATCAGGAATTCCCCTGTTCAAAACTTACTTCTGTCATGAACTCACTAGCGGTGGTATAACTGGAGGGGGGGGACTGAGCACCCAGTCTGGCAGGGAGCTTCAGAGCAGCGTGCAAGCTGCCCCTTCCTTCAGAGCCATTTTTCCTTTCCTTTCCTGAAGGGAGGGAAGCGGCCCTTCCCTTCAGAGCCAGGGGAGCAAAACGGAGCTGTATGGCCCGACTAATATATGACCCTACCCCAAACTCCCACGGCACACCTGCAGACCAGTTATGGCACTTCAATATGCCGTGGCACCTTGATTAAAAATCACTAAAATGCAAGTAGTCCAAATCTGCGGCATGTCCAATCCATTTCTTTTAGGCTCTCCTGCCCAACTGATGTTCACAAATCTGCTCTTATCTTTCTGAATACTCACTCCTTATTACTGGTGGGCCTTTCATTCTTATCACACTTTGGCTGCAATCCTAACCACACTTTCCTGCGAGTGAGCCCCATTGAACCAAATAGGACTTACTTCTGAATAGACCTGGTTAGGATTGTGCCTTTACTAAGTGTAAGCTCAGTCATAAAGCTTCCTTGGGTGACCTTGGGCCAGTCACTGTCTCTCAGCCTTGCCTGCTTCTCAGGGTTGTTGTGAAGTCAAAAGGAAGGGAGGAACTATGTATATCACCCTGAGCTCCTTGGAGGAAGGGTGGTATATAAATGTGAAAAATAAAAGAGAAAGAGATAAATAAGTGGTCATAGATGGTGAACTGCACAGGTGAAAAGAAACTCCTCTGCAGCTTTTCAAAGCTGGAGACAAGCCATCCACATTTGTCTTAGCAAAGACTTTCTTGGAGTTTTGGTGAGGGCTGTGCAGGGATCGGGGTTGTGCGGTCCCTCTGCTGTCGTGCTTTGTGCTTTCTGCTAGCTATCAAACAAAGGGACAGGTATGGGCATCTGCCCTTTTCCTGAAGGCAGCCAAGCCTGAATCATTTGGTGTCCAACTCAGAATAGGAGAGCAGCCAGCCAGGGTGTTTTCCATCCGCAGTCAGTCGTCAGAGACAGGTCTGTGTAAAATTTAGCCTGTGAAGAAATAGGTCTGCTTGCATGAGTCAGACCAAGCTTGGGAACGGCTCCAAACACTTGGGGGGAAAAAAACAATTCCCAAGTTTACTGGGATGGCTCCCAAGCTAATTCACCACCACTGAATAGAAGGGGAAGATAAAATTAATGAGAGTGAGAAATCAAAAGATCCTGAACAACGATTCCAAGCGGAACGAAGGCAGAGAGCGCTCTGTGGCTTCAAACTTTTGTGCAGTCAAATGTTCTTTTGGCTTCCCAATGTTGCTTGGGGGGGGGGGGTTATTAGACCTCCTTTGTGAACTATGGTTCGCATTATCTGAGTGACTTGCTCCTGGACATAGGAAGGAGTGTCAGACATGGGATCAGACTGCAGGGGGATCATTTCGGCTCCGCCGGTGTCTGTGGCAAGACTCCCACCACCTTCAATGGAACCAAGGTTTCAGCCCTGCAGGCTTCCTGGTTGCTGATTATTTAGCTCAAAGAAAGCCAACCAAATGGCTACATGGCAGGGAGAATAGCAAACAACTATACATTAATACACAGGCATTAGCAGGCACTTGGCAATCTTATGCATGACTGCCAAGTAGTCATGCACATTGAGTACAGTGGGAATTACTCCCAGGTAAATGTGTATAGGATAGCAGCCTTACCTTATTTGACAGCTGCCACTGCTGTATGATTGATGGAACATTAGAGTCTCCGCATTCTGTATTTCTGATATGTTTTTGACCTATTGCCAGCAGCATAAACAGGGCATGGTAGAGAGCTTAGAAACATCAGGGTCACTTTTGCAAGACTTTCCTTGAAATGCATCCTACCATTTGAAACACTGATGCTGCTGACGTCCATAATTACAGGATGCAAATGTTTCTGCTTGTAATTCTTGGTTACATAATGAATTTAATGTAACCTTCTTCTCTGCTTTAGAATGACAGGTGTTGGTCTGCATTCAGCAGATCCTGGTGTCCAAAAGCCAGCGGCTTTGTAGGCAAATGCTCTGTGCAGACCTGTGCAAACACTCTTTACATTCAACACTGCAGTTCTCCTTGAAACTCCCCTTGATTGTCGAGAAACTCCATGAAATGTGAGGCCAGATGCTTTGCAACTGAATGCACAAACATTCTTTAATATTAACCCCTTGCTATTAAGGAAACTCTCAATGGATGCCATAAAATATGTGACTGGGTTATTCGGTGAATGGGCTTTGCGTTTGGTTCAGTTCTCTTCATTGTTTCTTGGAAATATGGCCAGATGTGGTGGTTGATCCCCATACAAGTCTAAAACCCTCTCTTGTTCCCACATATATTTGGGGGCTTGGGGGGGGGGGGGAGGTGGTTGAATTTCCAAACAATTCTGTACCATGGCTGGTTCTGGGAACTGCAATTCCCAGGAGGCAATACGATAAGGCACATCTATGCAGCACTGTCTGCCAACGTTAAGAGCCAAGAGAGGAACTGTCAGAAAACAGATGATTTACTGTCCGAAAACAGATGATTTTCCTTCCAAATGCCCTCCAAGAAAAATCTGTAATTACTGAACCGATTCTGAATTGAGCCAAAGGGAACAGGCCTCCATCACTAATTTTAAGTTGGGGTTTTTTTGTTTTTGTTTTTTAAGTATAATGGAGAAAGAAAATAGAGTTCCACTGGAAACAAATGTCACAGGCTTATTTAAATGTCCCAAGACAGGTGAAGCATCCAAGATATTTCTAGGGAGGGTTTCCAGAAAAGGGTTGCAGGTTACAGTGGCAGCATTTATCAGGCTTCATAGTGTTTTCATGACACTTGGTCCACAAGTGTGTTTCATTCCTACTGGGTGGAGGAGGCATGGCAGGATAGCTTTTGATTCCTACAGATGGACGATTTTTTTAATTTATTTACATTTTTTATACCTCCCTTCCTCCAAGGAGCTCAGGGTGGTGTACATAGTTCTCCCCCTTCTCGGTTTCTCACAACAACCCTGTGTGGTAGGTAAGGAAACTTTATAACTGAGCAGGGATTTGAAGCAGCATCTTCCAGGTCTAAGTCCAACTCCAGAATTGCTGCACCATGCAGGCCCTCCTGGCTTTTACTGAAGATATTTTCACACATGCACGTCTCTGAAGCAAATGTTCTCTCAGGTCTCCGGCTTTTATGATAAACTATCTCAAAAGTATCAACTGACTGTGGGAGACAAGGTGAAATCAAAGGAGGGAGGAAGCGTTTACAGTGGCATGCCCTCAGCCATGTACAAGGCTTTTTTTTTTTTTTTTTAATATTAAACAAGGTGCCTTCAGGTATGCTCCCTGAAGCTTGTAGCAACACATGCAGGGTTTTCTACACATCAAAGGGCTGACTGTTAATTTGGACAACTATAATAACCTATACATGGGCAATTTATGTTTATTCATTAAAAGCCTTTGCTTTCCTCACTCCTGAAGTTGGCAAGCCATCAGCTTCCACACGAACTGGAAATAATAAAATCCACACCCCAAGAATGTTGGCTGGCTGGAACTCTTTTTCCCAAGACTTTACATTTCAAGCTGTGGAATGATGATCCATCCCGTCCAAGACTGCTGCCGACTTCAGCATCTTAAGGAAGGCACACTACGGGGAAAGACTGTTTCCTTTGTAAGGTTTCACAAACACATGTGAACCTATTTATGGTCTCTTAACACTCACAGGCGTAAGGCATGGTGGAGAGATTCCACAGGTTAAAGTGTTAACCAACAAGAGGATCTGCAGACCTGTGATTCAGAGGTGCTAAATAATCGTCACCACTTTGGAAGTGCCAGTTCAATCATCCTGCCTTCACAAGCCCTAATGAGAATTAACATCCTTCCTCCACATCTCAAGGCTTATTTACTGGCCATCTCCTCCTTCATAATGTGGGTTGTCAAAGGCCTTCTGCACATGTTGCCACTGTAGTGTGGAATACAGTGCCCTAACTGGGTGCAGAGAGGTGCTGATCAGGTGGGAAAGTCCCATTTTCTTGGCTCCACCCCCACGGTTACATTACTCACCTGTGGTCTGTGCTGTTGTATCTTGAAGGAAGCGGCTCCCACACTGCTGCGCTTACATGCACAAGGGAATTGTGGTGAACGGGTGGAGTTTTATTTTCTTGCGTGCATGTGGTCTAGGAAGGTTCTCACACTCTTGTGTTCATTTTCCGCTTTTATCCTGGATTCATTAATAGAAGCAGGTCTGACAGTCTAAAGACGTATCTAATAATCTTTGAAGCTTTTAAATGCTTTCTGGAAAACTGCAGCTAATCCGCCCTTGCAGCCCACTCATAACAGCTCAGATGGCATGAATAAAATGCCAAACATAGTGAGGGTCACTTTTTTGTATCAATAGTGCATTGACAGCAAATGTGAACACCAACTCAGGATATTGTTCAGTAAAAAGAAAAGACATGCGGACTCGATCATTTGGAATCCAACTTTTGCTACTGTTTGGCTTCTGTTGATTCTAATTTTATTTTTATTCTCAGCTCTGTCCCTTTCTCTGATGTGAAAATGGCTATACTTCTAATAGC
Source organism: Tiliqua scincoides (assembly GCF_035046505.1). Taxonomy (NCBI): domain Eukaryota; kingdom Metazoa; phylum Chordata; class Lepidosauria; order Squamata; family Scincidae; genus Tiliqua; species Tiliqua scincoides. The sequence continues at coordinate 17,557,396 of NC_089825.1, forward strand.
CACTACTGACGGCTTCCAAGTGCTGTCCAGGGATGTGGTGGGGGGAGGGCAGGTGAGGCAGAATCTCCCCACTGGAGTCCTTTGAAAAGCACTGCTGTGTACAAAGTGTGCAAGCACACACAACCTATGTGCTGTGGGTTGCACACCTTGCATACAGCAGTGTTTTTCGAAGGATTCTGGTAGGGAGGCTCTGCCTCACCTGCCTCCCCACCCACCAAATGACCCTGGTACTGTCTTAGATTTCAAGGAAAGGGAAAACTTAAGGTTTTCCCTAAAGTGTCAAATAACAAATTTTAAAGAGGGAGAAGTGAAAATGCACTTTTTTCCCTGAGTACAGCCATGGGCTCAGGCCAGGGAGTCTGCATGCAAGACCTGCATTCTTACACTTAAAGGGAGTGCAAGCCATAGCTCAGTGGCAGAGTTCATACTGGTTCAAAAACTGGCATCTCCAGGTGAGGCTGGGAAGGGTTCCTGTCTAAAACCCTGGGGCAGTGAACCAGTTGTCTAACTCTGTATAAGACAGCTTCATCCATTCAGAGCCAACCTAGAGCGTCAGTAGAATCGCACGATACAATTTTTTTTCTGGACTGCAGTACTCTCAAGATGCAGGTGGGGGATTGTATTTTTGCTTTCCTACGAGAGAGGTATCATCTCAACTGAGAAGCCTTATCACGGACACTACATCTATTCCAGTATCCTGTTCCACCTCCGCCCCGCCCCCCGCCCTGGGTTCAACCCAGAGCCTCTGAAAGGGAGGAGCAGAGAGCACATTGTACCTGGGCCCAGTATAAAAAAGGGGGTGTGGGATCCAAAGGGTGCCCCAAAAAGGAACCAGATTCACATTTATCAAGGAGAAGGGAAAGGCCCAAATGAAACTTTGTGCCCTCTGATAAAATTCCTGTCAGTGGCTCTGGGCCAACCACATGCTTCCAGGAAGCCCGCAAGCAAAGCTCAAAAGCCACATTAATCAGTCAATCCTGCATACAGGAGTCTGCCATGAACCTGCCCAGGAAACACTTCACTGTGTGATCTGGCTGTATATATAGATCAGCTCCCAGACCAAAGTCCTAAGCTCTGCAGAATGGACAGTATGTAAATTCTGCAGGCCAATCATGGCATCTCCACTATGTTTTGTCACTGTTTGCAACATCAGGTGGATTCTGGACCATAAGTAAGAAGTGGAGACTGAGAGAGAGAGAGAGAGAGAGAGAGAGAGAGAGAGAGAGTGAAAAAATTCTACAAAGCATTTTCACTTCTGAGAAAACTGACTATTACCAAGGCAAGGCCTCAGCCCTGCATTTCCAGAACTGCTCAGACTGCTGCGTCCTTTCATCTCTTTGACTCCTGCAATCACTGTGGCTGCTCCACAAGTAAGTGTGGCTGGTCGGTGGTGCCAAGACAAGGCATATCAGATGCTGCCATGGCAAGGGCTGTGGCTGGATTGCGGTGGATGCTTCTCTTGGCTTCCCTGGCAAGCCTTCAGAGACCACCTCTGGAGTTGTTTTGCATCTAAGCGGCTGCTGGTTTGGCTTTTCTTCCATGCTTGTCTCTTTGGACACAGCTCCCCTTTGTGTCTCCCATCATGGCATGCAATTCCCCTGGTGCAATTAGGACCATCTCAATCACTTTGTTTCTATCTTTGGGCAGCTTAGCACATGGTGTAGTTATGTTAATTACATATATTTAAAGTGAACGCCTTAAGCTTTTGGGTTTTGCCCTCTGGGACAAGCCTTTAAAATGAAATTCGACATGATGGTCTGCCTGTCTGGAGATGGATGGGAAAACCCCGAGGTTTGACATTGGTGTGTCTGGGCAATTATAGTCATGGGGTTTCTCAAAGGCTCCTCAGCATGCTTGGTGCTGACCAGATCTCCCATCACGAACCTGTTGTTCCAGGATCAGGAGTCGTGCAGAAATCCATGATTGATCCCTTTAGCTCAGCTGGCAGGGATTCCTGGCAGCGTAGTTTATTTTTAGCTGTATTGTTCTAGCCACAGGCCATTACATATGCATGTTCCATGCAAGTTACGGAAGGTGCATTACACAATATTGAAAAAGGCACCCATCTGCCAATTTGTTTAATTCTTTTTTATCCTATCCTTCCTCCAAAGAACTGAGGATGGCATGCATCATCTCTATGCCCTTACTTGCACACAACAACCTTGTGAGGCAGGTTAGGTCAATTAACAGTGGCTCGGTTCAAATCAGCCAACAGGAAGCCCAATCTCATCTAAATTCCCTGCTGATGCAGTCATGCCATCAGAGCGCATAGTACATCATGCTGGGGTGGGGGTGGGGGGCAGACAGTCCCAGAGGTTTTCTCTGAATAAGGGAATGTTTGTTACCTTGCCTGGAGGTAAACCTCCTCTGTCTGAATGGATCTGCCCATCAATTTTGCTGGCGCAAGTCAAGTGAACCCAGGAAGATGGATCAAAGCCAGTATACAATATTGCTGGCACTACCACTGCTGATTCAGCCCCTTCAGTTTGCCCCCTCTCTACTTTGGTTACTCTGGTCTCTTCCCCTTTCCTCCCCTTGCCACACATGCCAACTTACCAGCATCGGGGCTTCTCTGTGGAATGCTTGTGCATTGCCATGGCCACTCCCTTCTTGTGGTGGTGGCCCAGCTGCGCTGAATGGCAAACATGAGTTCTGGGGGTGCAGTATGCTTATAGGATTGGTCCCAAAGTATTGTATGTTGGAGTGTGAACGAACAGACTAGTCCCCATTTCCCATTCCTCCCCTCTCTTCCTCCCCTCTTGTGCCTGGCAGGTTTGGGTACATGACTCAAAACAAGTCGACTCAAGTCATGATAACACTGTTTTTTTGCAACTGGTTTTGACTTGAGTCACGTTCAACGTTGCTGAACCCGACTTAATTTGCAGCTCCAAGCCAGTGACTCTAAAAGAGAGTTGGGACTCAAAATGACTCATCCCACCCCAAGTCTCCATCTTGTGTGCATGTCTGTACTCTGGCTTACTTTTTTTTTTTTTTTTGTGCCTCTTCTGCATCATGCTGAAGACCTCATGGGTGATCCAGAAGCTGGCATTCAGAAGGACAGCAGCAGACATGGTGGGAGGAGGTTAAGTTATGGTTCTGGGAGGCAGGGGCTGGGGGGGTTGAGGGGAGAAGGAGGGGTTTTTTTGCTCCACGAGGCTGGGGGGAGGGACCAGAAGAAGATGGGGGCAGTTAGGACACAGGCTATCTCGGAAGGAAGGGGCAGTTGGATGAATGATGACCTGATCTTCTTTTCTGGATGAGGGAGGGGAAAAGGAGGGGCCAAAAGTATGTGGGTGAGGGGGTTCATCTTGTGATAGGAACAAATGGCTGGAGTTCCTTTTCTGCACAAGTCAAGGAGGGGAGAAAGGAGGAGGGGAAACCAGAATAAGGACTTCAACACATAGCTGACTAGAGTGCAGATGGGATGGGATCATCAAGGAAGTGTTAAATGATAACTCCCATACATCCTACCACCACTCTTTTTCTGTGAAGTCATTCTCAGGGAAGCCTTTGACTTGCAACTCAATTTGTTTCTCAAAACGACTCATGATTCAACTCGAAACGACTCTAAATGTGGCTCAGGTTGAGTCACCACAGTTGCTTGCTGTGACTCATGAGATGAATCGCAGGGTTGCAGGGTCAAGACTTGACTCACAACTCAGGCTCTGTGACTCAAGCACATCATTGGTGCCTGGGCTATATCAGACTCTCCGTGGCTACCACCACAGTTTCCTGTGACATTCAAACCAGAAAACCATAGCTTAAATGAACCAAACAAACAGGATATGAAGTCAGGTTTTATATCCTAGTTTGCTGGGGTCACTTAAACAACAGTCCCCTAACAAACCAGGAAGATTTACCTAGATATTCAAGAGCAGAAGGAAAATGGAGTGGGAAGCAGGGCATGTGAGAATTTGCTAGCATCCAAGTTGTACTGGGGGTTAGCATATTGATATCCACTACTTCCACTACTGTAGCCATTACATAACAATATATTAAGCAGAGGTATCATGTTCAAACAGCCCTCTTACAGTTCAGTTCTTCGTGGGGGTGTCCTTAGTTGGAAACTGCTGTGTTATTTGCTTGAAAATAAATTTGCCGACTGATCACATCATTTCTTTCCCTTCCATTTTTGTAGTCAAAATGAGTTTCTAGAAATGAACCACAGTTTTCGAAGTTAAGGGTATTCATTCCCCCCCCCTAAATTTCCCAGATATAATTGAATCCAACAAAGAAGCTGCCAAACATCAAATATATAGTGTATGCCCAAATATGTGTGGGAGGGTGTAATGGCTAAAATCGACAGCTGAATTTTAAGTGATGAGAAGGTAAAACACTAGCACGGTTTCAGAATTGAATAACTGAGCAAATTTGGGCCCCGAGCCTGAGGTCCTGCAGACCCCTTGGACCATGTTAATCTTGGGGTTTTGATCTTTTGTCAGTAATCAGATGCCAGCAACATGGACTTCAAAGCTGGAGGGTGATACAGATAATCTTTTGAAAGGCCTGCAGAATTTCAAGGCCATTCCACTGCTGGGGGATTATAGAGAGAGCAGAAGTCGATGATGGAGGGGGAGGAATTGCTTGTTTGATGATCACTCCTTTGATTCCTTTCTAATATGCTCCATCTTTCTTTTTAATTTCAAAAGGGGATTCTGTTTCCTACTCACTATAGTGCAGAAGGATGTGTGATGTCAAACCATCACTACTGTGTGCTGGGAGACAAGATGAAGTATCGACCAGTCAATCTCTCTCTCTCTCTCTCTCTCTCTCTCTCTCTCTCTCTCTCTCTCTCTCTCTCTCTCTGGTACATCTCTTACAATGCTGTCATTCCACCCAAAGTGACAAATGTAGTGTCGTGAAATCAGATCCAGGCTGCCTGGGAGGCTGCACCACCGGCTTTGAAAAGTGCACAGGCAGTCAAAAAAGAGTTCATCGCTACTTCGCTTTGGAGATTGGTTTCTTTCAGTCAGGCCAAGATGGGAAGGGAGAAGAAAAAAGGCCAAGGGCTATGAGGAACATGTTATGAAGGATAATGAACATTAATTTCATGTACACAATTATGCTTGGAGCAGAAAGCCTATAATTTTCAAGGTGTGTCTGACCAGCAAAAGAGAATTGCAGGGATTTTTTTTTTCCATGGATCTATTGCCCTGCTCCAACAGAAGCACAAAAACGTTCATTTCAAAGGGCAGCTTCACACGTTCAAAAGATCATCTCCTTGCGCCTCTGCCAGGTTCACTTCCAGGCTACTGTGCAAAAGGGACGCTGATGCAACTCTTCGAAGCACCTCAGATATGGGGATAGTTCACATCTTGCTGGCAGTAGCAGGGAGTTTCTCTGTTGGCACATCATCCCAGAAGTGCAAAAACTTCCACATTCGCTTTTCAGTGCTTCTTTTATGTCCTTTGAAGCATGTTTTGCTATTCCTCTGCAGTGTTGTGTCCCTAGAAAGACCATCACTGCCTAATTTTGCTCCTCTCCATCTCTGCACTTCACTCACTCAGTCTGCAATCATAACCACACTTTCCTGAGAGTAAGCCCCATTGAACAAAATAGGAATTACTTCTGAGTAGACTTGGTTAGGCTTGTGCCCTCAATTTCTTAAGACCTTGCCTTCAGAAAAGGGATGAAGATATGCAATGATAAGCCTTCATCAGGAAACAAGCAAGCAAGCAAACAATGAACATACAATCTCTCTAATCATAAATTAGATGATAATTTAGGATGATAAATTATCATCCATAAATTAGGATCCATAAATTAAATTAGGATCCATAAATCCTTAAATTAGGATGATAAATAGCAGTATAAGGTGGAAATAATAGCAAATGCAGATGAATTCTCCCCAAAAGAAAGTGAATATAATATACTGAACAGATCAAAAAAATAATAATGAGGATCAAACCAAAATTAAATGAAATATTTATTCAAAACACCCATAAATCAATTTCTTGTACAAAGAGTCACTCCATGAACTGGAAAAATATATTACAATTATTGAACAAGAATATTAGAAAATCTTCTGAAACCTTGTTAACGCGATGAACAACTTTGTGCTGCATACAATTAAATTTCTGACACGATGGTGAAATCCGTGTTGGAAATTCCACATATACAAACGGATCCAAAGTCAAGCAAGGTTTGTTTGTGTAGGGGCTGAGCAGTGCACATGCTCTGTGCTCGCGTAAGAGCTGGTAATTGTAGTGCCCTTGGACAACATAGTCATGGCACGCCTAAGACTTATGACACAACATGTCTGGATCTGTTCTTAACTAGCTAAGGATTACTGTGAGGTTTTTTCACACTTTTTTTTCTTTGTGCAGCAGAAGATCTGTACATCTAGTAATTATGAACAAAACATTTATTCCCATTGAAAATACGAGCTGCATAACAATCCACAAATAGCTATGAGTGACATTTCAAAGGAGGATTTGAGCTGCTAAGAACTGAGCTAGAACAAAGAACCAAAAATGTTGCCTTGTATTTATGGGCCAATCCGAACGCTGGTGGCTGTGGGATGTGGCTTTGCTACAATCAAATTTTGCATTGCAAAACAAAACATTTAGCGCAAAATGCATATTCATTGAAACATCCATCTTGTCGCAAAATCCTGAAGTTCAGCTTGAAGAGATTTTCTACTACAGATTTTTGTTTTTACATATTCTGGAGATACATTTCCTAACAGCCCAATTCATCCACTACCCCTCTCCATCGGTGCAGCAATGCAAAAATGGTGACCACTGTATCCTGTGGTGGGAGAAGGCAGTCCAATAGGTCTCCTCCAAGTAAGGGAACAATCATTCCCTTACTTTTGTGAACCTCTGTGGCCCGGGGGAGGGGGACGATCTGCTCAGACCTGTGACAATTAAACAGCTGGCACAAGTTTACGTGGAAGAGAAGATCCAAGGACGTGTGGTAGGTATAGGGTTGGGCTGCCCAGCATGGTCTTTATAGCATGTGGTGCAGCAAGCCAAATCTGGATCTGGTTGATGCTGCAGCGAGCCACCTTGTAAGCCACCTTGCGTTCCATTAGGGAAGAAAGGTGAGCTATTGCTGAAATTAATAATAATGTCCTAGTAACATCTCATTACGAAATGTTTCATATACTTGACTGACAGTGCAAACCTGTGCATGTCTACTCAGAAATAAACCCCATTCAATTTAATGGAATTTACTCTTAGGTAAGTGTATATAGGACTGCAGCCTCAAACATTTCCTATTGTATTCTGCCCTTTCTTGTGCAAACCTGTGCTTTACAGTTTCTAAATTAAAATCAGGAAAACCAGTTTAAAACAGACACATACCCTTCCAGTGTGCTAAAATGTTTAGGAAATTGGGCTAAAAATGGATGCCTCTGTTGTGAGATTTCACTGCCCCATGTGCTGACAGCTGAACCACTGTCTCCCAATGCATGGGGTCATCTGACCAACTTTGAGAGCAAATGCCTCAGTTCAACATTCCAAATATGGATGGAAGTGAGCATGTATGTCTTTGATAGTCAATTACAAGCCATTCCTAAGTCTTATGTGGACGGCCTGAGAATATTGCATATGAATTTGTATTATACTGAGTCAGACCATTGACCCTTCTTGTTCAGTATTCTCACCAAACAAGGCTCCCAGTAGTTTCAGACAGAGTTCTTTCCCAGCATGATCAATTAACAGGAGAGCCAGGGATTGCACTCAAAGATTGGAGGACATGCTTCTCTCTGCTCAAATTAATTGAACATCAATGCCATGCCAGAGCTCCATGCACCCAAGAGCTCCATACACCCAACATGCACACAACAGGAACTCTTGCACTCACTAGAAATGGCTGAACCAAAGCATTCTGTCTTCCCACTGTAAATTAGATCAGTTCCCTAAGAGAAGTCATCATTATTCTGTTCTATTTTAGAGGAGTTTAACGTCTTTTTTTTTCTCCTTGTGGATTCAAAAGATGGAAAACAATGCTTTGATGGTCCAGTCTGACTTTCCCTGCTCTAATTACAAATTTCGACGGAGCCTGGATGACTCTGGCACTACCATACTTGGCTAAGAAAGCATCAAATGACACCTGGTTCTAAACAGGAAACATACAGGCCACAAGCTCAGTATGGACCATAACCCTCAATAAATTAAATGCCAAGAGATGGTTAAATGTGTAGTTAATAGGGCTGAACTGAGAGATGCTTCTGACATCTGGCTCCAATCATGGCTAGACTTGGACTCTGATGCTTTTCCAATAGAAATGGATTCCAGAGCTGGAGGCTGCCGTTGAAATACTCTGTCCATTTTTCCCAGCGGAACTACCATTGGCATAGCTGGCAGAGAGAATGGGGTGGGTGGGTTCTTGGATATAAGGGCATATTCACATGGAAGGTGATTTTGGAGGGAGGCGCTCTTTATCAAGTGGATTCAGTAAGACCAGCCATTCACATAGAGAAGGTGCCAGTTCCCTGGTGGAAGCTTTCAGTTCAAACCCTTCGTACTCATTTCTTTAAGTATTTTTTGGTTCCATTTCCTTTTGCAGAAATCAAAAAGCAGAAAGACCAGAGGCTTTCTGGATTTCAGCTTTTTGATTTTTGCAAAAGAGAAATCTCAGAAATTTCTGCCCCAGAAAAATCTGAGAAATTTCTGTCTCAGAGTAAAATTTCAAACCTGATCCACATTTTTGACCACAAGGTGACTTTTTCCCCTCATTTTCTCATGGTGTCTTTTTCTCTGTGGAGCCTCAGCCCAATTCCCAACAGTGAGATCTGGTATTTTCCACGTTCTGAATTCTCCAGGACATAGTAAATTCCAAAACCTTATCTCATAGTGACTCTGCTTGATTGAAAGCCTTGGAGTGGGATGGGGGAGCCGTGTACTCTTCAAACCATCCAGTCCAAACCTCATATGTCAAAGATTCCTGACAAATGAATGCCCAGATTCCAAGGGATGATGGCTTCTGGTCTTGACATCCTGATAACTGAGTACCAGCCACAAAGTTCTGTTTACCAGATGCTTGTGCCTCCATCAGAGTCTTTCATCATCCAGATGTCTCTGGGACGTCATCACAGTAAGGGTGCTAGAGTGAACTGGATGTCACTGAGATGCCCTGTGTTGCCATTTTCATTGACAGTCATCAGGCAATGTTACTGCTTTACTTTGCTATAAGAAATATTTTGATATTTCTTGGCCTGGCCAAAAACAACAATGGAAACCAATGAGTTTGAGAGAGACATTTATTAAGAGCAATCAAATAATGGTCGATACATTTTGAGTGCAATTCTTCTGAATAAATCCGTCTCTTGCATCCATGTTATGTTGTTGCAATTTATGGTAAAGGGAAAATTTTTTACCCTCAAAATGAGGCAAAAAATAGCTCCTTGAGTGACAGCTCAGGTATGCTTTATGGCTCATCCATCCTTTGGAAAAAGCAGAAAAGGTACCACAGTTATGGCATTAGTGGAAACACTGATTCTGCCTTTTCACCCCAGGTACATTGTAGCAATTTGCAGTTCTGAAACAGCCCTTGTCTGTTCTGTAGATCAGTGACAAATGCCACCAACATGCACCTGGCTTGCACACAAACCTGGCTCGAACATGAAGATTTCAGTTGAATTCCTCTTGGGATCCATAACCCTGATTTTTTCTGCTCTGCCACTTTTTCCATTTTTTCTGCTCTTCTGATTTTTTCTGCTCTGTACAAACTGCCACATGTAGCTGTTGTTTTCATTCTTAGTGAAGGATAAAGAAACAGACCCATCCAAGATGATTTATGAGACCTCTTGTGATTAATTTATCCTCACCTATCATTAAAGTGGTGGCTGTATCTCAGTTGGGCCTACAAACAGATGCCACTGCAACTGTTTATTGTCTTGTTGCATTTAAAAAACAGCAAGAGCTGTAAAGCATCAATTTTCTTCCAGCACCACTAGTTCGATGTCACTTTCAAGCAGGCCTGATAAAAAGCCATGATAAGCCTTCCTTTTGAAGGCTATATTGAGTAATGTGTACTATTAGTAGGATTATTGCAAATTAATATTGACACTCTGCCTGTATGCACAGCAGTGTGTGTGTGTGTGTGTGTGTGTGTGTGTGTGTGTGTGTGTGTGTCTGTGTGTGTGTATGTGTGTTTTGGTTTGTTTCTTTTAAATGGGGAACAGGAAGTTTAAGAGTTTAGAAATGGTGAGAACAGAAAACATTTGTGGTTATTGAAAGCACATTGGTGTTAGAGAAGGAACATCTTCTCTTCCAAGTTCAGATGATTGGATTTGTTTTCAATTGAAGAATAGCAAACGATACAAACACGTAGACAATAATGTGCTTTATTCTATGGCTGTAATCCAGCACTTAGGTGCACTTAATTCCTCTTGAAACCAGTAGACACAAGGCACTTAACTCTGTGCCACAAAACATTTAATAATTCACAGTGTTCAGTAAATGTTTTGGATCCTACATACCTGGCATGCTCAGGCACATGCTACCTCTAGATCAGGGGTGCCCAAACCCTGGCCCTGGGGCCACTTGCAGTCCTTGAGGACTCTCAATGCGGCCCACTGAGAGCCCCCAGTCTCCAATGAGCTCTGGCCCTCCAGAGACTTGCTGGAGCCCGTGGTGGCCCAACGCAACTGCTCTTAGCATGACGGCCAACTGTTTGACCACTCATGTGAGCTGCGGGACAAGGGCTCCCTCCACTGCTTGTTGTTTCACGTCTGTGATGCAGCAGTGGCAGCAAAGGAAAGGCTGACCTTGCTTTGTTCAAGGTCTTATATAGGCAAGACCTTCATTCATTCATATAAATTCCCTCTCTAATGTATTTATTGATGTATATTTATTCAAATTTGAAATGTAAATTAACTCTTTTTTTCCCCAGCCCCCGACACAGTGTCAGAGAGATGATGTGGCCCTCCTGCTAAAATGTTTGGACACCCCTGCTCTAGATCAGTGGTTCCCAACCTTTAGGAGCTGGCGGACCACTGAGACAAAATTTGGAATTGACATGGACCACATGCAACTCCCCGCCCCCCACTGCACACAAAAATTACAATTAAATATGGTAGTCTGTGGGGGAGCACTCGTTGAGATTCTGGAAGTAGTGCTGGCTGCGCGAAGTCTGTTCTCTGCCTTCTCTGGTGCTCCGTGGAGAAGTTTGTTACTGAGCGAGCACTCTTCCACAGACTACCAGAGAGGGCAAAGAATAAACTGCCCACAACTGCAACCAACATTTCAGTGCTGACTGCAGCTGGTCTGTTCTCCACCCTCGCTGGTGGTCTATGGGGGAATGCTCGCTGGAAGTGATAGAAGGCAATCTTCTTTTCTGAGACCTCACAGAATACATCTCAGGGTCTTGTGGACTACCTATGGTCTATGGACCACGGGTTGGGAATTACTGCTCTAGATAGCTTAGTCAGTGTGTAGTGATAAATGATGATCCTCATATAAAGGGACATTTCAGGGTGACCCTACACATTGTAACCTCAAATACATTTTTCCTAAATGTGCATGATGAATAATGTGAATGCATTAGAGAGAGAGGGAGAGAGAGAGAGAGAGAGAGAGAGAGACATCTGCAAGATAGGATCATGGTTGGGCCAAGAAACTAACTTTTCCCATGACTACTGAGCACCCAAGCCTATTCAGTCCAGCTGCTGGTGGAATGTGCATTGCGCTGACGACAACTGCTTTATGGTAGTTGAAAAGCAGCAGCCAATGGCTCACTTTCCCAAGCTAGAGTGACCTCCCATGCACCAGTGAATGGCTGAAGATCCACTGCAAGGTAGGCCAGAAGCAGAGTGATGGAGGTAGGCCAGAATGGGGAAGGGTGGTGCAATGGGGAGTGGATGGGGTGGGATGAAAAAGGTCCAGGTTCAGCTGCAGTAGCACTTCCTTGGCCTGATCCTCCTTCTTGGGTCAATGCACACTTGCATCAGCTACAGAACTGGCACAGGTCCAAAACGATCCATGACAGAGGCTGGGGTTTACCCCAATTTGGATTAAGACTCCAAATTGATGATGGTCCGCAGATTTTACTCTCCACCTAAACCAGTGACAATATGGGTCCCACATCTCTTGAATGAAGATGTCAGCATTAGTGTGTAGGTTGCTCTTCCTACAGCCATCTTCTATTTACCTATGTGTGCATGATGCAATGATAAAGAAGCACTCCTTTAAACTCCAGAGAATGACTACAAACCTAGATCCTGGTAAATGAAGAGAGACCAGATATGGAAAATCTAAGTATTAATAAATGGCTGCCCTGCTTCAGCCCTTTGTGTTTAAATGTGAATGATTTCATTGCAATAAATAAGCCAGGACTGTCCCCTTCGCAACAGATCTGACACATGGGTCAAAGTTGCTCTGAATTCTAATCGACTTGTTTCTAAACACTGCTGGTTTTATGGATGCTTCTAGAATTGGGGCGATAGAAGTCTATAAACCATGGTCATTTATTCTAATTGTTGCCATTGGAGTCAATCAATAGATACATGTGAGCCAAGGTTGTGTCACTTCCTGAGACAGTTTTGAAAATCAACTGTAATTTGTTTAGGTAACAACAGGAGCAATTGCCAATATCACTAAAAGTGATGGGTGCCCTTCGGGGTGCCCTTCGGGGAGAAAGGTGGAATACAAATCTAATAAATAAATAAATAAATAAATAAATAAATAAATAAATAAATAAATAGTGTGTGTGTGTGTGTGTGTGTGTGTGTGTGTGTGTGTGTCTGTGTGTGTCATTACGCATGATATACAAAGAATGACTTCAGGAAGTGAGAAGACCTCCAAACACAAGAAGGCCACATGTTTTATTAGTATCTTGCTGCATCAAAATCATAACTGTAGTAAAACAAATATACCAAAGCAATTTTGTGCCTTAGCGCCTTAACTAGAAAAACAGGGACAGGGTTTTGCCACATGCTGTGGCTGCCAAGATCCACTCCTTCATAAGCCAAACTTCTTTTGCCTCTCCCCACCCTGAGCCTCCCCCAGACTGCCCACAATCTACCCCACTGCCATCTTAACTGCTCTGGTGCAGGCCAGGTCCATCGGTGGCAGGTGCACAGAGCTGCCAGCCATTTGCGCCAGTGGCACCAATGCACATGTCAGCAGGGCGCCATTTATGGCACTGCTGCAGCCTTTATGATGGTGGAACATGGGATCCGTTGATGTAAAGGCCCCAAAAGATTGGGCCACTATTTATCTATCTTTTCAGATACAGAACTGGTGTAGCGAGTACATCACTTGCCCAAAGCCACCCTGCAGCTTGAATGCAGGTGCAAACTGACACTCTGCCAGCTGGGTCATGCCCTCAACTGAATTGTTGGCCCTCATGTGGAAGAAAGAAAAAAAAATGGACCAATTAAATCATGTTGCAATTGTTAATTGTTTCTTTTCAGCACTAACTTTGAGTTGAGTTTTTGTTTTTGCTTTCTTTTTTTTTCTTTTTTTTGACAACAATCATGAACGCACCCTGGATGCCAAGGTAATTAACTCACCCTTCTGGAATGGCTGATGGCTAGTTTGGCCTCTTCTCTGCAACAATGGAGCTTTCCAATCTTTCCAGCTGGTGCATATTATTATAGAGCCTTCCGGAAGCACTAACCGAGGCCATGGAGAGGCTGTCAGTTCCCATGTGTGCAGACCAACTAGCTGAGACAGAACTGAACATGCATAGAGTCGGGAAGCAGCCTGGCCAAGCTTGACCACTAACACTGCTTCTTCCCCCCACAATACCATCTGCACCCCAGAACACTGCTGTTGCTGCTATCTTCTTCACCACGCAACCAGGGGTGGACAAGGACAAGGAGGCACGATGATCTGAGCCCCCCTTTACCTGATGCCACCTCTTACTTCTGTGCCAGTTTTCTCCTGCTTAAAATACGAGGAAACAGAAGAATGAAGCATTCTGGGAGTGCTCTCTGTTTATTTTAAATAGGAAGAAATAGATGTGGTAAAAGAGCAGGAAGGCGATGCCAGAGCTCCAGGTAAGGGGTTGGGCTTCCCCTCCCCTCTCCCTGCCTACCCACTTTCTTAAGCAGCTGGAAGGGCGAGCAGCAGTCACTCGGGTTTATTTCCTTCTTCTTGCTGTGGCAGTGAAGCGGTGGTCTGAAGCTGGCACAATCAGAGACAGTTGGCTCAGTAAGTGGTGGCCAGAAGGGAGTGGCAGGCCAATGCAGGGTGTGGGGCAGCCTTCACCAGTTCACCACTTGTCCCCCCATCTCTATGTGAGCGTTTCAGCCCATATCATGCACAGCCCAGTCCAGTCAGGATGAAGCGTTCTCCACATCAGATTGTCTACTAGCTGAAAGGGACAGCTTCCTTCCAGTGCTGCTCCTAGATATTCAGGTGGCAGCAATTGCCAGAAGTGCTTTTCAGTAACGTTGGTTGGTGAAGTGCTGGTTGCCTCCTGCTGTGAAGAAATCGAACCGGACTATTCATGCCCTTGTTGTGTTTGGACTGGATAGCTGTGATATGATCTAATTTCCAAATGGAAAGCATTTGGAACTGGTTCAGAGTGCTTGTGCATGCATGGTCAAGTATGAGGGGTTCTGATCACATCACTCCATTGCTCCAGTTTCAGTGTACCCCTCCAGTTATTTCTGGGCTCAGTTGAAAACACTTGTGCCTACCTTTAAGGCTTTGCAGTTTGTAAGGCCCAAGTCAATGAGCCTCCTCAGGGACTCCGTTCAGCAACTGTTGGTTATTGTCCTCCTGGCTTTCTGAAATTCAGAGGGGACGTGATGGGAGAAGATATAAATGTTTTGATGAGAAAGTGTATCATTTCAGCTGGGAGGACCCAAAGCTTCATCACCTGGCCCTAACCAGCCAAGATGAGCAGGCACCTAAACAACCTGTGTTGGCCTTTACAACCCCAATCCCTTTGTTGACATCCTTGGGAGAAGCAAGCTTGGAATAATGCAAGCAATTGCCACCCATCCAAATTGTGTGTCCGGAATGGAGTGTCCCTTCAAACCGCATATTCGTGCCTTGGAATTCTTGGCTGTGAGTTCAGAAGGAGGGCACTGCACAAAAATACAGCTTTGTGCTTTTTGGAGATTTCAACGGAGGCAAGATTTGAAAGGCTTCTTTTAAGCTTGTTTGGGCTCAGTACCATTTTATCTCTCAGCCTCGTAGATATGATCTAATGCAAACAGTGTTTGAATAGGATGGAGATTATTAAATTGCAAAAGATGATTTCTAAAAGCAACCTATTACCCTGTTCAAATACCCCAGCATTAGATCTAAGAGGCTCCTAAGTGGGCTAAGTAGGCATTTTTAAATAACACACATTGTTCAGCTACAGTTACCCAAATTCCAATCTGACATTTAGCACTTAAAGAGTTTAGACAATCCAGACTCTCTTATCAGCTTCCAGACAAGAGCACTAAATATCATGCAGGCTTCCTTTGGCTTGTAACCACAAGGTTCACAGAGAATGTAATACAGCCTTGGACTGAGTGCTTAAGATATTAGGGAAACATAAAAACAAAGAGCCCTCCATTTACAACACTGGGGCCGTCTTTGGGTGTATGGTGTACCTGTAGATAGGTTTCTGTCAAAAACTGCATGGCGTGGGCGAGTGTGTTGCACAGAACTTCTTTTGGAGGTGAAAAGGTTATGTCCACCCTGCCAGGTGTGATCTATGTTAATGTACACTGCAAATAGCGTGCACTGTTCAAGCCTTATAAGTATATTCACCCAGAGAGAGTATTTTCCCACTTTGGGAGAGCCAATGGATTTACTACCAGTAGCAGGAAGGGAGCAGCTTCCGTATGAGCATCGCATGCCACACCATTAATATTTGGATCCAGGAATCAATGGCATCTTTACCATCTAGTGGTTGTCTGATTGGGATCATGTGGGCTAAAGGAAAGTCCATCCATTTCAGAATGTGGGTCGAGTGCATGGGCTTTTGCAGATCTCAGCACAAACTGGCATAGCTCTGTGTGCACATGATTTTCAACCAAGCGAGTATCTGCAGGAAAACAAGGGAACATGGTAAAACACCTGGAAGCCAAAGACTTTGGAGGGACAGGAAATTTGGAGCAAAAAGTCTAGCATTTCGCCAACGAATTATTTCAGACATGTTGTTCTTGAGCACAGGGCCATTTAAAAAGCTCAGGGGCAGGGTAACTAACATTCCCCCATATGAATCTACTTGCACCCTGAGATCTTCTGGAGGGGCCTTCCTGCATTCCCCTGAACACCTGGGGTGACTCTGGAGGACGCGTGTAAGGAGGTCCTTTGCTGTGGTGGCCCCCTTCTTAGAGAACTCACTTCCCTGGGAGATTTTCTGTGCCCTTTCCCCCCTTTTATTGTTTCATTGCTCCTTAAAAAACATGTTTATTTAGTTTGGACTTTGGGGGCCTGCGGAGCTTTGTTTAGTTCTTGGCAGCTCCTGTCTCTCCTCTCTTGTGTTGTTGTTAAGAATATATATTGCATTTCAACAAGAATAGTTCACAAATCACACACCTTGCATGGAGATGTGGACTGAGCCAAAGTTCTGCCTAATGTAGGGCTGTGAATGCCACCTGCCTGCCCTGCTCTTCTCTCTTTTGGCAGGTGAAGGGAAGAGATGAAGAGAGGGAAGGCAAAGCTATCCCAGTGCCTTCTCCCTTCAAATGCACTCCCACACAGCATCCTAACACCACATATTCCTATTTAAATTATAAGGGAAGAGTGGAACATGCTGGGTTCCCATCATGCTCTCTTCTTCCTGTTTATTTTAGATAGGAATTTTTGTTGTGAAGACATGCAGGGGAGCATCAGGAATGGGATAGGAGGAGGAATTGCCATGATCCACTGTTTGTTGCTCATCCAGCTGTTTTTATAAGCAACCTAGTGGACAGGGGGGCTTGGGAAGGAATGGAGGAAGAAGAAGCTCTGATGCCCCAGTTCTGGCTCACTGCAGAAGAGGATTGGAGTGCCAACCTGAGCAGTTCCGTTTGTGGTTGGACAGCAAACAGATGGGGATATATCAGTTCCCTCTTCCCCTTCCAGCATGCTGCCCAATATGACCCTTTCGTTCAGTGCCATAGGTGGGCCAGTCAAGGGCAGACAATAATTTTGAGATTGCAACGTAGCCAGTCCAGGTTTTGTTGTTAATAAAAAGAAGGAGACTTGGAGACTCTGAGTGACTAACTTGAGAGAAAGGAGGAAATGAAGCTGCTTTAGACCAGCACCATTTTCGCTTACCTGCTCCCTCCCCCCATATGGTGTATATTTATGAATAATCCAATGTTCCACTTCAGCCAGGAGATGATTAAATGGGAAATGGGGGGGGGGGGCAGACAACTCTCCCCATGCTTCATGTTGCATCGTGGTAAAGCCCACAATCAGACTGTGTCCTTTCTGTTTTAGCCCAGAAAAGGGAATTCTCCCTAAACAATGCCTTAGGATCTTTCCTGTTCATTTCTATAGAAATGAACATTTGTCACAAACATCGCTCTAAAAATTGAAACATTCCCTCGGCTTTAAGGAGAATCCTGGTGCAAAGGGGATTACTTGTTTATCCTCGTCTCCCACGCTAATTCTCAAGAGCACAATTAGATTGCTGGCACTTGACTCAAGTGGACTGCTTCATCTCAAGATATTAATGCGAAAATGCAAGGATGATATCAATAGGTCTCCAGGGACCTGTGGTAGACGAGCAGCAGTTATTTCTAGAGGGCTATAGATGCGTTTGCAAAATAGCTTGATAGGAAACTGATTTTATTGGAAATGTCTCTTCACTCATCCCATATGGGATTCTTTCTTTTGTGTGTTTTTAAAAAACATTTTTGACATTGTGTACAAGAAAGGATTGTAATTCAATTTCTCTTTCCAAAATTAGATTATTCTGACATTGTTTATTCCAGTCCTCATCCCACAAGTCTAAAGGGGACTAAGTAATGTTCTTAATTCTGTTTGTCAGTTTTTGATTCACTGTTATTGCAACATATATAATTGCCTTCTTTGGATTTATAGCTTTCTTCTCAAATGCTGAAAAGCTATATTCTGTGATCAGTATAAATTTTGCAAAATAAGCACATCTTCATATACAATACTTGCTTATTTTGCACAGCTGATTGTGCTGGTCATGGGAGAGGGGCAAGAACCTAATCCTACTGGTCTCTTACTTTGGAGAGTTCCCCAGATCCTGCCATTCAAGTCCATCTTTGCAATCTTAAGCACCCAAAGCATTTTTTCTAATGGAAAGTTGCGTTTCTCATGTGACAGTCAAATGCTGCTGCTGCTGCTGCTGCTGGAAAAACGGCAAAAGAGACACACCATAATGACCACCCTAGCCCATATTGGTGATAGATCCTATCTTGAGGTCTTGCAGATCAGCCTTATACAGAGTCAGCCCATTGGTCCATCTAACTCAGTATTGTCTGCACTGCCTAGTAGAAGCAGCTCCCCAGGGTTTCAGATTGGAATTGTTCCCAGCTCTACCTGGGATTGAACCTGGCACCTTCTATATGCAAAGTATGCACTCAACCACTAAGGTGCAGCCCCTCTTGCTCTCTTACAACTAAAGTGGAATGTGCACAAAATGGGAATCCCTTTGCGCGCACACACTGAGCTGGGTGGAAGCCACTTCATCTACTGTGCCATGAGGAAGGAAAATGTGTACGAGTGCCACAACTGGATTGGCAGAGTTGATCCCATGGAACATTCTCATCCTATCAGTGCCCTTTGGGGGGCAGTGATGATCAGATCGGAAAGACTCACATACTACATGGTGCTGGTATTTACACCTGGACCTCGGCTGTGTTGGATCGCTCCACAAGGAAGTAGGTCCCATGTGGAAGCCTGTGAGTTTGGCACGCGCAGATCAATCCGCATAACTGAATTACGATGTGCCAAATTCTGGATTCTGCAGGTATCAATGGAATTACATGACCACCTCTCTGCATGCGCTGACTGACTGGTACTATGTGGTGATGCATTGGTGTTAATAACTCACAGTTTAACCCTACAGATTGATGACCCCTTAGCCGGACATCCAAAATCCAAATTATTCCAAAATCCAGACATTTTGTTCTGTAGTGTGAATACTCGAAGGTCTTGTGTTCATTCCCATGTAGGTACAGACTATAAGTTCTATTCTCTGCTCTGTTGTGTGTACCTGTACAGACATTGCTGAAAAATGTCAGAGACCAACAGACACCCGTACAATACAGGCAACAATGAAAAGAACAAGAGGAAGCACATCACATTATATTTATGCAATTATTCTGAAATCAAGACAAATTCAAAATCCAGACACTCTCCTGTCCCAAGCAGTCCAGATAAGAGATACTCAACCTGTCATAACAAGCATTTGCAGTAACAGACCTGCCATCATGGCGCCCCAGGGTGCAGATCTGTGACATGCCCCCTCCCCCGGATTCTTACCCAGGCACAATGGAGCCTCGTGAAACATTCCACAGTGCTCAGAAAGCCTTCTGAGGCTTCTGGCATGATCTTAAAGAATTCTTCTGGTTTCCCAATGAAACCGGAAGTACTCTTTTAGATTGCGCTAGAAGCCTCAGAAGGCTTTTTGTGCACTGCAGAGCGCCACACGGGGCTTTGCCTGCCCACGAAACAGCTCCAGTGGGCAGGCGGGGTGCGCGGAGGTGGCATTGGCAGGAACGGCGCCTGGGGCTTTGGTCCCCCTTGCCAGGCCTACCACTGAGCATTTGTACAGCACTTCTGAGTGTACAGCAACTGTGTATACTATTATCCCCATATTGCAGCTAAAGTGGAAAAGGAGCCACGTCTATAGCCCCCTAATGAGTCCATGGGGCAGAGGTAAGTCCTGAGTCATACTAGGATAACCTGCCCTGAGACAAAAGCTTTTGTCAAAAGGGAGACAAAAGACAAAAGGGAGGCAAAAAAAAAATCCCAATAAATGAAATAAGTCAAGCAATATTTCCTTCCTGATTGGCAACGTTAATTACGACTCCCCTTTCCTGCTGGAATAACAGTACACCAGCAACTCTTTCATCCTTCTCACTATTACACTAGGCTAGGCTGCAGGGAACCATATGTTTTTGCATGTTAAGGAAAATTCCAGTCAGTGCAGAAATAACTGCAGGACTGGAGTTTGAAAGTGGACAGCACTTTATCCATCAAACTGGAGTTCAAAGTAAGAAATGCTAATACAGAGTAGCTGTTTGTAGGGAGGGATCTAAATGACCTGCACTTCAAAAGGGACCAACGTCAAGCAGTTGCATTGAAGTTTCCTTAATAAATAAACATTTGAATCTAAAAGGAACATTTTCACCTTTCTGGGTTGACAGCGAAGCATTGTAACCTCTCCACTCAGATTTTACACAGCAATTACATTCCTAAACTCAGAAAGCTTTTCTACCCCAATAAAATGAAACATAAACATGCTATATATATATAAGAAAATCTCCATCAAAGCTCTGGTGCATGTTTGGGATTCACAACAGTGATCCTCTGCTTACTTAACCCAGACAGCAATATTTTTCTTCCCTTAATTCAGTTCAGTGTATCACTTTGATTTCGAAAATCCCAACATCGTAGCAGCTTGTAAAGATGTGAGTACAGTAGTTAGCAAAGCCTGCTTTGAGTTAAGGAACGTTGGAGAACGTTGGCACATTCAGAACAATGAGAAGCGTGGACTCTTTTGATCTTGTGGCCCACTTGGAGTGGAGGCTGTGACTCATCGAGTGTGGGGTATATGAGCCATTACGCTAGTGTAATGAAACTATCTCTGTGCCCAGCAATTGAGTTTGGCAGTGTTGTGTCTGTATTTTCTGCCCACTCTGAGGGCAGAACCACATGTGACCCTCCGTTATACAGGGCAGAGGGGAGCTATCCAGAGGGGAAAAAGAGGTCCCCCAGCATTTCTGAAGGCAGCACAAACTACTTCCTCACACCCCCCTCCCCAGACCTGAGGTAATGAGGTGTCAAAACCTGGGCCTTCTGTTGATGTTTGGACAGACAGACAGACAGACAGACAGAGGTGGTTGTTTTTTTAAACCAAGTCCTTGAGGACACACTCCCTGGACTGCTTACCATAATGGCATCATTTCAGGTAAGATCAGCAGCGTAGCTAGAGACGGGTAAAACAGTAAGTACCGCAGGTGGCGCAATGTGCCATGTAAGCACCCCATCCCACTCACCATTGGAGCCATTCTGGATTGTGACAGCAAAGTGCAGGCTCTCACTGAGCCTGCACAGTGTCTTCTGTGCATTGCTGTCACTGCCCAGAATGGCTCTGATGGCGAGTGGGAAGGACAACATACATGGTGTGTTGTGGTGCCTATAGTACTTACTGTTTTGCTCCTCCTCTAGCGACGCTACTGGATAAGGTGGCCTATTTATTGTGCATTACCTGAACCTGCTATCCTAGCTCAGTGCATCAGCTGTTCCTGGTTGTCCAGGCCATGCACCCCCACAGTATCTTGGACAACAGTAGGTCTAGCTCAGCCACATCTGTGTCCCACCACAGATAAGGAAGAGTCACATCACGTGCACATCTGAAATAAAAGAAAACAGTGCCGTCCCCTTTACATGTTCAGTTCATTGATGGACTGGACACCCTGTGTGTGCCATGGAGCCCAAGGACTGGGTGCTTGACTGTTGACGCTAAGTCTTTGTCTCTGACCTTGGCTCTCTATGAATTCTGATGAGCAAACAGCATGGATAGTTGAGAAAGCAATAACTTCAGTGAGGTTTGCCTGCTGAGCTTTTTTCACAGCTGCCAAGTCGGTGCTGTGCTGTCTATTCAATCCCAATAGAAGCATTTGTTCCTGCTGTTCCTGGGCTTCACACGTTCCCTTTGGCCAAAAGAAGGCTATTAAAGGTTGTTCAAGGGAAATGGAAAAGACTTTTAGAACAGAAATAGCTTCAAATGAATAAAGTTGGAATCTCTTGCCTGCAGAAATGCAAGTTATTTCTGCTGAAGACAGAACAGATTATTTGTTAATCAGCCAAAATGTAGTTAAGTATATCTATATCTGTCGGTCTCTATAATGAAATGTATATCAAAACAACACCATTGTTATGTGTTTCCTGTACCCACAGTGTTTGACTCGGTTATTGGCCTGTCTTCCTGCTCTGAATGGGGTTGCACTCCCTCTGCAGTGCAGAGGCGTACTCTTGGATCTGAAGCTCCTCCTGGATTCCCGTGTGGCAGCCGTGGCTGGGGAGCCTTTGTTCAGCTTCGGCTGATTGACCAACTGTGACCATGCCAGCGTCGCTCAGACCTGGCCATGGTGAGCCATACCATAGTGACATGTAGATAAGATCACTGCAATGTGCTCTACATGGGGCTGCCTTTGGTTTGGAAACTGCAACTAGTGCAGAACGTGGCTGCCCGTGTGGTTGCTGGGGCTTGGCGGTCTGACTCAGTTGGGCCGTTGCTTCGGCCACTATGCTGGTTGTTGATGTGTTTCTGGGCTCAGTTCAAAGTGCTAGTTTTGACTTTGAAAGCCCTTTACAGCTCAGGTCTAGGGTATTTGAGGGATTGCCTCTTTCCATATAATCCTACCCATCTTCTCAGGTTTTCAGTGGGGGCCCTTCTAACTAGCAGAGGTGAGGAGGATGGCAGCAAGCAATAGGGCCTTCTTGGTGGTGGCACCCCACCTGTGGAGTCCTTTCAGCGGGGTCTTAAGACATTTAGGGAAGCTTTCAAATGCTGACATCGAGGGGGAGCAGGTTATTTTTTTATGAAATATAATTTTAATTGTGACCTATTGGTGTTGTTAGAACATAAGAACAGCCCCACTGGATCAGGCCATAGGCCCATCTAGTCCAGCTTCCTGTATCTCACAGCGGCCCACCAAATGCCCCAGGGAGCACACCAGATAACAAGAGACCTGCAAGGCCTCCTGGGAATTGTAGTTTAAGAGCATAAGAACAGCCCCACTGGATCAGGCCAGAGGCCCATCTAGTCCAGCTTCCTGTATCTCACAGCGGCCCACCAAATGCCTCAGGGAGCACACCAGATAACAAGAGACCTCATCCTGGTGCCCTCCCTTGCATCTGGCCTTCTGACATAGCCCATTACTAAAATCAGAAGGTTGCGCATACACATCATGGCTTGTACCCCGTAATGGATTTTTCCTCCAGGAACTTATAAGAACTTGTTCTGGTTTTTTGTTTTTATTTTAATATTTTTAGCATTGTTTTATTTAAAACGGTAGCATTGTATTGATGTATTGCATTTTGGAAGCCGCCTTGAGTGCCTTTGAGTGTGGTAGAAAGTCAGGGTATAAATTCTTTGAATGAATGAATGAATGAATGTGCAAAATTGCCTAAAGAAAGACTTGTATCTCTACAAATGCACTGCAAACGTGATTACAGTGAAACTTGAATATATGGCCATATTTTATTCTGATCTCTTTATTATTCACATTTATGTTGTATTTTCCATATTCTAACCTGGTGGCAGAAGCGAGCAGACAGGTTTTTGAAGAGAGTTTGGAAGAAAGAAACAGTGGTGACACCAGCCCATTCTCTAGCTAGAATATTGGGAGGAAAGCAGTTAACAATGCAAGGTCAGAGACATCCAAATTTCTGAGATATACAGGCTGAGGCCTAGTGATATCACAAAACAGGTTTGCAAGAAACATTACTGATGCATGTGGAACAAGGGACACAATATTATTGCTAGAGCATACAGGCAGATTATCTCAGTGCCTTTACACTTGCTAGCCTGATCATGGGGAAGTTAGAGCAAGTTTCAGCCCAATCCTACTTCCCACGTGGCAGGGCAGCCGTGCCAGTGTGCTACCTGCTGAATCTTGTGTGGGAGTTTCAGCATCTGGAGGCCTCCGTGGGGTAAGGAGGTTCCCTTGTCCTGATATAATCCCATGCCAGACCACTGGGTCCACTAGGTCTATGGCTGGTGCAATACCCAGGTCAGGGTATTGAAGCTGGGAAGGGGATTAGGATATATCCCTGAGGGGGGAAGTGCCCCTCAATGGTATGGTAAGTAACATGGAGAGAATTCCATGCATGCAGGGTTTTACAGAGCCAAGAAAGTCTTTCCCACCAACCACCCTCCAGACCAGAGGTTCCCAAACATTTTCAGTTCATGGTGCCCTTAGTGTCTCAGTACTTTTTAATGGTGCCCTTAGGCTAGACTCCTCCAAATCCTGTTGCGGGGCCTAGATCTGGGGTTTTGGGAAAGTCATCTGCTCTGTGAGGTAAGCTCTATGTAGCTCCTATTCTAATGGGGCACTAGGAGACTCTGGGCAGGCACGACTGGCTGGATGTCCTATTATACAGACTACTAGGATGCCAGGCAACAGACGTGACTGTCCGGAACATCTCAGTGCCCAGATCTACTCAGAATATGAGCTGTGCAGATGCAGAACAGTAAGCTCCAGTCTGAATGGGGATTGCTTTACCATGAGACAGCGGTCACAGATTATCACTGCCTTAGTTCAAAAGAAATACCTAATATCTGTGTATCCCCCCAAAATTTGAAATATTCCATGGTGCCCCATGAGTTCAGAGTAGCGTCCCAGAGCACCATGGCACACAATTTGGGAACCACAGTTCTAGACTCACAGCAACAAACCAGAGAAAACACAGCAACAAACCAGAGTACTCTAGTTGGTCCCCAGAAATCTGTGTGGTTGTAATAGGACTCTGGAAAATTTCATTGGCTTTGGCAATTTTGAATTTCAATTTTGAAGTTATTGTCTTGAAGTCATACAAATGAATACGCCTATCTTGTTAATTAATGCAAGTCCCACTGCCAGTTGCTGACCTAGCATGAACTTCAAAAACATATTTTCTTAGAAAATCAAATAAAAAGAAGGCCTATGAAAATATTTATAATGGAATGATTGTTAAAGAAGGCCGTCACGGTCAAGAAAAAAAGAAACACGGGGCCTCGACTAAAACAAGGACTTTTTTAGTTCACATGGTTGGTATGAAGGAGAATTGCTGCCTTTCTCACAAACGATATTGTCTTCAGATAATTGCTCACTTATCCGATAACTCCTGGAATTCCTCATTAAATCCAGCAGCATCTTCTTGGGGGACAGTGTGGTGCCAGTACAAGTTATGTGGGTGGCAGGAAGACTTTCTTTATCCCATAAACAGAGCCAGAGCGGTCCAACTTGGACACAATGCCAGAGTTCTCATGAGAGTTTCTTTATGTTACGTTTTCAACTATTTTGCACTGTGGGTGCACCAAAATGCCAGTTGTGGCTGCACTTCTCATTTAGATTACAGCCTTGGAGTTAGGGGGCAAGGTACGATTTTTGTGGCACCATAGTAAAACTATGAGTGTGTTGAGTGATCACCCGTCTCAATGTTGGTAGCACATTTAAAGCAGTCAAACTATTTTTTTCCTCCAAATATCCATCTTCCAACCTATTTACAGTCATTTCTGTCTCTGATCTGCTGCTGATCAGTGCCTCTCCACTCTCAGTCAGGATTTCTTCCCCTTCCTAGGTCCCAGCTAATGAGATCACATAGCATGATATGAGTCTGTGTAACTAACCATAGGTTCTTATGGGCCTGAATACGAACAAAGCTGCTTTGTGCAGGCAATGTTTCCTAGGCAGGTACATGGGCGCTCCTAGCCAATCAGGGATCATGCAGTGAACTTTTCTGAGGACAACCGAAGTCTCTTCAGTGCAAAGTTTCCTGAACTGGCAATTTTGTCACAGCAGTTCTGAGAAATCACCCAGAAGAGGGTGTCTTCTGATGCTAATGAAAATGTTCATGAAAATTATCCCCCTTTCTACTGAGTCCCAATTAAATCTTTTGTCATTCTCCTTCTCTGATCAGGTGGCATCCTTTCCCATGGCACTGATGTTTCAAATGAAAGTGAAACCTAGACAGTTTTTACCTTGCTAGAGCTAATCAGATCTTGGTTTTGTCTGTTCCTGAACGTTACTGCTTTGCATCTAAATGACCTGCAGCCTAATCCTAACCAGTGTTGGAACTGGCAGGCCAGCTGACCTGCCCCGTATCCATGGCAGGGTTGGGGCTGGCCACAGTGCAAGTTGGAGTAAGGGGAATTGATAGAGAGATTTCTGGGACTTGGTCTCTGGGTCAAATTGTTAAGCAGACATAGACTTCTTTATAAGCATATAGAAAAATTTATTTACATGCTATTTACAGATTAAGAATAGATTAGGATGGATACAGGTTCTAAGTTACCCCATGGTGGAGCTTTGATTTCTTCACCGAACCACACCCAAAACTCCTGTACTTGTACTCTATGAAAAACAAGTGACCCATGTGATATTCATGTCACTTCTCTCTCCTTATTTGGCATACTGGTGCATGGTTCTAGCCCTCACTGGGAAATCCGTTATCCATGTATGGAGAAGTTCTGGCTTGCACTTTGATTTCACAAGACCCTGGAATGTTCCTTTTGGGAAAGCTATGACACACGTTTTTCTCTCTCTGCAGGTCATCGTGACATTTTCTACCTTGTTTTTAACAGAAAAACACTAGTCATGTTTTTCCTAATGTTCCTCCTCTAAGAGAAGTTAGGTTAACCCCTAAAATCTATATCAGAATGAACCCCTTACCCCTTGTTGTGCCACAGCCAGCCTTACGGGGCTACTCAGATTTGAGCCAACGAAATCCCCCACATAAATCTGAGTGGCCCAGGTTGGGACAACCTGGCCAGAGAAAGGGATTGGGATCTGGCCTAAGTGCCAGAGTCCAGCCCATCTTCCTTCCTGGGTCAGTCTGCCCACCAACTTGCCCGCTACCCATCCTCCCCCCACCCTGAAACGCCTTCATTCCATCCTACCCCTGCCCTCCCTAAGCCACCCTTGGCCAGCACAACCTTACCTATTTTGGGCAGCATGGAGGCTGGATGCAGCCTCTGTAGGTTGGCACGCATCCTTGTGCCAGCCCAGCCAACTCTGGTGGAGGCACAAATGTGACTTATGGCATGTTTGCATAAGTACGGGGCTGGCACAAAGGACTTGCAGCAGCCCAGAGAGCACTCAGGATTGCGCTCTAAGTGAAAGAAGTAAATGAATTGCATTAAAATTTTTATGTTATTAATTTCTAATATAGGCACATACAGAGTCAGGGATTAGCATCACTAGGCAATTGTCCAGGGCCTGCAGAAAGACCCACTGCTAATCCCTGAGACCACCACAATGCCCATATCCTTTATTTCTCTCCTGTAGTGTTGCACCATTGCGGGATCTCGTCTCTCCCCAGGGGGGTCTACCGGTGGTCCGGAGTCAACTTGCGACACTTTCCACTCACCCGCTTCGGAAGTAACCACAGAGACCGATGTCCGTCTTGATCAAGCCTGTTTATTTGGGTCCAGTGCTTCACATTCATTAGGTCCCTGTTCCCTCAGAGGGACCCGTGTCTTGCTCACAGGCAAGGTACAAACCCTGCAGGCAGGGAATACAAAAGTCCATTAACTATAGGTAAGTCCACAGAATCAAGGCTAAACCCAGAGGCCTTTCCTCTGGTGTAAGCAGGGCCAGGTAAGATGTTGGAGCTTTAGTAAGACCGTCAGCATTGCCGCCCAGAGATTATGGGGCAATCCTGAGTCTGCGTGGGGTTCAGCCCCTCAGCTGGCTGCCGAACAGTAGCGATGGTGTCCCAGCCCAGCTTGCCTGCCTGCTGCTCTGGTTCCTCTGGCTGTTCCCACTGCACAGGCATCGTGAGGCTTCTCCAAGCTCCCAGGTGGTTCCACACCCCTTCAATCCTCTGAGCAGCTCCTTCCTTGGGGATCCTCCTCTGGTTGGTGGTGAGGGTCTGGACTGACCTTCTAGACAGAGGTGAGATTCCTGCTCTTCCAAGATTAGGGTCCAGCCCTGGTGAGGCAATGGGTCCGCCTGAGCGTTCCCAGGTCACCCTTGTGGAGACTAAGCCCCCCTCCCTCTTGCTGTTGGGCTCCTTATGAACCCAGCAGCCAACCTGTCTGGGTCTGCCCCTTCTGGCCATGTGATGTTGGAGCGTACTCCCGAGGAGGTCCCCACCTGGGGGTTGTATCCCGGTAGTACTCCCACAGCTTCCCTCCTCCTGAGGAGTCCCCTACTTCCAAGGAGCCCTTTACCCTTGGGGAGCCCCTTGTTCTCAAGTAGGCCTGCGTCGCCTGGGCCCCGCCCTGGTGACATGTAGTTCAATTCTTCTGTCCTATTATTGATTTAAATCAAGGTGTTGGTCCTTCACTCAGAGATAAATGCACACACAGAAGCGATTTTAATTATGTTCCTGTATCATAAGGGATCCGCAGGATGTAACGGCAGCTGCTTCCATTTCTCTTTTTGTCTCTTTGGATCTAGTAAGCTAAACAACAAAAGAAAGAGGTATTGTGCCCCTTCTTATTGCCAGTGAAATAGGTGACGCTATTTTATTTGAGAAATCCTATGAACAAAATGTGCCTGCCATGCCAGGCAAAACAACCTTTCTCAGTGTGAATTAACCCTAAGTTTTTCAATTCTGGTTTTCTCTTACACCAGAGATTAGCTTTTGCATGACTTGGGGAGATGACATCGATTGGCTATGTAAACCATCTGGGTTGTCTGACCCCTATAAAATTCAAGAGACAGGAATTTATGTTTTAACTCTATCAAATAAAATCTTTATTGTTATCAGCAAGTTTCAGAGATGGCTATAGCTTTCAGGGGTGGGGATCATCTCATTTTCACTTGAAAACTTTAAAATGTGCCGGGGGACCGGCTTTTATTTTACAGGGATGCATGTTTGCTTTCATCAGTAAGTACAGTAAATCCCTGGCTATCTACTGTATGCCCTGAAGGGACAGCTTCCACCAAAAATGATTGAGTCCACATGTAGCCAAAGGGATATATGTCCTCACTGATTAGACAAAATCCAGGGACTGTTTAGAGCACAAATTAACCCAAAAATATTTTAAAGATTTCAGCTTTTGCAAAGACTCAAGTAAAATCTCTTGGAGTATAATTTATGCTGCTGACAGGAACTGCATATATAACATCAGGAAGTCTGGTTTTAATTCATGTAATATTCTTGGGGAGGTGGGTGGCTTAGCTAATAAAGTTGATCTTTCACCTTTGGAATCAGAATGGGCTCCCCTGTTGAAACATGCCTGCATTCAATTTGAGGCTTTCGCTGTATAATGGTTGCTTGCTGACCTACAAGAATCAGAATTGCATGTATAACACAGGTTGGAAGGGTGGGAGGGGAAGGGAATGCTTGAGACTGGAGTAAATAAAATGTTTTCAGTGCATAATAGAACTAAAATACATAGTGAACATGGTCAGCTATTGGCATTGGGGGGTGGAGACACAGAAGAGGCTTTGAAAAGAACTAAAAAGTCAGATTTTGTTATTGGGTCACTCACATTTGGGCTGAGAATTTTATATCAAAGGCCCAAGAGGTGCAAAACTACAGTCAGATCCCAGTATCTGTGGGTGGGGGGGTCAGTTCCTGGACCTCCCCCACAGATACCAAAATCCATGGATACTGGGGTCCAAGTTTAAATGCCTTTAAAAACAAAAAAAATGTGGAAATTGAGGTTCCTACCTTTGCACAGCCAAAACTGTGCCGTTCTCAAGCCTTAGGAGATTTTTTTAGCATTGAGGGACCCACTTTGGGGTCGCACAGAGGTTCCTTTCTTCTCCCAGGTTCACCCCAGAATGCATCAGTCACAAAAAGGTAGAAACCCTGATTTTTGCACCTTTTTGTGTTTTTAGAGGCATTTAAAGTGGACCCCAGTATCCCCACAGTGAGTCAGTCAGAATTAAGGATGCCAGATCTGCAGATACTGGGGTCCGACTGTATCACATTCTCAAAGAAGGTTGAATCAGAAACTTGTGAGACATGACAAAAACAAGACTGTGTATTTTGGGTTCACAGGGGCATTCAGTATGTGTTATGGAAGCCCACGGTTCTGTAGACTTTTACTCTGTGGCATTTATTCCACACTTACCACCTGGTCATTGTATGTGTGTTTACTAAGAAGCAAATGAATGTAGGATTGTAGCTCCACAACTCAAGCGTGGCATGTTTGGTCAGGATATGTTCCATTGTTTTCAATAGGGTTCACTCTCAGGAAAGTGTGTATAGGACTGCGGCTCAGAGTCAAACTACACATGAAGTACAAAGTGTCACTACGTTTCTGTATTTCTCCTTTTTTTTCTTGTGTAAAAGCAAATGTGTTCATGATCTAAATCAGGACCATGGTGTGAGGGGGCTGCCCTCATTCTTGCTATACTGCAGTTCCAATTAAAAGTCCCTACTGCTATTGGTTCCCTCTCAGGGTAAGTAGTGGCAGGAAAGGGTTAAACCAAGGTCAGCCTTAGGCCAGTTTGCCCAATGTCATCAGATTGGGTCCCATGCTTTTGGATAACTTGCACCAGTATGGAGAGCAGATCAGCTGCTACTGCAGCCAAGATCTCAACGTGTTCAAAAGCTGGCGGGGCAAGTGGAGTGACTGTATGGTCAGTGGGGTAGCTAAGGGGGTTGTAAGGGTGGCAATTGCACCAGGCAGAAGCTTTAGGGGGACAACAAGCTGAGCTTGACACCAGTGGCCAAAACTGTGAAAACCTTGGTATGTATAAATAATTCCATCATGTTAAATATCATTGGAAAGGTAATTTAATGCAAATGCAATGAAACAAACCATGTTGGAATATCTGTATTCTATCAAAGGTTATGGCCAATGAACCAGAAAATGAAAACAACTGCCTGATAGAACAAAAAGTGGATTTCCTTAACTCAAAACTGACCAATGAGACTGATTCTTCTGAGAGCCAATGAGGTGTCAATATGATACCACATGGAACCAATAAGGTGTTAATATGAATCAGCTCTCATTTCCATGTATCATAATACAGTTACCCTTGCTAACTGGGTAAAGAGGAACTTTTTCAAGTGGTGCTCCTCATATATTTAGCAGGGGAAGAATAACCATCCCTCTTCACACCAGCATAGTGTCACTAACCAATTCGGGGCAACTTTTTATTTATTTACTTACAGCCCAATTCTAACCTGCCTTGGATCAGTCAGGCCAGCAGGCCTGCCCTACATCCAGGGCAGGGTTGGGACCAAAAGCAGCTTAGCCCGGGGCAAGGGGCTGCCCCAGGCTGTCCAGGTTGCCTGGGACTGGGGATAGGATCCAGCATAAGTGCCAGATGGCAGCCTTGTCCCCTTCACCGCCACCCACCCCGCCCCTGCCCTGAAATGCATCCTCCCCACACCCCCAGACTCCTGTGCTGTCCTGACTTGGTTGGCGCAGGCTTACGTTCTGGGCTGGCCAAGCGGGGCTCACGTTGGTCTCCATGCTTTCCTAGTGGCGCAAAAGTGCTTTGGAACTTGTGTCAGCCCATCCTCATTTCTGGATTGCTCCCTTAATTAATTAAATTTGATTTTGTCACAATTGGGGGCTACAAAATCTTCTTTGACCCTGGTAACAGATGCCTTCGCTATGCCACTATGAGAGGCGGACCCTTCAGCCCAGCCCTGCTTCTGAACCCCCCAAAATGGCCTCCCGGCAGCAGTTAATGGTGACATCATCACATCACTGCCAACTATTTCTGTGTACTGGACATCACATGTGGCACCGCAACTACTCTTCTTTGCCCAGCAGCAGCTGTGTAGGTAGGCCACGAGGAGGATGGCCATGGGTATGCCTCACATTGGGACCAACCATTCCTTGGGCTGGCCCTGAGTTAAGCCTTCCCTCCATTCATGCTGCAGTTCTAAACTGGATCACCCCCCTTTCCCCCCCAGTTATTTACAACAGAAAGAAACCTCATGAAAGTTTAGGGTCCCATATAGTGGAGACATCATGACACACTGTCAGTGTGGTCAATACTATGAAATGTTGTTGAAATTAAAATTCCCGGTATTGCAGAGTTCAAAATGTCAGTGCAGAAGAATAAATGTTTTAAAACTATGACAGTGTCACAGAATTGAGAGTGTTCCCCCCCCTCCCCCGGCTAAAACTATTTTGGTGCATGAGAATTTCTCTGCTAACAAAAAATGGTGCTATGTTGGGTTGTCATTTTAAAATTGAAAAAATAAGCAACATTGTGGATCTCTGACTTTTGCTTTACCAAGTCCAGTATTTGGAAATTGCAGGTAGTCAGATATTCTCCAGAGCGGTAACGATTCAGATTCAGGGATGCATGAATGAAACAAAGCGTATGCAACATACTTGGGTAGACTAGACAATGTCATATTAGATACATGAATAATCAGCCAGGTCAGTCCATCCATGGATTATTATTTTTTTAAATAGAACCTTGCAAGAAACTACTCTTAGCTACAATTAACTCTGGTGCTCTCTGCTTCAGCGAATTGAATATTGGAACTTAATCTGAAACAGCTTGGCTGAGGATCCTTTTTAACAACAGATTACAAGACGGGGAGAATGGAATCAAACTCTTCAGACATGAGCATCTCGTCTAAAATCATTGTCATTGTCATCAACGTGAAAGGTCAAATGGTGCGAATAATGACTGATGGTGGTGTGACAAGGAATGCCTTAGAGAATTTGCAAATAGCGAATTACTTCGCTATATGCAAATCCTAAGGCATTCGTCTTCACACCAAATTACTTCGCTATATTTTTTTTTTCCTAAATTTTGCAATGACATCAAGTTCTCTGCTGGTGATTTCTTGAATGGAAGCATCCACAATACTACACAAGATATAACACTACACAGGGCTCAGCGGCCCCCAAGGCATTTCATTGTTGCCTTCCTCACTGGTCCCAGTCTTACCGCTTTGAAGGGGGCACTCCAAAGACTTTAATCTTTGATGTTCATCTATTGTTTTCATCCCCGGAGGAATGGATGTAGCCTAGCCTGAGCTGAAGTGTAACACAGAATTCTTTGATTTCCTGTAACAAAGATCCTTTGGTACAAGGCAACTTTTTTAAATGTTCCCCATTGTAGCTAATGTTTCAGAAAAGGATATTCTCCCTCATTAGTCTCATATGGGGTCAATTAAGTCAACGTATTGGTTTGAGGAAATGCAGTACTGAAGAATTCAAGAAGTTAGCTACTTCTGTTCTTGTTACTTGAGTTATGAGCAGAAGGCTGGCTCAGGTGTAAGCAACTGTAGATTCAACTCTGGGAAGAGCGGCATCGCCTTCCATGTGAAATGGGGCACCTGGGCCAACACAGCAGCCTATAATGCCTTTGTGTATATCTGAAGTGGGGATTTGAAATGGGGATCAAAAACTTGAAATGGGGATCAAAAAGGATCAAAAATGGGGATTTGAAACACATCCACTTGTGATCCTGACCTATGTGTTCCCCAGAGTCAGAATTGCAGGATGCCGCAACCCCCAGGAGATTGCTATTCTCCTTACCTGACAGTCCAGATCCTCGTGTAGCATCCTCTGGCCCTTGAAAAAGCCTTCTGAGGCCTCTGGATAGCCTTTAAGCTTTACATCCAGTTTTTGTTGAAAAACTGGAAGTAATATTTAACAGTCCTCCGGAGGCCTCAGAAGGCTTTCTGAGGGCCAGAGGATGCCACATGAGGTGTCCCCAGCCCTCAGAAGGACTTCAAAGGTAATATGGTAGAGGGAGCATGGGTGGCAATGCCACCCCCCACAGGCCTTGCAGGGGTGGCACCACAGGGAATTTGCCCCCATGACCCCCCCAAGAACACCATCTCCTTGAAACTACTAAATCAATTTCTTCCACAAACAGCTTTGCACTCTCTATAGTTGAATTCTCTCTATACATATTTCTCATTCTGTTGCCTTTCTTTATGATATTAATGGGTTTCATGGTTGCAGGCCCAGGCATACTAAAAGGTGAACTCATTGGGATTTACTGCTGAACAAACCTGTTTAGAAACAGGCTGCAAGTCTTTTAATAGGTATTTTACATGCTTTAATCTTGTGAATAGAGTTAACATGTTATATGAATTCTCAATCATATGGAGTCTTCTTAAGATGTGGCAACCAGAATTATACACAGGATTCCAAATGTGACTACACCATAGATTTGTATAGGTGCCTTGTAATACTTGCAGTCTTATTTTCAATCTTTCCTAATTAGCGTTTGCATGGAATTTACCTTCTTCGCAACTGTGGCTCACTGACAGCCCAATTCTATCCCCTGCCAGCCCATAGTATGCAGTACTGTTAACCAAGTGCACACTGCAGGCTATGGTGGGGGGGGAGCAACTAGACAGCCTGTTGGAGGTAAGTAAGGGCCCGATTCTAACAGGTTGCTGTGCTGTCAGAACACACATTCTGGCAGCACACTGGCTGTGGTGCATGCTGAATCCAAACCTCCTTCCTAGGCCTAATTCACCTGCATTGACCAACTCAGACTTGTGCCACCAATATAAATGGTGCAGGCCCAAGATGCCCCACAGCAGTTGCTGGAGCATACCCTGGTTGCCCCAAGGAGACCTCCAGCAGCCAAAAATTCCTGGCAGGACGTAGCGTAGCTCATGCAGACACCGCAAGATCACCATATGGGGATTCAGGTCGGATTGGGCAGTCCATTGCTCAGAAGCATTCGTAATTATCCACTGGGGAGACATGCAGAAGAACTGCTGAGAAGAGACAATGCTGAATACTTCTGCTTCACAGACTGCCAGTAATCAAGCTTGCAAGCCTTTGTGTTATGCACAGAACAAGCTGTACTCTGCAAGTTTCAGTAACGCAGCTTTGCCGAGGTCATCTGATCATCTGATGGGATCTTCTGAGCCTGAAAGTCAAGCAGCCATTTTCCACATGAATGAAACGTGAAGAAGTTTTTCGTTTCTGAATGTGTGGGTGCTGCTATCTGGATCTGGCTTTTTAATTTAACTTTGGATGGGTGATATTAAAGCAGTTCCATTGAAAACAGAGTGATTGTCACAACATTTGAAGGTTAAACTTGGCAAAAACTCTCTGCCCAAATGTTAACTCATACAGGGATTTGGTGGTTAAATGGAAATGTGCATTGCAGTTTTTACAAAGCCTCACACTGCCTTTTAAACCCTGTGTAATCTAGCTGGTTGAGGCTTGAGTTCAAATGTCTCCTTGGACTTGAATTCACAGAATATGAGCCCCCCTCCTTAAGTGATCATTGTGACATGGGTAGACGTGTTTAAAAATGGTGTTATTTGCTTTACTCAGATATAAGCCCGTTGTGTTCAGTAAGACTTAGGGTATAAACCTATGTTACTCACAGGAG
This sequence comes from Tiliqua scincoides, assembly GCF_035046505.1. Classification (NCBI taxonomy): domain Eukaryota; kingdom Metazoa; phylum Chordata; class Lepidosauria; order Squamata; family Scincidae; genus Tiliqua; species Tiliqua scincoides. The sequence goes on from NC_089825.1 coordinate 17,592,440, forward strand.
ACAAACAGCTCTAGACATGGGGGAATTGCTTATTTCTGTAAAAGCAATGTGAAAATTCCCAAGCCACATGAGAAGGTCCTCCCTATGCCAGCTATTTGCCCTTCCCCACTATGCAATCATTTCCCTGTTTCTTTCTATCACTGATGTGGGAAGAGCAACAGCCACTCTTCATGTTCAGGAGAGGAGAGAGCTGGCCACCAAGTGAGTTGCACTACTGCCACACCACAACTGTGGGCACTTCAGATGGCGATCAGGGATCAGCAGTAGTTTCAAGGCCCTTAGCAGCTGCCCAAAGATACCACCCTCTGATAACAGCCCTGGCAGCAGACTAGAGACTGAGGTCGCCCGGGAAGCCAGCACTGGGAGAGAAGAGTGCGCTCCACACATTCAGAATTGTTTAACAAGCATACCAGGATGAAAGTTGCATATTACATTAAGAACCAAACTTGAAAGAAATTCTTTCACTTCCTTGTTTCAGTCATATCCTGCATCTTAAGCTGGAATAGAATTTCATACTTCATCTGTGTCATATTTTATTAGTTAGTCCACACCATGTGGTCTATCACTCCATTTTTCAAACATGAACATTTGTGATCACTATCTGGTTCTATCACCATTACTCTTGGACCCAAGTGTGTATGTACGTATGTGAGAGAGAAAGAGAGAGACAGAGAAAGTTTTAATAGTATGGCATCTGGTAAATGTAGCTACAATTCACTAGTGAAGTGAAACGAAAGAAAGGTGAAGACCAAGAGAAAGTCAGAGAATTGTTTCAAATGCTGAGGAAGAACTCTGCCAATTTTTGTTCTGCTGTGAAGCCGTTGTATGTCATTGCATGTTTAAGAACATCAGAACTAACATGCTGAGACAAATCAAGGAGGGTGGGCATTGCCATAAGCTTGATAAGATAGCAGTATCATATAAAACCACCCTAAATGCAGTCAGAGTATTAGTCTATCTAGCTGCACACAAGACCAGCCCAAGACCTCCTGAAACTTGAGGGGGCACGTCAAATGCTACCTCCCTTACCCAATGATGTTACCAGCCACTCAAGCCTCTGTTTTTATCCTTTTTACTATGGGCCATGGGGTGATCCATAGCATTTGTTGGGCTCCATTGTTCATTGGATCAGGACCATTCTGGTGGCCTTGCAATCCCCTTCACTCGCCCTTTGATAAGAAGCAAGCCACATTTGCCTACCCAGGAGTAAACGCACACAGGTGACTCAGTTTCACTTTCCATAGGGCTCAGTACATTTTCCTTGTCAGCTATCAGTTTGTCAGTTTCAGTTTTGTGTCCCACCAACAATCTGGTCATGACTCACTATTGTTTTGCCAGTACAACAGGATTGTTAGGTTCCTTAACAGCACCATCCTATGCATGACTACTCAGAACTTTGCCCCATTGCATTCAATAGGACTTACCCCCAAGTCAGTGTGCACAGGACTGCAGTCCAAGGCTGGATTGGGTATCCATTTGTCATATGGTTCAGTCACAGATGAGCCAAGTTTTCACAGTAGGGGCTTGTATCGAATTTTTGCAGCCTGACTGAGCTTTGAGAGCCAGAATTATCATTACCATAGTTATGGTCAATGTCATATAATAGGAAGCCTGTTCTGTGCATTTGGGTCATTTGCATCCAGACATTGGCTGATGCAGGTAGACATTGTTGACTAGCTTATGACAGCAGAAATTCCTGGAGCCAGCCTTAAGTGGAATAGGAGCCGTTGCTGCCCTGTGTTCAAAGGTGTCTGTAGTTCATACCACATTTTATTTAGAATCATTCAGAACAGGTCACTCAAAGAGTATTATCCCATCAATTTAGTTGAACCAGACAGTCTTTTAAAAGTCAACTCAATGTAACAGAGTATATTTTCCAACATATACTGTTGCAACAAAGAGGTGAATAGTGGAAGGCATATTTTTCTTGAATCATTTAATGTCCTCGAGGGAGATATAATTTCCATCCAAACTGAACTACGTTTCAATTCGTGGGACATTTTTATTATCCGTTTTGAACTAAGTAATTGACTTTCTTGGAAGGAGCACCTTCATTGTCTCAACCTTAGTTAGCACATGAAATACTGTATGGCAACAGTGACCACTTTGCAAGTGACAGACAACTTCTCCTTTAGAGGGAGAACTGAACTTTGAGGCATATTCAGGAATTCTTCCTCAGGCAGAATTTGAGCATATCCAAAAGCGGTCCATGACACCCGTTACATTTCTTGGGGAGGATTTCGCAGCTCCTTGTGAGTAAACCTTGTCAGCAGAGAGATTTGAACCTGATTTGGAAGTTACTCCTGAACCAAAACATCTGAAGATCTTTGAGGAAAGCCAAATGAGTGTAGGTAACATAGTGGTGGAATTTTTCAGGAAGGAGTAGCATTCATACATCCCTTTTTTAAATAAAATCCTCTCAGAGACTAACTACAGGTTACATGCAAATGTGTGTAGTGGAAATGCATGTAGCAGAAATTTTCCAACACAGGTGATCAGCAGGTGAAACATACATTTATTTTTCAGGTTTTTAAACCGCCCTTCCTCAGAAGAGGTGGTATATATTGTTCTTCCTTCCTTTTGTCCTTACTTCAGGGATGTGTGATATGGGAGCAGCAGGTGAAGCATGACTGCCCCACCAGCATCCTCTGCATATCGCCACAGCCTAACCTGGTGATCGTGCACATGTTCCACCTGCTTGCACCTAAGTAAGCAGGTGGAACATAGGTGTGATGATCAGTTTAGGCTGTGGAGATTTTTGGAGGGCACCAGTGGGGCATTCTGCCTCACCTGCCACCCCTACACCGCATGTCCCTGCCTTACAACAACCTTGTGAGGTAGGTTCAGCTGATTGATAGTGACTAGCCCAAAGTCACCTAGGAAAGCTGACTCTAAAGTTATGTGTATCGTCCTTGCATACACTTGGGGAGCCCTCCAAAGTGGTCCTTTGTATGGACTAGGTCTAGTAGGAGCGAACATCTATTCAGAGGTGAATGCAGGCTGATAACCTTCATTCTCATGCTACAAAGCATGGGATGGGGGAAGGGCAAGGGAATGCTGTGAGACAAGCGCAGAGATGACACTGCCAGTGATGAGGAAAGTCCTCACCCTGAGGGAGGTATTCTAGATCCTTGCTGTGAGTCAGACCTGAGCTGCATCCTCTGAGGCCCCAGGCTGCAGATCAACAAGGCACACCCACCTCTGTCCTCCCTCTGACCTCTGCCTTTCTTCATCCCCCCCCCCCATTTGAAAAGGAAGAAGGGGATGGAGGGGAGAGGAGAGTGGCAGGCTAGAGCATCTCACTCTTTAGCTGTGTTCCCCTGGCAGGAACTCCAGGTAAGGGAGGCAGTATTCGGCCTGCTGTCCCAGGCATCAACAGGTCTTGGGCCAGCCTTGCCTGAGGCTGCAGACATTGCAGGAGCAGGAACTTCAGAATAGCTGCACTCTCACACACAGGTAAACGCAGACCATTTCGCTATAGCCAAGAGTCCTGATTCAGCCAAGAGTCCTGATCTGACCTGCCGCTGACATGGTATTCCGGTTAATCCAGCCCAGGGTGTAGATCATCTGAAAAATGTCACCGTCAATTCCCTTCATGGTCCCAAAACCAAAGTAAATCTTGGCTGAGCAAAGGAACTGCACAGACATCCTTTGCCTGGGGGCAATTGGTATCTGTTGACAGAACCTGGTGGGAATGACAGGACTGAAACTGTAACAGAAGGAGAGATGGACAGGCTCATATGACAGCCTGAGGTTGGGAAGCATCGATCTCTGTTCTCATTCACTTCCCCACCAGAGCCCACTCCATGCGCATTTATTGGAAAGACAGATGGCAGGATAGAGACTGTGGGACCAGCACAGACACACTGTGCGGTGCACTTAAATGATTAGGGAATATTGGACACCTTTGCTGGAGTCAGCTGTTTGCCCTTCAGTCTCCAAGTTCCCTGGTGCTGCCAGCCAATGTTACATCAGAAGAGCTCGGCAGGGCCTCCGACGAGCCATTTAGTATTGATGATGGTGCAGGAGTCCTGTTTGGAGTGATCAATAGAGCTGCATTACTTCTCTCTCCCTCGGCTAAGAGCAAAAAAGACGAGTTCGTGCATATGTGATCATCTAGGATTTAATTAGATATCATATTGATTTTTAATTGGCACTTCAAGAAGCTACTGGCTAGATTGGCAAGCTGCCAAGCATGATTCTCCACCTCCCGAATTTTCCATCAGTGATGGACACAAGCACATATAGGCAGGGCTGGAAGATGCCATAAAATAGTATATATTCTGCAACACATCACTGCATTCACCTGTCATATTATTAGATTTACATGTCATACGAGATGTGCTAAAAAGATTCAGAGCCCAATCCTGTGGTCCGCGCCATGCCTCCACGGCGCGGACCACAGTTGCAAACGTGCCATAAGGCACATTTGCGGGGCTTACCACCAGGCTCCCACCAGAGCTGGCTCAGCTCCAGCCCACGCTGAACCACCACCCTGTTGGCGCCCGCGTTCCGCAGTGCCTTTGACCCTGTCAGTCCGCTTCTCCAGTGGCTACATTGGCTGCCCATTCGTTTCTGGGCCCAATTCAAGGTGCTGGTTTTGACCTTTAAAGCCCTATACTGCTCTGGGCCAGGGTATCTTAGAGAGCACCTACTCCCGTACAATCCGGCTCGTCCTCTTAGGTCATCAGAGAAGGCCTTTTTACAAGTGCCGCCGCCTAGGGAGGTACGTGGGGCAGCGGCAAGAAATAGGGCCTTCTCAGTAGTGGCACCAATGCTATGGAACTCCCTTCCCCTTGACTTAAGAATGGCTCTTGAGACTTTTCGGCGAGGCCTGAAAACCCTTCTGTTTAAACAAGCCTTCTGAGTTCTCGTCCTTTTTAACATCTTTTTAACATCTTTTATATTTTTTACAGGTCTGATTCTTTTATGGTTTGCTGCTGCTCTATGCTCTTTTTACCGGACTATTTTTTATCTGACTGCTGTTTTTATGACATGTGTTAATATGTTTTTATTTGTTTTAAATTATGTTTTTAATCTGTTTTAACCTGTTGTAAGCCGCCTTGAGTCCCTTCAGGGAGAAAGGCGGGGTAAAAATAAAGTTGCTATTATTATTATTATTATTATTATTATTAACGATCGCCAGGCTGCGGAACAGGGAATGGGGGCATGGTGTGGGGGAGGCGTTCCAGGGAGAGGGGAGGCATGGTCGGATGCATTCCGGGGGGCAGGGGGAGGCGGATCCACGGAGCCGAGCTCCGCAGGATTCTAGGCACTCGTGGAAGGCTGCATTCCCACTTTAATGGCGACCAAACAGTCGCCACTAAAGTGAGTAGCCCCATTGCGGGGCTGCTTCCCTTACCTGAGGGAAGGGGACAAACATCTCCGTCTCCCGAGGAGCCTCCCGCAGTAGCATGGGAGGCTCTGGATCTGGCGGGAGCCTGCCAGGGAGCTGCCAGGTCCCGCAGCTCCGGGCAGCTCGGGATTGGCTGCCCAGTAGGCAAGGACTGAGCATCTGAGCACTCCTTTACAGGAGTGAGAAAAAAATAAAATAATCTGGCTTGTCTGCTTTCCCCTTTCTATTCAGATCGACAAAGTTACACACAGGCACTGTGCCTCATCCCACAGCGGAGTATATGAATAATAATATACCCGATCTAATAATTAATTAATAGATAATATATCTGAAATAATATAATATGTAGTATCTGATGAGAAATCTGATGATGTGAAAGGCGGTATATGAATACAGAAATAAATAAATATTATTATGCAGAAGAATATTTATAAACCGCTTTGCAACAAAAGTTCACAAAGTAGTTTGCAGCGAAAATCACATAATTAAATGGCTCCCTGTCTCTCAAAGGGCTCCTAACCTGAAAAGATGCTTTGTGGGGAGAGGGATTATTGTTGTTTCATTTTAAAAAATACAAAGAGCAGCCAGAAACGCCACTCTCCACCTGCCGTTTCAAGTGGCGCCATCCAGAATTTTGCAATGGGGAGAGGGAGATCTGAGCAAGTTGAAACAGGAGTCCTCTCCCTCTTTTCTCTATTGGTCTTTCATACAGTCTGTTACGGCAGATTTGCAAATTCACTGTTGTGTACCACTGTGTGTTCAGCTACCACATGGTTCATGCCCAGAGGGGAAGAGATTGTAGACGGAACAGCCTGTCCGATAACCTGATTGAAAACACCAGCATGACAAGGTGGGAGCATATATTTAAACCATTGGTTAGGCTGTGACAAGCACAGAAGGCAGCTGTTGCAGATCTAGTTTTTGAACCTGGTTATATATGTCAGAGCATTTATTGATACCACCTTTTTAATGGAGAGGCGATGCATCAATGACATAAATACGTTAAATAAAATACCAGGGTCTGTAGAGAGGTGAGTGTGGAGCATCTGTGTGTGATATACTACTCTATGTTTATGGCAGCTTTATGTGCCCATGCCTCTGTCTAGAGAATGTGCAAAGGTTCCCTTGGCATTAGCCAGATACTAGCTACCCTCAACAGACTGTAAAAAGTACAAGGCCTTGCTCAGGTAGGGGTATCTTCTGCAGGCTCTCAGCCAATCCCTGCTGGTAGGAAGCTCATCCTGGGAGGAGGGCAACTTCTGATATAGAGGGAACTCCATTGTTTACTATACTCACATGTCCTCTGCTTGGCTAATATGACTGCCTTCAGTAACCTAGGACTTTGGTTTGGGCCCCAATGACATGTCCATCTCTCTTCCTCAGTAAACATATGAATTTGCCCAGAGGTCAACTCTGAAAATGCTCCTTCCTCATCAGAAGTATGACGAGGGGGTGGGCCCATGGGTGGGTGGGGGTTGACCAGGGGTCAGGGCCAGGATCTGGCACTTATGCCGGAACTTGTTCCTGTTCCTAGGCAGCCCAGGGCAGCTCTGGGCTGCTTGGATCCATGCCACCTCATGAGGGGAAGCGAAGCAGAATATCACACACAGCACCCTTGCCCTGTGCTGAGTTGCAACTGGCCCCAACCCTGCCTTGGATGTAGCACAGGACCACCAGCCTGCCTGCTCCAGGGCAGGTTGGGATTGGGTGAGTTATTTATTATGCTAGTCAGTTTGAATAGTCCACTGGAACAGAAAATCAGGATAGAAATATTTATAAATATTTATAAATAAAAGCAAAATAAGGTTAGCCAGTTTCACAGCCCAGTCCTGAGCTGCTGGGAGCTGCAAGACCCGGCAGCTCCCTGGCGGGCTCCCACTGGATCCAGAGCCTCCCGCGCTACCGTGGGAGGCTCCTCGGGAGAAGGGGATGTTCATCCCCTTCTGCCGAGTAAGGGAAGCAGCCCCGCAATGGGGCTACTCACTTTAGCGGCAACTTTTTGGTTGCCGCTAAAGTGAAGGTGCTTGTGTAGGGTCCGCAGCCCTCCACGAGCGCCTAGGATCCTGCAGAGCTTGGCTCCGCAGATCCGCCTCTCCCCAGCCCCCCGGAACGCCCCCGGCCATGCCTCCCCCCTCCCTGGAATGCCTCCCCCACGCCCCCGACCATGCCCCCATTCCCTGTTCTGCAGCCCGGCAGTCACAGGGACCGCGAGCCATGGAACGCGGGCACCCGCTGGGTGGTGGCTCAGCGCCGGCCGGTGCTGAGCCACCTCCAGCGGGAGCCCAGCGGTAAGCCCCAGAAATGTGCCTTACGGCACATTTGCGACTGTAGTCCGTGCTGTGGAGGCGTGCTGCGGACCACAGGATTGGGCCCTAAATCCATTATTCTTTAAGAAAAAGTCTCATTTGTTCATCTTTAAGGCACCATGGGACTCTTTGTGATTTGGATTTTGAACCCAAAGCTCTATGGACATCAGTCAGGATGGAAAATGTTTGTGTTCACACAAATTTGTGGAACTGCACGGAGAGAGATGCTTGTCATATATCATTACGAAGATGTATCATTAAGAACTGTCTGGCCTTTGTGGCAGCCAATAGCTCTAAGAATAGAGGTGCCTTGAACAGTAAGAACACAGTGTGCAACTGTTCCACACATCAACCACCCAAAGCTCAGCTCCTCAATAGAGCCAGTCTGGAGAGAAGAAGTAATGGACACCTCACTTTGTGTAGAAAGGTGAGAAAAATCCACAACAGGAAAGCCTCAAATGAACTGAAGTCATGTGGGCTGTAACCGCCAGCCTTTAAACAGGCACTCTTATCTCTGCTTTTGGGGTTTCGATTTCCCCATGAATGCTCTTTGTTTGGCTTCAGCATGTGTGAGCTAGAACAAAGATAGAAATGTGCAAGTTATTATAGCTGTGTCGGGCTGGGGAGGGGGAAAATCACTTGGATTTGCTCTGGAAGTAATGAGACAAAAGGAAACCATAAATAAATTGCGAGATTAAGAGCCCTGCACAATTAATACAGAGTCCTTCTCAAGGGGATTGGACCCATCGTTTCATGTTGCTGCTTTCAGACATTTAACACACTGGGCTGTGAGAGAAGAGCTGCATAATGAACACAGCACAAGGAAATCAGGAAAGGGCAGGACCAATGTGTTCCCCCAAGGCAAGGAAGCCACAGTCTGCATTTGTACCCTCACCAGGACACTTTCTCAGGCAATCCTGAGTTGCTGAGCTGCAGAGACTGTGAGCATTTGCACAGAGATAAACTCAATGAGAAGCAAAGGCTTCTTTTGTCCTTTCTACATACAATGGGGGGTGGCTGGGAACATATGATCCTAACAGATGGCTCTAAAGACCCCATGTATTTATGGTACTGCAAGGGTTCGTTCAAGTCTGCTTTTCCACAGTTATTTGGGGCTCAAACTGGACACCAGTGGCATAGCTAATGAAAGTGTAGCCTAGTGCTGAGTGCAAAATGATGCCCCAGATGTGACGTCACTTCTGGAAAAGTGAAAAATGGGGCAGTGGCATAACGAAGGCATCTGTTACCCAGAGTCCAAGAATATTTTGTAGTCCCCCCATGAGAAAATCAAATTTAATAAGTCAATAAATAAAACATTGCCTGGTTAATCGGCCATAACTTTGGAGAGAATACAGTTATTCCAATGCGGCTTGTTTCAGTGCATTCAGCATTAATTTACCTTTCCAATGATATATACAACATGATGGTATGATATGTACATACCAAGGTTTTCACAATTTTGGCCACTAGTGTCAAGCTCAGTTTGTTGCCCCCTCGAAAGCTTGTTGCCTGGTGCAATTGCTGCTCCCTGCACCCCCTTAGCTATGCTACTGCTGGACACGACATGCCAACTCATGGGAGTCTAGCAGCCTGTTTGAACTCAAGAACAGGCTGCTTGGCTATGAACTTGCTGTGAGTGTGATTGGGATCAGGGAAGAGGTAGAGGAGGCAAGGCACTTTGCCGCTGCTTGTTCTTTAATATTTGGGGGGGGGGGGAGACATGTAGTCTAACGTCTTTTTTTCCCATCTCAGTCCCTAGGCTGGCCCTGTTGCTCCTCCTTTGCTATGCAATTTGTACACATCCCCCAATACTCCACTTCCTACAGAATACACTCTTCCTACAGAAACATCACCCAGTTTTTCAGTGTGACCAGCTCCATGACGTTTAGCCCAGTGCATTACCTAAGGTCAGAAACTCATTGCACAGCCCTCATCTACCGGTTTAGCATGACTGAACAGGCATCTGTCTTGGGGATAAATCATGAGATGGTGAACTTACAGAATCTGAACACTATAATTACAGCAAAGCTATAAACCAAGCACTACCCGATTTGCTGCAAGCACAGTGTGACACATGGATTCCACCTCCTGTTACTTGTTCCGTTCTGCCCCATGTGCTAGGATAAAATGCCACAACACGCCTCTTTGGAGAAGTGGTGAGGCAGACAAGGACATTAGTTAAGGTGTAGCAACTGAGTAAATGAGTATGCTGTGCTCTGCAAGTCCTAAAGGGCTCTTGGGGCAGTGCTAATGCAAGTGATCTCTCTGCAGTGGAGAGCTCCCTTGTTGTTTTAAGGGGTGGTGAGATCTGAGGAGAGTGGTGTTGTACTCTATTAGACTGTAATAGATTACAGGCTATATTTTCCCCTTACCCTGGGGAGAACTGCAACAGCCCCAATGGGGCTACTTGGATCTGCACCACCTAAATCGCTGGTTCAGATCCAAGCAGCCCAGGACTGTCCCCGGCCACCTGGGAACAGGGCTAGGATCTGACACAAGTGCTGGATCTTCATAAAGCCCTGCCTCCCAATCTCTGCCCAGCTGCCCCCAGGAATGCCTGTTGCCCACCCTCTCCTGCCCATCCCACCTCCCTCCCGCCTCCTCCTTGCCTTCCACATGCCCCCCCCCGGACCCCTGCGCTGGCCAATCTCGGCCAACACAAACTCACCTGTCCCTGGGGCCCGCGTCAGTGTGGGGAGACTGGCGTACATCTGCGTGTTGACCTATCTCCCCAAAGAGTGGTGCGAAAGTGCTTTACAGCACTTTTGCAACACTCTTCAGCTGGCGCAAGGGACTTACACAGGCCAAAGGGGCACTCAGGATTGCACCCTAAGCTGTATATCTCTGTGCATCTCTGATGCCGGTATGCAGATCTTTGGCATGTTTCCTCAGATGCTTCATAAAGCCATTGGTTAAAAATGAAGCTTGGGGGAAGACACAATGAGAAAAATTCAAGGATGAATCAAATATTGTACACTGCAAGCTGGAACAGTGCAAGATGTTCCCAAAGTTAGATTGGCATTTCTTCTTTCCCACAAGTATCCTTCTTGACATAAGGCTTACACATGCAAAACAAAAGCTGATTGTCAGAAGAGCAGCTTGGGGGCCAGTGGATAGCCAAGCTGGTGGCTCAGTAGAGATTCAAGCAGGGCTCCATGAGAGGCAAGGGCTATCTATGCAGCTCAATTGAGGAAACAGAACACATAAGGCAAGATGGAACCCTATCCACTCCTTTGGTAATCTTTGGTAACCTGATCTATGATGAGCTAGATACTGAAGGACACACTCTGGCCTGCTATAGTAGTGCCACAGAGTTCAACCCAGCAGCTTCTTCTGCTTGTAAATCACCTTGGTGATGCAAAGAATAAGGTGCAGCAGCAAGTTTGTGATGTCATGCAATGTAATGAGATCACTTCCAGGTTCTCTTGTAGGACACAGGATGTGAGTGCACACATGTTGCAGTCACTTCCTGAGCAAATGCACTCACATTTTGCAGCACCCCTTTCCAGCCTGGTACCCAGAGCAGGCTGCTCCCCAACCCCTCACTTGCTACACCACTGATAAGGTGCCAGAACTCAGCTGCTAGGTTCCCTTGTTTGAGTTCCTTTAACACTAACATTTAAGACATGTTACTTTATATTTCTGAAGATCAGAAGTTTTGGAGAAACCTTGAGCAATAAGAGCTCCACAAATAATCTCATATTTCCTCTCTTCATAAGTCTGTCTGCACCTCTCACTATTTCCTTTAGTTTATTGGACTGTTGGCGCTATCAAGCTATCCTTTCTTGCATCCGGAGGTGACTTCTGTAAATCTTATTTCCATGACAGCAGGAGCCCCTGAGTAGAACTGACTCCCTTGGTGGTAGTTACAACGTGCTTTGTCCTTTCTCTGTCTTGTGACGGACTAAATTAACAGAGAGAAATCAGGCACCTTCAAGTAAACATGACCTAATGAAGACCACTCGTTTCTGTTCATGGAGGCCTAATAGGTTAAGAAAGGTTGTTGTGGCCTGTGCCGTAAGAATTTTTAGCTGCCAAAAGGGTGTCTTTGCAGAGGCCTTGCGCATGTTTGCAAAGTGTTTGTAAAGTTCAGAATTCATGATTAAGACATACAGCTTGATCCACAATGTAAGATAACTATATAAAAAGGGCTTGGTTAAGCGTGCCACCCAATTCCATTGGTATGTTCATATTCTGGAATCTCTTCCCATAGAAGTCAAAAACGGTTAACCACACTATGTGGCCACTTTGATGTGAACTGGCCTTGAGAGAGCTGCCAGCATGCTCTGTCTGAAATAGATGAACGCAGCGAATTTCTGACTGGTGAACACCATGAATGCCATATTACCCTCTCCTTTGCTTCTACATCTGTATGTCTTGGCTCCCTGTTCATGTCAAAACCACCACCCTGACCATTGTTATCTTATGCCTTCTCTCCCCCCCCCCATCTGTTAGGATGTTAAGCTGCTGTTTAAACGTATGGGGGAAATTCTGGCAAGTTTTGAAGTTTTTGAAGGCCTCCAAAGTTATACCAGGGATGGTGAGGTCGAGAAGCAAATTATGCTTCCCACACATACAAGTGCTCTCCTCCAGATTATGAATGGGTTGGAGGTCCATAAATCATGGGATGGAAGTCCAGAAATAAATTCCCAATATGACGCAACATTTTCAAAGGCCTGGAGTGGAATGTGTCAGCCACCCAACTGGGAAAAGTGAAATAGCGGGAACTGCTTGCTTGTCACCTAAGGCTACTACTCTATGTCCTGTTACTGTATATCCTACTGCAATCAATGGCTCTTGCTGTCAAATAAACACAGTTGGGTTGCACATGGAACCCACAGCTCTCCCATGCACTGGCACCTACTTTTTTTCGCCTGACAAATTCCAGAAAATATTTAGATCGGTGCTACCTGTCATGTGATCAAATGCTGCTGCTATCCCTGATGATGATGCAATTTGCCATATATATACGTCTATTTAGAATCCAGCAGAAGCCAGTTCACTGTTCAGTTTGTTTTATGATTTCTTAAAGGAGAGTCCTAAGGGACTGGGTTAAAAAAACCCTGCATTTTACTTTCTCTCATTAACCAATCAACATTTGAACCCATTCCTCCCAAAGGTTAAAGGCCAGTGTTGTTAGCTGATGGCTGGTACTTAGGGCTGCCCCATATGTTTCCAGAATCTGTTAACAGAATGATTGTGAGAAAAATTGGAACAGAGAGAGAGCTGTTCCACTAATTGCAAGCTGCCCCATTCATTTTGTACTGAATGGTCCCTGTCAACTCATTTCAGTATTAAAACGATCACTTTATGTATATGCTGTTTCAGTGTGGCAGAGTTTGGTGACTAAACATTTCTAAACCATTAAACATCTCAAGCTTCTTGAAGAGACAGAAAGTATCGTCCCCATATATTTTGAAGCATTTGCACAAACATAGCGGCTATATTTTCAGCTGAATCATAGAGTAATAAGTTTACTCAAACTTTTTTTTTTTCCACAGCACATCAAAGTTTATTTTCTTGTTGTGTGTTTGTATGATGGGGGAAGGACCATCGGTCCTTTTTTATTATCTAGATTTATCAGATAAGTATAACATTCAGAGGAAACATGTGATGTGGTATTTTATAAGCGAAAATATTACCAGCTGCCCAGTCCTCAAAGCATTGAGCTGGCACAAGCCCCTTTCATAAATTTATGAATGAAGCTTGCGGTAGGGAAGTCCCTTGAGATTGGGAGCCAAGATCATTCCCTGTGCAGTACAAAGTAAGACTGATCAAACCACCCAGTATTTTTTGTTTTGTTCCTCATTTTTAAAAAGTCTCAGTCTCTCCAGCACATTGCATAATGGAAACCTAATCCGTTCCTCACTGAAACACAAATAATGTCAAGATTCACTTTCTGTAGTTAGTAGGTAAAACAGCTCTCTGCTTTAGAATATAGTTTACTAAAAGCTGAGCATACAGCTGATTAGACCCAGGCTTCCTTGTCAGTTCAAACACTTCCATAAGTTGGGAAAGTGACAAAAGTTATGTGATAATCAGGCACATGAGCACTAAATCTGGAATGAAGTTACTGTACTACATCCTGCAGAGACGCCAAAAAATGCTTGAGTCTCATTATATAGACAAATCATCAGTTGCCTTAAACTTTTTAAAACTTCATATTCTGGGAAATGTGGTGTTGATTTTCAAAACATATTAACCAGTGCTGTTTACAGCAGCATTTTATTACTTTCATCTTTTGAACATGCTCCTATACTATTTTGATTTTGTTGAGATTAGCTACTTCTTACAGTCCTATAAATAAATAGGCCCCATTCCAGTTTTACACACATCCTTTTATTTGTATAGACTGTACATGTGTGGTGTGTGTGTGTGTGTGTGATGCATGTTGAACATTTATTACTATGTTCAAGTTACACACACACACACACACACAAAGGTCCCGGTAACATAACAGATATTTTTAACTGGCTTATATACAGCTTCCTAGCAAGAAGCTAAACACAAGATTGGTGCGTGGTTTCGGAAGTCTGAAAGCCGGGTTGTGTTCATGAGGACATCCTTGTTAATCCACATTGCCTGAACACACAACACGAGTCACTTCTTTCTTTCTTGCAAATTTCCCACCTCCCTTTGGAAGATTTGAAAAAGCATAAAAGAGCTACTGTTCGGGAGGAGGGGGTTAGCCCAGGGTATAGTTAGGTAGCTCTCACTGGAGTCTTCAGTAGACTGGAGCATATTGCCAGATCTAGAAACTCTTGAAATATTTTATGTTTTCCTTGAACCAAACTACTGTACTGAATGAAGGCCTATATAACTTTCTGAATACATTGTTGTTGAATTATAAAACAAACACTATATTCAGTTTGTTTTGCAATTTACTGACAATAAACATATTCAGAAAAGAATTGAGGTCCAATTGCCCCAATCCTATTGAGCTCTTGCACTGTGTTAACGGCCGTTGTAAAATTGTTCTCAACATCTGATAATTAGAGGTATACTCTCTCTGACTGTGGAGGTTCAGTTTAGCTGCCATGGCTAATAGCCATGTTGATGTAAGAATTGTTGAGATAATATACTGGAAGTGTTTTGGACACGGTATAGATGCTGAGTGTATCATTCATATTAGACAATAGCACTCAATTGCTTTCTTGGCAAGTTCAGGTGTACATGGACTGCATCAGAGGTCTCCAAACTCTTCAGTACGAGGGCCATAACATATATTTTACACATTCTTGCAGGCTGAAAAAAGTCAGTTTTATAAATGAATGAATGAAATTTAAATGAATATGTTTTATTCTGATCCCAAACTCTGATCCCAAACCTCCACTGCCTTGTGGCTACATCCAGTTATGGGAAAGGCTTCAGGAGTCAACCTCGAGGCAAAATCTGGAGCCGGAGTCCCTGAGGCAGTTCATGGCTGAACACAGTCACGTTCTGGCAACTCCTGCGACGCTGCTGGAACCAACCGTATTGGCCTCTGCCTTTCCATTGGACCATTTCAGCGACGTGGAGAGGGGGGATTTGCTGCTTGGGTAACAGCCTATCCTCCATACCTACTTTACCCAGGCTTCGTGCACTGGAGAGGACACTCTGTTCCAGAACCACCATTCAGAGCGTGACACCATAGTCTTCCGAGACTGAAGGATGCCAACAACAAGTTTTATTTGCCCCTTTGATGATATCCAAGCAGGATATGATTCAGAACAAAAGCGAAATGCGACAATTACAAAGAAACAATGCCATGCTTAAATTGAGAAATGATGAACAAAAATGTCACATATGAGCAGATGCACTGACAAAAAAACAAAGTTGCTGCAGGCCGGATAAAATCACGTGCCAGGTCAGATGTGGCTCCCAGGCAGGGCCGTAGTTTGGAGGCCCCTGAACCACATGAAGGAAAGGGTGGGAAGGAAATGTGCGCATAGCAGCTGCAAGATAGGTTGGAAAGCCAGAAGAACCCTCCCTTCAAGCCATGGCCTTCTCTTTGAAATCGGCACAGCGGACTTCTAAAACTCCTTCAGTATCAATGGCATCTTGACTCACTGCCCTTTCTCAGACCAAGCTAGAACCCCATTAAAAAAACAAAAATAAAATAAATAAAAACCCATGCATTGTTCATAGAGTCACACCCTGCACGTTCCGGATCTCGTCTGATCTCGGAAGCTAAGCAGGGTCGGGCCTGGTTAGTACTTGGATGGGAGACCGCCTGGGAATACCGGGTGCTGTAGGCTTATACCATAGCCTTTCGAGACTGAAGGTTGCCAACCATAACAGGCATAACCTTGAGTGCAAGCCTTGCAGGGTTTTTCCCCAGAATGAATAGGATTAACGTGGGCTCTAATTACAGTACCACACAGGAATATTTACAATGTTGCATAAAGCTCATTAGCACTAGCTCAATAACATATTTATTTATTTATTTACTTACTTACTTACTTAAGAAAGGAAAATGTGGAAGGGAGTCGAGGGAAAGAAAAATCTATCAGAACAAATAAGGAAAACAAACACCGGTCGTGAAATAAGCTTCAGCGTGTTTATTCTGGACTGGCCCCGCTCTTTTTCATACCCTGGATGCATTGCCCTCCATTTTTTTGGCATGGGACTTAGGGAAGAGGGGTTGTGATGTAAATTA
The DNA here is from genome assembly GCF_035046505.1 of Tiliqua scincoides. Classification (NCBI taxonomy): domain Eukaryota; kingdom Metazoa; phylum Chordata; class Lepidosauria; order Squamata; family Scincidae; genus Tiliqua; species Tiliqua scincoides. Next base: position 17,608,740 of record NC_089825.1, read on the forward strand.
GACTGTGGACTTAATGTCAACTGTATGGGTTTCAAAGTACAAGGGAACTGATGTGTTGAGTGTTTTATAACAGCGAGAGCCTTCAAAGCAGGGAATGCCCCAAGGTGATGGAACTTCATCATAAAAGAGGATGCTGCATAAGATTTTTTGACAACGAAAAGTGGAATTGCCTTTCTGGCACTGTCTCAACAGTTTTGCCCCATCTTGACAAGATGTAATGTTACATGACTATCAAACTGAATACAGTTGGGAAAGAACTGAATGACTGACACAGGGCTGTGCTCTTAAGGGCTTTGGCTGGCACAAGTCTGAGTGAACCCAAGGGGATGTAGTGAAGACATAAGATATTGGTGGTGCAATGGCTACCAAAAACCGCCGACTGGCCTCCCCTGACACGCCACCCAGTGGCCCCAATCCCTGCCCTGATCTTTCTCTCTTTTCCCCGATCCTCCTCCTCCTTGCCCACAGCCCACCCTTTGTACCAACTCATCTCCCCCAGCAGGGGCTGAGCTCTCCAGTGGCATGCGCATGCAATCACCAGCCTTTCATGCTGGAGTCCCTGCTGCATGTGCTGCATGTGCTGTTGGAGCTGCAGTTTGATGGAATGATGCAGCACTCATTCCATCAGCAGAAGGCCCTCATATGTTTGGGCAATGGGCTCACCAGCTTGCGATTTTTGAAATTTGGCAGTAGGCACGATAAAGATCAGTTTCCTAGCACAGCACTTAAGGATTTGTGAAAACCAGCACTGACACAGTGCACGTTGGGTGTAACACAGTTATGGAATTCATCAAAGGCCCAAATAAAAAGAAAAGAAAACTGGGATTCAGAAAAAGTCTTGTGGACTTCTGTGGGTGTCCCAAACAATTTTCCACTCTGCCACCCAGAGACAGTCATCCAGGAGCTTGTAAAGTACGTGGGACATCATAAACAGCTTGGGTTTAATTGAAAGGGTTTTGCTCCAGGAAGACCCCTATCAGATCGTGCATAATTTGCACCAGTCAAGACCCCTTTCTCCCACGCCAAGACACCCTGCTTTACTGCAACATACTCATTCATGGCTCTAGTAAGTAAGCTTCCCCTTTGAAGACCTTTTGCCCATCCACCAGGCTCATACCTCCTATCATTTACGCGTCCTCCAAGATTAGGCTTCCCGGATTCAGCCAGCCAAGTGGAATCCTGAAGGCAGCATCTTCTTTTTCTGCCCTCCCCAAATAGCTCACAGCGGCAGGCTGTGTGCCTAGAGCCAGCCAGTTTTGTGGTTGTGGAACTTTTGCTCATCTAGATCTTGCGTAGACTTTTGCTTTGCTAACTTCAAAAGTCAGGCAGAATTTCCTGAATGCGGCTGATGGTTTGAACGAGAGCCTTCCACTGACCTCCCCATGACACCAACCTCATGAATAACCAGGTCTGTTGCTGGCCCTCCTGCTTAATTTTCTCTGAGGAAATCTTCTGTTAAGGGGCAACAGTTTTCCATTTCAGTCTGCAGTACCAGCCAACAGCTTGTTATTTCACTTGGCTGAACCGGACAAGCTAATGGTATGTTTGATTTTGCACTACAAGTTCCTGGTCTGGAACTTGCTTCTGTTAACTCACCGACGTCACAAATTTTATTACAGATGTGGTCCTTGTCATTGGCGATATATTTTAATTCTGTTTTTCTCTCAGAAATTGTCTCCCAAAGCCTCTCCCAACCATTAAAATTCACTGGGGGGTGGTGGACTATACCACATGATGGAGCACATGTTTGGCACACATAGTCTCAGGTTCAGTTCCCAGCATTTCCAGATGGAACTGGGAAAGAATCCTGTTTCAAGTTCTGGAGAGCCACTGCCTGTCAGTTAGGATCTTACATTTTTCAATCTCACCAAGGTCCCTGAGAGGGGGATGCAGGGGGTGCAATGTATTTGGACCCAGGGTCTAAAAGGGGACTTGGGAGCCAAAGGAAGGAGCCAGAAATTTCCTGGGATCTCAGGAATTGTTTGCATATATTGTGTGAAGACTGGCATTCACATTTTGTTTAAGCCTACATAGTTTTATAATTCGTAATTCATAGAAATTATGATCCAATGATCACATGAAATTGTGATCCAATGGAGAAGGGAAGGGCTCAAAAGAAACTTTGTACCCCCTGATAAAATTCCTCTTAGAGGCCCTGTTGCAAGCAGGGATAATTAACTCACACATCTACTCTGTGCTGAGGCAGAACTCCATATCAAACTCATGGAATCTTCTACATCAGTGGTTCTCACACATTTAGCACCGGGACCCACTTTTTAGAATGAGAATTTGTCAGGGCCCACTGGGAGGGATGTCATTACTGGAAGTGACATCATCAAGCAGGAAATTTTTTAACAATCCTAGGCTGCAGTCCTACCCAGGATTAAGTCCCATTGACTAGCATTCTTAAAAGAATATACATAGTAGCTTGTTAAAAGTACAGGTCTGTAACATTTCCCAAAATTCTGTCACATATCATAGTAGCATCAAGTCTAATAAAAAATAAAATATTGAAATGAACGGGGACCCACCTGAAATTGGCTCGTGACCCACAGTTTGAGAAACACTATTCTACATCACCAGGGCAGTTTGAGACTCTACTGCAACAGAAACTGCCTAGGCATCTGGTTGCCTTGAGTCATTTCATTCTTGTTTCAGCAGGTACAGTAGAAGTACCTGTGAGTTAGAAAATATGTGAGTTAAATGTGACTCTGTTGCAGTGGTAGACCAGAACATCCAGAGTCTCTAAACTTAGTGCCTACAGTCTGTATTTGGGTCATGGATAGTCCTATATGAAATTATGTCAACTCATTAGAAGGATTTGGTGAGCTAATCTCATTTTTCTAGGTAACCTGGAGTGTTTAAGATAATTATCTGAAGACGTTAATTATACTGCATGCACTTTAGATAAATGAGATTGATAGATTTGGATGATCAATTGCCTGAGCAGCTACTGCCAACATGTCATGAGAAACAAGGTCATGCACATCTCCCCAGTGCCACCCCCTGCATGCTGCCCCCGCCGCCTATATATGAAAGCTGTTATAGCAAGGTAGTTAAGATACAGACGTGAAAATCAAGACTTGAATATTTTTTCATCCCTGAACTCACAGGGTGGCCTTAGTCAGGTCTCCCAGCTCCAGTCTTCTCATTCTGCAATATGGAAACCATAATACATACTTACCTTATAGAGTTATTGTAAGAACTATACCAAGTTAATATAAATGACATGCTTGGGACACTCAGGAAATGCTATAATTATCATGGTTATGTGAGGATGGCATATCCAAATCACATTCGCTTGTGCGGTTAACTGTTTAAAGGTGCTGCCTTGGGTAGCAGATTGGTGGCAGAGGCCCATCTCTGTCTGCCAATTTGCCTCCAGTGCTCCACCTCCTCCCTGAATTGGAAAAGGAAGAAGGACAGAGAGGAAAAGCAAATTTGGACAGGAGGAAAGCACTGAGCTAAAACATTGGAAAGTGGGAGGTGCAAAGGCTGGCACATCATCAGGTGGGGGCGCCTCGGGCAGCAGGGGGTCTTGGGCTGGCCCTGAAACTAATGACTGTTTGGGTAAAAGGAGATCAAAATGAGATCTTCAATCTGCTCCCTCGTGGAAAGTACAGTTTGCATTTACATCTATCACTAGATAGAAGAGTACAGGGGGGCCCCATATCTGTGGTTTCAGTTATCTGTAGGTTTAAGGGCTTCCCTGGGCCTTAGAATGCCTTATAAGACAATAAAAACATCCCTATATAATATATTGTCTTATATAATATAAGACAATAAAAGTACGGCAGACACTCACCTATCTGTCACCTTTCTGTCGATCCCACAGATAAGTCGAGGGCAGGTTTTGAGCCAACAATCATCGAATTTTCTATGACCCTCAGATATGTCGGGGGTTAAAATTAGAGGGGTGTCTGACTATAGTTTTGTCTGATTTTACTCGAGGCCAGATCCTGAAAAATAACCCACCACTAATTGTTACCTAAGAACTGTAGTCTCTAATTTATTAAAAACATAGTATTATTATTACTATTATTATTTTATTAATTTGTACCCCGCCTTTTTGCCCAACGGGCACACAAGGCGGCTAACAAACAATTTAAAAATGCAACATGAAAAACAGTTAAAAACAATTTACAATGATTAAAAAGCTAAAAACAAAACAAACCCCGTGGATTTTCATATAAAAAGCATAGTAAAAGATCATAAGATACATTTTTATTCTTTTTAAATTCTGGTCTTCATCACCTTTTGTAAGCACTATCAGAGCAAGTGCACTGTTAACTACATACCAGTAAAACAGTGGTTCCCAACCTGATATTCATGTACTCCCAGGGACACTCAACAGGACCTTTAGGGGTACTTGAAAAAGAATGGAATAATGGTAGAAAAAAACAGGTCATGCTCCCGAATGCCTTAACATAAGAACATAAGAACAGCCCCACTGGATCAGGCCATAGGCCCATCTAGTCCAGCTTCCTGTATCTCACAGCGGCCCACCAAATGCCCCAGGGCGCACACCAGATACAAGAGACCTCATCCTGGTGCCCTCACTTGCATCTGGCATTCTGACATAACCCATTTCTAAAATCAGGAGGTTGCGCATGCCTTGCAAGGACCAGCAAGGCAGGAAGGGAGGTAGCTAGCTGGCTGTGAAAGCCCCACAATAGCTAGTTTTTGGTCATCAATTCATGTATGAACCAGTGATTGAAAACCAGCACAGTAAAAAAGCTGAAACGTAATATGGAAAGTGATCAATCAGTCAGAATTTCTCAGCACACTTCTGGTGCAAAACATTTCAAAGGCAGAGTCTTCTGTTCTTCAAACAGATAAAAAGAGAAAACACTGTGATAAATACATGAAGTCTGGGCTTTCATAGAGAGGAGATGAGGGCTTGTATTATTAATTACAAACATTTTGCTAATTTGAAGTGTACAATTTATGGAAATGGGCTACCAAGGGATATGCAAGTGAAAAAGGTTGGAAACCCCTGCAGGAGAACCATGAATCAAATCCACCTTTAAGATGGACATGAGGAGAACCATGAATCAAAGACACCTTTAAGGTGTCTGGTGTGTTAAGCCAGAAACTCTACATACAACATACAACCCACAACACATAACTGGGAGTGTGGAATTCAACTCATAGCAGAGAGAAGCAGTAGCATATATTTGCAACCCTTTTTACTCAGAAGTCGATCCAAGGCTTTCCATTGGTGTTATTCTTAAGTAAGGGTGCATTGAATTGTAGCCTGCTTCAGACGGAAAGGAGGATTCCCATCCTGGTGTTTCAAAAAACAGACCTGCTTTGCAAGCATTTGCCAAGCAGAACCAGGCTGCAGCAGAAGGAAGGAGAATAAAAGGTTAACAAATTGCTTCTAAGGAGATGTGCCTGCCTGCTGCTTGAGAAACTTGGCGCCTGTCTGCCGCTTGAGAAGTGAAACTTCAGAGTTGAAAGGCTTTGGCCTCTGATTGACCCGGAGATAAGGCAATGTGATAATTGGAGGTTGATTACTTAGCAAAAATTTCACGTACTATAGGCGAGTATCTACGGTAATTTTTTTTCTTTTACTTTAACAGTCATTCTGAGCCCTGCAGAGTCCACAGGCAGACATGTATGTCCTCTGTGGGGCTCAGAAGACTCTCTGGATGGGAAGAAAGCATAGCTCCCCACCCCTCCAGAGGATGGGGGCATCCTCCTGTATCCATGGATTCAGCTATCCACGGAGGGTTTTGGAACGGAACCCCCATGGATATAGGGCACGTCTGTATTGTGCAAGACGTATGTTAACATTATTCACTTGGCTTCAGTTCAGACACATTGCCAACTCAAGATTGAGGCACTCTGGCGCTCAGATTAAACCCACAGTCAATATTCTGGCGTTATGCACATGTATTAAATGCTGGCTCTATATGGGTCCTGTGGCGTCTCTTTCTCAATGGTAGTATTGAATAGGGTCGCTTGGTTCAGCAAGATGGGTTGCTCTGAAGTTCTAAGATTCATAAAATTGACTGTTGCTTGTTGTAAGATTTTTTTTGTCTCTATATCTCTCTGCATTACACTCATAACCCTCAGAAGATGGCATTAACTGAGATCTGCATCTGAGGTCAGCTACTTTGCCTCTCATGGCACTCTTAAACAGAGATGAAAGATTGTAAAAAGCTCTCTTTTTTGGTCCCAAGGGAATTTACAGCTCACAAAAATCCTTGTAACTCTGTAACAGTCACTTTTTTAACTTCTCTGGGAGGATATTTACTGGGTCAATTTCTTGTGTTGCGCATAATAGACGGTGTACTTGGACTTACTGTTGATCTAGCTTGGAAGTTAAGGAACTGAGAAGGTGTAACTGAAGGAGCTGCAGACCTCAGAATTACATCTTAAGTCAAATCATACAGAAGTCAGTGTGGTGTGGTGGAGAAAACTGCACTTGAGAAATGCGGGTTTAAAATTCCTGCTTGGCTACAAAGCTCTCTGAATGTGGCTCAGCCAGTCACTATCTCTCAGCTTCTTGTTTCAGACAGATGTTATGAGAGTAGAATTAGACAAAACCCGTATCCACTTTATATGGATCAGCCTTATACTGAACCAGACCACTGATTCATCTAGCCCAGTACAGATTATTCATTCAGGTAGAAGGTTCTCCAGAATCTCAGATGGCATCTTTCCTTCTGAGATCCTTTAACTGGGCATTCTTAGAACTGAACTTAGGAGCTTCTTCATACAAGACATGGACTCTGCCATTGACCTGCTGAGTTCCTGAAAAGGTTACATACAGAAGGGATCAGGTGAGTGTTGGAGCAGAGACAGGTTTAGTCTCAGCCATGGAACTTGCTGGATGTCCAGTGATGACATCTCAGCCTAATCTACTTCCCAGCAATGTTGTGAGGTTAAAACAAATAACTCCACACAAGACTCTAAACCAGACCTAGGCCTAATTCAAATAGAATGAGCAGTACTTGATTTCTTATTCATGTACATCTGATGCTTGGAATCAGAGGATCAGATTATACTTCTCCCCAGTTCAGCCCTTATTGAAGGGAGTGAGAGTATGCCTGCTTTTCCTACCAACCCAGTGTATCTGTTCTACTTCCCACATATCCACACATGTAACTTTTGGATATGACCACATTGTGTAGTCATTACTGGATTTTTGTATCCAGGAAACAGACTGAATGAAATGAGCCTGCAAGCTTTTGATTTTACATGGATACCATTTTCAAATATTACATCTTCATGTGGATGTCCCAAAGACATCAGAGAAGGATTGGGTACACTGAATAGGCAATGTATGTGAACTGACTACATTGGAAAGCATGGTGCTTGCAGTGATGTGGGGTGACAGAAAAGTTCAGCCCTGTGGCATTAGATCTGTGGCAGGCCATTCGCACATGCGAGTCATCACTTGGTCAGATGATCAGAACATGCCAGTGTGAACCAGGCCCCAGAGGCCTGGCCTTCTTTTGTTCTTGACCTGAAGTTAAAATGGATATGGCTGAACTGCCATCTGGCCCCGCCAAGCAGTATTTTGCAGGTACTCCATAAATATTGTGTGATAGCATTATAGTAGCTTGGCTGTCACTTTCAATTAAAGCCATTTTAAGGGTTTCCCAAGGTACGTATTAATCACCCTGAAAGAGGAAATGCTAATGAAAACTCTAAAATATGCCTGAGCCTTTCTGTTGAAATAGCTATCATTTTTTGTGGGATCAAGGAATTCACTATTGAAAATAAAAAGGGGGGAGGGAAGACGATGGGCAAGAACAGGCGACTCACGATGAAACTTCTCAAACACAACTTTATGTTTTTCTTTGACTTGCCCTATAAATATTTTTACTGCAGCATTCGAAGTTTATGAGATCTGTAAGACTTGTAAAAAGGTTGAGTAACTGGAAACCAAAGGCTAATACCTACCACAGGGGCCTGGGGATTTTTCTTTATTTAAGAGAGAACCTAATTTATTCTATTAGAATTAGCAAAATATGTTTGGCCAGCGGTCTTTAAAAAATATAGCTTTCTTCCTATTTCCATAGCGTACCACTCAAAGAACACTGAAGAGTTTAAAAACATTCCAAAAAAACTGGTTCCCAAGCTACATGACTGGAGTTTTTTTGGGGGGTGGAGGGGGGGACGACTTGATTTTTAAGCTGAAATGCTACCGCATTTGCACTGATGCTGAGCTTCCAGATTTTAATTACCATGGTGCCCGAGTGTGAATAAAGTACTTTGAGTCACTGTGTCACCGAATCACCTAAATTAGTGGTGCAGGTTAAGTCGCTACAAGTAGCTCTGAAAACTCACTTTTACAAGTTTCACTCCTGATTGTAATTGTTGGGTGGAAATATCCACCCACAGATTGTTCATATAGATGGTGTTTTCTCTTGCACTTGGTTTCATGTCACTACTATATTAAAGAACATGGGGGTCCAGCAGCTACTGCCCCATCCCTAGTTTCAGACTTTCTTGGAGAAGATTGTTAGATACATGGCTGCCTTACATCCCTAAGCACATCTAGAAAGGATAGGGCGGCAGTTTTCCCGCGAAGCCTAGGTTCCTTCTAGTTTGGAAGTTGGATTGAGGGCCTAATCCGATCCAACTTCCCAACACTGATACAGCCATGCCAATGGGATGTGCGCTGCACCCTGAGTGGTGGGGGGAGGGGGCAGTCACTGAGTCCTTCTCAAGGTAAGGAAATCTCTGCATTCAACAAATACACATAATACACATGAGACTACCTTAGGGTGGCAGTTCATGATCTCAGGGGACGGCATTGGGTAACCATTACCTTTGTAGGAAGTGGCTGATGGAGTTCACTAAAATTTGGATAAAATCTGGATAAATTCTCTCCGCTCTTTATCCAGAGTATCTATGGAACTGCCTGATGAGATTGTCTGAATTTCTGGAGTGAGATACAGTCAATATATGGATGATGTTCAGTTTTTCTTTTCTTTTTTTGTTGGTTCTCAACCAGTCTTGGTGCTCAACTGGTGTTTGGATCTGACCAAGTTTGCTGCAGCGGAACAATGTCGAGCTATGAGAGTTATGCAGCCCTGAGTCTCTTTTGCCCTGCCCATATATGGATATAGCTTAGACTCCACCATAAATTCCAATCATTGTAATTAAGTGAAACTACATGGCAAACATCCTGTGTCATTAAAGCCGAAGTCTGTTGCTGGCACTGTGGAAAAGGTTGAAATGTAAAAGAAACACCCGACCTATCACATTCAATGTCTGCCTGCCCCCTTTAAGTGGCAGCCAATGCAGTGAAACCCAGGTGGAAACGCTGACTGGAATGGCATCTTTGACCAAACGTGACCAGGGAAATGTGGGGGGGGGGGGAGGACTCAGGTCAGCAGCAGCCATGCATCTCCCACAATGAGTAGGGCAGAACGTGGTGGTGCAAGGCAGGTGTAACACTGGGTCCTTCAAGCCATGGTAGTTTGACGCTGTCTTGCTTTGGTGAAAGGCTTCATTTCATCATCCTGTAAGATTCCTATTCATTTGTTGGTAGCTGAATAACTCTGGGTGGAACCCCGGCATAGTTCATGGCAGTTCTAACTTAGCTATTACAAAACTTTCTGGAAGGTATTGATTTTCTGCATCACTTTACTCTGGGTTGAGGCTTTGTTTCAGGACTGAAAAGGCTTTCATTGCACTTGCAGACAATGTTCACCAGGAACGAGATAACAAAGAGTGTGATCCTATTGATTCTATAGGAGTTCTCAGCTCTATACTGGATCATGGTATACAGGTGTGCCCCCGTTATCTGTGGGAATTCCATTCTGGAACCCCCTGCGGTTAACTCTGGTTTGCTTCTCTCACCTCTGGAAGATCATCTGAGTCCAGCAGTGTAAAAAACACTATTGCCAGTTTCTCCCTGGGTCTCCCAGTGTCTTATAAGGCATTAAAAGCATCACTTCTGTTTTCACAAAGAAACAGAAAGCAGTGTTTTTTACACTATAGGGCTCAGTGTGAGCCCGGCAGAGGCTGCGGACAGAGGTCTATGGCCTCTGCTGGGGTGCCTCTCCGGAGGCAAGGGCAGCAGAACTCCCCACACCTCTGGAGTGGGCGCACGCAGGGGGGCACGCAGGAGGTCCACAAACCTGATCTATGGATAAGTGAATCCAAAGATATCTGCGGATACGGCTCCCCCTGTACTTGTGGGCACTGGCAGGGATGAATTTAGAGGGGCTGTATCACAGTGGTCTCTCTCTTATCTACCAGGTAGGCTTCTGAAGGTGACAGTAAGGGACTGGTGTTCAGTTCCTTGGCTACTGGACTATAGGGTCCCACAAGGTTCCTTCTTATCCCCTTGTTGTTCAATACCTATATGAAGCCAAAAGGAGAAGTCATATAAGGATTTGGAGTATGGTATCAACATGCTGATGGCATCCAGCTCTATCTTTCCTTTCCATCTAGAAGAGGAGAAGCTGTAGATGTTCCCAGAGCCTGCCTGGCTGCAGTGATGGAGTGGGTGAAGGTTAATAAACAGAAGCTTATTCCTGGCAAATGCTATTGGTCAATAGGAAAGCTGATTTGGTGTTGGGTTCCTGTTTTGGATAGAGGTGTGCTGCCCCTGAAGATCAGGTTCACAGCTTGGGAATCCTCCTGAACTCAGCCCTGTCCATGAAAGCCAGGGTTAAAACTGTGGTTAGGAGTGCTTTTCCCAGCATCAGCCGGTGTACCAGCTACACCCATTCCCAAAGAAAGCATGAAGAACTTAGGATCGGGAAGTTAATTAGACTAGACCAGTGGTTCTCCAACTTTTTAGAAGCCCTAGAGGCTGCTGCCTGATTTATAAATGCCAAGGGGTGTGGCTATAATGGTGACTGGGCGGCAATGCTTCCCCCTCCTCCCAAGTAGCAACTTGTTTAATCCTTTATACACATAACCTAATCAGCCCTGTCAGATTCATGACCAACCAAAAATTGGGTCACAACCCACTGGTGGATCCTGGACCCACAGTCTGGGAACCACTGGACTAGACCAAGGTAGGTACAAAAAGATCTCAAGTTGTACCAAAGGTAGGGAGAGAAACAAACAGTGACTGCTCTCCATTTGAAAACATGAATGCTAGTACTTAATTAGTACTATCCCTAATTAAAACACATATAGGGACCTTGTAAGGCAGAAATCAGAAATTTAAAAAAAAATGTAGCAGGATGGTAGTCAATAGATGGTAGTCAGTAGACATATGGTTAGGTGAATCCACACTTATTGAATTTCTGCCTGTCACGCAACTGATAAAAACAAAGAGTTTTGTGAGGGGAGAATGGTAGCAATCTAAACTGCATCATTATGTTATGAGCTTCTGTTGTTGAGTCAGTTCTGTGAGGTGTAAATTAAGTAAATAGGAGTTCTTTACCAGGAGAAGGGATACAGAGTACACAGCTTGCAAACAAAAGGAAGCTATCATTAATTCCAGGAGTCCAGTCCCAACATGGCTTTTAAAATGAAAGGATGTACAGTTACTCACACAAAATTGTGGGTGCATGTACAGACATTTGCAGGTGTGTACAATGTAATGTGTGGATTGTGCATAGGGTTTAGTAGATGGGGCCCTTTAAAAACAGATTTTTCATGGAATATTATTGCCTTAATGAAGAGTGACGTCTGTGGGGGTCAGGCAGGTGTGAGTGAAAGCAGAATTTTGCCCTCTGAGTGTACTGAATTCTCTGCTACTTTTCCAGATGTGAAATCAGTAATGCTTTCGTTGCCAAACATAACAAGCTTGAGTAGGCCTGATACATTAGTACGCTTGCCTTACAGGAGCTGTGGCAATGGCATTTGCTGGAGTGGAATAATTGAATACAATGACTCAGTTAAAGGGAAATTGGGGGCACCTCAACAATTTGGTGCATACAAGGTTGCCTTATACCAAGCCAGTCCATTCATCTTTGTAGCCTAGTCTTGTACCCATTGACTTGTAGCAGCTTTCCAGAGGTCTTTCTCAGTGCTACCTGAAGATGCCAGGGAGTGGGACCTGGGACCTTGTCCATGCGGACTGCTGTAACATTCCCCAAGCACTCACTAAAACACTTGTTAAAGGCATTCAGGAACATCTCCACACCAGCTACTATCCAAGAAAATGAACCAGTATATAGGGAAACTGATTCATGTGAATCACTTGACAGCCAAGATGGTGCAGTGGTCCTGGCATTGGACTTAAACCTGGAAGATCCAGGTTAAAATCCCTGCTTAACCATGACACTTTCTGGGTGACCTTGGGCCAATCACAATCTCTCAACCTCACCTGCCTCTCAGGGTTGTTGTGAGGACCAAAGGAGGGAAGGAACCACGTACGCTACCCTGAGCTTCTTGGAGAAAGGGTGGTATAAATATGTGAAAAAATAAAATAAAAATAAATAATCACCACATATTGTAACTGTATAGCTAATAAAAATAAAGGCGATAAACTACTAAGACAACAATGTAGGGGAAACAAAAGACACTTCAAATAAACCTACTGTGCTACTGGTGGAAAACCTACTTATCCTTTAAAAAAACATGCTCCCTTCTGCACAACTGTTAAAGAGGGGCAAGGCATCTTGACAGCCTCTTTATGCTAACACAGAGGAAGCTGCAAGAGTGCTCTATGGGTTGTAGATACCTTGGCAACAACCTCTAGGTTTGTTTGTTTTTTAAAACCTGATGTCAAATATCGAATCCCATAAGCTGCCAACCATCAAATACTGTCAGGTATGATTAGTTATTTGATCAGTTGTTGACTAGCGATTCAGTTGCACACCCGCTTCCTAGTACTGTTGACTGTCAAATAGTGTTGCATGTCAGATATCAGTGAATATGATACGCTAAATTTTATTGTATGTTGACTCTCAAATACAGAGAAATTCTAAGTAATACGTATGTCTGCTCTCAATTGTTGTCAATGAGCAAAATCAAATAGCACCAGAATTGTAACTAGAGTCGGTCTGTGGGGTCTTCCCTGGCCTGGCTATTCTAGGCCGCACCCAGAAATTTTCAGTTTCACTAAAAATCCAAAAGTGTTGATTCTTTTTCTTACAAAGACATACAGGTAAGTCTGCAAGTAGTATTTTGTCCAAGTGCTCCAAGGAGACCCATTGGAGAGGCAGAGGCTTATCCCAAAGTAAGGGAATGAAAGTCCCCTTACCTTGAGGAGACCTCTATGACTAAGCTCCACTGCACGACACAGTTTGTGTCCCATTGGTGAGGCTGCATCAGTGCTGGAGAGTTAGGATTGGGACCTAGTCCCTATACTGTACCAGCTCTAGGGTGTATCGTGATGCTTGTCTACCAAAAATAACTGATCCTCTCTCGCACCATTACCAATGATGCAGGCATGCTGATGCAATGTGAACTGCATCCAGTGTTGGGGAGGGCAATCACGAGGCCTGCCAGAGATAGGGAAAAATATTTTCTACTTACCTCTGCATAGGCCTCCTGGTGATATACAGCTGGTGTAAGTCCAAGGAGAGAAAAGGGACAGGGTCAGGTTCAAAAAGATGGGATAGGATTCAGGTGCACGCCAAGATCCATCCCCCCCCCTCCCTCCTCTCCCCCTGGAGCATTTGGTGCATTCTGGGGCATTTGGTGGGCCGCTGTGAGATACAGGAAGCAGGACTAGATGGGCCTATGGCCTGATCCAGCGGAGCTGTTCTTATGTTCCTGCCTTCCTCCTCCCCAGCCAAAACTCTCCCTCCCCTCCCATGCCAACTTTGCAATACCATCGGAACCTAAGGCAGCTGCAATCATGCGCACTGCTCCTCTTATCTTTTGCAGCAGCCTAGAAGCACATGACAGTGCCCCGATTTTTGCAACACATGAATTCTGGCAGTGCAAGATCCTAGTACGACTGGGACCTCAGTCTATGGCATTCAGTGGTGCTTACTACCAGGTTTGTGCATAAGCATGCAGACTTGAACAGATGAGTTTTTAGGTTCAGTCTGTTCTGCATCTATTTCCACCCTTCCATCCCCCACACACTGGTGCACCCTAAAGCTCCCACACCACAAAATGACTACAGGTTGAGCTTCATTGTTCGCATGGGTTCCTTTCCAAGCACTCACCTGGATGGCAAAAAGCGCACTATAGCAAATCAATTTAAAAAACAAAGTTTCTTTGCTCCAGTGATTTAAAAACAGCCTTGCTGACCTTTTCGATGTAAGATAAGAGTCTTTAAGAAGACAATCCATCAGTCTTCCTCCAAGAGCTTAGAAAGGAGTTTCACTCAGCCACTCCCTTCACCAATGCAAAGCGATCACCTCTCTTTCAGGAGGGGCCCGCTGGGGAGAGAAGGATTGATGGATTGTCAGCCAGCTGCCCTCTCTCTCTCTCTCTCTCTCTCTCTCTCTCTCTCTCTCTCTCTCTCATTAAGGAGGCTATTGTTAAAGGACTGTTCAGTTTTTTAAACTGATTTGAAAGGGATGCATTTTCCCCCTTCTCCAGGGATCAGCACATTCCTTTTTATTTGCAGTGGCCATTCGTGTTGAGTCAAATCCGTGTATAAAAATCCGTGTATAAATAGGCTGGACCTGTACTCTCAAATATTCACCAAATAGCCAAATATTAAAATAATAAGCAACATCTACATATTTAGAAAATCCTGACAACAGGTTTTAGAATTTAGAGCAGTGGTTCCCAAACACCAGCAGAGGAGCTGGGAACCACTTAAGTCTTTGTGGGGGAGGGGCCATGGCAGGATTGTGCCGCTGTTGGGGACAGAAGGGGTGTTTACTTACCTGCAGCTAGAAGAAACCAATTCTGGTTTCACAATCAAAAACTGGAAGTGTTTTTCAATTGCTATTTTTAGTTAATCAGAGGCTTCGGAAACCCTACAGAGGCATATGTGGGGCTGTCTGCCCTGTTCCCCCAGAGACTGGTGTTGGCAGCAGCGTGATCCTGGGGATCACATCACTGCCATTCCCTCTGCCCTGCCTCTTAAGGAGCAAGGGCCGAGTGCTTCCCTGGCTAGTGGGTCATGACCCACCAATTTGGGAATCACTGATTTAGAGCAAATTTATTTTGCGTATATCATGGAGCTGCTTTTCCCACAGTAACTACCAGAAATGGATCTGGTTCCAGTGTAATTCTATTTTATTTATTTAAACACATTTTTACTCCGCTTTTTCCTTGCCAAGGCAAATGCCCGAGCCTAGTGATGCTGGCCTGTACATTTAAACAAACAGAAGCTCAAGTTCCTGCCTCGGAAGTCATAAATGCTATTTAACATCCCATAAGGACATTTCTTTCTTTCTGAGCCATCATATCAACATCCTCTGAATGTGTCTGAAAGCCAGCTTGTGTTTTCTGTTGTCTTTGGGCGACGATAACTTCAGGCTCTGAGCTTGGCTACACCAGCCAAGAGCTGATCCTAGATTCCCCACATATCACTGGAGCAGGGAGAGAACAAGGGAGACGAGAAGGAACAAAGCCATCATTTGGTCAGCCTTGGCTTCCTCTGTGCCTCATTAGGCACTTAGCCAGGAAGGTACAAAGGAGCAAAAGACCTCGAAATGGGCCTCAGAGGTGCCCTGCTCCATCTGTGGGGGCTAAGTGTGAACTGGAAACCGAATTCATTTAGTTCCCTTTCCATAATTGTCAGCTTCGCTCAAAGCAGTTTCTTCCCCTCGATGGCCGAGGCAGGACAGGCCATTGTTGTTCTGTTCACTTCATCACATAAAAGCCCATTTGACGGGGCTGACAGCAACTGCTTGCTAATTACGGGGCAGCATCGGCGGTACAAGGTTTTGTTGTGTCAACGGTCCCCCGGAACAATCCACTGATTGTTTTATGAGAAGATTGGGCAGTCAGGACTGAGCACTTTCACTTCAATTATCCCCTTTTGCTGTCACGGTTTGGAGTCGCTCTAGTGGAATGAAGAGAACGAAATAATGAGCTCGACAGCCACCCCCTGGGATCAGCAGCCGAACCCTGAGGAGCTGGCCTGCTTGGATCTTTTGCACACTGCCAGTAAAGTTATGATTAGAGCAGGAGTTGGTAGCTATGCCCCCAGCTTAAGGGGTCTGTTAGCACTTCCATGTTACCAGAGAACAAAGCCACAAAAATGTGCTTCATGGTGAAACTGCATCGATCCTGGCCAGCTATTTTCAGCTTTTGCTTCATTTAATTTTTCCAAAGAACTGGTTCATCTTTACATACCCAGAAATTGCTAGTTTCAGGTGCTCTGGCAGTGCCAAAGAACTATTTTTACTCTCTATTGTTCCTTTTTCTTTTCCTTTTTTCCCTCTTTTGGTTTCCCCCAAGCTGATTCGTGTGAAATAATTTCTTATTCTTTCCAAAGAAACCAAAAACTGCATTTAGATTATCTAGACAACAAGCTAGTAAGTGTGCACATTTAATCTCCTAGCAACTTCCAAATTCTCACCTCTAAGACATTTCTTTATCTTCTTGAGATTTTGTGGGAATAAGAACAGGCACCTTAGTCCTAAACAGATAGGCCACTATCAGGAGAACCATTTATTGATTTATTTTACTATGTAAACCGCTTTGTGAGCTACTTCTGTTTGAAAGTGGTAAATGAATGAATGAATGAATGAATGAATTCTAGCAAAACAAGGAATAAAGTCATAGAACAGACCTTACCAGTTATGGGCAGAGTTGCCAAGTCACAACCCAGAGAACAATCATCATACTAAAACACCCAACATTTAATAGGCAACAACTAACCAGCCAACTAACAAATTCCAGGTTGTACATGGGTAACAGGCACAGAGACACTGAGGTAGTTCATTTTTATGTATGCAAAATGAAATTCTAGCTGATGGAAGTCTGTACAGATTCAGTCTATCCTGTGCATTCCGGTTGTAGGCTAGCACAAGCTGGACAAGTCTAGAAGATCAAACTTGCTGCATGTGAAGAATTATAATTTGGAATAATGTGGAACATGAGGACACCAGTACTAAGGACCATATTGTAATGAAGAACTGGTGCGTGATTCAATAGTGCCTTCAAACATTCTGTAGGTAGCAAGAGAGGACACGTGAGGGATTTGGGCTTCTATTCCTACTACCTGGTGTCATGAGAAGATCTGTATATTATGCTAGAGGCCTGTTCCATGAAATGCTTGAAGAGAATGTGCTTCTTGTCACTGAGGACATATGCATCTTTTCACTACCACACAAGGTCCAGAAGAGTTGACAAAGGAAAAATGAAGCTCTTCAGTTTCTCGCTTTGATTGGAAGCCCAAAGCCATCCCCAAGTCTCAGGAGAAAAAGGCATAAAGACTAATGTGAAGGCAGCCTACAGCATTAATCTAAGCAGAAATGCTTCAACTTTTAAGTTTCAAGTCTTCCCTGAGCCCTCAAATCCAGCCCAAAGCTCTTTTGCTCTATCAAAGCACAGGCCTTAAGACGCCAGTTTTATGACATTTGCTCTCCTGACAGTGTTGACTAGAGACTCGAAAATGCAGCCTGCCTAACAGGGATCACGAAGGAGAATTTGGATGTTTCACAATGTTCTGAGAGTTGTATCATTAGTAGTTTCCTTTGTGGTCATTCTGAGGAAAAACAGATATTTTGCTTAAGCGACAAAAACTCCTTGAATAAATACATCATCCTGCAGTGGTCAGAGAGATCTTTAGGGAATTCCACCGGCTGCCTGCAATTTCCACCCGCTTTATTAAGAGGTTTGAACTGGTTTAGTCCAAGCAGTGTCTGGTTGGTGGGTCCAGAATTTCCATCCCATTTATTCCTTATTCCCAATCGGTAGAGAGAGAAGGATACAGAGAAAACTGGATTTAGCCCCTGTACAGGTTCATGGAGGAACACTAGAAGGCAATAGGGATTGTTGAGAGAAGGATTGTCCACAATGGGTGGGACAAGGGGATATATGCAGAGATGACATATATAGGCAGCTATAGATAGTTATAGGTGGTGAGAAAAGAGTGTCTGAAATTTTACAGTTGGTGGTGGCTGTAATGGGCCTGATGAGGACACATCTCATATTATTGTGAACAGAGGCATAACTAGGGTGGAGCTGAGGAGCACCTGCCCCACGCGCTATGCCAAGGGGTGGAGAGGGCATTCCTTTCTGGGTTCTCCCTGATGGAAGAGGAGGCACTGGTGGCTTCATGCCTCCTGCTCCTTCTCTTGTGGAGACACCCCCTTGAAGAAAGCACCCCTTCTCCAGGGAGAACCCAGAAGTGACTTCACAACATCACGTGACATCGTGATGTCACCTCCCTGAGCATGGGGGCTTCTAGTTGCGCCTCTGAGTGTGAAGCTAAGCAGGTTTGAGTTGGTCAGTGCCCAAATGTGCTGAACAAAAGGAAATGGCAGGGGCCTTGTCAAAGAGCACATCAGCATGGAGTCATGGCTACGTGGCATGTGTCTCCCTGTGTGTTATATTGCCATAGAGAGATGGTTCATGAAGAGGGCTATATATTGAATCCAGAAAGGGGCCCTGACCAGTATATTTCTTTTTGAGTTACCAGTTTCCAATGTTTATATCAAATCTCCCCCCCCCCAGATGTTCAAACTGCAAACTATTGTTTTTTCTTCTAACC
The DNA here is from genome assembly GCF_035046505.1 of Tiliqua scincoides. Lineage (NCBI taxonomy): Eukaryota > Metazoa > Chordata > Lepidosauria > Squamata > Scincidae > Tiliqua > Tiliqua scincoides. The sequence goes on from NC_089825.1 coordinate 17,627,248, forward strand.
AGTTAAAGAATTCAAACAGAACATCTGTTTTCTCAGGCATATCAATGAATGCTTCCCCATTGATACATACCTATGACATGTGCCTATGAAGCCTATGTGCCTATAATATGTGCCAGCATGAGATGCAGCTATTTGCTCTTAATAAACCCTCTCTCCCAAAAGAAAACAGAGAAGAATTTGGAAATGCTGATATATTCTTAAAGTAATCAAAATTCAGCAACAGATTTTGCAGGTGTAACTATAGCCTAAACTAGAGTGGGAACCTAGCAAGATCCAGCAGGACTTCATTATGGCCACTGGTACAATGTTAACAATGCCAGCATCTGGTATGCTCTTCAAGAGATACTGAAATGCAGAGCCGTGACTAGGGTGGAGTCTGAGGGGCAGTTCTTTCCTGGGTGCTACATCAAGAGGGGGCGCATTAATGCGCCTCAGGTTCCACCCCCCCCCCCCCGAGCTTCACATCCCCAATCTTAAGTTCTAGCAGTATCTGTTTGAAAAGTCCAGCTCTACGAACTAAGCCTGGAGCAGAACACAGCAGCTCTATCCATCCCTCAAAGGAACAGACTGATCAGTATCATCTTCATCCTTTGGAAGACCCAGTCAATGTCAGAAGGACTTGTGCAGGTTCATTCAGTACAGCCAATAACAAGAGCTTCTTTCTGGAATTGATAATCAATGCAGTGGTCTTCTCCACATCTCTCAAAAGGATTGCCGTCTCTGTACAGTGCAGATGAAACTACACTCCCGTACCTGTGGGTAGTGGAAAAATGCCACTGACCCACTAATTACCTAAAGTGCTAGGTAGCAAAACCTGGAGTTAAATATTTGCAGGAGGCAGACAGAAAGGTGCCAGCCTGTACATTTGCAATTACTTTTATTTCTGGCAAACTTGGGATGTAGTTATAATAATAGCCATGGGATTACAGAATTCCCAGGGGAGAAAAGGGAGGCTTATTGTGGCCATAACAGAGGCCAAATCTCAGACAGCAATATTTAGACGAGACACAAAATGCACCAAGTTGTGCCTTGGCAAAGAGGAAGATCCATTTGGAAACGCATGCTGAAGCACCATTGAAATGAATGGGACCTGCACTAGAAGTTCCATGCTCGCTCAGACAAGCTCCCATTCATTTCAGTGGGGCTTAAGTGCAAACACCTCCTGGCAAACTCAGCTCTAAGTCTGCACGAACAGAAAATATGCAGCACATTCTCCTAGACCTGGGGTCGGCAACCTGTGTTTTCAGAGCCGTATGCGGCTCTTTCAGTCCTCTGATGCAGCTCCCCAGTGGTGGGGTCGCCCTTCCCCTTGGCCTCCGCCCAGCCAGCGATGTGCTGCGGGTGGCTGCTGGTGAATGCGGGGCGCCGCTCCTACCTGCAAAGCTGCAGCTCCTTCCCTGCAAAGCACCCCCCCCCCCCGCACAGCAGCTCCTTCCTCAGCAGGCAGGCAGGGGCAGCTGCGCTCTCCTGGACCTGCTCTCCCCGCCCCACTGCGAGCAGGTGCGGGGGGGGGGCAGCCGGGCACCTCTTCCCTGCGCTCTTCCTTCCTGCACCCTGCAGCGGGCAGGGGGCTGAACGGAAGAGGCAAGGCTGGTCAGAGAAGTGTGGGAGACGCAGCGCTGCTGAGGCAATGGGCAGGAAGGAGCGATGTGAGCTGCATTCCTGCCCACACTTCCCTGGGAGGAAGCCCCAGTCCCTCTACTGGCGCTGACTTCTGAGTAGACAGGGAGAGGAGCCTGTCCACACTTCCCTGGGAGGAAGCCCCATTCACTCTTCTGGGACTGACTTCTGAGGAGACAGGTAGAGGATGTCCCCTGGTTTTGGTGTTATGTGAGAGTGTAAAGAGCATCTCCCTATCCACTCTGTCCATCCCTTGCATAATTTTGTATGTCTCAATCATGTCCCCCCTCAGGTGCCTCGGTTTTCTAGGCTGAAGAGGTTCAAACGCCGTAGCCTTTCCTCATAAGGAAGGTGCCCCAGCACCTACAAGGGAGCTACAAGAAGGGGCTACATTATAAAAATGGGACCTGTAAGAGGGGAGCGCATTATAAAAGTTGCATATACAAGAGGGGAGTGCATTATAAATTGGGACATACAAGGGGGAGTAATAACTATAAATCTCTTTATTGTATTGAAAAATACTAGTCATTAGATTTTGTATTTCATTGTACCTCTTTTACATGACTGTGGAAAAGACACAAAGATGACTATTTACTGTTGGTCAGGATTTTCTGCTAGGGAGGGCACCAGCCCAAGTCTTGCCTATAGCACCAAATTGGCTAGGGCAGGCCCTGGGAAAATAAATTAGTATTTAATTTAAATGTATTTTATTTTAGCTCTTTCGTTTTTTATATGTAATTCTAAATTTAAGATTATGGTGATCTTGTAACATTAAAATATGTTACATATTGCTTTCTCTATAGCAGTTCATTTCAAAAATGCAACACACTATAGTTTTTTGATACGTAGCATAAAGGTAAAAAAAAACACTATATATGCGGTGTTATCTTCATTTTAGATGTCAAAAGGGTTTTGTGGCTCCCGAGGTTCTCTTTTCTCCAGAAAACAGGTCCAAATGGCTCTTTGAATGTTTAAGGTTGCCGACCCCTGTCCTAGACCTAGACCATATAGGCAGTAGATTGGCAGGTTGGTAGATTGACCTCCTGAATTCAAAAAGGGATAAAGAAGGAGACAGAGTGTTAGAGACACTCTAGTCTAGCACTCTCTCCCCCACACTTCCTCTTCCTCTTTGTCCCCCACTTCCTTCTCCAATCCAGAGAATGGAAGAAGCAAAGGCTGACATGTCACCAGATAAGGAAAGGACAGCACTTGGCACAATGCCTCAGGAGCCAGGTCTTGGGCCAGCCTTACCTGCTTCTTGTAGTTATGCAATGTGTGGTGATGGATCTTCTCCGATGCAATTGCTAGCCAATCATAAGTACAGGTACTGGTGTAGATTAATGATTAAGGGCCCAATCCTGAGTGGGCTTTGCCATATCATAAAGGCATGTACAACAGCATGTGTACCTGTAGGACACAGCAAACAGCACAATGCTGGTGGCCATTTTGGGGACACTGCCACACATGGCAGTAGAGGGCCTGGCATGCTGCCACAAGAGGGTAATCTGTGCTGAGGTAGGTAAGCCATTGTGGAAGGTGAGTGATGGGGGGCAGAATGGGGCAGGGAGGGGGAGTAACTGGTTACTGGGCAAGAAGGGGGCAGGCAAGAGGCAAAATGGGGGAGGGAGGGGTGTATCCCAGCAGGATATGTGTCAGGATCCTATATCTATTCCCCTGTTCCCTCTCCTTAGTTGTGCACCAGCAAAATGGCTGGTGAAGATCCTAGGAGACACATTGGGGCAGAAGAGGCTTACCCCAAGGTAAGGGAACAGAAATTTCCTTACCTTGAGGAGTCCTTTGGGACTCTTCCCCACCCCACCCCCCACAGGTTGCAGTGTGCACACAGTTGACATGGCTGCATTGGTAGGAGGGTTTAGTTAGGACTGTGCTACAAGAGTACAGTCTAGTCTACAATGTAGGAGTGTTTTCAAAGTGTGCCTGTCACTTTAAGAGAAGGTTGCTGTCATGCATGGAAAGGACTGGAACAGAAAAAAACAGCAAGTTATAAACTCGGATAAATGACTGTGCAGTTTGTTCAATAAAGTGATGTTAGTGTTTGAAGTAACTAAATGACTGAACAGTGACAAGCAACAGAAGAACATCCTCTGTTAAGACTCGTCCAGGCAGGAACTTCCCCTATGGCTGGTTTCACACCATGGCATTATTAAATTATTTCCACTTCCAAGGCATTAAACCAGGGGTCTTAGAGCTCCACAATCATCACATGTAGTAGGTTTGGCTAAGAGCAGTGGAGACAGCAGAGGTTTGGGAGCAAATCTCTTTAATATTTAGCAAGTAGCAGCTATGTGAAGGGGAAATCTGGGTTGGAACCACTGAGATGGGAGAAAGGAGTTAACCATGTTCCCAGCACTGCTTTCCTGATGAAACTCACCCTCCTCTCAAAGCTGCTATATGCCCCTTTCAGAGGAAACTGATGGCACATTCCTAATTGTGCGCAGTGCCAGCACATCACCCCCCCCCAAGCAGTGGGCGGGGCAATACCCCAGGTGGTGGGTGTGATGATGTACCATCACTCCACCCCCACTGGTTTTTTTGGCTGTACCTTTTGATAGAACAAAGACAGGACACATTCTGCATGAAATTACACATTGATTGATATATAACATGATGGTACTATTCCTCCAAACTGTGATTTCAGTGAATTTGGTCACTAGTGGTGTCACCCCCCCCCAAGGGTGTCAACTTACTAACACCTTATTGCAGCAGTTCTCAAACTTTTAGCACTGGGGCCCACTTTTTAGGATGACAATCTGTCCAAGTCCCACCAGAAGTGATGTCATGGTGCAAGTGACATCATCAGGCAAATTAAAATAAATAAGTATAAATGATTAAAGTAAAACAAATAATTAAATAAGCAGGAGCCAGCCCTGGTCCACCAAGTGAATTTCCTCTGTAGCCTGCCTGCAATAATACGCCCCCCCCCTCCAAAACCAGTAAGGTTTTTAGCCCTACCCAGTGCTCAGTTCAATTTAAGAACTTCTGTTTAAACCAGATCACTGTCAGGATCCACCTGGCTTTGCAAGCCTCAAAAAGGTTCACCTTATCAGCTGAAGCCTCTGTTTTGATCCTTTTTAGTGGGGGGGGGGGAAGGCTGCCTTCTGGGGCACTTGTTTAGCTTCAGGTGCATAGGATCAGGACCATTCTGGTAGCCTTGCACTCTCCTTCACCTGATCTTCCACACCAGCCAAGGCACATTTGCTTACTCACGAGTAAACACAACCGTGAGGCTTAGTTTCACTTTCCATAGGGCTCAATACATTCATCTGCTTGGAGGGAGGGACTTCCTTCTCAGGTGTTTTGGGGGGCTGCATTCATTGGATCAGGACCATTCTGGTGTTGTTGAATTCCTCTCAGCCTGCCCTTTCCGTTAGACTAAGGCTAGTTCACCTATTTGCGAGTAAACACGAGATAAGGCTCACTTTCCATAGGTTTTTGGCCATAAAATTTGATTGAAAGGAGATAATTCACTCTGGTTTTTTGCATTGCATTCTGCTCGAAATTCCACATCCAACAGTATATAATATGATGGGGTTACTCCTAATCACCACGATTTTAGCATGTCACCCCCAGTGCGCGTCACCCCCTCAATGCACGTCACCCGGTGTGGCCCGCACCGCCCAGCGACGCCACTGAGTGCACATTATGTTGGTGGAATGCAAGTTCCACTGGCATAATGTTCTTTCCAGCTGTTGCAAACATAACAATGCTGGAGAGCACAACCTGGCCTCTGCTGGAAGCAGTGAGTGGCTGGGTCCATCTGGCGACAGGCCACAGGCACCCACTGTCTCAGGTAAAATCCAGCATAGGCTGGGGAGAAGGTGAGGAGGGGCAGGAGGGAGTGGACAGGAGATGGGCGGAATGGGGAGGAAGGCAAATCAGGTCCATGAAGGGGACAGACTCAACGGCAGTGGTGCCTGCCACATCGTAACTCTCTTCCTGGGATTGATCTACCTCATCACAGGTCAACATGGACCTTGCCTGCATTACAAATGTTCCCTTACCTGGAAGAGGCCTCCTGAGGTCAAAATTCTGCCATGGGAGGAGTTAAGTAGGATTGGGGTGCCACTGTATAGTTTGTATGCTCATAAGTTTCCCATATGGGTCAGCTTCTGGGTGGTGATTTGGAGAGAGGGGAAACTGGTGCTGGAGAAGAGGACTAGCATGCCACCCAGTGCTGTGCTCATGATCTGACTCAACCCATAACTGCTATTTGTTAAAATGTTAGGACGGAGATCTGATCACAGATTTCCACTGTGTTGTCTGGTTAGGCTCAAAGCTTGACAGCTCAGAGAGGTACCAAATGAGATCCTATTGGTTGCCAGACAGAAGTCTAGCTATCGCACTATACAGGTTCTCAAGAGCAAAGTGGAAACAAGAACAAATTGCATGTGTTCCTAACAATTCACCATTGCAACACCTCACCATTGTAAGATGGGGGGCTGGTTCTCATTATAAAGAACAAGAGAGTTGGGGGAAGGGATAGGGAGGGCTTTAATGCCTTGCCCTTTTGATGCTTTAATCCTGACTGCAGCCCTCCCATATTATTTTTAGCTGGGGGAAAAAATTCATTGGTCAACTGAAGTTTTTTAATACGAAAATGAACACATCAGGGGTGCAATTGGGATGAAAACTGCAGCTGGGGCAAAGTTCTAAAGTACCCAAACAACTGCCATAGATTCTCCCTGTTTTTATGGCTCCTTTCTTACTAGTCATAGAGAAAACTACCTCCCAATCCAGCGATGTTACTTGATTAGGCACATGTCTGATCTGACCCTAAAGCAGAATGTGAACATTTTTGCTGCAATATTTATTTTTATATATATATGTGTGTGTGTGTATATATATATACACATATGTGTGTATATGTGTGTGCGCGCGCATGCGCGCACACACACAATAAGATAATGCACTGCTCATATTGGAGATATGTATTAGGGGTTTCAAACAAGGGGTCTTTTCCCAGGCATCCCTGGAGATGTGAGGGATTTTAACTAGACCCATTTGGTGTGCAAAGCACAAACTTGGCCCTGAGCTATCACTGACTCTCCTCTGATCTTACCAGGTAGTATTCTCCTGCTTCTGTTTGAACTAGCATTGGAAGTGACATAGTACTCTTTTGGCTAACAGGTGAGTAGAATCAGCAGACCTTATGCCACATCTCCATCTAGAAGTACCCTTAGCAGACCTGAACTTGCCATTACTCATGGATTGGTTTCATGTCTCATGACTTTTTCCAAGGTGGTGATGCCAGAGGTCAGCCAGATGGGGCAGAGGCTAAGGACCCATGTCCTTTAGAGCAGTGATTTTATGTGCCATGACTCCATAAGTAAGTAAGTAAAGTATGAGAATTAGAACCCACCCCGTCCCCCTCCCAGAACCCAATCTGCCCTCTCCCCACCCCTGTTGCTGCCCACTCTCAGCCTCCACCTGCCCCATCTTCCCCTACCTCTTGTGTCTTCACAAACAACCCTGTGAGGTGAGCAGGGCCTGCCTTAGTTGCTGCAGGGCAAGACATTGAGAAGAGGCTGTGCAGGCTGTGTGAGTTCTTATCAAGAACTCAGTTTTGATAAGGCGGTACCATGACTGGATTGCATTCAAGCCCTCTCTTGCACAGGCTTTGAAAGGTTGTCGTGACCCACAGTGCATTAGAGGACCGACCTGGCCAGGCTGATTCTTGAACTCTCAATACCAGCAGCAGTAGTAACACCCCATGCACGATCTGCAGCGGACACCATGGGGGCTTAAGGCAGGGCTTTGACCCTGAGCCCCCAGCCACTGGAAATTAGTTTCATGAGTTTAAGAGAGGAATAGGAATAGAAATCTCTTCTAGTATACTTCCTCTATAGTTCCCTCTATTTGAAGTCAGTATGTCCCCTCCCACACAGAACTACAGTTCCCAGGACCCCCAGGAAGAAGGAATGACTATTAAACCAATTTCTGTCTGTGCTGTAGATCGGCATAAGCATTAAGTGCTGCATAGCTTTCAAAGGCATTCCCCAGAACTCCGTCAAGTCACAGCAGCTGTAGCTTTCCCTTTTGGAAATTAAACACGTGTGTCCCAAACACAGACAGCATGATAGTCAGTCTATTAGTAGGTTAAAATTGAAGTCGTCGTCACAGGAATTCCTTCTTCCTTGTACATCTGGTTTGTGGGAGAGCGGGGATGTGTATATCGTTCAGTATATTCTACTTGTGAATCTGTGTACCAACAAATTCCCTGGTCTGCATTCCTCTTTGATTACTGAGGATTAAATGCAATATACTCAAGTGTGCTACATAAAATCAGAGGCTACATTCGTTGACTTGCCAAGCCTACGGAAATCCCAGTAGGAACTCCAGTGAGTAAGCGACTCAAGTTGCCACATGAGATGAAGCCAGAGATCCCAGTTAAGTCCCACTCTGCAGGCTCACCATTTCCACAAGCAGAGCAATTGATGCTGGCACTTGCGCTTATCTCCTTAAGATTCCCTACGCTTGCTGTGACTGGAAAGGCTCCACCCAATAAGTGCTAGATGGACAAAGTCAGCCAATGCACTCTTCTCATATATTAGCCAATTAGCTCTACTTGTAATCAGATATAATGACCTGATCCTTCAAAAACCCAAGAACCACTTATGGCTTTTTTGTGACGGATGTCATACTGCCACAGACAGGTCAAAATATTACAATGCTTCGCTGCTGCTGCAGTATATTCAATATTAGATGGATATTGGAAATCCATATTAGATGGATATGACTGTGCAGTTGAATGACTTGCATGTTTTCTTTTCTGTTACCGTTGCTATTCAAAATCTATTATTAATTTTGGGAGACAGGAAAGTTGCACCCTTGTTTCTGGCTCTAGGGGATGGTGAACATATCTTGTTGAAGAACTCTTTACCAATCCATCATTTACAGTCCAATCCTACCCTTGATCAGTCCATACCATACAGAGGCACCGGCACACACTCTGCTATATGCTATGGGCCACCTGGGGACCATGTCATGGTGGAGAGGCAAGTAAAATAACTGCTGACTTAGGGCCCAATCCTAACTGGGCTTAGTGCCGATGCTGAGCTCTAGCACTGGCTCTGGGTGTTGCAGATGTGCTGGAAGGCACATCTGCAGCACCAATAGAGGAAGAGTCATTGGCACTGGGCAAGCATCACTCAACACTGAGCCTCAGCACTGCGTGATGGCCAGCCAGCTGGTACTCCTGCAGCACTAGGCGGCAGTGAGTATTTTCAGGATGTGGAGGCAGGGAATGGGTAGAACAGGGCAGGGGAGGGTGGAACAAGGCAGGAACTGGCCCACAAGGGGGATGGGACCAAGCTCCACCATATCCTATCCTCTGTGCCAGGCTGCAAAGTATTGCATACATCCTCTTTCCCAAGCACATGTTGTCCTGCCAGATTCCAAGGCCAAGCTCTGCCTGGAGAATTATGCCCACTTTAAGCAAATTAGCTCCCCTTCTTTCCCCCAACAAATGACTCTGGTTCCCCAGTCCTGCTGGACCCCACCCCCAGGGTAGCTCACCTGTTCAAACTGCAGAGGTCCTCTCTCCTGCCAGCAGCCTCCCACCACTACAGCAGACCCTTGGTCCTCAGCAGGTCTTGGGCACAGCAGCCACACACCAAACTCCAGTGTCTCCAGCAGTAAGTGAAGCAAGCAGAAGTCAGAGTCAAGTCCCAGTCCACAGATTCCAAGTCAGTCTTTAGTCAGTCTGTCTGATTCCAATCAGTTAAAGTTGCCAAACCAGAGTCCAGAGCCAATAAGCCAAGTCATAGTCCGAGGTCAGATTCCAAAGTCAAAAAGCCCAGTCAGTCTCCTCTTTAACCTGCACTCCATCTACAACCCACACCAAACTCTCCCTTCAGCAGGTGTTTTTATGCCTGAGAGCCTTATTGCCTTCAGTGGCTGCAGATGTGCCGCATACCCTTTGCAGAAAGCCCAGGCCTTAATTGTTAAAGGGGCCACTGCAGACACCACATTCTACCTCCTCGCCAGATCTTCTGCTATTCCACTACACATGTGCAGTTCAAACTGACTCTATCTTGGTTTCAAAGCCGGGCAGGCCCCCCCTGCTCTGCAAAAGAGGAGAGGTCATCCTGGCTCCCTGGAAGGAAAGGCTCCTCTAAGTTTGATCAAAAGCCCAACATGGAGGCTCTCAAGTCTCTGCCATCAAAATAGCTGGCACAGGCTTGAGAAGCCCCATTGCAGGGCTTGGAACTTTCCCCAGAGGAAAGGAACAAAAGTCCCCTTCCCACAAGGAGACCTCTGGTGACTCAGTTTTCCCAGTGGATGCAGAAGTAGACATTTTGGCGCTGCTGCACTTGACGGAGCCACCAGGCATAGGATTGGGCTATTACTTAGTCTCCTGTGCCAATGAGCCTACTCCAATGTCATCAAATCTGCAAGGCAAAGTGCCCATTTGTATTTGATTTAAGTGTTTTTCAACTGATTTGTCTCAATTTTATTTTAATTTTTAATTAATTAAATTCAATTTTAATTAAATACAACAGCTCTATTGACAGGCATATACCACCCCTATCTCTGTGCACAAGTCACTAGAAATCACCCCTCAAACAGCATGGCTATGATACCAGGAAAAGCAAAAATATGCTCAAAGAGCAAGACCATTGCTGCTGCCACTATGATGATCATAAGGTTTGCATTTGGAACCTTTTACTGATATGCGTGGAAGAGCGGAGAATACAGCAACTGGCAATGTTTTCCTGGAAGGTTGATCTTTTAAGCCTATCTCTGGAGAGCAATCCTTTGGCTAAGATTTGCTGGGATGGCCCTGGTCTACATTAGCCCATGAGCAGTCTTCCTTCTACTGTCATTTAACATGTAAGTTTTCATTTCTTTTTGCTTACCAAGAGCAAGCCAACCTGTATATTGTGGCTTAATTACCTAATAAAACAATTTTTTTAAACTTCTCACTAATCTAAGATAATTGAGATAATAATAGATAATAGTTAATAGTGCGATATAATAGTGTGATATCATATAATAGTGTGAGATAATTGAAACTTGATGTACCATGTCAGGGTGGGAATACACATCATCGCCTGCAATTTAGAAACCTTCAGACCAATAGTCTGCATTTCCTTGTGTGTTGCAACAGATCTTCTTCCTGGCTTCCAGCTCTCACATTCAGTTTCAGCCGGCTCTCCAACCCAAGCTGTTTAATGAGCTCATTTGATTGTGTCCAGGCTTACCCAGAGATATAAACAGCTTTAATCGCTGTTTCATGGCACCTCTGGCCCCCCACTTGGCTTCATTATGCTCCTTTATGCTCCATCAAGGCATAACTCTCCAACAAAATCATTCAACCATTGTCTGAAGGCCTGCTCATGTAACAAGACTATTTTTTTTCCTCCTTATCACCCAGTGTTTTTGTTTTGTTTTGTTTTTTGCACTACTGTCCATCACTTAAGTTTCAAATAAGAAAGAATCAAAACACAGTGGCTTGGCATGCAGTGGGGACGGATGGAGAAAAATCCATCAGAGAAAAATCCAAAGCAACAGCAGTGCAATAAAAATGGGACAAGTCCAATGTCACAACAAACTGGCACATTCAATTGCTTGCTCACTGCCATGTGGCATTTGAATTGGTCCTACGGAAGGGCTAAGAGCAGGCACTGGTGAGCCAAAGCAGTGAATAGGCATGCTGCATGATTGGGGCCTGCATAGAGGTAGCACACACAGGAAAGGGCAATGCTTGTGACCGTGGTGGAAGACTTTGCCCCATCACATGCGCTGGGATTGAGCACCGACGGCTATTTGCACAGGAGGAAAGACTTCTACATTGCCAATTATTGTACTTATGGAAAGACAAAGAATGCAAATGGTTTTGGAAAGGAAAAAAAATGGAGAGGAAGGGATGGCGTTCATAGCATCAGCTCAGTAGCAAAGCCAGAGGGGGGGGTGCAGTAAGTACTGCAGGTCCACAATGCGCCATGTAAGCTGCCCCTCCCCTGCACCAAGCAGATATTAAATCTCATATATGAAGGAGATGGTTCACACAAAAGTCGAATCCTTTAGGTAATCGATTCGTATAACTCTTATCCTTGAAAGAAGGGAAATCACGTAGACGGAGTACTTGCATAAGCAGGCACAGAGAAGAGATTTGACTGCCAGCAGCCTCGCTGGGGGTGATGTCACCCAATGCCGAGTTCAGCAATGTGGACAATTGGTAGTGACATGATGACGTTATCACATCACACATCACTTCTGGCTTGCCAGGAAGGAACTTGACCAAGACACTGAAACAAAGGTAAACACACACAAAACTGCACGCACCAAATCTTATACCTTGTTTCTGATGGTCGCATGGGTCTATCTCAGCCCTGCGCTGGTACCTGGGGGGGACACACCTGCTGCCCCAATATTGACTTTCCATTTCTAGCATGGTTCAGTTTAGCATATTTGAGATTGCCTCGCTCAATCCTGAATTCCGTTCTTTCTAGTCAGAACATGAATATGTGCTCAAAGAAAAGAGATTTTTCTGGATTTCTCCATGTTTCAATTCAAGGTTGGCATGTAAGATAATCATGCATTTTTATCACACCTCTCACTGGTTATGAAAGCAAAGTTTCCTATCTAGGGTAACAGCAAAAGAACTACAGCTTAAGGCAGGAATATACTTGCTAAAGCTCATTGTTCAGGCCTAATCTGTTAAATGCTAAACTGCTTAATCAACAGATTATTAAGAATTCTGATGAAGTGCTTTAACTCAACACAAAATTGGAGTCACAGAAGTTTTTGTTGTCTGAACTTCAAGAAAAGCTTAGAAGAGCATTAAACACTTAATACCTAAACAATGTACAGTGTTATTAAAATAATCCAACAAGAGGGCACCAAATATTAGTGTCTTGGCATTCTTCTGAGAGCCCTTAAAGAAGAGTTTTGACTATTGTGGATTTTTCAGCGAAGCATTATATAAATTACAGCATCAACACAATATCAGAAGAGAGAATGGCTGCATGGCCTAATGGGTGGAACTTGAGAGGTCTACAGTCATAGAAAGTTTGCAGACAAGGAGCTGAGGAGAAGATAGGCCAAAAAGAAAACCTCACACACAATTTAGGAAAGGAAGGCAAAGATCTCAGGTTAAAAAATGGGTCTAGGTCGTGATCCAAATCCTTCTCTCCTCCTAAGGCTACTTCCTGAGGAAAAAATATGCAGAGGTTCAATCAGGGAGGTGCACAGAGCATGTAGTTTTGCCTTATAAACCAGCTACAGTTAGGAATATGGATTGGAATATTGAAATGATGCTTTCAATGGGAAATTCAATCTCAAATTTTCATTTGGGCCAGAGCAGGCTCCAACAAATATCCGGAGGGCCAGAGGCTCATTGAAGACTGGGGGCTCCCTGAGGGCCGCATTGAGAGACCTCGGGGGCCGCAAGTGGCCCCAGGGCCAGGTTTTGGGCACCCCTGATGTAAAGTATTCTTGGCATTCTGCACAGTTATAAAATAGAAAAAAGGAGACCAGAAGTCAAGAGTCCGTCTTCATGTAGTGATGCCAGGGGTAGCTGTTGTTGACAACCTTCAGTCTCGAAAGACTATGGTATCGCGCTCTGAAAGGTGGTTCTGGAACAGCATCTAGTGTGGCTGAAAAGGCCAATTCAGGAGTGACAATCCCTTCCACACTGGGAGCAAGTGCAGTCTGTCCCTGGTCTGTCTCCCTGGCTATGGGCCTTCCTTCTTTGCCTCTTAGCCTCAGACTGTTGGCCAAGTGTCTCTTCAAACTGGGAAAGGCCATGCTGCACAGTCTGCCTCCAAGCGGGCCGCTCAGAGGCCAGGGTTTCCCACTTGTTGAGGTCCACTCCTAAGGCCTTCAGATCCCTCTTGCAGATGTCCTTGTATCGCAGCTGTGGTCTACCTGTAGGGCGCTTTCCTTCCTTTCCATAGAGGAGATCCTTTGGGATCCGGTCATCATCCATTCTCACGACATGACCGAGCCAACGCAGGCATCTCTGTTTCAGCAGTGCATACATGCTAGGGGTTCCAGCACGTTCCAGGACTGTGTTGTTTGGAACTTTGTCCTGCCAGGTGATGCTGAGAATGCGTTGGAGGCAGCGCATGTGGAAAGCGTTCAGTTTCCTCTCCTGTTGTGAGTGGAGAGTCCATGACTTGCTGCAGTACAGAAGTGTTCTCAGGACACAAGCTCTGTAGACCTGGATCTTAGTATGTTCTGTCAGCTTCTTGTTGGACCAGACTCTCTTTGTGAGTCTGGAAAACGTGGTAGCTGCTTTACTGATGCGTTTGTTTAGCTCGGTATCAAGAGAAAGAGTGTTGGAGATCATTGAGCCAAGGTACACAAAGTCATGGACAACCTCCAGTTCATGTGCAGAGATTGTAATGCAGGGAGGTGAGTCCACATCCTGAACCATGACCTGTGTTCATGCCAGGGGTAGCAATGGTCAAGTTATTGGATGGAGGGGGCAAAGTGGCCCAGCCCCTTCCCTTTGGGGCTAATCCCCTGAGCTAATGTTTTTAGAAGGCTACAGATTTGACTAAACATGAAGGGACTAGGGCAGCCTTTTTCAACCACTGTGCTGTGGCACACTAGTGTGCCGTGAATGGTCCCAGGTGTGCCGTGGGAGTTTGGTGGAGGGTCATTTTTTAATAGGACCATTGGGGGATATGAGGCCTCCACCAACAGCATGGTGTGCCTTGTCAATTGTCAAAAAACTGATGGTGTGTCTTGACAATTTTAATGCCTTGTCAGTGTACCGTGAGATAAAAAAGGTTGAAAATCACTGGAGTAGGGGCTGAGGTTTGTGGATTTCATTGAGAAACCCCTTCCCTAATTTGAACTCTGACCCATCAACCCTACCCATGTGACCATCTCTCGAGAGCACTTCTGCCTTTGAGCACAGTACCGGATTCCACGCACTGGGTACTTGCCATCAAGAATTAAATGAACCCAGAACTAAATGGACATATGCCAAGTCTGACCATCTAGCTCAGTAGTATTTATTCTGGCGGCAGCAGGAGCACCTTTCCATGAAGCTGACTGAAGTGGCCTCTTGGAGTGGTGGGCTGGGGGAGGCAGCAAGCTGGCAGGGGTGTCTCAGATCCTGGGCCTGCCCAACACTTCCCCCAGCCTACTGCCTGCCTGGTTGCTCTCCCATCCTGGCATGCTCTTCTAGGTGAGTAGGAGTGGGGACCTTGGCTAGGCTTATAGCTACCATCTCCAGCACTGGAAGAGGAGGTAGTCACTGCTGCGTCCGCTGCCTCATGGTTACTGTCGCATCTTCTTGGTCCCTGGAGAGGATGCTGGGAGCAGAGATGTTTAAAGGAAGAGATGGTTGTGGAGTAGGTGAGGTGGCATCAACAGCAGTGTGGATTGGTAGAGCAACGGAACCAGAAAAGTGCTTCTGGTACATCCTGCTGATGATGTCAGGGTACTCATCTGGAGACATCTCTCTCTCTCTCTCTCTCTCTCTCTCTCTCTCTCTCTCTCTCTCTCTGCTTAACTTTGGCTGGAATCTATCCAATGCTATTTTCACTGTTGACTGTAGTAGTATTTTGTGCATTCCAGTCCTTCTGCATGAAGTTTTACTACATCTACGTTTTGCAAGCTAATTGTTTCAAAGTTCCAATAAAAAAATAAAAAAAAAAAAAAAGCCCCAGATCCTTACCCAATACCACTGATTCAAGAAAAATAAATTTCTCATATTTGGTGCTCTTCCAGATAAAAACCAAGCATGTGTAATGAGCAATCTTCGTGTGTGTGTGTGTGTGTGTGTGTGTGTGTGTGTGTGTGTGTGTGTGTGTGTGTGTGTAAATTACAGAGCACTAGCTTAAACTCACTGCAAAGGAAGTTGGATAATATGTTTATGTTTAAAGGAGAAAGGGGTTTTTTGTTGTTGTTGTTGCATCTGTAATTAACTCAGACTTATCTTCAATTTAATTTTCCTGTTTGACTTCCAGCAGCACTTAACTGTAGAAGGTCCTGAATAAAAAGTACTGTAATAAGAAAATCTGGTACTACTTTTGGAATGAAGGTTTCGTTTTGTTTTTTTTAAAAAAAGAAGGGTATAAATGCTTTCCATGTGTTAACTTGTCCCTGTTAGTATTTTACTATGTTGTACTGCTTATTCCTGTGGTGAAGTAGGCTATAAACAGCTTACCAAGAGAGAGACGTGTCATTTCATAAGATGTGCCACCAGTACGGAGACCTACCATGAGTTTCTTCTCCCCCCTCCCCCCCATCGCCTTTTGTCCTCTCCAAGCAGATTGGCCATTAATTCAGAATGCTTTTATCTGCAGGGGTAAAAACAACCCTGAAATTCCACCACTAGAAAAAAAGAAACACCATCATCTCTCCCAAGCCTTTTGATCATGAAACAGTGGTTCTCCCTTGGAAATATTTGAATGGTATTTCACAAAACTAAGACAGAAAGAATGGGTGACAAGAGGAAGAAGCAATAAAGTAATACAACCTGCACAAATGTTATAAAAACTGTGTATAGTGTATCCACGTACAGCACCAACAGGACCATGCTGGCTAGCTGTCCCATACCTCCCCCCTGCCCACTCTGTAGCCTTGTTTCCAGCTCTCACAGTCATTAACACATCCCTCTCTCTTGGTTATCTATCTCCAAACCGGCCCACAGTTACTTTAAGCTCAGTGGAGGAAAAGAAATCAACAGCTATTCATTTTTCCCTCAAGGGGTTAAAATGGAGGGGGCAATTCGGAAGTTAAAAACTAGCAGACAGGAAAGGGTTGAGCTCCCCCTCACCTTATCTCCAAATAGGAATGGCAACCTGGGTGGCTACTTCAGATCCATTAAGGAAAAGGTCGATGGAAAAATTGTATGTGATCAATGTCATGAATAGTTTGAGTCTAATCAGATATGAACAGCTAAACTGTTGTCTAAAAATACATAGTTTTATCTTCATTTTTTTCTTCCTTACCATTCTATGTCTCCGGGTCACTTCCTTCATGCCAGCTTCCTTCCTTTTCCATATCTCGATCTGCTTTATAGCTGTTTACCTCTTGCGTCCTCTGGCTTATTTTATTTCCTTCCCCTTCCTTTTCCGTTTCTACATCATGTGAAAAAACTGCAGCCGGTTTTGCCTCTGGTGTCCATTCATGGAGTCACCAGCATGAAATGCAAGTTGATTTTGGGGGGAAAAAATTGAGATTTCATTGTCCATCATAAATGTTGAGGATTTTTAAAATATCACTTCAGAGAGTTTCTTCTTTCCAGTAGATGTATTTTGTTCATTTGGAAGAGTGATGCGGTGAATCTGAACATTCATTTTAAATTCTTGGCATTCTGAATCTTGGAAGATGGCCAACTGAATAACATTTGCTGCAAGACTGTTTACAATCAAGCATGTAACCAAAACAGCCATTTTGTTGAGTACTGTAACTGGTCCATCGGTGACACTGGCACTGCTCACTGGTTGCAAAATCCTGACTTCCATGGCAAAAACATCATTGCAAAAAAAACTTCCTCTCCATAGCAAAAAAAAATCTTCCTCTCATATGCTTGCTCCACACCATGTAGAGCCTTCCCACACCAGCCTCTCTCAATGTGAGTCTCCAATGCTGTTTTACCTTTGATTCAGTAGAAGTAGCAGGTTTCAGATCTCCCTGAACATCTCAAACTTACTGTATGCGATGATGGAAGGAAATAGCCCTATACTGCTCTGGGCCAGGGTATCTTAGAGATCGCCTACTCCCGTACAATCCGGCTCGTCCTCTTAGGTCATCAGAGAAGGTCTTTTTACAAGTGCCGCCACCTAGGGAGGTACGTGGGGCGGCGGCAAGAAATAGGGCCTTCTCAGTAGTGGCACCAACGCTATAGAATTCCCTTCCCCTTGACTTAAGAACGGCTCCCTCTCTTGTAACTTTCCAGCGAGGCCTGAAGACCCTTCTGTTTAGACAAACCTTCTGAGTTCCTGGCCTTTTCAACATCTTTTTAACATCTCTTAACATTTTTTGACATCTGCTCACAGGCCTGATCCTTTTCTAATTTGCTGCCCTATGCTCTTACCTGATTAGTTTTTATCTGACTACTGTTTTTATGATATGTTATGTTTTTATCTGCTTTTAAATTATGTTTTTAACTTGTTTTAACCTTGTTTGTAAGCCGCCTTGAGTCCCTTCAGGGAGAAAGGCAGGGTAAAAATAAAGTATAATAATAATAATATTATAATATGGATATATTTTCTTGCAGGCTGGGTCCAAATTACATGTACAGAAATCTCAAGCGGCACAACCTTTATTCTTTATTACCTCAGACAGCAGGAAATGGATAACGCATCTAATTTCTGGGATTGGGACTATTGCTTTGTGAAGTGGTGGTGTGACCCAGAATGCCACCTGATGCCAACTTGGGTCCACTTCTTCTGCACTACAAAAAACCCAAAACTTTTAGCATGCTCCTTGCATGCTGTCATCAAACCCAGAAGTGCAGGACTTCCAATTTTATTTACAGGGACAGTGTGAATGCTCATGCTGTCCCTGTAAATAAAACAGGAAGTCCTTCACTTTCAGGTTCAACAGCATACCAGGAGCCTGGCACTCTCTCACTGTAGGCATGACTTGTCGAAATGACTGGACCACAAAGCCAAACACCATTGTACTGCTGTACCCGTTGGGATGCCACAGCACTGGACGAAGAACAAAAGAGAGCAACCAAAACAAGCGGTGGACTGGGAGCACCTCCCTTACGAGGTTACAGAATGTGGAGCTCTCCAGTCTGGAAAGAAGGTACCAGTGGGAGACATGATTGAGGGCCCAGTCCTAACCAACCTGCTAGCACCAAATGCAGCTATGCCAGCAGGGTGTGTGCTGTATCCAGAGGTGGGAGAGTCAGTCATGGAGGCCTCCTCAAAGTAAGAGAACATTTGTTCCAATTGCAGCTGCATTGGTGCTGAAAAATTGAATAGGATTGGGCCCTCAGACATGGGTTGGATATGCATGGGTTTGACAGAATGAATAGAGAGAAGTTCTTTTCCCTCTTGTACAACACCAGAACCAGGAGACATTCATTAAAATTGACTGGCAGTAGAATCAGAACAGACAAAAGGAAATATTTCTTTAACCAATGCATAATTAAACTGTGGAACTCCTTGACACAGGATGTTGTGATGACACTTGGCCTAGATGCTTAGGGGGTTGGACAGATTTATGGAGGTAAAGCCCATCATAGGCTACAAGTCCTGATGACTGCATGTAACCTCTGGGTTTTAAGGGTAACCTATTTCTGAATATCAGATGCAAGGGAATGACACCAGGATACATATCATGTGGTCTTAAGTGCCCCCAGAGGCATCTGGTGGACCACTGTGAGATACAAGAAGCTGGACTAGATGGGCCTTTGGCCTGATCCAGTGGGGCTGTTCTTATGCAATCACAACAAGTTCCCATATGGCAGCATCTTTCAGTGTCTTCTTTCTGTATTCAGGCTCCTTAACTCCAATCTTTGGAGTGCAGTCCAGTTCATGCAGAGTGAACCTGACTTTGCAGCAGAAGAGAAAAGCCTGTGGCTTTCAGAGGAATGTGTCACGTGGCAATGCCTGTCCCCCAAATTGCAGAATGTACCAGAGATGGAATAATGTCAGACTTTCTGGCCTTGTGCCCCAGAGACGTTTTCCAAAGCCCATTCCGTTTCAGAAGGACGTCATGCCGTCCAAGTGCAGAAGAGAGGTACATAAAAGATGCATGGAAAGAGGTCAGTCAGAATGTGCCCTCTCTCTCTCTAGGGGCTGGGTTAACTTGGTGCTTAAGTGTCTTGAGTGGAATATTAGGCAATCATCATTACCACACTGGCTTGCCTAACCTCTCCAAAGCAGAAGAACCTTTCAAAATGTAATAGATTAATAATGGTTGCCCTTTGTTTAAACCAAAGATGCAGACAAAGTGTCTCCAAGCGTACAATGTTTTTGAGTGACACATCCCTCCTGAGCTCCAGCCAAGCTGCTCTTACTAAAGGGCTCTTTTTGTAATTTGTTTCGAGGGTGGAGTCCATGCACACAAGGCCCACATGCCATGCAGGGACTGGTTTGTGCAACAGACCAGTCTGGCTGGAGCTGGTGCCGTCTGTCACTGGAGCCATGACAAGGTTATGATTTGTGTCTGTTTCATGAGGCTTTCATGTTTTGGGTGCAAACACAGTCAAAGCACTAATGGATGCTTTGTCCCTATTGTGGACAAAGCAGCCCTTGCTGATCTCCCAGCAAGATGACAGGAGACGGCAGAGGACAGTGTGCCCTCAAGTCATTGGGTTTGGTGGCTCCATGCCCTGTTTGATGCTGTGACAAAAGGACTGGCTCAGGAAGAGATTTTAGTGCTTAAGATGGAAAATTCCAGTAGCGTCCCCTAAACACACACACACACACACCCTTCCCAGTGCTAATTCTACATACAAATCCACTGGCCCTTCCTAGTGCTAATTGTACATACAAATCCATATGACAATATGCAAAAGCATCAAGAAATTATCCCAGCAATTTACTTGTTCTTTCTTTCTCTCCATCATTTCAACGCACCTCGTCAATGTCACAACCCCAACTCATTGTATTTCTTTCCACAGAACAAAGAACAGAGTAGAAAAGCACACACAGGACATGGCATTTTAAAAATCATTTATTTAGTGATGGAAATTATCCTGCTCTTCCTGGTATGGCAGGGGGAAGAAGCAGAGCCCCATTTCGGATCATGTGGTCTGACACAGGACTCCCTGATTCTATGGCAGCTCCAGAATTGGTGTAGAATCAAGTAGTTCCATTGCAGGAGTGCTTCCCTTACCCAGGGGAAGGGGATGAAAGGAGCCGTCGCAGGAGCCGTTGCAGGTTACCCAGGGCATGCTGGATGTCGCGGCAGCCATTTTAGTTCCGTGCCGCACACCAGGCAGCTGGGATTGGGCTTTTAGGAGCTGCGGGGCCCAACTGGAAACATTTTTTACAGGGCGCTAGGTTCACAGCTAAGGTCTATAGAATCTTAGAGATATTAATTAAAATTATATAGACTTTATATCTCTATGGTAGAGAGCGCGACCTTTCAGAGCGCGATACCATAGTCTTTCGAGACTGAAGGTTGCCAACAGCGGTAGAATGGAAAGCAACCAAAATGTATTTTTAAAAATTGCATGTAAGTTAATGGACCAAGTGGATCTAAACACATTTTACTATAAAATTGCATACATGTGAGCCTATAAGCAAAAAACATGTGTAGATTACCTTTGAAAAGTAAATAGTTACAAAACCACTTGTTTTAATGACTGTAAAGCGATGTAATAATTTTTTATTGTTTAGAAAAAGCAAAAAAAATTATGTTTCGTTTAGAAAAAAATTCAAGACGTAATTTAATCTAGCGTGCAGGGCCCAACTGGAACAATTGGTTCCATTGGCTTAAAGTTGCCCTTGGACAGGGCATTTCAGGAGGGTGTTTAACTATGTTGAACAGTGTTATCAGCACAATCTGTGTATCAGCACTGTGACACTGGAGTGCTGTCTTCACCATGACGTCACTGCTCCCCAGAGGAGGGGGTGCTCGTTGTAGCCACTTCAGGTGCCCCTTTCCTTCTCCTTGGAGGCTAGGATCCTCTAGAACAGGGGTCTCCAAACCCTGGCCCGGGGACCAGATGTGGCCTGCAGCAAGCCTCTTTCTGGCCTGCGGCCAACCTCTTGTCCCCTGAAAGCCTCCGGCCCACTCAGCTGAACATGACCAGAACTGTGCTTTGATTGTGTCTGGAGGGTGTTCTGAGGGCCAGAGAGGTTGAGTGAATGAGCCCATTCATTCATTTATTCACTCATCTAAGTTCCATCTCTAATTTAGTTATTTAAATTTTATATTTAAATTTTTTTTCCGGCCCTCCACACCACGCCAGATATTTGATGCGGCCCTCTGGCCAAAAAGTTTGGAGACTCCTGCTCTAGAAGAAGCAGGGCACACAAAGCAACCATCACTTCCTCCATAACTAGGGTGGAGCCTGGGGGTAGTCATGTGCCCCCACTTGGTGGAGCGTCCAGGCAGGTGCTCTTCATACTCTGCCTTAGTTACGACTCTGTGAGGGAGGATACTGGCACAGTTCTCCCCGCTCTGTGAATGTGTTGCAAAGTTGCATTGTGCAAAGGATATTTTGTCACTCTGCATGGGCTGGGAGCCATCTTATGAAGCTTTGGGTCCATTTCTTCCAGTGTGAAAGGACAGGATCTTCCTGAGAAGCCAAGCAGAGTCAGCAAGCTCTGCTTGTTGCATGTCAGAGGATCCTGCTTTGCTGCAACCATGCAAGTAACTCCTTGTCCCACCACCAGCACAGGTCACCTCTTGAGTCAGGCTTGCTCTCCTTTTTCTTGGGTTCTTCACAAGCTAGCACATTGGACTCACTACTTCTAGCCATTCAACCCATTTTTAAAAATTTGTTGACTTCAGCAGTTTATTATTCACAGCATGCGATGGGTTCAAAGACTCATGACAAAGTTAGGAAACGCTTTGCCAATGCTGATTTCTTCTAAGGCTCCTGCAGAGAAGGCAAGCTGAGGTGGGGGGCAGGCAGGATTCCTTTCTTTGTTTTCATGTGTAAACAAAAATGGCTGTGCATAAATATAACCACACAAGAAAGATGGACTCCTGGGGAAAGAAATGGAGAACAAACGACATTCTGTGACAGCCAGCAATGTGCTCCCAACTTTCCCCAGTATCGAGGGACCACACAATGTGGATTTGGCTTCCTTTGGAGCCCTGGGAGTATAGGGTGTCTTTGCAATATCAGATTTATTTAGAAATATAGGGGAAATTGAAGCAAACAGCCTGCACTCCTATCAGGTAAGCTCACATCAAATTTCCAGAAAGACACCTCAAGGTGCCATCACGCTTTCTCTCCAGTGGCAGACTTCCCCAGCCCCATGCCCTGGGGCAAAAGAACGCGATGGAACACCCCTGCAGGATGTCACTGCCCCCCATGTGCAAATCTGTCCCCTCACCCCACTTACGTGGAACTCATAGAGCTTCACGCAACTCCTGAACGCATCGGGGAAGCCTCTCTGAGGCTCCCCAACGCTTTAAACTGAGCTTCCAGAACACTGGAAGCACAGTTTCTGACCATGTTGGAAGTGTCAGAGAGGTTTCCGTGGGGTCCTAAAGGCATGCGAAGCTCTGTGCCAGGTGCATTTGCCCCACAGAATGAATGGGAGGTCTGCGCCCCCCCCTCTGTTCTTCCAGTCTGTCTCTTTGTCTGCCCCAGAAGCTCCATGGTTCACATTTGCACATTACAAAATGCCCTACTCCCGACCTAGGGATGTACCTTCCACACTTTGGTTGTTTTTTCCACATTCCTGAGCCATCTCTGTATATTTCTGTACACAGTCAGTTTAGAGATGATAGTGGTGGGAGTGTGCAAATGAAGAATGAAGAAAATATTTGTGTATCCACATGCATGGTGCCTTGCATGAGAAGGTTGACATATGGGGGTTGAAGGGGGGCCAGAGAGCTTGGGGGTGGGTAGGACGGACCATAGTTTCAAGTGGCAAATGAACATGAGCCACCCTTGGTTTTATCATTCAGATTTTGAACTTTTGCAGTGGTTTCTCAGAGCCTCCTGGCACCTGGGACCAGGCGACATGGTGACATGGAAACATCAACCCCCTGTGCCATTGCGTCACCCCTACACCTGTGCCTGAGACCCTCACCCCCGTTTTCCAGAATGGCTAAATTTTGGAGCCAAAGGGAGATGTGGAAGGGCGGGTGGGCCCAACTTTGAAGCACTCACCTCTTTAAGTGATAGGCACCTCATGTCCCCCCAGAGAGAGCCACCCCAGTTGCTACTGGTCTCTTGGATTTCCCCCCCTCATTTTTCTGGTCCAACACTCCTTGCTTCCCCTCAGAAGTATGCTAGACCTATTTATTTTTTCACATTCTTATACTGCCCATCCTCCAAAGAGCCCAGACGGGTACATATAGTTCCTTCCCTCCTTTTGTCCTCACAACAGCCCTGCAAAGTAAGAGACGGAGAGATAGTGACTGGCTCAAGATCGCCCAGGAAGCTTCATGGCTGACAGGGGATTTGAACCTGAATCTTCCAGGCCTGTCCAACTCCCAAACAACTACAGCGAAGGAAGAGGGACAGACAATTCATTACTACAGGCAGCTACCCTAGAAACAGAGATGCAGAATTCAGAAGAGTTTTTCAGCAGTTTTCAACCGCTGTGCTCCAAACTCCCAAGGCACACCTGTGGACCTTTCGCAGAACACCTGGAGACCTTGGCACACCAGTTGACCAAGAATCCAGAAGTTGACCAAGCTGTTGACCACGAATCCAGAAGTTCTTCACAGAGGTTATGCTCAAGGCCAAACCTGACTTGGGTAGGAACAGACAAGAAGTGATGATCTCTGTAGCTTTAACACTTCCATAACAAATCCTGGCTAACTAGAAGTCTTCAAGTAAATCTGACCCTTCTTCCTCTTTGCAACTTGTTTTCATGGAAGAGAAAGAACGCAGTACAAGGAAGCAGCTGCAAGGAACAGATAGTGGGAAGGATTGTGTCAAAAAGAACAGGTGCCAGGAAGAAGTGTCCCAGATGCAGCCTGGCCCTAGACACCAAGAAACTTCCTGGCTCAGCAGATAGGAAACACATGATGAAGAAACTCCTGAGTGGATTCTGGGGACATGGGAGCAGAGAAAGGGTACAGGAAGCAGTTCTAGCAGTGCCAGGAAGGGAGGGTGGCCACCACACAGTTACTTTCTCTCTGCTGCCACTAGAATGCGCAAGGCCGTTGCCATTGCTGATGCTTTGTAGACCCCACTGGAGCATTAATGTGTAATGATAATACATACTGAACATTTCCATTGTGGTTTCCGAGTCTGCAGAACATTTCCCATGTGTGTCTTTGCCTGCACAAGACCTCTGCAAGGTCTTCTCCTTGGTTGAATTAACCCCATAAGACAAATGGGGAACTGAGGAGTGACTTGCCCTAGGACTCCCAGCAAGTACATGGCAGAGGCAAGATTCAAAACTGGGGAAATTCTTGATCACTTCATCCCAGAACTAAGGACCTATTGAGCTGGAATTGCTACGGCCCAGTCAGTCTCAGGGCCCAATCCTATCCAGTTTTCAAGAGCCGGTGCAGCGGTGCCAATGGAGCATGCACTGCATCTTGTGGTGGGGCAGCAGTCACAGAGGCCTCCTTAAGGTATGGGAACATTTGTTTCCTTGCCTTGGGGCTGCACTGTGGCTGCACCGGGGCTGGGAAATTGGATCGGATTGGGCCCACATTCTGTTATTGTGCCAGGCAGGAGGTCTGGTCTAGAGGGTACAGCCTCCGTTTGCCTGAAGATAACATCCGCAGGTCGCCAGTTCGAGGCCACCGGCACCATGAATGGTGAGACCTTGAAGCAGCTGACAAGCCGAGCCAAGTTATTCCACCTGCTTTTTGGTGTGAGTGAAGAAGCGTCTTGGCTGCCCTCCATGTGGGAGAAAACTGGAGGCCAGAATGTGATACCAGATCAGAAAGATCCATTGGAAATGTTGTGGTTCTTGAAAGATAGAACCTTTCTTCAATTGTAAAAATCCCTATGGGGATTTAGAACAGCCTGCCTTTGTAAACCGCCTTGAATAAAGTCTGAGGAGAAATCTGACGACCAAGAAAGGCGGTATATAAATACCTGTATTATTATTATTATTATTATTATTATTATTATTATTATTATTATTATTATTATTATTATTATTATTGTTATTGTTATTATTATTGTTATTGTTATTATTATTATTATTATTATTAAACAATCTTGAGCTCTCCTAAGATACAGTGCCACTGGCAGAAGGCAAGATGGTGGGAGATCATCAAGTCAGTTATGGAAACTTGTATGTAAATCTATAAGAACCACAGATTTATGGCAACTCGCGAACAGCTCAGGAACTAGAAATAATCCCAAACAAAAAATGAACTATGAAGCATTCAAAGCATTACAAGCATCAGGCTTCTCACCTGGCAGCTGTGTGGGGATGACAGTTTCCTTCGCAGCCATTCCACCCGCTCAAGTTGGTACCTGAGCTGGCCTGTTTTCTGCTTCCCTCCTATTTTTTTTTTTTTTTGCAATAAAAATATTTCAAGAAAATAACAAATCCTAAGAACAAATCTCAGAGATTTTAATCCAAGTCCTCGACCACTTACCTCCAAGAGGTCTTGAAATACATGACATGCTTTTGTCAGAGAGTTGTTGAAGTGCGTGCCGTGATGGAGCTGCCAGAACATCTTGCAACCAGCCTGTGACTTCTGCCAACGAATCACTCGATGATCTGTACTTATATTGTTGGTGCCTTCTTTTGTTCAGATGGTGATAAACCACCTTGGCTCTGCTTGGCAGGGAAAGACAGTATATACATTTTGTTGTACATTAAAATTTAAAATGAATAATATACCGAGACTGCCAATTATATGCATAATCTAGGGTGATGCATATTTAAAGTCATGGTATTTAGCATTTGTATTTAGCTCTTTCTGAGTGTACAAAGTGCTCCATGTGTATTATTCTGATATCCTTACATCCCCATATTGCAGATTGGGAAAATTGATGGGCTTGTCTAACAATGCAATCCTATGTATGTCTACTCAAAACTAAGGCTACAATCCTAGACATACTTGCATGGGACTAAGTGCCCAATCCTAAACATTCCCAGCCCCAGTGCTGAGGTCTAGCACTTGCTCTGGGTGCTCGTAAACACACCATAAAACACATTTAGTTGTTGGCATCCTTCAGTCTCGGAAGACCATTGTATCGCGCTTTGAATGGATACAAATGGAGAGAGGTGAAAAGCAGTGTGCCCCAAGGATCTGTCCTGGGACCGGTGCTTTTCAACCTCTTCATAAATGACCTGGAGACAGGGTTGAGCAGTGAAGTGGCTAAGTTTGCAGACGACACCAAACTTTTCCGAGTGGTGAAGACCAGAAGTGATTGTGAGGAGCTCCAAAAGGATCTCTCCAGACTGGCAGAATGGTCAGCAAAATGGCAGATGCGCTTCAATGTCAGTAAGTGTAAAGTCATGCACATTGGGGCAAAAAATCAAAACTTTCGATATAGGCTGATGGGTTCTGAGCTGTCTGTGACAGATCAGGAGAGAGATCTTGGGGTGGTGGTGGACAGGTCGATGAAAGTGTCGACCCAATGTGCGGCGGCAGTGAAGAAGGCCAATTCTATGCTTGGGATCATTAGGAAGGGTATTGAGAACAAAACGGCTAGTATTATAATGACGTTGTACAAATCTATTGTAAGGCCACACCTGGAGTATTGTGTCCAGTTCTGGTCGCCGCATCTCAAAAAAGACATAGTGGAAATGGAAAAGGTGCAAAAGAGAGCGACTAAGATGATTATGGGGGTGGGGCACCTTCCTTATGAGGAAAGGCTACGGCGTTTGGGCCTCTTCAGCCTAGAAAAGAGACGCCTGAGGGGGGACATGATTGAGACATACAAAATTATGCAGGGGATGGACAGAGTGGATAGGGAGATGCTCTTTACACTCTCACATAATACCAGAACCAGGGGACATCCACTAAAATTGAGTGTTGGGCGGGTTAGGACAGACAAAAGAAAATATTTCTTTACTCAGCGTGTGGTCGGTCTGTGGAACTCCTTGCCACAGGATGTGGTGATGGCGTCTAGCCTAGGCGCCTTTAAAAGGGGATTGGACAAGTTGCTGGAGGAAAAATCCATTATGGGGTACAAGCCATCATGTGTATGCACAACCTCCTGATTTTAGAAATGGGTTATGTCAGAATGCCAGATGCAAGGGAGGGCACCAGGATGATGTCTCTTGTTATCTGGTGTGCTCCCTGGGGCATTTGGTGGGCCGCTGTGAGATACAGGAAGCTGCTCTAGATGGGCCTTTGGCCTGATCCAGTGGGGCTGTTCTTATGTTCTTATGAATGCTGGTTCTGGAACAGTGTTCTCTCCAGTGCATGAAGCCTGGGTAAAGTAGATATGGAGGACAGGCTGTTACCCATGCAGCAAATCCCCCCTCTCCACGTTACTGAAATGGTCCAATGGAAAGGCAGAAGCCAATACGGTTGGTTCCAGCGGCATCACAGGAGTTGCCAGAACGTGACTGTGTTCAGCCGTGAACTGCCTCAGGGACTCCGGCTCCGGATTTTGCCTCGAGGTTGACTCCTGAAGCCTTTTCCATAACTGGATGTAGCCACAAGGCAGTGGAGGTTTGGGATCAGAGTTTTCCTTCTCTCAGATGAGCCGCCTTCCCAGGCTAACAAGTCCCATCTACCCGTTGGCTGTTTAGTCACCTCTTACGACAAGTACAGCCAAACCGAGGGCCTATTCTTAAACCCAGCACCCAGGGGATTTACATATTTATGGCATCCAATATGTAGGCACTGGCACTGGCAGTGCATTGGCACTGGACCCACACCAGGTAGGTGCCGGGCCCAACCAGGCAGTACATGCCACTGCTGGGGGTAAATGAAACCATCAGGCAACAGTGCAGCCTCTTGGGGGTGAGAGGAAGGCAGAACAAGGGTAGGGCAGGTGGGAACCAGCCCGGAAGGGGGGTGGGACCGGCATATCCAGAACTCTGTACTGGGCTTTTCAGCCTGACATGGGGCCTCTCAATTCTATGCCAGCAAAATAAAACAGAGCAGACTTAAGAATCCCCACTGTAGGGCTTGGGGCTTCCCCTGAGAAGATTCCCGGAAGCGTCCCAGCACTCATTGGATATAGTGGTTGCAGCTTTGGCACCGCTGCTCTAGCAGGCCCTGGGAAGCTTAGGACTGGGCTGCCCATTTGTCCCATTGGGTTGACCCATTGAACTCAATGGGGTTTACTTTTGAGTAGATGTGCATAGGATTGCGCTCTAGGGACCCAATCCAATGGACACCTTTCACTGATGAAACTAGTACTCTGCTCCCTGAGACACCTGGTGGGCCACTATGAGAAACAGGAAGCTGGATTAGATGGGCCTTTGGCCTGATCTAGCAAGGCTTTTCTTATGTTCTTGTGTCACTGGAAGGTTCTTTCCAACTCTGCAGATGCAGTGACAATTTGCACAATAGAGTCACCAGGTGAAAAGAGTGCCAACTATGTGTACACACTACGGAAGTGCCTGGGCACTGCTGTGAAAGGTACGATGGGGGGGGAGTGGGACAGGGAGGGGGAGTAACATGTCAGGGGAGAGAAGGGGTGGATCCAGTGGTAGTCCCACATGCCAGATCTTATCCCCCATTTTTTGGCCTGCCCTGCCTTCTGACTCTTCTTGGACTTAGGCCAGCTATATAACTGGCATAGGTCTGAGGAAACCCATAGATTGTCAGGGGGCTTATGAAGAGGTAAGGTGAAAATATTGTTCCTTATTCTTGCAGGCTTTCTGCTCACCCCACCCATTCCATGCAACTCACACCACCATGACACAGGAGGTCTGGTCTAGAGGGCAGAGCCTCCATTTGCCTGAAGATAACATCCACAAGGCCGCCAGTTCGAGGCCACCGGCACCGTGCGACCTTGAAGCAGCTAACAAGCTGAAGCCGAGCTATTCCATCTGCTCTGAGCGTGGGAGGATGGAGGCCAGAATGTGAAACCAGATCAGAGTGAAACACCTGGACTGTTGTGGTTCTTGAAAGATAGAACCTTCTTTCAATTGTAAAAATCCCTACGGGGATTTAATCAGCCTGCCTATGTAAACCGCCTTGAATAAAGTCTTGAATAAAGACCAAGAAAGGCGGTATATAAATACCTGTATGATGATGATGACACACCTAGATCAGGCTTTAAGTCTCATCATGTTCAATTGTCTCTTCACTACCACACTACACAAGCTGTTGACATTCACATATCAATGCTGTCAATTCCAGAAGAACTGTACGAATACTCAGAAACAGATATATTTCTCTACTTCACATACAAATGGACAACATTAGCAGACAACTCACGGAATGAGCTTCTGGGATATACAACTGGGGCATTCACAAAGTGTATCTGGATTATTCCTGATAACTAAATTTCAAACATTTCACTGTAACATATTTTTGCAAACTTAAAAATTAAAGAGGGGATTCTGTGTTGAAGATTGAGGATAAAAGTGAGTTGTGGGTCTCGCAGGAAAGCTGAAGGTTCCTGAACTTGCCCATCCACTGGTGATACTCCGATTGCACCAATGTGGCTATTAGAAGTCGCTTGTGCTGCCCTCTACCCACAAGTATGTACACAAGATTTGTGCTCCGAGAGGGAATCCAAATTCTCCTGTCGACTCAGTAGCTGGCTTTTCTTTGAAGCCTTTGTTTGGAAGGGATGTGGTTATCAGTGATCTTGATAGAAAACATTTCAGTGTACACACACAGACATTCGCAGACTATGCACACAAGGTTGCCTTTAGTAACCTCCAAAATACAAGCAGAGCAGAATTACAGAAGGTGTATAAACAAGGAGGTCACAAGGTTAATGTCTACTTAGGCCATTCCTTCACCACTCATTGACCAGGACAGCTGAGACATTTGGAAAGGGTTCCCTGACAGCCAAATCCAGGCAAACGCTTCAAGGATCTTCCTTCTTGCTTCTTGCACACAGAACTGCACATAGTTTTGTGTGGCATGACAGAAGCTTCGCCTTATTCACAGAGAGACAGTGTTCCACTGCCCTTGCAATGAGGTGATCTTTGGTGGAAGCAAATGTGGGGAATTTACAGGATGGGGAATTTGCAACCTACAGTGTTGTGTAAGTTTTTGCCGTTCAGGTGTGGGTTGGGGGCATAATCTCGCCACTGATGTGTAAAACTAAGGATGATCTCAGTTCAATTCAGTTCAGCATCAGCTTTGAATCTACAGACTTTTTCAGCAGGAATTTGAACATGGCTGATTCTCGTTTGATGGGGCCCTCATTAAGGTGTTCTCTGGTGAGCCTCCTCCAATGCTGTGGACCCTCCTGATTCACAGGTGGGCATCTTGGTAGTGGGGTCTTATGCTTCTTTTTCATTCTTTTCACTCCTGCCCCAGCTGGCAGTGTGTCAGTGGTACTGCTCTTGCCCTCCACCCACTGCCATTTTCTTCCACAGAGCCCAAAGAGAGCATTCTTCCTATAGGAAACAGCAGCTGCACACAGTGCTCTGAATCAGTGGTCTGAATCAGGACCATAGAAAGGATGTGGTGACGGCATCTGGCCTAGATGCCTTTAAAAGGGAATTGGACAAGTTTCTGGTGGAAAAATCCATTACGGGTTACAAGCCATGATGTGTATGTGCAACCTCCTGATTTTAGAAATGGGCTATGTCAGATGCAAGGGAGGGCACCAGGATGCAGGTCTCTTGTTATCTGGTGTGTTCCCTTGGGCATTTGGTGGGCCACTGTGAGATACAGGAAGCTGGACTAGATGGGCCTATGCCCTGATCCAGTGGGGCTGTTCTTATGTTCTTAAGGGCTCAGAGTGAAACACATCTACTTAAATGGTTGGGTTTTTATGATCTCCTCAGGGGCCAGAACAGATTAAGATCAAGATGGACTAGAACCAGAGACAGTTTTTTTGGTTTCTGTTTTCACCAGTCCAAGTTTTGGGCATCAAGCATTTCCAGATGCAAGCTGTTATCCCTCATCAGTTGAGTCAGGGCACAATCCTAAAGTGCTCTTGGGCCAGCATAAGTCCCTTGTGCCAGCCCAAAAGGGTCAAAATTTACACCTCCATTTGAGTTGGGGAGGCCAGCGCAAGGATGTGAGCCAGCCTTCCCACACTGACATGAGCCCCATCAGTTTGCACCAGCCTTTCTAGGTTGGTGCAGGGTCTGGGGTGGGGAGGGCGGGCAGGAGGCATTTTGGGGGGAAGGGTGGGTGGGCCTTTGGGTGGGTGGGGAGCAGGAGGTGGGGCCAAGATCCAGCACTTATACTGGAACCTAGCCCTGTCCCCGGGCAGCCAAGGGCAGCTTCAGGATGCTCAGATTTGCACCACCGCTATGGGTGGCGCATATCTGAGTAGCCCCATTTGGGTTGCTGTAGTGTTGCCCAGGGTAAGGGGAATTATTTTCCCTTGCACCAGACTGGCCCAAGGTCAGCCCCAAACTTCCACTGGATACAGCGCAGACCCAGCAACCTGCCTGTTCCAGCGCAAGTTAGGATTGCGCTGCCTATGAGGTAGCTAAAGGGGGTGCAAAGCACTAAGTTTTGCAGAGAGCCCCTCCCTGTTTTGTGTATGCCGCCTCCCCCCTGGAATGGCTCTGAAGGGGAGGGGATGGGGTTGCTTTCACACTGCAGTGAGGCTCCCTGCAAAACTTAGTGCTTTGCACCCCTTCTAGCTATGCCACTGAATTGAGTTACCAGAAGAGGTTTGCTGTGTGTTGCTATTCTCACATATGCAGGAATACCGGCTCTGTTCAGCTGATCAGTGAACATGTGGAAGGGAGGATTGGGACTGTGCCTGCTGTATTTGAGTTTAATCTCCCTGCATTCAATTGATCTTTTCATACAGAGCTCCTCTATTTGTACAAAGGTGTTTATGCATAAGCCCCTCTTTGCCTGATGCAGACCCTGCATTTTTGAGGTTGCCAGATGCTACAGAGGGGGAGACTACTCAGGTACAAGTTATATGCACACACAGGCCGGGTATGAAAGATCAGATGCGCACATGCAGGATGGGAAGAGGGACAGCGGGCACAGTTCCAATGTTCTCCCATACGTTTACTAGTTATCTGAATAGGCCCACCAATCTAGACAACATGCAATAAACAGTCTCATACATGTGGTTATAAGAGATCTAAGTGCTGGTGAAATGCTCCAGTAATTCTCCGTTTCTCCTACAGATAAATATAAACTCTTATCAAGAGAGTGTCTCGCTGCCCAGCTTTTCCAGAACAGTTGACTTTGGCAGCCCACTTGATTTGCCTCTGTAATTAAATGATGAGATCATAGGAAACTCCATCTTATCACTTTGCGTTTTATTTACATTGTTTTCAGTCCTTTGGCTTCCCTGGTGCTCTCTTTTGATTCCCTTCTGGAGACAGGAGGGAACACAGCACATACGGCCCAAGCCTCACAGTTCACTTGGGAGCCCTCAGCTCCGCAGTTTCCTGATCGTCATTTCTACTGTCTGCATGTGTCTGTTCTGTCCCTCTGTGTGGTCACAAAGCAAAGCAAGTGCTAACTTCTATTTCTTCCATGGTTGGGAATCCAGTTTTTTGCCCTTTTACTATTTAAAAAAAACAAAAAAACAAGTTTGGCATTTGTGGTTTAAAATTCACCCTTCGCACTCCAACATAACTGATCCTCCCTCGAAATGTCCCAAGACTCCTCCTCCCCTCCCACTGGCCATCCTCACCACCAATGCACCTTCCATTGGAAAGGGTGTTCCACTGACGGAACACTAGTTCCATCAGTGGAAGGCACCCTAAGTTGATCAGTGTCTCTAAATGACTCTTAACCATGATGGCATTAATGTCTCTGAATACTAGTGGCTAGTGGGATCAAAAGCACCTGAGAACAATGGAGCACAGGAGCTTCCATGCCCTGCCTGCTGACTCTCTGGAAGAATTGGGTGTCACTATGGGAATGTGGATGCTGAACTATACAGGCATTTGGTCTGATTCGGCAGGGCTATGTTCCCTTTGTCCCCCATTCCTTCCCTCCATCTGCTGCCATTCACTCTCCCTTCCTTCAGTCTTTTTTTTTTTTCCTTTTTGCCCATCCTGCATAAATTCAGAATGGGGCAGTGACAGCAGTGATGAGGCAGGGAGGAGGGTGGATCAGCCTCGGTAGGGGGCAGGATTGGCAGAGGCGCACCCCAAATTCTGAGCCCCTCCCCAGGCCTTGTCCGTCTTCCCAGGTCAGTGTGCATTTGCACCAGCGATCAAGCTGGCACAAGTCCAACTTGACCCATAACATCTTCTGGGAAAGGGGACAAATGTCCTTTTACCCAGAGGAGACGTCAAGTAGCCAGAAATTCCCAGAGGGATACAGTGGTAGCCGCACTGGCGCCACTCCATCGCCGCACAGGGGTTTAGATAGGATTGGGCTGTCAATTGTTTTACATGGAGCCAGGCTTTGGTTGCCTTCCTTGCTTATGAGTGCACGCAAGTGTTTGTTTACATTTACAGTGGAGCAGCCCTTTCAACTGTGTGTTTTTTGGCTAAGGTTGTGTTTTCTGCTATACAATTTCTCCAGAGCTGCCTAGGCTGTAAAATCACAATGGAAATCTTTGAACTCTGTGGTTCATAAGCTAGGGGCATCCCACCCCTTGAGGAACAAACTAACCCCTCGACACTGATTGACAGGCTCAACCTTTTAAATCTTGTTGTTCCAATCGCTCTGCACAGCCTTTGAGATGCTGATTTTGACCTATTTGTGACATTACATGCCACAACAAACAAATAAAATCTTACTGTGCCATAGAAATTTACACTGGAAAAAATGATTCTGATACAGTCCATTATGCATATGAAGATGCATTCATAAAATTCTCAGCAACCACTTTTTGATTATCTAAATTATAATCTGTAAGAATTTCCCAGGAAGGACAGGCTCTTGACAATGCCTTTGGGGCATCTAGATTTCCAGGTTCAGATAGTGATGGACATCCAGGAGAACACTCTGTGGAATAAAGGGTTTTTTTGTCAAAAAAAAAAAAAAAAAAGCCTAGGAATTTTCATTTATTCATTCTTACCCTGCCTTTTCCAAGGTGGAGTTGTGATTCTATTGTGTAGTTCTTAATGCAATTCCAAATAAAACTACCATTTCCCAGGTTTTTTAGAGGACACCATAACCATTACGCAGATATCCAACTTGCTTCATGTTGAGGCCTAGGTGGTACAAAAATGACTATCATTAAATGTCCACAGATATTCACTTGGTTAATGAACCAGTAAAATTAATTTTATAAATTAATTGTGCATAGTAAGGTAAAACAATTCTCCCCCTTCAACGGGGAATGTTACTTTAAAGATCTAGTGCCTTGAGCACATGCAGAGTGCTTTCACTGAGAAGTGATCACTGATACTTTTAAAAAAAGTATCTGAGAAGAAAACATCTCTAAGCATAAGCAGAAGGTCTAACACCTTTGACAGGAAGCAGATTTTTAAAATATCGGTGCAATGGCCCAGTAGCATAGCTACAGGAGGGGCAGCACAGTAAGTATTGCAGACGCCACTCGCCTTTTGAGTCATTCTGGGCAGGGACGGCATTGCCATCACTGCCCAGAATTGCTCCAGTGGCAAGTAAGAGGGGCCACTTACATGGTGCATGTGGTGTCTGCAATACTTACCGAACCACCCCCTATATCTATGCTACTGTTCTCACCGAGTGCATTAGCAGAGTGGCCCTAGAAGGGATTTTTTTATTTCTTTGAAGCCATATGAAAATGTTTTCTAAATTGTGAAAAGAATGAATAGACATGGTTTTCCTTGACTTTTCATCTGTCTCTACTTGCAGCTGGCTAGGAAGGTGAAATTCTGGCCAGTTTGCACTAGAGCATAGCAGTCACTTCGTGGACATCTTTTTCAGCCTCGTGTTACAATGTAGGCCTCAATGCTGGTCAGGAAGGTCCACCACACTTTTGGGTGGGGGCCTTCAGAGGAAAAATGGTGGGCCATGGAACTGGCTCTTGGCTCTCCTACCTTAGAATTAGATGGCTATAAATATATGTGACTCTAGGCACTGCCCAACGCAGCACTTTGGCATGTCTTTGTAAAATGTAATTTGAAAAGCATGGAGGATGGTAAGGATTTTTCTTCCTCCCCCCTCCTCTTTGGTCAGAGGAAGTTATTATCTGCGATAAAAGCAGTTGTTGACATTAGAAATACAGACTCAAGGACCCAGACGGGAAATTTAATAAAAAGAAAACAAATGTCGGAGGGAAAGGGGAGGTTAACAGTATGGCTAAGCCAAGCCAGATGCAGCAGTAAATATCTGCCCAGAGGCGAACGACAGGCGACTGACTACCTTTCAGGCGGGCTGCAGCACAACTCAGTTACTCATTACATCGGACATGGATGACAGTCAGACAAAAGGGGGGCTGGACAGATGCCCTTCAGTTGGGGAAAAGCAAGGTTAATTACATCTCTCATTTTGACGGGCCATGTCAGCTTGAGGGAGGGAAGGGCCCTGAAAAGGTGTAGCAAGCAGGAACCTTGGCGGCTCGTGTGGCCGGAATCCTCCAAGCCTTCCACTCCCCCCCCTCAAAAGAGCCATTTCTTCCCTTCTGGAAGTTCTCTTTACAAAGAGCTTCTGAACAAAGTGCTGTCAAAAGCAGATTCCTGTTGACAAGACAAGAATCATGTGAAACCGGAGCAGCTCACTGACTTTGCCCGTGGCAAACACCACTACTTATTTAATTCTATTCCATCCTTTCTCCGAGAGGCTCAGGGCAACTTGTATAGGTGCAGTTCAACCAACGTATACATATCACTCATGCTTCGTAGCATGGTAGGTGGTCAGGGCCTCTGAGAGGGGTGTGCACTGTAACTTGGCCTGGGGTCAAAAAGTGGACCTGGGAGTCAAAGGGAACCAAAAAGATTCCCTTCACATTTGAAAGGAGAAGGGGCCCAAAAGAAACTTTGTACCCCCTAGTAGAATTCCTCTCAGTGGCTCTGCAGGTGGTACTCAGTCCCACTGTCATAGTACAGTCAGTTCTCTTTTTACGCAAATTCACTATCTGTGAATCTGCTTATCTGCACAAAATTGCCACCTGCTCTCATTATCTGTGACTCTGATCTCATTATCTGAGAATACTGTGCTGGTGCACTCAAGGTGGGGGGGGAGCTTGGCACAGTTGCAAACGTGCAGTTGAGGGCAAAAGAGTGAAATTCTTGTTTTTTAGGATTGGGTCAATTTTCTGCATCAAACCCACACTGGTATTGGCCTGTGGAGAATTGCCAGACACATTTGTGCCTACTTCCAGACTTGCCCCACCATCTGAGGCACCATCTCAGGGACTCCAGCTGAACCTTCATAACCCTGGTAATGATGAGAGGCCACTGAGAATTCTTCAGAAGGCTACCTGAGGGCAGCTCTGGGGCTGGGGCAAACCCAGGGAAGGAGCCAAGAGACAGGTGGAGGAGGAGGGGTGAAGCAACCCCCTTCCCACTGCTAAACTCTGAGGCCTCATTGTTAGGCCTGCAACCTTCAATGAGTCAAGGGATAGCCAGCATGGATAAATCTCCATTGCCACAATCTTCATCGCATCAAGGGATATCCAGCACGGAAGGGGGAAGCATCAGAAGTTAGAGATTTCGATGAGCCCTCTCTATCACCCAGCCCCTTAGAGTTCCAGTTAAGATTCAGATTCATAAAGCTCATATAGTATATGGTGAAGAGGGGCCCCTGGAACCTGACCCCATTTTTCCCATAGGCTCAATGGTTCCGAATCCGCCAATTCGATATCCACTAGGTTTTCCAGGAACCTAACCCTAGTAGATAATGAGAACAAACTGTAACTGCCCAGCACAGTCTTACCTGGCTTAATTCCATTGGACATAGAATTCCACTGTTGAAGAAGTGGAAGGAGAAAGGGCAGGGGCAATGGTAAACCAGTGGACTTGACACCCTATCATTAATGGTTTTTTGCCCACTGACCCATTGTCCTCATAAGAGCCCAACAGAGAGTTGGACAAGAGTTAGGGCGAGAGAGGGTGACTGGTCACTCAGGACTGTGTGTTGATCCCCCACAAATTAAACGTGTGCCCCAAAACCCACCTGCAGTGTTGCAGAGGATTGTGGGAAGCACTCTCCCCTTGGAACAGAAACCAACCATAGCAGAACTACCTCACGATCCTGGATGTCCACCCATCTCCAGGCACATATATCTTGAATTTTTTGTGACGCTGCATTTGCCTTGCCTGCCCATATAGTCCTGCCAATGCTATTCTGAGAATCTCAGTGTCACAGATATTAATAAAGTCACCAGAGGGAGGGAGGGAGGTGTTGAAAGAATGGTTGCTACTCATCACTTGTGAAAGTCCCTGTTACCTCCTGCTGTTCCGGCCTCAGTGGTTCTGTGACATGGGAAAATTACCAGTCAATCCTTGAGGAGCCTAACGCAGTCAAGCTTTCTCATTCCTGACTGTATCAATGACTTCAGATAAAGAAAACCAGACTCATTCTTGCATGTGAAAGTACCCGATTCCAGACGTGTAGAAAGGTTTGAATTATCCCACATAATTGGCCCTGCCCAGCTCCATCAAGGAGTTCCTTAGTGTTGTTTGAGAGTTCAAACATGCCTTATGAAGAGCAGCTGCAGACTCAGGTAGAGCCCTTTCAACTAGACTGTGTGCTGTGGGGGGGGAGGCAGGGGGTGTTCCACTGTATCCTGGGAGCTCAGTCATCAGTGAGCATGGGGGAAGGATAAGCCCTGAAAATCTGGTGTATGTCTGGCTCAGTTAAAGGTGTTCAGGAGAGTTGTCATAAGTCATGACAACAGAGGGCCAAACTCAATGATGCTTACAAGTGAACCCCAGACGGCTCCTTTTCTCCAGGAACAGGCAAGGGATGTTGCTTCTCTTCTCCTCCCACTGTTGTCTGTTTCTAATGCACTCTCTGCTCTTAGTGAGCCTAACATTGAACAGTAACTAACAATGCAGTCCTATACTTGCTTACAAAGAGGTAGGTTCCCCTGTGCTTCAAGGGGCTTTATCTCAGGTAAGTGAATATAGGAATATAGGAGTGCAGCCTAGGGTCAAACTAGGCTTTAAACTTTAAACTCATCTCTAAGAATCAGGTTTACATCAGGAAGCAGTCTAGAAGCCCCTTTAAGCTCCTGTACAGAGGATTTGATATGGGAACATGGTGTGACATAGGAGTTGAATGCTCTCCCACTCACACCCACCACTGTCGCAGCAATTTGCCCTTAAAGTTACCTGCAGAAATGGCAACATACAGCAATTCTTTTTGGTATTAACTGCAGAAATTGCTGCAGAGCGATAACTGCCCGTCCAAAGACAGACTCTGGAAAAGTTCTGATCTGTACACAGCCTCAGGCAGCATGGGTAGGACTGCCAAAGAGGATGTCCAAAATGAATACAGGGCTAGAGCACCTTCCTTATGAGAAAAGGCTACATTTGGGGTTTTATGACTGGGAAAGAGGGTGATTAAGGAGGGTCGTGATTGTGACTAATAAAATCATGCATGGTGTGAAGAGACTGGAAAGGGAGTAGCTTCCGTCACTCCCACAAGAATCAGGGATCATCCAGTACAAGTGATTGACAGGAGATTTAGGACAGGCACCTGGAGGTACTTCTTCAAACAGTGCATAGATCGTCTGTGGAATTCATTGCCACAAGATGTAGTGATGTCCAGTAGCGTTCATAGCTTTAAAAAGGGATTGGACAAATTTTTGGAGGACAAGTCTCTCAGTGGCTA
Organism: Tiliqua scincoides; assembly: GCF_035046505.1. NCBI lineage: Eukaryota > Metazoa > Chordata > Lepidosauria > Squamata > Scincidae > Tiliqua > Tiliqua scincoides. The sequence continues at coordinate 17,666,167 of NC_089825.1, forward strand.
CTGATGATGATGATGATGATGATGATGATGATGATGATGATGATGATGTGCTACCTTCAGGTCTAGGGGCAGAATGCCTCTGAATACCAGTTGCAAGGGAGCAATGACTGGAGAGAAGAACAACTTCCTCTGGTTTATGGACTTTCCAGAGGCAGATGTTGGGCCACAGTGGGAAAAAGGATGCTGGACTAGATGGGCCTTGGCGGGATCCTACAGGGTTTTTCTCATCACAAGTGAAGATCTTCCTGTGCAATTTTTTCCCCTAATGTGACACAACATAATCAAGGGTGCAATCCTAACCTTGAGTTCAGCCGGCCCAAGTCCCTTGGGCCCACCTGGGTGGGAGGGTCGCAAACATGCTATAAAGCATGTTTGCGCCTCCTCTAGGGGAAGCCAGGCCAGCGCTCCCAGAAGCGCCAGCCTGTGGAGGCTGACAGAAGCCTCCACGCCGGCTTCCCCTCCGCCACTGTGTCAGCCCACAAGTGGAAAAGGTAGGCCAGGGAGGAGGAGGGAGGGAGCCGTTCCTGGGCAGGGGGGAGGGAGGGCGATGGGCAGCCCCGGGGGCAAGCGGCCAAGGAGAGGGAGGCGGGGCTGGGATCCAGCAGTTATGCCAGATCCCAACCCCCATTCCCAGGGAAAACAGAATCAAGCCGCTCAGGAGGTGGCGCAAGTTCGAGGAGACCCATCGGGGCCAGCAGCCCTTACCTAGGGGTAAGGGGAAGAGTTTTCCCTTGCCTCTAGCTAAGCCGCTTCTGGCCACAGTCCTGTGCTGGATACAGCACAACCTCCTGGCTTGCCTGATTTAACTTTTTTTTAAAAAGCAGACTTTAATAGGGGGGGAAAAATACTCATTAGTAAGAATGACAAGTTCCCATCTGAGAAGGGCTCTTTTACTCAGAAGAAAATGGCCCTTCCGCCTCCCTTTCCCCCCACCCTGGACTGCTGTCTCCAGGACCAACATGAGGGAGAGCTTAAAAGGCTGCCTCTCCAACGTTCCCAAGCTCTCCAGGCAATAGCCTTGGCAGCTGCAAATCTAAAGTGGATCCATTTAAGATGATCAGAGGAAGCAGGCTGACAGTGAGCTGATTAGAAAGCTGTTAGAGACTCTGGAGCTGAGCAGGGAAACTCCTTTCAAGGCATACTGCTGTACCAGAACTCAGGACCCCAGCGAAGAAGACAGAATGCAACTACCGTTCCTTGGCGAGATGGTGTGTTGCATGTTGTGCAGAGATGCCAAGCAGGGCTATTGAACAACAAAATCAAACAGCTGCCAGCCATTTGCCAGCCTTCCTATGCTTGTCAAATTCTCCTTGTTTGAAGATAACAAGGAGAGCTGCAATGAAACAAGATGGGAAAGACCAGTGGAATTTGAAGAGACAGCTACAAGCCGTTTCCTGGACACTGCCTTATCTGAGGGCTCCCAGAAAATAGCTCAAGTCATTCATTTTCTTTCAGCTCTGAATCCTCTATAAATAGCATATCAGGAGTCGAGTGAAGATATTTTGAGTGCCAGAATATATATAATCGCATTAAAACTTTTGTTTGATGAAGACAGACCAAGTGGCTCCTACTTAATTGTGCTGGACAATGGTGTCTGTGTCTGTGGGTTATAGAAACAAATATGGTGTCAGGAGTTGAGCAGGCAATTTTTACAATCCAAAATGCAGGGGGAGCCACGTGAGAAAGAGATCTATGAGGCAGTGGCGACACTAGGGTTTGCATCACCTGTGTGGGAGGCCAGCATGTTAACCCCATGATGGACCTCTTCCCATGCAGTGGGCAGGGCAATGTTCTGGACAGTCTGCCCCTCAGGACAATCTGCCCCTGTTGGATGTTTTGGCTATAACATTTGAAAAAATAGAAATATTCTGACATGGTTTGTTTCATTGAATTCTGCATGAAATTACCTACTGAATGATATATAACATAATTGTAGTATTCAAAACTACCAAGATTTAAAAAATGTTGGCCAGTAATGGTATCACCCCCCCGTATGTGTCGCCTGGTGTGGCCCACACCCCCTGCACCCCTCTAGCAATGCCACTGATAAGAGGAAAATAGTCACATACCTTAAATCAAATCCTAAAATACCAAAAGCAAAAAGCATTGAAGATGACAACAACACTGATGCATTAAGCTGGTTTTCATTCATATATCATAGCATCTACAAAGGGGCCTGTCTGCCTTTCCAGTTATTGATGTTTCAGTGTTTCAGGAAATGGAAAGCAGCACAGTGTTCAGGAAATGTATAAGAAAGATGATCAAAAGAAAAAGAATGGCATCACCTACAAGTTGTTTAAAAAGCAGCCTTGGGTCTGTATGAATGGGGAGCGGTATCGCTGTAGGCCTTCTCATTCTACGCATTACATGTTCAAATGTAAAACCAGTTTGGTTTTAGGGCAGAAGGGACAATAAGGACCGTGATGGTGCACTGCTCTTGTCTCCTTCTGTATCTATCCATTCCCTGCTTCTGACTGGGACTGACTGGAGAGGTGCAGCTCCACCAGTAGACACACTGGACAGCAGTCAGAATGTCAGCTGCTACTCAGCCTGGAGTCACCGAGAGGTGTTACTCTACAGCTATTGGTAACACCCATCTGTCCTAAGAGAAAGACCCCTACAGCACCTTTAAAGGATATCCTGCATTTTGGAAAGAGTGTATCGCCTTTGGCAGTGGAATTGAGCTCATTTGAACATTCACTCTCACTCTGTTGTTCCAAGAACTTGAATACTCTCTTTCATCTCTTTTGAAGCCAAAGCCAAAAACTTCCCAATTTTGGGGGGGGGGGGGATCAGACAGTCAGCAGTAGGTACATAAAAGTATTTTTTATTATTATTTAGACCCTGGGAGACTGGGGGACTTACTCCCAGGTAAATTTACCTATTATTGTAGCCTTACAGCAGAGTCCTATGTATGTCTACTCAAAAGTAAGTTCCATTGAGTTCAATGGGACTAACTCCCAATAAGTGCATACAGTGCAAGTGCACACCATGGTCTTAGTGTAACAAAAGCTACTCACTGTCCCTCTGGCATTCCTTGGGAAAGCCACAGCCAAATCCTATGGTGGATTGGACTGCCACATGGAGCATGTTACAATAGCAGAAGTCCCTTCACCAATGCTCCATCTGCAAGTCCTGTTGCAAGAGGCAGCAGCTAGACCCTGCCACACCTGCCAGACCAGGTAAGGAAGTGGTGGGCGTAGGGTGGGGTGGGCAGGGAGAGGATGGGATGAACCTGGACAGGGAAGAGGGAGGAACAGGAGTGGATCTGGCAGCAATGGCTCACACAATGGCTATCCCCTCTTTTTTGAAGTTGGCTGCCCCTTTCCTCTCCTTGGACATATGCTACCAAAGGAGATGGCATATGTCTTAGGAGACCCATGATCAGCTCCACGGCTTACCAGGAGGCAAGTGTAAATGTTTTATTCTTCCCTCCCATTTGCCCTTGGGTCACCCCTTGGTGGATGCAGCCTTTTTTTGGCGTGGGTAGTGAAGGTAGAGGATAGAATTGGGCCCACAGTGACATTAACTTATGTCCCAAGGCAAATTTCTCAGTTTGCCTCCTACTGAACCTGATGTTCTTCTCAGCTAAAGTCATCGGAAAAAAGTTTCGAAAGCAGAACCTGAACACTCTTGCTGATGACACCAGCTGCTGCTATTTTAGGTTCTGGAGCTCCATTCCCCACCGCCATCTACATCCCTAATGCGCATATAAACACAAGTACTAATATCCAGTAAGAAGAAAAATCCCATTTCAACCTCAGCATGGTCCCTATAAAACAGTTCAAACATGCTATCTAAGCATTTTCTGGGATGTTTTTGCTTTTGTATATAGAAAAAGCATTGTAAACCGTTTGCTATATCTATAAAGTCTTTCATTGGACGGAGGATCCATCAGAGGCAGACTGTGGGTGGCACCCACACAAGGAGCTTATCAACTTCTGCTCGTCCAAGGCAGATAAAGAAATGGAATGAATTTGACAAGTAGAAAGTCTACCAATTTTGCTGCCTTAAATCATGCAGCAGTCTTAGATAATGGGCAATTTCAAGTTTGTTGCTCAGTTTCTTGATTAATGGCCATCGTTTCAGCAGAGTCAATCTTTCTCTGTTCCCCATCTCTCTCTCTCTCTCTCTCTCTCACACACACACACACACACACACACACACACACACACACACACACACACACACATTTATCTAGTGGAACACATGTTCAGTGTCATTTTGGACAATATAATTAAGATCTTTGTCCTTTATTGAGTTGTGTAATACTTTACTTGAATTTTGCAGATAGATAGCTATAATGGTTGCAATGTACTATTTGCAGGTGTTTGCTTTAAGCACTTGTTCTCTAGATTCACAATTGCTGTTCCTTGGTTAGGATGACCATACCGGGGGTAAAGGGTTACGGCCCCCTCTCCAATGCTTTGGTTGTGATCTTGAATGGACATCTCCACATTTGTTATGTACCTTCGAAAACCAACTAAGCAAGGGTCAAACCACATTTAAAGGAATGTGTAGTTTGGCCCTTAGGGGTGGATATGGGAGAGGGCCGCTCACAAAGCAGCCAGAGGGCCAGGGAAGCAGAGCACAGCCTCCCCAGCCCTCAGAAAACCCTCCGAATGCGACTGGAACACAGCTCTGGTTACATTCAGAGGTGCGGGGGGTAGCCCTGGAACTCCGTGGGCCAGCTGAAGAGGTTCCGCGGATCATATCAAGCCCACAGGTCATATATTTGATACCCCTAATCTAAACCAATTCAAAACCAATATATTAGTAGACAAGTTAAGGGCCAGGCCATACAACCACCCTTGTGTATATAGAGCAGGGGTGTCCAAACATTTTAGCAGGAGGGCCACATCATCTCTCTGACACTGTGTCGGGGGCTGGGGGAAAAAAGAGTTAATTTACATTTCAAATTTGAATAAATTTACATAAATAAATACATTAGAGATGGAACTTATATGAATGAATGAAGGTCTTGCAATAGCTCATGGCCTATATAAGGCCTTGAACAAAGCAAGGCCAGACTTTCCTTTGCTGCCACTGCTGCATCACAGACGTGAAACAGCAAGCAGTGGAGGGAGCCCTTGTCCCACAGCTCACACAAGAGGTCGAACAGTTGGCCATCATGTTAAGAGCAATTGCGTCGGGCCACCACGGGCTCCAGCAAGTCTCCAGAGGGCCAGAGCTCATTGAAGACTGGGGGCTCTCAGTGGGAGTCCTCAAGGGCCGCAAGTGGCCCCAGGGCCGGGGTTTGAGAACCCCTGCTATAGAGGTTCTGCAAAGATCCACTTTGCAGTTTTTTAATTCCCCCCCCCCCCAAATTATACTTTGTGTAAACTTGCAAGAATGTACTTCAGTGTTATTCTAGAAGGGAACAAACATAGAAATTACTTCCATTGAACGGCTATGGCTGTAAACCATGGATCATGGCTTAAAACATTGGGAGATCTGGTTGCAACCCAACTTGTATTATAAAAAAAAGAGACAAATAATGCTCTGATGCCAATGGAAACTGTATGTATAATGAGGGTTGACAAGTAATATCCTCAGTTTTCCACCCAATGTAGGGTGCTCCAGAGCAGACTTCCCATAAACATGCTGCAGAGCATCTTTGATCTCAGGATACATTTCCTTTATAAAAAGAGGTTAACATAACTGAGGTCAAGTGGAATATGTCCTGTATCTAGTAAAACTGTGGTCAGGCTCTCAGGCAGCCAGCCAGAAACTGTAGATTTATTTCCTTTCATCTGTCATGAGATGCTCTTTTTTAAACTTGAAAAGTACAATCCTTACAAGAGAGACCTCTTCAGTTTTGCATTCCATTCCATCTAATCAGAGAAGCTTTAAAAACTCTGGAATACTGAAATTAAATATTGCATATAACAATCAGAAAAGCCAGAAGTGAATCTTATGATAAGTCTAGCAAGTCCTTTTTCCAACACAAGGCATGTGGCTGGCAGAATGCAATTTGTGCAAGCAAACATTCCTGCCCTTCTTCTCCAAAGCAGTCCACCCAAGCCTCCTGCTGACGGAAGGGCCTTGCACCCAGTTTTGGAGAATTCCCCTCTTCCTAGTACTCCCCACATCCCATCACATCATGTTTCAGAGGATCCCCTAGCAGAGTTGCACAGGCATCTGAGTGATGTCCAAGTTACATCAGCACCATTTTCTCCAGGGTTGCACCAGTGTCTGTGGCACATCTGTCAGCGAGCAGACTTCTACACTGTCAGAACTCTTGTTGCACCAGTATATATGGAGATACAGTCAGAGGCGTAACAAGGGCAGAACCTGAGGGGCACCTGCCCCAGGCGCTACACCAAGGGGAATACATGACTGCCTTGTGTTCCTTATGGTTCTCCTGGAGGAAGGGGCATTCACTGTGGTAGCTTCGCACCCTCCCATTCCTTCTGCCCAGTGGTGCCCTCTTCAAGTGATGCCGTTTCAAAGGGGAGCCTCCAGAGGAGAAGGTATGGGGGTGTGAAGCCACCAGAGCCTCCTCTTCCGGGGAGAACCAAGAAGTGATGTCACAATGTCACTGCTTCAGACACCAAGGCTTTTAAGTATATCTCTGGATACAAACTGCTTATCCTGAGGGTAGGATTGGCTTTTAGGGACTTTTTTTGCCTCCTTTGGTTGCCTGCCTTTAATTAATTTATTTATTTTTTCATACCTCTGAAAACCTCCAGAGTTCAGTGAGTAACCAGAAACCTGCATAGTTTTTGTGCTTGGTCTCATTTTGGTGACAATCCTAACAACACAAGGTTGGAGACTTTAGAAGCAGATAGAGAAATAAGCCCAGGAAGCTCTTCAATGCACTTCCAGTCTGTTCAACAAGCTGCAATGAACTTTTCAGTGAAACAGCGGAGACGGCTGAGGCAACAGTGAGGAGTCCATGGCTCTGGAGGAGGCGAAGTTATTAAGGCAATGTAATATGCAGGGGAAACCAGAAAAGTCAAAAGAAGATCCCTTTATCCAAAGAGGATATTGCACACTATTTTGTTGCTTGGGAAATTATATTCTAGGAAACTGCCACTGCTGCATTACTATTGGCCATGAAGCCCACCAATCTTTCTCTGGCCCCAGCTGAACTAAAGCACATCTGTCAAGAATTATCACATTTTAACGCAAGAGGCACAATCCAGAGAATACTAAATGTGCCTAATTCTCATTGCTAGCTCTAGAGCAAGCTTAAGCACACAACTGAATGTTCCAGTCACGTTGATTTCAATAGAGCATAAGACCAGTTCAGCCATGGTTCTGGTGTGTACAATCTGTGTACAGGAACAAAACTTGGGCCTGTCATCACCTATACACACAACCAATTCAATGGTCTAATTCCAGTGATCCCATTCACTTGAACTTTTAAGTCCCATGAACTTTTAAGTCTGGAACCAACCCTACAGGATGACAGACTTACATGTCCTGCCACCTCCCCTTGCATGCTGATTAAGGGCCCAATCCTACGAGTGCCTTCCATTGACAGAATAAGCATTCTGTCAGTGTAGAGCCCTCTCTGTTGGCACTGTTGATGCAGCAACAATATGTGAATGGGCCTGACAACACAAATAGCTAGTCACCATGCGCACACCACCAGAGCACCCAGCCACCTTTGGAGCAGGTACGTTATCTGCAGGGATATCATGAAGAACAGTCTTAATGATTTCAATGTTAAATCGAAACGGGCAGGCTCAGTGCCACAAGACACATGCTGCATAGGGGAAAGGTGAGAAAAATGCCCAGAAGTTGCATGCCATCCTACTTCATTTTACACTCAGTCATTTTTTTCATGGATCTGAGTGAGTATCTCTCTCTCTCTCTCTCTCTCTCTCCTCATGTGTGTGTTTTAAAGTGGAGTAAAGAGCACTGGATTTCTCTATGGACCATTGATTATGGGAAGACTTTGGGCTCCATCCCACCAACTTTTAATGGCAAAAGTTATTTTGATTTATTCTATGTGAATTTGCTGAATTCACTCTTGATGCTATCTTTCACAGTAAATACACACAGAGAGAGAGAGAGAGAGAGAGAGAGAGAGAGAGAGAGAGAAGGACTGAGAGGACATGCAGTTGGATGCATTCCAACAACGGTACTAAATAACTTATGAAAATGGTTCGTTATGTTTTCACTGGAACTAAAACTAAATCTGGAGGTGAAAAGACAATCAACAAAGCCACAATGTTGAGACTCCTGAAATAGAAAACAGCTGTCTCCAGAGGAAGCATTGGCTGGCTTTGGATGGGGAGATAGTCCACAGAAGCCGTAACTCCAGCCCAGTTTATCAAGCAAAAACTGTAAAGCATTGAACCTCAAAGAGTTATGCATATAACCACATTGGCTGGGCCACATTCACATGGAGGAATCATCTTTCCAGTTTCACTGGTTGTCCCAGGGCAGCCAATGGATGTGTGTGTGAAAAGATTTTTTTTTTAAATGCAAAAGGATTTTGGTTTAGCCAAAATGTGTGGATAATTGAGAGGAGTTGCACATGATGTTTAAGCATCAAAATCCATTCTCTTTTTCCTGTTTTGCTCTTTTTTTACTAAGCATTGGTCTCTGCCAATGCATAGAGAAGCATGCACTAGGGATGCATTTCTGATAATGTGAAAAGAGATGCAAGACCACTGAAAAGCAGCCACATCATATTTCATCTACGTGGCTGGGCAGAAACTCTGCATGAAGAAGACGAAGCCACGAAAGAAGTTCTGCATCTATTGGAGTTCTGCCTGCTTCACATCCAATTCAGGCACAGGGCACACTGTTCTCTCCTTCAGAAGCTAAAGTGCCGTAAAAGAACTATATCAACCACAGACAACAATATCAACCCAAAGACAACAATATCAACCCAAAGACAACAATATTAAAAAGCACTTTGGATGCCCAACATATTCATTAATCTTCAAATGCTGTTTATATGATTAACACCACCAGAATGCCATCTCAAGCATCCACGTCCAGTCTCAATTTTCACAAGGGGTCTTCTGTAACAAAATTAAGCTGAAATTTTGGAAACCAAGGGGGTGTGCCCCCTTGCCTCAGGTTACTTCAGTAAACAGTCCTATTCCCACTCTTTATCTGCTGTCATCCTTTATCATGATTGTTATATTGTAATTACAGCACCATTCTAGGCATATCTTCTCAAAAGGAAATCTCATTGTTAAGTGATAGTTGTTCTCAGATAAGGGTATATAGGATTGCGGCCTCAGTGGATTTATATGTCCATTCCATGAACCTGGGAAGGTTGCATGCAATTCTTTAATGCAGTAGCCCAGCATTAGGACACAGTTTCTTCCTTTCTTAAATTGTATTACCAATCAGCCACAGAGGCTCTCAGGTAGCTAATGGTCAAATACTGTGTATAAACATTGCATCAACACAAGTAAAACACAGAAAAGAACAGGAAAAGCAAACAACATAAACATTAGCTAGTGACCCAAATGTTTTCCTGACCGGGTTGGTTTTAAGCAACTTCCCAACCAAACTCAGCAAGAGAGAAGGCCCCACCACAGAAAAGTCCCTGCTCTTAATTGCCATACAACATAACTCCCACAAAATAACTCCCAAAGCATTCAAAGAAGAAGGATACAACCCAGCCCAAGTTCAGCATATTTTAAGGCTGAAATCCTATACAAACTGTCCTGTGAGTAGATGCCACTGAATTTTAATAGGGTTTACTTCTGAGTTGACATGCATAGGCCCTGAGCCCCTTAATTCTGTCCATTGAAGTCAAAAGGATCTGATTGAGAATACTGGATTCTCTCCTTACTGCTCATCCCCAACTGTGTCCAAGGGCCCAATCCTATCCAATTCTCCAGCACCAATGCATCTGTGCCACTGGGGTGTGTGCTGCATCCTGCGGTGGAAGGATAGTCATAGAGGTAAATTCAAGGAATTTGTTTCTTACCTTGGGGCTGCATTGTAGCTGCATCAGTTGGATAGGTTTGGGCCCCAAGTCACTGAATATGCTCACAGTCATCCCTTGCTTCCCTTCCCTGCCCCACTCTTTCCAACTCTTGTTTTTAAGTTTTAAACTCTTTGGGTGTAGGGATCTGTCTTTCTTTTGCCTGGAATGTTCTATGAAGACTGATGCCATCATAGAAATAAATTGATAAGTATGCAAATAATAACCTCAAGGGCTTGATTTTGGCTTGCTCACACTCCAAAAAGTGTGATTATCAACATTTGGCTGATGAAATTGTGACAGTATCCCTGCGCTGCCCATGAATGATTTGTGCATTGCAGAACACTTTCCCATAACAAATAAGCATGCTGTGATTTTTTTTTTTATACCGTCACTCCTTTTCTTTACGAACTCTGAATGATCAGCATCACCATATATAGAGAGGAAAGAACTAAATGGCAAGAAGAATCACACTAGACCTGTTGGCGCAAGCAAACAATGCCCCTGTGTGCGAGGCTGGAATACTTGATATTTTTTGTTGCAGTGGCTCTGAACGTTTTTGGAGAAATCACTATGGTTCCAGCTAGGCTGTAAAGAAATCTGGTCTGCAGTGAAGGCTCCTCAGTATATTATAGCCAGCTGGGGAAACCGTTCTGCTGAAATGTGTACACTTTGGATGGCTCTCTTTTGAGAAATTTGCAGGATGATGAAAGTTTTATAATGTCCAAAACTTAAAATAAGGAAACACATAAAAAGGAGACAGAAATCAGCAATGTTTTCAAACAAAATTAACGCACTAGAGAGAGAGAGAGAGAGAGAGAGAGAGAGAGAGAGAGAGAGAGAGAGCTAAGCTCACATTTGTGTGCCTGCATGTTGTGCGCACCTTCTGTCTGTATACGATAATAAATGGAAAAACATCTCTGCTTCCAACCTACAGATAAAGGCTTAATCAGCCTAGAAAAGAAACGCCTGAGGGGGGACATGATTGAGACATACAAAATTATGCAGGGGATGGACAGAGTGGATCGGGAGATGCTCTTTACACTCTCACATAACACCAGAACCAGGGGACATCCACTAAAATTGAGTGTTGGGAGAGTTAGGACAGACAAAAGAAAATATTTCTTTACTCAGCGTGTGGTTGGTCTGTGGAACTCCTTGCCACAGGATGTGGTGATGGCATCTAGCCTGGATGCCTTTAAAAGGGGATTGGACAAGTTTCTGGAGGAAAAATCCATTATGGGGTACAAGCCATGATGTGTATGCGCAACCTCCTGATTTTAGAAATGGGTTATGTCAGAATGTCAGATGCAAGGGAGGGCACCAGGATGAGGTCTCTTGTTATCTGGTGTGCTCCCTGGGGCATTTGGTGGGCCGCTGTGAGATACAGGAAGCTGGACTAGATGGGCCTATGGCCTGATCCAGTGGGGCTGTTCTTATGTTCTTATGTTCTTAATCTGTTTCTCTCTTCTGAGCTGGACACAATTTCTCCCAAGTGATTGTCAGAACACTGTTAATTTTTTAATACGTATTTTAATTTAAAATAGGAATATATTTATTTCCCCTATTAAAATATCCAAAGCTATTTGCCACTCCTTTTGACATAAAACAATATTGCACTGTAATAAAGCAGTTTTGAAAAAGCAGCCATAGCAAAGTAAGAGCTAACATATAAAAACTCGAAAGGAAGGAGAGATAAAAGAAGCAACCACCAATCACCCATTCAAAGACTTAAGGCACAATCCGATGCATGTCTACTCAGAAGTTAGTCCTATTGTATTCAAAGGGGCTTACACTCAGGAAAGCGTGGATAGGATTACAGCTTTAAAGTGCAATCCATTATACACTTACAGAGGAATAAGCCCCACTGAGCATAGTAGGACTTGCTTCTGAGTAAACATGCTGAGGATTGGGCCTTTGTCATCACAAGGATTGGGGGTGGAGCCTGCTGCCACTGCCCCACCTTAGGAGTGTTAACTAATTGTACAGCAATTGTATTTGCATTGGACTCGGATGTTTGCCTAATCAGTCTGAGGTTATGGTTCCCTAACTTGAGCACCACCACTGAGAAGACCTTGCTTGCCACCAGCTGAAGTTCTGATGGCAACAGTTCCTGAAGCTGATTGTACATTTTGGGTCATGTCCTACTTTAGATTCTCCCATATGCAACATTTCAAATGCTCAAGTGATTCAAGAAGATGATTGGAGTTTATTTTAACATTCAAACAATAATTCTGGTCAATGTAGCTCTTTCATTCAACATACAATTGCAGGAAATGCATATTGCGTCCTAAGGCTGCCTTTTCACACACATTTACTTGGGAGTAAGCACTATTGGACTCAGTAAAGCGTACTCCTCAACTATCTTCCATAGATCGGTTTGTCCACATCACTTCTGGAAAGACACTAATGCTGTATCTTCCATACCTTACCTGGGAGTTTATTTAAGACTTAGAACCAAACTACATGGCAACCATGGCACCAGTGGAAGCTTCTGCAATAGGCTTAATGTGTGATTTCATTCCTACTTCTGGGTCTACTGGGAAGGACAGGCTCAGGTGCTTCCTGTTGCTTTTATAAGCCCTTGATGTGTATGTGGACTTTTGCTGTTGCAACAATATCATCTGAGAGCTCCTCTGAAACCAGTTTCCTCACTGTCTTCTCTGCTCCTCTGTGTCTGTTCTTGATCCAGCCTTCTAGTCCTGTGGCCTCAGCCCTAACTTGCTCTGTTCTTCATGAAACTTCCCCATCCCACTCAGGGGTGGCCCACCCATGAGGCCAACTGAAGCAGTTGTTTCAGGCCATTGATTGGTGGAGGACCCACTTTGTCCACCTACTTGCCTCCATGGCTCCTTTTTCTCTTAACACTCTCTGGGTTGTAAAAGGAAGGAGATAACAGAGAAGAAGAGGAAATGTGAGGAGAGGGCAGTGCTGAGCTAGAACATTAGAGAAGTGTAAGGAACAGTGGCTGGCACATCATCAGGTACGGGAGGGTATGGGAGATCAATCCTGGTCCCACTACTCTGCACCATGGCAACTGTCTCCAGCTTCTGTGGGCAACCAGAAGCTGACAGTGTCATGCAAGTTCTGTGGGGGCACCCCAGTATCTCCTACAGAGCCTTCTCAATGTTCTTGTAGAACTCAGTGGTCATCCAGCTGACATGTGCCTACCTTTTTTTCTTTTCATGTGATGTTTTCTTCTGTGACCATGTGAAGAATCTTAGTGTGAACCAGGAAGTATACTGAGAGAATTGCAATAGTCCTTATTTCTACCCACTTGGAAAAGAACACTGCACAGAAGAAGCTAAGCCAGGAAAGAATCTCTGTGCAAAATGGGTTTCTGTGAAACAATGTGTGCTTCCCAAGGGTTTCACAGAATTCTGCCAAATCAGATGCATTTGTCCTGCTATACAAAGGGTTGTAGAAACCATAGGAAGGGAGGAAAATGCAGGAAGATTATATGTTGCACAAAGGCTAAGAAGCAGTTGAGATGAACATTAAAAGGAAAAACTGAATGCAGCTCTAGAATGTCGAAATTACTCTTGGCCAAAATGTCTGGCTTACCACTAAAATAGTATAATTATAAAGCTAGAATGGAGCAGGCCATGGATCTAGTTACCAGCTCTTACTAGCCAGAGCAGCAAAGCATTTTTTGTTCTGCCAGTAGCCGGGCCCTTGACAGAAACCTTGTGTCTTATACATGATGTGACTTATAAGCAAAACTGTTTTTAATCAGGCAAATCTCTCCCTGGTATGCAGTTGTGGTCGCCCCTCTCAGATGTCAAGCGGAACTGAGAAAGGGAAGGGAATTAAATCAGTGGCGTAAATTTTGTTTTAAAATGTCACTTTAGATCCCCCCTTATAGTCTCAGTGTTGTAGTTCTTTTCTTTCTTTCTTTTTTAAGGGTTTAATTAGGCAGTTGTATTGTCCTGGAAAAAAAAATACTTAACTTTAATGCCTTTGCCTCCTTAAGCAGTGATATATTCTCTTCTTGCCATTTCTTATATTTAAGAACTAGCGTGGTGTAGTGCTTAAAGTTTTGGGCTCCAACTAGGTAGTCCTGGGTTCAAATTCCCATAAAGCTCGCTGGGTCTCATTGGGCCAAGACTGGCCCATTCATGAGGTCAATGGAGCAGTTGCCTTGAGTAGCAGACTGGCTGGGTGGCACCCGACTCTTTCTGCATAGTTGCGTCCTCTATCTTGCAACCAAGTCTACCTCACAGGGTTTTTATTGTGAGTATAAAATGAGGGGGGACCCATTTATGCCACCCTGAGTTCTTTGGAGTCAGGGTGGTATATAAATGCATTTTGCTTTTTCATCATATTTATATCATACCCATCTTAAGGTGTTCAAAGAAACATCCTCGTAACTACATTGAGGCAGCCCAACCCCAAGGTCTGGAGCTGCCTCTAGGCGCTGAAATGGCTGCCACTGTATCCTAAAGGGCCACAGCAGCTGCCAGAGTCTCTTTGAGGTACCCTGGATAGAGCCCCACTTGTGCCAGTGGGTCTCCTCAGATCTGTGCCTGCTATTTAGTGGGCACAGAACCAAGGAGGACTGTGTTGGGCAGCTCAGCTCAGGAAGGGGCATAGGATTCAGCAGCAGCCTCTGCCACCGTCTCCACACTCCTCCTGGGCCCAAACAACCTGCCAGCCTGCCCTCCCTATGCCCAGTTCTGCCCTCCCCTGACCTTCTCCCCTTCCCCTGCCCCAAAATGCCTCCCCGTTGGCTGGCAAGGATACTCACCACCCAGCACTCTAGCCCTGCATCATCCCTGGTCTTACCACTGGCACTGTCTCCCACTGGCAAGAAAGTGCCTTATACCCAGTGCCAGCGGTGCAAGTGCTGGGGGAGATAGGATCAGGCCCTTGGTTGGATTATGTGTGTGTGTGTGTGTACATGAGGGAGGGGGGGAAAGAAGGGGGGAGAGAGAGACAGAGGGAAACTGGCCCAGTGACACCCAGTAAGACTCTCGGTGTTCCATGTTCTTGTCAAGCACAGACACATTCACAAGTCACCTGAAAACAAACACAAGAAGCTTAGTCTTGACCTGATTGGATCAACCGTGTTTGCAGCCATGCTGCTCAGTTGGCCAAGTGACACTTGCTTTGGAATTTGCTGCTCCATCGGATTTTAATAGGCAACTGTTTATAGCATGAATAGTTACCCTCTGCCTGTCAAAGTAGACAATACTAAGGTGGGTATACAAATGATCTACCCCTGGGGGCTGGGGATAAGAATAGGCCCTCAGTTTGGCTGTACTTGTTGTAAGAGGCGACTATGGGACTCGATAGCCTGGGAAGGCAGCTCATCTGAGAGAAGGAAAACTCTGATCCCAAACCTCCACTGCCTTGTGGCTACATCCACTTATGGAAAAGGCTTCAGGAGTCAGCCTCGAGGCAAAATCCGGAGCCGGAGTCCCTGAGGCAGTTCATGGCTGAACACAGTCACGTTCTGGCAACTCCTGCAACGCCGCTGGAACCAACCGTATTGGCTTCTGCCTTTCCATTGGACCATTTCAGCGACGTGGAGAGGGGGGATTTGCTGCATGGGTAACAGTCTATCCTCCATCTCTACTTTACCCAGGCTTCGCGCACTAGAGAGGACACTCTGTTCCAGAACCACCATTCAGAGCGCGATACCATAGCCTTCCGAGACTGAAGGATGCCAACAACATACAAATGATCTGAGGTAGCTTCTTATCTTCATGTCCTTTTGTCTGACACTTCAACGGCAGATGTGACAATGTTGCTACTCTCATGACTGTATCCTGTGACATGAGAACTTAGAAATCAAAAGGGAAGGGTGGGACCACATGGGGAAAAACACTTTATTCACCAGCAGGGATGGCCTTGGGCTCAGCCAGACTGGGCACTGACTGTGACTGCTAACCTCACAAGGTTGGTCTCAAAGCCCTCAGGCCTGGAAACTGTGACGCTGTACCATGTGCCATCAGAGGGGCAAGTGGGGGGCATATGAAGGAACCAGGGCCAGGCTTGTCCCAAGGCCCTCAGCAATGGTGCCTTCCCCAAATGCAGCCTTTGCTGCTAGCATGGTTTCCTCCATGTGTTTGGGCTGCAACAGGATGGAGCCAAAGGGAAATAGCAGCTACTTTGTTTCCATTCTATAAGGGCCCCAGACAGCCCTAGAGAGGTGGGGGGCACTTAAATCCACCCCAAAAAAAAGTCTGCCTCCTCAAGTCCCAGACCTCTTAATGTTTACAAAGTACAGTCTTGCCCACTTCACTTATTTTATACATAAATTAAGAGGGAAGTGAAAATATTTGGCCCTTCCTTGAAGACTAAAGTGCTTGGCATTCGTTCTTCTTGCTCATGCTGAAGAATAAATTGTATCAATTATAGCATTCTCCTGGTCTTGTTATTTTGACTTCTTGACTTGCTCCATACCCTCTGATATATAAATTAGCAGCCGTCCATACAATGCACAACTGTGTTTGTTCACAAGGAATGCTTTGGGTTTCTTTCGACATTTCCCCCCACCCACCCCCCACCAGCCCTGTTCCACTTCCTAATGGTTTATGCACAGAAGTTGATCTTTTGAAAAATGACCTAACATACACTGTGTTTAATGAATACATTTAAACATGCTTCAGCTACAAATCTTATCAGTTGATTACTTAACCTTTTGTGGATAGGTTAAATATTTTCTACAGTGTTTAAGTAAGTATGATATTTAGTTTCCAGGAGGGAGAAAAGCCTGCTTCCCCCCTCCCATTTAAATCACTACATTGCACTTATTTATCTTTTCTTTAATGATCAAAGGCAAGAGTCACATAGTTGAAACGTTGCAAGATTCGTTCAGTACTTTTGTTATGAATTCTTCAGCAGTTTATCTGGTAGCGTTACACACCTTCCAAAACTTACGAGAAGCTGCTATCTTCAACGTCTGGCCACATATTTCACGCTGTAGACAAATGAGTCAAACCCCTGTCCTCCCCTCATAGCAAAATAATAGAATATGAAATAGTAGGTAGTAAAAAAGACAGTCGGGCTGCTCTCTTGGGAAACAATTCAAGCGGGTACAGTGAAACAATACCTTTGTTAGAACTTCACAACATAGTGATGCAATTGCCTAGGGCCATGGAGAGACAGTATGGTGCAATGGTTAGTATACTGGGCTAGGACCAAGGAGATATAAGTTCTGATTAATTTGCCAGCTCTTAGAACTAACCTACCTCACAGGGATGTTTGGAGGGTAAACAGAGACAGCCCATTTATGACACCCTGAACTCTTAGGCATTTGTAATCAGCGTAACAGCAATTATTGCACTGAGATTCTCCACTTTCCACCCAGGAGTTCTGAGCAGTGACAAATTCAAATAAGTGCTGGCTTTTAGAGTTTCCATTGTTTCAACATGCCTTGGTGCAATCTCTGATCTTTTTCACATGGCAGGATCTAATTTAATTTAAGCTCTCTGAATTACCATTTTACTGTAACATGCTGTGGACTTTACAGGAACGTCTTCTTTAACGTCGAGCCTGAAGAAAAGTTCTGTGAATGCCAAAGCGAGCTCTCTGCTTTGTGATTTTTGGTTGGTCTATTTAAAGAATTTTTTTCCCAATCCCTGTTAGGGTAGAGGGGTGCATGTTCATTGCTCGGTTTTCATTCTTGGAAAATGCAACTTGTAGAGTATAGATGTTGCTGTGTTGATCCCAAAAATTGCATGACACAAATCAGTGAATGGGGTGTAGTGGGTGGGTGTTGGACTTGGACCTGGGAGAGCCTCCCCCTGGGAGTAATGTCCTCCCCCAGCCATAGAGCTTTGGGGGGGCACTCATAATTGCCAAGCCTACCACACAGGGCTTATTTATTTATTTATTTATTTATTTATTTATTTATTTATTTATTAGATTTGTATTCCGCCTTTCTCCCCGAAGGGCACCCAAGGCAGCTTTTATTAAAGTTATTATTGCCAATAATAGAAGGTTCCACTTTCCACCCTCTCCCATCTAGAGCTTTAGCCCTTTCCCTATTTTTGATAATACAATAGTACATGGGCCAGTCCTACAGTTTTGAGTGTTCCAAGCTCATCACATATCCTGGAATCCTGCTATTGTATGATTATCAGATGATATACATGATGAGCTTTGGACCGGGGACTTGCGGTCAGGGGAGGCAGAGCCTCACCCATCATACTCCAATGAAAACAGCCTCAGGCACATGCTTTTTGCTGAGCTTGTCACTGCCGCACCTCTAGCCTCTCAGCACACAGTGCCTGTTACTAAACAGGGAGAGATGAGAGGAAGTGCGGCAGCAATGGGCTCAGCCTCCCCTCTGACTGTGGCTGGGTAGCACCCCGGAATGCCTTGCAGCTTATGGGTAGTGTCCCAGAATGCCTTGCAGCACCACAGCAAGTAGCTCCCCAACCATGGACCTCACTGCAGGGCTGGCCCATCCAGTTGAGAGAGTTGCCTCTGACAGCAGAATGGTGGAGGAAGCCTACTCCCACTCACTTTCACTGCTCCTCTTCATCCTTCCCAGACTAGAAAAAGAAGAGGGGGGACAGAAGAAAAAGAGAGGGAGGAGAAGAGTGCTGGGCCTCTTCTGTTCCACGCCCCTCTTCCTTTTCTAATTCAGAGGGGGGAAGAACAGAGGCTGGCACATCACCAAGTAAGGGGGGAGGGAGTTTTTGGCACCAGCAGGTCATGGGCCAAGCCTGCAAAATTGCAGTACAGATGCTAGAATAATAATAACGATGATAGAATAATATGGTTATCATACATCTGGCGAGCAGGGCTCTGCACCTCAAACTCTTATGCCACAACAAGGTGCCGCAGGGCCCTTTCCTTTCCACTGTATCATCACAGCTCTTCCAATTCCAGGGGTGACCCAGTGATATAAGAGGCTGCTGAGCACCTCTTCTTCAGACGCTCCCCCAGACCAAAAATTGTTCCTGCTCTGTGAGAGACTTGCCTTTCCCGTCAACCAACACACCCTCACTGTGTATAGCTCTGAGTCTTCAGCCACTGGCATCCTCAGCAGAAATCAGTCCGGGATGACTCTGCGGAAGCCTTCAGGCACACAGCCCCTTTCTTCTTTGAGATGCAGAGCCACTCGCCTCCAAGGGTTAATCAGATAGTTGCTGTTTTTTAATTTCCTTGAGGCAACATTGGCTCCACACCCCACCCTTGACGCGGGACTGAAGTCTCCCTCGTGGCACTGTGATGGTGTGTTGTCATGCCAACAGCTACCCACGGATCTGGGAGAACAAATAAGTATTTATTACCAAGATTAAATGGGTGACGCCGTTCAGCTGCAAGCCGGACACAGCCCATACAGCTTATCCGTGCTGCCCTTCTGCTGACATTTGCGTGACCTGGAATGCCCACAGTCTCTTCAACAGCTGCATTCTTGTCTTCTCCTGAGCCAAAGCTGGTGGTGGTGACCAGGTCTGCCCAGCTCTTTCTCCACTGAAGCCACAGGTACTTAAGCTTCTGAACAAGGCTCTTATCTAGGCCCCAGGTCTCTGCCCACTTTCCACAGGCTCTTATTGTGTCAATGAAAACACTGTACAAAAATAGACATGTTGGATCTTCATGGTGGTGGCAATGGAAGGGAAGAAGGGAGGGCGTTCCACACCCCACACTGATGCCCAGCCCCAGCACATCTCTCCAGCTATAAGCCAGTGCTGGGAAGCTAGTGGGGAAGGCAGAAAGGGGTGTCAGGAAGGCAGAACGGGGCAGGGAAGGGTGGAAGAGGGTGGTGATGGGGCAAGGATGGGTTTAAGGATGGGGTCCAGGAAGGGTGCAGGTTTGTTGGAAGCAGTGGTCACCAAATCCTTTCCACCTTCCAAGACCTGATCCCACAGTGTGGATCCACGCAGACCTGCACCAGTCATTTAGCTAGTGCAAATCCAAGTAGATCCCCCCTCTCCACACACACACACACACACACACACACACACACACACACAGATCTTTACCCAGAGGAGACCTCCTGAACTGCTTCCCCACCACAGAATGCAGTAATTGCCATATTACACCAATAGGATTGGTCTCTTACTCGCAGGAAAATATGCATAGGGTTGCATTCTAAAGTTGCAATCCTATACTACATATCCAGGAGTAAGTCCTACGGAACTCAACAGAACTTACACACACCTAGGATTGCACTAGAAAGCTACAATCCTATCCAAATTTACCTGGGAGTAAGACCTATTGAACACATGGAGCTTACTTCTGAGTAAATATACATAGGCTAGCACTCTTAACGTACCTTTTATGTTATGCTTATATTCATCTGGGAAATTTTTTAATTCTGTTTTTCAGCGTGTAGACATTTGTCTTAAACTATTGCAAGCCGCTTCAAGAATCTGAGATGAAATAAGTTAGATATTTAAATGATGTATAACAAGTTTAGAAATGGGGACAAGTGGCAGGAGAAGGAAATGCTTGAGTGAAGACATTTAATGTTGATCTTGTTGTAAGTCACCGTGTGGCACAGCTATGGGGGCTGTGGTTATGGGGGTGTCATGATGAGCTCCTGCACATTGAAATGTATCACCTTAGCACTCATAAAGAAGCACTGTGATGTTGTGGAAGACAGACTGAAATCCCAGATTTTAGAAACTTTGGGGGAAAAACAGATTGGGTGGCCTGCACAGACCAGAATACAGTCCCTTTAGACAGCACCAGCCTTACATTTATGCAGTCCCATTTTAAGACTAATTAAATTCTTAGTTCCCACGGCAGTTTTGTGCAAACGCAAACTCTGGTCACCCTCATTTTGCAGATGAACATCTGCCCCACAAAGAAATTAACTGACATTTCCAAAGTTGCAGAGAGATAGCATCTCTGCAAGAGAGCTGGGAACAGCCAGGCTTAGGAACTGCCAAGTTGCTCCCTGGGTACGTGGGTTGAGTAGTGTGCTGATGAGACAGAGGAAGGGATTGTTCTGGGCATCTGGGGCTTGGAGTTGGCTGGACACAGAGCCCTTCGCCAGTGACCCAGCCCCTCCCCATACATTGAAGGCCAAGAGATTAGAGCCCTCTTTGGATGCCCCATA
Organism: Tiliqua scincoides; assembly: GCF_035046505.1. NCBI lineage: Eukaryota > Metazoa > Chordata > Lepidosauria > Squamata > Scincidae > Tiliqua > Tiliqua scincoides. The sequence goes on from NC_089825.1 coordinate 17,687,097, forward strand.
AAAACAAAACACTTGCGAGCCAACCTGTTCAGTAGCCTCCCCCCACTATGGAGAGTGCCTTTCTGCAGAAACACAGTTAACACAGTTGTCCACAGGAAGAGATTGTCTCCTAGCATCCAGTGATGGGCAAGATCTTTCCCTGTGCAGTGTTTGTTGCTGCAGACAAGCTGTCTCCACAGGGACAGCAGGACTGCTGCTCTGGAGTGCAGCAGTCCTCATTGGCAAGCTCCCACCATTCCCATAGAGCAGGGGTGTCCAAAGTTTTTGGCAGGAGGGCCACATCATCTCTCTGACACTGTGTCGGGGGCCGGGGGAAAAAAAGAATTAATTTACATTTAAAATTTGAATAAATTTACATAAGTTTACATAAATGAATATATTAAAAATGAACTTACATGAATGAATGAAGGTCTTGCAATAGCTCAAGGCCTATAAAAGGCCTTGCACAAAGCAAGGCTGGCCTTTCCTTTGCTGCCACTACTGCATCACAGATGTGAAACAGCAAGCAGTGGTCCCACAGCTCATCCCACAGCTCACGTGAGAGGTCAAACAGTCGCCCTCACACTGAGAGCAGTTGCGTCGGGCCAGTGCAGGCTCTAACAAATCTCCGGAGGGCCAGAGGCTCACTGGAGACTGAGGGCTCCCTAAGGGCCGCATTGAGAAGCCTTGAGGGCCACAAGTGGCCCCAGGGCCGGGGTTTGGGCACCCCTGCCATAGAGAGTTTCCACTCCAGGGATGACCCATCCATTAATTGAGGGGATGCAGCTTGCATCAGTGGCAGATTGCAGGGGTGGGTGGGTGAGAAGGTGACAAATTGGGGTGTCTCTGCCACTGCTGCCACCTCTCTCCAGCCTGCCACAGCTGCAACCCCCTATGATCTGCTTTCCACCTGCTAAAAGCAAGCAGGAAGTTGAGCACCTGCCTCCTTACCTCGCTCCAGGTATGGTTTCTTCAAACATGGAAGTGCAGGATTCCCGGTTTGAGGTACAGGCATAGCGCGTCAAACCGGGAGTCCCGCACTTCTATGTTTGAAGGCGCCATGTGGGCAAAGTTGCTCCTTCATCCGCATGGTCCCAGCAAATCAAACCAGAAGTCCCGCACTTTTGCAATTGAAGAAACTGTGCAAGGAGAGTGGTAAGTGGCAGATTTTTTCCTCTTGTAACTGTGCAGAGGCAGGGGACCCAAGGCAGCATTAGGTGGTAATCTGGATCACACTTCCTCTGTTCCACGCTTACTGAACATCTGAAGAGGGCCCCATCCACTCTATAGAAGCTCAGAGAAGTTCCATTGTCGAATCCTTTCTTCCTGCCTCGGACCTATTGCCCCGCCTCTGGGGTACTCTTTCCTTCCATTGAAGATATGAGCCAGGCCAAGGGTTCAGTATTTCGTAACACCATTGTGGTTGTGGCATGTTTTTGACTCTGTTTTGCTAGCCTATTGTAGGGTTGGCAACCTTTTCGGTCTGGGCGTTCAGTGATGACGTCATCACCAAACTTCTGGGTTGCCAAGCTCCCAGAAATAGCTACACAGAGCTCCGCTTGACAGGCAAAGCCACACACAGGGCAGGGAATGACAGAGCCACCTGTCCAGGCTCATGAAGCAGCCACAACAGGTCAACTCAGACCTACACTAACTAGCACAAGTCCATTAGGATTGGGCCATAATATTTATTTATGTACTTATTTAAAGAATTTATGTCTCGCCTTTCCACCCTGCTAAGAGCACTCAGGGTGGCTTACAAGATGTATTTCAATACAATAAAAACCATTTTAAAAACATAATAAATAAAATATATATTTATTAATATAAAACAATTAAAACCATAAAAACAAAAATACACAGTTGGACCACAGCTAAAAGATGTTTCATTAAAACAATACAAATTAACAGTTTAAAAACTACATACATGAGTACATTTTATGACATATTTCTTGAACACATTTACACGTATTTCTTAATACTTATATAATTTTTGTAACAAAATGTACATATAACATTAAAAAACAAATGCATAGTTTGTTCATGTCTTGCGATTCTCCAGCATCTGAAGTTTATTGTATGTGGCTCTTATGTTATGCATGTTTGGCCACTCCTCTTATATTGCAAATTCCTGGGGGGTCCTTTTAAAATCTCCAGTATTGGTTTCAGTCGTCACCTATAGATTGATATTCCGATTCCCAAGCCTCCAAGTCAACTACCAGTCATGATAACTGTGCAGGTTCAACAGCAGTGAATAGCAATGGTGAGAGAAATGGTGGGAGAGAGATGTGCCTTTTTTGGTCTTCCCCAAGGGCACTAGTGAGCTACTGTGGGAAGCAAGATGCTGGGCTAGGAGGGGCTGTAATGGAAGATCAAAAGATCTTCAGGGGGATGATGTGGTGTTGACAGTGATTCCCATATTTTGACAGCTGGTTGACAGCTCTGGGAAGGGCAGGGCTGACTCCACAGCTGTAATCAATCAAGGGCAATGGAGACTCTGATGGTCACCTGAGCTTCATTTGACCTTGATGGGACTTTGAATGGACACGGACTGATGAGATGGCTCACCTGAGCCTAATTTGGACTTAACAAGGGGCTAACAAGGCAGCTCACAGCTGAGCTGCATTTTGGATAATGGAACATCCAAGGATAAAAGGCAGCTTCAGAAGGAGCCAAGCACTACCTGACCCAGACCTATAGGACCCCAGACCTATAAAACACCCCAGAGCTATGGGACCCTGACCCAGACCTACAGGACCCCAAATCTACGGGACACAGACGGACCAGGACCTACAGAAGAAGGGGACTGCCAGGACTCTGCTGCAGAAGACTGGACTTGGAAGACTGGACTGTGCTTTGGGAGATTGAGCTGGAGTGGACTTGGACTGGAGACTTTGGACCTTTACCCACTAAGTTAAGTGGAGTTTTGGGGAGGGAAAGCCTATGGACAAGAGGACTTGCAGGGAATAAGTGTTTATAGCAATAAATTTGGTTAATTGCTATAGATAAGGAGTTCTGTGTTCATTCCTTTGCACACCACAGCTGTTGTTTCTAGAAATAAGGACATGTTAATTAGCCACAAAAGTGGGCATTGGGAGACGGAACATTTTTGGGACAGGACAGGGGCTTTGGACAATCCTGCAGGTCTTTTCTTACACTCTTACATTTTTACAGTGAGACATTCAATGTTATCATCAAGTTTGGCCTTAAGACTCAATTCACATGCTTCTTTTGTGGCAATCATTGCCGTGTCATTGGGGCTTCATGTGGAGACAAGAACATCCTGTTCCTACTGTGATCTGTGGTTACCCTAGAAGCAGCCTTGCCAACTGCACTCCCTGTCCGCCATCATACTGCTAGTATTGTCAACAGCTTCTGCTGCAACAAAAAGGAATGCTCGTGTCAGGACTTAGTGGAACATTGGAGCAGATGGCAGTTATCTCGGGGTGAAAGCTAATTGACCAAACGCTGGCATGTGGGCCCAGATTTCAAATAAATGAACTGCCGAGAGTCCAAAGCAGTAGCACCAAATGATTATGAGGCATGAGACAGCCAGAGAGGAAACATCTGCCTCAAGTCTACAGAGTGCCTTTGCAACAGAAAATCTCTTTTGATCTCAAGCTGGTAGTTGTCGGTGGTGTCCTGTAGATCAATTAGCTAATAAGTCTGTCCTGCTATTAGTTCCAACAGGATGCAGATTACAGTTGCATTTAACAAACACTCTGCTCCAGTCCTTCCTTATGGAGATCCTTCTCTGCCTTGCAACAACAATTATTAAACCACTCCAGGGCCTTTCATAGTTAATGATTTCCCTTCTTTGCCCCTGCTTAGTTTTCCTGATATCTCAAAGCACATATTTCCCAGGATTTCTAATCCCAAATGGTCAAAAAGTCAAATTCTCCCACCCACCCCCAAACCCAGAACCAAGTTTGGGTTGGGGGTTTTACTTGGGGGTTTTGTTCTTCCATCTTCTTGGCTATTAAAAAACAAATTTTGTAACATTTAGTTTGAGGCTGGGTTCCACGTGGCTGTGGCACCCAGAGACATAGTGGAAATGGAAAAGGTGCAAAAGAGAGCGACTAAGATGATTACGGGGCTGGGGCACCTTCCTTATGAGGAAAGGCTACAGCGTTTGGGCCTCTTCAGCCTAGAAAAGAGACGCCTGAGGGGGGACATGATTGAGACATACAAAATTATGCAGGGGATGGACAGAGTGGATAGGGAGATGCTCTTTACACTCTCACGTAATACCAGAACCAGGGGACATCCACTAAAATTGAGTGTTGGGCGGGTTAGGACAGACAAAAGAAAATATTTCTTTACTCAGCACGTGGTCGGTCTGTGGAACTCCTTGCCACAGGATGTGGTGCTGGCGTGTAGCCTAGACACCTTTAAAAGGGGATTGGACGAGTTTCTGGAGGAAAAATCCATTATGGGGTACAAGCCATGATGTGTATGCGCAACCTCCTGATTTTAGGAATGGGTTAAGTCAGAATGCCAGATGTAGGGGAGGGCACCAGGATGAGGTCTCTTGTTATCTGGTGTGCTCCCTGGGGCATTTGGTGGGCCGCTGTGAGATACAGGAAGCTGGACTAGATGGGCCTATGGCCTGATCCAGTGGGGCTGTTCTTATGTTCTTATGTTCTTATGACATGATTGAGACATACAAAATTATGCAGGGGATGGACAGAGTGAATAGGGAGATGCTCTTTACGCTCTCACATAACACCAGAATCAGGGGACCTCCACTAAAATTGAGTGTTGGGAGAGTTAGAACAGACAAAAGAAAATATTTCTTTACTCAGCGTGTGGTCGGTCTGTGGAACTCCTTGCCACCGGATGTGGTGATGGCGACTGGCCTGGACGCCTTTAAAAGGGGATTGGACAAGTTTCTGGAGGAAAAATCCATTACGGGTTACAAGCCATGATGTGTATGCGCAACCTCCTGATTTTAGAAATGGGCTATGTCAGAATGCCAGATGCAAGGGAGGGCACCAGGATGATATCTCTTGTTATCTGGTGTGCTCCCTGGGGCATTTGGTGGGCCGCTGTGAGATACAGGAAGCTGGACTAGATGGGCCTATGGCCTGATCCAGTGGGACTGTTCTTATGTTCTTATGGCTTTGTCTGCAGGCAATAACTGGACAAAGAAGCCATGTTGAGGGATTATGGACCAGGGGCCTAACAGGCATTAGTAAAAAGTGTATCATTGAACAGGGTTGTATACAACTTTCTGGCAAGGCTCTTAATGCAGGCCTGCACCAGGTTTTCTCCTGGGCCAAGAGGAAGGTAGATTCTGGAATCTGGGCTGAACGTAAGGGGACAGTGCATGGTTAATTCACTGTGCCTGAAGAAAACACATATGCAGTGTCTCTGCTGAGTAGGAATAAAGTGGCAAGCATGTCTATCAGTTGTGACTGGTTCATTACTCCATTTCATCATTCCCTGTTAAACACCTGATTGGCACTATAACTCTTTTGCTGAGTGGGCTACACAGGTACATGCTCTAAGAGAGCTCTACATGTACTGCATGCACATGCACTTGAACTTGTATGTACACATGTGCACATACAGAGAGTTGGACTGAATTGGAGCCAGTGGCTACAGCCCTCCTCCATTAAAAGCAAGGAGAGTTTTGCTACTGACTTCAGTAGAAGCAGGTGTGCATTCAATGTGTTTCGTAGGGTGTGCTCTGGAGATTAGTCCAGTGGAAAATATTAAGATAAACACTAACAGAAAAAGACTGTGCTTCAGCTTGGAAAGACACCAAATGTAGCCAGGTATTTTCTAATAACATGGGGAGGTAGACTTGGATTCATGTATGAGGCTCTAGAAGCTTCTTTGGAGTCTCACTGATGCAGCGATTTTCAACTTTTTTCATCTCATGACACAATGACAAGGTGTGTCAAGGCACACCATCGGTTTTTTGACAATTGACAAGGCACACGATGCTGCCAGCCGGGGGTTCACATCCCCCAAATGCCCTACTAAAAATGATCCTCCCCAAATTCCCACAGCGCACCAGTGTGCACAGAGGTTGAAAATGGCTTCACTAATGATACTCAAGTATGGTATAAATGTGCATTTTGCTCTTTCCTTTTTCCCATGCCCTGAGTAGGTCAGCTTTTGTTCTAAGGAAGAAAAACTAGTGCTTCAGGATGTTTTCATGTTGTTTTTTTTTAATTTACCATGGACACAATCCACTCACATTGCATTAAAGGGAACCTGATAGAGCTCAATGGAGTTTGGGTTTTCACCTCCTCCTCCTCATGTGCTCAGACAATATAACAGGCATTGGGGAAGGGAGGGGTCTGGATATGTGCCCAACCCAGCCCTCCTCCTCCAAAGAGAGCAAGTTCCTCATTCTCAGAATGTGGGTCGCTGGCAAGGCGTATAAGCAAGGCAGCTGGGAAAGCAGGTCTTAGTGGATCCCTTTGAAGACCTTCCACATGGAACTGTAGCACTCCCAGTAAGGGGCAATCATGTCCCCCTTAAGAATCTCTGGCTCCATTATCAATATTGGTCCTGGTCTGAGAGTAAGCGCAATGCAGTAGACTCTTTTTGTTGCTTGGAGATTGCTGCTTAAGGAAGAGGTACAACCAGTACTATTACAGCTCATAATGGATTTAAAGTCCAGCACGTGCTGAGTATTGTGCTACACCAGGGCTAAGCAGACTGGAAAGAGACAGTGGAGGCAAGCTTAATGTCATCTCTTGAAACACAACCTTTTCAGACAATTCACAAAGTCAGCTGCAAATCATCAACTGTTGAGGAGAGGAAGATCCAAGAGTGACCCACCCTTTGTGATCCACAAGGAAAAATGGCTAGACCAACATTTCAATTTTCAACATTTCTCATGGGACACTGACCTCTTTGGCCTTCTCTATGGTCTTCCCCTCTTGTGATGTCACTTCCAGCTTCTGGGAGACTCATCTGGGTTGTGCGACTCTGTTTCTAGGGTAACTGTCTGTAGTATCAAATTGTCTGTCCCTTTTCCTCCACCCTCTGTCAATTCATTACTACAGACAGTTGTCCCATCCAAATATTCCAACTCCCTTCTAATGCCCACTTTTGGCTAATTAACACCCTCCTTTTCCAAGAACAACAGCAGTCGTGTGCAAAAAAATGAACAGAACTCCTTATCAGTTGAGCAATTAACAAGAATTTATTGCTACCAACACAGACACTCCCTGCAAGTCCTCTTGTCCAGAGGCTTTCCTTCCCCAAAACTCCACTTAACTCAGTGGGTAAAGGTCCAAAGCCTCCAGTGCAAGTCCACGGTCTAATCTCCAAAGCACAGTCCAGTCTTCCCAGTCCAGTCTTCTGCAGCAGAGTCCCTCCTATCCAGCAGTGTCCTCTCCAGCAGAGTGTCTCCTCCAGTAGGGTCCTGGCAGTCCTCTCTTCTGTGTCCTCCAGCAGAGTCCTGGCAGTCCCCTTCTCCCATAGGTATGGGTCAGGTAGCGTCTCCCTCTGGGTCAGGGTAGCTCTTGGTCAGGTTCCCTCTGGGTCAGGGTAGGCTTTGGTCTGGTAGCTTTGCTCCTTCTGAAGCTGCCTTTTATCCTGCAGCCCCTTGTTAAGTCCAAATGCAGCTCAGCTGTGAGCTACCGCCTTAGCTCATTCAAAGTCCCATCAAGGTCAAATGAAGCTCAGGTGTCCATCCAGGTCTCCATTGGCCTTGATTGATTACAGCTGTGGAGCCAGCCCTGCCCTTCCCAGAGCTGTCAAACAGCTGTCAAAACATGGAATCACTGTCAACACCACATCATCCACCTGGTGATCTTCTGATCTTCCATTACAACAGTTGCCCTAGAAACAGAGTCACTCAACCCAGAGGAGTTTTTCAGCAATTTTCAACACTGTGCTCCAAATGTATGCAGTACACCTGCAAACCTTTCACAGCACCAATGTGAAAATATCTGGCCTAGACCATGACACTGCAGGTAACACGACAAGTATTTCCAACTGTAATAGAGCAATGCAGCCAAGTATTTCTCCTGCTGGGCTGGCTGCCATCCATTCCCTGTAATGGTGTTCATAGGAGACCAGTGGCAAAATATTTAAAAGAAACAATGGATATTGCATTATAAAAACAGAGCTGCAGATTCACGTTGACACAAGCAATAGATTATACTCGGCCCATATCTTAGGCACACTTGTGCAAATTCAACTGCACATGCTTGGCAGGAAAAAAAAATCTGCAGAGACCCCAGCCCTCAGAATGCCTCATAAGGGCATAAAAAGTCACTTCCAGTTTCCTCTGTGACACTGTAAGTCAGAGTCTCCAAACCCCAGCCCGGGGGCCAGATGCGGCCCATGGCGAGCCTCTATCCGGTCTGTGGCAAGCCTCTGATCCCCTGAGAGCCTCTGGCCCAGTTGACCAAATACAAACAGAGTTGTGCTTGTGGGGTGAAGGAATGGGAGTCCATTTAATTGTGTGCTTTATTTCTTGGGCTGTGTTCATGCTTGGAGAAGTCCTGGACATTTGAACCCATTCATTTATTCATTCATCTAAGTTCCATCTCTAATGTATTTATTTAAATTTTATATTTAATTTTTTTTTTCCAGCCCTCGACAAGGTGCCAGATACTTGATTTCGGCCCTTTGACCGAAAAGTTTAGAGACCCCTGCTGTAAGTGATCTTTTTTGGCCCTCCGAGGGCTGCATAAGGCTTTCAGAGGGACTGGTGGAGGGGGGCAGCTTGAGGTTGTGGCCTCGGGAAGAAGCAGGGCCAGGATTGATGGAAACTTCACTGCCAACTATATAGGATGCAGACCAGAGTCTGAGCCTCTTCATACATTACTTGCTCCAGTGCTGCTCTGTCAGTGTTTGGAAGCTGAAGTTAAGTGGGCAGTGCTGCACAAAGATACTGTGGGTCTTGGGACAAGCCATGCCCTGCATCCTCATGGCACCCACCCTGCCTACCTCCTGATGGCACACTGGGTACTACCATAGCCACAAGTACTGAGTGTTCAGGTCTCAGCCTGGCTGAATGGGTTTTTCACAAGTATGGGCCCTTTATTTGTGGCCAGCATGACCTGCCCCTGATTGCGCCCCTGCATGTAGACCACCATAAATGCATCATTCTTGCCCAACCAGGAGAGAGAACCATGTTCCACTGGAGATATCCAAGCAATTGGCCGGGTCTCACCCCCATGGTGTCAGACTGTGCAATGCAATGTTACTGCAGCTGTGGAGGAAGTAAAGGGCAAGAAGGCCCCCACTAGTCCCATAACATACGAAGGGGCCCCTCTGCCACCTCTTCTTCCAATTACACAGGCCTACAAAATTGAGGGTCAGAAAAGATTTTCCCAAACTTTATGGTGGTTTGATATGAATTTGGGGTGCCGATTCCAAAAATGGCATCCGTTTTGCCCTATCACATCTAGTTTTGGAGATATAGTATAGCCTCATTAGTGAATGGTTCAAGCAGCTTCCTCATGAGGTAGCCATGGTGTAGGCTTCCCATGAGGAAGTTACTTGAACCATTCACTAAAGAGGCTATGCCGTGTCTCCCAAACTAGACATGATAAGGCAAAACGGATGCCATTTTTGGAATCGGCACCCCAAATATACCCAGGAATTGGCGTAATGTTTAAGGAAGCAAAATGTGTGTTGGCCTGTGTTATCAGTAGCTGGTTGTGCAATCAAAAATCCAGGCCTGTTTAGATATACCCAGATGTGCCTCTTGTAAGAGAAGCCTCAGTGTCATGCCCAAGAAGAAGGAGTAAACGTGGGATTGAAAAGCATCCGTAATATCCCATGGGAAAAACTCCCTACAACCAAAATTCTCTGCAAAAAGGAATAAATTGTGCAACTAGAATGTTGGAACCACTTAGTGTTCGAAAGTGCCTCCAAACTTTCAGCCACATCACAAAATCCTGTACACTTTGCTTTTTGGCAGTGCAATCTTTTCTACATCTTTGAAAAGCTATGGTGTTTTTTTCCCCCTTACTCCATCAGATGGGGGCTGACTTCTAAAAAGCAAATTTACTTCTTAAAAAGTATGTTTGTTAGGTGTTTCCCCCCCTCCCCACTCCTCCCCCAAATTAATAAGCGCCTGGAAGAGGGATGTAGCCAAGAATGCTTAGTACTCTAGGCAGCTGCTAATTGGTTGTTAGGAGACTGGAGGGGGGGAGAGGGAGAGAATTATTGCTATTATAAACCAAAGCATGTAAAGGACAAGAAAACTATAGAAATATAGAATTCCTCTGCAAGGGAAACGAAAGATCTCAAAGCTCTGTTTAATGAAAAGAACAACCTCTGAAGATTTCTTACAAGCTGCAAAAAAAGTAGACCAAAAACAGGCCAAGTTTGAAATAAAATAAAAATAAGCTTGGGAAAAAGTCTGTCCTCCCCCTCTTATTTCTGTTTAAAAAGGAAGTTTTTAAACGTTTATGGACTGAGAATCCAACCCTGCCACCAAAGGCTGGTTCTGGCATTGCTTCTCTGTGTTTGCAGCTTCAACTACAACCTTACACAAAACAGAACCAGAGCCATGCTATGAGGAACTGTGCAACTAATGGTTCCAAGAGAATGAAGCGGCATTCAACTTGCTTTGTTTAAACAGCCATACACCCACAGAGGTGCATGGAAACCACTTTTGACACAGAGAACTGAACTACATGTTACACAGGAGAGATGTGATCGGAACTCCCATCATATATTGCTTTTTCTTTAACGTAGCCATGGAAAGGTTCATTCTGGATCTGGGCATGTGGAACTTAAGCTCCCCCACCCTGCTATGATTTCAGTGGAAATCTACAGACAAAGGTGCTGTTAGTCATGGAGGCAAAAACATACAGGCACATACATATATCTGTGTATATCTCAGTACATGTTGAGAGGGAATGACTTGCCCAAGTCCACCACTGAATTCACAAGCATAATACAAGAACATGGAATGTGTTGCTTAATGACAGGGATTCATTTCCCAAAGCCCGTTGTTAACCAACGGTGTCATTATATGAACATACCTACAGGTACTTACCTGCTCATGGTGTGCGAGCCTGGGAGCCTCTCCTGCAGTCTCTCCCTCTGACTTGGCTCCCACATGGCTGAAGCAGCTTGTAATACTGCCCAGTGATCTCCCTCCATGGCCTCCCAAAAGCTTGCATGCCCAAATAAGCCCACCAGAAACCTTCCGAAACACCCACTGCCACACACTTGAAAGTGCTGACTGCTCCACTGGCTGAATATCACCCCAGTAGGCATCATGTAGGGCCAGCTTATGGGCTTGCAACAAGCCGGAGCAACCAGCACTTTCAGGTTTGTGAGCAGCTGAAGTGGGGCAGTTTCAGAGCGCTCTTGGCAGGCTTATTTGGGCACACTCACTCTCAGGCAAACCACTGAGGGATCATTCTATATGTCAGTGGTTCTCAAACTTTTTAGCACCAGGACCAACATTTTAAAAGGCCCCCGCAGAAGTGATGTCATTCACCTGGAATTGATGTCATAGCTGGAAGTGACATCTTCAAACAGGAAAATTTTAACATCCCCATACGACAAAATCAAATCAATTAATTACCCTGCACATGCCCGATCTCGTCTGATCTCGGAAGCTAAGCAGGGTCAGGCCTGGTTAGTACTTGGATGGGAGACCGCCTGGGAATACCGGGTGCTGTAGGCTTATACCATAGTCTTTCGAGACTGAAGGTTGCCAACCAATTAACTGTTAAAAGTGTACAATAAGTATAAGTTTAAAAATTTATTTGAAATAAAGAAGATCCCTCCTAATCCTCCCAAGCAGTTGCTGCTCTATTGTAAAGATGGGTTTTTACTCCTAGTGAATTAACCTATCACAACAGTTGTGAAAATCCCGCTCCCTTCAGTCTAGAAACCTCACAGAGGCCTATGAAGTATTTAAATCAAAACATTTAGCTATAACAGGGCTTCTGCCACTCACATCCCTCCCATTTATCTCTCTAGGCTTCTTTTAAAAAGAACAGTTCTTTCTACAGGTTTTCACAAGGAAGATTCTACCCTAATTAACTGTAATCTTCAGAGATTGCGTTTTCCTTTGAGATTTAAAAGCTGGCAGGGGGCTGTGTCTGGGCAGAAAAGGAGATTATTAAAACTTTAATAATGTGAGCCTTTGAACCTTCCCAAATTCTTTACAGTTTTTTTTCCCCTCACATCTCTAACCCAGATGCCTGCATTATAAAAAACAAAAAAGCACACTAAACACTGTGCAAGCAACATGAAACTATTTGTTTACACTTTTTAGTTCTTTCAGTGAATGGCCCTTTTAAAAGTGATACGAAACAATGCCTGCAGTTCACAAGGAATATGACATGGCTAAGATGATTCGTCACCGGCAGCCATTTCCCCCTCACCAAAACTGAACATTTTCAAAAAAAAGGAATAGGAAAGCTCCACAGTACTAGGGAGATGGGGGGTTGATATGTTTTATCTGAAAATTTGGTTGTTTGGAAGTCAAACCTGTCTCTCTTTTGTTGCAATCTCAAAAGTTTAGTAAGGGGATAAGGAAATGACTTTTGGGAAGCCCACCTTGAGCTCTTGAGAGAATTGCAATCTTATCCTTAAAAACAAAACATCATGAGAACTTTTGACATGCCAAGGTAGTTGCCAGGGTCCTCACACCTATGCAAGTATTTGCTTCCTACCCTACTCCCAACCTTCTTGATAGAAGGGCAGGAGGTCTGGCTCAGTTGGTAGAGCTGCCGCCTTGTATGCCTGAAGATATGAGACTGCCAGTTTGAAACAACCGGAAGTACCTGAGAACTGACGACACACTGATATACTGATGAGCTGACCCTCGGTGGCAGAGAGGAGTTGCCCTCAAGTGGAGTGTGGGAGGCGAAGGGCCAGAGAGAGGCCAGACTGGGAAGGAATCCAGCTGGAAGGAGGAGTTCTATCAAAGACTAGAACTATTCAATTGTAAAAATCCCTACAGGGGTTTAGAACAGCCTGCCTATGTAAACCGCCTTGGATTAAAGTCTGAAGAGAAATCTGATGACCAAAGAAAGGCAGTATATAAATACCTGTATAAATAAATAAAATAGAGACAGGTCCTTTTCCTTTGTGTTTATAATATATGTGAACATTCCATGACTTCACAATAAGTGACCAATAACTAAAGATCTCTGGCCAGAGGAAGTTAGTAAGAGATCAAATGCAATAGCTATATTCACCTCCTGTCTTGTTTTTTCAAAATTCCTCACAATTCTGAACACAAAGCTGCTCCCTGATTGACGTGGCACAAGACAATATTTCCATCTGAAGGAAAATGAAAGAAAATCGATAACTGGACTTGGAGGCTGTACAAAATGAATCACTTACAGCTACGGTTCCCAAACTTACCATGGTCTTGGCATCCTTCTTTTGTGGTGGCCTCTTCCCGGCTCTTCCAGGCGCCGCCATTTTGGATTGTACAGCAGTCAGGCACACAGACAATGGTACTCTGTTGGAAAATTGTTGAGACCCTTATTATTCCATTATGCAACATGATATAGGGTTGTATCCTAAGATTTCTTTCCCCTTGTGAAATGAGCTTCTTCCTACCACAGGATGAAAGCAACCTTAGGATACAACCCTTTACATTTACCTCTGGCATGGCCTGGTCTTAGGCAGTTGATTGATCCAGGTATCACCAGCAAACAGTCCTAGAAAAGACATTGTGCTGGGGAGCAGCACTTGTAAAAAGTCCCTCTTTCCCCAGTGAGCAGAGTTGCCCAGTTATTATAGAGCTACTACAAAGTGCAAACACAACCTGGGAAGACTGACCTAAACTCATGCCTGTTTAGGGAAATAGGAATTATGAAACAATGTTAAAACTTCTAATATGCACATAACCCAAGTCGCAGAGGCAACCCTGGTGTAATTTTGAGGCACGGAGAATCTGGAGGACCTATCCTGGGGCCTAACTGAAGAAGGTCTGAGGATGAGGAAATAGAGTGTGGGCCACTCTAAGGCCAAAAGGTATTCTGCAACTGGGCTGTCACACGTATGGTTTGTGGGTCCAGTAGGTTTGCAGTGGGGGGGGGGGAGGTGATGCAGGCTGAATGGTAGAACATCTGAGTGTTCAGATTGCAATTCAGTGTCAAATACTGTGAGCAATCATGAGACAGCTTTCTGAAAGCAGTGAACTTGGCAAAATAACCAAGAGGTTTAAAATGCTGGAGCAGGAGTGTAATTACAAGGTAAGGTTACCATTCATTCATAATTTTTATTCACTGTTCATATTTTGGGAACACTGCCCATAGTAAATAGAAAATGTTATTATGAACTAAGTATAGCCCATATTTTTTTGTGAAGGCCAAACTGTGTGCATTTGAAGTTGGACAAGAGTTCTTAAGAGAGTTGAAAATGGTAGGAGGCCAGCTTCACTTCCCATGGTGTGCATACATATTTCTTTTCACCCACTGTTGCCTCTGCTAAACAGGTTTGGCAGGCTTATGAAACAATATGAAAACCTGCAAAACCTATGTAACAAGCAAAAGTGAGATAAGGGAACCCTACAGAAGCAGCGATCCTTCTTTCAAACCGTCTTCAGATCTTTGTCTTTGACCTGTACAAACTTAAATCAACTCCTGGCTTTTGTTTCCAAAATTTGTGTGAGGAAAACAAAGGCTTCTGAAGGAGCTACAAAGAGTATCAGCCAGTATTTAATCAAGCAAGCAAGCAAGCTCAGCTGGCGCAAGGGTCTGGGGGACATGGGGAGCGTGGGAAGGAGGCGAGAGGGAGACGTTCTGGGGTGGGGGAGGGAAGGTGGCAGGCATTACTGGGAGCATGCAGATGGAGAACAGGAGGTGGGGCTAGGATCTGACAGTTATGCAGGATCCTAACCCCATTCCCAGGCAGCCCAGGGCATTCCCAGGCTGCTTGGATTTGCTGAGACTCCAAGGCGGAAGTGACATCACAAGAGGTGGAGACCTCAGAGAAGACTGTAGAGGTCAGTGTGCCACGAGAAGAAAAATATTGAAAATGGCTGAATTAGAGCTTCAGCAACTGGCATGGTTAACGTCCATAAGCAACTTCATCATCATGAAATCTGTCCATAAGTAACTTCTGTAATGGAAGATCAGAAGATCATCAGGTGGATGATGTGGTGTTGACAGCGATTCCCTGTTTTGACAGCTGGTTGACAGCTCTGGGAAGGGCAGGGCTGGCTCCGCAGCTGTAATCATTCAAGGCCAATGGAGACCTGGTTGGACACCTGAGCTTCATTTGACCTTGATGGGACCCGAGCTAATGAGGTAGCTCACAGCTGAGCTGCATTTGGACTTAACAAGGGGCTGCGGGATAAAAGGCAGCTTCAGAAGGAGCAAAGAGCTGGCCAGAAGCGGGACGCTGACCCAGCCGTAAGCTGGACCCTGACCCAGAGGGAGACGCTACCAGACCAAGAGGGCTACCTGACCCAGACCTACAGGAGAAGGGGACTGCCAGGACTCTGCTGGAGGACACAGAAGAGAGGACTTCCAGGATCCTGCTGGAGAGAACACTGCTGGAGAGGAGGAACTCTACTGCAGAAGACTGGACTGGGAAGACTGGACTGTGCTTTCGAGACGGGATTGGACTTGGACTGGAGGCTTTAGACCTTCACCCACTGAGTTAAGTGGAGTTTTGGGGAGGGAAAGCCTCTGGACAAGAGGATTTGCAGGAAGTGTCTGTGTTTGTAGCAATAAATTCTTGTTAATTGCTCAAACAGATAAGGAGTTCTGTGTTCATTCCTTTGCACACCACAGCTGTTGTTTCTTGGAAAAGGAGGGTGTTAATTAGCCAAAAAGTGGGCATTAGAAGGGAGTTGGGATATTTGGACGGGACAAATTGGCGTGATCGGCAGGAGTCGAAAATTAGGATAGGACAACTTCACAATCATGAGCAACTTCACAACTAAATACAGAGACTGTGTCGGGCACACAGGTAAAGGCACTTACTACATTGCCGCCCGGATTGGAAAGCCCTGATGAAATAAAGCTGGAATCCACAGGCACAACTACTAGTTCTGCAGTAAATTACCCATGATTAGTAACTTCATAACACAAAACAATTGCCTTAAAAAAAATTTTTTTTTTACCTCCGTTGGATTCTTTGATTGAAACTGTGCAGACTAAAGGCTGAGTGAGACCGCATAGAGACCTATCATCTTGGGGAGCTGGTGAACTGAAAATAAAATTTAAAAAAGAGAAAGGCTGTAATTACTGGGCACACCAGCTAGTCATTTAATGAAATCACACACCAGCTTCGTGTTAATGGGGGGGAGGGGGGTTCGGTAACAGCTACAGGCACCAATTAAAACGATAATATGCAGCTTTTGTTGATATCTTTACATTTGGTTTGCTGTGTTTCTCCCTTTCATTACTGAGTCCAGTTGATTTTTTTCCATGGCCAGCTAGGATGAACTGTGAAGGGGAATAGAAAGGAGATTAGCAATGGCATGAATGGGAATAGTCTTCCTGAAGTGACACTGTACATACTGTGCATGTCTGGGTACTCAGGTTCAGTCCCTGGCATCTCTGATGAGAAGAATTTGAGGCCAGAATACACTAAGGAAAGTTGACTCCTACACAACTTTCCAGCACAGGCATAAGGGCAATGCAACTCCGAGGTAGGGGAACAAACATTGCCTTACCTTGAGGAGGCTTCCATGACTGCCCCCCAACTGCAGGATGTAGCACATGCTCCACTGGCACAGATATCGCTGTGCCAATGTGACATGCACTGCCAAGAAGGCCTCCTCAAGGTAAGGGAGTGTTTGTTTTCTTACCTTGGGTATGCATTGCACTCAGGTCAGTGCTGGAAAGTTGGTTAGGATTGTGCCCTAAACCAGTAATTTTCAATGCTTCCTTCTCACAGCACACTGAACTCTATGGTCTTCTCTATGGTAGTCCCTTGTGATGTCATTTCCTAGAGACTCTTCCAGGTTCTATGGCTCTGTTTCCAGGACAAGATCGTAGCAAATTGTCCGTCTTTCTCTGCCAACAGAGAGGGACAGACAATTTGTTACTACAGACTTGTGCTGCAGAACCCGGAAGAGATTTTCAGCAATTTTCAACCACTGTGTTTCAAACTCCTGCGGCACACCTGCAGACCTTTCATGGCACACCAGTGTGCCACGGCACACCACACACAGTATCACAAGCATAACTGTAAACCTACGGACCCATGAAACACAACTGAAATATTTGTGGAAACAGTGACATTCATTTTTGGGTCTATATTGTTTATTGTGATTTAATTTGTTTTTTTGTGTCTTGTGAGCTATTTGGGGCACAAATGGTTGTGGAAACACGGGGTGCAGATCCAAAGTGATGCGAATGATGCTATGGACCAGGACATAGTTTTTGAGTTTGCCCACTTGGTTGACATTCACTCCCGCTGGCTATGTAGAGATGTCAGCCTAAGGCAGGTTGACCTCATAGCCTGTTTGTAGCCTGTACGGATCAGAGATATCCAATAAGCAAACATGATCTCCCAGGAGAGTCCCTTGTAAACACGCACCTCATGCAACAGTTTATGAATGACATAGGTGTGCATAAAGCTGCCTCAGGCAGAGTCAGACTGACTGACCCACTCAGCTCAGTATTGTCTACACAATGTCTGGTAGTGGCTCTCCAGGGATTCAGACAGGAGACTTTCCCAGCTCTGCTAGAGACGCCAGGCACAGGACCTGGGACCTTATGCACTCAAAACCTGTGCTCAGTCACAGGTTTGGAAACAGGCAAAAGAACGAGAAGTATTAATTATTAATCAATATAATTAGTAATACTAATTATTAAAGGAACTAATATTTACAAGCTCCTTCCTACATTTGAGAACTTTCTTCAGGGTAGCGCAGGGAGCACAGACTCTTCCTTTTCTTCCCCCTCTGTTCTGATTCCTTCTGACACCTTTGGATCAACAGGGCTCCTTGGTGGTGGGGAGGACTGTTCACATAAGCCCGGATGGTGCAGCAAATGGCCCTTGCGCATTCCGCCCAATCCGTCTGGGGTCAGCCTTCATTTCCTTCGTATTTTCTCTCCCCAGGAGGCTGCCGGCAACTTGACCAAAGAACAGCTCTCTATAGAATTCCTGTTATTAAAGATTGCTCTTCTCTGTTAGCAGGACACATGTATCTTAGAAACTGTTCGAGGAAAATGAAAGAGAAAACATTTTTGCGGTGTCTTTTTTTTAATTAAAAAAATCCGTGGCTTCTTCTCATCTCAGCTCAGGAGAGCTGACCTTTTGGTTCCCCAGACATTAACAGAATTTTTTTTTTTCTTAGAGGTTCCTTCATGCAATATCTCCTGGACCTGACAATGAATTTGGGATTCATTTCTGTCTTCCATGGGTTTTAGAAATGCAGCAACTATTATTGGATTTGCACTGAAGGTCATGATTCCAACTCATTGTTTCAGGAGCAGAATCAAGAGCCCACCACTTTATTTGTTGTGCATGAGATGTCGCTCTCCACTGAGTCTCTCTTGCATTTTTTTTACGTGAACATTTGGCTGCTGGGAAGAGAAAAATTAGAGTTCTGGCCAATGTAGGTTTTACAGTTGAATTATAAATCTGATTGAAGGAAGACCTGCCTAATGTGCGAAAACACATTCATTTGGGTCTGAGTAGGAGTCGGTTTGATCTACAAAGCAGTCTTTGCTTCAGCAACTAGCAGAGTTAGGATAAAAAAAAGGAATAAACTGTTCATGGACCTCATTGTCACAGGTCATTATAATGACATTTTGCATGAGTGAATTTTTGTGGAGGATGAGGTGAATATATGGAGGACTGGAACTGTCAAGTCTACGGGCCATGAAAGTTAAGACGTGAGGCTGCAGCTCCCGCCCTCCCCCCCATGCTTGATGTTGTTCTGTTGTGCCAGTCACTCTTTCAGAATACTTGAACTTCCTGTCTTTTCAGCTGTCATTCTGAGCCATTGAGATCCTTGCTTTCAAGAGGCAAGAATGCTGTACTTAATGAAAGGCTCTATATGCTCTTGATTCAAGATAATAGGTGAGCGGCATCTTCCAGACAGAGGATGGTGGGTTTACTGTCAAAGTTTTACTATCGCTTAAAACATTTGCTATTGTTTGACCATAGTAGCTTTGGGAGACTTTCAGGCTCCAGAAGCCTGCTATAGACTTTTACAGGGTAAGCCAAACATTTAAAAGCACAGGTCATTCCAATGGTTCATTCTTTATTTGGGTTCAGCTCAAAAATGATTAACGCTACAATCCCATGCAAGTCCCACTGCACTAAACGGGGCTTACATTTGAGAAGACATGCCTAGGATTGCACTGTTAATAAAGGTTAACCTCTGAAAGAAACACTCTAAAGTCTTCCAAGAGAAATATGCTGGCACCATTGCCAGAGAGTTTATAAGTTGGATTCCTTGCACACTGTACAGGGAATTACTGCTGTGATGGCTTTGGAAAGGATTTTCTGTTTTGAGCAGCCCTTCATGAGCCACAGAGCTCCCAGAATCCTAAATCCACAAGGAGAGGCTCAAACCTTAGGCTGATTAAAGCTAAGTAAATCTTGGACCGATGTCCACGTTTCCCATTCCTCTGCCTCACCTTGAACAGCGCTTTTATGAATGGTGTGCAATGTTAAGCCTAGTCTGAACCCTGTCAGTGATTTGTTAAAATGGAGAGGAAGCCTGGAAAATGTACCCTGTTAAACATCTATAAGGAAGCGAAGGGGAAACTTTGACTCTTGGGGACATTAAAATGCAGGAAGACAAAGGACACTTTTAGCTGGAGTGTGGAAAAATCACAGCCAGTCAGGTCAAGCTGACCCGACCTGCTTGTCTCCTGACTGTCCTGGAAGTGACTTAGGTCAATTACAGTCATGGGCGATGGCAGCATTTTCCAACTATGTTATTTTCTTCTCTGCTAACCTCATGTGGAACCAAAGACTCTGTTGACTTGAGCTGCCGTCTGGCAAAGTGGCATGGAATTGACACACTCTTGTCATGCTAGATATGACCTGTAGCTTGTGCAGTGTGAAAAACTGTCCGCTCACCTTTATGGCAACACCAGCTCCATTATTGCCTTGTGCTCCTGAAGGTGAGCGATAAAGCTTCCTGCACTTTAGACGGCACGTAGGGTATAGATGACACGATTGAATGCTCAGGCACATAAAAATGATCCCTGGACTTAAAAAAAAATAATTAGACATCAGGCAGAAAGTTTTTAACCTAGCATTACTTCCAATGTGCTAGATTTTTATGTGCAGGGAATGCATTTTCATGAGGAAGCATTTGAAAACACAATTCCCCCAGGTATAATGGTATTGTCCAGGAGCAGTTTTAGTGCATGATTTGTTGACTGTGACGCTTTTCCCATACCTGACTTTCATGTTCAAAACATGAACATGGTAGCATCACTGTGGGGGTGCAGGAGTGTGGACCACACCATGTCATGACCTGGGGGGGTGACACAACTACTGGTAAAAATTGTGAAAACTTGATATTTTCAAATAATGCCATCATGTTATATCATTCATTGTGGAATTCCATTCAGAATGCAATGAAACAAACCATGTTTAAATATCTGTATTCTATCAAATGTTATGGCCAAATAACTAGAAAATGAAAACACAACTGCCTTATGTAACAAAAAGTGAATTTTTTAAACTCAAATCTGATCAATGACACTGATTGTTCAGAGAGCCAAAGAGGTGTTATTAAGACACAGCAGGGAACCAATAGGGG
The DNA here is from genome assembly GCF_035046505.1 of Tiliqua scincoides. Lineage (NCBI taxonomy): Eukaryota > Metazoa > Chordata > Lepidosauria > Squamata > Scincidae > Tiliqua > Tiliqua scincoides. Next base: position 17,707,729 of record NC_089825.1, read on the forward strand.
TGTTCGTATGAGTCCATCTCATTTCTGTGTATCAGAGCTAGTACTAGAAATCTTATTCAAGTTGTGTGAGTGTCATCAAGTTGGCCACTGATTTTTTGTTGGTTACTGATTTGTTGGGTGATCTATACTGTGATATATTAAAATAAATAAACAATGTTAATGGAGGTTACACCAATCCTAGTTATGCCACTGCATTTAGGCTGTGTATTTGATATTGTAATGTATTCTGTATGGCCTGGTACAGGAGGAGGTCCGTCATGCAATTATCTCTTGCACCAGGTGATGCAAACCCTAGTGTCGCCTCTGCATGAACTCCATCTTCTTTTGGTGTACACAGAAAATCTGGTGCCCTCCAAGTCAAAAGCAGCATTTGCTTTGAGTACACCAGAAATGGATTTGCAAACTTCTACGCACTGCTTTGCCATCGTAATGCTGTACACTTGACCACCTCTCTCACAGAATCCTCCATCCAGCATACATTAGAGCTTGAACATGTTGCCCAGATCTAGAGATGCAAACCGCAGAAGAGTGTTTTGCACAAGAATGGCCAGGCAATGAATGCAAGTTTTACAAGCGACTGGGAGGGGTGTGTTACATTTTATTAACAAACTTTGCAATTTCCCGATAGACAAATAACTTGCAGTCTGATCACTACTAGTGACCAGTTCTGCTTATATTACCTGAAATTAATCTGGAAGCATTGCAAGTAATGAGACTGGAGCTTGATGCAGTTCTTCTGGAAACCCAGATGTGTTTGGTTTCACTCCCGGAGATTCTGTTTGTGTGGACTAGTTACACCAGATCCAGACTTTGTGAAATGCATGGATTAAGGGCCCGATCCTACCTTGCCCATCCTGCCCCGGGGTCAGCACTCAGTGTTGCAAATGTGTCGTAAGGCACGACTGTGACGCTCTGTGACTCTCTGGGAGACTCTTTTGGGTTTTGCAGCTCTCTTTCTAGGGCAACTGCCTGTAGTGACAAAATGCCTGCCTCTTCCTCCACCAAAAGAGATTTTCAGCTATTTTTCAACAACTGTGCTCCAAACTCCCATGGCACACCTGCAGACATTTCATGGCACATCAATGTGCTACAGCAACATGTAGCAACTATTACCCTGCATGTGCCTGATCTCGGAAGCTAAGCAGGGTCAGGCCTGGTTAGTACTGGGATGGGAGACTGGGAGACTGCCTGGGAATACCCGGTGCTGTAGGCTTATACCGTAGTCTTTCGAGACTGAAGGTTGCCAACCACACTGGTTGAAAATCACTTGCTCTAATTAAACAGTATCATCAGTTCCTAAGATGTCAGGAGCATAGTGGTGGCGCATTGTCCAGACGCCCATGATTTCAGAACAGTATCCTTACTGAGTGAATCCCGTGGTGCATCGAACCCTGCTGCTCCTTCCTTCTTTCTCTGCATTTTCCTTCTGGTTCTGCTGTGCTGTTTTGAAACAGAGCAGCAGAGCAGGAAGGAACAGGGAAGCTGGGAGGAATGGAAGTAGGATTGTACTTCCCTCAGCGTTCTTTTTTCACCTTGTTCTGCCACTCTGTGTCAAACCGCATAGATTAGTGGAGCCAGGAGAAACAGATAAAGGGGGTGCTTGGGACCCAGGTGAGGTGGAGGTGGCCAATGGACACAGAATACTACTTGCACCCATGTTCCACCTGAGACAGCCCATCTTACCATCATTTGGCAAGACTTGATCATCACAATGCCACCAGACACTGGTGCATCTTGAGGGGTAAGTTGAGTGCCGAAAGGATTGGGGAATGAAAGCAGACCAACTGCTCTTAACCAAAATTTGCCTATTAGACATTTAGTTTGACCATAATGTGGGTTCAAAGCAATGGTAAGCACAAACCATGGTCCACCGTGATTACTGAATTGAGCACATAGGGAGCTGAGTCCAGAGCGGAAGATGGATGTGAGCCTTGTGTCACCATCATGTGCACAAGACATGTGGTCCACCACTGAGCTATAGTCTTCTATGATGTCTTGCTGTAAACTGTTAACTCAAAAATTGTAGGAAGATTTACTCCTAAAGCACACAGCAAGCATAAAGAGCAACAACTGTGAGTTAGATCTGAAATAATGTTTAAAGCATACAACTGTAAATGAGAATCAGAACATATTGTAAGTAAAACACATTTTATTTCAAATTTGAATGTTGATACAGATGAGCCGTTAGACCCTGGTAGTTAACATGCAGCCTACAAGGCCCTTTTTGGTGGCCCCCAAAAGCCCCACCACAGCCCCCTCTGCCTCTTCCTGCTGCACTGTTCTGGTTTCTCCTTTGGAGAAGGAATTATCCTGAGCCAGCCTGCATCCTGAGGGCCAGCTGGGGATCAGGCCAACCAGGAGAAGTGACAAAAAGTTCTACTTCTGCCCAGGGCCTCTGAGAGGAATTTTATCAGGGGGTACACAGTTTCTTTTGGGCCCCTTTGCAAAGCGGGGGGGGGGTGAAACAGTGGGGGAGGGTGGTGACGGGCAAGCAGAATAGGCAGGGAGGGGCAAAACAGGGCAAGGGGAGAGTAGAGACACCTGGAAAAGTCTTTGGAGCCCAGCTCTACCAATCCATGTGGCATCAGTAGTGTCCCCAGCATCCCATGCAGGCAGCAAAGAGTAGATAGGGAAACATAAGATCCCAGGAAATTTCTGGGCCCCCTCCTTTGGCTCCAGGGCCCCCCTTTGGACCCTGGGCCTGGGTAAAATTACTCCCTTTACCCCCCTCTCCTAGGCCCTGCTTCTTGGTCCCCTCCAGGATTCCTCAAGTCTACGCCAGCTCTTTCGGTTTACAGAGAAAATTGAACAACTAAATGGCTCCCTGTTCCGAAAGGACTTGTAGTCTAAAATAAGGAAGTTGCCTCTTTTCCTGATAGGCTAGCTCTCCACCAACAGGAAAGGATTCCACCCACTGCCAGCCCACCTGTCAGCCCAAAGCAATGACACTTGCATCAGATGGTGACTTCAGAGCAGTGGCAAACGCAAGAGGGTGTTCCTGATGGAGCCACACTGAGGATTAGAAGGGATTGGATTGAAATGCAGTGATCTGGTCCCCTACTCCCTTATGTTGCACCTTCCTTATGTTGCACCTATGAACTCTTGAAAAACAAAGCAGAAAGCATGGAACACACCAAAAGCACCCAGCACGTTCCCCACATTCTAATTTGTTTAAAGAGCCCCTAGGAGGAAGGAGCAAGGTCAGGAGGGTGCTCTTTCTGCAGGAGGGGTGTGGCAGCCCAATAGGTCAGCCAGCCTTGCCCCTACCTTGCCCCACTGGCACTGCCCAGGAAAGAGTGCCTGATATCATTCTGCAGCGTGTGTAGGTTTGCCACGAGACCATCTTTTAGCCTGGATTTTGTCACCTTCCGAAACTTGTCAGCGCAGCACAGAAAGAAGGTGAGAGCTATTGGAAGATGGAATGTGCTTTCTAGACAATGTTGTGCGTTCCTTCCATTCGTGGTTGCAGCAAATACAAAAGATCAATTTAAGTATCAGTTGTGAAAATGCTCAGTGAATGCCGATGCCGATGCTGACCAAAGTAGAAACGGCAATACGTAAAGCATACGGGCAAACCACACCATCAAATGCACCCCTTGCTACAGCCACAAAAGGAGAGTGATCCTGGTCTGAACTAAACTGTTCGCTGCAACGGTTTCACTTCTGTTGTCATCACTCTCATGCTGCTAATTAACGTGCATCTGTTTTGCATTTGAAATTTACAACACTTGCCCGCTTCAGCTTCGGTAGTTTGCATCTCGCACTAAACATGTGTTTGTGTTTACTGCAGGCAAGGTCTGAATGCTTTTGACTTCAAATTGCATGAATTTATTGTCTCCATCAACAGAGCATTTGTGAGACAGGCCTGAATTAGTTAAAAATGGTGGAAAGTGCAACCCTTTGGATGCTATTAAGGAGAGGCCCCTGTTGGGGGGTTGCAAGGCCTGGTTTTCAGAATCTTGCAGCTCAGCAAAATCAGATACCAAACCTCTGGAAAGCAGCCCATAACTGCTCCTCTATGAAACACCTTGTGCATCTTCCACAGGAAGATGAAGAGAGGGGCTTGCAACGGAGCAAATTAAATTCAAGGTCCAAGTGATGTAAGACAGAAAATGCCATTAAAGTGTGGGACAGCAATGCTTTGAAGCATTGGTGTATCACAGAACACTGTTCTGGTTTGCCTGTTCCTCTGGGTGTCATGTCTTCTTATGTCGTAGCCGCACTGAAGGCAATATTGAAAGTCACAGAACTAAAACCGAAATCCTTCTGGAATCCAAACTATATTCTCTTGAATAACAACTATAGCCTTTTTCTGTCTTTTATTTGAATGCATGATGTATGACATGCTTCCATATTTGTGTACATGGCACTGGATGCCTTCTGCAAGAGCATGAATCGGGCCAGTAACATCACTTGAAGCAGACCTCACTGTCCAATGCTAACTGGGCTTTATGAACAATGGTTCTGCTGTCATCAGAGGCCATACAGTGGCCATTTCAGAATGGTCACCACAGATGGCAACTGTGTCAGAGGCGCACTGGCACAGCTGGCTAGGTACAGAACCATAGGTAAGCTGACATTGGGGGTGGGCAGTGGGAGGAATGGGGTGGGGAGGGGGAGGAATGGGAGAGTGTCTGTGCAGGGAGGAGGTGGATCCCAGCTACACTGGCACGTGCAAAGACCCTTTCCCCATTCTTCTCCTCTTCCCTCACACTCCTTATAAAATGGCTGGCGCACGCCCAAGGAGATGATTGGGTCAGTGGAGGCTTGTCCCAGGGGAAAGGAATAAAAGTCCTCTTACTTCAAGGAGACTACTGGAACACCACCACCCCCCGGCAGGATGTCGAGCATGCTTCATTGGCACGGCCACATTGACAGGGAAGGATTTAGTTAGGATTGGGCTGTCAGTCTAGTAGACTTTTTATCTGTCAGAGCAATCATCCCACACTCCATCAGGCTAGCATGGAGGAAGCCTCACCGGACTCTTGCTCCTTGGAAAATTCCACGGGCAGCTGCACCTCGCTTGCACAGCACATTTGACCCCATACCATGAACAAAAGCCACATCCTGGGAGCTTCTAACTTGAACTAAATAACCAAGTTGCTTACTAAGGGTACAACAAAGAACTTGTAGCAATCTCAGGAGGTCAGTTGTAACCTGAAGCACAAAGGGTGCCTTGAGCCATGGAGCTTGGCCATAGAGTTGGTGAAGACAGCTAGGGTTGGGGGCCTTTCATTTGTGTTGCCAACAACTTGGTTGTGCAAAACAATTGTGGCAGTGGCGTACATAGGGGGGCAATGGGGCAAAAGCACCAGGTGCCAGACTTGAGGGAAAGTACCGCAACCTGTTCCCCCTGCCACTGGTTTTTTGTGTGCAGTCTGGAACTTTGTTGACAGTGGCTCTGTGAGTATAGCCACTGTTGGCCAGTTCTATGCCAGTCTGAGATCCACTGTCTTCTCCTCCCCTTTCTTTAAAGGGGAGGAGGAAAGGGCAGCCCTCAGAACAGCTGGGTAGCTGCACCCACTTCCTCTGAGGCAGGCACTGCTTCTAGCAGTGGCACGAAAGTTTCCATCGGAGCTTTTCCATGCTGCTAGAAGTGGCACTCGCCTCCTCTGAAATCAGAGGAGGTGGGCGCTGCTTCTACCAGTGTGGAAAAGCTCCAATGAACCTTTTGCACCGCTAGCAACAGCATAAATGGCTCCAACGGAGGCTGGGCCACCTCCTTCGTTCAGAGGTGGTGCAGGAGTAATTGTGGTGATGTCACCGCAATTGCTTTCAGGTCAGGGGGACAGATGGGGCAGCCCCTGGCACAAGAAGTACCAGGACCACCACTGAATTGTGGTACCTATTTATGGCCAGGGGTGTGCAATCAAGGGCCATCAAACCTCAAAAGAAGGTCACCCCACAAAATATTTCATAGGAATCTACAGGGGGAAAAAAGCACAGTTGACTCTCCTTATCTGTGGGTTCAGCACCCACAGATTTGACTCAACATGAGGGCCAACCCATGTCTGGGCCACCTCAAGGACCTCCTGGGTGCATCTGGGAGGTCCTTGAACGCGCTGCTTGTGGATGAGCAGTGGGAATCGGTATCCATGGGAGTTCAGGAACAGATCCCCTGCAGGGTCTGTTTGTATAAAGTTGGGTCACCAGAATTTTGTGTTTTTCATCCCTCACACATCAATGTGCCATGCTGCTCTCTGGATGGCAGTGGGCAAGTCACTCTGCTTCTATTTTCATGAAGCAAAAATCTATACACATTGCACTTTGATAAGGCATACATGGGTAAAATCAACATGGTTTGCATATGTAAAATTTCAATGTGCATTAACCATTATAGTCTAACAATCATTGAGACGTCAGTGAGCTACACTGATAAACAGAAAATGGTAAAAAAAAATCTCTCTTATGAAGTGTTACAGTCTCTTGGGGGGGTCACATGCTTGTTCAGGCTAGGGCAGAGGAAGAGGGACAGACAATTCATTACTATAGGCAGTTGACCTAGAAACAGAGCCGCAGAACCCTACAGAATTGTTCAGCTATTTTCAGCCACTGTGCTCCAAACTCTGGCTACACACCTGTGGCTCTTTTGTGGCACACTGGTTGAAAATTCCTGCCTGAGTGCCTCCCCATAGACCCTGCCTAGAAATCAAGGGGGATTTTATTTTATTTTATTTACTTTCAGACTTCAGTCTCCCCTTCAGGTCCTATCTGTGCAGTCAGGAGCGGGGGGGGGGGGAGGAAAATTACATTTCCATCCGTTTGCCTTGCAGGGATCAAGTAGACAAATTCAAGAGATCCTCACATGATAACACAGCACATTCATTAGGTCCCTGATAAGACAGATGTCTTATTCGAGAGTCAGTCTCCAGCTTAAATAGCTTTTTAAAAGTTCATTTTATACGCAACAGACTGGAAATGCTCCTTCAAATAAGCCATTCCTCGAGATTGTGTAATTACTAATTATAACTTGCGGGCAAATGCCATATGGAACTAAAAAAAATCTATCCTTATGAAAATTGATGAGAAAATGCCCTGCATTTTTTTTTCCTCCTTTTTTTAATGGCACTGGAAATACAAAGCACACTTGTCCAGGCTTCATAAAGCACCAGGAGCAGCAACAACCAAATTAAAGACATATCGCTTAACTTCCTAAAGATCAAATGATTCTTTCTGCTGGATTTTATGCTAGTGTTCAGAAACAGGATAAGTCTCTCCTTCACATCAAGCTTAAAACTATCCCCACCAAATAGTCCTGGATGGAGCAGCCATCCATATGTCTGCTTCATTCACATATGAAGTGGGGGATCAGCTCTTTACATGAAAAGGAAGTGAAACTTCCCCCTCTCCAGTGGGCTTGCCTTGCACAGCTGCTCTCAGCCATTTTCTCCCAGGCCAGCTCTGATAATGAATGTGGGTCGCACTGGAAGAAAATGGCTAAAAGCGACGGAGAACAGCAAGGTAAGGTGCGGGAAGAGGATTTGCCACCTCAACCACGATCCTCTTCATGTAAAAAATAGGCACCCACCCCATTCACTTCTGCTGTGCCTGTGAACAGCATGGACAGTCTACCCCCTCGTTTCAATTGTGGCCCTCGGACCCGCATGAGTGGTGGCGCTCACAGTTGAAGGTGCACCACTAGATGCGCATTTTCAAGGTTCTCTTGAAAATGAACTTGTCATTGTTTGGAAGGCAGAGCTCATGCTTCCCATGCAGAGAGCCCAGGTTCAATCTTTGCTATTTCCAGGTAAGGATGGGAAAGATGCCTAGGTAGAGAGCTTCTGTGTAGACAGAGCTGAGCTAGATGGATCAGAGAAAGCAGCTTCGTATAGTCATTGTCTAACAAGACAATGTAAAATGAACTCTGAACACATGTTAATGCTTCAGCATATATGTATCCTGCCTTCATTTCTTCTAAATCTTGATGCCCTGCCTTTCTAATACAATCATCCGAGATAAAAATGACTTCCAATAAATCCACTGGACCACCAAAGAGCTAAAAACAAGAAAACCAAAACACACTGTGGAATTATCAGGGCCAGCAAAAAAAAAGAGGGGGGGTGGAAGAATCCTGCTGTTATTTCTCAAAAACTCAAGAAAATTAAAAAAAATTAGTTTTAACATGGCATCCAGAAGACAAAAGAATTTGTTGCTGTCAAAAGAATTTTGCTTAATCAGGGTGGAAGTCATTACAAGAACCTGTCCCAAGTCACCAAGTATCCTTCCCCATCCCCGAAACAGAAATGTAAATTGTAAGTTCCTCAGGACAGGGGTCTATCTATTGCTTCTGTTACTGGGTAAAGCATCATGTAACTTAATGCCACTGTACATAAGAACATAAGAACAGCCCCACTGGATCAGGCCATAGGCCCATCTAGTCCAGCTTCCTGTATCTCACAGCGGCCCCATCAAATGCCCCAGGGAGCACACCTGATAACAAGAGACCTGCATCCTGGTGCCCTCCCTTGCATCTGACATAGCCCATTTCTAAAATCAGGAGGTTGCACATACCCATCATGGTTTGTAACCCATAATGGATTTTTCCTCCAGAAACTTGTCCAGTCCCCTTTTAAAGGCATCCAGGCCAGATGCCGTCACCACATCCTTGGTCAGGAGGGGCCGTTCAGGCAGCGGTATCTGCCCGAGGTCTTCTGTCATGAAAGATGCAAAGAGCTCATTCAATTTCTCTGCCACCTCTAAGTCTCCTTTTATTTCCCTCCCTCACCATCCAGAGGGCCAACCACTTCTCTGGCGGGTTTCCTGCTTCTAACATATTTGAAGAAGCTTTTATTATTCCCCTTAATGCTGCTGGCCATGCGTTCCTCATAGTCTCTCTTGGCCTCCTGTATCACCTTCTTACATTTCTTTTGCCACAGTTTATGTTCCTTTTTATTCTCCTCATTAGGGCAAGACTTCCATTTACAGAAGGAAGCTTCCTTGCACTTTACAGCCTTTCTAACTTGGCTGGTTAGCCATGCGGGCACCCTCCTGGACTTAGTCGAGCCCTTCTTCCTTTGCGGTATACACTTCTGTTGGCCTCTATTACTGTTGATTAGAGCAACCTCCATGCTCTCTGTAGAGACTGGACTCTTTTTACCTTCCCTTTCAACCGCCTTCTAACCAGCCTCCTCATTTGAGGGAAGTCCGCTCGGAAGTCAAGGGTTTTTGTGAGAGATTTGCCTGGTATTCTTCCCCCGACGTGCATGTCGAAACGGCATGATCACTGTTCACCAATGGCTCAGTAACATTTACATCTCTAACCAGGTCCTGAGTACCGCACAATATTAAATCCAGAGTCACCTGTCCTCTGGTGGGCTCCATGACTAGTCAACAGTCAACAAAACTAGCTGCTCTAAGGCACAGTCATTTAGCATGTCAAGGAATCCGGTCTCCTTTTCGTGACCAGAACACAAATTGACCCAATCTATATAAGGATAATTGAAGTCCCCCATGATTACAACCCTGTCCCTCCTTGTCACCTCCCTGATCTGTTTCCTCATTTCAAGGTCCCCTTCCGGTTTCTGGTCTGGAGGACGATAGTACGCCCCCAGTTTTACATCACTCCTCAGGCCTGGTAATTTTACCCGTATACCCACTGTATAAACCACCATCCTCATATCCCAGCAACACCACTGCAAAGTCATGCACAGTACACAAGGCACAGTGGTCCTACCGTCATTGCAGGGAGCAGATCCGAAAGCACATGAGATCCTGACATGCAAATACCCTTTCATTGAGTCCTAAACAATCACAAGCTGTGCACCTGACAACACATCCTTGTACTCATGTGTCTCTTCTGCTTTCTTCTCTGCAAGCAAACAGGTGAGAAGAGGCCCACTTCTCTCTTAAGGTCAAAGTCTACTTGGTTGGCACAGCATTCTTTCTAGCAGTGATGGCCAGGCCATTATTACCCCACCACCATCACCACCATAACTGAGGCACCTTACTTGCACTTTTGGGTTTCTAAAGCTACCTGAGCAGATCCCAGCTTGAAGAGAGCTCAACACTTTCACCCAGAGATTTCATACAGATGTCACAACATGGGGAATACCATTGACCCTGTGGATAGAGACATGGAAGAGGCTACTCCATGACTGGGAACCACAAGATTTGCTTAGGAATGGGAAAATAATTTCTTCCTTCCAAACAGCAGTGCCATTTGGCTTTTTACAAGGAAGCACAGCTGACTGGTTCAGCTCTGAGTGATACTTGATATTTTTTTTCCTTCATGAACAACAAATATGCCTGTATATCACCACGGGTAGTTCAAGAGTCATTTTATTGGTGGAGAGTGAACAGAAATACTCTCAACAAGAACTGCCACTGTGTCTCTTCAACTTCCTGTTCTCTCCAGCCACTTACTTTTTCCATGTTGCTTGACCAAGGTGTCCTCATTTTCATAATTGCCTGGCTATTTTTCTCTTGTTTTCCCTAAATAAACAATCTGCCCCATCATCTTGACATTGAGTTTCCCTAAAAAGATGCTCAGAATCTTTTCGAAGCCTCTCTCCAGTTTATTTGCAGTATAGGTCTGGCTTATAAAACAGGGTAATGAGCAGATTAGATTAGATGCACTTTTTGAATTGTAAACAGGACTGACACCCCAATTTTAAAAAATCTGAAATGAATTGCTTGCATGACTTTTCACCGATTAATTGCTTAATTAAGTCTGCATGAATCCACATGTGACTAATACAAGGGCTTTGAGGGAAAAACTTACCTATGTTTAGATTATACCTGCCTGCCTTGCAGCAGGCACTATCTTAAAAAAAGGTTTTCTTTGCTGTGTGAAAGTAACAGAGGAATCTCTTTTCTAAAACAGTGGTTGTCAACTGCAGTTTTAAGAAGTACTTATAGTAACACTCCTTTAAAAAAAATGAGCTACCCTATTAACCATGGGCACAGGTTTAATTGATAAAAGGTATTAATCAATTAAATTAGACCAATGACTCGATTAAATGCTACATCCCCAGATGTAGGCACTTGTGCAGTTTAAAAGTTAAAGTTACAACACTGATTTGACCACCAGATCATATCAAAGTGGCTCTAGGGTCATTCTGCTGCTCCAAGCAGCTATACAGATCTTTGAATGAAGTGCAAGATGTTTCGGAGCAGAAATAAGTGGCTGGAGAACCAAACACTCTAATGAAGACATGGAAGTTGATTTTGTGGTTGATGTTGTTACAGTCTTAATGGGGCATGACTATGGGGGCATCAGGCCAATTTCCCACTACAGCACTGGTCTCAGACAACCAGCATATCACACCTCTCTGCTTGCGACATCTGCTTTGGTTCATCAAAATCTCAAGGAGTTTGCTGAATGCAGCTAATTCACTGCTGATAGCCATGAAAAATAGCAGCATAAATCTTGGGGGGGCTGGTGAAAAGGGCAGGTTACTTCCCAGTCAGCATGTAGCAAATTGGACATTTCAAAGGAGGCTTTGGGCTACCTGGCTTGATTCGCATGTAAATGCAAGAAGACACTCACCACCATTTCAACAAGCTGGCTGGGCCCCACTTAGTGTTGTTGTGACTTGCTTGGAACTGCCAGGGGAGGTCCGTGACAAGATTTACCATCTCAATGTGATCCTCTTAGCAGTGACAAGCAGGGGTTTACCTTGGTGCTCTAGAGAGGCTGTTGTGGGGAACTGACTCAAACTACAAACTCACATATATACTCAGTCAACTGATTTAAAAAAACAAGTGAATAATCGGTGAATAAAGGGTCTGTATCCTGTATCAGCAGTACAGCCAGCTTTCAGATCTGCAGACATGGCTCTGCCCAAAGAATTTTTGAAATATTCACTTACAGTCCAAAGCATGCTGTCACATTCAGGTCTCCCAAGTTTGCCACAGGATGTGGTGATGGCATCTTGCTTAGATACTTTTAAAAAGGGATTGGACAGATTTCTGGAGGAAAGGTCCATCACAGGATACAAGCTGTGATAGGTATGTGCAACCTCCTGGTTTTAGAAGTAGGCTACTTCAGAATACCAGGTGCATGGAAGTGGCAATGGGATTCAGGTCTCTTGTTGTCTTGTGTGTTCTCGGAGGCATCTGGTGGCCCACTGTGAGATACAGAAAGCTGGACTAGATGAAACTTTGGCCTGATCCAGCAGGGGTGGATGTTCTCAGTGGTGTAGCTAGAGGGGGTGCAAAGCGCTAAGTTTTGCAGGGAACCTCACTGCAGTGTGCAGACGGCCCCTTTCCCTCCCCTTTGGAGTCATTCAGGGCAGGGGGAGCAAAATGAAGGCATTTGCAAAACTTAGTGCTTTGCACTGCACCCCCTCTGGCTATGCCACTGCATGTTCTTATGTTTCCATGTTCTTTGCATCAAGTCTGCATGTTTTACAATTACTGCACAGACATACTAGAACTGAATAAAATTGTAAATGTGTTGTATTGGCACTGGTGTTGTGATGTCTCGTTTGTTTTTTTAAGTGTTGCTCCAATTATTTATTGTGCTTTTACACTTTGAAGTTGTAAGCCATATTGACAGCCATGTCAGTGGAAAGGTGGAGCAGGATTTTGTTTTTCCTTTTAGAAGATAAACGCTTACAATCCTCTGCTGACAGTTGAAGTTGGAAGGAGCAGACGAAGGGTGTTGCCATGTACTGAACATAGGAATAGAAGTGGTGTGGAGGGGTGGGCAAAGTCTTTGACATTTGAGTCGTTTGCCAGCATTTTTGGCGTAAAACTCAGCACAAGCATTTTCACTAGGCAAGTTTGGTGAAACTGTGCAACCTAGGAGGCACATGCACTGAGCTGACACTTGCGCTCAGCCACAATGTACCATTTCACACTCTACTGAATCATACATGTGTGGGATATCCCCCATGCCCCCCCATCACCACCTGATCGCTGAGAGTGGTTGGGTAGCAGAAGAAGGAGAAATTAACAACAGGGATGCTCTCTTTCTCGCTTCCCTACAAGTTCGTTCCTGCACTGCAGTAGAAATGCTTAGGCTTACCTCGCAGTGCAGACCATAGCCACCTGCAGGAATGAGGAGAGGACTTTGGCTATTCGCTCTATCCTTTGACCCAGTCGAGTCCACCTGCTTCCCTCTCAAGATCCACCTGCAGTCTGCTTCTCACTCCGCTCAGGTGCCAGAATTTCTTTAATCAAAACTTGGGCAATTCTGCCTCCTTGGACAACACCAGCAACTCCTCGTTCCTTAGTTCTATCTTGCCCCTCTCTCAAAATTCCCAGCACTTTCAAGCTGTTGTGGACAGTGAACTGAAAAACTGAGGCACTGCAAAGCAGGGGCTGCTTCTGAAAACAAAAGGCAAAGTCCCCCCCCCGCACCAAAAACTGCCACATCTGGGAACTGAACCATTCCTGCAAGGTTGGCTGGACAATGGAACTCCAGTATGGCTTCATTGCCCATGGCAAGGCGGGCTGTGTTTGAGTGTCCCTATGTATGCTGAGCAGGCACCTTGGTCTCTTGGTTGCTTTCATCTGCTGTTTGTTTTACTTCAGGTTTTCCCCATAGGGATTATGAGAGCTGGAAACAAAGTCTGGGGATAAAACAAAAGAAAGGACAGTATTTGTTTATTTGGAAGGAGCCTGAATTCAAACTGCTGGAGACATCCGACTCCCCAAGAGACACAACCTTAATCTGCTGACTCCTTTGACTTGGTTGTTTTTACGGCAATCTCATAAGATGGTTGACTCAGCCTACCCTGTTACTAATGAAATCCTATCACCAAAGCGAGAAGAGCCCCACTGCTTACAATATATGATCAGGCGCATGGACAAAAAAGAGAATTCACTGATGCCTCAAGGGAAACTATTTCAAAAATTCAATAATGTGAGAATTCTGCTTACCTCAGACACATCCATTCTCTGGGGCTGGCTTTCATTACTAAGGCCTCTTTGTGACAACAGCTCTTTGTTCCTCCGGAGTTAATCTTCTTATACCGCCCTTGAAGTCAGAGGGCCAAATTCGGCCCTCATTTCAATGCCACAAAACACACTGGGACCTTTCCACATTCCTTGTGTAATAGATTGTTGTCAGCTGTAAACATTTAGTAAGCATTTGTTTCCATTTTAACATGTAGAATATGATCTAATGGGGAGGTAGTTGTTTGTCGCTTTTGTATTGCATCCTTTCCACAAGGAGTTCAGGGTGGCGTGTGCGTGTCATGTACACACACACACACACACACACACACACACACACAGGGTTATCTTCACAACAAACCTGTGATGTAGGTTAGGTCTCAAACACAGGCTACCCATCCCAAGCAACACTATCACATAATGTGATCCATTTTCAGATCTCCCTATGTTTTCATTTTTTACTTAAAAGTAGAGGTGGGTTTTTCAGTGATAATGAAATAAAAACACATAACACTGGTTTCTGCACTTCTCACTTTGTAAAACACACACACAAAACCAAAATCTGCAAAATCTGTGAAAAAATAAAACCATTCTCTAACACCTCTACATATTCTAACATCTCTACATGCATGTGGCTGCATCTGCTGACACTGTACCACCTATATCCCCTACCTAATATACTTTTAAAACAATTACAATTTATAGTTATAATTTGTAAAATGAGCCCTTGGAATAAAAACACATAACACTGCTTTCTGCATTTCTAACTTTGGAAAACACTGAAATTAGTGAAAACAAGAAAACCATCTTCCATGTGATGTTGTAATGTCACTGCCCTGGGTGCTGGGAAAATGCATTATCTCTCTGGGTAGCTGCCAGTCACATGTGACCCTCTCTCCAGCTTTCTGCTCTTGCTTTCTCTGCTCTGAAGCCTGCCTACCCACTGGCAGTGCAGGGATCTCAGGAGGTGCAAGTCAGTCCAGCTTTGCAGCACCAGCCACCTGCCTTCCGCTCCTCCAGCAGGAACCAGGCCAGCTGCTTGCTACCTGGAGCTCTCAGATCTGCAGTAACACAGCAGCCAAGAGACTGAACTATAAATCAGGATGTCTCTGGTTCAAAGCTTGCCTTGGCCATAAACTCATTAGGCATCTTTAGGCCAGCCACTCCCTTCCAGTCTCAACTCCCCCCCCCCTTCATATGAAGACAATTATATTTGCAAATGCATGATTGTTGTAAGGACTACTCAGAAAGTGCATTATTATCATATCATTAGCAGCATTATGCCACTGATGAGCAAGTCTTTTCGGGGCCAAAGGATCCAGTTGGCAGCAGCCGCTTGGGGGCTAGACTGGTGGTAGCACGCAGCTACTGGAATTTGGACCTAGTCTGACCAGATTGCTGCTGCAGGATCAAAAGTGAGATGCACTTAGTCAAGCTGTTTGTCTTCTTTCCTCTGAGCATGAGAGAAAGAGAGAATGGTGTATGAAATATACATGAGAGTGCACGTACTTTTCCCTCTCCGTGCATGGGAGTGTCTTGCTGTGTGCAAAATGGGTACACATTTTGTACATGCTTAATTATTTCTCTATATACTGCATGTGTGAGACTTGATTTATACTGTGGTTAGGTTCACTTTCTTGAGTTATCTGCTTGGGACATTCTGTATGTCATAAGTACCTCTTACTAAGTATACAATTTCTATGGCATTGAAAAGAGTTTGTGACATCAACCCAGTTCGGATGATACTTCAATCACCCAAGTGGTTCCACACAATGAAAGATGTGTCTGCTCACAGCACATGCATGTACTGACATGGCACATGCATGCAGCCAAAACTTTTCTCACTTCTGGGTGAATTTTCTTAATCATATGGGGGACTTTCATCCCAACCACCCCTGTATGTACACTGCTTAAATTAAGCAGTTTCTGTAATGGGGTGGGGCTTGGTTGACCCTCCCCAGATGATCAAAGAAAGTGACCCAAGAGGAAGAGGAGGGGCCAAGGCATATACATGCTATGAGTGCACACTCTTCAATTGGGGCTAGTCAGATAGGAAGATATCATCAAAACTGGCCAGTTTTGAACATTTGAGGACCTGCTCCATGTGTTCTTCATACTTGAGTCCTTGCCCATCATAAAAGTCAAAGGATGACCCCAGTGCAAAGCCACACCCCATAGGACCACATTTGTATCAGCAATTGGTCAGTGGCAGCCAAGCCAGACTTGAATACCTGCAGGAGGATCAGAGTACGGCCAGCTTTCAGAAGCAGTGATGTATTCAAGTCTTTCACTCCAAGTCTCTACATTGAAGTTGAGTCTCAAGTTCTTGCAAGATACTTTCAAGTCAAGTCTCAAGCCTGGGAGCCAACTTCAACAGAAAAAAAGGAGGTGCTGGTGGTGTGTATGTAAGGGAGGTTCAATAAATAGAAAATACACACAAAGTTAGGTAAAAATAAATTAAAACTCATGTCAGATGCAGCCATGGCCAGTAAGGTGAACCCCGGACAATGTCTTTTGTTAGTGAACCAAGGTCAATATGTCATTTAGGCGGAGTCAAGTCCAAGTCAAGTCACTGAAGCAACTTGAGTCCAAAGTGAGTCTGAGTCAATTGAATTGAGTGTACATTGCTACCCAGAAGACAAAGCCTTTCACTAGCTACAAAACCAAGGAGGCAGGGAAACAAGCAGGCTACGGACAATAAGCAAGAATTCAGTACCCAGTCAAAATTGCTAGGCCTGATCTAGAAACATTTATAACCAGGTGAGCAAAACTGTCCGTGAGGGGGTGGAGCCTGAAAAAGTACTGTCTCCTTCTCCTTCCACCAGACCCAGAATAGCTCAGCTGGTTCTTACTTATCAAATCTAAATGATTTGGTCTGAGTACTGGAGAACTACTCCATGTGCCAACACCTTTGGAGATGTGAATGGCAAACCAGTAGCATAGCTAGAGGGAGGCAAAACAATAAGTACTGCAGGTGCTGCAATGCGCAGTGCAAGCAGTCCCTCCCACTAGCTATCAAAGCCGCTCTGGGCAGCAACAGCAACACACATGCAGTTGTTGAACTAAACAATGCTTCCTATGTGTTGCCGCTGCTGTGGGAGTGACATAGGAGGGGCAAGTGGGAGGAGCTGCTTACACAGCATATTGCAGCGCCTGTAGTAGTCACCGTTTCCCCCCTCCCGCTATGCTACTGTGGTAGGCTTGTTTTGGACTCTAGAACTCTCTCCCACAGGAGGTTTAAGCTGCCTCATTCTTCCTAGTCTTTAGATCTGTTGAAACCTTACCTAAATGAAGGCAGAGGGTCTCTTGGTTATCTTTTTGTGCCATCATTTTGTTTGATGTAGCTTTTTGTTTGTTTCATTTTTGTTAAACTGGTTTTAAAATGCTGTGTATTTTATGCCATTCTAAATTGTTACTTGCTTTGAGGGCAAAGTGACAAAAAAGGTCAAAAAAATTAAAAGAAAGCAAGATCAAAGAAATGAAGAAGTCTGTCATGAGCTCACAACTGAGTCTGCAATCCTGTGCACATTTTCCAGGAAGTCCCATTGAACTGAATGGAACTTGCATCTGAGAAGACATGCATAGGATTGTGCTGTGAGCCCAAGGGAGAGTAAGCATCCCCTTTGTCATCTCTGGTGTCTGACTGGCATGTCTGTCATTCTAACAGAATTACTGCTTTGGTTTGTGTTTCAGAGAACAAAAGGTTTGCTTTCAAAAGTGTCCAAAAAGGGACTTGTGAGCAAAGGAAAGAAAAAAAATCTTTGCCCTCTGGCAAAGGAAAGCAGAGACTTGACTGCTGAGCTTCATGGGCTGGATTTTGATCTGTTACATGTGAATTAATCTGGACTGAATTTATTGGCTTTGGCAGCTGTAAACATGGGGAATAAGTAAGATTGCTCGCAAGCCCCAGATTTGCCACCCAGATAACTCTGCCCAGTGCCCCAGCTACTAGAAGAAGCTGGAGACTTTCAAGCTCTCTGCTCAGCCTGTAATCACCCAATATTGAAACCAGATTTGCAGGCTCTTTTGAGGAGGGGGAGCTTTGTGATTTCCAAAGCAGACACATTTGGCATTTCAGAAGAAGGTCAACCCCCCTGTGGTGCAAGGGCTTTTAAATAGAATCAGTTAAGCGGGAATCAAGAAGAGACATACAACTGCTGGAGAAATTAGAATCAGCAGGGACATCAGAAAAGCCACATCCATTATTGCTGTGAAAAATGAAATTAAGAGCTTGCTGAACTGGGGCACTGTTAGGTACTTCCTCAGCTACACTGCATGGACATGACACATAAGAAACAAGTCCAAGCATGATTTCTGAATGCTTGTCACCCCATTGGAAAAGGGGAGGGTCTCACGCCATAGAGGTAACTGCACTTTTTTCATTGATCTCCATGGGATAAGCACAATTGACTTTGGCCAGCCACAAATCAGGAAACAAAAGCCTTTAAGACATACTGGAACTCACTGAAGCAGCCCTCATGTTTCTCCAAATGCTTTGCCTATATCTCTATGTCCCACCATGCAGATAACTACACTCATATCTTCTTAAGCAGCTTATGACACAATGGACAAAAGAGTTGAGGCAGACTCGGCTTCCCCAGCCAGTTTCAAATCTTTTACTTTTAGACTTCCCAGAAAACACAAGATTGTTTTCACGGTCACCACTGCAACCTGAAAAAAAACATGCTACAGACAGACAGTCCTGTCATATATTCTATGGGCACAGGACAACCTCTATTCCTCAAATATTTAAGGCACAGTACTCTCAAGTATAGTAAATGTCCAGTCAGAAAAATCAACATTAACTGGCAAACCTGTCTCCCCCCTACATTTAGGCAGATTACAGCATGAGGGCTTTATTGCCTAGAGTAGGGGTCTCCAAACCCCGGCCCGGAGGCCAGATGCAGCCCGCAACCAGCCTCTATCCAGCCCCCAGCCAGTCTCTTGTCCCCTGAAAGCCTCTGGCCCACTCGACTGAACATGACCAGAGCTATGCTCTGATTGCAACTGGAGGGTGTTCTGAGGGCCAGAGAGGCTGAGTGAATGAACCCACTCATTCATTTATTCAGTCATCTAAGTTCCATCTCTAATTTATTTATTTAAATTTTTTTCTGGCCCTCAGCACTGCACCAGATATTTCAAGGGGCCCTCTGGCCAAAAAGTTTGGATACCCCTGGCCTTGAGGAAAGATTGCAAGTCTGCAATTCTTCCTTGTTTTTTTGCCCCTTTATTTTAGCATCCTTGTCTGCCACAGCAGAACAAAAAGATGCATGGTGGAGGTAGAGCAATTTCCTCCTCCACAAATACCCACAATCAAGAGGGGGTAGACCAGTAAATATTTGTGAACCATGTTTCATACCCCACCACCCAAGTCCCACAAAGGGCACATCCCTAACCCTTTATGTCAGTGCTTTCCAGCACTGACATAAGGGCAATGCAGCTCTGAGGTAAGGGAAAAAACATTCCCTTACTTTGAGGAGGCCTCTGTGAGCAACACCCAACTGCAGGATGCAGCACGTGTCCCATTGGCACTGCAGTGCCAGTGCTGGAAAGCACCATCATAAGGGGTTAGGATTGTGCCCTTAGTTGCCTTAGCTCTAAATTGCAGTTGCTGGCTGCTGCTACCCTTATTGCTCAGTGTTCCCTCCTGTCTTTCCAATTTCAGTGAGGGTGCAATCTCAATTTGCTTCCTCCTAGATTATAATCTCCAATGCCATTGAGTTTCACAAATCTTGTGATGGAATTAAAGAGCTGATTCAGCCCTCTGCAATTTTCCCTTGAAATCAGTGGGACTTACTTCCAAGCAAACACACAGAGAATTGGACTGCAAGGGCCAGCTTACATAGTAGAAGCTGTTTACGTGCAGTGATAAAGCTGCTTCTGGACTATCACACCTTAGGCAGTAGGTAAAGTGATCCAGGGGAAGGCAAAGGACCACCACTAATCTTCCCCTTAAGGGAAACTTCTGTAAACTCACTCCACCCAAGCAATTAGTGTTCCAGCTCCTTCACAGCCCTGACTGAAAAATGGTACCAACCTCATGGCATAGCTGCTTCTCCATAACATGGCCAGGCTCTTTGGAGACTGTAGGGACCCTTCGAATACAGAAGCTGGCCGTACCGGTCCTATTTCATGTTGCTTAACTACACATTAGGATTTATGCATTCAGTACTATGCCTTTCTAAACTGACTTAAGGGCCCAATCCTATCCAACTTTCCAGTGCTGATGCAGCCACAATGCAGCCCTTAGGCAAGGGACCAAGTGTTCCCTTACCTTGAGGAGGTCTCTGTGATGGCACCCTCAGCCCATGTCCCATTGGTACAATTGCATTAGTGCTAGAAAGTTGGATAGTTCAAGCCCTTAGATTTCTGTACAGGGTGTATAGAGTGCTGGAGCACACTGGCAAAATAAACTAACCATTAGCCTTTATGGCAACCAGAAAATTTGGACAGTGTAAGCATTGAAAAGCTTACAGGGCCCCTGGGGAGGGGTTACAGTTCAGTGCTAGAGCCCATGCTCTGCATGCGGAACATTCCACCATCAGCCCCCAGCATCTCCAGGTACAGCAGGGAAACACCCCTGACAAAACCGATGCCGGCCTGTATAGACAGCACTGACCTAGATGAACCAGCTCTGTAGAAGCCAGCTTCACATGTTTAACAAGGGAAGGTGTGCCAATTTACTGAAATGAGTACTTGAGTTCATATTAAGCAAAACGTAAACACTAACAAAAAATATGAGCCAATGCAAGTGACAGCAAATCAGAGCTCCATAGCAAGACCACAAGTAGGTTTTAGACAATATATATATTTTTTTAAAAAAATCTTTACATCAGAACTTGCATACAGTTTAATAGCATAACTCATCTCCCTACAGCTCAGACAACCTGGTAACAGTGTGTATAACTTCTTGTTTTTGCTTTCATAATTTTAAAGCAAATAATACGTTTGAGTCTATTTACTCTGTGCAAATAAGGTAACTTTTGGAATCCTTCAGAAGACGTATCCAAGGTTCTCTCTGCAGAAGTCCTTTGTTTCTTAAAAATGATTTATGAGTGTAGGCTTTTCCCATATAAAGTGCTCCTGTCCAGCAGAACTCAAAGGCCTTTGAAAAAAAGAAAAAGGTTCTCTAGAAATTTTAAGGTCAAATTAAAAATATATATATTAAAAAAACACCAAAACGAAGAGATCACACAAATTCCAGCTTTCCATGCCCGCCATACATTCCCCAATGGACTAGTGAAAGTATTTTGTCATTGCTGAGATCTGGCTGTCGCATTTTGTCACAGGTCATGCAGCAGTTCTCATGACCCGTGACTGGCACCATGCATTCCAAGTCTAGCTTCGCCACCTGTCCTTTTTTAGAATGGTGTCCGTGAAAGCTGTAGTGCAATCGGGAGAGCATTTGTTGCCGTTGATCTTGCAATCGTTTGTTTTCACTCCTGAGCATCCGCAGAGCTAGCATGATGAGGAGCACCAAAATTAGCCCACCAGCTATGGGAACAGCAATTACAGCTGCCCGGAACCAGAGTTCTTTGGAGGAGGTCAGCTCCTGAACTTTTGTGATGAGGTTCCTGCTGTTATCGTGCTGATATCTGCTTCCTTGCCCTGCAAAACAATAAAACTTTTAAAAATTAAAGTCCTTCAAAGTCTTTCAGTGTACCACCTAGAAGCCCACGTTTGAACAGCAGGAAGGGGGCCAGGCCCCCTTAACATTGTATAGCTCTCCCTCAGCTACTGTCCTACATCACTGTATTAATATTGTGACAAATGCTGGAAACCTCCATAGTTAGAGATGCTCACATATCTTCAAAGGTAAGAAAAATAAGGCCATTACAGTGTGGTGAACACGGTGTTGGCTTTAGACACTGGGATCCAAATTCAAATTCCAATCCAGGACTATTCCACATAATATTTTCAGATACATGTCAAGATTTTTTTCATTACAAAAAAATGTAATACCTGACTACTACTACATGTACATCATATGGGTATGCTTCTTAGGGAGGTACAACTGCTGGCAGCTCCTTATGGGCTAGACACAGAGGCAAGTGCAGATTTGCCCCAAAGTGAAATGTGTGCCATGACCCTTAACTATGCAGCTCATGTGGTGAGCCTTGAATTTTGTGCAGAATTTAGAGTTGTGTACCTTACAGTATAAAAACAATGGACGAGTTCTAGGCTTGATATACATCAAGAAACCAGAAGCATCCTGCAAAGCTGCAGAACACTAACCCAGATTCTTCCTGCCACAGCAACTCTGACAATACAGACAGACCAGCATCCTGCATTCTGCTGCACGGATATACCCAGGAGAGATTTTATGCTCTCTCAACTAGTAGGGCATCAGTAGAACCACACCACCAAGTTCCTTTAATTTGATGAATTACATGCCACATTTTTAGGTATCCATACTAAGCTGAGAAATGTCTTTTGGACCTTCCTCTCTTTGATTTAACAGTTTCACCCTGGTAAATGCAGAGTAACAAAATACCTGACTTTTAAATTAAAATTGTGTTTTGACAAGCCTCAATCAAGTTTCTTTTGCACTGTCTTAAAATTTACTGCCCCCATTCTAAAACTGGGCAATATCTAGTGCCCCTCCCTAATCTAGTTTTCCCTAGCAAGCTGACAGGCCTACTAGAGATGCAGGGAGGGAATCCAAGTTCTGTCTCTCATGCTAACACAGACACAACAGCTGCTTGGCAGAGATATGCCTATCTATGTTCCACCTCCAAAATAACCTGTTACATTCAAGACACCAATCAATAGCAGGCACACTAGGTCTTCCTTATGGTGGGTTAACCTGCCTATCCCCCCCCCCCACACACACACAGGTTAACCTGCAACACCTTGGTTAACCTTGCATATGTATGTATGTACCAGAGAAGAATTCTACTTACCCAAAGGTTCGCCTCTGAGAGGAGAGATAACATCATACAGCCCTCTATAATTGCACATATCTTCATAACAACACTCCACTGTGGGTATGGTAGGGCCCGAGTGGTTTTGTGCCTGGTTAGCCTGACAGATGTCTAATGTGCTTGCAAAAGAGTCCAAGCAGCCATGAGTAAGTGGAGAATATGCATTCGGTGGGTCAACAGGTCTAGAGAAGCAAGCGCTGAGCTCCGACTTGCACATGTAGCCTGTTCCAACACAGTGTGCAGCATCACAGTAGCATCTGATTTCACCTACAACAAAAAAGGGTCAGGCAGGTTAGTTCTCCATTTCCATAGCACTTGCTTCTCTGCAAGTCAACACAAAGGATTCTGTCCCTGATCACATCCAGCAATCTCAGTGCTGGACCAAGATGGGTTGTCATACTTGTCGTGATGCCAAAAAGACCACAGCACCAGTTCTCTTTTTCAAGCGCTGGATGATACAAGCAGGTGGGTGGGGGAAGCACACGATCGCTCAGGTCGGACAGTGCCATTTCTCCACCGTGAATGTTGCAGGCTGACAAGTAGCTTCTCCTGAGTGGTAGCCAACCCCAGCAGTGACACAGCTATGCTAAAAAACACTGTCAATGGACACATGGAGACTTTCTGTGCTCGCTGCTACCAAGGTGTGTTCTCCTCCTCCCTCCAAAGAGCTTGGATATAGGCAGACTGTGGTGCAGAGGAGCACCTGATAAAGTATGATATATGCCAGAGCTCCTGCGTAGGGAAACTGCTATTTCCAAGGGTGGCCAGTGAGAAACGCAATGTGCAGGGAGGATATTACTTAGCATGGAGAAGAAGAAGGGAGAAGAGAGATAGGGCCTCCCTTGCACAGAGCCAAAGAGAAGCCGCTGAGCTACCCTGTACTCCCTGCTTAGGTATGAGACTGCAAGCAGGCCAGCAACATAGTTCTGCCTCACTTCTAGAATGCCATCACAGTGGCACAAGCAAACACTGTAGAAGCTGAAGCAGCAATAGAGGGGTTGGGTTCCTTGTCGCTTTCACAGGAGGGTTTCTTGGCAGAAAACAAGAAAGTTTGCACATCGGCCACTTACTGCACACATGTCTTTAGGTTTGTAATGATTGCCATTAATCATATGCACAGTCTGCTTTTTAGCAGAGCAGATGCTTATGACATCTTCCCATACATCACCCCTGTAAAAACTAGTTTCCCTGAAGTAGAGCCTGCATTACAACTAGCATGAGAGACACATATTCTGTCAGGACTAAATATTTAATCAGAGCTGCTGAACTGTTCACTACCTTTGGACTGGTGCCAATGTTAAAGAGCTTTCGCCCAAACCTTATGAATTAAAATCAAAGGAAGAAAAAGCAACCTCCCAGCCTTGAAACAGAGAGGCATTGGCCAAACAGCCTTGGGCCCATTTGTCTCTATTAGTAGCCAGCCAAATGCCCCAAGGAAACCCACAAGCCAGGTACAATGGCCACAGTCACAGACCCCATATTCCTCCAAGCATTTAGTTTTATTTATTTTTAAAATGTAGAATTTCCATGGCAGTTTATAACAAACTTATTTTCAAAAAGTGTTCCACAGCATTATCTTTTCAAAAAAGATGCTTCTCATGCAAAAGCTGTTTTTATTGTAGAACAGGAACTCTGTCCTTCACAACTGGGGGGTCTGCTTGCCAATTTCAACTTCTGTCCGCCTAAATGGCAGTTCACCAGGAAGTGGGGACAGAAATGCAATGGAGGTTAAAACCTTCTTCCACACAGTCTGCTCTACCCAACCCATTAGGTGATAAAACTGTTGAGACTGAAAATCCTCTACTATTTGCATGAAACAAAACACACACAGGAAACCTCAAAAATTCTCAGGGAAGTGCTTAAAGAAAAAAAGCCTTTCATTTAAAAACACCCCTTTTCATTTCATGTTCTTCTAGACATTTCAGCTCTATGAAACAGAGTCATTCAGAGAGTCACTGCTCTCCAACATACAGGAGAGCAATAGTTCTACATTTCAGATACAACTCTATTCAGGGAAGTTATGGTCTATGTCAGAATGCAAGATGCAAGGGAAGGCACCAAGATGCAGGTCTCTTGTTATCTGGTGTGCTCCCTGGGGCATTTGGTGAGCCGCTGTGAGAGT
The DNA here is from genome assembly GCF_035046505.1 of Tiliqua scincoides. Classification (NCBI taxonomy): domain Eukaryota; kingdom Metazoa; phylum Chordata; class Lepidosauria; order Squamata; family Scincidae; genus Tiliqua; species Tiliqua scincoides. Next base: position 17,732,617 of record NC_089825.1, read on the forward strand.
CAAGAAACTGGCCTATGGCCTGATTCAATGGGGCTGTTCTTATGTTCTTAAGTCGGGGGGGACGGGACTAAATTCTGCTCAGTTTCCAGAACAACTGTCACTCTAGGACAAGGATTCTTAACCATGTTTATCCATATCCCTTGAGGCCATGGACTGGGCAGCAGTGCTTCCCCCCTCCCCAAGTAGCAGCTTGTTTAAATCTTGATGCACATGACCTAATTTTCCCTGTCAGTTTTGTGAAACACCAAAAATTGGGTCACATTTCACCAGTGGGTCCCAGACCCACAGTTTGAGAGCCACTGCCTTGGGGACATGAACAATATCTGAACAATATTTAAAATGTTGTTAGATTAGATCAGGGGTGCTCACACTTTTTTGGCTCGAGAGCTACTTTGAAACCCAGCAAGGCCCGGAGATCTACCAGAGTTTTTTTTACAATGTTCGCGCCATCATAACATATAACATTTATGTGTACAATGTATGTTGGGGTACCTTGAGCCCCACTGAGTATAACAGGACTTACTCCTGAGTAGACATGCCTAGGATTAGGCTGTGAGGCTGCAATCCTAGCCACACTTACCTGGGAGTAAGTCCCATTGAGTACAATGGGCCTTACTCCAGACATTCCCTCCCAGAGGCACCTGAAGATCTACTTCAGGTCGGCACTCTGCGATCTACTCATTTTGCCTCGCGATCTACCAGTAGATTGCGATCCACCTATTGAGCACCCTTGGATTAGATTATCACCATTTTCAATACAGACTAGCCACTCCGTTCCTAGTTATCCATGTGTAGTGCAAAACCAAGTTCTTGACATCTTTCTTAAAAGGAGTGGTGATGACGATGACTGTGACAGTCTGGCAAAGGGCTTATGGAGGCATGTTGGGCAATCCACTGGGGATCTGTAATTCTGAAAAGGTTACAAACCCTTGCTCTAGGTCCTAGGAGATGAGTAGCAAAACAGTGGTGGTGAAGCCTTAAAAATGTACTGTATTAGCGATATTGGCATCCATAAAAGATGGCTGCATTCTTTGCAACACAGGCTCTCAGAACCACACGGTAATTCTTGACACTAGTGCTTAGGAACTCACACTATGGGCCATCTGGCTCAGGGTGTATCTACCTTGATTAGCAAAGGCTCGCTTGTATTTGAGAGAATTTTACTCCTGCCCTGCTTGGACATGCCAAGGATTAAATTTGGTACTTTCTGCAAGGTAAGCATGTGCTCCATCACTTAGTGACAGCCCTCAACCAGATAGGTAATTGGAATAAAGTTTTCATAGCACAGTGGCATCCACTAAATCAGTGGTGGGCATCTTAAGCCCTTTTGGGTCGCAAATCTGATGAAGGCTTCATCAGAAAAATGCACATAAATACACACACATACAAATTTGCACTTGGTTTACAGACCACTGAAGCTCATCCTAAGAGCCCAAGGACTCTTAGTGAAGAGCCCCTGCAACAGATGTTTCAGTCTTTGTTTACTACGCAGGTCTCACACTCACATCACTGGACAGGGACACAGATTTTGGCAGGGCTGCCTTCCCAGAATTATATGAAGTTTATCTTCTTGCTATGGGATACTTGGAAGTTTCTTGGTCCTACCCAAAGCCAAACAACATTTTGCCCATAAGTACATAAGCCCATCTATAGCAGCTATTTTCAACCAGTGTGCTGTGGCACACTGGTGTGCCACGAGTGGTCCACAGGTGTGCCATGGGATTTTTGCAAATTTATTTATTTATTATTCTGTATCTGAAATCTCCACTAAAAGGTTTGGAGTTTATTTAAACTGGAGGAGCCAATTGTTTAGCGTGCAAGCTATTGAATCCCATGAAGTTTTCCACCAAACTGTAGATTCAAAGTATGTGGGAAGCTGCCCCATATGGAGTCAAGCCTCAGTCCGTCCATCCCAGTTTTGTCTACATAGACTGGCAATGACTCTCCATGGCTTCCTTGACCTGGATAGGCCAAAGACTGAACTGGGGCCCTTTAGCAAGCAAAGCAGCTGTTGCTCTACTGAGCTTCAGTCTCCCCCCAAAGGAAGCCTAAAAAATACCAACCCAGGGCTTGTTATACAGCCTGGCTAGTGGTGAACTGTCACTTATTGCATGTCTTTTTCTGGACACCCCAGAGTTTGACATTCAGGACTTTGGACCCAGAAATCCCACCATCACTTCCCAACTACCTTTCATAAACTTGGGGGAAAAAAGAAATCCACAAACTAGCAGTCTTCACTTCCTTTTCTTCCCTGGGTCTTTTGAAAGTAACAAGCAGTGGAAACAAAGCCATAAACCCACATTTTTGTTTTAATGGCTTATATGACCCTATTTAAAATTCTATCTTTTCCTGACCCAAAACAGTCTTATAAACAAATCACGATGGACTAAGTCAAGGGGTTATTACAGCTCCATTTTAATTAGAGCCACATTCTTCCCCTTCCCCACCCTTGCAGCAGAATAGAGTTTTTGTATAATTGCTTTGTTTTGTTTTTCTTTTTTAAAAAACCCTCTTTATTTCTTTCAATTCATAAAGTTTCTTCCTGAGCTATGCAAAAAGCCAGAGAGGGTATTTGGTATTTCCAAACAGTGAACAATGCCCTTTCTGTTTCCCTCCTCTTTCTTGTTACTGTATGTAGCTATTAAAGAAAAATGTCTGCTTTTAGTCAAGGTGGCTACAGCAGAGACTGCAGGCTTCTCTTAAAGCTTTTGAAGTCGACAGCAGCCAGGAGTCTATGATCCCCTAATTATATCATTATCAGGCACATAGTTTCAGTATCGGCAATTGCGCATTACTCTCAGTCACTCCCTTTTCTGCCCATCTTTGATGGGGCCAGAAGACTCCCCTCTGCTCACTTCAAGGGCTGTTATTTGGGGTTAATTACACCCTTCTTTCCAAAATAAATAAATACTGTAGCACATCAGCACTGTGCTAGCTTATCCTTTAACCTCCTCTCCATGAAACATGGCAATTATGGGGAGACATGGACTCTCCCAGTTCTTTTTCTTGAAGAAGAAGGGGGGAAAATTACCTTTTCTTCTTAAGTGGAAAAAAAGTTTAACCCACACAGGGCTGTGTGAAGATTACCACTAACCCTTCCCAAATTTTAAGATGTGCAGCTTAACAGTTTGCCCGCAGAACTGCTTTTGGGACACACACACCACCCCACAAGACAGATATGAGACATGTAGCCCAATCTTGAGCTAGCTTACTTAGGAGTAAGCCTCACCAATTTCAAGCCAAACTGACATAGTATCACAGCGTAAAGGAGAGACTGATTGGGAGGCTCAAGAAATTATCTATAGCTACTTTGGGGTGGGAAGGAGTTGGGGGGGACTGCACTGATTTTTCCTCTTGCTCTCTTTGCAAGAGGAAAGATGTCCAGGGAGAAGAGAGTACACCAGATTGAGCCCAGCCTCCTTCTCATCCTTCTTTAGCAGCAATAATACTTTACTATGCCTGTTTGGGGGGGGGGGGAGAAGGTGTGTGTCAGAGGTAGTACCTTGCTAGGACTGTTTTGGGGGAAGAGAGAGAGAAGGAGTGTGTCAGTGGTAATACCTTACTAGGGCTTTCTTGGGGGGAAGACAGAAGGGTGTGTGTGTGAGCAGTAATACCTTGCTAGGGCTGTCTGGGGGGGGAGAAAAGGGGTGTGTGTGTCAGCAGTAATACCTTACTAGGGATGTCTTGGGGGAGAGAAGGTGTAGGTGTGTGTGTGTGTGACAGAGAGAGAGTGCAAGCAGTAATACTTTACTAGGGTTTTCTGGGTGGGGAGAGAAGGGGTGTGTGTGTCAGCAGTAATACTTTACTAGCACTGTCTGATGGGGGTAGGGGTGTGTGTGTGTGTGTCAACAGTAATACCTTACCAGGGCTTTGGAGGGGGAGAGAAGGGGTGTTTGTGTTAGTGGTGATACTTTACTGTCTTGGGGGAGAGAAAGGGGTGTGTGTGAGCAGTAATACCTTAGCAGGAACACCAGAAGGGGGTTTTGTCAGTGGTGATTCCTTACTAGGGTTGTCTTGGGGGAAGAGGAGTGCCTTTAAGAGGGCCAGGGCTGGGAGCGTTCAGAAGTTCACAAACACTGGGAGAAGCGCTCGCCCTCTTCCTGGGCTCCGGGCGTGGAGGCAGCGCGAGGGAAGGAAGCTCCAGCAGCGCCACTTCCAAGAACAGGCGAGCCTGTCCCGGCCTGCGAGGCGCAGCCCCGAGGAAACACGACACGCTCACAAAGCCTTGGCAGGGCGCTTCAAAGGCGGCGCGGGGAGCTCGCCAGGCGCGACGGGGCGGAGCGGGGGAGAGGAGGAAACTCCCAGGCCGGGCACCCCGGGGAGGGGCAGCCTTGCCCCAGGGAGCTGCCCGGGGACGCGGAGGGCGGCTACCGGGCTTGCCTCGCTGGGGGGCGGGGGGAGCCACCCCAGCAGCCCTGCCACCACAGCGCTTGGAGAGGGAAAGGGGCACCCCTTGCTAGGCGCAGTGGAGGGGTCGCTTTGGCGAGCCCCAGGGCGCCTCCCCAGGCTCCTCTGTAAGGGGCGGGGGGCCCTTCACAACCCACCGGGCTGCTCTCCCACCCCCGCCTCTCTCCCCCTCCCTATACACCCCTCACCGTCGTGTTGCTTCCTCCTCCTCCCCCCTTCCACTCTGCCTTCCTCTTCTTCACCCCAGCCTGACCCCGGCCATCCCCACTGCTGCAGCGCCTCCCCAAGCGTCTGCCCGGGAGCAAGTCCCGCGGAACTCCCCGCCACTGCCAGCACGGCTCCCACTCCTCTGGGGGAAGGAAGGCTGCTGCCACCAGCACGTGAAGTGCTCCGTCCTCCTCGCCCCTCGTCCGCCTCCGTTTTGAACCCCCCCGCCCGGAATGGCTCTGAAGGGGAGGGGAAGAAGCCGCTGAGGCTCCCTGCAAACTTAGCGCTTTGCCCCCCCTCCAGCTAAGCCACTACCTGGCGCCTTCCTCCTATCGCAGCAGCTGGAAGCCCGTTCAGATCAACTCAGCAGCACTCAGTCGGCCAGACTGAAGGACTCCCAGGCCGAAAGAGGGCACTCCCTTCGCTTCAGCCCTGCCCCCCAGGCCCCCAGCCCAAGACCCACTGACCCCCTCCCGTCTGTCCATCCCTAAGTCTTCCTCTCTCTCTCTCTCATACACACAGCCACCACTGCCTCGAGAGTGTAGAGAGACTCTCTCCCCACTACACCTCTCGAGGGTTCCCCCTACCCTGCAAAAGCATCCCAGTCCCCCCTTAGCAGGAGGCTCACCCCACGCCGCCCCCTCCAGCCCACCACGCTGCCCTCTGGGAGAGCCTCTCCTCGTTCCTCTACCCCCTCCAAGAGTTGCAGGGCCTCGGGGACAGACTCCGTGGAGGCCAGAAAAAGCACTCCCTGCTTCGTCTCGAGTGGACGACTTGCCTGAGCCTCGATCGAAGGGAATCGGGGGGGGGGGGCTCAGTACCCGCTCCTAGGTCAATGGGGCTTACTCCCAGGTAAGTGGATAGGACTGCAGCCTAACAGCCCAATCCTATGCACGTCGACTCAGCAGTAAGACCCATTATAGTCAATGGAGCTTACTCCCAGGTAAATGTGAATAGGATTGCTGCTTTACTACCTGTGTCAGCGTGTCTTCCCTTCACAGCTCGGTGCCGCCACCACAGCCAGGGGGCAAGTGCCATTGAGCAGAGTGGCGCTCAGCTCCGCCGAGATCACTGGGACTGGATACCCAAGCAAGAGGGCTGTCGAGATCCGGGGTGGCCCTCCGCCGCCAGCACCTGGCCCGTCCCCCCAGGCTTGCCTCCGCCTCACCCCATCACGCACGATGCCTTGCCTGGTCTCACCGCGGCCGGCTGCTAGACGGACCCCCGGCTGCCCCCGACGGCGGGGCGGTGGCGGCCCCCACTCCCGCGCCCCCGCCCCGGCCTCACCTTTGGCCAGCAGGACGGCCATGGCGCACAGCTCCAGTTGCAGCCAGACGAAGATGAGGCTGGAGTGGCGATCCATTTAAGCCGCCCGCCTGGCCCCTTCTTCCCCAGCACCACCAGCGCGGGTCGCTCCGGGGCTCCTCCAGGGCGCGCTTCACCTCGCGGCGCTGCAAGGAAAGGACCCCGCCGGGCAGCGCATGGGCTCCCTCCGCGGGCGACGGCTGGCGGGCCGCTGCCTCTTCCCCGGAGCCCAGCCGCTCGCAGAAGCCGCTCACGCTGGAAGAGAGCCGCGCTCCAGGGGCAGCCACATCTGGGCGCGCTGCGAGCCTCGCCACTGCAGCACACCGCGCAGAGCGACCCCTCGCAGGCGCTTCTCTCCAGCCCTGTAAATAATCCGACCGCCCCACGGCCGGCCCCACCTCCCCGCCCCTGGCTCCTCCCCCAGGCCTGTTTTCATAGGAGGCGGCTCCGTGTCACTCAAGCGAGCCCTACTCTGCAGCGCGCCGGGGCGTGGAGGGCGCGTCGCCTTCCCTGACTTTCTCCCGGGTTCAACTAAAGCGCGTTGCAATTAGTAGTAGCTCTACAAAGGGGGGGGCAGTCCAGGCGAGAGGATGCTGCTGGGGGTCGAGGAAGGGCGCACCCCCCCGTTCTCTCTTTTCCAGTCTTTTGCTGGAGGAGGGGGAAAAGTGGCACCAAACTCAAGTTGGAAAGGAGCCTCCAAGGTCATCTAGTCCGACCCCCCGCAACTCCTCCCCGAGCAAAGAGGTCAAGAAGACCACGGGTGGGTTGGACAGACGAGGGGCTAGAAGTCCCAATTCGGCCCAGAGGTGGGGTGATGAGTGCAGAAGGGGGGAAATCCGGGGCGGTGCTCTGCGCAGAGCAATTAGGGGAGGCAGGTGGAGAGCAAATTCCCTTCCCGGAGGTGAGACCGAAGCTCTTCTCTCCCCCCCCCCCCTGTGTGTATCTTCTGCGTGTCCTGATCAATAAGGCCCTCGCCAGGCGGACGGGTTGACCAGCAGGAGCCTGGCTGCTTCGTGGGGCTGCAGACGTCCTGGGAGTAGCCAGCAGCTCAAGACACTCGGTGAAAATGAGCACCCGGCGCCAGCCAGACGACACAGACAGAGCCTGACACTCAATTAGCCCCCGAACGATCCCCGGCGCGCACCCAGGCTCTGCTGCCGGATCAATAGCAGCCCCCGAGCGATCTTCTTACCGAGATGCTAATTCATTTATTAGGGCGACTCCCGCTCCCCCTCCTGCTCTTGGCCTTATAAAGAGTTTGCTGCAGGATCGAATTCAGCCCTGGCTTTACTGGAAACTTGCAGGCAGGGCTGCCCTCACTTGCCAAGGCACTGCTGCCAAGTCTGCTTCAGCTTGAGTAGACCCCTTCCAGGCTGGGCCTGCAGGAGGCAACTCCACATCGCAGCACTGATGGGCTTAGCGCACATCACACACTTTGTGCTTTCTAAACCTCTGCACTCCTAAGCATAGCACGGGGCACCGATTTTCAACCAGGGTGCCGCAACGCGGCTGGTCCACAGGTGTGCCCTGGGAGTTTGGCAAATTTATTTATTTATTTATTAAATAAATACCATTTATTAATAGGGCCACTGAGGGATGTGAACCCCCCCCACCAGCAGTGTGGTGGGCCTTGTTAATTGTCCAATGACTGGACAATTGGTGGTGAGCCTTGAGAATTCTAGTGCCTCATCAGTGTGCCGTGAGATGGAAAAGGTTGAAGATCGCTGGCCTTGGGTCTAGATCATGCCTGTTTATTCCCATGTGGAAGTAAGGTGAGTGGCTTCCCGCACTTCTAGGATTGGGCTGTCCTCTGAAATCTGCTGGACCAGAAGGACCTACAGTTATCCAAGGACCCAGTCTTAGGTCTGAACCAGTGCATCACCAGGGTGTGCATTACCCAGTGTGGGAGGCCAGCATACCACCCTGAAGATGGAGCTCCTCCCATCCAGTGGGTGGGGCAATGCCCCAAGCTGAGAAAGTAGTGATGCACCATTGCCCCTCCCCCACTGGTTTTTTTGGCTATAACCTTTGATAGAATAGAGTTATTTAAACACACTTTGTTTCATTGCATTCTGCATAAAGTTACGCATCAAATGATATATAACATGAAGGTATTATTCCAAAATACCAAGCTTTAAAAATTTTTGGCCAGTAATGGTGTCACATACACCCCCATGAGTGTCACCCCGTGTGACCCACACCCCTTGCAGCCCCCTAGTGATGCTGGTCTGAATCTTTAGGATCAGCAGCAGCAACACCATCAGAGGTTGGGCTGCCCGAAAGGCTTTGTCCCAGCAATCTGCTATCAGACATAGCTAGGCTTCCCACTTTCACTGCCCCATCCTGAATAAGACCTTGGTGTGCAACAGCAGCAAAGGGAAGTGCATGACAGTGCCCTAAGAACATAGGAAGAGCCCTGCTGGGTCAGACCACAGGCCTGATTTATGCAGTAGCCACCCAGCTGCCTCTGGGAAGTCCACAAGCAGGAGATGAAGGCAATAACTTTCTTTCATAATTGCTTCCCTGCAACTAGAATGCAGAGGCTCACTGCTGCTGAACCTGGAGGTTCTACATTGCTGTTGCAATGAGTAGCCATTGAGAAACGTAGTCACCATGACTGTATACCCTTTTAAAGGCATCTACATGAGTTGCCATTGTCATCATAGCTTGTGACAGCGAATTCCAAGTATGTGCTCTGTGAAAACATAAGAATATAAGAACAGCCCTACTGGATCAGGCCATAGGCCCATCTAGTCCAGCTTCCTGCATCTCATAGTGGCCCACCAAATGCCCCAGGGAGCACACCAGATAACAAGAGACCTCATTCTGGTGCCCTCCCTTGCATCTGACATTCTGACATAGCCCATTTCTAAAATCAGGAGGTTGCGCGTACACATCATGGCTTGTAACCCGTAATGGATTTTTCCTCCAGAAACTTGTCCAATCCCCTTTTAAAGGCATCCAGGCCAGACACCATCACCACATCCTGTGGCAAGGAGTTCCACATACCAACCACACGCTGAGTAAAGAAATATTTTCTTTTGTCTGTCCTAACTCTTCCAACACTCAATTTTAGTGGATGTCCCCTGGTTCTGGTGTTATGTGAGAGTGTAAAGAGCATCTCTCTGCCCATCCCCTGCATAATTTTGTATGTCTCAGTCATGTCCCCCCGAGGCACCTCTTTTCTAGGCTGAAGAGGCCCAGACGCCGTAGCCTTTCCTCATAAGGAAGGTGCCCCAGCCCAGTAATCATCTTAGTCGCTCTCTTTTGCACCTTTTCCATTTCCACTATGTCTTTTTTGAAATGCCAGAACACATCCAGAACACATCCTTCCTTTTGCCAGTGGCTGCTCCAGTGCAATGAGGCACTGCATTAGGATCCAATATCCACACAGGTAGCCTTGCCATTTATGTTACCACTGTAACAAATAGGCCTTATCCTGCTTAGGTAACCATCAGGGCACAAGCCTTGTGGCAAGCCTCTCCAGCATTTCTCCCAGCTACTTCAACAAGCCACTTTCCCACTCCCCTGTGCACAGTGGCGTAGCTAGGGGGTACAAACTGCACCAGGTGACGCGCACAGGGGGGTGACGCGCACTTGGGGTGATGCGCTAAAATTGTGGTGGTTAGGTGTAACCCCATCATGTTATATACCGTTGGATGCGGAATTTTGAGCAGAATGCAATGCAAAAAACCAGAGTGAAATATCTCCTTTCTATCAAAAGTTATGGCCAAAACACCAGAGAACAAAAAATGCATGGAGCCCTATGGAAAGTGAAACTGAGCCATATCGCGCATTTACTCGTGAGTAGGCGAACTTGCCTTAGTCCAACGGAAAGGGCAGGCTGAGAGGAATCCAGTGATACCAGAGTGGTCCTGATCCAATGAATGCAGCCCCCAAAAATACCTGAGAAGGAAGTCCCTCCCTCCAAGCAGACAAATGTATTGAGCCCTATGGAAAGCAAAACTAAGCCTCGTGGTCGTGTTTACTCATGAGTAAGCAAACGTGCCTTGGCTGGTGGTCAGGCCAGGCAAAGGGGAATGTGAAGCCACCAGAATGGTCCTGGTCTGATGGAACTGGAGCTCAACAAATGCTCCAGAAGGCACCCTCCCCCTCCCCACTAAAAAGGATCAAACAGAGGCTTCAGCTGATAAGGTGACTTGCAAAGCCAGGTGGATCCTGACAGTGATCTGGTTTAAACAGAAGTTCTTAAATTGAAATGGACACTGGGTAGGGCTGAAAACCTTACTGGTTTTGGAGGGGGGTGTTACTGCAGGCAGGGTACAGAGGACATTCAGTTGGTGGAACAGGGCTGGCTTCTGCTTATTTAATTATTTGTTTTACTTTAATTATTTATTCTTATTTATTTTAATTTGCCTAATGATGTCACTTCCACCATGACATAACTTCTGATGGGTCTTGGAAAGAATGGCATTCTAAAAAGTGGGTTTCAGTGCTAACAGTTTGAGAACTGCTGCAATAAGGTGTTAGTAGTAAGTTGACACCCTGGGAGGGGGTGTAACACCACCAGTGACCAAAATCACTAAAATCACAGTTTGGAGGAATAATACCAGCATGTTATATATCAATCAATGCGTAATTTCATGCAGAATGTGTTTTATCTTTGTTCTATTAAAAGGTACAGCCCAAAAACCAGTGGGGGCAGAGTGATGGTACATCACCACGCCCACCACCTGGTATGTTGTCCTGCATGGGGGGTGACGCGCTGGCATCCCGCACCGGGTGACACAACCCCTAGTTACACCACTGGACAGATCAGGCACCTTTGAGCCCTATCCCCCTTTGTTGGCAACCTTCAGTCTCGAAAGACTATGGTATCGCGCTCTGAAAGGTGGTTCTGGAACAGCGTCTAGTGTTCCAATAAAGGCCAATTCGGGAGTGACAATCCCTTCCACACTGGGAGCAAGTGCAGTCTGTCCCTGGTCTGTCTCCCTGGCTATGGGCCTTCCTTCTTTGCCTCTTAGCCTCAGACTGTTGGCCAAGTGTCTCTTCAAACTGGGAAAGGCCATGTTGCACAGCCTGCCTCCAAGCGGGCCGCTCAGAGGCCAGGGTTTCCCACTTGTTGAGGTCCACTCCTAAGGCCTTCAGATCCCTCTTGCAGATGTCCTTGTATCTCAGCTGTGGTCTACCTGTAGGGCGCTTTCCTTGCACGAGTTCTCCATAGAGGAGATCCTTTGGGATCCGGCCATCATCCATTCTCACGACATGACCGAGCCAACGCAGGCGTCTCTGTTTCAGCAGTGCATACATGCTAGGGATTCCAGCACGTTCCAGGACTGTGTTGTTTAGAACTTTGTCCTGCCAGGTGATGCCGAGAATCTCCCCCTTTACAAGAAGGGGAAGAATTATCCCCCTTTACAAGAAGGGGAAACTTGCCCTCCTCCAACAAATCGATCTTTGGGGCCATCTAGTGGCTACCTGTAAAAGGTGCCACTTCTCAAGCTTCAGTGAAATCAATCTCCTTTTCTACCCCAAGGTTTCATTAACCCCAAAGGGCACAGTTGCTCTTAAGTGAGAAGTCACAGCAGGCTTTAACCCAACACCCTGCCATGGTCCCATCTTGTTTGCAGGGTAAACCAGTCAGCTTTCCTTAGCACCAATGGCTGGCAACTGCTCTGAGCTCTGGCACAGCTTTGGGGCAGGCAGACAAGCTCCTCCAGCTCAGGCAGGGGTTCCAGCAGCACAAGCTGCATCTCTATAATGACTGCAGACAGGTTTGGCTGTGGTGACTGCTGGGGTCACAGAAGAACAGGGGCAGCCTGTTCTACTGAGCTGCTGCAGGCACACCATTGATGTTAGCAGCTGTGAGAGCCAGGATGGTGAAGTGGTTCAGGAGTTGAACTTGGACCTGGAAGATCTAGATTCAAATCCCTGCTCAGTCGTGAAGCGTCCTCGGTAACCTTTCAGTTCTAGCTCTCTTACTTCACAGGGTTGTTTTGAGGCAGTGGCGTAGCATGGCTGGAGCAGTCCTCCCCACCCCCACGGCAAATTCAGTGGTTTGCTGGGCTCTCCGATGGGGGGGGTGCACAGCGCTTGCCACCCCAGTGTTCAGAGTGGCGAGTGGAGCACTGAAGGGACCTCCCACCCGCACCTGTTTGGCTCCAAATTGGAGCCATTTCTGGGGAGGGGGTGACACAATAATGGGGGGGGTGATGAGATGGTGTCGCTGCATCATCATGCCCTGGGTCATCATATCCTGGGACATCATGCAATGCCACTGTTGTGAAAACAAAAGGAAGGGAGGAACCATGTACATCATGAGCTCCTTGGTGGAAGAGTTGTATAAAAATATCAAAAATAAATAAGCCAGGCTGTAGCCAGGCACTTGAATAAGGGCTGAAATTCTAAGCATGCTCAGTCTTAGGCCAAACTACCAATAGGCCACACTCATGCTTGATTCCCACATTGCAAGAGACGCCTGAGGGGGGACATGACTGAGACAAACAAAATTATGCATGGGAAGGATAAAGTGGATAGGGAGATGCTCTTTACACTCTCACATAACACCAGAATCAGGGGACATCCACTAAAATTGAGTGTTGGGAGGGTTAGGACAGACAAAAGAAAATATTTCCTTACTCAGTGTGTGGTCGGTCTGTGGAACTCCTTGCCACAGGATGTGGTGACAGCATCTGGCCTGGATGCCTTTAAAAGGGGATTGGACAAGTTAACAAGTTTCTGGAGGAAAAATATATTACAGGTTACAAGCCATGATGTGTATGTGCAACCTCCTGATTTTAGAAATGGGCTATGTCAGAATGTCAGATGCAAGGGAGGGCACCAGGATGCAGGTCTCTTGTTATCTGGTGTGCTCCCTGGGGCATTTGGTGTGGCCGCTGTGAGATACAGGAAGCTGAACTAGATGGGCCTATGGCCTGATCCAGTGGGGCTGTTCTTATGTTCTTATTCCGATACACCACACATCATGCTTGAGCAGGGTGACCAGACGTCTTCTTTTTCCAGGACATGTCATCTTTTTTAGTCTCATATCCCAGAAAAGGACTGTTCTCCTTTTTCCTGTAAGTGGGTCTCTACAGACAGTGCATAGTCCTCCTGTAATTAATGAATTATATGCAATAAATAATATGTGATATAGTTTTAAATTTAATAATAACTAACATAGTGTTTAAATTAACCATATGAAATCAGTACATGAGTATTTTTGGCTTTTATTTTTTCAAGTCCTACATTTTTCTTGGATGTCTGACATTTTGGGGTGCTTAGTCCTCTTTTGTGGTTACAACATCTGGTCACCCTGTGCTTGATTCCCACATTCTACAAGCCATCCACCATGCTTGATGCTTTATTTTATTAACCATTAAAAACGAGTAATGCAAAGAGCCAGAGAATCTGAAAAACCAGGGAATGTTTATTCCTTTCTCAATGGCTTGCTTTCTGAACACATTCAGCCCTGCTTTTGGGGGAGGGGGTGACAGGACAGAAAGGAAGCCACCTAACCTTCAGTGGCTATTTTTCTCCCAACCAGTCTCTGGACCCAGAAAGACCACCAAACCACACTTTGACCACCTGAGGTGTGTAGCTGAAAGCTTTCCTGTATTGTCAAAATTCCCTCTTCTATACAATGCTTAAAGGTAGAGACACCTTCCCCCTTTGGAAAGGAAAAGGTCATCCTACCTTTTCAACCCATTTCTGCCCAGCCCACAGGTGTACACAGTTTATTCCTGTTGCATTTATGCAACATTGGGCAGAAATGGCTTAATTAAACTGAGTGTGTCCACAACTTCCTCTGAACCTGTTTCTTCAGTTACACATGGGGGTGGAAGGGGTCACCTAACAACATCTCAACCTTCAGTGACCATTTTTCTCCCAACCAGTCTCTGGACCCAGAAAAACCCCCAAATCACACTTTGACCATGTGTGGTGGGTGGGTAGGGAAGCAGGTGAGGCACTGTCTTCCCACTGGAGTCCTTTGAAACACTCTGCCACTATGGGAGGTGTGCAAGCAGTCACAACCCACACGCTATGGGTTGTGAGTGCTTGCATGCCTCACACGGCAGCAGTGCTTTTCAAAAGACTCCAGTGGGGAGGCTATGAGCATGGGATGTGAGTGCTTTCCACGCCTCACATGACAGTGGCACTTTACAAAGGACTCTGATGTGGAGGCCATGTGTGGGTTGTGTGTGCTTACACACCTCACATGGTGGCACTTTGTGAAGGACTCTGGTGGGGAGGCCATGAGTGTGTGTTCTGAGTGCTTGCACGCCTCACATGGTGCTTTGTAAAGGACTCTGGTGAGGAGGCCACGTGCGTGGGTTGTGAGTGCTTGTGCACCTCAGATTTCAGGTTTACCAGGTGACAGGGACACTAGGGAGGTGGGACACTAGAGAGGCTGGAAAGGGGGTGGGGCAACACATGGGACACTCCAGTAGAAGGGGAGACCCCAGTAAAAGGGGTTCAGTCAGTGCCAGTAATGAGGTGGTAATGCCAGGATGCAAGACTGAAGGCTCTGTCTTCATAGCCATCTGCTGCCTAGTCTAGATTCTTATCCCAGCAATGAGGGAGAACTTGAGAGGGCACAATTATGCTTCACAGTTCCCACTGGACACTTTGTTCCACCTGACTCAGGGGCCACGGACATCACACTTCCCCAGCTAGCTGCAGTTTCTTCTTTTGGTCTCTTACTGCATTTGTTTTCTTATTCAACAGCATCAGTTTGGGACCAGATTGGAAGAAAGAAGAAACAGACTCAGACTTCACAACAAAGATCCAACACAGGAGAGAAGCCTTATAAGTGCCAGGTGTGCAGAACGACCTTCAATGACTGTGGTCCTCTTAAAATCAATCACAGAACCCATGCAGGGGACAAACCCTGTAAGTGGCAGAAGTGTGGAAAGGCCTTTAGTCACAGTGGTCATCTTATATGCCTTCATAGAACCCAAACAGGGGAGAAACCCTATAAGTGCCAGGAGTGTGGAAAAGCCTTCAAACACAGTAGTCATCTTATAAGCCAAGGGTGCCCAAACCCCAGCCCTGGGGCCGCTTGCGGCCCTTGAGGACTCCCAAGGCGGCCCTCAGGGAGCCCCCAGTCTCCAATGAGCCTCTGGCCCTCTGGAGATTTGTTAAAGCCTGCACTGGCCCAACGCAACTGCTTTCAGCGTGGGGGTGACTGTTTAACCTAGGGCAGTGCTGAGGTGTTACTGCTAAAAGGGCAGCCCCCACAAAAATTGGGCTCTCCCATATCTTGAAATATGATCAAGATTTGCATGTCTTCTTTTCTGTCATTTGTAGCTAATGAGTTCCTAAGTGGGAAACTGCTTGTTTTTGGTTATGACCTGTTTAATGAATTACTTCCTGCTTAACATCATCACTTCCAGCCCTCAGCAGGAATCATGAATGCCATGCGGCCGTCAGTATGAAATGAGTTTGACGCCCCTGGTTTAACCTCTCGCGAGAGCTGTGGGATGAGGGCTCCCTCCACTAATCTCTGTTTCATGTCTGTGATGCAGCAGTGGCAGCGAAGGAAAGGCTGGCCTTGCTTTGTGCCAGGCCTTTTATAGGCCTTGAGCTATTGCAAGACCTTCATTCATTCATATAAGTTCATCTTTAATGTATTCATTTATGTAAATTTATTCAAATTTTTCCTCAGCCCCCCGCCATAGTGTCAGAGAGATGATGTGGCCCTCCTGCCAAAAACTTTGGACACCCCTGTTATAAGCTATCATAGAACCCACACAGCTAAGAAATCCTATAAGTGCCAGGAGTGTGGAAAAGTCTTCAACAATGGTAGTCATCTTATAAACCCACACAGGGGAGAAACCCTATAAGTGCAAGGAGTCTGGAAAACCCTTCAGTCAGAGTAGTGACGTCACTGGGGGTGTGTGGGGGTGGGGACCACGCCAGGTGACGTCCACAGGGGGGTGAAGCGCTAAAATTTTAGTGGTTAGGAGTAACCCCATCATGTTATGAACCATTGGATGCGGAATTTCGAGCGGAATGCAGTGCAAAAAACCAGAGTGAAGGGGAGGGGTGTGACACCACTAGTAACCAAAATCACTAAATCACTAAAATCACAGTTTGGAGGAATAATGCCAGCATGTTATATATCAATCAATGCGTAATTTCATGCAGAATGTGATCTATCTTTGTTCTATCAAAAGGTACAGCCCAAAAACCAGTGGGGGCTGAGTGATGGTACATCACCACGCCTACCACCTGGGGTGTTGCCCCACCCACTGCATGGGGGGTGACGCGCTGACATCCCGCACCGGGTGACGCAACCCCTAGTGACTCCACTGCCTGCACACAAGATGTCAAACAGAGCACATTCTAATGAGGGGAAGTCTCAGAAGCTGAAGCTGCTGGGGATCAACACAGACAAGGCTTTTCCAACAGGTAACATAACTCACTTCCTTGTGCTTGTCTGGGGCCATTGTGCAAAGGTTTCATTAAGCACAAGGCTCTCAAGGCACTGGCCAGGAGCCAAAGAATTGTGAAACTTACTAGTAGTTCTATGAACTGAAGCAAGCTTTTCATGCTTTTACAGAACAGCAGCTTTCCCTACTGCAGAGCAAATTATTTTTGAAATGCAGGAGAGTTTCATACTAGATATCAGCTCCCCAAGCTGATGCTTCCAAATGTGCTTTTCCTTTGAGAACAAGGGAAATGTGGGACAGAGTTTCTTTTATAACACAACTGTAATTATTCAGTGACTTGCTTCAGAAACGTGTGATATACAGCAAATGGAATAATATTCTGTTGCAACAGTGTTTGCAAAGTGAAATCAAAGCTGAGCCCATCCTGGATTTTTGTGCTATATATGGGGTATTTGGCAATGCGGGCAAGTGTACCTACATTCCTTTCCCACCCTTGTATGAGCTTTGGCTCTTCTTAGGTACTAAACCTAGCACGGAAGTAATCATTTCTAGAATAGCATGGAAACAAAATATATTATAGAGAAGCATAAAGACAACTTTTAACTTAGTCAAAGTTTGACTTTTTTGCTCAGACACAGTTCTTCATATTGTAGCTGTATATATGTATGTAGCTGTACATTAGTGCTTGAGTATGTTACCAACTGAAAACACTGTACAGTTATAGCAGTTGTAATGCTACTGCCTGTATTCCTTTAGAAGCTTCCCATCTTCATGGTAAAAAGTTTTGGTGCACTGTGTACAGTGTGTATGTATGATCTAAAGACAATTGCATGATTCTAGATTCTATAATCTAGGTGATTATTTTACACCTGAATCAAAGCGATAATCCGATGTGCTTCCCCACCAGCACAACTGCAATTCACGCACGAAAAAGAAGTGACCCCAGGTATAAAGGAATACAGGAATACAACCCAGAGCTGAGTGGAAAGTACAATGTGAAAAAACCCATACGTATATTAAAACAAACCAACAATAAAATATAGTTAATATATTTTAACTATATAATATATAGTTAATATTCTGAAGAAGGCACACTTTGCTTACATATTACCTACCACACCACTGTGACAAGGTGAAACCTCCAGAGTTAACTACCCTCTCGCGTTGTGGTGTTTTGACATAAGGACTGGAATGTGATTTAAGAAGGGGGACAATTCTCCCCCTTGCCTTTCTGTGTGATTATAACCTATATTTTCATTTTTGGCCAGGCCACTACAGTGATCAAATAGATCCAGGTATTAGGTGCGCATAGGTGTGCATAACAATGCCACAAATCCCTTTGTTGTTTTTTGAAAGGTGACCATTTGACCCATTTGACTGGTGTTGATAATATTGCTTTAATTAGGAGGTGTAAAAATGTAACAGTGACAGGTGATTTAAAAATGTAGCGTTTTGATGGTTTGTTTGGGGTTTGGCTATATCCCAGATTAGGCCCTTGAACTTTGCCCCCTGCCTCACACTTGCAAACAGCACCATTGAATGAGACTTTTTAATAAAAAGAAAAGAAATGCAACACTTCCCTTTCCCCATCCAGATTACAGATGCTGCTACTCAGCCCAGAAAAGTGGTGCCATGATTGTGTAGTAAGACAAAGTGTTGGATCAGGACTAAAGAGATCCAGGTTCAAATCTCCATATAACCATGAAAGCTGGTGGGTAACTTTGGGCCAGTCACCGTCTTCCAGCCCAATCTACCTTACAGGGTTGTTGTGATAAGGTGGAGGGACAACACAAGCCAGGTATGCAGCCTTGAGCTCCTTGGGTGCAATTAAAATGTAATAAATAACTTGCATAGGTACTCATGAAACAAACAGCCAGTAATTCTGCTGTCAAGGTGCAAAGTTGGTGCGAGAAAAACAAAAATGTGCAGAAATACTTGTACTGAAAAGGAAGAAAGGGGAGGACAGAGGTAAGGCTTCCACAAAGCAATGCTAATGACATGTTCTGCAACCCAAAGGAATGCGAGATAACAAATCCAAGGGCCTGAAGCGAGGCGTTGGTGATGTGTCTGTTTGTTACAACTGTAAAGAGAGCAGCCTGGAGACTTGTAATGATTGTGTGGTCAAACACATCCAAAGGCCTGTCACTCTCTCTCTTTCAAAGCAGCGGCCTGCAGAGAATGCTACAGAAAGGAAGACAAGGCCTCCCTGAGAAGCCTGCAGCCTAGCTCCAGGTCAAATGGAGGAGGTATCTGACCCTGCAGATCTCTCTGGAACTCAGGCAAAAAAATGCCGTCTCAGGGAATTCATTCCAGTTCTGAGGTACAAAGATTCACCCAGCAATTATCTGCCAAAGAACAGACTTGCTCAAGGAAAGATAGTCAAGTAACTCATTTGCCTAGTCTAGCTCCAAGTGTCCAGGCCCTCCTGATCTTTCTAGTCGGAAATATGAAGGTAAACAAATAAAAAGAAAAATTTATTTATTTATTTATTCATTCATTCATTCGATTTATATTCCGCCTTTCTCCTCGAAGGCCACCCAAGGCAGCACCCAAAATAGCATGATATAGCATGCATCCGTTGCTAGTTGTGTACTGAATAAAGAAGTACAGTTGGTAAACAAAGATACTTTAGAGCAGACGTGTCAAACTTAAGGCCCAGGGGCCAGATGCGCTCCCTGGAAGCTTTTTATCCGGCCCTCAGGCTGCTGAGGTGTTACACCTGAAAGGGCAGCCCACATGAAAATTGGGCTTTCCCAAAACTTGAAATATTATCAAGATTTGCGTACTTTCTCTTCTGTCACTTGCAGATAATGAGTTTCTATATGAAAACAGGGTCTGATTTCTGGCCATTAGCTACTTAATGACGTCACTTCCGGCCCTCGGCTGGAGCCCTGAATGCTAATTTCAGCCCTCTGTATGAAATGAGTTTGACACCCCTGCTTTAGAGTCCTCACTAGCATAATTTAGGCATATGATTTTACCTAACTGGGTAAATTTTGGAAGCCCATATACTAGTTTTGATGATGTATACCGAGTTCTAATATGGAAGAAAGAAGTGCATTTGGTACTAGATCTGTATAACATGCTAAAAAACATACACCAGTCTGATCTCCCCCCCCCCCCCCGCGAACTGGGCAAGAGGCATGTTAAAGTGGTGTCATATTTAGCAAGGGGATAACAACTGTTCCTCTTCACCCCAGCATGGCATCTTTTCCAGTGGCTATTGCTAGTGTCTCTTCTATATATATATTTAAGATTGTAAGCCCTTTGAATTATTTTATTATGTCAACTGTGTTGTGAACTCCTCTGGTGGTTGAAAAGTGGTATAAAAGTACCGTATTCTTATTAACATTCAGGTGTAAATATGTGTATGTATGTGCAAACATGCAGAGGGGTGATAAGGAAGGTAGGTTTCAAAGTGCTGGTTTCTAAAATAAATTTCTTTCATAGGGCTGCCAACCCTCCGAGATTGTCAGCATCATTCTCCAGGTGATGACTGAAAGCAATCCTGGAGATCTGAAGTGGGCCTCCCTGACTAATGACATGATGTCACAATGGGGAAAAAGTCTCCCAGAACAACTTAAGTTCAGCATAGGCAGCCCCAATTGTTAGGGTCTCTCAACCACATGCATTTGCTTAGGTCACTGGTACACCGCACTGCTCAGTACCTACCTTTTCAGGTGCTGGAAACAAGCATACAAAATGCAAGGTATTCTGCACATCCCTACTGAAGTCCTAAAGTGCTGCAAAGAGATCATCATCACTGAGCTGCATGAAATCCTCTGTCTCTGCTGGAGAGAAGGTGGAGTACCTCAAGACATGAGGGATGCAAACATCATCACGCAGGACAAGAACAAAGGCGACAGGGGTGACTGCAACAACTACCGTGGCATCTCTCTCCTTAGCGTTGTAGGAAAGTTGTTTGTCCGAGTTGCACTAAAGAGGCTCCAGGTACTTGCAGAGAGCGTCTATCCAGAATCACAGTGTGGATTCTGAGCCAACAGGTCCACCACTGATATGGTATTCTCCCTTAGACAACTGCAGGAGAAATGCAGGGAACAATGACAGCCACTCTTTATAGCCTTCATAGATCTCACAAAGGCTTTCGACCTGGTCAGCAGGGACGGCCTCTTCAAGATTCTCCCCAAGATCGGATGTCCACCCAGGCTCCTCAGCGTCATCAGATCTTTCCACAAGGACATGAAGGGCACTGTTGTCTTCGATGGCTCCACATCAGACCCCTTTGACATCCGAAGCGGCGTGAAGCAGGGCTGTGTTCTTGCACCAACCTTGTTTGGGATTTTCTTCACTGTCCTGCTGAAGCAGGCCTTTGGAACTACAACAGAAGGCATCTATCTCCGGACCAGATCAGACGGAAGGCTCCTTCAACCTCTCCAGACTGAGAGCAAAAGTCCAAAGTCCAGCTGAAATGTCTGCGTGACTTCCTCTTTGCCAACGATGCGGCTGTCACTACCCACTCTGCCAAAGATCTCCAGCAGCTCATGGATCGTTTTAGCAAGGCCTGCCAAGATTTTGGACTGACGATCAGCCTGAAGAAAACACAGGTAATGATTCAGGATGTGGACTCACCTCCCTGCATTACAATCTCTGCGCATGAACTGGAGGTTGTCCATGACTTTGTGTACCTTGGCTCAACAATCTCCGACACTCTTTTTCTCGATACCGAGCTAAACAAATGCATCGGTAAAGCAGCTATCACGTTTTCCAGACTCACAAAGAGAGTCTGGTCCAACAAGAAGCTGATGGAACATACCAAGATCCAGGTCTACAGAGCTTGCGTCCTGAGTACACTTCTGTACTGCAGCGAGTCATGGACTCTTCACTCACAACAGGAGAGGAAACTGAACGCTTTCCACATGCGCTGCCTCCGACGCATCCTCGGCATCACCTGGCAGGACAAAGTTACAAACAACACAGTCCTGGAAAGTGCTGGAATCCCTAGCATGTATGCACTGCTGAAACAGAGACGCCTGCGTTGGCTCGGTCATGTCGTGAGAATGATGACGGCCGGATCCCAAAGGATCTCTTCTATGGAGAACTCGTGCAGGGAAAGCGCCCTACAGGTAGACCACAGCTGCCATACAAGGACATCTGCAAGAGGGATCTGAAGGCCTTAGGAGTGGACCTCAACAAGTGGGAAACCCTGGCCTCTGGGCGGCCCACTTGGAGGCAGGCTGTGCAGCATGGCCTTTCCCAGTTTGAAGAGATACTTGGCCAACAGACTGAGGCAAAGAGGCAAAGAAGGAAGGCCCATAGCCAGGGAGACAGACCAGGGACAGACTGCACTTGCTCCCGGTGTGAAAGGGATTGTCACTCCCGAATTGGCCTTTTCGGCCACACTAGATGCTGTTCCAGAACCACCATTCAGAGCGCGATACCATAGTCTTTCGAGACTGAAGGTTGCCAACATATGCATCCCAGGGTCCTCACTATCACGCTAAAGAATTTTATCACTTTGCTTGGAGTTTCCAAAGAAGTCAGATAAACACAAAACAAACCCATACTGCTTGACTGACCTTCTCTCACACAAAACTAGGAAACATTTTCCCTCAGAGCTGTTTGCAGCAGCCAGCATGCTTTGACCCAGTGTGGGATAGAGGATCTAATGAATACTTTGGGGGGGGGGGGCATAGAAGAGGCAAGTGCATGGGAAGCCAGCTTCTGTCCTACATTTCTGAAAGAGAAGTAGCAGTACATTTCACATGAGTGTTCCTGTCTAGAACATTAACAGAAGTGAACCAGTGGAGGAGCTGCTTAGTCTCTAACTTGAATTCTTATAGAAAATTCTTCTATTTGAAAAGTGCCTTTCCACTGAGTCTCCACAGGGGTCCAGCCATAGGGGGTGCTTGCCTCCTCTCACCTTCTGGGTCCACTCCTTTTGCCAGTTACATGCACCCAGCCAACATGATTGGTTTTGGCCAAGGGTCATCAGAATCATTGTGACTTCTTGCTGCATGTACTGGTGTCAAAAAGTTCATCTCTGAGACATTAACCCTCACAACCACTCTTTGGAGTAGGGCACGCTGGGCAATGGGTGACTTCCATTGGGCTTCCAGTCACTAGTTCCCAGTGGCATTGCTAGGAGGTGTGGGGGTGTGTGTGACATGCCCAGAGGGATTAACACCAACATTGGTGTTGGTGTTCCCCTTAACACCAAAACCCCTTAACACCAACACCAACACCAATATTGGTGTTTTTTTTAAATAATACCATCATTTTATATACCAATCAATGTGCAATTGCATGCAGAATGCAATGAAAAATCCCATTGAAATATCTCTATTCTACCAAAAGTTATAGATGAAATTCCGCAGGGCGGGGTGAGGATGCATCGCCCATCGCCAGGGCGTTGCCCCACCCACTGCATGGGAGGAGGTCCATCATTTGGGATAATGCGCTGGCCTCACACCGGGTGACTCAAACCCTAGTGACGCCACTGCTAGTCCCTAGTCTCTACAACACTGCCATGTGATTATTTCCATTTCAAAGCGGCGAAGAATATAGTAGGATGCACAGCAGCTATAATATTCCACCTTCACTCACCGGATTATTATTGCCATGCTGCCTAGAAGTCAACTGCATTCCTGCCAATGCAAATGCAGTACAGCATTTCCCCCATTTATCTTCCTGGGCCTCTGCCACATTTACCCATATTGCAACATAAGGCCCAGATTTTATCAGGGAGCAATGATTATTGCTATTGTACCTCCTTGGTTCAAATTAGCCTGTAAAAGCCATCACTCAGCAAACAGCATCTTTTCCCTTCTCCACCCTGAAATGATTTTTCTGGAGCTGGAAATGACTACATTATATCAGAAGGAAAGAAAACATTTAGGAAGTGCTCAACATAGCATTTATTAGAGCATTTATTTCACTGCCTTGGGCAGCTTTGTCTGGGAATAGCCAGATTATAGTCCTGGAATTAAAAGAGGATTTAATACAGATGTCACCTCCATTAAATCTCCAGCCCTCTCACTTTGATGCCAAGTAGCACTTCATGAAAGGACAAGAGGCTTGAACAAGTCATGTACTGAACAATTTTAAGTAGGAATCCCACAGTGGCCCACCAGATGCCTTTGGGAGCACATAGAGAACAAGATACCTGTATTCTGTTGCCACTCCTAAGCTTCCCTGCTTAGATCTCCTGATTCAGGAGTGTGTCTGCCTGTTCTGGAAAGAATGTGTTCCCCTTAAGGATCAGGTACACAGCTTAAGGATCCTCCTGGGCCCCTCTTTACAGCTTGATGCCTAGGTGTGAGCCAAGGCCTAGGGGCCCATGCCTAGCTTTAGGTGACAGTGACACAGTAGCTCCCATTCCTGGTGCAGTCAAGACCTGGCCTTGGTTCTCCATGCCTTAGTCACCTTTTGTCTCAGTTATTGCAATATGCTCAGTATAGGGTTGCTTTTGAAGATCGGCCAGTAGCCACAGCTGGTAAAAATGCAGCTGTGAGATTGTTTATGGGGGCAAGAAACTATGACCACAACTTGCCCCTGCTGTTCTGGCTCCATTGGTTACAAATTGGCTTCTGGGTGCAATTCAGGATGCCAATTATGCCTCAGAAAGCCCTCAATGCTTTCGGACCAGGGTACCTGAAGGACTGCTTTAACTCCTCTAGAAAACTACTGGTACATGTATCCCAGGAACTGTAGGAGACACTCCCTTGCATAGTCCCTGCTTATCAGAGTTGAGGAAGGAGGGGTTGTCCCCTCTTTAGAGGACAGGTGCCTGCTTTGTCCCTTCTCTTTTTCTTTTGTGTGTCTTTTAAAAGCTTTTTTTCTTTCGTTCCAGCAGGCCTTCTTCAATTATGGTTGAAGTTGATTATGTTCTATCTGCTGGGTTTTTGGTGGTGTCTTTACATTCTATTTTAACTGTATTTTGTTCAGGGTTTGTTTGTTTTTTAATACTATCAGCTTATGTTTTGAAATGGACCAGTTAGCCACTTCAAGGCTTTGGCGGGAGGTGGATATGAATTTTTAAAACTGTAAGTACTTCCTGTAACGTAGAAAGATGCCTTAACTCTCTTGCATTTTCACCCAAGGAAAAGTCCCCAAATCTTGCAGTAGGAAAGAGAAGGCTTTTGAATGAAGCCAGAGTGGCTTTGAAAGCCTTGGTCATTCCAGGTAACAGCACAGCCACTGGATCTTGCAGGTGTGGCTGGATTTCCTGGGCAGGAATGCATTTGTCCTCCACAGGAACTGTGGCTAGGATCAGAGCCAGGAGGGAATTCTAGAGAGAAGCAAAAGTCTGAGTGGAAGAGAGGAAGATTCACCCCCAGGGAAGAAATGTGAAGGGGGGAGAGAGAAAGCTCACCACACTGGAGAGAAGCAACTATTATGGTAATTGGAGATAATGAGGCGGAGGCGCCAGCTCCAGGTCTGTTTAACATCACTAAAGTGAGGCCCAGGGAAAGGAGACTCCCAGACCAGCCCAGGCACACCTTCCTACTCCCTGTGAAGCCAGGACAGCAATTGGCACCTCTTTGCCAAGGCGCCTTTGTCCTCCATTCAGTGCCATGCTTGCAGAGGGAAGTCTCTGGGGCACCAAGAGTGCTCACAATGCAGGAGGTGGCAGAAAACTTTCAGTACCTCTGAGAAGCAGCAGGAGCAACTTCTGTCATGTGCCTTTCTTGCCCTCTTGCGGTGGCAAGTGGGTCAGCACTCATGCCATTTTCCCAAGGGAGAAGGCTGCTTCTTGTAGGAATAATCCCCAGTTAGGGACGCCAACTCAAACTGAAACCATTCCTGGAAGGTTATCCCCACCCCACCATGAGAATTCCCAGAATTCCTATTAAAAATTCCTCTCCACCACACTTCTTTTGCTCCATCTCTTTTCCAAGCCTGAAAGCAGGAGTTAGCAATAGAGGTGAGCAGGAAGAGAGAGGTAACTGCCTCAGTCTTACAGGCAGACCAGCCCTATTCAGACACTTCATCAGACCCTTGCTGTCTAGCCTCCAACCACCATATTTTCTGGTACATATTTAAGATGAGCATTCATTGTATGATTGTTCTTTGGTCGAACTGATGCTATAAAGCCAGCAATTTTCAACCAGTATGCCATGGCACACTGGTGTGCTGCAAGTGGTCCACAGATGTGTCATGGGAGTTTGAATTTATTTATTAATTCATTAAATAAATATCATTTATTAATAGGGCCATTGAGGGATGTGACCCCCCCCCCCACCAGCAGCATGGTGTGCCTTGTCAATTGTCAAAAGACTGATGGTGTGCCTTAACAATTTTTTTGCCTTGTCAGTGTGCCATGAGATCTAAAAGTTTGAAAATCACTATTATAAGCATTGTAGATGCTATCGGGTTTTATCTGTGGTCAGGAAGGGGGTGGGTGGGCCTGGACTCCACCACTTGGCTGGATCCTAACCCCTCTCCTGAGTAGCCCAGCATTGCACCTGGCTGCTTGTTTAAAAACCAAAGATATTGCACATTTCCTGCAACGGCTGCTGTCTGTTACCTTCAATCTCTCCAAGTTTATGACTGCAGGTCGGCTGAGGAGTGCACTTTAATTTTTATCAGAGGACCCATAAAGCAGGAAGATAAATATGTAATAATGGGGGGGAAAGCCTTCAAAAAAAGGAATGCTTGTGCTGTAACCACCAAAAAATCCCCAGTATACTACTGCCCTCTACTGGCTTCTGATGTTTTTCACACAAGAAACAGCCATATCAGACCAACTTGCAAAAGTTCTCTATGCACGTGTAAAAGCTTACAGCATTTTCTGAGTTTGTTTATGCTACATATAGTGCAGTGTTTCAACTCCTGGAGAGAGTCACAGAGCTGCTGGGACTGATCTACATTCATACCTCCAGAACAGAAAATTAGTATTAGAAGGTAAGCTGCAACCATGAAGGGCAAAGACACCGGGTCAGGTGAGAAGGCACTATACCAGTGGTGTCACTAGGGTTCACGTCACCCGGTGCGGGATGCCAGCACATTACCCCCCATGCAGTGGGCGGGGCAATATGCCAGGTGGTAGGTGTGGTGATGTACCATCACTGCCCCCACTGGTATTTTGGCTGTACCTTTAGATAGAACAAAGATAGGACACATTCTGCACGAAATTACACATTGATAGATATATAACATGATCATATTATTCCTCCAAACTGTGATTTCAGTGATTTTGGTCGCTAGTGGTGTCACACACACACACACACACCCACCCCAGGGTGTCAACTTACTAACACTTTATTGTGGCAGTTCTCAAACTTTTGGCACTGGGACCCACTTTTTAGAATGACAGTCTGTCCAAGACCCACCAGAAGTGATGTCATGGTGGAAGTGACATCATCAGGCAAATTAAAAAGTATAAATAATTAAAGTAAAACAAATAATTAAATAAGCAGAAGCCAGCCCTGGTCCACCAAGTGAATTTCCTCTGTAGGCTGCCTGCAACAATACCCCCCCTCCAAAACCAGTAAGGTTTCTTACTGGTTTTGGAGGGGGGTATTATTGCAGGCAGTTCAGTTTAGCCCTATCCAGTGCCCAGTTCAATTTAAGAACTTCTGTTTAAACCAGATCACTGTCAGGATCCACAGGGCTTTGCAAGTCTCAAAAAGGTTCACCTTATCAGCTGAAGCCTGTTTTGATCCTTTTTAGTGGGAGGGGGGGGGGAGGAGGCTGCCTTCTGGAGCACTTGTTTAGCTTCAGGTGCATAGGATCAGGACCATTCTGGTAGCCTTGCACTCTCTTTCACCTGAACTTCCACACCATCCAAGGAACATTTGCTTACTTGTGAGTAAACACAACCCTGAGGCTGTTTCACTTTCCATAGGGCTCAATACATTCATCTTCTTGGAGGGAGGGATTTCCTTCTCAGGTGTTTTTGGGGGCTGCATTCATTGGATCAGGACCATTCTGGTGTCATTGGATTCCTCGCTGCCTGCCCTTTCCAATGAACTAAGGTTAATTTGCCTACTCGCAAGTAAATGCACGAAAAGGCTCGCTTTCACTTGCCATAGGGATCCATGCATTTTTTGTTCTCTGGTTTTTTGGCCATAACGTTTGATAGAAAGGAGATATTTCACTCTGGTTTTTTTGCATTGCATTCCACTCGAAATTCCACATCCAATGGTATATATGATGGGGTTACTCCTAACCACCGCGATTTTAGCATGTCACACCCCCAGTGCGCGTCACCATGTGGCCTGCACCCCCCTAGCGACGCCACTGCACTGTTCCAAGCTTGGCACATTAACTTTGGTCAGTGATTTAAAAATACAAGTTATTTAAAAATTCCATTCATATTCCTACTTAAAATTAGGTGGCCCATATAAATGCATCAGCTCAGGAGGACATTTTTTACCTTCCCCAACTCTTTCTCCTCTTCAATCACATAATACAGCATAAGGAAAGATAAGTATGCTTATCCAACTGGGATTGGAGGACTGGTGTAGCTCAGGGCAGATGTCCGCTGCAAGATGGCCTGCCTAACAATTTAAATATCTGTTTAGAGGACTTCGTAGAGTGCAAGCACATACTCTGCGAAGATTTAAAAAAAAAATACTGTAGTTCACAGAATTGGGGAATATTTCAAAATTAAAGATGACTCAACAGAATGCCCTGAAAATGTGAGGCACACTATAGGCTTAGCTGGCAGATTATACTCCATTACACAACAAATTATACTTTCAACAGATAGTATCATCATGCAGGAAGTCAGCAGATATTTTAACAGCAGTTATTTAAAACAAAGTTATAGCTAACAATGTTAAAAAAACACATTACCACATGTTTGTTTCCAGTAAGATAGGTTTATAGCCTAACTCAGTGGTTCTCAAAAACATTTTAGCACCAGGACCCACTTTTTAGGATGACAATCTGTCAGGATCTATTGGAAGTGACGCCATTAACCTGGTAGTGATGACATTGCCGGAAGTGACATCAATTTAGGCTTCAAAACTAAGCTGCAATCAGCCAAAGCTCCCATTACAGTGTGCTCATGCTATTATTTTGCATAACTCGAAGTTCAAACATTACAGTTCAGAAGTCAAAGCAGAACACAGGCTTGGATCTTTCTCCAACCACACAGCCCTCCCCGCCTTTCCTGCGTTGCATCTTTCCACCTATTCAGAGCAGAGCCATGCTCCTCCCAGTGGGAGAGCTTATCTTGCTCAGCAAAACTGTATCCTAGATTTTCAGCTCTGTATTTTTCAATGGCAGCTGAGCTAGGTGCTACCTGACCCACCTGAAATTGGCTCACAACCCACCTAGAGGGAAACATTGGCTTAACTCTTACTGAACACAGTGGGCTTTATCCAAGTAAAATAAACACCATTTTCAAATGCCTCTACCCGTTACTGTTTACCTTGCAGTTCACAAAAGGCTCAAGGACTCAGGATAGGTGCCAAATATGTCCAAAAAAACTCTGCATCAATTAGCAAACTCAAATATGTCCCAGTACCTCCTGTTTCTCCTAAAACCTGGACTGTTTCCAGTGACAACCATATGCTCACTTATTTAAGGATTCTAGTGAAAACAATGTGAAAATAATAATGCCCTGTATGCTTAGGGGGGAAGGCACCAGCTGTGAGCACTGCAAGGCTGATTACTTCAGAAGTGGTTTTAAGCGGCAAGCAGATAGAAGTATTTAGATATTAGTCTGTTAGATGCTCAGCAACCTTTAAATGAGTAGCATGACATTCACACAACTGACAAGTTGTATCCGTGGTATTTTAAAGCATGCTAATAACTACAAAAATGGGGCAGACTGCATTTGACGTGCCAGTAGACCACTGAAGACTACATATTCAGCCAGCTTTGTTGATCTTTCTTCAATGCTGTTTTCCAAGGAGGAAGGGTTAGCATTGCTCTCTTATCTCAGGTTAAGAGTCTTATAGATCATTTTTTTTTGCCAAAAGGCTATTACTTTCTGCTTCCTTTCAATTTCCCAATGATATCTGTTTGGCCTTGCAAATTCAGAAAAGGAATTCTCTTTCTCACACATTATAGTGGGGTATGATTCATCAGTTCAGTTCAAGGCCAATGCCTGTCCAACTTAGCAAAGAATGCTAATCATACATTATTTTCATACTAGTAGGTACTCCTCACTGCAGAAAAAGGTATGAAATTTTTGACATGTGCCATTATACATTCATTGTTCATTAAAAAAGATTAAGAGGAATTGGAATTAAGAGAAAGATATTTCTCTACTTTTCCATAGAGACATATACACAAAGATTGCCAGGGCAATGTTACTGTCAGATGAAAGATTCACTGCTGTTATACAAAACAAACTCACATACAAAGACTCAGCAAGTGTGATATTCATACTCAAGCATAACACTCTGGATATGTAGACCAAGTTTGAACTGCCTACTGCTGCCCTCACATGCAATGTTATGTTTTGCAATACTATACATTTCCTCCCAGCAATATTTTTAATATGAAAGAGTCTCCACTGGTGTGTTTACCTGCAAGTCTTCTTACCTGAAGAAAGTTGTCTAATCAAGAAGCTGATACTATGTCACAGAACTGTGACCCAGCACGGAACTCTGACATATGACAAAAAATGGCCAATGGGAGATGAATAATCAAGTGCTGCGAGAGGAAATCCACTCTTTTCAGCAAGGTCTGAAGCTCTTCAGTACAAATACCGTGCATGTTTATGCCAATAAAGGTGAAATGAAAATGAAATGAAAAATACCATGCAGGTGTCAATCCAAAGATTCACCTACCCCAATAACACCACTGCCACTACCGGAGCCAGGTACCAGATGATGTACAAGATAGTAGGGAATAGTAAGAGTCAAAACCCAACAGCCCTTTAAATGGGCAATGCAAAAAAAGCATTGGCAAGCCTGGTTCTGTGTAAGCGGAGAAAAGGTTTCTGAAAGTCGGATGTTCAAATTAAAAATGTCAAAGACCAAACATATACCTCATCTACAGAAGTACATACATGTAACACCAAATGCAAATTTAACAGGCTGGCAGAATTAGTGCCAAAAGGTACAAGCCATCAAGCACTGCTGTCATGTAACCATTCTAATTTGTTCCAAGAGAAGCTTTAGAAGTCCAGTTGAAACTCAAGAAGTCAAGCAGAAGCAGTGCTTAGAGCATACAAGCACTTATGCACAGCAACACATGAATGACTCAATTTCTATGCAGCTTGTTAAATGCAGGACTCTTGAAAGTTATGGGCACATCATATCCAATTTCTTAAAATCAAGCTACAACAATGGGCCTGTAAACAGCTACACATCTGATTACCTGTGACAAAATCTCCTTCAGGGTGAGAAGAATTTGGAAGAGAGATTCTCTTTCTTTTCACATATCAAAACAACTAACATAGTTGTCTTCATGCTACATTCACCATGCTGTGCTAGAACCTGAGAGCACAACTGTAGCTCTGTCAAATGAAACAAAAAAAAATGGCCAGTTTCTTGTTTGTCCCAAAATTTCAAGGAGGAAGGCCCATTGCCATGGCAACGTATCAAATGACAAGACCCAAACATATAGTACAAGATCACTGAAGGCACAAGGCAAAAGTGTCATACAAAATTAGAGGTGTATATATGCACCAAAGCCAGGATTATATCAAAAGGCTATTTATAAAATTTTACTACCTTTCAATAAATTTTCAACATTGAATCAATTCATCAACAGTAGCAAAAGCAGATCAATCCATCACCTTTCAGTATCAACAAGCATCCAAAGCTAGCAAGTACATGTAGGTATGTACATACTCTGTAGCACCAAGTCATGACTAGCAGCTTTTTTTGCAAAGAAAACCCAAGTTTATTTTGTAGTAGCAATAGTTTCTTTTTTATTTTTAATATACTTTAGGAAACAATATACAAAGCCGAGCCTTCCCACCATTTTCAAACAGTGAGAAACTCCAATTACACAAAGTCAGCGTTTTGTGATGGCTAAGAACAGCAGTCAGCACCAGACTTGAACAGTTAGCTACAACACAAACATCCTTCGAAATGAAATGTCATAATAGCAAGACAGGTAAAACCAGGAGTTAACATAGGACAACTGTTGGGGAGGTGCCAATGATCCTTGTTGAATGTCATTAAATATTTTATACACAATTTCCTGTTTACAATTTTTAAAACAAGACTTCCTTCCTTGAGGAATTATTTTCAATTAAGTACAAAAAGTATTCAACAAGAATAGCTCTGATAAAGAATCCCCAAAGGGTCCAACTTGTATTGTATATTGACCAAAGGAAATGAAAACCAGCGTTTCTTTGTTTTAAACATGTTTATTACAACAGATACAATTCACATCTGACTAGCTTTTTTCTTCTTTCCCCTCCCACAACCATGTTGACACGTTAATTGGGCAGTTTCCTTATAATCAGAGAAAGGGATGTACTTTTAGCACACATGCCCAGCAGTACTACCAGTCCATTCTTACAGGGTGCAAATGGAAATACATTTCAATAATTTATACAAACAAGTGGGTTATGCTCAATCACTGCAATTTTAAGCTACTGTACACAGGAATGAAAAGATTATAGAAAAGTGCCATAGCAACAGTGCCTTAGGAAAGGAGAAAATTAGAAGAATTAAAAAACTGATAAAATCAGATCTAGGATTTCAAGGGGAAATGAACACAGAAAATGAAAAACACTGCTCTGTAAAACAGAAATGGAAAAGCACTGCTCTTGATTCGATGCAAGTGTGGAAACAGTTGTTTCATGATATTTTGTACATTACCCAAACTGTTTCAAACTGTTGCAGCCTTGACACACAGATCGCCTGGCGCTTGCATTGCATTTTAGGAAATGCAAAATTTCTTAATGATAAATTAACTAAAAAAAGAGAGAGCTAATTTTGCAGACAGGTTTACATGTAAAAGGCTAGTATTTAGCCACTTCAGCATTGATTAGTTTTGGATGTCTAAGCTCTGATACACATGGCTTCCCATGGCTTCACTCTACAAAACATATTTACAACGTGAAGAATACATCTACAAGAATCTACATTTCAAGGGTTTTACAAATCATACTTGCATCCTTCCCCTGAATAACTTCCCTCCTGCCCCTTTCCCATGTCATTTTCTTTTTTTTTCTTTTTTTTTTTTTTGCCCAACTCAACGGTCCAAAGTCTACGCAAATGCAGCTCAAAAAATGTTAAGACTGGGCAACCAGTTTTACAGTTCCTGTACTCAAAACCCATGTGCAATTATTCACAACTTTTCACACCATGAAGGAATTCTGATTCTTTAGTTTTTCAAGTTCTTTAATTTGTTGTCTCAAAAATAGTATCCTATAAAACATAAGAAAGCAATTATTACTGGCATATCAAATCTATAGGTAAGTATTTGCATTCAAATATACTAGCGGTTTTCCTTGTATATGCACGCACATGCATATTCTTGTTACTCAAGCTACGACACTTTGGATGGATAACTTTGCAACAACAATTTTGTATGGTTTTTACTTTTAAAAAAGAACAAAATTGTGGGGCCTAGAAATGGTTGACCTACCTTCATGGTACACATAATGGGCTAAATAATTGTTCAAGAGCCAGAGGCACACAAGGGCACCTTCTGCAGTTCAATGGCTGTGGAGGGAGGTATTATGCCCGTTTAAGTCAATATCATCCTACATGTTAAACTGTAACAGTTTCTAACCGCTGATTGTATGCTGGGGAATACAGCGCAGTAGTCTTATGCTTAGTTATCAAACAGAAACAGATGAAAAATGAAGAAAATCAAGGTAACAGAATAAATTCTTACCTTTGCTCACGCAAAGTTGCTTGTATTTCACATACTCGAACTAAAGATCTTAAGTTTTTTAATTCAGTACATATTTCTGACATGTGAACACTTCCCATGTTGTGAGCTTCTTCTCGTAATCTTGATGCCTAAATGACAGACAAAAACAAAAGCTGAAAAGCTTGTTCAAAGGTTTTGGAGAACTTGCTGAACAAAAAGAAGCCCATTTTGAGCAAAGTACAATACCAATTAAATTACACACTTATGAATCTCAAACACAAACACATAAAGCGAACAAACAAAAAAGAAGTTTCCTGTCATTTAATCAAAATACAGACGTGCCCCCATATTCATGGGGATCTACTCACCCACCCACAGAAATGGGAAACGCTGTCTCTGTGGGCTCCACATGCTCATTAACATTATTTAAATGCTTACCGGACTAAAAGTGTTCATGCTTTACAGGTTGCTATAAGCACTTAAATAATGTTAATGGGCACTCCGGGGCCCCTGGATCTGCAGATAATTGCAGATACCAGATCCGCAGGCCTTCCTGTAGATTAAACGGGAAGAGGATGTAGCTCAGTGGAAGAGCAACTGTTCTGCATACTGAAGGTCCCAGGTTCAATCCTTGTCAGGACTGTGGGGAACAACCCTTATCTGAACCCTGGAAGATACTGCCAGCCTACCTTTATAATACTTAACAAGATAAACCAATAGTCTAATTTAGAATAAAGTCATTCATACATTTGTATGTATTTGGACACATTTTAGATGCCTACCTAAGCACACAATCTCAGTAGTTCTTGTTAGCAAGAACATTTTAACTGTCAATTACAATAAAAACCAAGCTTGACAATGAATGGTTAATACTGAACAAGTGAATTACTTTAAACATATCTGTATCCTTTTTAACGAATCTCTACCATCATAGCCGTTATATGGATATCTAGAACCTTTATATCTAAAATGGCACATGCTATTCTGAACTTCTCAAAAGAAAAATAATTACCAATAAAAATTTTTATTGGTACAATCATTTTTCAAATTATTTTATGAGGAAGTTTTAAATTCAAATGCACTGGAAGTAATCCAAAATCAATTCTCAAAAGCTCTTCTATGCCTATCTAATGGTACATTGGCTACAATGATGCACGTAGATGTAGGACTCCTCATCATCATGCATAAAGCATCATGCATAAAGCACTCCTATTCTGGTTACCACTGCAAAATACGGACGAGAACTGATACCTTAAAAAGGATAAGCTGGAATGGGTAACTGTAAAATGTTGGACTGTAAGAGTCAGGATTATAAACATAAGTTTTTATAAGACTTTCACAACTGGACATGGAATACTAAAAATAGTCACTGCTCACAATATCACTTTGATCATGCCCAACAATAATATTTCACAAGATTTACATTTCACACTCTGGGGAAAGCTTACAAGTTTATATTTTGCGTGTGATATATTTGGATGCCAAATAAATAGAATCTTGATAGATTTATGATTATATGTATATGGGTAACATTCAATTAAAGATAAATTCAAGTAATTCATTATAAGTTATACTGTACTTTGTAGAAAGCACATAAAGAAGATTTCTGTTGAATGTACTGTGATGGAGACGGGGGGGGGGGAATTTATGTCTTATTCCTTCACTTCCCCATTTCATTGTCTACTTCAGCTGAAAGCACTTACATAGAATCTCCCAAGTCCTCTCAGCCAAGTGCAGCTTGAGGGACCAATTCTCTTAAGAATGACCAATGTGTGGAGGTGTAAAATACCAGCCATGCTCCCAATCCAGGGAGATTAGCTTTTGCAGCAGCTATCACTAGCACTACTATCACTCCCTTTACACCCAGGGATTCCCCCAAGGGAGCTGAGGAGTCTTTTCCCACTTCCACAGATTTCCTGGAACTCAATATATCCAGCATCCCCTCACACTCACCTCACTCCCTTTGCTAAACAATAATTACTCCATAGTAGGACCAGTGACCCAAGGACACTCTTTCCCCCCTTCAGAGACATGAGAGATAAGACCAACATCTTCAGAATGAATAGAATTTTATTAGAAGAATAGACTTCATTGTTAAAAGTAGGAGTTTATGCTTGAAACTCACTGCAGATTAAGCCAGGAATTTTCCACATAGCATAAAAAATAAACTTTTATCTCAGCTACTCTGACACATTCCTAAACTGCAGGTAATCTCTGAGACAGAGATCTGGTCACTGAAAAATCCAGGAGCTCTCACAGAAGTGGGAAATAGGAGAGTGGTTAGGTGACTCTCAGACACCTATTCTTATGGAAATTCTGGTCCAATCAAAACACCCCTAAATTCTGACAACTCATGGCCAAGAGAATGCTCTTTAGGAAAATAGATCATGGCACAAACTCCCCTACATAACCCTCCCAGCTGAAATTTCTCCCACATATTTATAACAATAAAACAGTCATAAATATGTGGGAGAAATTTCAGCTGGGAGGGTTATGTAGGGGACTTTGTCTTAACCAGCTGCAGATAACTTCTCCACAAACAGGAGACTTAGGACCCAATCCTACCCAATTGTCCAGGGCCAGTGCAGTGGTGCCAATGGGGTGTGCACTGCATCTAAGTGGGGTGGCAGTCACAGAGCTGCACTGGTACAAGAAAGTTGGATAGGAATGGGCCCTAATGTAGTCAACAGGTCTGAGAACAATGACTCAGCAAAAATGTTTTGCACTGAAATATTTCCAAAATCTCTTCATAATAAAGTGCAAAACAGCCCTACAGATCTTATACAAACCTCACAATTTTATTCCCCATCGCAGCACACTTTAACCTTTCAACAAAAATAACTTTTTAAAACTTTTTTTGTAGGGGTCATAAACTCCTCTGATCACTAGATGGTGCTCTCAGACCACAGCTCGAGCTGCCAAGTAGGTGAAAATCAAGCAGACATGAATCACACTGAAAAAACCCAATTTACATGACATGTACATAGCAGGGATTTTGAAGGTGTGAACTCTATAAGATTTGCTATCCACTACATGACTAGAAATAACAGTGACCTATAGAACAGAATTACTAAAACCATAAGTACATCCAGTTCACTGTAGTGCCTTATGATGGTGATCATTTGACATGGGCATATGACAACATTGTTACCAAAATGACACTCTTCTCCTCTGCTAAAGTATGTTTTTATTACAGTGACTGAAATTTATTTTGACTGTAATTATTCAGAAGTTTTGCAATATGCAGTGAGCATGATTTTATGGCCAATGATTTAAAGCAAACTAATCACTAAAACCTATAACAAGCAGTTCTCTCTAAACTGTGCAGTTGCACAGCTAGAATCAGAGCTCTGCACAGCTTCCTTCACAACACTCCAGAACTTGGTGATGATGTCATCACTGAGCACCGCTGAGCTGCCCCATCCAGCAAAGGTAGGCCTCTGTGCAGACCCTGTAATTTCTAAAGGGAACTCTGATCACAAGTCTAAAGCTTCAAACAGAAAAGCACATTATTCATAAAATCTGAAAGCCACAACTTGAAAGTAATTTTGCTCCTTTAAAACGAAAATTGAACGATTTTTTGGTATACAAAGATGGTTTCAGTTTTTCCCCACTAACTTTATAATTGACTATGGAAAGATTTTCACAACTGAGATAAAGTAAGTTTAATTCCAATACTGTGTAAATTGTTTACAACCGCCTGTGAGT
Organism: Tiliqua scincoides; assembly: GCF_035046505.1. NCBI lineage: Eukaryota > Metazoa > Chordata > Lepidosauria > Squamata > Scincidae > Tiliqua > Tiliqua scincoides. Next base: position 17,769,300 of record NC_089825.1, read on the forward strand.
CAGTGTTCTGACAATCACTAACACTTAAGTGAGTCTTCAGGTATATTTCTGCTTAACCAAGTATGCAGCTTTGTCTGGAAACAAGTTGTTGTCACTGGATACAAGACAGGTTCAAATCCCTATTAGGGCATGAAATACAGTGCAAGTCTTGTACAAGTCAACCTAACTTCCCTCAGAATACTTCTGAGGGAATAAAATTGGAAAGATATTTCAAACACAGGTCTCAGTTACTATTGCACATCTTGGACCAAAAGGCTCAAGGTTTTGATTAAAGCAGTAGCAGCATCTTGATGTTTTTTTCTTTGCAACCCCCTCCAACCCAAGTGGTAGAAATAAATCCATGCACAGATTAACAAACAGAGAACCTTAGTGCAGTGCCATGTGGCAATTACTGCTTGCAACCAAGCAACTAGAAAATTGTGAGGCTGATCTAACATAAGCCTACCTTGAGTTTAGAATGAAAATGCCTTACTGACAAACAATGTGATGTTCTTTCTATCAAACAACAATTTAAAATAACGCCTGTGCTGCCACCGCCCCCCAATTCCAATGTAACATCAGTCCTATGCACAACAAAAAGTCAACTGTTACCACCGCTGTCACAGACCCAGTAAAAATGCAAGTGGTATAAAATATTCAGCAGTCTTTAATTTGCTTTAGAGATCATGGAGATCACTAGTGCTTTAGAGAGCACTAGTGACAGTGCTGGGGCAGAGGTAGCGGCTGTGGTGCATGTCGGCACCAACGACGTGGGCAAGTGTAGCTGGGAGGTCCTGGAGGCCAAATTTAGGCTTTTAGGCAGGAAGCTGAAAGCCAGGACCTCAAAGGTAGCGTTCTCTGAAGTGCTACCTGTTCCACGCGCAGGGCCAGCTAGACAGGCGGAGATCAGGGGTCTCAATGCGTGGATGAGACGGTGGTGTAGGGAGGGGTTTAGATTCATTAGGCACTGGGGAACGTTTTGGGACAACCGGGGCCTGTACAAGAGGGACGGGCTCCACTTGAACCAGAATGGAACCAGACTGCTGGCGCATAACATTAAAAAGGTGGCAGAGCAGCTTTTAAACTGATCCCTGGGGGAAGGCTGACAGGAGCCGAGGGGCATCCGGTTCGGGACTCCTCATCCCTATGGGATGAGGATGGGGAGGTTAGAGAACAACAAGACAAAGGCAGGGTAGGAGAAGAAATTGGGAAAGGTAGGGTGATGGGATGTGATAGACGGTTTGGCAAAATGAGAGGATGCGGGGACAAAGAAGCAAATAAGCAGCCCATCCTGGGGCATTCCGTGTATAAATGCTTTTATGCGAATGCCCGAAGTCTACGAGCAAAGGTGGGAGAACTGGAATGTCTGGTGACAAGGGAAAATATTGACATAGTGGGCATAACGGAAACCTGGTGGAACGCAGAGAATCAGTGGGATACAGCAATCCCGGGCTATAAACTCTACAGGAGGGACAGGCAGGGGCGTGTTGGAGGTGGGGTGGCCCTTTATGTTAAGGAAGGGATAGAATCCAGCAAAGTTGAGATTGAAGGTGGGTCTGACTCCACCGTAGAATCTCTGTGGGTTAAATTACCAGGCTTGTGCAGCAATGTAATGCTGGGGGCGTGCTATCGTCCTCCAGACCAGAAATCTGATGGGGACCTTGAAATGAGGAAACAGATCAGGGAGGTGACAAGGAGGGACAGGGTTGTAATCATGGGGGACTTCAATTATCCTCATATTGACTGGGTCAATTTGTGTTCTGGTCACGATAAGGAAACCAGATTTCTTGACGTGCTAAATGACTGTGGCTTAGAGCAGCTAGTCACGGAGCCCACCAGAGGACAGGTGACTCTGGATTTAGTATTGTGCGGTACGCAGGACCTGGTTAGAGATGTAAACGTTACTGAGCCATTGGGGAACAGTGATCATGCTGCGATCCGTTTTGATGTGCACGTTGGGGGAAGAATACCAGGCAAATCTCTCACAAAAACCCTTGACTTCCGACGGGCAGACTTCCCTCAAATGAGGAGGCTGCTTAGAAGGAGGTTGAAAGGGAGGGTAAAAAGAGTCCAATCTCTCCAGAGTGCATGGAGGCTGCTTAAAACAACAGTAATAGAGGCCCAGCAGAGGTGTATACTGCAAAGAAAGAAGGGTTCCACTAAATCCAGGAGGGTGCCCGCAAGTTAGAGAGGCTTGTTAGAGCCAAGTTAGAGAGCCAAGTTAGAGAGGCTGTGAAGGGCAAGGAAGCTTCCTTCCGTAAATGGAAGTCTTGCCCTAATGAGGAGAATAAAAAGGAACATAAACTTTGGCAAAAGAAATGTAAGAAGGTGATATGGGAGGCCAAGAGAGACTATGAGGAACGCATGGACAGCAACATTAAGGGGAATAATAAAAGCTTCTTCAAATATGTTAGAAGCAGGAAACCCGCCAGAGAAGCGGTTGGCCCTCTGGATGGTGAGGGAGGGAAAGGGGAAATAAAAGGAGACTTAGAGATGGCAGAGAAATTAAATGAGTTCTTTGCATCTGTCTTCACGGCAGAAGACCTCGAGCAGATACCGCTGCCCAAACGGCCCCTCCTAACCGAGGAGTTAAGTCAGATAGAGGTTAAAAGAGAAGATGTTTCAGACCTCATTGATAAATTGAAGATCAATAAGTCACCGGGCCCTGATGGCATCCACCCAAGAGTTATTAAGGAATTGAAGAATGAAGTTGCAGATCTCTTGACTAAGGTATGCAACTTGTCCCTCAAAACGGCCACGGTGCCAGAAGATTGGAGGATAGCAAATGTCACGCCTATTTTTAAAAAGGGAAAGAGGGGGGACCCGGGAAACTATAGGCCGGTCAGCCTAACATCCATACCGGGTAAGATGGTGGAATGCCTCATCAAAGATAGGATCTCAAAACACATAGACGAACAGGCCTTGCTGAGGGAGAGTCAGCATGGCTTCTGTAAGGGTAAGTCTTGCCTCACGAACCTTATAGAATTCTTTCAAAAGGTCAACAGGCATGTGGATGCGGGAGAACCCGTGGACATTATATATCTGGACTTTCAGAAGGCATTTGACACGGTCCCTCACCAAAGGCTACTGAAAAAACTCCACAATCAGGGAATTAGAGGACAGGTCCTCTCGTGGATTGAGAACTGGTTGGAGGCCAGGAAGCAGAGAGTGGGTGTCAATGGGCAATTTTCACAATGGAGAGAGGTGAAAAGCAGTGTGCCCCAAGGATCTGTCCTGGGACCGGTGCTTTTCAACCTCTTCATAAACGACCTGGAGACAGGGTTGAGCAGTGAAGTGGCTAAGTTTGCAGACGACACCAAACTTTTCCGTGTGGTAAAGACCAGAAGTGATTGTGAGGAGCTCCAGAAGGATCTCTCCAGACTGGCAGAATGGGCAGCAAAATGGCAGATGCGCTTCAATGTCAGTAAATGTAAAGTCATGCACATTGGGGCAAAAAATCAAAACTTTAGATATAGGCTGATGGGTTCTGAGCTGTCTGACAGATCAGGAGAGAGATCTTGGGGTGGTGGTGGACAGGTCGATGAAAGTGTCGACCCAATGTGCGGCCGCAGTGAAGAAGGCCAATTCTATGCTTGGGATCATTAGGAAGGGTATTGAGAACAAAACGGCTAGTATTATAATGCCGTTGTACAAATCGATGGTAAGGCCACACCTGGAATACTGTGTCCAGTTCTGGTCGCCGCATCTCAAAAAAGACATAGTGGAAATGGAAAAGGTGCAAAAGAGAGCGACTAAGATGATTACGGGGCTGGGGCACCTTCCTTATGAGGAAAGGCTACAGCGTTTGGGCCTCTTCAGCCTAGAAAAGAGACGCTTGAGGGGGGACATGATTGAGACATACAAAATTATGCAGGGAATGGACAGAGTGAATAGGGAGATGCTCTTTACACTCTCACATAATACCAGAACCAGGGGACATCCACTAAAATTGAGTGTTGGGCGGGTTAGGACAGACAAAAGAAAATATTTCTTGACTCAGCGTGTGGTCGGTCTGTGGAACTCCTTGCCACAGGATGTGGTGATGGCGTCTAGCCTAGACACCTTTAAAAGGGGATTGGACGAGTTTCTGGAGGAAAAATCCATTATGGGGTACAAGCCATGATGTGTATGCGCAACCTCCTGATTTTAGAAATGGGTTAAGTCAGAATGCCAGATGTAGGGGAGTGCACCAGGATGAGGTCTCTTGTTATCTGGTGTGCTCCCTGGGGCATTTGGTGGGCCGCTGTGAGATACAGGAAGCTGGACTAGATGGGCCTATGGCCTGATCCAGTGGGGCTGTTCTTATGGAGTCACAAAAGAGCTAATGGGTCAAACACATACATCAAAAGGAAACCAACATTTTATAATGTGAACTCACCTGCTTTTCTGCATGATCTGCAGGCCATCCTTGGACATGCTTTATAAGATTTTCATTGAAATGTGCCGCTAATGTGGGTGTCAATGAACATGTAGGCCGTGCTGATGCATTCTGTGGTGCTGTTGTATTTGACGCACTTGTATTGGAGTTATGGTTTGGACCAGGAGATGGACTTCTCTGAGCACTGTAAGAAAACAAAGAAACAGTAGTGTTGATTCACTAGAGCAGCAATTTTCAACCGCTGTAGTCAGGCAGCAGCAGCTCCGTGCGCGGGAGAAGCAGCTGCTCGGAGCCTGGTGCAGAAGCAGGAGAAAAAGGGGCAGCCGCGAAGGGGCTTGGATACTCCTGCTGTTGCTGGTGCCTGCCGCGTGCACTGACTAGGCAGCCAGCCAGACAGCTAGAGAAGCCTGGAAGAGCTCCCGGCGGGCAGGAACGTGGAGGGAGGGCGAGCGGGGAGTGAGTGAGAGCAAGCCTGAAGGTGGAAGCAAGTACTGAGCCATAAGCAGCTGGCAGGCAAGAATCCCTGAGAGACCCTTTTCCTTGCCAGCAATGCTCCAAAGTGACCCTGCCTGCATTGCCCCCACTGGCAAGGCTTTGGCTTTGCCAGCAAGGGCACTGGGCCACAATCCTATCCTCACTTATCTAACTGTAAGCCCAATTTACTATAATGGGGCTGAGTAGATGTACAGAGGCTTGGTCGCACTCTTTCTTGAATACATGAGCAGGCAAGTGATGCTTTTCTTCCCCCCAACCTCCTCCCCTCCTGCACACACATCCCCCCCATCATAACTGCAGTTAACCCCTCTCTTTCTGCCCCTCCCCCCTCTTCCCCACCTTCCAAAGTCCAGAATCAGGTGCCTGTCTTCTCTCTCTCCCCCCCACCCCAGTGAATCCTGCACATGTTTTAGCCACATCTCCTCATTGTCCCCTCACCACACATTTCTCTGTATGCTCAGTCTCATTTCTCTTTGCCATCACCTCCTGGCATATCAGAACATATCAACTGATAACAGTTATTAGTTATTTGATTTTTCTCTGTAAACCGCTTTGTGAACTTTTGGTTGAAAAGCGGTATATAAATACTGTTAATAATAACAGTTTGAACAGACCTGCTTCAAAACCTTTCCAGAAACCACATACGTTTCCCTCTCCCAGCTTCTTGGGAATTTCTTTGTCATGTAATGATCTAAAGCTGCAATCCTAACCACACTTTCCTGAGAGTAAGTCCCACTGAACAAACTAGGTCTTACTTCTGAGTAGACCTGGTTAGGCTTGTGCCTTCAATGTATCAGTTATATTATTAATTTAATTCATTAAATCTAATTTAATATTTAATATTTATTTATAATATATTTAATATTTAAATATTAATTACATTAATTGTAACATAATAATGTAATTAAAAACTAGTAGTGTGCCTTGACAACTTTAGTGCCTTGTCAGTGTGCCATGAGTTGAAAAAGGTTGAAAATGGCTGCACTAGAGTCTGGAGACTGCACAGAATCATAGGCTTTCCCTGCACTTTGTCCGAAGAGCCAGAGCACAGTAAGTTCTCACTTAAAAGTTGTTGTTAGTTCTTGAAAATGACAAAAAACTTTTATATTCCTACAGCCTATTTCCGGTAACAAAGGTATCGCCAAACTTCTAAGAGAAGACCCAAATGCTTCTAATATTGAACAATGAAATAAATGTGAGCTTTCCGGGCCAGAGAAAACTCATGCAGGCATAAAGAGAACATGCATACAGACCCAACTGAGAATCAATTTTTTTTCTCCTCAACTTGACAATGGAAACAACTTTGAATGAAAAGCCTCTGAGGAGTTGCTGTAACTACAAAGTTCTCCTTGCCATTTTATTCTTACAACCACCTTGTGAGGGAGATTAAGCTTAGAGATCGGGACTGACTCAAAGTCACTCAGTAAGCTGCATGACTGAGTGGGGATTTGAACCCAAGCCTTCCCAGCGCTAGTCTAGCACTCTAGTTACCACATCTGGTTCACAGAATTCTTCCAATCTCTTCAACTGGAATATGCCCACCTGATATTTGTATGTGCAGAAATTTCAGAATGATCATTTTTGTAAGAAGGCTATGAGTAAAAACCCATCATGCTGCGCATATATACGTTTTCTGGATTGTTTCATCAGTGTGTTTGGTTTGTGTGATGTGTGACTTGTAGTCCAGCATGTTTTTAGGCTATGAAGGTATTAAACACCTTTGCTTGCATCCTGCTGATTGGAGAAAATAACCAGAGTATCCTACTAAATTCTCAATTTGAAACAAATTCACTGTGTTTCAATTAGAATGGGGAGGGAGGACTAAATTATCAGAAAGTGTGGTCATGTTTATAACGTATCTTCTACCTCTTGGAAAAAAAATGGACCTATTGACATCAGGCAGCCGAGAGAGTAAAACCCCCCCCCCCAAAGAAATATTTCCTTATCTATCACATAATTAATCTGTGGAACTCCTTGCTACAGGATGTGATGGCACCTGGCCTAGATGCCTTTAAAAAGGAATTGGACAGATTTATGGAGGAAAAGTCCATCACAGGTTACAAGCCATGATGACTCTATGCAACTTCTGGGTTTTAAGGGTAACCTATCTCTGAATGCCAGATGCAAGTGAGTGGCAGCAGAATACAGACATTATTTTGTCTTGAGTGTTTCCAGAGGCATCTGGAGGGCCACTGTGAGATACAGGAAGCTGGATTGGATGGAGCGCTAGGTTAATCCAGCAGGGCATTTTTGTTCGTATAGGGCAGGGATGTCCAAACTTTTTGGCAGGAGGGTCACATCATCTCTCTGACACTGTGTTGGGGCTGGGAAAAATAGAATTAATTTACATTTCAAATTTGAATAAATTTACATAAATGAATATATTAGAGATGGAACTTATATGAATGAGTGAAGATCTTACAATAGCTCAAGGCTTATAGAAGGCCTTGCACAAAGCCTTTCCTTCACTGCTGCTGCTTCATCACAGATGTGAAACAGTAAGCAGTGGAGGAAGCCCTCATCCCACAGCTCACATGAGAGGCCGAGCAGTCACCCTCATACTGAAAGCAGATGTGTCAGGCCAGCAGGGGCTCCAGCAAGTCTCCGGAAGGCCACAGGCTCATTGGAGACTGGTGGCTCCCCATGGGCCGGACTGAGAGTCCTCGAGGACCACAAGTGTCCCCAGGGCCAGGGTTTGGGCACCCCTGGTATAGGACATTAGCAGCAGATCCCAGTCCCTGCAGCCCTCCTGAGCAGCGCAACCCTGCTGATTGCATCGCTGTCTCCTCCCTGCCCGATCCTTAAGGGGAAAGAGGCCAGGGCCTTCAGCCTGGGGCATTGCAACACCCCAGTTTGAATACCACTGCACAACTCCAGTGGTCAAATACAAGGGGTAATATGAAGCATGCATGTAATTTTCCACTGCAGCAGGTCAATTTAACCTCTGCACGGTTTGGGATGTAACTGAGCGTGTACAGGTCATGCCTTCTTTATCCACTGGGGTTCTGTTCTGGAACCCCCAGTGGACAAAAAAAATCAGAGGATGCTAAATCAGTGGAAAAATAGCTTTAAAAGACTCACTTCCAGGGTTCTTGCTCCTGTACTGTCATCCCAGAATGCATTGGTATAGATGCTATACCACATTCAACCACCAGATGGGGCGAATAATGGAATCTAGTTGAATGAAATAATTATTTACCAGCACAAAGGTGGGGAATTGGATTTTGGTGCTTTTTCCTTTATTACTAGGCATTTAAAGGTAGACCGATATCTGTGGTGAGTCAAATCAGTGGATACTGAGGTTGCACCTGTATGCAAATTCCTAGCTGTATTTCATGCAGATGCCTTAGGTGAGATGCACATTAAAGGCAGTGATCTTTAGCAAGTCTAATGCAATAAGTTTAATGTTTATATTTTTAATGTTTGTATTATTGTAAGCCGCTCGGAATGCCCTTCAGGAAGAGAAAGCAGGATATAAAATTGTAAATAAATAAATAAGTCACCAGTGCAAGCACCTAAATGTGTAAGTTTAAAAATTAAGTAGTTTTGAAAAAGCCAAGTCTAAGAGCACTGAGCAATATTTTCTATACAGAATCATCATCGTACAAGCACCCACGCAGCACTCCACAGCACAGAAAATTGTTGGCAAATAATTACTATTCTTAAATAGTTCCTTTCTAGATGCAAGACCTATCTTGCACCAAAACATTAAAGATGATACATGTGCTTCTACTTAAGGAGGCCTGGCCTACATTGTGAATTGTCTAAATACAGCCAGAGCTTCTTAATTAGAAGTTGCAGATCTATCTATTAACACTGAGTTGATTGTCAACTCAAATTCCGCAAGATGACAGAAGAAATCTATATACCACTAGATAAGTAGTATAAATGTAGACAGGCCACTTGAAGAACATTGCCAGATTGTAGTAGAAAGCTTCAATTACTGTATATACTCACCTATAAGTCAAAAAAATTATACCTAAAAATCGAGCCAAAAACCTGGGTTGACTTATACATGGGTCAATACAGCAAATGAAGTAGGGGCCTTTGGGAAGCTTCTGGGAAGCTTAGCAGCTGTCTGATGAACTGGAGGGTAGGACTGGACTGAGAAGCAGGACACAGAGTATGGAGGAAAAAGGAGAATTTTTACTAGTAATTACAGCAGTGGTTCTCAAACAGGGGCGCCTGAGGTTCTGGACTCTGCCCCCTTAAGTGCCCCCTTCACTTCACTTCCTGTTTGGAAAAGAAGCTAAAATGGCTGCCTCGCAATACCATAATTCCGAGTGTCTTTTCTAGTAGCTTTCTGCGGGTGTTCTTTTGCATCTTTTTAGATTGTGAGCCCTTTTGGGACCGGGAGCCATTAGTTGTTTGATTTTCTCTGTAAACTGCTTTGTGAACTTTCAGTTGAAAAGTGGTATGTAAATACTGTTAATATTAATAATAATAATATTCAACGGTTCTCAAACTCCCAGAGAGCTGGAGAATTGCTGTAAGTCCTTGTAGGGGTGGGGGGAAGGCAGCAACACAATCCCCAGGATCACATTGCTAAGGGGGGTGCAGGGGCTGGTATGTACTTACCTGTCCCTGCAGCAGGCTCCCAGGGGTGCTGGCTGCCCTGTGTGACCCTCTGCAGGGCTCCCCGAGCTGTAGAAAGTTAAAGCGGAGCAATCGCACCCCACTTCCAGATTGCAATTGCACTTACTCCTCACAAGCCTCCTCACAACCCCCACAAACACCTTCACACCCCTTCCAGTTTGGAGAAGAAGGTAAAATGCCTCCTTTTTTTCCTTTGTGCTGCTGACTCAAAACAATTCCTGGCAAGTCATTTTCAAAGAATTTCACATACCCCTCTGTTTAGGCATCTGGTTTCTAAAGCATCAGGATGGAATCCTCATTTCCATTTGAAACAAAGTCCCAGGCTACAATTCTCACACCATTACTTAAGAACACCACCCATGGAAAGCAATGGGTCTACTTCTGAGTAAATAGGGTTGTAACTATGTGCAGCTGCAATTACTCATGCTCATTTCTTGTTGCTTGTCTCTCCTCTATGAATTGCACATTCCCAGTTATATGTTTTAATGTAGAGGCCTCTGTCTTAACACACCAGGCACCTTAAAGAAGGATTTGATTAATGGTTCTACTAGTATGCTGCTTACAGTACACTTACTCTGATAGTGTTTACAAAAAGGTTGTGAAGACCAGAATTTAAAAAGTTAATGAATAAAATGCATCTCAGGATCTTCTACTATATTTTTAATAGAGGCTGTACAGTTCTTAGGTAACAATTACTGGTAGCTTATTTTTCAGGATCTGGCTTCGGGTAAAATCAGACAAAACTATAGTCGACACCCCCTTAAGTTTAACCTCCAACTTATCTATGTTTTGGTACAAAATCTGATCTTGACTTATCTGTGAGATCGACTTACAGGTGAGTATCTACAGTAATCAAATTAGAAGATGTACTACAGCTATATAATGAGTCTATAATAATTTGAGTCATGTACTTAGTTATTAAACTATTTCAATCAGAGTACTAATGTATATGTCTTTAAGTGCATGCATACTTTTGCAGGCATTAAGCCTTTGCTGTAATGGATTTAAATGAGAAAATCTACTGCTTCAGTTAAGCAAGCATGCTTAAAATTATTTTGCTTCAAGTATTTATTCAGCAATAGTGCCACTCAAACATGCACATAACTAGAAACAGGATTCCAAAGAAAGCACATGTAGAGATTAAATCATTCAATTTTAAACTAGCCAACCTAAGAATTTTCCCCTCATTTTAATTAGCATGAATGAAGAACGTGGTGAATTTAAAACTTAATACAACTTAACATTTACCTTGAACGCTGAAGACTTCTAGGAGAAGCAGGTTCATGACCTTGTTGTTTGTCAGCAATTGCAGCCTGTTGAGATGCTGACTGTGAAACTGGTCCTTGCTTAACACCTGGGGTAGTAACCTGAAAGTTCAACACTTGATCAGACTTCTGTACTACTCAAGAGTAACTAAAGTAAGTGGAACACTTCACTATTGATCAGGACCAGAAATGGGATATTTTTCGTATCTTAATTAGCCTGCATATGGCCCACACTGGCAATATAAAAAGTTAAGTACAGGAGTGTGCCACTTAATGGAGAAATCTTCTCTAATTCTCTGTTATTTGATTACATCATTAAGCGAATATTCAGCCCAATCTAGTGCCTTTGTTGTATAAAGACACTCCCTACCACACTCTGGCTGAGCAGACTACTGGAGGCTGATTGCCTCTCCTTTACATTAACAGCTTCTTGGTTGTGTAAACAGATACTCTGTTGCAGGCTATGGGAGATCGGATTGCCTCAGTAAGAGCCTCTTTGTTGTGCTTTGACCACTGTTGCATATGTGGTCCATGTTAAGCTGTGGGTGCCCATATTTCGAAAGTTATGAAGTTTAGTTAAAAATAAAATACAAATGCTAAATCTCACTTGCTAATAAAATGGCAGAATGTGATTCTATTTAAAAGAATAAATTAACTAAATTTTTGCCCCAGTGTGCGCCGCTGATGGGATCTGATCTAGCAGTTTCTTTCTCCATTGAAGACCTTGGGGAGGATTGTTCACTAAAAAGAGTCATCAATCCATGTGCCATAGTGGTGAAAGAAAATTCCAAGTACATCTGTCAGGAAACAGACTGAAAATGGTGCACACAAACCATCTGGGTTGTACCCAAAGAAAGGGTATCTGAAAGCGTAGTAGTGGCTAAGCAACTATTAAATGAATGACACAAGTCAGCTGTGACAAACTTAAGTGCTACTAATGTCAATAAAGCCGAGTCAGGATTCATGTTATGTGGATACAACCCAGTAATGCAATACCCTTACATAAATCAATAGAACAATCTCATTTACAATACTGTACACAGTTCTGACTCCCTTATCTCAAAAAACAAACAAATAGTTGAGCTGGAAAATGTGCAGATAAGACCAACCTAAATTATTAAGAGACTTGAGCCCCTACCCTAAGAGGAAACACTAAAAGGGCAAGCCAGAAAATTATTTGCAGCATTCCCCTTAGTTGCTGTGTCATTATTTGCTGAATCTTGCATATGAGGAACCAACATATGGAGCAAAAAGTTTTATTTACTTGGGTTCCCTTCCACTCCCTCACAGCACAGCATTCCTCACAGCACAAGCCTATATATGCTTAGTTCAAAACAAGCTCCACTGAGCAGTTAAGATGAGCCTTGTTCCTTGGTAAGTATGCAAAGTGTTGCAGTTTTAGAATATATGTCAAGGAATTGAAGTACTTAGAGATACTCAAAAGACAGAAGTGATCTGAAGTGAACAGGCTGGGAATAGAACTAGCACCTGCTAAATGGCAAAATGAAACTCAGGAAGTTTGAAAACTGAAACATGGAGATCTGTCACTAAAAGAAATCTCAAAGATTCTACTGGGCATGCCCAAGCAACTCTATGGATCAAATTCATATTCTGTACAAGTCAAATATTACAGTATATATTTTCCCAGGATGGAGGGGTGAAAATTCAGGGAAGATCAGTTTTAATTTCAAAGGAAAAAGACCCTAAGCCATAGATGGATCAAGTCATAAACACATTTCATGCACTCATGATTAGGTTTTGGCAAAAGGTCACTCTGATGGTGCCCTAAAATCACTCCTGAGCCTTAAAGTCCATCCTTTTCCCACTGTGGTGATTTGAATTTTTTCTTGTATCTTCTTCAGAACCCAGATTCCAATCCTATTCCAAATTCGGAGCACAGGGAGAATATTCAACAAAATGCCTGTGTGAGCATGTGTACAACCAAACACATGCACATTACTGTACAAGCCACCATTCTGCAACTGGTTCTGCCTGCCCAATGTGCCACTTTGCACTGGTAGCTTCCAAGGCTCTGACCAAAAAAAAAGTTACCACTGACGTCTGCCTACTCATGCAAAGTTATTACCTCATTCCGTAATGAAACAGATATTTCTTTTGATCAATGCATAAGATACTGCTGTATCATCATGGGGAGAATGGATTTCACATGAGGCTAATGGAAAAGTGAGTAAAAAAATTTAAAAAACTGTTTTATGCTGCCAGAAACCAGAGTACACATTTAAAACCATTTGGAATAAAAGCTATTGAAAAAAGAAGCCGATTGAAATTCTTATGCTTAGCGCTCTCATTTGATAGAAAGACAAGCATCAAGATTTTTGTTTTAAAATATGAAGAGTCTCAGGGTCTGCTTCAATATAAATCGCTAGAAATATAACTTCACTTATCACCATTCATTAAAATCTTACCTTTGGCTGTGAGGATACAGGGGGCGTACTCATCAAAGGTTTCAGAGGAACTGTGTTAGTTTGAGGCGTGCTTATCCTTGGAGATACATATGACCTTGGTGATGAGGCATCCGATGTTAAGGACATTGGGGACTGATTAGATGGTTGAGCTGTGAATCAGACCCATGAGAGTTTCATTAAAAGTTCTACTGAATCCAAGTAAATGCTTTTAAAAAAAGAATTAATATTCTTAAGAAAGAAAGTCTGGAAAGATTAAGAAAAAGGAGAAGCAAGAATTGATTGAGGAGTTACAAATACTTGTAACTACTATTTGACAGCTACCCAAGGCCTCAGATAAAGCCTTAAAAAGTTGAAATTTCATCTTTAAGATTCCCAACCAGACCTTCTTACTAGAGTCCAAAACATCAAAGATATAGAAACTAAAGAAAATTTCAGTAAGAGTAATTTTCAATTCAATTATAAGTTGAACTCACTGTAGCACATAGCAGGAGTACTGTAGGTGGCCTGTTTGAGTATTTAAGACCTGTACTGTTTACTACGAACTAGGTTACTATTAGCTTTATTTTACAATAGTTTATTAATATAATAATGTTTAATAGTATATTAAAATATATAATATAATAGTTTATTATGTAATAGTTTATATAATAGATTTCCAGCAGACATGAATACTGTGATTAGGTCGAGTTTGCTTTAAGAAGGCAGTCAATAACATGGAACTCTTCAGTTAAGCACCTGGAGGATGCTGTTTTCAACTGCCATTCCTGGCTTTCTCTACAGCAACCATTTTCAACCACTGTGCTGTGGTCCACAGGTGTGCCACAGGATTTTGGGGGAAGGTCATTTATTAATAGGGCCAATGGGAGGCGTGAGCCCCCACTGGCAGCATGGTGTGCCTTGTCAATTGTCAAAAACCTGGTGGTGCGCCTTGACCATTTTAGAGCCTTGTCAGTGTGCCATGAGATGAAAAAGATTGAAAATCACTGCTCTACAGCAACAGGCCTAAGCTAGTTTCTTGAACTGTTCTGAAAAAGTTACAGAACGAAATGTTAAACTTTTAAAAACATAGATTTTACACAAGCATGGTCTTTTCACACTGCCATGTTAAATTGCTAGCCATGAAAACCTACAAACATACATAAACTATTAGTTTATTATAACTATTCAACATATTTAGGTTCCCACCAGGACACCAAGCTAAGGCCAAACTATGCTGACACTAAATGCATTATTGTGTAGTTACAGGAGACACGTGGGTTTGAGACCACTGAAGAGACTGGCTCCCATTTTTACAGACATACTATTTCCCTCCAGAAAATGACCATCACAAAGAAGCGAATTAACAATAAAAATGCCATTTACTACAACGGCATCTTGAACTGCTGCTTCTCAGATAATTTTCAGTTGGAAAAAGCACAAAAGGAAAAGAGTTAGAGACGATGCAAACTGCAGGCCCACAAGGCTCCAACACAAAAAGTAAATCCTGGGCCTGTAACTACATAGCACATTCAGTGCTGAGTGAAGTTTGACCCTTGGAAATGAAAAAAAAAAATATGCCAAGAGAAATAGTTTGTGTATTTAGGAAGCAATTCTAGATCAGTCCAACAGAAGGCACCTAGTGCAAAATTTGTGAACTTCAGTAAATTACCAGCAAAGCAATTACTGGACAAACTTTCAAATTCACTTCATTACATTTTACAAGAAACCTCATCATTTCCCTAACTCAGCCATTTTCAACTGGTGTGCCACAGATGGTATGCAGGTGTGCCATGAGAGTTTGGGGGAGGATAATTTGTTAATAGGGTCACTGGGGGATGCGGACCCTGGTGTCAGTGCAGTGTGCCTTGTCAATTATTTAAAAACTGATGGTGTGCCTTGACAATTTTAGTGCCTTGTCAGTGTGCCATGAGATGAAAAGGTTGAAAATTGCTGCCCTAACTGATAGCTTCGAATAGGTTTATGCTAACTTAATTTCATGTAAATAGTTACAATCCACAATGTCAAAATTCCACCCTATCACACCATTATTCTTCCAGATTAGTGACTTTTCCAAAGTTTACAGTGTAAACTTTACACTGTAGTCATTATCCTAAATATCAGACAACAGATATCTGACATTTCCTTCATTTTGATAATGAGCTTCACTTAGTGAAACTATCTCAGAAAATAATGAGGCAACTTTACAGAGGCAACAGAAGCTTCTAAAATACCTTGTGTGGAAAGCTGTGCTGCTTGAGAAATCAGGGAAGTTATATTAAAAGCAGATGGTCCAGCAGTGAGAATTTTATGAAGTATAGATTGTAGAGAAGCTTGTGTCACAGCAGCTGTAAGAACTAAACACAAATTACAATAATCAAAATCTTGTTTCTAAACTGAACTACTGAGTTATTTTATACTCAATCCCCTTCTTCAAAAATAAGTTGATCTATGACTACAATATACAACTGGTTTCAATAGATAAACAGAGATGCTTTGCTCATTTCATCTGGCAACTGCAGTAAGACTGGTCATTGATAGTCTTTGCTTTGGAAGGTCAAATGGCAGGAGATGCAACAGTGGGGCGTTGCTCTCACTCCGATCCTGAAGCCGGCAGAAGTGGATGAATAGCTGCTGAAGTTGCACAGCACCATCTGTTACTCCCCAGTGTCTGAACCACTGGTTGGTGTCAAGTAGGGGAAAAGATACATACAAACAAAAAATCAATTTAAATGTTGAATTTTTGTTGTTTCCCAGAACTAGGTATCTGATAAAATCTAAAATATTGCAGTTTTCTGTGAATTTATGAGATGTAGTTCATAAAGTTATTTCACCATATTTTGCATTAAACAATTTTTTAAAACCACTTTAAGCCGTTTCTGGCCAACGTTGCATATACACAACAGGGATCAAATGTGTACACCTATGGGCTGGGAAAAAATGGGTTAATGAAACAGGTTAAAGTCCATTATTTGAAATGCAAATAGTTCTGGTGACCCAATTATCTATGAAACTGGACACAAGCAGCACACAAGCAGCATACTGTAAAGGCTTTGTACAGATAGTAATTTCTAGCTCATCAAATAAAAAGCAAGTATGTGCTCAGCTCAATTCAGAACTACACAAAATGAGGCAAAGTGGGTATTTCCAATCTCACATTTGTCTCATAATATCAAGACTGATAGAAATTACAGCTGATATTTAATGCTTCCCTTGCCAACTGACAAATGCTGTCCCCCACAAACCCTTTAAAACTCATTTTTCCTTCACCAATATCTGAAAATGAAATAGCTGCATAAAAAGAGAACGGCAGGGAAAGAGAACTGCAGATGAAAATTGGTGTGTGGAAAGGATTAAGCACTCCAATTCCATACACCCTCAAAAATTCCCACTTCCTTCCTCCCCACTCTCACGTAACCTTGGCAAACGTGAGTATGGACAGAGGTCTGTAGAAGCAAGATGTAAGTCTTCCTGAAAGAGGAGTACCGTATTTTTCGCTCCATAAGATGCACTTTTTCCACCCCAAAAAGTGGGGGGAAGTGTGTGCGTCTTATGGAGCGAATACTGAGAAAAAAAAAGGAAAAAAACCTCCGCCCCGGCCCTGCCCCCTGCCCGCTCGCTCTGCTCGGCTTCCCTGGGCAGTCAGAGGCTGAGCTGGCTGGGGGGCTCCTGCAGAGGCTGAGCTGGCTGGAGGGAGCCCAAGCCCGCGTGTCTACTCAGAAGTAAGAATCAGTGGGGCTCACTCCCAGGAAAGCGTGGGTGGGGTGGCAGTCTCGCTGCCCAATCCTGTGCATGCCTACTCTGAAGTAAGTCCCATTAGAGTCAGGGGGGCTTACTCCCAGGAAAGCCTCTCTCTCCCTCCCCCCAAGCCTGGAGCATCACAGCCTCTCTTTCCCCCACCCCAAGCCTGGAGCATCACAGCCTCTCTCTCTCTCCCCCCCCCCCAGCCTGGAGCATCACAACTTCTCTGCAACACAAACACTTTCCCCCCTCTCTCACACACACAAGCTGCCCCCTTCTCTTACACACACAGATGCTCTGCCCCCCCCACACACACACTCACACAGCAGGGGAGGGGTGCTTTCACTCACCTCATCCAGCATCTGAATGTAAGCCCCCCCCCCCCAATCACAAAGAAAAAACTGTCTCCTTGGTCAGAATGCCAGTGTTTGCTTATTGCACAAGCCCCAGGTAAATCACCATAAATCCAGAGGTTTGTTTTGTCTTGAGAATTCAAGTTGTGGTTGGACTTTCCACTTGTTCATTTGTATTGGAATCACGGAAGAACTGGCAAGGAGGTAGATGTGGTGTCAGCAGTGGCCCCTTTAAGGGTAAAGCCTGGGCATCCAGCAGAGTGTGCTGCACAGCTGCAGCCACTGGAAGGCAATAGGGTACTCAGGGATATAAGGAGTACCTGAGGCAGAAAGGGTTTGTGGGTTTTGAAGGAGTGCAGGTTGGAGGTAGGAGAGGAATCTGACTGTGGATTGTGACTGGACTTGGATACCCTGATGGATTTGACTAACCTACCTGGAACCTGACCTTGGACTGTTCCAAGGCTTACTGTAATTTGGCTTATTGGCTCTGGACTCTGATTTGGCAACTCTAATTGATGGGACTGATTTACTTGGCATCTGTAGACTAGAACTGGACTCACTTTTGCTTGCTGCACTGGTGAGCTGCACAAGGGGGACTGATCAGCCTTAAGCGGGCACGAGGCCCAGTGGATTGGAATTTGGCAGAACATCATTGTAGCAGAAAGATAATGTGATCCCCTATTTGTGTGCACCTGCTTTTGTGAGCTTCATAAATTCTGACTCTAGCGATGATGAGTTCTTGGGGTTTCCAGAAAACTAGAGTACTCAAACCTTTAAGTCTCTCCATTTGTTAATGACAGTGATAATGGTTCTTAATGCCACTGTTGACTGCTGTTCACTTTACATGGTTCAAATGTTATTCTGTTATAGTTTAATATTTTATTACACTATTTGGTTCAGAATATTTTTTTTCCTGTTTTCCTCCTCTAAAAACTAGGTGCGTCTTATGGTCAGGTGCATCTTATGGAGCGAAAAATACGGTATATAATACAATTTAGACCAGTGTTTCCCAATGTTTGTCCCCCCATTACACCACTTCGGGTTGTTCACCTGGAAGTAACTGACGATTACATCATGAGATGGGGAAGCCAGATGCAAAGTGACAAATGCCAGTAAGAGGCTCAGGCTGGACGGGAAGGCTTTTTCAAGCACACAACAAGTGCACATATCGAGTCAACCATCCTACCATTGCTTGTTGCATTGCTGGTCTTGCTGGCAGGGGTCCGGGGGGTCCTGAAGTACCACCAGATACCAGCTCAAGTGCCACCAGTGGTATAAATACCACTGGTTGAGAAACACTAACTTAGAACTACAATAAAATTCCAGGTCATGGGTTTCTTATGCTGCAATATACTCATTTGAGTCATCACAATATTATACAAAAAAATAAGTTTCCTAAATAGGAAGTTGCCATCTTCAACAGGTCTCTAAAAGTCACTTCTTACCTTCATTTATTTTGGATATATCTACATTAGAATTATTAAGCTGCAAGGTGGCTTGAAGAGCAGGTAATAACTGCCGGAGGAGATTTGGGTCCTGAAGCAATGGAGGAATTGGCGACTGTGAGACAGGCGAAACAGGAACTGCAGAAGCAGATGAAGTTGGTGCAGAAGCTGGATTCAGGCCAGATGCAGTCGAAGTGGAAGGGGTTGTGCACGAATGGGAGAGCGGCTTGTCCATAGAGACAGATTCTGAAAAGGAGAGACATTTTATGTTTCTTTTTCCCAATATGAACTATTTACATAATAAGAAATCAAATTTCAAATTACGTCTGCCTGCAGCAATACCTATCTGTACACTGAGGTTCAGTAATCTTACATCACCATCAAAAATGATGACTTCTACAAGTAATAATGTGGATGCTTTCCCGCATGTGGAACACACCACATCTCGTAAACTGCCAGGTCCATGTGCTTGGTCCCTTAAGTAAAAACCTTCCTTTATTACCCATTTCCATCAGCCCACAGGTGTATATATTTGATCCCAGTTGCATATATGCAATGTTGGGCAGAAATGGCTTATTAAACAGACATTTGGGCTGTAAGTCCAAAAGTTCCAAAAAACGCTTTTAGTAATTTTGCAGTTTATAGGTTCTTTTAAATTTGAGTGACTTTGGGGAGAACCACAAGATTTAAAAAATCAAGTAAGTGAGAGCTGTATCTGTTTCCTATTTGTTACATTTTGTGTAGACTTATGTTTTGAAATCTACCCTTTTTTAAACTTGGGGATTGAAAACTAAAAGCAGACTATAAATTAGTCACCAAGTATAATATAAAAACAAATTACTGAAATTAATGGACACTAACACCAATCTGTCATAATGGTGGTGGAAGAACACTGAATCACAATGTACAGGTAGTTATTGCAGCAGGAAGACATAATTTGGAAAACAAAAAACCCCATCACATATCATGCCATCAAGGTTCAGAACAAAGGTTTATCCGGTCAGATATCCTGATAGACAGCATCATATTTAGAGCCTTCTGAATATGTGGATGAAACCCATGCCACTGACACACAAGAAGAGAGCTTCCAGATGGACCCAATAAGACCTCCTATTACGGCCTTGGACCTATCTGTGCCACTGTCACCTTGAAAGCCTCCAATGTTCTTAGTTTTGACCATTATCTCTTTCAAATTCTGCATTTCCTTTATGTTGCATAACGTTTATTTTAAACACACAATACTAAACAGAAATAAAGTTTTAGGTTTTAATTTGTGTTGATAGGCTGTGTTTAGCAGCAAAACAGCAATCCTACACATTTACTGAAGTTTCACCTTCTTCAATGAGACTTACTCCCTATAGTCTATAAGACTATATGATATGCAATTATACACATACCAACTGAAATTAAAACAATAAAAAATGAATTAATGCAAATCCCAATTAGAGAGTGTGATTAGCTTTATTCAAGTCTGCACCCAAATGTTTTAAAATAAGCAAAGAGGAGTTTGTCATAAAGATAACTCTCCCAAACATGAATATATGAAAGACTTTAAGATAATAGCAAAGTGGCAATACAGGTCATGCCTCATTATTCACTGGGGTTCCATTGCAGAACCCCAGTGGATAAAAATCAGTGGATACCAAATCAATGGAAAAACAGCTTTAAAGACCCACTTTTAGGTTTCTTCTCCATTGCCACCCCAGAATGCATAGGTATAGACACCATACATCATTCAGTCACTAGATGGGGTGAATAATGGAATCTAGTGGAATGAAATTAAAATTATTTAACAGTGCGAAGGTAGGAAATTGGATTTTTGATTTTTTTTTCCTTGTTACAAGACATTTAAAAGTGGACCTTGGTATCAGTGAATACCAAATCAGCGGATACCAAGGTTCCATGTATATCTAAGAGTAAGATACATTAGTGTAAAATAGTGTTTCTCAGTGTTACTCCCCACTGTACCACTTCGCATGATCCACCTATTGGAAGCACCCCCATAAGTAACTAGCAATGATGTCATCACCAGTTACTTTCAGTTCGGGAGGCCAGACGCAACACAACAAACGCAGTTGGGAGGCTCAGGACAGACAGGAGGGCTTCTGAGTACACAAAAAAGTGCATGCTAGAGCTCTGTTTGCCAAGCTAAGCGTCCTACTGCTGTTTGTCAAATTGCATCGCTGCTCTCACTGCCAGGTAGAACGGGTCTGGGGGTTCCATGTATACCACTGGACACAACCTTAATTACCACCAATGAGAAACATTGGTGTATAACTAGAGATGAAAACTTCCTGGAAATTTTAAAGCCACTGAAAAATATGGGGTTTTTTTCCTTTCAGAATTCTATTTTTCTGAAATATTGGGAACAAAGGAAATATTTCAATTAGCAATAATCGTGCCTTGGATTAACCTCATTGGCTACAATACTGCTACTGTGTAACCAACGCTTATCAAACCCAAACACTGACTGTTTGCGAACATGAAACACATAACCTCTTACCTAATATATGACATGTCTTTTTTTCCTGTAATTACCAATATACTCACAGTAAGAGATGGTTTTACAAATGCTGCACCATAAAGCACCCAAGTATATTAAAGGTTGTGTCAGTTGGGAAAATAGGAATCAACATAATAAAAACTTCCTTTTGTTTGCTATCTGTTTCAAGTACTATTATGCACTAGCGTAGCTACAGAGGGCACATCAATGCACCATGCAAGCTGTTCCTCCCCTTAGGAGCCATTCCAGCAATGAGAGCAAAGCAGAGGCACCTCCTCTACTGCAAATGGCTCCCATGGCAAGGGGCAGCTTGCACAGTGCATTGAGGCACCCTGAAAAACTTAGTCCTGTGCCCCCCTGTAGCTACACTACTGCTATCATGTACTATTAGCACTATCATGCAAAACAGAAGAAATTCTATTTTGAGAGAGAATGTGCCAAAAATAAGCATCCCTGTAATGCAGCTGCGAGGCAACAAATTTAGAACTTTCTTCCTGTAATAGCATAATCAGCTCTTGCATGCCAAGAAAAAGTAGCCAAAACAGAACCAGTCACAGACAAAATGGAGGTATCTTGCTGTTAGTAATCACACTCATTTGCACAAGCTGGGGAAAAATGAAATAGAAATACAACAGGGGCAAGTAGAATGGGAAAAAGCAGAAATGGGCATGTGTAAAAAATGCACTCAGATGGAACAGTGAGGTATGCTGTGGGTTTGTGCAGGAGAGCACACAGAACAGGTAGGTTGAGCTTCAAAGGACAGCAATTTTGAAATGAGCAGTGGGAATATAAGAGCCATGGCTGCAAGGGTGAATGAATACACATCTATCCAAAGATACACGTAGATGGGACATATCAAAATGCAGACAGAGAGGACATGGGCAAATAGGAAGGGAAGGTAAAAAACCAGGATAGAGTGGGAACAAAGAGCATGCACATGTACGGAGCCAGTACGCAGCCTGAGATTGTGGGTGGGGAGTACTCTGTTAGATCAGGGAGAAGGGAAAAACAACTACTCTTCTGAGGGAGTTTTATAGGGAAGGATTTGTAAACCGCTTGCATCTAAGCATGCTGGGAAGAGCGATCTTCTGATCTGGGATAGGAACGGAAAATGTCCCTCACCAACAGTGAGCTAGGGAGGGGATTTCAGCTCTGGCTTGTAGCTTCTGAGGATGGCCAAAAACTAACAGTTAGCATCTGCACCAATCATGGGTTCAACACAGCCTGTTGTTTCTGAAGCTAGGAAGGCAGGACCAGAACTTAACTGATCCTCAATTGATCAATGAGAAAATAATGATGCTGGCAGGTCCTCAGATCTAAACTTCTGTCTGTGTGCTGTGTTCCTAATTCTTTCTACGCATGTTTCCTTACAAACAGGTCTCAATGAGTTCAATCAGATGCAGCTTGAGAGGCTGAATGCTCTCAAGGTCTGATGGAAAGTCAGACTCTTAAGAACACAAACACAGACCATAACAATCTATTAAAGAACTTGAGTGCAAAATTCACACAGTATCTTCATTAAAAGGTATATGAAAACAGAAAGGGCAGGGAAAACTAGTGAGAAAAGTAAGATAAGAGCAGAATGCATTTTCCCATACATGTTCCATGAATCAGAAGTTTAACAAACAGCAAAAAGGGAACGTCCCAAAATAGACAACTGATTAGTCAACTCACTGCCAGGTTGTTGGGGGTCCTGGGACAAAGCCTTGCACTTGGATCCCCATGACACTCTGTCTGTCCTCTGCTGACAAGCTAAGTACACCCCTTGCCACCAGTACTAAAAGCTCAGGAGTCAGTCAGCATGACCCCTCAAAGGCACGAGCCCTTGAGTAGTGCCAGTCCTGAATCATCCAATATCTGATGATTACTTGATTTAGTCTGCTTGCAGTCCTCCAAGAAAATTTACATAACATGCTGGCAAAATGAAAGTCCGAAGTGCCTACAGATACAAGTTAAGATGCTGTGCAATGTTTTTTCGTAGGCTCCACCATTACTAGTGAAGATGTTAAAGTATTTTATAGTAGCTTGTCATTTCACAGTGTCATGGTAACTGACAAAATTAGTCATTTTAATTTTCTAGATTTATATCCCACTCCAACCCACTAAATATATCCTTGAAAATATTCCTCAATATTTTACTTGATGTAGAAGATAAAACCGATTGCAACATTTGCTAGAATATTGCTTTATAACGGTTTTAACTCATCATTCTAAGCTAAGGTGTTTTTTCCATTTCTCTCATTTCATGATTTTTTGGAAGTGGGGGAATTTCCCCCATCCATGTTTCCAGATATCTATTTTATGTTTCCGATATCTATGCAAAACCAAATGGGGACATATTACCAAGTTTAAGTTGCAGATAGATTAAGGTTTTAGGTAGCAGCAATCTGGCACAATACTGGAGTTTTTGGTTTTTTAAATAACTTGAGGTTTCAGAGAGGGTTAAGAGCTTTCAGTAGAAGCAATTCAACTTCACCAAAACCTCAAGGTATTCAGCTCTACAGGTTTTGCAGTTCCTTAAGAAAGAATATAACTTGTAGTTACATTCAACTGTCCATCATTATCGTATGTTAATCAAAGGTATACTGTTTGAATATGCTACTATAGCTAAGTATTCTGTATGTATTATAATTTAATTATGTAAAATAGGCATTTTTGTTTAGACCCATTTCAGATATTTCATTAGAAGACCAAGTTCTATTATGAGAAAAAGATGGGAGGAGAAAGGAGTAAGGAAGAACCTTGATAAAATATCTTTTTACCCAGCGTGTAATTAGTCTATGAAACTCCTTGCTAAAGGATGTAGTGATGGCATTTGGCCTAGGTGCCTTTAAAAGGAGATTTGATTGATTTCTGGAGGAAAAGTCCATCACAGGTTACAAGCCATGATGGTATGTGCAACCTTCTGGTATTAGAATGCCAGATGCAAGGAAGTGGCAACAGGATGCAGGTATCTTGTTGTCTTGTGTGCTCCCTGACGCATCTGGTGGGCCACTGTGAGATACAGAAAGCTAGACTTCTGAATCAGGCTTTTGGTCTGATCCAGAGAAGCTCTTCTTATATTATCTCCATACTATACAGTTTTATGTGAATGCCCGAAGTCTACGAGCAAAGGTGGGAGAACTGGAATGTCTGGTGAAAACAGGGAAAACACTGACATAGTGGGCATAACGGAAACCTGGTGGAATGCGGAGAATCAGTGGGATACAGCAATCCCGGGCTATAAACTCTACAGGAGGGACAGGCAGGGGCGTGTTGGAGGTGGGGTGGCCCTTTATGTTAAGGAAGGGAGAGAATCCAGCAAAGTTGAGATTGAAGGTGGGTCCGACTCCACCGTAGAATCTCTGTGGGTTAAATTACCAGGCTTGTGCAGCGATGTAATACTGGGGGCGTGCTATCGTCCTCCAGACCAGAAATCTGATGGGGACCTTGAAATGAGGAAACAGATCAGGGAGGTGACAAGGAGGGACAGGGTTGTAATCATGGGGGACTTCAATTATCCTCATATTGACTGGGTCAATTTGTGTTCTGGTCACGATAAGGAAACCGGATTTCTTGACGTGCTAAATGACTGTGGCTTAGATCAGCTAGTCACGGAGCCCACCAGAGGATAGGTGACTCTGGATTTAATATTGTGCGGTACACAGGACCTGGATAGAGATGTAAACGTTACTGAGCCATTGGGGAACAGTGATCATGCTGCGATCCGTTTTGATGTGCACGTTGGGGGAAGAATACCAGGCAAATCTCTCACAAAAACCCTTGACTTCCGACGGGCAGACTTCCCTCAAATGAGGAGGCTGCTTAGAAGGAGGTTGAAAGGGAGGGTAAAAAGAGTCCAATCTCTCCAGAGTGCATGGAGGCTGCTTAAAACAACAGTAATAGAGGCCCAGCAGAGGTGTATACCGCAAAGAAAGAAGGGTTCCACTAAATCCAGGAGGGTGCCCGCATGGCTAACCAGCCAAGTTAGAGAGGCTGTGAAGGGCAAGGAAGCTTCCTTCCGTAAATGGAAGTCTTGCCCTAATGAGGAGAATAAAAAGGAACATAAACTGTGGCAAAAGAAATGTAAGAAGGTGATACGGGAGGCCAAGCGAGACTATGAGGAACGCATGGACAGCAACATTAAGGGGAATAATAAAAGCTTCTTCAAATATGTTAGAAGCAGGAAACCCGCCAGAGAAGCGGTTGGCCCTCTGGATGGTGAGGGAGGGAAAGGGGAGATAAAAGAAGACTTAGAGATGGCAGAGAAATTAACTGAGTTCTTTGCATCTGTCTTCACGGCAGAAGACCTCGGGCAGATACCGCTGCCCGAACGGCCCCTCCTGAGCGAGGAGTTAGTCAGATAGAGGTTAAAAGAGAAGATGTTTCAGACCTCATTGATAAATTAAAGATCAATAAGTCACCGGGCCCTGATGGCATCCACCCAAGAGTTATTAAGGAATTGAAGAATGAAGTTGCAGATCTCTTGACTAAGGTATGCAACTTGTCCCTCAAAACGGCCACGGTGCCAGAAGATTGGAGGATAGCAAATGTCACGCCTATTTTTAAAAAGGGAAAGAGGGGGGACCCGGGAAACTATAGGCTGGTCAGCCTAACATCCATACCGGGTAAGATGGTGGTATGCCTCATCAAAGATAGGATCTCAAAACACAT
Organism: Tiliqua scincoides; assembly: GCF_035046505.1. Taxonomy (NCBI): domain Eukaryota; kingdom Metazoa; phylum Chordata; class Lepidosauria; order Squamata; family Scincidae; genus Tiliqua; species Tiliqua scincoides. The sequence continues at coordinate 17,795,110 of NC_089825.1, forward strand.
AGATAAACAGGCCTTGCTGAGGGAGAGTCAGCATGGCTTCTGTAAGGGTAAGTCTTGCCTCACGAACTTTATAGAATTCTTTGAAAAGGTCAATAGGCATGTGGATTTGGGAGAACCCATGGACATTATATATCTGGGCTTTCAGAAGGCATTTGACACGGTCCCTCACCAAAGGCTACTGAAAAACTCCACAGTCAGGGAATTAGAGGACAGGTCCTCTCATGGACTGAGAACTGGTTGGAGGCCAGGAAGCAGAGAGTGGGTGTCAATGGGCAATTTTCACAATGGAGAGAGGTGAAAAGCGGTGTGCCCCAAGGATCTGTCCTGGGACCGGTGCTTTTCAACCTCTTCATAAACGACCTGGAGACAGGGTTGAAGAGTGAAGTGGCTAAGTTTGCAGACGACACAAAACGTTTCTGAGTGGTGAAGTCCAGAAGTGATTGTGAGGAGCTCCAGAAGGATCTCTCCAGACTGGCAGAATGGGCAGCAAAATGGCAGATGCGCTTCAATGTCAGTAAGTGTAAAGTCATGCACATTGGGGCAAAAAATCAAAACTTTCGATATAGGCTGATGGGTTCTGAGCTGTCTGTGACAGATCAGGAGAGAGATCTTGGGGTGGTGGTGGACAGGTCGATGAAAGTGTCGACCCAATGTGCGGCGGCAGTGAAGAAGGCCAATTCTATGCTTGGGATCATTAGGAAGGGTATTGAGAACAAAACGGCTAGTATTATAATGCCGTTGTACAAATCTATGGTAAGGCCACACCTGGAGTATTGTGTCCAGTTCTGGTCGCCCCATCTCAAAAAAGACATAGTGGAAATGGAAAGGTGCAAAAGAGAGCGACTAAGATGATTACGGGGCTGGGGCACCTTCCTTATGAGGAAAGGCTACGGCGTTTGGGCCTCTTCAGCCTAGAAAAGAGACGCCTGAGGGGGGACATGATTGAGACATACAAAATTATGCAGAGGATGGACAGAGTGGATAGGGAGATGCTCTTTACACTCTCACATAATACCAGAACCAGGGGACATCCACTAAAATTGAGTGTTGGGCGGGTTAGGACAGACAAAAGAAAATATTTCTTTACTCAGCGTGTGGTCGGTCTGTGGAACTCCTTGCCACAGGATGTGGTGCTGGCGTCTAGCCTAGACACCTTTAAAAGGGGATTGGACAAGTTTCTGGAGGAAAAATCCATTATGGGGTACAAGCCATGATGTGTATGCGCAGCCTCCTGATTTTAGAAATGGGTTATGTCAGAATGCCAGATGCAAGGGAGGGCACCAGGATGAGGTCTCTTGTTATCTGGTGTGCTCCCTGGGGCATTTGGTGGGCCGCTGTGAGATACAGGAAGCTGGACTAGATGGGCCTATGGCCTGATCCAGTGGGACTGTTCTTATGTTCTTATAAACACTAGTTGTAGCCTTCCTATGATCATTTTCTAAATTAAAAAACTCCAATATGTCACACCTAAAGCAACTGTCATGCTATATCTATACCAGGTTTTTCTGTATGAGCTCCACCACAAGGATATACTTCTTGAGATTTGGAGCAACAAGAATTACACACACTATTCTAAGCCTACAATATGGAATGCCCAGTGGTGTATTTTTCTGATAACACAGGATTATAGCCTAAGTCTTACTGTACATAATGGGCTTACTCCTGAGTAAAATAAGTAACAGCCTTTTCAAACACCTCTAGCAATGCCAAGCTCTCTTTCTGGTTTCATTTCTTTTTCCAACTGAAGTGTGTGTGTACTGGGGACAATTCTGATAATCTGTCGCATTTATCTCAGACTACACTGGTGATGCTGCATTTAAAATACTAGAAGTCATGCACAGATGTTAAACATTCATCTCTGTTATGCTGCCCTGAGGCTTAACAGATTAATTCTGTATTTAAGCATAAAGGTCCACAAAACAGATTTTAGTAAAATTAGTAAGGTAAATAAAATTCATGAGAACAGTCTGAAGATGTCAGTCAGTTACAATGAAAGATTTGACCTATAAAAACATAGCACAAACCATACTTATGTATTCTGAATTAGTGTTAAGGTTCATTAGAGGCCATAAGTTGGAAACAGCAGGCTACAAATCTAAGAGTTACAGTGAACAGATCCAACATCGTGAGAGGAGAACTCATGTAAATAATGTTTTACCTGACAAGCTTTTTCTCTCAGTCTTCTGTGAAGGGATGGAAGAAGTGGGTGTAGGCAGTTTTGATGATGCTCCATTCGCATCAAATGATTTCTTTGGCTGATGGTCAGACTGTAGAGAAAATGGACTAGGGGGAACAGAACTTGGGGCAGCAGATGGGTGAACCACTGATTTGATGGGATGCTGTACTGGGGTAGAACTACTGTGAGTCTCTGTTCTTGGCAGTCTGTAGTCTCTGTCGTTGTGTCTGCTTGTCTGAGACAAAATATTCTGTGGGAGCATATTAGCAGCATCACTGGAATGCTTCTCTTCCACTTTTGTTTATCATTCACAATGTTGCAATGAGAAACAGAAAAGACCAAGTTAGAGCTGAAATACTGAACAAGTAAACATGCCAATAACTGCATTCGATTTTTTCTGTTTTAGTTTCAGTTGCAAAGTTTTCAAGAGACATTAATGCTGCAACTCTTCCATCAAAATTAAAACACTTTTCTATTGTCTACAGTGGCTCTTAAACTTTTATGGGTTTAGAAATTTACTCCCTAAGTAAGTTTTTGCAGAGGAGGGGTCAGGGCAGTGAGGTGACCTTGAGGATCACTTCACTAAGGGGGGTGAGGGGGCGTGCTTTTTACTTAATTTCACTAATGTAGGGCTGCTGCAGTCTTCAGGAGGCGTGGGAAATCCTGCACAGCTATCCACAGGGCTCCCCAATGCTTGGAACGTTGAGACAACCGCGCGCAAAACTTGCCAAGCAATGTTACCAGTAACCATGCCTCCTGAAGGATGCAGCAGCCCTACGTTAGTGAAAGTAAAAAGCACCCCCTCCTTAGCAATGTGATCTTCAAGACTGCCTTGCTGCCCTCTCCCCTTCCCCCGCCCCTAAAGGGACAGGGGAACCTTTACACAAACTGGTAGGTCGTGACCCATCAGCTACATAATGTTTGCAAATGCTACAGTAAAGAGGTTAAAGCATTACAGTGGAAGCTTTCATATTTATGAATGTCTCCCATTTAAGAATCTGCCAAGAGAAAAATTGAATAAATCAATTCTGAAAAGTCAGTATTGTTTTTGTTCAGAATTTAACACATCTCTTGTCACAGTAATGCAGTGGTTCTCAAACTCTCTGGGAGAGTTTGAGAGCCATTAAGTTCTTGCATGGGCGGGAGGAGGGAAGCAGCAGGGGCGGAGGAAGGCAGTGAAAGTGCTGCGGGGAGCCCTGCTGCAGGTCGCACCGGGCTCCCCGCACACCCAGGAGGTTGCAGGGGCTTGGGTATGTGTAGCCCCCCTGAGCGGCATGATCCTGGGGATCGCGCCGCTGCCTCCTCCCTGCCTCCAGGCTGCCCCCGCCCCTTAAGGGGGCAGGGGGCAGGGGCCAGGGTCCGCGGGCTGGGGTGTCATGACGCCCCAGTTTGAAAAGCCCTGCAGTAATGATTCAACCCCAATTCATTAAATGTACACATGCTTTTTCTTAAGATTTATTCTTCATTATGCTTCAATACTAATATTTTAATTGTGTAGGAAATCATGTAAGACAGCCTGTCATTTCTGAATTCGCAATGAATAAATAAAGCCAAATGCATATATATATATATCAAGAACCAATTAAGCAGAAGACCTGAAAATGCCAGAGCATTTATTCACCTTGCTAAAGGACAATCTTCAAGTTCAAAAAGCTCCTCATTACACTATGCAAGAGGACTGCTATTGAGCAAAAGCAGAACACCACCCTGCAGCACATGTATTAATTCCTGGCAAACAGAAAGTACTCTAAATCATGCAATTCATGCTTTTTCAATAAAGGCTGTTCCACAAACACTATAAGTATTGGAATAAGTTATGGGTATTCCGAGAATTGAGAAACAGAAATATATGTTTGTGAAATTTGCTGGAAATGAAACTGCTCCCAAAATGAAAATGGACAGACAGAAATATTGCTAAAACACATACTTCCACTAGCAAATCCACTGGCAGCAGTCGCCTGCATCACCTCTCTTCTGTAATCCCTGTCTTTTGGAAAACTGTTGACAGACATTTTGCTTGCTTCTTTTTGTCTCTGTTCTCTGCAAAGGAACAAGCAAACAGTTAAAAATCCTATCAAGAACACTATTCTACAGTAGTCCCCATTATCTTAGGTCTTACCTTTCAAGCCATTCTTTCGGTTTTTCCCACTGTGAAACTTCTGTTCGGCAATTATAGTAGTACTTTTTGCCAGAAGAACTAATGTGCTCAGACCAGTCATCTGCTGAATCGTAGGACTAGGAAAAACCACCAAGAGAATCAACTCAATTATATCTATTCTGGGATCTTCCCAATTATATCTCTTAATGGACATTTCCATTTAAAATACTATTTGCAGATAAAATTCAGTGAAATGTGATTAAGGTATCATCTGATAACTTTCAAACTGAGCAGGTTTCATTTAGAAATAACACTAGTGGTCATGGAGAGATTTGAACATATACAGCTGACTGAAACCAAGTCAGACCCCATAGACCCCCTGCACACATAGGGAGCAACCCAAATGGTTGGGGGAAGAGAACTTTTGTCAACCTTCTTTCTACTACAGTGTCATGCTTCTTTGTCAGGACATGCTTGGAATCAGCAACAGGAGTAACATGCTCAGCTGAGCACGTAACTCCACCACCACCTATAAAGTGGGTGGATGCTGTAAAGGTTAGGTTCATAAGATGGATCAGAGGATGTTCAGAGGTTCAGTGGGCAGGTAGGCCTTTAATCAGTGCCTGACCTGGTCAGCCTATAGTGTTGGCCCTGACTAGGATCTCTTCTATTTGAGTTACTGCAGATACCATGTCCCACAACGAATCCTGAATCCCACCACGCCTACTCAGGTCCATCATAATGAATAACCCTGAACAGAATGAACCCAAGGACAATCCGATCTTTGTATCCAAACTGCACTGAATTTGGGTTCTGAAAAGGAACATGGGATTGTCCCCAGGTTCATTTCAATTAGTGTTAAAATGTTAAGACAGTTTAACATTAGTTATTCAATTTTAGGCACAGGGCCACTCCAGAAATTTCTAATCTATCACTGATCATGATTATTTTCTTTTCTACATGTTTCTGAACCTGCCACCATACCATTCTGCCAAGAATTCCAGATTTCCCTAAACAACAAAACTGAAATGGAACCAACTGGCAAGATAGCGATCCAGTTCAAGTGGACATCAATATCATTAGTGAGAAGACTGGACAAGCCTGCACTCATGTGATCTTCCATGCTAGTCCACTATGCGTAGTGCAGAAGCTCATATCTCTACACCCTCAAGGGGAGAGTTCCACAAAGGGCTATTCGAATGATATACTGAAGATGGGGAGACCATGCTGCCAGAAAGAGGTTTTATTATTTCCCTTCTTTCTCTACCCCCACCCCATCTGCTGATCCTTTTCTCCCTTCCTTTTGAAGCTCTCACCCAACCTGTTGCACCTCAATCACCCAGATTCAGGACAGGTACATTGCTGTTCTCATGAAGGTTTGCTGCCAGAGATGATGTAACTGCCAAGCAAAATGTCCAGAAGCCCCGTCCTACCATAGCCATGTGCCACTTCTCAGATGAACACTTGATGTACACCCCACTTGCTACTCCATATGAGTAGAGAAAGAAGTCAAAAACTTTTGCATTCAAAATAACTGCAGTTATGCTACAACACACTAGTTTCTCAAGTTCAAAATACAATTTGTTAACAAACCTAGATATTAAGCCACACTTTGACACTGGCTTGTTTCAACAAGCCATAATTCTTAAATGTTACAAAAACCAAAACTGCCATTTCTCTTTCTCTGCTGAACAGAAGAGGAAGAAAGGAGTGAAGAAAGTACATGCCTTTTTTAAAAAAGGAAATATAGGGGGGCCTCCCATATCTGCAGATTCACTTATCTGCAAATTGAGTTCGGGGGGCCCCAGCACATGCAACCCCACCAGAGGTGAGGGGAACTCTGCTCCCCTAGCCTTCAAAGGGAGGTGGTACCCTAGGGACAGGATGTTCTCCCATATCCATCATTTCAGCTATCTGTGGGGGGTTCCAGAACGGAATCCTCATGGATAAGGGGGCACACCTGTTTACTGCTTACATACTAATAAACCGTCTACATACTAATATATGCATTTTAAAAATGGCTACAAAATTTACCATCAAATACTTACTGCATCAGAAGTCTTGCTTGGATTATTGCTAGGATTAGAAGAGTGTGAATTTGAACTATGCAGAGTACTGTGGTTATGAGAATTTTCTTGTGGAGAATAACTGGTCCCTAGAAAACACAATTTAAGTTCAACTTAAGGTTCATGTAGAAGTAAAACATGCTTTATCCTACCGGAATTACATTAGCCTATTTTTATACAATTATGACCTTATTTTGCATTGTTTCACTATCAATTTATCCGATCTTTGTTACACACAGCCATGAATCAATTCCAAGAGAAGCAGAATTCAGTATAAATCACCTTCACAATCTAACAGGAAAAAGGCAAACTGCATAAATACAATTTTCAAATTTCTAGAAGACACACAGTCCAGACTGAGTCACTTACAATTAACGTTTCACAAAAGAGCAATTGATGTTACTTATTAATGTTCCAAAATACAACAATTCCAACCCAGATGTGGTAGACACAGTATGAGAAACCTTGATTACTACAGAAGTTTTCATATTTGCTATCCTTTCTTCCTCAAAATGGGGATCTCAAAGTATATTCAAAAGTTAAGTTTGATTCCACACTAGAAGACCTGGAATTCTGAAAACTAGAATATCACATAGACCATTTATCTACAGTGACAGGAGAGATTTGTACATCTTTTACTGAAAAGGAGCACATCAAGTGTTGTCCTAAAAGAGTAAACATATTTCTGGACCATTCTGAGGATGCATCTCTTCCCCCCCCCCCCCATCTTAAAAGACAAAACTTGCACTCAGTGATTAAGCTATTTTATGCAAGTCAAAGCCTAGACCAGTGGTTTACAAAGTGCGCTCCATGGAGTCCTGGAGTCTCCTTCATGAGGCCCCTAAAATGGCCACCATCTGCATCCACCTCATTTGTCTCTCCCGCCTTCCCTGTTCGTGGCTCTCCTTCATTTCCCTCCTGTTCCAGCTCTTTGCTAGTATTTGGCGTTAGGCTTGGCACTGCATCACTTGGCACATGTGCTGGCACTGATGAGGCTTCCCATCATTCCTTTCAGGAGTGCTAAAAAGTACTGGAGACCGAAACATTTGAGAACTGCTGGCTTAGATCATAAGAGGCTAGCATTTCAGCATACAGTAAGAAAGGTCACATGAGTGGTAGGATGTGGGTAAATAGGTCACTATTATACATTGAACCAGCAAGAAAAACACTTATGAAGTGCTTGTAAAAATGAAAGTACTAGCAATATGAATTTATATGCAATAGCCAACATGTATAGGTCAGCCCTTTTTATCTGCGAGGTAGGTACCCACGGATTTGTTCATATGCAAGTTCCAAACCCATGTGGTAGCCCAACTGGGACCTTCCACATGACTGGAGCGTGCTGCAACTTCAGTTTCTCGAGCTTTCAAACAGGGCTTCCCCAGGCCTCAGAATGCCTTATAACGTCACTTCTGGTTTCTCAGGTGATACCAAAAGTTGCTAGTTCCCCCCAAAAAACGGGCATTCTGAGAGCTGAGGAAACTGTGCATAGCCTCCTCAGCCCTGAGAACACCCTCCAGATGCAACCGAAGCACAGCTATAGTCACATCTGGAGGTTTTCTGTGCCCTAATTCTCGGATTTGATCATCTGTGGATTTTGGTATCTGTCGGAGTGTGTGTGTGTGTTTCAGGAATGGAATCCTGTGGATAATAAGGGACCACTGTATATTATAGACCAGTGATTTTCAACCTTTTTCATCTCATGGCACACTGGCAAGGTACTAAAATGGTAAAGGCACACCACCAGTTTTTTAAAAAATTGATATTGCACACAGTGCTGCCAATGGGGAGCTCACATCCCTCAATGGCCCTACTAATGAATGACCCTCTCCCAAATTCTTGCGGCATACCTGGGGACCATTTGCAGCACACCAATGGGCCGCAACACAGTGGTTGAAAATGGCAGTTATAGATCCACATAAATAGCATACATTTTTCATAAACACAGGAAAAGCAATTTTGTTTTAAATCGGTTTTATTTTATTTTACTGCAATTTCAGTAAATTATAATATGGGTCCTTACAAAAATTCAGATTTTTTTAATCCAGGTTAGTCTAGACTCAAGCTTCTCTTTTAAAATAGAAAGATGATCACAACTGAATCAAATACTTGAAAACTGTTTTCTGCATAAGAGAAAATCATATGGAACAAGTGTCTGATTTAAGGTTAAGATATTATGAATGACCCATTTATAGTTATAGTTGAGGATTTCCTAATGGATCTGGTGACCAGCATTTACCTCACAGAGAATCCTCACCAAGGATCACTGAGCCCGAGTGGATAATCTCATGTTCCTCCTTTTTTGTGGAGGTCAGGTACTCGCGTGGCAAAGTTTTCAGTTTTCAAACTGAAAATATACTGTATATCTCCCAAAAAAACAATATGGATATTTACTTTCTGTCATGGAGAAACAATATATTGCCCAGTAACTGCCATTGCTCATCTCTCAGCAGTTCTGTACACAATTCCTACAGCGCAATCCTAAGTATATCTACTCAGAAATGAGTTCAACAGGAATCACTCAGGTAAGTACTATAGAATTGTAGCCCAAAGAGGAGAAAATTTAATACTTTAAAAAAACAAGCTTGTTTCCAAAACAATACACACCAAACTGCATCTGCAGCCTTCAAGTAAGCAATCCTCTTGAAATTCTTATAATACAAAGTAAATAGCTTTTCTTTAAGTAGACAGTTTACTTTTCTTTAAGCAGAGACTTTCACAGTCCAAAAGATGCTACTGAATGGCCAACAGTTTTGAATTACACTACTAGACTACATAAAGGTTCTAATTAGTTGGAAATGATGTACTTTATTTGTTAGAGCAACCAGTTACTATATGCATGCTTGTGCAGTAAATACACATTTCAGAACAGGAGAACTTTATTTAAATTAAATTAATTTGTCAATTTCTTTCCTTAATATTTTCCTATTAATTTAAATCTTCAAATTAGTTTTTCAAACTTCACCCTGAAACTAAGACAATAAACTGCTTCAATTTTCTCTCATCTGACTGCAAAGGCTTAAGGGGGGCTCTGAAGTGAAAACTAGATGATACACAGTACAGGTGGTCTCCTACTGAAGGACATCCAGATTAAGCTTTTGCACAGGCTCACTCTGTTGCTTCTGAAGTTTCTGCACAGGTGTGATAGTGCTAGTCTGTGAGAGGGGGAAATGCAGTGCATTTTGGAAAAACAGAAATGGAGGATAAGGGAGAGTCAGTATCATACTTAATAGAAATATATTTTTGTTTCTCTCCTACTAATACAAATGCCAACTGTAACTTCTTATAAAACACAAGTTATAAAATGAAAATATAAATCCAACCTCCCCCTCCATCTAAATTGCTCTAAGCCCATTTTGTACATTACACCACAAAAAACCAGGGTTACCAGAGTGTATGTTCATGAGGAAGTGAATGATCTATTTTATAATTTATTTACAGAAATATTCTATTTAGTTGGCCCTCGATATCCATGGGGATCCATTTGCAGACCCTGCAGATACCAATTTCCAAGGATAATCAAAACTTTGGAGAGGTTCACCTAAAAAACCAGAAGTGCGTTTTAGAAGGCTCCAGCAGACCTTCTGAGAATGGGGGGGGGGGCTGCCTGGCAAACAATGCCAAAGGTTTCAGCAATGATTTTGGTCTTTTTAACTCAGGGTATCATTGGAAAAATTACTGAAGAGGCTGCCCTCATGGAAAGAAAAGTCTTCAGTTCTAATAATGGTATCAGGCAAAATACATCTTGGTTACGGATGTGCATGACTATGTAGTGCTATCTATCTCAAAATCACTTAAGCTGCAGTCTACTAAACAGTTGACTAAGTTCACTCTTCGTTTCATGATTTTAGAAGTCTTTAACTGAAAAAGCATGAAGTTCCTTGTGACAGATGTACAGTAGTCACCACAGAAAAGAACCGAAGCCCAAAATCACCCAAGGCAGCACAGAAACTGTATCAGATACAAGTGCATGCAGTTGACACTTTACACAGGCCAATATCAAGAGGTGGGATCTAGCCCACCAACACAAGGCACAGTATCTACCGACCAACTTATATACAAACTGCAGTGATCACCCACATCCAAATAGTGAGAAAGACAGGAGAAAGGGAATTTGTCTTCCTTCTCTATAGTCCCAAGAAGCAGCATCTCAATCAGTATAATTCAAGGCTATTTTTCAGTCATTGTGTGAACTTTCATAGTGTGGGCTCAGATATCCAATGATGTGACCTTTCTATATGAAAGCCTATAATGAATTTGCTGTGTAATCAGAGTAAGAGTGTCCCTTGTTGTTGCTGACATCCTTCAGTCTCCGAAATGGTGGTTCTGGAAAAGAGTGTCCTCTCCAGTGCACAAAGCCTGGGTAAAGTAGATATGGAGGATAGACTGTTTCCCATGCAGCAAATCCCCCCTCTCCACGTCACTGAAATGGTCCAATGGAAAGGCAGAAGCCAATACGGTTGGTTCCAGCGGCGTTGCAGGAGTTGCCAGAACGTGACTGTGTTCAGCCATGAACTGCCTCAGGGACTCCGGCTCCGGATTTTGCCTCAAGGTTGACTCCTGAAGCCTTTTCTATAACTGGATGTAGCCACAAGGCAATGGAGTTTTGGGATCCACGTTTTCCTTCTCTCAGATGAGCTGCCTTCCCAGGCTAACGAGTCCCATCTACCCAGTGGTTGTCTAGTTGCCTCTTACGACAAGTACAGCCAAACTGAGGGCCTATTCTTGTCCCTAATCATAGATTAAAGGATACTGAAAGGAGGAAACAAACTGCTCATCTAAGCCACCAGTTTACTTGGGCAAGGATATGTGTGGCATTTCCAGTACCAACTGAAATAGTCCAGAACTTGTTCAACAGAGGGGATTAAACTGGACAGCAGCACCAAGTTTGATTCGAACACTGAAATCAAAGACACAACAGTAGTTTGCCTTATTTAACTTTCTGTTTCACACACGTTCAGCTGTATAGAAAGACTGAAACAACAACAACAACAACAACATCCTGATGTTTCTTTTTAGGTTTATCATAAGCATGACCTCTGTTAGCATCACCTCAAGACTCAGATTTCCTCAAGTCAGTGAACTTGTGAGAGAAGTCAAATCTATGGGGTAGACAATGACTTGCATATAGGAATTATTAATACCAACAAAGGTGACAAAGAATCGAAGGCCAGCTGGGTCAAAATGACCTGGAACTACACCTGTAGAATCTTTATTAGTAGCACTTGGGTCAGATGGGGCAGTGACAGAAATCTTTAAACTTCTTTCATAGAGGCTCTTAACTTCAAAAGAAAGCTTATGCTTGCTTTATAAAATTTAAGCAGTGCAAAAAAGAAGCATTACTCTTGCATTTTTAAAGAGGTCACTGTGAACCATCTATGATCAAAGGAAAAAAAATTTCTTCAAGTCTAGAAGAGAGTGTAAAATTGAAATTTGACAAAAACTTAGATGTGCATTGCTGAGGAAAGATTTTTCTAAATTGCTAGACAGAGAAAGTCCCCTATTGTACTGCTGAGGAAGCAATTGGCAAGGAACTAAGAGAAAGAGGGTCTCTTCCTACCCTCAAGGCAATCACATATAGCATGAAGTGTCCGGCTAGGAACAGGAATGCTTTCCCATACTGCATAAATTTATAAAATACTATTTTGCACAGGTCAACGTGTGTGACTGCACAGAACACATAAGAACAGTAAGTACTGTAGTCTGTCCATTACAGATATGATGCAATCATATTCTAACTAGTGTTCATATGTATCTCAGGAGCAGAACTGGAAGAGCTCCACTTACTGATTAAATGATGACATGGCCTTTTGGAAAGAAAGAACTATTTTCTTTTTTCCAAGATTAATAAAAAATTTTAACAACCAAATTTCACAAAAATCAGACATCTTTACACTCAAAGGCAAGTTCAAAAGACAAAGGTTTCGCCCATAGCTTAAAATATTCCCAATTCTAACCTGAGTACTTTTAGCATAGACGTCTTCCCACAAAAACAGGAAACTGACAATAGCAGGCAAAAGGCAACAACAGACTTTCAAATGCATGTTCTTATAGCCCTTCCAAGGCTAAAGAAACACTGCACAGCAGCACCTTATTCCAATCAAGGGATTAATTATCTTTTTTAAAAAACCTGTTCTCTCTTTTCAAAAGGCCATGTCATCATTTAATCATTAGGTTGGGCTCTTCCAACCCTGATCCTGATACCATATGAGCAGAAATCAGAATCAAAATTCATATCTGTCATCCTTATCTGCAGATTTGGGACCTGTAGTTGTAACTAACCATGAGTTCTGAACCATAGTGGAGGGCTGAACCTAAGCTCCCAGACATGATCAAGGTGTTTTCTGGTGGTGTCTGTGAATGTTTGAGACCTGCAGAGATGCTGGAAAGGCATTCCAGTTGTTATGAAAATAGAAGTGTCTTTCTGGCACCTCCAGAGACCTTTCTGAGGCCTGCAGAAGCCTCTGCTGACCTCTCTGGACGCACCTGGAAAGCATCTCCTGTCACATCCAAAGGTCCTATGGACTAGACTTGTGGATTACCTTATCTGCAGGTTTCTGTATCTGCACGGGTGGGGGAGGGGGACAGATCCCCTGTGGATATCGAGGTCCAACTGTACATGTCATAGCTCCAAAAACCAAGTTCTCATGATGTTCTCCAACTCTTTCCACCCAAGTTTCCTTCTCTAATGTCTGTCTACTCTGCTGCCAGCTCCTTCAATATCTGTGTGAATGAGGTTTGAGACAACCTCCCCCCCGGGGCCTCTTTACTCCACAAACATCTTACCCAGTCCCTCCCCCCTTTTGCTCTTCACCCACCCCATCTGTCCACTCTAGAAGAGGCTACATATAATTGCAGCCCTGGCCTCTCCAGACAAGCTATTTTGCTCACTATGCAAAGTATCCAAACCTTAGCTCACCAGTGCAGCTGAGTAACAGATACAGGGCCAAATGAACAGGGATGCTCTTATGTCTCCCCTGCTCTTTGAGTGTGGCTATTCGGAAAAAGGACTTGGGTGGAGTTGGAGGGGATCGGCATGTGAGCTCAGACAGTGCTAGGAAGTCTGTATTAACTGCTTCCTCCACCCAACTTTGTATCCCCTATTTTTCTCTCTTCAAAATCCTTTTCTTGCAGCCTACTTTTACCCCAGCAATAAAATTATCGTCCAGCCTTCCCAACCCTTCTCTCATTCTTCACCATATTCTGCAAAACCCACCTAGATCTCTAATCCTCTAGATTTTTCCTCTTATTTCTCAAACTCAGACACAATCCTTTCTGTTCCCATTTTTGGTTGTATTTCTTGCTTGTTGTTATGGGGGTGGGGTGCAGGTTGCCTGTATGTCACAGAGAGAAAAGGTAAGGGGAGGGAAGGTTTGACCCTTGGATTTTTGGACAGGTTTTCAGATCCAAAGTGATTTGTCAAACTTTGCCCTACCTATAGACCAGCCATTTTCAACCACTGTGCCGTGGCACACTGGTGTGCCATGAGTGGTCTACAGGTGTGCCACAAGAATTTGGGGGAAGATAATTTATTAGTAGGGTGAATGGGGATGTGAGTCCCTCACTGGCAGCATGGTGTGCCTTGTCAATTGTCAAAAACCTGATGGTGTACCTTGACAATTTTGATGCCTTGACAGTGTGCCACGAGTTGAAAAAGATTGAAAATCGCTGCTACAGACCCTTTTAGTTATTCACTAGCTTCTTCAGTTTTATAAATCCTGTTCCCCTCTCTGGAACAAAAGATTATTTTGCTATTCAGAACACTAGTTCTGAATACAGTTCATTTGACTTTTCCAAATATCTCAAGTTGTTCTTTGTTCCCAATTCTGAAAGCAAGATGCCTAACCAAACTACTGAGAAGTTACCAACAGCTGTATAACTTCTGTCAAGTGACAGTCTATCACCACAGAATGCATCAACATAACTCAATATGTTATTTGTCGAGTTAAACCCTCAACTCAGATACACCATACAAATATACAACCCCTCTCCTTATACAAATACAATATACAAATATACAAAACACTGCTTCACGTTTGCATACATATAGCTTTCCTTACTAGGAAAGCAGTTCATTCCACCCAAACACACCCAAAAGTTAAGGGTTAAACTATACCAATGATATACCATCATCAATTGAATTGGCAGCACTACGTGGGAGACCTCTCATTACCACCCATGACCAAGCAGCAGCAAGAGAGTCACCATTATCCAGTGAAGATTCCATTAATATTCTGCATAGGTAAAGCAGTTTATCATTCCTGGCCTGGGACAGAATGTGGCCCCAGTTAAATGAAGACCAAAATAGACACTAAAGTAGGTCAGAGCTAAATAAAATGAGGATTGACTGGTTGTTCTGTGTTGTCTTGATTGGTTGTTCTGTGTTGTCTGGAAGCATCTTGAGTTAAAAAAGAATAGAAGCCAAGGAGCGGGGGGGGGGGGGGATATAACTTGCCGCCTTCTGGCCATTAAAGGAATATTAACCACAGCAGAGTAGCGCATTCACCTACTATCCAACTTTCCAGCACCAATGCAGTATGGAGATAAGGGAACGAACATTCCCTTACCTTGAGGAGGCCTCCATGACTGCCCCTCAACCACAGGATGCAGTGCATGTCCCAATGGCATGGTTTATCAGCGCTGGAAAGTTGGATAGGATTGGGACCTTAATTTCCTTATAAGCAGTGTTTCTCAAACTGTGGGTCAGGACTCACTAGTTGGAGTGTGTGCCAATTTCAGGTGGGTCACATAGCACCTAGTCCATTTGCCATACAGAGCTGAAAATACAGGGTACATAGCTGCTGGAAGAGAGACATGGTGCTTCACCCTGCATAGATGGGATGCTGGAAAGGCGGTGGGGAGGGCTGTGTGGATGGAGAAGGATCCAAGTCTGCATTCTGCTTTGACTTCCAAGCTGGAATGTTTGAATTCTGAGCTATGAAAAAAAACATAATGGGTGCACTGTGTAATATGACCATTGGTTGATCATGACTTAGGTTTGAAGCCAAAATTGATAGCGTCACTTCCAGCCGTGAAATTATTTCTGGTGGGTCTGGACAGGTTGTGTCATTGTAAAAAGTCGGTCCAGGTGCTAAAAAATTTGAAAGCCACTGCCTTATAGCATTTCAAAAGCAATTCCCAATTTTGACAAATGTTTGGTAGCTCTGAATGCAAACAATTAGCTGCCAATGCTAGTGAGAACACTAACAGGAAGGGGACAGAAGACTTCCTGTCAGCAGTTTCACGATCGCCTGTAGCAGCTATGAGTCTAGGTTCTTGCCATCTACTTCCCATTCCAAAGCAATACGAAAAATCTCCCTGTTGCAAACCATTTGCAAATGAAGAGAGGTGAGTCATGAGTGCAATGGGAAAATTTGAGTAGGGTTCACTGCTATCCACTGTTTTGGGTATCCACAGTAGCAGCAGTAACCTATATCCCACAGATACCAGGGAACACTTAGATTTAGTAGTCCTGCTAAGCGCAATTATTTTCTTTTAACAGGTTATGTACATTTTCAAGATTTCGTCAAAGAGTTAAATAGGTCAAAATTCATTCCCTGGCATCTCCAGCTAGACAAAAGTTCTGTCAGAAATCTTAGAGAGCCACTATCAGTCACTGTCAACACCACTACATTAGATGTACCAGTGGTCTGACTGTCAGTTTCTCATGTTCTAGGTCAGGAGTCTCAAAAATAAGGCCTGTAGGTCAGGTGTGGCCCATGGAAGCTGTTTATCTAGCCTGCCATGATTAAGGTGATTCCTCTCCCAGCACCATCATCAGCTGCTGAACTGTGAAATGATGCATTGGCAGAAGTAGCACTGCTGAAAGAGCAGCACTGGGAGACACCAATTATGTGAGTCTTAGCAGTGCTGCCCAGATGAAAGGAGGCCTCAAAAAGCAACGAACAGTAAGGGGGAGCTCCAGAACAAGAGCAGTGAGGGAGGAAGAAGTTACCGAGGTGCTGGTAGAGGCTGCCCTTTCAGCAGCACTGCTTCTGCCAAAGAATCATTTTGCAGAGCACCTGTCAGCTGCTGATCTGAAAGTGATGCCTTGACAGAAGCAGCGCTGCTGAAAAGGTAGCCCATATGATAATTGGACTCTCCCATATCATGAAAATATGATCAATATTTGCATATTTCTGTCATTTGCAGCTAATGAGTTCTTAAGAAAAAATGCTTGTTTCTGTTCACTTCCTACTTAATGACATCATTTGCGACTTAATGAAATCACTTCTGGCCCTGAGCATGCACCATCTGGCCTGCTGTTTGCAATGAGTTTGTCACCCCTGTTCTAGGCGACCTGTCCAAATCAGATGGTTAAATTCAATTTACAAGATCTTCATAGGTACTGAAAGCTGTTTTAATGATCTAATCTGTCATGGCATAATACATATAAAGGGAGCTTAAAGTAGGCAGCACACAACCTGTTTTTTCTTTTTAATAAAGAGGGGAATACTGCTGAACAACAGTATCTATCATTTGTATAACAGTGAGTACGCAAAGAATTTCACATGCATTCATCTTGCCATTATCCTTGAAACACGGTAACTATCACTCCCATACCTGCACAGAGACAGCCAGGATTGAGAGGGAGTAGCTTGACCAAGGCCACCTACTATACACCCATGACAAGAGTAAAACGCAAACCAAGAAAGTCCCAGTTCACAGCTCAGTCTCTTAGCCACTGCAATACATCAGCACTAAACAAAAACAAATGAATACACTGAAATTTTACAGCAGGTTAATTTACTGTTACTAGATTAAACCATTCAGTAACACAAAAGCAAATGAGTCGCCAAAATAAGAAATGACATACTGAAGCAGTATAATCACTGAACTCTGAACTTCTTAGAAGAAAACTGAACTCAGTCCATTTACGTTTTATGTGTATTACACCTCTACACAATTTGCATTACTACAATGGTTCTCAAACTTGTTAAGAGGTCCTAGAACAGTAGCTGCCAACCTTTTTAGCACCTGGACTCCCTTTTAAGTATGAAGACCTACAGTATTTTTAAAATATTAAGAACTAGGCCTGCAAATGATGTGATTAAGCAGGAAGCATCGTCATTGTGCCAGCAGGCCGGAAGTGATATTGTTTTTAATATATCACAATTTTAAAATACTATATTATACTGCAGTTGGAGAGTGGAGAATTTGACAGAGCAGCTTGTATGTTTCTCAAAGGGAAGAGAATATGCATGATTAGGAGACAAGGGAGACTGGGAGGTGCCAACTTCCTTCACCATGTTTGTACCTCAGTTGCTGGGTCACTTCTCATATGATGAAGAAGCGGTTTTCAAGTAGTTCTGGCCTCCAGTTTTTCAAGATGGCAGCAACTCCCTCAAAATCAGCTCATAACCCCCTTGGGGGTCACGACACCCAGGTTGGGAATCAATGCCCAGGCGGTTACTGCCTGATTTATAAATGCCAAGAGGTATAATGGTGACTAGGCAGCAGTGCTCACCCCACCATGTAGCAGCTTGTTTAGCCCTTGATGCACATAGCCTAAACTACCTGGTGAGTTTCACAAACCACCAAAAATTGGTCACAATATACTGGTGGATCCCAGACCCACAGTTTGAGAACCAATGGATAACAAATTTAGAACAGCCTTTTACTGAACAGCAGAGTAGTAATGCAATGACCAATATCCAAAATCTAATTATACAAAACGCATTCTATCTAAATTATTTGAGTGTAATACCACCATCACCACATATTTTTATAGCACTTTCCACACTGGAAGTGCTCCACTTATATTATCACAATACAATCCTTTTAATAACCAAGTACAGTAGGCAATAACCTCATATTGCATCCTGGAGGGCTGAGAAAGAGTAGCTTGTTCAAGGTTACCTAAAGAGTTATGGCAGAATTAAAATCTGAACCAAGAAAGTTGAATTCACAGCTCAGTCTTGGCTACCCCACTCACCAAATTCATTCAGTTATCCAAACTTCTACTTTTACAAATGTCTGGTATGTTCTACAGTCATTTTGACCCAAGAATTATATGGTATGAATAATTCCTTTTACCCATAAAGCTTCATAATAGAGAATAAATGCTATCTCCACTTTAAAAGGGGTAGTGCGCTCTCTCTCTCTCTCTCTCTCTCTCTCTCAAAAGCCATGCTAAAGTTTGGGAAAATAACATCTCTCTGGAAATATTTCAAACTCATTTGTTGAATCCATTCTAACAGCAGGAACTAAAAACTTCTCAAATGGACATTTGCCAAACAGAAAAGGATAGCACGACTATGTTGCTTAGCTGGACAATTACTGCTCAGAAATAACCAGAACAGTTTTACTACTGCTGCACAAGTATTTTATTTTCTTTCTTACAGTATTTTTGCTCCGCCTTTCTACCCGAGGTAATCCAAGACAGCAAGTAATCTCTCTTGACAGGCAGAAAAAAGTGTGCCTGTCCAGCAGCCACTGCCCCTTGTCACGTTTCACTTTCTAACACAATGGCTACCACATCTGCAGTCTGCTTCTTCCAACCAACCACCCAGGAAGACAAGGCATGCACCCAGACCAACATCACTCATCATAATTTTCTCAACTACAATATGGGCAGCTTCCATATTGTCTGGTACCTGCATTACTCTGGTAATGTGGGAGTCAGAAATGCAGCTTCTTATTGTACTGCTGAATAAAACAAAGTAGTATTGTTTCACAGAAGAGCCTATACTGCAGCTTTCCTTTCACAGTGTTAACCCAGTTTTCCCCCAAGGGTTCATGTTGACATGGAGAAAAACCACAGCACAGTCTCCTCAAGTCACTTCAATCTTGCAAGTACAGCTGCAGCTATTAAGATGCCAGAATACTGCAAGTACTGGGCCTACGTCAGCCATACTTCTCTACCAAATGAGAGCAGAAGACCACACTCGAGATGATCACTACAGAAGGAAAGTAGGTTAACTGCTACAGGAATTTGCTTTGTCCAAATACATACATTCATACATAAAATGGGCAACACAGGAGTGCAAAAAGACTTCCGGCTGCCATTATAACCAACCTAGGGAAGTCCTGCCAAGCTCCCCTCTTGTCCCCTGAAAGGCCCCAGTCCTAGCTGAATTACCAAAGGAGGGAAGAAGGGATGAGGAGATCCAGTATTTGCTGAGCAAGGAAGTTTTGTTGACTAGCGGTCATTTGAGAACAAGGCAGGACTGGTCTGGGTAATGGGAAGCCAATGCATGAAGGAGGTCACATGCTTCATTTGCTTGGCTCTGCCTCCAAAAGGCACAAAGGACAAACTGATTCATCAGGAATGCCCCCCTGTCTCTACCTGGGACCAGCAACACAACAACAGGAATAGAAGAACATACCTTCCCAAGTTTCATTATTATTAACAACAGTATTTATATACCGCTTTTCAGCTAAAAGTTCATAAAGCGGTTTACAGAGAAATCAAATAATTAAATGGCTCCCTGTTCCAAAAGGGCTCACAATCTAAAAAGATGCAAATGAATACCAGCAGACAGCCACTAGAACACAGTGCTGGGGTGAGGTGGGCCAGTTACTCTCCCCCTGCTAAAAAAAGGAGCACCCACTTGAAAAAGTGCCTCTTACCCAATTAGCAGGGGTTATCCAACATTAAACTAGATGTAGCACAATGAAGGTCAGAGATATTTTCAGTATTTTGTTAAATACTATTAAGCAAGTTCTTATTTTCAATATTCCCGCAGTACATTTTTGGCATCTGCTAAAATCTAAAACAGCAAGTATTTCATCCTTCCACAAGATCTATTGCCATCATTGCAACTTCTGCCTGGTTCTTATTATAAGTCCAGGGCTGACTCTGGTGGCAAATCAGTTGGCTGCAGTCCATCATCAGACAAGCCTCTTGCGCACAGGCAAGGAAGCTGGACTACAAGAACAACATCTAAAGCCCAAGATGGAAAGGGTCCTTGCTCTGGGAGGTGGGTGGGGAAGCTTTTGGGCATGATGAAGCCAGCTAGACATGAGCAGGCTGCTGACTCCTGACTTGAGAACCAATGAGCATTACCTGAAATGAGACCTAGGCACAGGACCCTTCAGGAAAGCAAGTCAGCCCAACCAGAGGAAGACTAGGGTGAGAGCAGTGGCGTAGCTAGCGAGGGTCGGGGGGCGGTCCACCCCAGGTACTAGCCTGGGAGAGGGTGACACCACAAATGACCCAACAT
Organism: Tiliqua scincoides; assembly: GCF_035046505.1. Lineage (NCBI taxonomy): Eukaryota > Metazoa > Chordata > Lepidosauria > Squamata > Scincidae > Tiliqua > Tiliqua scincoides. Next base: position 17,815,615 of record NC_089825.1, read on the forward strand.
CGCGAAGGTTACAAGTAACCCCATCATGCTATATACCATTGGATGCAGAATTTCCAACAGAACACAATGCAAAATACAGGAGGGAATTATTTCCTTTCCATCAAATGTTATAGCCAAGAAATCGGAAACAAAAAAACGCATGGAGCCCTATGGAAAGTGAAACCGAGCCATATTGCGCGTTTATTCACGAGTAGGTGAACGTGCCTTCATCCGTCGGAAGTGGCATGCTGAGAGGAATTCAAAAATAGAATGGTTCCCATCCAATGAAAGCTGCCCCCAAAAAACACCCAAGAAGGAAGTCCCTCCCTCCAAGTAAGCAAATGTATTGAGCCCTATGGAAAGCGGAAGTAAGTTACATGATCGCATTTACTTGCAATTAAGCAAATGTGCCTTGGCTGCTTGTCAAGTCAGGCAAAGGGGAATGCAAGGCTGGCTGCATGGTCCCAATCTGATGAAAGTGGAGCTCAACAACTGCTCTAGAAGGCAGCACCCCCCCCCCCACGCAAGAATAAAACAGAGGCTTGAGCTGGTAAGGTGGGCACTGGGGAGGGCTGAAAACCTCATGATTTTGGGGGGGGGGTGTTATTGCAGGCAGGCTACAGAGAAAATTCACTTGGTGGAACAGGGTTAGCTTCCCCTTATTTAATTATCTGTTTTTCTATAATTTATTTATAATTATTTTATTTTGCTTGATGATGTTACTTCCAGCCATGTCATCACTTCTGGTGGGTCCTGGACAGACTGTCATTCTAAAAAGTGGGTCCCAGTGTTAAAAGTTTGAGAACCACTGCCTTAACTCAAAACAGGCGAATGAGACATCCGGGGGGGTGACAACCTAGTGACCAAAATTCTGAAAATCGTGGCTTTTAGGAATAATACCATCATGTTATATACTATTTTATGCAGAATTTCATTCATTGCTTGTGGGGAAATATTCATTGCATTTATTTTCTGGTCATTATTATTGATTTCATGTCATGACTATTACCGCCTCTCACTCTCACCTCCCTCACAGGGTTGTTGTGAGGACAAAATAAGGGGAGGAATCATGTATACCACCCTAAGCGACTTAAAGGAAGGGTGGTTTAAAAATGTGAATTAATTAAATATATTGTATGGAATGACAAAAATTTATGGGCCCCAGGTATCAAATGACCTAGCTACGCCTCTGGTGAGAGAAACCCCCCTCCCTCTGAGGCAACATCTGCCTGACCTGGCTCCAGAAAGACTGGCCCCCAGCTATACCTGCCCTAAAAACCACATGGGGGCAAGATGCAAACTCTCTGCCCTACTACCCCACTCAACAACTTCACTCTCGCAGACTTGTTCCTTTCCACAAACACATTTCCGTAACCTACTGATGTGCTTTATATTTACAAACTTGAGTGTAAACTCAGAAACTCTTGGTAGTTAAGGCATGTTTAGTGATCTGTGTACTCCTGCACAGAGCCTTGCTGGATTTCCTTAATGTTCAACTAGTTCAGCAACCTTTGCAGAAACTCCAATAACCAGCAGGTGCCTTTTGGCTACCCTTTTTACATCTTCTTAAGAGTTTAGTCTTTGCAGTACTACTAGACTCCTGTTTCTTGTCATTAACTCTTGCAATAATTTTTGTTATTGGAAATTAAAATAATTATTTTATTGATAAAAATCTATACTTGTCACATATTTTGAACTGTGTACCACAAAATACTGTTTTACTAAGATTTACATAAACATTACAGTCAGGTAAGAGAAGAACTAGTCTTAAAAGTTAAAAAGAAAATATTCAAGATTATTTCCAAGTAAGCATATTTAGGACAATGATGGAAAAGATCTTTTTAAACCAATCATTATGTTCTTCAATAAGAAGAAGGTCATCCAAGAAGCTCATCTAGAATTTGTAGATGTTTATGGAATCATACATACTGTGCACTGCATCCCAACAGTATACACTTGTGCCTCAGCATAAGAACATAAGAACAGCCCCACTGGATCAGGCCAAAGGCCCATCTAGTCCAGCTTCCTGCATCTCACAGCAGCCCACCAAATGCCCCAGGGAGCACACCAGAAAACAAGAGACCTCATCCTGGTGCCCTCCCTTGCATCTGGCATTCTGACATAGCCCATTTCTAAAATCAGGAGGTTGCACATACACATCATGGCTTGTAATCCATAATGGACTTCTCCACAAACTTGTCCTAGAGGTGTTTGAAAAGGCTGTTACTTATTTTACTCAGGAGTAAGCCCATTAGGTACAGTAAGACTTAGGCTATAATCCTGTGTTATCAGAAAAATACACCACTGGGCATTCCATATTGTAGGCTTAGAATAGTGTGTGTAATTCTTGTTGCTCCAAATCTCAAGAAGTATATCCTTGTGGTGGAGCTCATACAGAAAAACCTGGTATAGATATAGCATGACAGTTGCTTTAGGTATGACATATTGGAGCTTTTTAATTTAGAAAATGATCATAGGAAGGCTACAACTGGTGTTTATAAGAACAGTCCCACTGGATCAGGCCATAGGCCCATCTAGTCCAGCTTCCTGTATCTCACAGTGGCCCACCAAATGCCCCAGGGAGCACACCAGATAACAAGAGACCTCATCCTGGTGCCCTCCCTTGCACCTGGCATTCTGACATAACCCATTCCTAAAATCAGGAGGTTGCGCATACGCATCATGGCTTGTACCCCATAATGGATTTTTCCTCCAGAAACTTGTCCAATCCCCTTTTAAAGGCGTCTAGGCTAGACGCCATCACCACATCCTGTGGCAAGGAGTTCCACAGACTGACCACACGCTGAGTAAAGAAATATTTTCTTTTGTCTGTCCTAACTCGCCCAACACTCAATTTTAGTGGATGTCCCCTGGTTCTGGTATTATGTGAGAGTGTAAAGAGCATCTCCCTATCCACTCTGTCCAACCCCTGCATAATTTTGTATGTCTCAATCATGTCCCCCCTCAAGCGTCTCTTTTCTTGGCTGAAGAGGCCCAAACGCCGTAGCCTTTCCTCATAAGGAAGGTGCCCCAGCCCCGTAATCATCTTAGTCGCTCTCTTTTGCACCTTTTCCATTTCCACTATGTCTTTTTTGAGATGGGGCAACCAAAACTGGACACAATACTCCAGGTGTGGCCTTACCATTGATAACAACGGCATTGTAATACAGTGGTACCTCGCATAACGAATGCCCAGCGCAGCGAAAAACTCGCAGAACGAAAGCGTTTTGCGAAGTTTGGTAACTCGCACAACGAATTTTTATGACCTATGCTTCGCAAAACAAATTTTTTTTTGTTTTGCTTTGGTTTGTCTTAAGGGGGGATCTTCATGTCAGTTTATGATCCCGTCCACCCTAGTAAGGGGAGGATCTTCATGTCAGTTTATATAAGTCCCATTGTGCTTGCTGCCAGGAAAGTGTGCACAGGATTACAGACTTCAAACTCCCCACTCAGCATCCCCCCCATGGCTCATTCACCCTCTCACTGCCCCATTTCCTTCACGTTTCCCCCCATGATCACAGCAAAAGCAAGCAATTGAGTGCAGCTGCTCTGTCCTCCCCAGCTTAGAGCACAATCCTGTGCGTGTCTCCTCAGAAGTAAGTCCCATTGTGCTTGCTCCCAGGAAAGTGTGCACAGGATTACAGCCTTCAAGCTCCCCACTCAGCATCCCCCCGTTTTTGAAATCCTCTGTACAGAATGTTTGCCTTTAAAGAGCACTTAATAAACACTTTGTAAACCAAATTTGACTTTGTTCTGACTTTTCTTGCCCATAGGAACGCATTAATTAAATTTCAATGCATTTCTATGGGAAAACGCGCTTCGCAAAACGAAAAACTCGCATAACGAAAGGACTTGCAGAACAGATTAATTTCGTTATGCGAGGCACCACTGTATTAGCCGTTTTGTTCTCAATACTCTTTTCTAATGATCCCAAGCATAGAATTGGCCTTCTTCACTGCCACCGCACATTGGGTCGACACTTTCATCGACCTGTCCACCACCACCCCAAGATCTCTCTCCTGATCCGTCACAGACAGCTCAGAACCCATCAGCCTATATCTAAAGTTTTGATTTTTTGCCCCAATGTGCATGACCTTACACTTACTGACATTGAAGCGCATCTGCCATTTTGCTGCCCATTCTGCCAGTCTGGAGAGATCCTTCTAGAGCTCCTCACAATCACTTCTGGTCTTCACCACTCGGAAAAGCTTGGTGTCGTTTGCAAACATAGCCACCTCTCTGCTCAACTCTGTCTCCAGGTCATTTATGAAGAGGTTGAAGAGCACCAGTCCCAGGACAGATCCTTGGGTCACACCGCTTTTCACCTCTCTCCATTGTGAAAATTGCCTATTGACACCCACTCTGTTTCCTGGTCTTCAATCAGTTCTCAATCCGTGAGAGGACGTGCCCTCTAATTCCCTGACATCCGCGGGGGTTCCATTCCCAGAAACTCTGTGGATGCCAAAACCCACAGATAATCAAATTTGTGAGTCCTGACATATCAAACCCTCTGTGACCAGAGCAGATCTCTGGCTGCATCCAGAGGCTGCTCTGAGGGCTGGTGTGCCAGCCTGTGACATCCCAGACCCTCAGAATGACTTAAAGCCTCTGGGAGGCCTCAGAAGATCATTTCCAGTTCCCAGTCCTCCAAAGCCTTAAATAACACTCCCAGTTTTGCTGAAAAACCAAAGAAATCATTCTGAGAGTCAGGGAGGTCAGAGGGGGCCTCCCCAGCCCTAGAACAGCCATTTTCAACCCTTTTTAGCTCACGGCACACTCTCAAGGCACTAAAATTGTCAAGGCACACTTTACTTACATTAAATTACTACATTACAATTAATTTTAATTAATATAATTAATACAATTAAATCATTACATGACAAAGGGTACAATCCTAACCAGGTTTACTCTGAAGTAAGTCCTATTTTGTTCAATGGGGCTTACTCTCAGGAAAGTGTGGTTAGGATTGCAGTCAAAGACTAGGGAGGGACATTGGGGGGAATATGCCTGTGGGACTTAGTTCTGAGTAGACATGCCTAGGATTGGGCTTTTGGTTGCACTCTTTTTTCTCAAATACACAAGCAGGCAATTGGCACATCTCTCTCCTCCTCTTCCCCACCCCATCCCCTCCCTCAGGCACATTCCCCCCTCATCTCATTACTGCAGTTATCATCTCTCCTACTGTCCCTCCCCTCACTCGTCCACACCTTCCAAAGGTCCAGAATCACTTGCCTTACATTCTCTCCCCCCTGCCAATTGCCTGCTCCTGTATTCCAGAAAAAAGTGTGACCAAAAGCCCAATCCTAGACATGTCCACTCAGAAGTATGGCCCATTATATCAATGGGACTTACCCCCAGGAAAGTGGGGCTAGGAGAGGAACCTGAGAGCCCAGTCCAGCTCAGGCATGTCTACTCAGACATAAGCCCATTATTGTCAATGGGGCTTACTCCCAGGAAAGTGTGGATAGGATTGTAGCCCAATGCCCCTCCTCTGAAAGGCAAGGCAGGGAGGGTCACTTTGGGGAGCCTCCTCCAGGCTTTTCTGGTTGCCCAATCAGCACGCAGGGCAGACAAGGGACTTGATACCCAATCCTAGGCATGTCTATCAAAAGTACCATATTTATCGGCGTATAACACGCACTTTTTCCCCCTGAAAATAGGGGGCAAATGATGTATGCGTGTTATACGGCGATGTCTCTTTAAGGGATCCCGTTCCCAATAGTGCCTAGCGGCGGCACAGCATCGTGACGTGATGTCAGCGCTGCGCCCGCCGCATATTATCACAGCCGCTGGCAGCTGATGAATATGGTAAGTGGAGACCCTTTCTTTGGGGAGGGGAGGGGGAGGGATTGAGGTGAGGTGGCATAAGTAATGCTTTGGATGGTGAAGAAGATGAGCTGATTTATGAAGATAGTAGCAGTGAAAGCAGCAGTGTTCATTGCGATTTTGAAGATAGCAGTGAAGATGAAGAGTTTCTTGGTTTCCCAGATAGTGATTTCTGAGTAAACTTTTGTAAAAACAAAATATCCAAGTTTCTTTTGTTAAAACAGTTGCTTTTACTGTCCTTTTACATTATTTACCTTATATGTGGTAATAATATTAATAAAAAAAAGTTCTGAGCTACCCTTATTTTTTTCCTGAAATTTCCCTCTTAAAATGAAGATGCGTGTTATACGCCTGTGCGTGTTATACGCCGATAAATACGGTAAGTCCCATAACAGTCAACGGGGCTTACTTCCAGGAAAGTGAGAATTGGGTTGCAGCCTTCCTCTTGCTCAGCAGCAGGAGATGCAAAGCAGCCGCGTGAGGGTCAAAGCAGCCGCTTCTCCCATGCACAGGGCTGCTGCCTGCCTCCTCTGGCCCCGCAGCACAACTGAGGCTGCCTCATGGCATGGCACAGCCAACCGCTGCCTTAGAACAACCTCTGGACACCACCGGAGTTCCACTCCAATCATGTCCAGAGGGTACATGTCTAGCTCAATGCAGGTTGGGGGACCCATGCTGAGTCAGATTCACAGATAAAAAAAAAAAATCAGTGGATAAGAAGACCTGTAATTGTTACTGGTGTTTTATAACACAGCATGCTTTTAAAAACATTGAAGTCCCTACTATAGTAGTTGCATACCTGAATTACAAGCCAAGAAGCATGCTTTTAAAAACGTTGAAGTCCCTACTATAGTAGTTGCGTACCTGAATTACAAGCCAAGAAGGAACTTTACTAGCCTGCTGACCCACACATCATATACCCCACATACATCTAATATTTCCCATGGGGGCTGGGGATAAGAATAGGCCCTCAGTTTGGCTGTTTAGTCGCCTATTACAACAAGTACAGCCAAACTGAGGGCCTATTCTTATCCCCATTCTTACAGATGGGACTTGTTAGCCTGGGAATGCAGCTCATCTGAGAGAAAGAAAACTCTGATCCCAAACCTCCACTGCCTTGTGGCTACATCCAGTTATGGAAAAGGCTTCAGGAGTCAACCTCGAGGCAAAATCCGGAGCCGGAGTCCCTGAGGCAGTTCATGGCTGAACACAGTCACGTTCTGGCAACTCCTGCAACGCCGCTGGAACCAACCGTATTGGCCTCTGCCTTTCCATTGGACCATTTCAGCGACATGGAGAGGGGGGATTTGCTGCATGGGAAACAGTCTATCCTCCATATCTACTTTACCCAGGCTTTGAGCACTGGAGAGGACACTCTTTTCCAGAACCACCATTCAGAGCGCGATACCATAGTCTTCCAAGACTAAAGGATGCAAACATGGATCTAATATATCAGTGTTTCTCAAACTATGGGTTGGGACCCACTAGGTGGGTTGCAAGTCAATTTCAGGTGGGTCCCCATTCATTTCAATATTTTATTTTTAATATATTAGACGATGCTACCATGGTATGTGACTGCATTTGGAGAAATGTTACAGACCTGTATTTTGAACAAGCTACTATGTAAATTCTTTTAACAATGATAGTAAATTGGGCTTACTCCTGGGTAAGTGTGGGTAGGATTGCAGCGTAGGATTGTTAAAAATGTTCCTGCCTGATGACATCAGTTCCGGTCATGACATCACTTCTGGTGGGTCCCCACAGATTCTCATTCTAAAAAGTGGGTCCCGGTGCTAAATGTGTGAGAACTACTATATATATATTATTTATAAAAGAGAACCACCTTCAAGTTACAGTTGTAACATACAAGAATGGAAGAAAGCTGCCTAGAATTCCCATTGGGAGATTAAGTGGAGTATGTATGTATAAATAAATAAGCTTAATTCCCTATACTACATCTAGACTAAGAAAAAAGGTAGGAGATTCAGCATTATCTGTCACATTTATTCCTATTTTCCTGCATAGGGATGTTTCAAAATTGGGCAAAGGATTTCTAAAACAAATTGTATACAATTTCAAAGATAGGAAAGCTATAAAATAAATCTGATTATTCACAGGGCGCGGCTGCCTTCTTGTAAAGTTGTCCCATCCATTTTTGCCCACAATACCATAAGCAAGCAGCAGCTGAGGCAGGCAGAGAAAGATTACACAACCTCTGCCTGTCCACACAGGCAACCTCTGCCTGTTCTCTGTATAACTTCTCCCCCTTTCTCCTTTTTGATGGTTGTGAAGCAGTCAGAATGATAGACTTTCATTATGCACGTATTACTATATTGGATATATATCCCAATATACATTTCCAAATTATATAATATGCTGAAAATTCTTATGCTGAATGAAGGAATCTCAGTGCCCTTTTGGAAGACTATGAATGCAAGTTTTCTTTGAACTTTTAAGTTAGTACGTCCACCGCGTACTGACACTATTCCAAGAGATATGGTCAATTGAAAGAAAATGTTAGAGGAAACAGAGTTGCAACAAATGTTCTGCATTTTTGTTGGGTAGGTCAACAGAGTTAACCTAGTTACAGTCAGAGGCAATGCCATGGCTGCCACTATGCTGTAGAAAAGAAAAATTCTATACTGTGTTTCCTGCACAATTTTGTCAAACTTAGAAGTCCCAGACTTCCCGTTTTATTTAAAGGGATAGTACACACTGTCCCGGTACATACTGCAGGAAGCCCTGCACTTCTAACATTAAGGAAACTGCACAGAGGGCAAGGTAAGGGGGGGTAATCTGCTTCTCTCTCAGGTGGGTGGGCAGCAGATCATTGTGGCTTACATCAGCAGCAGGATGGAAGGAGGTGACATCAGACTTGAGTTGAAGTGTACCCCAAATCTATGGCCCACTTAGATCCCTCGCAACCCACAGCTGATGCAATCCACTTTAGCTTGCCTCATGGTTGGGCCAGCAGTGCATACACTGAAGGAAATCTAGCGAAGAGGTTATTGCTTTACCAGAGAACCCAAAGGAGATTTCGCTGAATGATTTCGAAGCCTGTGTCAATCACAAGAAGTGATATTATTACTAGAAACTCTTGACTGCGAGATGGTAGTTCTTTAATCAGTTAAGTGTCAAAGTTCTTTCAATTTTCTATCTGAAACTTCTATCTGAAGTTTACAAATAAAAATAAATAAAATTTCATTTTAGTTCAGTTGCTCGCTGTTTAAACAGTACTTTGTTCAGGACATTAACTAACAGAATTCCTTTTGATAATCTATATTTACGAACCGTGCCTTTTGGCATTTGAAGAAAAACACACTGCTCCCAATCCAAAAGTTGGATCTGCAACAGAAACTAGTGTGTTTATGCTCTTGTGCAAATTAAAAACATTAGCTCTGATGGTACAAGTTGCAGGTGGAAGCATTTGTAATATAACTGCATTTCCTTGCCACCACTATGGAGAACCATACTATCACTGTAGTTAGCAATAATCATCAGTTAGTGAGTGCCAGAACACTGCCTAAAACCTAAAAGTTGTCCAAGTTTCACTCAACATACTTTTTTCCTTATTTAAAATTTTTCTTATACAAGGAAACCTATTTTTGCCAACATAGCTTCCACTGGATCTACTCGACATTAATACTCATTACAAAATAAATTTCAATGTACTGTATTGAAGCATGATGTAGATGGCAATTTCATCAGAAAGACTAGCTTAGGCCCAGATATCAAGGCCCATACATAGTATAAATTAGTATTTTCCAAGAGCCTAAAAATTTTAAAGTTTATCAAGCAATTGTATTTTATTTAATATTTGAATCACTCTAATCCACATGTGAATGTAACTTGGGAAATTCTGGCACCCACACTAAGCCAAATCCGCAGATAAGGAAGGGACCTCTGTATAAAGCTAGTACTCCAGCATTTACTTGGTCTTCCTTCCCAGAGTCCAGCTGCTACAACTATACTTAACTCACAAAAATATTTGGTAACGATTATTAGAATGGCTCCAATAAGCAACACCACAAGTGACAAACTACAGGTGGAGCCTGTTTATCTGCTGATTTTTCATCCCCAGACCTGCACTAAGCCAGACTCGGCTCCACCTAAATCCTGAGCTGGACTCCGGTTCCCTCCGGAGGGCTTTCTGAAGTCCACAGAGGCAACAGACATCCGCCCGCTGCCTCTACAGGCTTCAGAATGGCCTGGAAAGGCAAAAAAAAGTCACTTATATGGGAGGCCCACTCCATGGGCCTCCTCACACTTCAAAAGGCTTCCAGGTTGCTACCAGAAGTTGAGGACATGAACAGGAAGTGGCTTCTGGTCATGTACCGGAACCTTTTCAGGAGGTAGGGAGGCCTGTAGTGTGGGTTAAAGGCCTGACATAGCCTTGAGTATTAAAGCGATGCAACCCTACCACCACCACCCCCACAGACTCCAGCATCCATGGGTTCTGGTATCCGCAGAAGGTCCTGGAACAGATCCCTTACAGAAACTGTGGGTCCATTGTACATAATGTATAATTAATCTAGAAAAGTGAGAACATATTTGGGTAATGGTTCCCAAACAATGGGTTGGGTCCCACTGGTGAGTTGCAACCTGATTTTTTGGTGGGTTGTCAAACGTTGATGGAAAGATCTGATAACTATTTAAAGCTGTGAGCCTATTTTAAAAAGCAGATACTATAGCAGCTAATTACCCTGCAAAGAGCTTAGCTCCTGCAGTTACAAGATGGCTTCTAACTGCCCGGCAAGGAGCTGAGCCCCTGTAGGTTGTAAGCATGCATAAATAATTTAAGCACCTTTTTCATGTTAAAATACAATAAATTAATTAAATTTTAAAAGTCGATCCTGGTGCTAAAAAGTTTGGGAACCACTGTCCTAGGGTCATAGATGCATACTGAAAGGGAAGCCCCTGATTTGGATTCCCACACCTAGAGTAGCTCACATACAGGAGTACAATACAGAGGGTGTGTGAAAGAGAACGTGTGTATAGAGAGCACAACTTTCCACACCAGGCATTTGATACCTTCTATACTCTAAATGCAGTACCTGAAGACCACCATGTGTCTTCCTCATGGCCATGCATTCAACTTGTTCCTCTTGCGTTCTTACAACACGTAGCACTTACAAGAACCTCATTAAATCTCTTTTGGGTAGTATTCATATCCACACCAATTTTGACCCCACACTCAGTGGAGTTTCACTTCTCTTAGAAATAGTAATGAGAGCAAGAATGTCTTCTCTAATCATTGACAAACGCAAGAGTCTGAGAAAGTTCCCACTCTCATCAAAACCTAAGTATAGCCCACACTGGGGCAATATGGGCAGATCATCCTCTAATCTTGCCCTTGTTTCCAAATTGTTACTGTCATATCCCCACTTTCTTTCACACAAACCCCTAAACATTTTCATGAGGCAATTGGAGTATACCTAAAAAAAGTCTTAAAAGGATAAGCCAGGCACAAGGAGATTTCAGTTTCAGAAGGAGGTTCAATAAGAAAAGCATTCCTCTTAGTGTTTACAGTAACTTTATGTTTTGAGCAACTCTATCTGAAGCTCAAATTATTTTTGGAAAGGAACCCCTTATACTGCATTCTTTCTATAAAGTATTCTTCTCCACTAAAGAAGCACACATTTCCTTCCATTGAAATCAATGGAATTTAGTCAGGATGAATATACCATATTTGTTTTCCATTAACTATTTGCATTAAAAGAACAAGACGGTATTACCCCCCCATACATTAATCCGAATTAAGCTTTGCTACCACTAATTAGAAGCATAGAGAGAAAATACTGGCAAACAAAACAGCCTGAGTTAGGCACAATACAAAACAGTTTAGCCTTTGTGCATGAGCTGACACAAGCCCTGGGCGAGTGCATTTCCTCCTTGCCCCCTCCCAAAGAACATAGGGAATAGATTTGAGATCTGAAAGACATCACTTTCCTGGTTTCTCTGAACATGGGTATCTGTGGACTATGACTATCAAACTTTGGTTTGATACCCAATTTGCATACACCCTGGTTTTCCCATTTGTGAACAAAACTGTTCAAGTTCGTTCCAAGCAACAAATGAAGTTTTTAATGTCCTCTACACATGTACAAAGCAGGAAAGCATAAAGCAGACCACGGTTTGCACCTGTTCATGAATGCAAAGCTAAACTATTTCTTAGTATTACACCTAAATCAGATCGGTTTTATATTGGCTTGTTTCCACCTTTTTTATCCCACTACAAACACACAAGTTACTGAGGTCCATATGTCTCTACTGTGCAAAATACTTAATGTGAACTATGTTTGTCAACAACAAGTATATATTCAGGCCTTGAGAGGTTTAGATGAGCAGGCTAGTACTCTCTGGTGAAAGAAGTGAGCAAACTTTAGCTCAACATTCAATTTGTAATCTGGGACCCCAATGGGGGCACGAAGTCTCATTTTGGGGGTTGCAGCAAACTTTCAAAGTCTGTACAAGATAGGGCTTGGATCCATACCAATAATGGTACTGCCTTAACAAAACTGAGTTCTTGATATAATACAGCACAGCCTTGCTGTCTTGCCTACAGCACCTAAGGCTAGACCTGCTTAGGCTGCTACCCCACAAGGTTGCTGGGAAGACATGAGGGGAAATGAGACAGGCAGGGGCAGATCAGGTCCAGGGAGGGAGCGGGATTTGTGGTGAGTCCCCAGTATCATATTTCAGTTATTTATTGCAGTTATGGCACAAAAAAAGATTGAAAACCATTGCTTTAGCTGATTTAACTAGAGCAGGGGTGCCCAAACCCCGGCCCTGGGGCCACTTGCGGCCCTCAAGGCCTCTCAATGCAGCCCTCAGGGAGCCCCCAGTCTCCAATGAGCCTCTGGCCCTCTGGAGATTTATTGGAGCCCACACTGGCCCAATGCAATTGCTCTCAGTGTGAAGGCGACTGTTTTACCTCTCATGTGAGCTGTGGGATGAGGGCTTCCTCCACTGCTTGCTGTTTCACACCTGTCATGCAGTAGCAGCAGCAAAGGAAAGGCCAGCCTTGCTTTGTGCAAGGCTTTTTATAGGCGTTGAGCTATTGCAAGACCTTCATTCACTCATATAAGCTCATCTTTAATATATTCGTTTATGTAAACATATGTAAATTTATTCAAATTTTAAATGTAAATTTTTTTCCCCCAGCCCCCCTGACACAGTGTCAGAGAGATGATGTTGCCCTCCTGCCAAAAACTTTGGACACCCCCTGAACAAGAGCACCAGGCAAGAAGGGAAAGCATGCAACTCGGCTGCTTGGCCATTTGTTTCCCTTTCCTGCTCTGGACCAGAAGCAAGCAAGTATAGGAGAGGAAATGAGGCTGCCTTATGGACTACAATCATGATCTGGCAAGCAAAGCCAGCCAACAAATGCAGAACACTGTAAATTCAGTGGTTCCCAAACTTTTCAGCACTAAGACACATTTTCTTAATTGACACTATTGCAGGTCTGGTTGAACCCCAGACCGAGCGCTGGATCTGGGGTTTGGTAGAATCCTGCCATGCAGTGAGCGGACCTTTTGGTTCCACTCCTGTATGGTTTGTTCTTCTGGAAGACCTGGGCACCAGGATGCTCCAGACATTCATGTCTGCCTGGACATCCTGTCGCATAGCCTTCTGGGACAAAAACGGATACAACATCCCAGAGCATCCTGGTACCCACATCTACCAGGTAGACAAGCTGAGCGGGAGCAGAACCAAAAGCTGCGGTTCAGACAGAGACCGCATTTTCCAAACACACGTCACAGTTTTGGGTGCCGTTGCTCTATTAGTCCCCACCCAGCTTTATGAGACTTTTAAAAAAGATCTAAGAAGAAATATTTTTTATTTGTTTATAAGTAATATTTTATTTTATTTATTTGTAAAATCTCATAATAACGCAATCCTAATGAACAGCCTCAAGGCTTGAGGAGCTGTTACGTGACCCAGATTTAACCTGCCCCCGCTACCTCCCACTGACGGACTTGGGGGAAAAATACACCAGAAAAAAAGATGGTCAAATATTTATCTCCCTATATTTATACAAGCTTGCAATCTGCAGCAGCTCAGTTCTTTGCAGGGCAATTAGCAGCTATCTGATTTTTCAATAGCCTCAGAGCTTGAGACAATCTGTTACGTGATTTTTCCATCATCTGTGTTTTCCCTGGAGGCTCTGAGGGACTGTCACCAGGGCCAGGCCCAGGTGACGCAGGCCTATTTGAGAAAAAGGGGTTCCTCAAGGGTAAAGGGCTCCTTGGAAGTAGGGGGCTCCTCAGGAGGAGGGAAGCTGTGGGAGTACTATGGGGATACAACCCCCAGGCAGGGGACCGCCTCTGGAGTAGGCTCCAACACATGGCCAGAAGGGGTGGACCCTGACAGGTTGGCTGCTGGGTTCATAAGGAGCACAACAGCAAGAGGGAGAAGTTCTTCCTGGGGCTTAGGCTCCACAAGGGTGGCCTGGGAACACTCAGGCGGACCCATTGACTTACCATTACTAGACCCTAGCCTTGGAGGAGCAGTAATCGCCCCTCCATTTATAAGGTCGAACCATACCCTCACCACCAACCAGAGGGGGATCCCCAAGGAAGGAGCTGCTCGGAGGACTGAAGGGGTGTGGAACCACCTGAGAGTCTGGGGAAGCCTCACAACGCCTGTGCAGTGGGAACAGCCAAAGGTACCAGAGCAGCAGACAGGCAAGCTGGGCTGGGGCACCATTGCTACCGTTCAGCAACCAGCTGAGGGGCTGAACCCCAAGCAGCCTCGGGGTCACGCCATAATCCCTGGGTGGCAATGTCTACGGTCTTACTAAAGCCCCAATGTCTTACTTGGCCCTGCTTACACTGGAGGCAAGATCTCCGGGACTAGCCTTGATTCTGTGGACTTACCTATAGTTAATGGACTTTTGTATTCCCTACCTGTGGGGTTTGTACCTTGCCTGTGAACAAGACAAAGGTCCCTGTGAGGAAACAGAGACCTAATTAATGTGAAGCACTTGACCCGAACAAACACACTTGATCAAGACGGACATCTGTCTCTGTGGTTACTTCCGAAGTGGGGTAAGTAGAAAGTGTCGCAAGTTGACCCCGGACCACCTGTAGATCCCCCTGGGGGGAGGTGGATCCCACAATGGCGCAACAGGGACTCACCAAATGGGTCCCAACCCAGTTTGAGAAATGCTGTTGTAAATACTACTAAAGACCTATTACCCTACCCTGTTGAACAGGAGCAGGAAAGCACCTTAGACCTGGACACTACCAAAGACTATTTGATTCCCCTGCTCAGATGCTAGCTCTTTGCACCAGGATAACAGAGACCATTTGCAGGTCTACAATGGGATGGGGAAAGGCCAAACACAGCTCAGGACCACCACACGTGGTCAGAGGAGAAAATAAACTGAACATTTATACTGTTCCATTTATACTGCTCCAACTGGTTTTAATAGAAACTACTCAATATGACAGATGTATTTATTAGACAAATTGTATCTACTACAACAATTTATCAAATTTAAAAAACCATGTTGAAGTGCTGACTTATTGTAATCTCACTGTCTAACAAAGTGGTTAATGGAAATTGTGTATATCTATACTTACAACTCATTCAGAGTTGCCCACGGGCCAGTGCAATCCCTTGCGCCGGCCCAGGAGGTTCGCAAACGTGCCGTAAGGCATGTTAGCACCTCCTCGGGAGGAAGCCGGGTCGGTGCTCAGAGGTGCGTCAGCCTGCAGAGGCTGACGCAAGCTTCCGCACTGCCTTCCTTGTTGAGGTTTGCATTGGCCCACGTGGGCCGATGCAAGTCTCTGGGGTGGGCAGGGAGGAGGAGAGGGAAGGGCTGGGATCCCTCGTTCCCAGAGTTTGGAGCAGCTTGAAACCGCTCCGCTCTTCTCAGACTTGTGCCAGCTCAGGAGGTGGAGCAAGTCTCATAGGAGCAAGGGTGCCTAAAGTTTGCCTGAGCCACCTTGGGCCCCTATCCTGCACTGGATACAGCACAAGCCTCTTGGCTTGCCTGTTGGAGCGTAGGGTAGGATTGCGCCCTCAAGCACAAAACCCATATCTTAACAGCCCTCTGGATAAGATATTTCCCATATGTTCTATATGCTGTTTAAATCACTAAAAAGTTTGATCTGAACTAATTTAACCATACCTGCATCTCGCTCATGGTTCATATACACTGGTCTTACCTTGAACATCTTCTTAATAGGCCTAATAAATAGCAATCACATAAATATAACACTAGACATAACACATATAGTGCTATGTGTACAGTTTAGGCAAAGTAAAGTCAAGCTTGTGCTCATTTCCCACATCTCCCATCTAAGAGGAGTTGAAAGTTTTTACTTTTTGTTCAGTATAAACCATAGTTTCCTCACAAGTGTTCCCTCCCACACAAATGCAGGGAAACTTATTTCTAAACATAACTGGGAAGTTTTCCATCCCCTCTCCAGGTGCATGGAAGGGAGGAATCTAATGAGCACAGCCAGTAACTTACCCAAGATCACCCAATAAGCATTAGGGATAAGGAATTAGTTGAACTCAAGTTTCTTCAATTTAAATCCAATAACAATCTATCCATTACACTAAACTAGTTATCACATCATTTTTAAAAATGTCAGAGCAGTATTGTACTTCTTTATCAGAACTCTTAGGACCTGGTTACTTACAAATTACAGGATCATTTCATTTCTTTTGAATATCACTGTGGCAGAATATACTAAGAAAATGTCAGCAAAGGCTCCTCATATAGGTCTAAGTCCTATGTAACCTAACTGAACCAGAACAAGTTATGAGCAATCAGATTTCCCCAGATCATGTGACAGTATATGGAACAGGAAAACACCCCGCATCCAACAAACCTTCTATTCCCCAGTCAGAATTCATTATAAAGGTTTAGGTTCCTATGGTGTGCTTTAAATACTGTAATGAGATAGAAGTTTTAACATAAATTAAATTCAAGCCTAATCATGGTGCAGCCTTACAAGCAAACTTTGGTAAACTACTTGGAACAACTTATAGTAGAACAAAAAACTCAAATGTAGAATCTTACAGCTCAATTCTACTCCCCAGCAGCACAAAAGAGCAACGGCACCAAACTGATTGCCGCTGCATCCTATAGGGCTGGGGGAGCTGCCAGAGTCAGGAAATATTTGTTCTCTTAACACGGGTGAAGTTGCTGCAGCCCCAGTAGATCTCTTTGGAGCTGCGTCAGATATTTTGCAGGCCCAGTACCAAGGAGGCCTGTGCAGGGTCTAAAGACAGGGAGGGCATAGGATTTGGTGGCAGACTCTACCACCATCTCCGCCTCCCTCATGGGCCCAATCCTCCCTCCAGCCTGCCTTCCCCCTCCAACCCAGTCCTGCTCCCAAAAGCCTCTCTGCCAGCTGGCAGGAACACTTACTGCCGGCCATTTCGCAGAGATGTCTTCAAAACACTGAGGCCCAGTGCCAATGGGAACAGGCCTCACCACCAGTGCCGTGTCTTCACCGCCAGCACAGAAGTGCCTTACAGCACTTTTGTGATGGTGGTGACTGGCAGCACAGCTGTTGCCAGTGTATAGGATTGGGTCCTTAATTGCATTGTTTTCAATTCCTACATGTAGCTAAGAGAAGAACCCAATGGAGTAGAAGAGGAACCAAATCTGGCACCATTTAAATAAGTAATCTTGAAACTACTAAAGTTTAAACCCCTATTCAATTCATTTTTTGCCATATGCACCTTCCTCGTTATCAGTACCTCCATTTCTTAACAAATAAAAAAATTGTGGTGGTGCCTCTGGTTTGAAATGCAACTCAGGAAAAAATAACTGCCTTACTGGGTCCAAGATCTCCTCTACAGGAGATTATTCTTCTATCTGCTTCATATTCACAACCTGACCTCGAATTAAAAAAAATCAGCCTTAGTGAATGATCTAATAACAAAGAACAATTGTCATTTTCAGAAATACAAATGCAGTACAGAAGCTGCCAGTAGCATTTCTATAGTAGCTCTATTTTATTGGGGGGGGGAGTCTAAGATATGAACAATGGCACCCCAAAATTATTTGACAATTGTAGAACATCACATTCAAATTTGACCAAATTTTAATAGCAGTTATTTAACTGCCATTTTGATAAAGGGAATTGTTTTAATTCTTTCTAATGATAGCCAAACTTCTATAGTTAAGTAAAAGCATGCTGAAACCATCTGATCACTTTTCCAATTGAACAAACAAGTAATGAGGGATAAACAAACATGCAATACTAAACAGAATTAAGGTGAAAATAATTTCCTTGAAGTTACCCTAAATATGCAATGAAAGAGTAACGGTCTTCTTAACAGTCAGGAGAATAAAGATTCTAAACACTCAGCCCCCTCTCTCCAATCAATCAAGTTTCCAGGATAATGAAAGATGACTTGAAATATTATTTATAAATATGGAACCCCAAGTTCACAGCTCCTTGCACAAGGTTACTAAATAAACAAGAAACACACACACCCCTTAAAGAGGTCATCAATAATTGGGATATAAGCACCCAAATCTAATCATCACACCCTTCCAGATAACTGGATCAGTGACATACTCAAACCAGAAAGAATTACAGCATACACAACCCTGGGGTTTGCTGGGGCATTTTAACCTCATTCTTTTGCACAGAGAAAATGCAGCAATGCTAATACAGAAGCCTGCTTACATGTACTGCAACAAAGTGGAAGACTAGAGAATGCACAAAAGCGATAGTTGCAATTCTAACAGAACAGATTGTTTTTGAGTTACCTTCCATTTTTGCTTAAAAACACAAAAGCTTAACAACTATCCCTTGCTGTGTGTGTAACTGATCAGCTGACAGCAGATTAAACCCCATATCCTACTGCTGAATTTAGACCACTACCATGAAAATGTTGATTTTTGTAATGCAGTAGACAAAATACCCTAAATACAAAAAAAGAATTACATTGTTCAAGGAAGCCCCCTGGCTCATTTAATCCTTTTTTCATTAATTTAGTAGACCTGTCATTTATAACATACAAAAATCTAACAATCTAATTATATACTAAATGAAATTACTATCCCCATGTTTTATTGTTAGGCAGTGTGGTGGCTGGACTGAAACAATGCTATTTAGTACAAAATGTTTCACCATAGTGATACAATATTGTGTTCTGATGCAAATTACATTTAATAACTAATATTTGAATACAAATCACTTAAAATTAACTCACCACCGTCCCTCTCTCTAACTCTGTGAGCATGCATGCTTTTAACTTTACTGTGTCCAGTGTTGTCACCATATTTGTTTTCAGGGCTATCAGATCGTCGCAACATTTTATTTGGTGGAGAAGGGTCTGTGGTGTCTCGCATCTTGTCATGCCGGTGATCACCACCACTGGGGTGACTCTTTGATGAGTATTTAAGAGCCTGCAAGAAATTACAAGTACAGATTTCTAAACTGAGTCTTGGTAGCAAAAATAAGATATACAACAAATGTTTTTATTACTAGTGTTAGGAAAATTCTAAGTATTGATTGGGATACAATGAGGTACATGTAAATCCAAACAAAGGACTTGCTAGATCAGAATTCTTATCTTCCCCATCTTTAAATAGTGAACTATAATGTCATATCACTGCTTTTGAAACATCTCTCAGAACTTCAAAAGCAGCTTGCCATCAGAATGAATAAACTGCTGCCAAAAAGAAAATAAAGTCTACAGATCCCCTTGGTAGATTATAGTCTCAATTACTTTACTACTGATCAGTATCTTATCATTTTATAAAGTTAATAGCAATGAACTTTGTGGTCCTTCACATTGTATAGGTGGTCTCTTTCAGATCACTACTTCATTACTTGCACTTTGCTTAACTGACCTCCAATAAGTTCAAGCATCATTGTAGGTGTTTTTAGTAGGTATTAACTAAAACACCTTGATTCACGTAACCAGTACAGTGATGATCTGCTAGGAACACAATTGGTTTCTCATTACTTCAGTATAAAGGCCTACTAGCCTAAATTTACAGGTAACTTTGCAAAGAAGTGGGACTTATTTCAAAGACACTGTCTCCATTCCCTCCACTTCATCAGCGTTTAAATTCTATCATAAAAGATATATATGTGGTTTTAATAAATGTACAGTGTACTTGATCATGATCAATGAGATTATTTGATCATCATGGCAAAGTTAGCCATTTTGAAAAATTCACCTTTGCAGATTGGAAACAGAGGTTCCATTAACTGTCTAGAAGTATGAACCAAGATTATTCAAGAGATGACAGAAAGAGGAATACAGTCTATATGCACTGCAACTGCTAAGAATGTATTTGATACCAATGCCATGTTGCATTGTACAGAGCGCAACATACTATGTAAGTGGCCTTTGGTCAGCAGTTCTTTTTATCTGCATGTTTTCACAGCACCAGTCACTATGTAGTCAACGTTTACTTTGGGGTTGGCTGTCAGTGACTCTAACACCCATTTGTCAAAAGTGTGCATAATATTCAATCACCAGAACATGTACAGAACATGCAAGATCAAGTAATTGTATTTTTCATCCCCAGTTCTCTCAAGAGAACTATCCATTTGGTCCACGAGGTGAGGTCAGCAAAAAAAAAAAAAAAAAAATGAAGGACCCCCAACACCCCTCCCCCCATTTATCCCAATATCTATATTAGTTTAACTTCAATTTACATTTTCCTACCAATTTGAGGACACAAGAAGAGCCCTGCTGGATCAGGCCAAAAGTCCATCAAGTCCAGCTTCCTGTATCTAGCAGTGGCCGACAAGATGCCTCAGGACCAAATCCTATCCAACTTTCCAGTCCTGGTGTAGCCATGCCAATGGGGCGTGCACTGCATCCTGTGATGGGACAGCAGTTCTGGAGGCCTCCACAAGGTAAGGGAACTTTTGTTCCCTCACCAAGGGGCTGCATTGCAGCTGCACTGGGGCTGGAAAGATGGATAGGATTGGGCCCTCTGGGAGCAAATGAGGCAACAGAGACCTGCATCCTGGTGCCACTCTCTTGCATCTGGCATTCTACTGGAGCCTACTTCTAAAATCAGCAGATTGCACTTTCACATCAAGGCTTATAACCTGTGATGGATTTTTCCTCCAGAAATCTGTCCAGTCCCCTTTTAAAAGCATCCAGGCCAGATGCCATCACCACATCCTGTGGCAAGAAGTTCCACAGGTTAATTACATGCTGGGGTAAACAGACATTTTCTTTTGTCCACCCTAACTCTTCTAACACTTAATTTGAGTGGCTGTTCCCTAGTTCTTTGGTTGTATGAGAGGGAAAAGAACACCTCCCCATCTCAAGGCATGTCAGCCAGATGCCATCACCCCATCCTGTGGCAAGGAGTTCCATGGGCTAATTAAAGCTGAAATAAAGAGACATTTCCTTCTCTCTGTCCTAACTCTCCTGACACTCCATGTGAGTGGGTGTCCCCTGATTCTGTAGTTGTGCAAGAGGGAAAATAATAACTCTCCATTCACTCTCTTCATCCCAAGGCACATCAGCCAGATGCCATCACTGCATCCTGTGGCAAGGCGTTCCACAGACGAATGAAAATATATTTTCTTTGGTCTGTCCTAACTCTCCCAACAAATCTGAGTGTCTGTCCCCTGGTTCTGGTGCTGTAAAGAGAGAAAAGAACAGCCCTCTATCCTGCAGCAAGAGGTTCAACAGACTAATGGCATGCTGGACAAAGAAATAACTTATTTTGCCTGTCCTCACTCTCCTGACACTCAAGTTGAGTGGACATCCCCTGGTTCTGGTGTTGTGTGAGAGGGAAAGAACACCCCTCTATCCTGTAGCAAAGAGTTCCACAGACTAACTATACTCTAGCTAAATTTTTATCTCCCTTTATCTGTCCCGACTCTCCTGACACTCAATCTGAGTGTCTGTCCCCTGGTTCTGGTGCTGTGTGAGAGGGAAAGAACACCCCCTCCATCCTGGGGCAGGGAGTTCCACAGACCGACGGCCTGCTGGGCACAGAATATCTTCTTTTGTCTGTCCTGACAGTGGAGATGAGTGCCTGTGCCCCGGCTATGGTGCTGTGCGAGGGGGGAAGAACACCCTCCGTCCTGTGGCAGGGAGTTCCCCAGACTCCGCACCGGGCACAGAACGTCCTCTTTTGTCTGTGCCGCGGGCGGCAGCGAGGGGCAGCAGGCCTCCCTGCGGGCTTAGAGCCGTTCTCCGTTGTCTGCACTCGCGCACCGCCCGGGCCCTCCCGGCCTCATTGCTGGGACGGCCCCACCGGCCGTGGGGGCGGAGGCCTCTCTCCAGCGCTGCGCGGCCTGCGCGGCGAGGCCCCGCTTCCCCGCCCGGGCAGGCCGCACGCCTGGGGGGAGTCCGGCGCGCGCTCCTCCCCGCCCCCCGCCAGGAAGGGAAGCGCGGCCCTGCGCGGCCTGCTCGCGGCCGAGGCCTGCCTCGAGTAGCGGGCGCCCTCCCACACGCCGGCGGCGGCGGGGCGCGTACCTGGAAGGGCTGCGAGTCCCCCTTGCGGTCGTGACAGCTGCGGAGAGAGAGAGAGGCGTTAGCGGGCGGCCGTTGCGACCGTTGGCGGCGCGGGGGCGGGGCGGGGGGCTATTTACCCATCGTTGAGCCTCTGCTGTTTCCTCGCATACATTACCATCAATGCGCGGCCTGTGAGCGAGAGACTGGGGCCGGGAGGGCGCGGCCGGGGGGGTCGGGCGCGCGGCTGGGGGCGCTCACGGGCCCATCTCCTCCGCACGGGCGGGAAGGGGCGCGCGCCTCAGAGCGGGGAGCGCAGCTGCGACGTCTCCTCAGCCGCGGTCCGCCTGCGCGCCCTCGTCGCCCTCCCTCCGCCGCCGCCTCCCCCCTCGCTGCTCCCAACACTACCACCACCGCCGTCCTCCTACATCCGGGGAACTCGGGCGCCGCCGCCTTCGCCTTGTCTCGGCTGCTCTCGGCTCTTTCCGCCGGGGCCGCTGCGGCACCTCCTCCGCGCTCGAGCGTGCCCCGCCCCCTACGCTCGGCCTCGAGTCGCGCGCCGCCCCGCCCGCGAAGGGCATCGGCTGCTTCCGCCAGGGGAGGACACTCCCCCGTGGGCAGGCGGCGATCCCAGGCAGCTGATTGGCGGAGCGCTTCTCGCGGCGGCTGCTGCTGCTCGGGTCGATGAATAGAACTGGCCGCGGAGAAGGGAGCGGGATTGCGCTGCGCTGCAGAGTGTCACGTGATCGGGGGAGTCGCAGCACTGCGGGGAGGACGGAGAGGCCGCGTCGCGCTCGGAGAAGGTGAATGGGTGCTGCTGTCTTGCACAGTTTCCCGGGAGTAAGCCCCATTGACTGTAATGGCACTTACTTCTGAGTAGACCTGCACAGGCTGGGGCTCTAAGTCACTGTAAATCTACGCATTTTGGAGTTCCCTCCCTAATTAAGAGCCCCAGTCTGTGCAGGTCTACTCCGAAGTAAGTACCATTATGGTCAATGGGGCTTACTCCCAAGTAGGTGTGTTTCGAGTTGCAGCCTGAACCCAATCTTAGGCATGTTTACTCAGAAGTAAGTCCCATTATAGTCAATGGGGCTTACTCCCATGTAAATGAGGGTAGCATTGCAGCATCAGTTTTCTGGGGTGAAGACAGAACCCTAAGCATGCTGCAATGCTATCCATACTTACCTGGGTGTAAGGTCCATTAACTATTATGGGAATTACTTCTGAGTAGACATGCATAGGCTTGGGCTCTTAGGCTGCAGTCCTATCCATGCTTACCTGGGTGCAAGGTCCATTATGGGACATGCTTCTGAGTAGTCATGCATAGGATGGGGCTCTAAGGCTGCAGTGCTGTGCACACTTTTCTGAGAGTGAGCCCCACTGAAGATCATGGGGCTTACCTGTGAGCAGATAAGCATAGGGTTGTGTTGTAAATGCGGTGGAGCTCAAGGGGGATTTGGGGCTGCAGTCCCAGGCAGACTCTCCTGGGAATGAGTGAGATTTCCTTCTGTGCCTCGGTGGCTTTGGCACTTTTGATTTATTTGCAGAGAGTCAGTTCTTAATGTTGCAGCCCAGTATTTTGTGAGGAATCCCCACAGAACTAACCAATTTCATGTTGCTCACTGACTTGTTTCCATTTGCACAGAGACTGGATGCAGTAGTTAATCTGGATTGGGGAAAGGGAGGTGGGAGCTAGGCAGAGCCACTGGAGAGCCTCCCTGGAGTCTCCACCCCAGTGGAGGTGCCTCGTGGCTCTCCTGGGACACGCCTCCCACTGGCCCCAATTCTGCAGCCTCTTCTAAGGATGGTGACAAAGCTATTCTTGGAGATATGTGGGTGGCTGCTGGGCTGTTCTGCATGCTGGGGAGGAGAACAGCTGCTCAGATAGAGGCT
Source organism: Tiliqua scincoides (assembly GCF_035046505.1). Classification (NCBI taxonomy): domain Eukaryota; kingdom Metazoa; phylum Chordata; class Lepidosauria; order Squamata; family Scincidae; genus Tiliqua; species Tiliqua scincoides. The sequence continues at coordinate 17,839,729 of NC_089825.1, forward strand.
ACTGGGTTGTCTTCTGGGTGGGGAGGCATGTTCAGCAGGCAGGCCCATCCTGTCCCTGCAGCTTCTGCCTTTTGCTGGAGTGGCATCATTCTGGTGTTTTGTTTTTCAAGATAGAGAGCGAAGAAGCTGAGAGAAGCCATTCCCAGGAGCTGAGCACTAGGCCCTGCACTTGCATAGAGGTGCAGAAGGGAGTAGGCCCAACTTTTCTCATTCTGGAATGAGGAGCTGCACCTGCTAAAGTTACATCTCGCTGTCCAAGGTACAGGAATTGCACTTCTTTTGCAGCTGTTTCCTACCCTAGCAAGAGAAAACCGCATAGGGCAAAAACAACACAAGCCAAGTCCTGCTGGATCAAACCAAGAGTTCATCCGGTCCAGCATCCTACTTCCCAGAGTGACCAATCCGCTGCCCCAGGAAGCCCACAAGCATGTGAGCAACTAGCCTTCTTCCTGGCTTGGCCTCAGAAAGTGGTGTTCAGAAGAAAGTTTTTAAAAAATTAAATGTAGGTACCTTGTTTCATGTTGAGAAGTTTGATCCTCAGAGGAATAGGAAACTATACTCTTAACAGTTGCTGTACTAAAATGGCAACACACTAAGGCTGCAATCCTATCCCAGCTTACCTGGGAGTAAGCCCCATCAACTATAATGGAACTTATTTCTGAGTAGACATGCATAGGATTGGGTTTTCAGGCTGCTATCCTGTGCACACTTCCCTGGGAGTAAAACACATTGAAAACAATGGTCTTCTTCATTAGGTAGACATTTATAGGATTGTGTTGCAAGGGGCCTCCTTAAAGTGTGTGGGGAAATACACTGGTAGCCAATGCCATTTGTGCAGTATTGATGTAATGTGTTCAAACTGACAGGTACCTGATAGCATCCTAGTGACTGCATCCTGCATTAGTTGCAGGGTTTTTTTGCTCTCCATTGATTTCTTTTTTTGTTGTTGTTCTGAACTTATTTATTATTTTTAATTACAATGTTGAACTAACACAACATTTTAGAAAGCTTCCATTTATCTCTACTACAGGCTTACAATCATACATAATACTATCTATCTTTATAATAATTGATACAATAAAGATTAAACTTAATATTAGATCTTTTATATCTATCTCTTCTATTCAGTCTCCAAACCTATAGGTATATAATTCATTACAATCTAAGCTCTGCAGGAAAATCACAAATGGCCTCCACTCAGTCAAGAATGAATATTTTCTCTAATTAAAGATGTCAACTTTGCCATCTCCGCAAGCTCCAGCATCTTTGCCAGCCAATCTTCCATTGTTGGTATACTGGAGCATTTCCATTTCTGTGCATAGAGTAACCTTGCTGCTGTTATCATGTACAGCAATAATACACCATGCTCTCCATTGATTTCTAGGGTGTATTGAGGCATTCTTTTGCTTTCAGGGTACCTCTGTCATCGGGGTGGGGGTTACAATATGGCATCCCCCACCTCCTCGCTGTCCTGCCCATATGTCCATCCCATTTTGGGGCTTCCATCAGCCAGAGTTGCAACAGTGATGGAGGTATGACGTGGAGTTGTGCTGACAATGGAGTGCAGTTGCATCAACAGTGGAGTCAGTGGCATAGTGCAGTCAGTTCCTCCAGAATCAAAGGGTTTATGCTCTATTCTATATAACTTAGAATATTGTTTTAAGCTTAGACTTACACGGCTGATAGTGTCTTTCTAATAATCTGTTACTCTCTGTATCCTAAAACCCTGAAATCTTCCCAGAAACTTTGTAACTGCTTTGCAAGCCAATGCCCTTCTACTACTAATACTATCTATTTTTAATCAAGTCAAATCTCTCTGGTACATATTTTTGCTTTGTTTTCCAGAGAGATTGATATACTTACCCAGAGATACAGTGTAGCTTAACAGCTCTACCACAGAGCAAAGGACTGCTGTTGGGAAATAGGAAAACACTTTGGGTCTGGGTGGGACAAGGCAGAAGAGGGGGGAAAAAGGCTCCTCTTTCCTTCCCAGTTTCTCACAAGAATTTTCTTTCACTCTTATCCTTGCACACAATTTTTTTTGCACATTTGTAACATTTTGACTTCATAATCACGTACATATTTGAATTCTTATACATTTACAGGTGTGTGTACATAGAAAGCCAGTTTATGCATTAATTAAGCAATTCTGCCTTCTTTTGTATGCTACACAAATGCACTTAAAATACATTTGCAGCACACTTATACGCTTATCTTCATTTCTGGTGGGTGGAAGATATGGGGCAGAAGGAAGTATCTTCTATTTCCCACAACCCCCCATGGACTTCACAATTAGCAGTTTGAAATCTTGGCCTGAGGAGTAGCAGTTGAGTGCTGATTATCAATTTTAGGACTGGAGTTCCCCATGATAAGAACATCCCCCTCCCTCATGGCCTTTCTACAAGGGCACAGAATGTTTTTGTTCCATCTTGTGTTTAGGTGATGCATTGTGGTCTGTGCCCTGTCTCTGTAACAGTGCTTTGGTTTGAATAGTTGTCCTCCTCCAAGTTACTGTCCTTTTGATTTTTTTTAAAAACAGTTTTATATATTGTGCATTTTTAATCTTGAATTGCGAGCTACTGAGCATTTGCCCAGGTGGGGTATAAATCTTTTAAATAAATACAGTGATGCCTTGTAAGATGAAATTAATTTGTTCTGCGAGTCGTTTCGTATTGCGAAAATTTCGTCTTGCGAAGCGCGGTTTCTCATAGGAATGCATTGAAATTTAATTAATGTGTTCCTATGGGCAAAAAAAAGTCAGAACAAAGTCAAATTTGGTATACAAAGTGTTTATTAAGTGCTCTTTAAAGGCATACATACTGTACAGAGGATTTCAAAAATTTCAAGCACAAAACTTCAATGCATCCTGGGTATTAATGGTTGTGCGATTTAAAACAAACCAAAACAAAAAAAATGCAAAAAAATTCATCTTGCGAAGCACAGCCATAGAAAAATTCGTCTTGCGAGTCACCAAAAAAATCGCAAAACACTTTCGTCTTGTGAGTTTTTCATTGCGCGAGGCATTCGTCTTGCGAGGCATCACTGTAATGTGAATAATCGTGGGAGAGAGAACTTTTGGCGCCCATTTTTTTTTTTTTTGGCAAAGTTATCTCTGGTTTTTCGCATGGGACTGATCATAGTCACCAAAACACACTATGATATATGCAACAATATGTGCCCCAACCTCTGCCCTGATCTGTGCTAGGATATTCGTAATGTGTTCCTTTTAGAGTTTTTGATTTTATAAGATCTTTCCCACAGGGACTTATGGCAAAATCCGAACCCTGCATTGCACCTGTGCAGTGACTACTGTGCCAGCTTAAGGCCCAATCCTATCCAATTTTCCAGTGCCAGTGCTGCTGTGCCAATGTGAAATGCACTGCTTCCTGTGTTGGGCAGGCAGTCACAAAGGCCTCCTCAAAGTATGGGAACATTTGATCCCTTACCTTGAGGTTGCATTGCTGCTGCACCGGTGCTGGAAAGTTGGATAGGATTGGGCCCACAATTGGGCTAGGAGCACCAGCGGGAATGCCTATGCCGCTGGTCCCTGATCTGGAGGAGATATGTGGCGGAACAGGTAAAAGTTACTCTGAGCAGGGGAGGGAGGAGGGTGGAGATGGGGCGGATCTCCAGGATAGGCCCAGGATAGGGGACAGGATCAGCAGTGCTGGCAGATGCCTAATCCTATCCCCCTTCCCTTCCCTGAAAACCTGGAGCAGCTTGGACTTGCGCTGGCTTTTAGCAGGAACAGGTCTGAGTTGCCCATTGATCAGGTTGGGCATTACTCAGAGTAAGGGATCAAGTGTCCCCTTACCTTGAGGAGACCTCCAGTCTGCTTAATCTGTGCTGGCCCTGCTACATTGGTACATTGGCCTGCCAGTCTAAAGCATGCTGAGGTCTCATCAAGTCCTGCTCCTTCCCCTTTCTTTTGATCTGCTTCCATGCAGAATCTTATAATAGGAGAAGGAGTTCTGTCATTGGTTTCAATAGGACTTACATTCTGATTCCTAAATGTTTTGAGTATAGGTAAATCTGAGAACAGTGACTTGTCTCATGAGTTAATGATAGAGCCAAGAATTGTCCAATGACTACTGCACAATAAATAAAAAGACCCTTCCTAAACAGAAGTCTTCAGATATTTGCAAATAAACAATGATTTGTGGAAACCACAATCTCCTGAGTGTCTGGGGGGGGAAATGCAACACAGAAACAGGATCGTCAGATACTTTAAGATTGTTCTTTCATCAAATATCACTCTTCCATTCATTACATTGCACACATGTTGGCTTTACGTACTATGGCTCAAAGGTGGTTAGCTGTTCTCTTCTATTATTTACAGAAAAGAAAATACGGGAAGTGGTGATCACTGCTGGTGCAAAAAGGTGACATTTCCTTCTCCTTGGAAAAGGGGAGCCAGGATGACTCATCAAGGAGCTGTTCTGCAAAGTTATAATAATGAGCTTGTGAAATATTTAGAAGACTTGTCTATGCATAGGGAAGGACTGAACAAACAGATCAAGCAAGCAGAAGATGAGAGGAATAAGATCCAGAATGAAATTGAAATTCTCACCAAACAGTTGGAATGTGTGCATGAGAGCTTAACCTGGAAGAGTGCTGCACAGAAGGAACTTGATCAAATTCTTGCGGAAACAAAAGTGGCATATGAGAGGATCTTGGACAGTTGTAGAATGCTCCTGAATGTTTTGAGAACAGAAACAGGGAATTTAGACAAAATTATAGCAATAAAAAATAATGTGAACGAGGACATTCAGATGTTTCAACAAATGCAGCATTAGACTTAGTCAAAGGTTATCTAAGAAATCTTGGCCTTTGATACTCTTGAATTAGAAGCCCAATGAACAGTTTTTTTATGTACCCAATACACTTTTAAAATCAATGAAGCAATAAAGATAACATTTTTAAAAAAAATTCTTAACTTTTGATTGTATATTGTAGGCTCTGCAAATACAAAATTCTAGGCCTACCAATTGTTAGCTTATCAATTAATGTGAGGACTGAAAGCAATAAATTGCATTTTTAGCTTTGTACTCAGGTTCTGAATGCCTGCTTTTTCTTCAAAGACATCTGCTCTCTGGTCTGAGCCCATCATCAGCATTATGACTATGCCTGCTCTGCACAACTATGTTGAATTTGAAAGTATTGGAGCATAAATATTTTGACTCTTTGACCTATTAGCACTTCTGTGGTTGAGGCAGGCAGAATTCAGAATAAAACTGGCATACACTTTCTAGGAATCTTTGGAGTCTTCTTTGGCTTCCTTCCATGTGCTGACTCCACAATTTTACTACAAAAATTCCTGCACCTGTATCACGATAATGCTTTCTTGTATAGGAATCTTGATAATTATTCCCATAAATTTGTACATGCCTCATCATTGGTCCTAAATCACTGGGTCAGCCTGGGAAAAAACAGAAAACTGGACTTGGTTTAGGATGCCTTTTTGTTTATTAGTAGATTGGGTGTATTCACATAAGATTAATGATGAGGATTTTTTTAAACACGTGAAAAGTAAACTTTGTTCATATATGTAATATAAATACATGTGATATAAAAGCATCTAGTGTAGCAGTAGTAAGGGACAGAAAAATCTCCAGTACTCCTATTTTCTTTATTTTCTTTTAATTCATCATCCTGCATGTAAGCATGAAATATCTGTAGCTGTTTTTGGTTTAATGTAGAAACTAAGGCTTCTGTGGCCCAAGTCATCACCTGCTGAGAAATTCAATAGGGCCTTGAAACCCAGAAAACAAATTTCTCTTGTTTGCTTCTGATAGGATTTTTTTTTCCTTTTGGTGGAACGATGCAGTATAGTTAAAGCACAGCAGCTGTACTCTTCATACTTGGCATTGCGCATTTAAATATCATCCATGGTCCAATCACTGAAAAGCTAGACTGATAAAATTTTCAGTGAGTCAACAGCTTATGATGTATCTTTGTATTGCAGGTGCAGCATAATGATAAATTGAAACAATGTCTTTTACACTGCCAGGTTTTGAGGTGAAATCATCTGGGAGTGTCATGGAGGGTGCATTCCTAATGACCTAGCTCCAACATAGGCCCTTTTTCTTTGCTGTAAGAGAACTTGTTTTAATTGAATATGAAAGGTATTGCTTAACCATAGTTAAATCAAATTAGATTATCTTAGTTCCCAAAGATTACCACAGCAGTCTTTCTTGTTATTGACCATAACATGATGAGAAATCTCTGCTCATTTCTTATGGGATATGGGGTGTTTCAGTGGTAGCAGAGAAGAATATGCTAAATAATAGTTTTATCACCTCTGGGGTGGCTTGCCTGTTGGGGCAAATAAAGGAGATCTCAAATGAAAAAGTCTTGAGCTGCTTTTAGAAAAAGTTCAAGCTTTGGGCAACTTCTAGATTAGAGGAAGGGATTAGCATGTCTCCTTCAGAATTGATGGTGTCAACAAAGAATCTGGCAGGGAACAAGTTCCTTCTAATCTCTGCATGTTAATTGAGGAGCCTGATAAGGACTGTGCAGTTCTAATCAGGTGTGTGCAGTTCAATATCTTTGCTGGCATCCCATAAGCATCAGTAATGTTTGCTGTGTATTGATACTAATGTGTGTGGGAATAAGAGTGAGAAAAAGCTCCCACCAGCTCTACAATGTGCTATTAAGAAAAGAGATGTGTATATATGTCATGAAATATATGATCTTCTAGGTTACTAAAATTCAGGGAGTGCATTATTCTGCTTTGAGTGACAATTGTATATTCACTTGCCTGGGAGAAAGTTTTAATTGAACTTGATAGAACTGCCATCTGAGTAGAAGTATATAAGATTGCACAGTTGAAATAGGAAAATACCTTATTCAGAGTTAGACCACAGATCCATCTATTTCAGTATTGTCTACACCAGTGGTTCCCAAACTTTTAAACACCAGGACCAACTTCTCAAAATGACATTGTCGGGACCCACCTAGCTTTATGGAACTTTTTAAAAAGGGGGTTTCACTTTACTAGTGGAAGGATTGTGACCGTTCTGGTGACCTTGCATTCCTCCTTCCCTGGCCTTTGATAAGAGCTGAGTCATGGTTGCCTACTCATGAGTAAACATGCATGCATGTGTGGCTCAGTTTCACTTTCCATTGGACTCAATACATTTTCCTGGTCAGCTTGGATTGGGTTCTTCTTGTTGCAACCTATGTTTGCCCTAAAAGCTGCGGAATGCTGACTGGTGTAGTTTTAATGGTGATTGAACAGCAGTGGTCACCCCCCCCCGCCTTGTCAGTTTTGCAACCCACCAAAAATTTGGGGGTCTACCCTGGTGGGTCCCAACCCACAGTCCTTCCCAACCCTACCTAGAGATGCCAAAGATTGCACCTTAGACCCTCTGAATGTAAAACATGTCCCTGATCACAGAGCTATGTCCTCATTCCCCCAATTACTATGTTAGCATAGCATTCATGCTCTAATGCTTGAAAGAAAACTTTTCTGAACAAGGAATCATGTGGTAATATAATGTTATTGTGAAAGTCATGGGGGCTGTGGAGAAATATGCTAGTTATTGCTAATTATATAAGAAGTAAGGTGTGCATAGATGTTCCTTTGAAAATAAATCTCACTATCTGTGATACAATGTATATTTCAACTTTTCTCCAACTGTGGGTTGGGACCCACTAGCTGAGTCATGAGCCAATTTCAGATGGGTTCCCATTCATTTCAATGGATGTTTTATATTTAATATATTAGACTTGATATTTCGATGGTATGTGCCTGCATTTGGGGAACTGTTACAGGTCTGTACTTTTACATGCTACTACGTATATGCTTTCAACAAGGATAACAATGGGGCTTACTCCTGGGTAAGTGTGGATAGGTTGCAGCCTTTGGGGTGTTTGAAGATTTTTCTTTAAAAGATCAGCAACTGCTTGGGAGGGTTAGTAGCGTTCTTTATTTTAAATAAAATTTTAAACACATACTTATTTTAAGCTTTTAATTTACTTATTTAAATTTGATTTTTGTCATGGGAGGGGGGGATGTTAAAAGTTCCCTGCTTGATGATATCGCTTCTGGCCATGACATCATTTCTGGTGGGTCCTGACAGATGGGTATTCTAAAAAGTGGGTCCTAGCGCTAAAAAGTTTGAGAATCACTCTTTGGTTCATTCTGTGCACCCAAAGAGTCCTTGTGCTTGTTTACATTGAACATCATCCCTACCATGTTGCATGACAAATTTCTCTAGAACCAAGAGGACTTAGGGCGCAATCCTCACCAACTTTCCAGCATTGACATAGCTATGCCAATGTGGTATGCACTGCATCCTGCAGTGGGAGGTAGTCAAGGGGGGCCTCCTCAAGGTAAGGGCATGTTTGCTACTTTACCTTGGCCCTGCATTGTGGCTACATCAGTGCTGTAATATTGGTTAGGATTGCACCCTCAATTTGGCTGAGAGAGCAAAGTTCCATGTTTTCTGGAGCCATTCTTTCATGTTTGGGGTTAAGGGTGTGTCTAGTATTTAACATACAGGATTCTAGCAGCAATGGCCTTGTTTGAAACAAGAATCCTGTATACTATTGAAAACAGCCCAAGCTTTTGGTAGCTCTTCAAATCCTGGCTGTTGTGTTCAGTGGGGCTCACATTAAGAGCCCATTCCTACACCAGCTTCAGCAGAGGCCAGTAACAGCCTTCACCCGCTGACCAGGGTAACTACATCACCGGGCAGCAGGAAGGTGGGAGGAGGGCAGAACAGTGGTAGGGAGGAATGTTTTTAGATGGGAGGAGGGCTTTTTAGGCTCAGGAGAGGGGTTGTGGAGACCACCATATCCTAACCCCCATCCTGAGCCTTAGATGGGGTTACTCATTTCTGTGCCAGCATTTGAGCTGGTCCAGATCCCGGTCCTTTGGGAAGGGTGAGGTTCAACATGAGGTACAGGAACTAACATTCCTTTACTTCAAGGAGGTCTCCAGCTGCCTCCCTGCCCACACAGGTAACAGTATAGGATTGCAGCCTTGGAAGCAGGGAGATACATTTCAGAGAAAAAACAGTGTCTAAGGGTATTGGATATGGAAAAGCAGAGCTATGTTCAGATTGAAATACTATTCTTCACTTTTGTTTTTTCTTCTAAATTTCAAGAAAATTCATTATTAGTAGAAAGTGAAAGTAGTAAAAGTTTTGTCTCTGATGAGTCTTTGGCAAAACACTGTATCAGCAGCAAGCTCGTGAAAACATGCAGAGTCCCTCAAATTAGGCTATGGATCAAACTGGCTTGTAGCCAAACAAGATCATTTTGATGCAAATGAAGAGCATGCAGCATCCATGCACAGAGACAGGGGTTGTGTTTTGTTTTTTTTAAAGACTGTTGAACAAGGCTTTATGATTTTGAATGAGCTTGTAGCAGAAAATTATTAGGCTTTGGTCTATAAACTCGAGTTCTTTTAGACTATCCCACAGGCTTTAATGGACTGAATGAATGAGTGTGTGGTTGGTTGTAATCTTAATCCACAAATTCTGAGTATACTTATTCTTCTGCAAAGAGGGAAACTAAAGGTAGGGGTGTATGTAGGGGCATGAGGGAGATGCAGTGTGAAGTATGTGAGCTGTCGGGCTATTAAAAGGGAACAAGTCTTTTCCTTTCTGCCTCTAACAAAATTACTTCCACCTAACTTTAAAGTTCATTTTGCCCCATTACATTGCTTCATGCCATGAAAGAGATGGTAGTCTACCCCTGCTAACTGAGTAAGAAGCACTTTTTAAGTGGGTGCTCTTTTATTTAGCGGGGGGAGAATAACTGGCCCACCCCAGCACTGTCTTTTCTAGTGGCTGTCTGCTGGTATTCTTTTGCATCCTTTTAGATTGTGAGCCCTTTTGGGACAGGCAGCCATTAGTTGTTTGTTTGATTTTCTTTGTAAACCGCTTTGTGAACTTTCCGTTGAAAAGCGGTATATAAATATTGTTAATAATAATAATAATAGTCTGACTTGTAGACCTGTACACTTTCACAGTCTTTTGGGCAGGAGGTCTGGTCTAAAGGGTAGAGCCTCCATTTGCCTGAAGATAACATCCACAAGGTCACCAGGTCGAGGCCACCGGCACCATGCAACCTTGAAGCAGCTGACAAGCTGAGCTGAGTTATTCCATCTGCTCTGAGCTTGGGAGGATGGAGGCCAAAATGTGAAACCAGATCAGAATGAAACATCTGAATGTTGTGGTTCTTGGAAGATAGAACCTTCTTTCAATTGTAAAAATTCCTATGGGGATTTAATATAGCCTGCCTATGTAAACCGCCTTGAATAAAGTCTTGAATAAAGACCAAGAAAAACCTGTTGGCAATCTTCAGTCTCGAAAGACTATGGTTACGCGCTCTGAATGGTGGTTCTGGAACAGCATCTAGTGTGGCTGAAAAGGCCAGTTCGGGAGTGATAATCCCTTCCACACTGGGAGCAAGTACAGTCTGTCCCTGGTGTGTCTCCCTGGCTATGGGCCTTCCTTCTTTGCCTCTTTGCCTCAGACTGTTGGCCAAGTGTCTCTTCAAACTGGGAAAGGCCATGCTGCACAGCCTGCCTCCAAGCGGGCCGAAAGGCGGTATATAAATACCTGTATTATTATTATTATTATTTTCTTTGTTTTCAGCTATGAAATGTTGGAGACCAGGATCTTTATCTGCAAAAGTATAAATATGAAAATCATTCCCCTGTTCAGGCTCATTTCAGAAAGTGATTCTCTCTCAGAAAGGCGCTCTTGATCTGGACCACCCAGGTGGATGAAAGAGTCTAAGAATAAGCAAAGTCCGGTTACTGTGTCTTTTGGAGGCTCAAGTCACGTGTTTGACTAAGACCTCCTTGAAGGTGGCCACAGGTGTTCAGAGTTTATTTCAAGAAGAATAAAGCTGTATCAGACAATCATACAGCCAGGGGCTTTCTCTGCAGCTATGTGCATTTTACCGACTCATTTAGAAGATAAATATTACAGATACTCTCCTTTGCTGACCCAAAAAAGGAAGGCAATTAAAAGTTAGCATGCTGTGAAATCTTGGGGGCTCAGCACTTTCGGCCTAGGAATGACAATGTATGAGAGAGCAAGGGATTTTTCCTGCAGTCTGAGCTGCATGCTCGATCAGGAAAGCAAGTTGCATTTTTGAGAGACAGTGTAATACCCTGATCTAAGCTACAGATAGGTTTATTTCTATTTATCTTACTTCAGGATTAGAATATAAGGCTTGAACATTTGGAAGGAAATTCCACTGAAATTATATCTGCTCTTGGCTCCCAAGCAAACGTGTTTAGAATTGTTGTGCCATTAAATGTTATTCCTAAACATTAAATTAAAAAAAATGAATCTTTCACTCTCTCTTCCTCCTCAAGAGCTCCCTACTTAAACTATTCTTCTCTTATCTTCAATCGCTCCCCATCTGCAATATGGGGATATTAATCATTACTTATCTTACAGAATTGTTGTACGCGCATGGCATGAAGTCTTTTGTGTGCTATACAGGTACTCATTATTAATTTACACTTAACAATGCATAAGGCTAGCCCGAGATTTACTAGAGCCTGAGATGGCATGCCAAATGCTTCCCCTTTGCCTGTTGATATCCAGCCTCTTCTGCTATGCTCTGGATTGGAAAAGGAAGAGGGAAGTGGAGCAGAAGAGGAAGTGATGGACTAGAGCAGAGATTTTCAACCTTTTTCATCTCATGACACACTGACAAGATGCTAAAATTGCCAAGGCAAACCATCAGTTTTTTGAGCATTAATAAACACACCATGCTGCTGGTAGGGGGCTCAAATGCTCTAATTGCCCTACTAATAAATGCCCTCCCCAAAGTCCCATGGCACACCTGCTGACCACCCACAGCACACCAGTGTGCCACAGCACAGTGGTTGAAAAATTGCTGGGCTAGTGTATCTCTGACATTCTAGCCCACTACTCTTCTCCATACTACTTCTGCTCTACCACCTCTTCCTTTTCCAGTCAAAGGAGTGGGAAGAGGAGCAATAGCCATAGAAGTAAATTGATGGGTGGATTTGTTGAGCTCCCTGCACCAGTCTGCTGTTGGAGGCAATTGCTTCAGGCAGCCTCCTGAATGGACTGCCCTGACAATGAGATTTGTTACATTTTCCAGCAGAAACCTTAGCAGCAAGCAAAAGATTTCCAGTAAAGAAAGATGCCTTAATTGTTTTTCAAAATATGACTGCAAAGAGCAGTGGCATTTACTGCTGCAAGCCTGGGCTACAAGGAATGGCTCTGGCTGTAAGTCAGACCTGTACCTCTTGTTCAAAATCACAGCTGCTTATCAAAGGCTTGACAGTGATGAAGCATTGGCTTCTTAAGAGACAGTTCAACCCCAATGTCTATAGGATTAAAATTGAACCACAGAGGCCCAGATTTAAACCCTGCCTATCCTTCTTCAGATACCCTGCTAATGTGCCATTTGGCAAGATGGTGGTACTAATTTAATGCTGTATGATAGATTGTTAGAGGAGTCATCACAAACACGCTATGCATTCTGTTCTTTTTGCCCCAAATGTCATTTGTCCTGCACTATTGTAATAGCATCTGCTGAGATCTGGGGCCTGGTGATCCGGAAATGTGCCGATTTGTTCAAATGAGCCACTAAAGCAACTTTGTGTGAAGTTCTTCTGTTTTTGCTGCGTCCGCATGGCACTTGTACAAATGTTGCAAGAAAAAGAAGCCACTTAAGAGGAGGAAAGGTCATAACTGGTCAGAGAAAACTGCAAAGTTCTCTGGTGCAGTTACCTGGCTAGACAGACAGGTCACACAGACAGGTAAGGGTAAGAGTTGCAGTTTGTACTGAGCAGCAAGCTATGCAGAGTGCCAAAAGAACTCAAGATGCTTTTCAACCTGAGTCTGCTGCCACCTTGCTGCAGCCTGCTACAGGCAGAGCCACTCCAATCAGCTTCTACTTGGGAAGCAAATCAAAAGGTAGCAGAGTTTGCCTCCAACTCCCATACTTTCCTTCTTTTTAGCAGCCCATTTAAAGGAAACAAGAAATGCAGAATGCACTGGGAGCTTCCAGCACATCTAGCACTTCTTTTGTTTAAAGGGACTGCAAAGACCACCTTCTGCCACCCTCGTGAGTGGATGCAAAACAACCAAAAGGACTGTCTGCAGTCTAATGTTGCAGAGTCCTCTACCTTTCTCTTAAAAATCCAGCTCTGTTAGAAATGAGCTTCAGAATTGCTGGTGCTCACAAAGACTTAAGCTGGGAGGGCCCAAGACCTCCTACTTTCTCAGGTAACATGCCAAGTGCTCCCCTCCTTTTACCGGGAGACGTGCCAACAACAACAACAACAACAACAACAACAGGTATTTATATACCGCCTTTCTTGGTCTTTATTCAAGACTTTATTCAAGGCGGTTTACATAGGCAGGCTTTATTAAATCCCTATTAAATAGGGATTTTTACAATTTCAAAGAAGGTTCTTTCTTTCAAGAACTACTACATTCAAGGTGTTTCATTCCAATCTGGCTTCACATTCTGGCCTCCATCCTCCCACGCTCAGAGCAGATGGAATTGCTCGGCTTCAGCTTGTCAGCTGCTCCAAGGTCGCACGGTGCCGGTGGCCTCGAACTGGCGACCTTGTGGATGTTATCTTCAGGCAGACGGAGGCTCTACCCTCTAGACCAGGCTGAAACAAAAGAGCAAGTGTGGAAGAAAGCAGGCCCACTGCTTCCCTTTCATCCACATTTCCTCTTTTTCAAAAGTGACCCTGCTAAAGGTTGGCTTTGGTAGAGCCCTATTATCATGTGGGCCATCCTTCCAGATGTGCAGCTTCTGCTGAGGTGTCACTGCCAGAAGGGTGGCCTGCATAATAATTGGGCTGTCCCAGTGCCACCCTTTCAGCAGCACCACTTCAGCTGAGCCGCTGGGAGGGAGAGATGGAAGGAGACTCACCAAGAAGGGAGAAGCTGCCTTCTTAAGGCATATGCCAGCCCATATGAGATATGCCAGCCCATATGATAACTGGCATATCTCATAAGGTGCTGAGATATGCCAGTTATCATATGGGCTGGCATTTCAGCAGTACCACTTCTGCGGAGGAATCACTTTGCAGAGCACCTCTCATGCGGTTATGACATCTGATCGCTCTGATTCACCCTTTGTTGCTTACACACCCATAGCTTTCTATTAGTAGTCTCTTAGTTGATGTACAGGGAAAGGGGGCAGGTTTTCAAGGGATCGAGGGAAGCATTTATAGGACACAGGAGTGCCAGTTTACTCTGGAGCACCACCCTGCACCCCACACCTCGGGCTGTTGCTGCTACCTCTGCCACAGTGCCCTAGAGAAGAATAAAAAAAGCTACATGTGCCTCTTGTGCAATTTGGTCAACTCAGAAGTGCAAGAACTCTGGTTGTATAAAGGGACAACATGAACAAAGGAGCTATTTCATTTGTACCATCCCTGTAAAAAAAAATTAAAAAATGAAGTCCTGCTTTTCTGGCTGAAGGAAACTGCATGAGGAGCAAGGTAAGGAAGGGGGTGATCTGCTTCTCTCTTGAGCGAGCAGGAAGCGGATCATTGCAGCTCGCATCAGTGGCCGGCTAGAAGGAGGCAGTGATGGTGGCAGAATCAGGGTGTAGTGCACTCCAAATCCGCTGCCCCTTTGGACCCCTTACAGTCTGCCACTACTGCAACCCACTTCAGCTCACACCATAGTTGTTCTGGCAGTGAGAGAGCAGCATACCTGTGGCCACCATGCAAATTCTCTGCCCACACCCAAATGGTTACCTAGAATCACTCTTTAGGAGAATGAATGGCAATGCTGGTCATTGAATGTGCAGAAAAATGACTCTTGAAGAAGCTGGGGGGGGGGGGCGGGGAAGACTGCCACTGGGTATAGAATAACTTGATTTAATAAGGTATACTTTCCCGGTGACTTCAAAACTTTTTGATTTATTGCACACATCAAGTCGTTAGGTAACTGTTGATTTCATTTTCCACTTCTAACTCTGGTTCCTGGGAAGTGCCAGTACTGCATAATCCAGAAGCCTGTGATGTCAATTTGAAAACATTTGGTAGGGATAAGTTTTGGGATATTATTAAGCCACCTAAGCCCTTAGGACTTCTGTCTGTCAGTTTCACTCATATCATCTTCCAAGACTAATGTGATAATTCCAGTGATTATTTGAAAGAAACTGCAACGTTCCAGCTACAGAAGCCAAATTCATCCACCCCGTAAATACCCTTGGAATCAGCTGCCTACATAAATAAGTGTGTGGAATAAAGTGTACTTATATCACTCATAAGGATCCTGCTTCTCTCTTCAGAAAGCCTAGAAAGACGGAGTTAATTTATCAAGCTAAATGAGGTCATGTTAGAGTCACTGCACGTGACTACAGCAGCTGTGGAGCTGCAGAGGGGAGTCCTGAGCAACGGAGGATTTCTGACCACTTAATACAGAATAGCGCATGTCTCTGCACCACATATGCACCATGTGGGGATTCCTTCTGGCATCACCATTTCTGTAACATGCGTATATATCAGAGAATCAAATGCTGGTTCAGCCACAGTTTCATAGCCTCAGCAAAGCTGTAAGAGGCATATATGGTTCCCAATTGAACCATTTGAATTGAATTATGTAGGGTTCCCCCATGCTTCATCATGCTCCTGCCCTGTACCTGACAGTGTTCTGTGGGAACAAGAAGTGAGACTTTGTGCAACTATTGTCTTTCCTATGGGAATAGTTATCAGTCTTGTCCCACCACATTTTGCCGATACCTACCTTTTGGGGGGGTTTTAAAGCACCTTACAAACATTTACCTCTTCATTTGTCTATGCCTCACCTTAGAAACATTGTTTAAAACACTCTTCCAGGAATTGAGGTGTGTTCACAACATCACAGCCTCCAGCCAATCAACATTATCTACATCTGTCCACAGCAAATTGAAAAACTGGTTTTTTCCCCCCAGAGCTTGTCACTGAACAGGGGGAGGTAGATTTTAGCTGATTCCAAAGAAGCCCACACCAGACGCGTGTGGCCTCTGGGGAACGAAGTGCCTCGGGAACTAAGTGCCAGGTAAGGCACGAGAGTTTAGCATCTGGGCGAGGAGAAGGCAAGGAGACCTCTGAGTTTTGGAGAAGGAGAGGAGGAGGAGCAGGAGGAGGAGGTAAGTGTACTCATTCTAACGCTTTGTCTTTCTAACTCCCTGTCTTCTAACCTTAACCTTACCTTTAAATCAACCTTAAATCAAAATTGAAAGTTAGCACCTAAGGGAGGTACATAGGTCTACTCTGAGCAGGAGCAGAGTCTTACTCGTGAGTAAGAGCCCAAGGGTCAGGCATTTAAATCAAAGTTGAAAGTTAGCTGCACCTAAGGTAGCACCTAATCGAAGGAAGGGAGGAGGATAAAGTGAAAAGCAGGTTTTTCTACTTGTTTAAATTAAACCTATACTTAACCCAGGTTAAACTTAATCTAGTTAGAACATAACCTAAACAGGTCAGTAAATTGGGACACAGGATCTAGAGAGCAATAAATAATTAAACAAACCCAAATAAAAACTAGCTTGAGGTTACAAAAACAGTCCAGCCTAAGAGAACAGAACTAGGAGGGAAAAGAACCTAGGAAGGGCCAATTCCCAACCCATTAAGAGCCCCATTAGGCTAATCCAAGCAGTCCATTCAGGAGCCTGCAGAGTAGGTTACGCCCATCAGCAGCCTTGTTGTCTTCCTGAGCTTTTGTAAACTCACCTGGGAAGGCCAGCCCCCTTTCAATCAGGAAGGAGGGAGGGAGGAGGAGCCAGCCAGGAGTATAAAGCTAGGCCGGCCATCACGTGAGGCTCTCTGCAGACGCATGTGGCCTCTGGGAACCCAGTGCCTTGGGAACTAAGTGCCAGGTAAGGCACGAGAGTTTAGCATCTGGGCGAGTTCAGCAGCAGGGCGAGGAGGCCAGGGCCCCATACACTGCCTTTCCTCTTCCCTTGAGAAGAGGGCTGCTATCCAGTGTACGGTTTTTAAAAGGACCCCTAAAACAACAACAACAACAAAAAAGCTATGCAGTCAGACAGCCAGCAGCAGGGTAGGGGCTATCCAATGTTCTGCATCGAGTGCCACATGTATGATTATATGCCTCTGGGGCATAAGTCATGGGTGTGTCCTCAGTGCAAGGAGCTCCAGGGTCTCAGGGAACGCGTCCGCTCCCTTGAAGCCTTGGTGGCCGACCTGGAGAAGCGCAGGCAGGCAGAGGAGGACTGTGGGGAGACTTCTGGGGACGATCAGACTTCGTCCCAACCTCAGGCGTGCAGCTCCTCGGCTGCCCGGGTGGGAAGTCTTGGGACTGGAGGACGTCATCCTGGAGAGGAGGGAAATAATCCCCTAAGGGGGACCCCTTCTCCAGGGGATGGGCCCGTATCTGAGCGCACTCGGGATACTCCTCGGTGGGAGGGGGGTCGGGGGCTTCTTGTAGTGGGGGATTCGATTATTAGAAACATAGAGAGGGGGGTTTGCGACGGATGTGAGGACCGCATGGTGACTTGCCTGTCTGGTGCGAAGGTTGCGGACATCACTTCTCGTCTAGACAGGCTAGTAGACAGTGCTGGGGGAGAGGTAGCGGCTGTGGTGCATGTCGGCACCAATGACGTGGGCAAGTGTAGCTGGGAGGTCCTGGAGGCCAAATTTAGGCTTTTAGGCAGGAAGCTGAAAGCCAGGACCTCAAAGGTAGCGTTCTCTGAAGTGCTACCTGTTCCACGCGCAGGGCCGGCTAGGCAGGCGGAGATCAGGGGTCTCAATGCGTGGATGAGATGGTGGTGTAGGGAGGAGGGGTTTAGATTCATTAGGCACTGGGGAACGTTTTGGGACAAGCGGGGCCTGTACAAGACGGACGGGCTCCATTTGAACCAGAATGGAACCAGACTGCTGGCACATAACATTAAAAAGGTGGCAGAGCAGCTTTTAAACTGATCCCTGGGGGAAGGCCGACAGGAGCCGAGGGGCATCTGGTTCGGGACTCCTCATCCCTATGGGATGAGGATGGGGAGGTTAGAGAATAACAAGACAAAGGCAGAGTAGGAGGAGAAATTGGGAAAGGTAGGGTGATGGGATGTGATAGACGGTTTGGCACAATGAGAGGATGCGGGGACAAAGGAGCGAATAAGCAGCGAATCCTGGAGCATTCCGTGTATAAATGCTTTTATGCGAATGCCCGAAGTCTACGAGCAAAGGTGGGAGAACTGGAATGTCTGGTGGCAAGGGAAAATATTGACATAGTGGGCATAACGGAAACCTGGTGGAATGCGGAGAATCAGTGGGATACAGCAATCCCGGGCTATAAACTCTACAGGAGGGACAGGCAGGGGCGTGTTGGAGGTGGGGTGGCCGTTTATGTTAAGGAAGGGATAGAATCCAGCAAAGTAGAGATTGAAGGTGGGTCCGACTCCACCGTAGAATCTCTGTGGGTTAAATTACCAGGCTTGTGCAGCGATGTAATACTGGGGGCGTGCTATCGTCCTCCAGACCAGAAATCGGATGGGGACCTTGAAATGAGGAGACAGATCAGGGAGGTGACAAGGAGGGACAGGGTTGTAATCATGGGGGACTTCAATTATCCTCATATTGACTGGGTCAATTTGTGTTCTGGTCATGATAAGGAAACCTGATTTCTTGACGTGCTAAATGACTGTGGCTTAGATCAGCTAGTCACGGAGCCCACCAGAGGACAGGTGACTCTGGATTTAATATTGTGCGGTATGCAGGACCTGGTTAGAGATGTAAACGTTACTGAGCCATTGGGGAACAGTGACCATGCTGCGATCCGTTTTGACGTGCACGTTGGAGGAAGAATACCAGGCAAATCTCTAACAAAAACCCTTGACTTCCGACGGGCGGACTTCCCTCAGATGAGGAGGCTGCTTAGAAGGAGGTTGAAAGGGAGGGTAAAAAGAGTCCAATCTCTCCAGAGTGCATGGAGGCTGCTTAAAACAACAGTAATAGAGGCCCAGCAGAGGTGTATACCGCAAAGAAAGAAGGGTTCCACTAAATCCAGGAGGGTGCCCGCATGGCTAACCAGCCAAGTTAGAGAGGCTGTGAAAGGCAAGGAAGCTTCCTTCCGTAAATGGAAGTCTTGCCCTAATGAGGAGAATAAAAAGGAACATAAACTGTGGCAAAAGAAATGTAAGAAGGTGATACTGGAGGCCAAGCGAGACTATGAGGAACGCATGGCCGGCAACATTAAGGGGAATAATAAAAGCTTCTTCAAATATGTTAGAAGCAGGAAACCCGCCAGAAAAGCGGTTGGCCCTCTGGATGGTGAGGGAGGGAAAGGGGAGATAAAAGGAGACTTAGAGATGGCAGAGAAATTAAATGAGTTCTTTGCATCTGTCTTCACGGCAGAAGACCTCGGGCAGATACCGCTGCCCGAACGGCCCCTCCTGACCGAGGAGTTAAGTCAGATAGAGGTTAAAAGAGAAGATGTTTCAGACCTCATTCATAAATTGAAGATCAATACGTCACCGGGCCCTGATGGCATCTACCCAAGTGTTATTAAGGAATTGAAGAATGAAGTTGCAGATCTCTTGACTAAGGTATGCAACTTGTCCCTCAAAACGTCCATGGTGCCAGAAGATTGGAGGATAGCAAATGTCACGCCTATTTTTAAAAAGGGAAAGAGGGGGGACCCGGGAAACTATAGGCCGGTCAGCCTAACATCCATACCGGGTAAGATGGTGGAATGCCTCATCAAAGATAGGATCTCAAAACACATAGACAAACAGGCCTTGCTGAGGGAGAGTCAGCATGGCTTCTGTAAGGGTAAGTCTTGCCTCACGAACCTTATAGAATTCTTTGAAAAGGTCAACAGGCATGTGGATTTGGGAGAACCCGTGGACATTATATATCTGGACTTTCAGAAGGCGTTTGACACGGTCCCTCACCAAAGGCTACTGAAAAAACTCCACAGTCAGGGAATTGGAGGGCAGGTCCTCTCCTGGATTGAGACCTGGTTGAAGGCCAGGAAACAGAGAGTGGGTGTCAATGGGCAATTTTCACAATGGAGAGGTGAAAAGCGGTGTGCCCCAAGGATCTGTCCTGGGACCGGTGCTCTTCAACCTCTTCATAAATGACCTGGAGACAGGGTTGAGCAGTGAAGTGGCTAAGTTTGCTGACGACACCAAACTTTTCCGAGTGGTAAAGACCAGAAGTGATTGTGAGGAGCTCCAGAAGGATCTCTCCAGACTGGCAGAATGAGCAGCAAAATGGCAGATGCGCTTCAATGTCAGTAAGTGTAAAGTCATGCACATTGGGGCAAAAAATCAAAACTTTAGATATAGGCTGATGGGTTCTGAGCTGTCTGTGACAGATCAGGAGAGAGATCTTGGGGTGGTGGTGGACAGGTCGATGAAAGTGTCGACCCAATGTGCGGCCGCAGTGAAGAAGGCCAATTTTATGCTTGGGATCATTAGGAAGGGTATTGAGAACAAAACGGCTAGTATTATAATGCCGTTGTACAAATCTATGGTAAGGCCACACCTGGAGTATTGTGTCCAGTTCTGGTCACCGCATCTCAAAAAAGACATAGTGGAAATGGAAAAGGAGCAAAAGAGAGCGACTAAGATGATTACGGGGCTGGGGCACCTTCCTTATGAGGAAAGGCTACGGCGTTTGGGCCTCTTCAGCCTAGAAAAGAGACGCTTGAGGGGGGACATGATTGAGACATACAAAATTATGCAGGGGATGCACAGAGTGGATAGGGAGATGCTCTTTACACTCTCACATAATACCAGAACCAGGGGACATCCACTAAAATTGAGTGTTGGGCGGGTTAGGACAGACGAAAGAAAATATTTCTTTACTCAGCGTGTGGTCGGTCTGTGGAACTCCTTGCCACAGGATGTGGTGATGGCGTCTAGCCTAGACGCCTTTAAAAGGGGATTGGACAAGTTTCTGGAGGAAAAATCCATTATGGGATACAAGCCATGATGTGTATGCGCAACCTCCTGATTTTAGAAATGGGTTATGTCAGAATGCCAGATGCAAGGGAGGGCACCAGGATGAGGTCTCTTGTTATCTGTTGTGCTCCCTGGGGCATTTGGTGGGCCGCTGTGAGATACAGGAAGCTGGACTAGATGGGCCTATGGCCTGATCCAGTGGGGCTGTTCTTATGTTCTTATGTTCTTATATTAAAGGAACATGTGTCTTCACTTTAAGTTACTGTTTCCATTTGCTATACATTTTTTTAAGCAGAGAACATAAATTCCTGGAATTCTATGTGCTGAATTGACAGGCTTAGCAATGAGGTTGACAGAAGCAGCCATTTTGAGTGGCGAGTTGAGGGGAGAGGTGACTTGACAAGGGAGCCTTGCAATCCATGTCTGCTGATCATGCCCTCCGGTCCACTGCTCACCAAGCTGCTTCAGTAGGAGGAAAAGGTGGCGGCAGTAGTGAGACAAGAGAGTTTTTGAGGCAATGGCATAGCTAAGGGGGTACAGGGGATAGTAAGTGCACCAGGTAACAAGCTTTAGGGGGGCAACAAGCTGAGCTTGACACTAGTGGCCAAAATTATGAAAACCTTTGCATGTATTAATAATACCATCATGTTATATATCATTGGAAAGGTAATTTAATGCAGAATGCAATGAAACAAACCATATTGGAATATCTGTATTCTGTCAAAAGGTATGGCAAATTAACCAGAAAATGAAAACACGACTGCCTTATGGAACAAAAAGTGGATTTACTTGACTCAAAACTGACCTATGAGAGTGATTGTTCTGGGAGCCAATGAAATGTTATGATACAGTATGAAAGCAATAAGGTGTTAATAAGACTCATTTCCATGTATCATGATACTATTCCCCCTGCTCTGGGTAAAGAAGCATGTTTTCTAGTGGTGCTCCTCTTATATTTAGCAGGGGGAGAATAACCATCCCTCTTCACCCCAACACAGTGTCTCAAACCAACAAGGGCACACATTTAATTTATTTACTTGATTAATTACATTTGATTTTGTCATAATGGAGGAGCTACAAAATCTTCTTTGACACCCTCCTGACAACGGAATTAAGTCAGATAGAGGTTGAAAGAGAAGATGTTTCAGACCTCATTGATAAATTAAAGATCAATAAATCACTGGGCCCTGATGGCATCCACCCAAGAGTTATTAAGAAATTGAAGAATGAAGTTGCAGATCTCTTGACTAAGGTATGCAACTTGTCCCTCAAAAATGGCCACAGTGCCAGAGGATTGGAGGATAGCTAATGTCACGCCTATCTTTAAAAGGGAAAGAGGGTGGACCTGGTAAACTATAGGCCGGTCAGCCTAACATCTAAACCGGGTAAGATGGTGGAATGCCTCATCAAAGATAGAATCTCAAAACAGATAGACGAACAAGCCTTGCTGAGGAAGAATCAACATGGCTTCTGTAAGGGTAAGTCTTGCCTCACAAACCTTTTAGAATTCTTTGAAAAGGTCAACTGGCATGTGGATGCGGGAGAACCTGTGGACATTATATATCTGGACTTTCAGAAGGCGTTTGACACGGTCCCTCACCAAAGGCTACTGAAAAAACTCCACAGTCAGGGAATTGGAGGGCAGGTCCTCTCCTGGATTGAGACCTGGTTGAAGGCCAGGAAACAGAAAGTGGGTGTCAATGGGCAATTTTCACAATGGAGAGAGGTGAAAAGCGGTGTGCCCCAAGGATCTGTCCTGGGACTGGTGCTCTTCAACCTCTTCATAAATGACCTGGAGACAGGGTTGAGCAGTGAGGTGGCAAAGTTTGCTGACGACACCAAACTTTTCCGAGTGGTGAAGACCAGAAGTGATTGTGAGGAGCTCCAGAAGGATTTCTCCAAACTGGCAGAATGGGCAGCAAAATGGCAGATGCATTTCAATGTCAGTAAGTGTAAAGTCGTGCACATTGGGGCAAAAAATCAAAACTCTAGATATAGGCTAATGGGTTCTGAGCTGTCTGTGACAGATCAGGAGAGAGATCTTGGGGTGGTGGTGGACAAGTCAATGAAAGTGTCAACCCAATGTGTGGTGGCAGTAAAGAAGGCTAATTCTATGCTTGGGATCATTAGAAAAGGTATTGAGAACAAAATAGCTAATATTACAATGCCGTTGTACAAATCTATGGTAAGGTCACACCTGGGGTATTGTGTCCAGTTCTGGTCGCCACATCTCAAAAAGGATGTAGTGGAAATGGAAAAGGTGCAAAAGAGGGCAACTAAGATGATTACTGGGCTGGGGCACCTTTATTATGGGGAAAGGCTACGGCGTTTGGGATTCTTCAGCCCAGAAAAGAGACACCTGAGGGGGGACATGATTGAGACATACAAAATTATGCATGGGAAGGGTAGAGAGATGCTCTTTACACTCTCACATAACACCAGAACCAGGGGACATCCACTAAAATTGAATGTTGGGAGAGTTAGGACAGACAAAAGAAAATATTTCTTTACTCAGCGTGTGGTTGGTCTGTGGAACTACTTGCCACAGGATGTGTTGACGGCATCAGGCCTGAATGCCTTTAAAAGGGGATTGGACAAGTTTCTAGAAGAAAAATCCATCACAGGTTACAAGCCATGATGTGTATGTGCAACCTCCTGATTTTAGAAATGGGCTATGTCAGATGCAAGGGAGGGCACCAGGATGCAGGTCTCTTGTTATCAGGTGTGCTCCCTGGGGCATTTGGTGGGCCACCGTGAGATACAGGAAGCTGGACTAGATGGGCCTATGGCCTGATCCAGTGGGGCTGTTCTTATGTTCTTATGTTCTTATGTTCAGGTAGCAGATAGACACCTTAGCTATGCCACTGGTTGGGGGGAGTTGGCAGAGCAAGAGGGTGGCAAACTGCTGGGTGGAGGAGGTGAGTTCCCCCCCCCCCAATTTTCACTTTTTAAAAAAAGCCTGGGTGTGATGTCACTTCCAGTTGTGACATCATTTTGAGCTTGGCACTGGACTACATGACCATTAGGTACGCCACTGTTTGGAGGGCAGAATTTCCACACTGTTTCTGCACCACTTTGACGCAAATAGGGCCTCTGACTTGATTTGGGCGGTACATTGCTTTGCTGGGTTCCCACTGCAGGAGTCAACACAGAGGCCAGCGGACTCCCAATTTAGCACAGTGCCTGCATAATTAGTCTCATGTAATGCAATGACTCCAGTAAGTGATACTACAAATTCCACCTTGAATGGGAAAGACCTCTGGAAGAAGCTGAATTTCTTTCCAGCAAATATCTTCAGCAACAGATTTAGAGAGGCAGCCCATGGGCTTGTTCAGGGAAAGCCCATGTTCCAGAAACTTCCTGTGTGACAAGGAGTCAGCAGTGTAGCAAGCAGGGGCTGGGGAGCAGTATGCCCAGGGGTACCTTGATGGAGTGTTATATGAGGGTGTCAAAAGAGGCCCAGCCAAGATGTGGTCGCTGCCTCTTAGTGTTTTGGCAGTTTCCCAACCAGGAAGCTGCCAAAACACAAAGCAGCAGCAGTGGTGTGAACTGGACTCCACCCCCTTCCTCTTCCTTTGGAGGCTCTTGTTGAGCCTCCAAAGGAGGAGGAAGGGGATAGTGGGCAGATTGCGAAGCCACCACCTCACCCTCTTCTGGGAGAACCTGGAAGTGATGTTCTAACATCGTGTGACACCACAACGTCACGTGATGTCATGACATAGATACCTCTTGGTTCCAGGGCCCCTAACTATGCTGTTGCAAGGAGTTTGAAGGGGAGGTGGACAGAAGAGCCAATGGCTGCTTAAAGACAACTAATAGCAGCACAAGGCTGCCATTACAGCTTCTCTAATGACTTCTAGCTCTGCCGGAGGGAGGCAAGCCAAGATCCTGGCTGCAGTTGACATCTTGTGTCTGCCCTCCTCACAAACCTGTACCAGTCTCCATGTTTTCCACATCTGACAGAATGTTGGGCCTCTAGAGTGGCAGGGAGCAGAGCAAATTCTATGCAGTGCTGCTAAGATGTTTGGGGAGCAGCAGATCATATCCTAATTTATAAGTGCTCTGCACAATCTTTCTAAATGGATATGGGAACCAATCCCTCTTTGCAAAGCCAGTAGGGGCAGACAGCATGTTGTCTAGCATTCTGTAGAATGCGAGATGCCAAAAAAGATGGTCACAAATCCTTTGCGCAGATCAGAAAAATGGGTTTGGAGAGGATAATGTATCGAACTAGAACCATCCTGAAACCAAAAGCAGATGTGCTTCCCTGATTAATGATTCCATCTGACATAGTGGAGAGATTATGAATAAGATTGATGTTGGAAATGAAGACAATAATCTTCTGAGAAAATCCAGAATGATTAAGGATGTTTGCTACTGAGGTATTCCAAAGGAGAAGCATTTTCATTCCCTTTTTGCACTGATTCAACATTTTGCATAGATCACCAAACAGAACGCTATCTGTATTAGTAAAATAAAACTGACACAGCATGATCAGGTGCCTTCTGCAAATAAGCAAACAAAATAATATGGGCAAGGAATATTCCCCCATATTGGAAAAAATAAAAGACAAGGGGAATTGGGGGATTCAAAATAGGGTCAATGTAACAAGACAGCTGGAGTTTAAGATACACCTGTCCTTTTACATTCAGGGAAAGGATACAGAATATTTTTCATATTTGTTTGTTTGAGGGTGTAAAGCTTTAGTACATAAAGCCAAAATTGCATGTGATAGAGTCGTCGTCCCCCATATCAGCAGATCAGGTATCCGTTGTTCCACCTATCCATGGGCTTCAGGGACCTGTGGCGGTAATGTTCCCTGTGGATACGAGTATAGGCCTGTATTCAAAATTACCTTGAAAATCGCTTACATTCCCGCAGGCCCCTGCACCCCCGCACCCATTAATATTGTTTATTAATTAATAATGTTTGCTTATGGGGCAAAAATGTTCTTCCTTTTACAGGGCACTATAAGCATGCAAGCTTATTGCGACACACAGGCAGATTGCAGGCAGCCTGAATGCTTGAAAAGACTAGCTGCCTGCAGCCTGCCTGTGCATTGCTGTAAGTTTGCATGCTTATAGTGACCTGTAAAAGGAAGAACATTTTCATCCCAATAAGCAAATAAACAACATTAATGGGTGATTCCTTGTATTCCTTGTATCTATGCCATGGTTCCCGATTCCAGGGGGCCTGGAATGGATCTCCTGCTGATACAGGTACTGTACTCAAAATTAGCTTGAAAATCCCTCACAGCCAAAAAATAAGTGTTGTCTCTTTGAAAGGCAGGCAGGAGCTGACACCAACAGAGAGAACAGCAGAACAATCTCACGCTAAATCTCAGGGATGTATTTAGTAAATCAGCTGCACTATTTAAATTGTTGTTGTAAATTGTTTAAATCGTTGTTCTTCTCTCCCCCCCCCCTTTTTTTTTTGCTGACTGCATATAGTTGAATTTCTGCAAGTTAAGTGCACATAAGATGAGGGCTGACTGTACTCCAGTTGTACCCCTTTGTTAGAGACAAACAGTTCCCTCTGGTGCCTGTTCCTGGTAACTCACTATTCCTGGCTTGGTGCCAGATTTTGGGGGGATGTCTTGGCAATTTTCTTCTCCTAATACAGCATTTCTCAAACTGTGGGTCAGGACCCACTAGGTGAGTCGCAAGCCAATTTAAGGTGGTTCCCCATTCATTTCAACGTGTATTTTATTTTTAATTTATTAGACTTGATGCTACAATGGAATGTGACGGCATTTGTGGAAATGTTACAGTTCTGTTCTTTTAGCAGGCTATTATGGATACGCTTTTAACAATGAGAGTCACTGGAATTTACTTCTGAGTAAGTGTGGCTAGGATTGCAGCCTTTGGGATGTTTGGGGCACTTTTTTAGATCAACAACCGCTTGGGTGGGTTGGGAGAGTTCTTGTTTATTTTAAATAAATTTGTAAACTTATACTTATTGTAAGCTTTTAATTTACCTAGAGCACAATCCTAACCAACTTTCTGACACTGATATAGCTGTACCAGTGTGGCGTGCACTGCATCCTGCAGTGGGGAAGCAGTCAAGGAGGCCTATTCACGGCAAGGATATGTTTGTTACCTAACCTTGGGGCTGCATTGTGACTAGGTCAGTGCTGGAAAGTTGGGGCACAAGCCTAACCAGGTCTACTCAAAAGTAAGTCCTATTGTATTCAATGAGACTTACTCCCAGGAAAGTGAGGTTAGGATTGCAGCCATAGTTAGGATTGCACCCTTAATTAATTTATTTGATTTGATTTGGTCATATGGGGGCATTAAAAATGTTCCTGCTTTGATGACATCACTTCCAGGTTAATTACTTCCAGTGGGTCCCAACAGGTTGTCATTCTAAAAAGTGGGTCCTGGTGCTAGAAAATTTGACAGCTGCTGTTCTAATGTTTAGAACACCTTTCCAGGCAGCACTTTGAATGAATGGAGACTTCAGCTGGGCTGGCCCCGGATATGAAAGTCTTCTCCAAACTTTCTTGGAACCCTTTGGGCTGTCCCATGCCATCCTTCTATTTATTTTCCATGCAGGATGATGTGCAGTTGTTATTCATTTGTTGCAGAAGAAATTAACAAAGCTGATTAGTGGAACAGATCGCCAAGGAAGGTGGTAGATTCTTCCTCTTCTAGACAGGCAATTACTGGAATGCACTAGGAGGATTTCCTGCTATGGGCAGGGGTTTGGATGAGATAAGTGTGTGGGTCCCTTCCAACTCTGATTCATGCACTATCATAGCACTGAAATCCAGAGCTTGTTTCAAACAGAAGCAAAGTTATTCCCTCCCTTTTGAAATTCCCTGCTGCTTTCTCTCAAAGTATTTTTCTTATGTTACTATGAACCATATGCTGTCCTTCTGAATGGCTTGGCTACCATCAGTGAATACTGATTAATGAGCAATCAAGGACAGCTAAGGAATGTGGGTCACACACCACCTGCCCGGGTGAGGACAGCAGGAAACAGGTTTGCATTTCCAATCTGTCCAGGAAAAGGAGTCTTGAGTTTTGCAGCTAGCTGACAAGAAGCAGCCTTGTTCTGTTGCTGCTGGGGGAGTGATCTTCCTTTATAGACTAGGCCTGCCTGTCTCAGTCAAGGATGTCTCTTATGTATTTATAAATGCATGGATATTACACGAACACCAGTATCCTCTTCGCACACAAAAACGAACCCTGCATGTTGTGCTGAAGTACAGTGAATTAACTGTGCACAATTCCTGTCTGAGCAGAACGATCCAGCCTCAGCCTCTCTCTCTTCCCTAGAGAATATCCTGCTGCAGGTATGTGCTAGGATCCCTGCCAGGCAGCTGTATATGGACTTGTATATAAGTCCGTGAAGCTACCTACACACATGTGGAACCTGAATTCAATAGTCAAGGTTTAATAGACAATGCATTCTGGCACTGCATACAGTTCAGGGACACGGGGAGAGTGAAACAATATTTTTCTTGCTGGCTATGCATTCCAAGGCTGGAAGAAGAGAAATTTGGAAGGGGGGGGGAGTTCAGAACAGTGCTGCTTTTTCTCCTCACACATTACACTGGATGGAATATTGCGCTAGTGAAGTTAGAACAAGTCTAACACCAAGAATAAAATCCTTTTTTTAAGTCCATAAATCAGCCTGCACAGCCTCCAAATGCACAGCCACAACACACACACACACACACACACACACACACACAGTGCGAGAGAGAGAGAGAAAGAGAGAGAATGTGGTGGCACCATAGATAAGGACAGAATTGTGGTGTTGGTCTCCAGTTCTGTGACAGAAATGCACCAATAAAGGCTTGTGTTCTTTGTATAACCAGATTCTACATAGCCATCAGAATGGAATTGTGATATCCCTTCACTAGCGCACCCAAGGACATGTGTTTGAACTAACCATGTGGGTGGAGCTGACCTCATAGGTTTTCTTTCCCACAGTGCCCCAAGAACTTTCGCTGATTCTGTGGGAAAGATGCACACAATTGGTTTTGCTAGTGTGCCTGTGCTATTCCCACATGTATCCTGCAGCGCCGGGTTTCACCACTCAGAAGCAGCTCCTATGCTGAAGGGTGTGTGTATGTGAAGGGAGCCTCTGCAACCTGGGAAAATGCAATGAGCCCACAACAGGAGTGCAACTTCAATGAAGGCATGCAACAAAAACAGATACACTTTCTGCATGAAACACAGGCAGAAGGACCCCAATCATTGGATGTCAGACATTAGTTAGACATGGTACATGAACTGTAGTGTCCCATGGTTGAAGAAACTGATGTGCCTCAGGAGTTAAGGACAGTTGTTTTAGGGTTTAACTTTAATATCTAGATAAGAAATTGGCGGGGTTAAGAATATATTAAAATCACTGAAAAATTAATGGGCAATTTGAGTCATGGATGGTAGTAAGCGACCCCTCCAGTCTTTGGGGAGATGATGTTTAAAAAGGCATCAGTCACAATCCTACCAAAGTGAAGCCAGTTAAGCATATACTTAGCTTCCTCTCAGTGAAACGGGTGGAGATTTAAAATGCTTCATTTGAGCTGGATTGTTCCTGCAGTATTTTGCATTTGGCTGCCATCAAGTCAGCAGGGGAGGCAAGTTAATTATAAAATCCATTTCTCCCTTCTGTGCTGACACTCACTCAGTGAGGTCAGCCCACAAGCTCAGCTAGTAAAGACTGCCAAATGGTCCCCTTTCTTGCTTTTTCTCTTCTCGTATATCAAACTAATTTCTTAATGAGGCCAGCAAACTTCTTTGAAATGTTGCTTCTGCAGCTCAGATTCTGCTGCTGTCCAGACAAGACTGCAAGAGTTAAAAATGGAGCAGAAGAATTTCTTCTCTGCAAGAAGCAAAAGAAGAGAAAAATCCCAAAGCTCGCAGCAAGACAGTAATGCTAGAGTAATTTCACTGCTTGTGTCATATGACTGGGACCAAAGGATGGCTTACAAAATTCAAGGTCATTTGATCTTTCTAATTTGTGTTAAACTGTTATCAGCAGTTTGGGTGTACTGAATACTATATCCGTGTGAGCATCTCTTCAGAGGTCATGCATAGACAGATGTTTCTCTGCAAGGGACAAAGGACACCTGAGCTTATGGGTTGTGTGGACTGCAGAGAGACAGGGGAAGCCAGCCCAGTCTGGCCTGATAGAACACAAGGTAAATACTGTACATGAATGAGTACAGCGCATGGGGAGGGTGGAGAGTGAACTGCTACTGGCCTAATGAGGTAGGGACTGTATGGAAAGGAGGTCAAGAGGGCTACTCAAGCAGCGACTTATGAGCCAGTGCTGGATCATATGCTGAGAACAACATCAGTTTGAAAATCTGAATGGAGGAGAAGATGGCTGCTGTTTGCTTTGGAGCCATTAATCCTCTGGATAGCTCCACATTCTTACATGAAATTCAGTCCACATGTCAAAGGGGCTTACTTTCTAGGGAGTATGTTCAGGATTGCACTTCAAGCACGCATGGGCTATAATGCGAAACAGACTTACCTGGGAGCAAGATCCAAATAATTCAGTGGGTCTTCTGATTAAACATGCTCCGAGCGACACATCACTGCAATATGTTCCCAGGCAGTGGTATCGCTAGAGGGAGTGCAAAGCACTAAGTTTTGCAGGGAGCCTCACTGCAATGTGCAAGCAACCCCTTTGGAGCCATTCTGGGCAGCGGGAGCAAAATGGAGGTAAATACCTCCGTTTTGCTCCTCCATTCCGAATGGCTTTGAAGGAGGCAGGAGGGGCCACACACAGCGCAGTGAGGCTCCCTGCAAAACTTAGTGCTTTGCACCCCCTCTAGCTATACCACTGGCATGTTGTCGGTTTGACTGCACATGAGACAAGTGATAAAGGGAAGTGTGTGAGTGGACGGTGAAATTGTACCAAAGAACACCAGTCCATTTCTGCTGGATGGGATGCAGTGGGTTGTAGGGCTGTGGTGCGAGGCTGCCAAGGCCAGGCAATTCTGGGTAGGCAACAAATCTCATAAGAGGCACCATCCTTAGATTTGATTCAGGAGTAAATTCAAAATGGAAGAACGCTAAGACTGAGGTGGGGAAAGGGCCCCAGTAGCTTTCTTTGCCTCTGTTCTTACCTGAGGATTACTGACCATATAAGACACAGACAATGAATGCCATTGATAGGCCAAAGCAACTGAAGTTCATGTCTCATTGAATGCACCATTTCCAGGTTCCATTTAAACCACCTTCTCACCTGATGGCTGCCATTTGGGCATCTTTTGGTGCATCTCTTGTGACACAATCTGAATATTCTGGCCAAGTTTGATCACACTTGGAAAATCTTCAAGAAGTGGAACAAACAAGGAGGTGACAAGGAGGTGAAGGGCAATCAGCAATGCCTGAATTCTAAAGGAAAATCAACTGACCACAGGAAAATTTGGCATGCAAACTAGCCAAGACTGAGGAAAGGATGTGGCTGAAAGTCAGATTCTCATCTCTGTGCATAATCTGAACATTGGCTGTCAATCCATGACAGCAAGCCTAAAAGTATAGCTGGAGAAATAATTTGTGAGCTTATACAAGCCTTGTGTGATGTTCTGTTATGCCTAAATGTGACAAACAGGCACAGCCTGAAAGGGGAGAGGCGATGAATTTTGTAAGGCTGGAGCCAAACAACTCTTGTATGAGCCAGAAGTTAAATACTTCGCAGAGCCGGAGGGATTTGTCAGGGGCCAGCATGTCTCTGGTCCAGGAGCCGGGCTTGTGGCTTAGCATGGATTGCTACACACACAGTGCCTTTGTGAATTGCTTTTGTGTGGTATGTGACTTTGGGACGCTCTCTGTGGGTACCCCATTTAAAGGAGCTAATACATTGCAGACTAAGTAATGATGCTTTGCTCTTGGAGTAGCATGTTAGCATCATCACTTCCTACCTGCACATAGCAGGGACATCTTTCCACAGAAGATGCCCCCAGTTATGTTTATTGGAAGCATCTTAGAGGAACCATGAGGCAACACCACGTCTATAGTCCTTTGCTGGCAATCTGTTTATACTGCAGTAATTGGGCAGCTGTTACTCAGTGGGTCTTCAGGACCCTCAAGATAACAGAGCCCCACTTGCTGGATCAACAATGGCCCATGCCTATAGAGGGCCTATGGCAGTAGATCTCATGCCATGTTTTCTTATGGCATTGTAAAAAGCATGTCAGGTTGTGTGCTTTGGGACTGGAGGCCCCATTTGTGCCTCAGCAGCTCCAGGATACCCTGGTGGACACTGTGCAGGAGCAGGTGAGGTGGCAGAACAATACCTTTCAAAACTCCTCAAATGGATTGCCTGCAGCCATAATAGCAGGCGCATGATATACAGTTCTGCAGTTTTATGCTGCTAACAGACTCAAGTTATCTTTAGTTCAAAAGGTAAATGTGACTTGGCTGTTTCTTATCGCTGTTGTGCAGCAAAACGAAGGAGTGCCTCTGCATGTATTTTGGGCTCAGGCTTTCAGGGAGTGCATGCTCAGCTGGTGCACTTCTTCAAAAGGTAGTTGGCAGAACTATGAAAGAGTTGTTAAAAGGAGGAAGGTGGACAAGGATCACGGAGTCTGAACGGCAGCTATCAGTCAAAGCGAACATTTATCCTTCAAGGGTCAGTAGGCATCTTTCAGAAGCTGTTTTATTAGGTATCATATAACGATTGGGTTCAACAAGGAAATGACGGGTGCAAAAAAGAAATAGGTGAAGATCAGGGGAGGGAAGAGGTGGAGCCTAAGCAGATGTACTTGAATATACACTCCATGGTGTTCAATGGGCCTTTCTGGCAAGTGTTCTTAGGGTGAAGATCTGCACACTCTCCCTCCCACCATCTCTAGACTAGTTTTGTGAAGGTTTTTCTTTTTTTACATTTTTGTGGGGAAAGCAAGGTGGAAGTTGATCATCAACAAAAATGTGTCTCTTACCACAGTTAAAATGCGGCCAGTGTGCCTGATCCATGTGGGGAAGGGGAAGACCAATAGGTGCTCCAGTGCATGACTTGGTGGAATGTACATGTGTAATAAAAGTTGCATATCTCAGAGCACTTGTGAAATCCAGTGGCATAGCTACAGGGGGGTGGTGCTGAAAGTACAGCAGGTGCCACAACATGCTGTGTAAGTGCCCCCCCTCCCCATCAGAGCCATTCCGGGCAGTGATGGCAATGTGTGTTCTGGGCAGCGATGGCCTTCATGTTGCCATTGCTGCCCCGAGTGGCTCCAACAGTGAGTGGGAGGGACCACTTACACAGCGCATTGTGGCACCTGCAGTACTTACCGCCACACAGCCCCATAGCTATGCCGCTGGTGAAATCTTCCATCTATCTTGACCCTGTGGATTGAAACTCTTCCTCACAGCTGCTGCATACTTGATTTCCTTCTTCTTCCCATCAAGGTCAACAGCTTGCTTCTGCCAGAATCCTTGATCAGGGCCAGATGCAGAAAAGAAAAGGCCATGCTCAGATATCAAAGCATCCCTAACCTGACAGGGAGAAGACAGGAGACACACATCAACTTGATGGCTGGCCTTTATCACTCTTCCCCTCCCCCCAAATAGACACACCTTTGAATGGCAGCCTGCTGTGTTTTGCTTTAGTTTATTAGGCAGCTTTACTTTGGCCTTCTTGACCTCCATTTTCAAACTGCAGCCACCAAATGATTAATTGCCAATGCATTCCCCAAACATCAGCCAGGGACAGAGACACACTTCGACTTTCATTCTGCATTCCACAGATCAAAGCCAGGTTTGCCTCTCAAGGCTGAGATGTTTCTTTCATACCACCTCTGGGCTGGATGACAAGGCAAGGCTGTCATTTTTTTATTCCCACAGAATGCTGAGAATAAACATACTCACATATTATTCCTTTCGTTGTCATGGTTATTTCTTAAGTGCCTAAAAAGCAAGGTGCTGCACAACATGTAACACACATTTGGCAATGAAAAACCTCTGACTGCAGAGGTTATTGCTCTTGAAATAAACAGCTGAGGGGAAGAAAGGAAGACAAGGAAATGGGTACAAACTGCAAGAGCGGAGATGCCGGTTAGACGTCAGGAAGAAATTCTGGATGGTCAGAGCACTTCAGCAGTGGAACAGATTGCCAAGGGAGGTGGTGGATTCTCCCTAAGAAGAGAATCTATGGGCTATGTCAGATGCAAGGGAAGGCACCAGGATGCAGGTCTCTTGTTATCTGGTGTGCTCCCTGGGGCATTTGGTGGGCCACTGTGAGATACAGGAAGCTGGACTAGATGGGCCTATGGCCTGATCCAGTGGGGCTGTTCTTATGTTCTTATGAGAGCTCAGAATGCTTGTCTGTGTCCCAGATGCAGCTCCTTCATCTCAACGCTGATCATGCATTATTAGGTGAGTGTGTTTGTTTAAAACATTTATACCCTGTCTTTCCAAAAGCTCAGGGTGGCTTACAACACTTTATAAAATCAACCTAAAAATACAAAATTACACACAAATGAGTTTAAAAGCACACAATTAAAAAAACAAAAGCATATAAATTTACAAGACATACAGAGCCAGAGCGACAAATAAAAAATGACTTAATAAGAGCAGCAACATTTCAATGAGAACCCCTAAGGCAGGGATAGAAATTAAATAGCAACACAAGCAAAAAGTACTCAGGCAGCAAAAAAATAAAGGGCAAGCAGGATCCTTGATAAAAGAATCAAACCTGATGGAAGCAGCCAGGTATAGCCCACCCCTTCCCAACTCCAAAAGCCAGTGTGGAAAAAACAGTTTTTAGGACTCATTGGAAACTCTTCACCAAGTGGAAGATCTTAAATTTTTCAGTAATGAATTCCATAAAAGTGGCACCACAACTGAGAAAGCCCTGTTCCTTGCTGCTGCACCCTTGACTTCTGACTGATGGTGCTAAAAACCTGTCCTTGGATAGCTTTGGGGGAAGATGTTGGATGTGCCTTTTGAAAATGTTGCTAATCCACATACAGGTTTGTTAAACTTCTCCTGGCTTTAGGCAGCCCCCCCTAGTCCCTAGAGCAGCAATTTTAAACCTTTTTTTAAAAATCTCATGGCATGCAAAATTGTCACCATCCATTTTTTGACCATTGACAAGGCACATTGCACGGCTGGTGGGGGGCTCAAATCCCTCAATGGCCCTACACCAAACTCCTGCAGCACACATGTGGATCATTCATGGCACACCAATGTGCCACGGCACAGTGGTTAAAATTGCTACCCTAGATGTTCAATCTTTGCTTGGAGGATGGACAAATTCATGTGCATGGAAATCATGACTTAAGTTCACATGCACGCCAATGGCCAGAAAATACCTGTGCACTGGTGCACTGCCATCCCTGCACATCTGTTTGCTTGAACTCTATGACCTACATAACGAGCTATCAGGGTCTCTTGTTACTGACTATATTTGAATTGTAGCTATTCTAAAACATATACAACCAGATCCATTGTGAGATTAAACATTCTGTTCAGCATTCCTACATTTTTTACAAAGTAAATTTTTATGATAAATCCTTAATGTGCAGCAGACAAAAACTTTAGCAATGGGACAAAAATTTTAGCAATGTGTCTCAAGTGGGGGGGGGGGGTACGACACAGGAAACACACTCTGATAATTATGTTTAGTAAGAGACTGTCAGGGTGTTACAAGAACACAAAAATGCCACTATTTTCAGCCGTGGCATGTCAGAGAGAATGCGATGAGGCACTCATAACTAAACATCATCTCTTTCAGATTCTCATTATGCACCCTCATGACAGTATTTATGAGGCTGAGATCATCCCTCATGTTCACATCTCAGAGCGAATCCGTCTGTCAGTTTTGTCATTTGTGTTCTAAACATGGGCAAAATGTGTGTTTGGTGATCGACTTGTTCATTTGTGTAGAGGGCTTACATTTTGCCCTGCTTATGAATCTTCAAAAGAAATATTCCCACCATGACTTGAAGTATTCCATTACTTGGGAAATAAAGGGGATTGAGTTGTTGTCTTCCTCTGCCTAAGGACACTGGTGGGCTTTTTGTTCATGACAGCATTCCAACAGGTACGGTAGGCAGAAGAAAGTTTATTTTTTAAACTGGACATTTTCAGACAGCAGGCCTCTGATTTAAATCTGATTAGATGAGACAGATCATATGTTTCTCCATTGCAACCTGTTGTTTTCTATAGCAAAACATGCCCATTTACAGTAAACAGAAGAATGTCTGCAGTAAATTAAGTTCAGCATTTGGAAGCACAGATGGAATTGTTGGTGTCTGTCCCCAAAGGACTGCCTTCTGTAGTGAAAGCAAAGCTTTTTAGCTGCTGTGTTATTTTGAGAAATTCATTCATCACACACCATTGCTAATTTGCAACAAAGGAAACAATCAGCTATTCTAGTTCATTGGGAACCAAGCAAGGAGAGTAAGAGCCTTATTTTGCAATATGTTTTGGCTGCTGCTGGCATTTCATTTACAGATTTGGAACTTGCAGCAAGTGGGCTTTCCAAAAATGTGCATCGTGCTTTTCAAAATAACAAAAACACAATCCCTGCCCTGAGGAGCTTACAGTCTAAAAATTTTCAAGAGGGAGGCAAAAGATGGTGGAGAGGGCACAGGAAGCAGGCACTAGGGAAGAATATGCATGTTATGTACTAAGGTTTAGTCTGCAC
Organism: Tiliqua scincoides; assembly: GCF_035046505.1. Lineage (NCBI taxonomy): Eukaryota > Metazoa > Chordata > Lepidosauria > Squamata > Scincidae > Tiliqua > Tiliqua scincoides. Next base: position 17,876,224 of record NC_089825.1, read on the forward strand.
TTGGCAGTAAGTTCACAACAACTGTGCACGTCACCATACCCCATTGTTGGCATTACAGTACCAGGGGCTGCATTTTTTTCTGCTTATCAATCTTCAAAAGAAATATCAACACCATGAATGGTAATATTTTGCATTTTGTTACTTGGGAAATAGAAAGGATTGTGTAGTAAGGGATCCAACTGCAATTTTTCATTTTTAGCAATGCAGTAAAACAGCAGGTGGCGCTATAATATCCCATATGTGTTTTAAGTCCATAACTTAAGCAAAAATGGTTTCAGGAAAAGTTTTTCCATTCACATGCTTTTAAGGAGTCCTTTGTCCATTTCTGACCTTGCATTATATTTGTGTGCCTTGTGATTTAAATATAGTCTGTTTCTGCTTAATATATCCCAGATGATAGTTACATTGTTTGAATGTCAGCAACCAAAGTTCTTAAAACTGTAGATTTGGATGGCCTAAAGCAGTGGTTCTCACACATTTAGCACCAGGACCCACTTTTTAGAATGAGAATCTGTCAGGACCCACCAGACGTGATGTCATGGTCGGAAGTGACATCATCAAACAGGAAAATTTTGAACAATCCTAGGCTGCAATCCTACCCACACCTACCCAGGAGTATGTCCTATTTACTATCATTTTTAAAAGAATATACACAGTAGCCTGTTAAAAGTACAGGTCTGTAACATTTCCCCAAATATAGTCACAAACCATGGTAGAATAAAGTCTAATATATTAAAATTTAAAAATTGAAATGTTCGTGACCCACTTAGTGGGTCCCGACCCACAGTTTGAGAAACACTGGCCTAAAGATTTGAGGCTCACCCATGTGCAGCCAAATGTCCTATTTCCATAGTGGCATGAGAATGCATGCCCTTCTCCACCACATGCATAATGTAATGTGTGATGTGGACGCCTCAGTGTGGAAGCTCTTGCCTTGTAGTTTCATCTCCTGTTCTAGGTTTTGAGGAGTATAGTTGTGCAAAGGAAGCCTTAGTGCATATAGGCCTCCATGGGGAACACCTGGAGCTAGCTAGATTTTGAGGAGCCCTGCCAAAGCCCCCAGACCATACCCTGCCCACCTTCTGATCAATGACAGGACCTGGACAACTGTTTCCTGGCCAAATGTCCCAGTCATTGGGGTCCCTGGGCATTTGTGCCTGATTTTATTTTTTGAGACTCAGACATTTGCGTCCCAATATATGCATATTAGATGTATTTTTTTAATGCAAAGGTAGAGTGAGGGCTGGGATAAGAGGCTTAGGATATACAAGATGGGGCTTGTTGCCCATTTATCGTTTGTTTGTTGCCCACTTATAGTGGGGCGCAAATAACCAGGATGCAAAAAACTGGATGGGACAACAGTGACCAGGATGCATTTGACCAGGACACAATTATCCAAGACACAAATACCTTAGTACCCTTATAATCATACAGTGGCTCCTATCACTGCCACCCTTAGTAAGGGTAAAGGGGACAGCCTAACCAGGAGCACTCTCTGATGGGTGTGGACTCTCAGCCAGTGCCTGACTTGACTAACCTTTAATACCAGTTATGTCACATGTTCTATTAAGTCAAGGGTTGTGGAGTGTGGTGCACCTGATCTTCCACCACAGGAAGGGCATCACCGGTTGTCTCAGTTCACATGTGAATCAGACTTTACAGTTAAATCCATTCTCTTTCTAAAATATGTCTCCCTACTATTTACTTATAAAATCCCATGTTAATCCTGCCTTTCCCCTTTCAAAACAATGCTCACAGCAATGTGTGCGTCATATGAACACCTGAAGACAATAATCTGTCCCTTTCCCTGTGGGTGCGGGCCGCACTGGGTGACGGGGGAATGCGCTAAAATTGCAGCATTAGGAGCTAGCCTGTCATACCATACATCATTGAGTGCAGAATGGCCAGCGGAGTGCAATGCAAAAAACAGAATTGAAATCGCTCCTTTCCTTCAAAAGTTATGGCCAAAAAACCGGAAAGCAAAAATGCATGGAGCCCTATGGAAAGTGAAAGTGAGCCGCATCATGCGTTTACTCGCGAGTAGGAGTACTTGCCATAGTCCGTCAGAAAGGGCAGGCTAAGAGGAATCCACCCGAGGAGGTCCCTGCCTCCCTCCGAGTTGCGACTATTGAGCCAGAAAGAAGCAACGTGGCCATGTTTACTCCCGAGTAGGTGAACTTGCCTTAGTCCATCAGAAAGGGCAGGCAGAGAGGAGTCCAAGGACGTCAGTATGGTCCTGATCCAATGAATGCAGCCCCCGAAACACCTGAGAAGAAAGTCCCTCGCTCCCTCCCTCCTGCAGTCTATTGAGGTCTATGGAAAGCAAACTCAGCTGCGTGGTTGTGTTTACTCGCGAGTAGACAGGCGTGCCTTGTCTTTTGGTCAGGCCAGGCAAAGGGGAATGTGAGGCCACCAGAAGGGTCCCAATCCGATGGAACTGGAGCACAACAAATGTTCCAGAAGGCAGCCTCCCCCCCACTAAGAAGGACAAAGAAAAGAGGCTTCAGCTGGTAAGGGGAAAGTTTTCTATTTTGCACTTGCAAAGCCAAGTGGGTCCTTATCTTGATGTGCTTGAAACAGAAGAACTTTAAACTGGGCACTGGGGTGGGATGGAAATCTCACTTATTCTTTTTGGGGGCGGTGTTATTGCAGGCAGGCTACAGAGTAAGCTGCATTGACCACTAGGGGACTTACTTCTGAGTAGACATGCATAGGATTGGGGTCACAGGCTGCAATCCTATCCACACTTTCCTGAGAGTAAGCCCCATTGACCACAATAGGACTTACTGCAGAGTAGACTCACTTGGTGGAACAGGACTGGCTCCCCCTTATTTATTTCTTTTATTTTAATTTAATTATAATTATTTATTTTAATTTGCTTGATGATGTCACTTCTGGCCATGACATCACTTCCAATGGGTCCTGGACAAATTGTCATTCTAAAAAGTGGGTCCCAGAGCTAAAAGTTTGAGAACTGCTGCAATAAGGTGTTAGTAAGTTGACTCGGGGTGTGTGTGTGACTCTACAAGTTTTCAAAATCACTAAAATCAGAGTTTGGAGGAATAAGACCATCATGTTATATATCAATCAATGCATAATTTCATGCAGAATGCAATGAAACAAACCACATTGAAGTATCTATGTTCTATCAAAAGGTGCAGCCAAAAAACCAGTGGGGGTGAGGTGATGGTACATCATAATGCCCACCACCTAGGGCGTTGCCCCGCCCATTGCATGGGGTGACATGCAGGCCTCCCGCACCAGATGACAAGAATCCTAGTGACGCCACTGCTTTCCTGTATAGTTGACAGTTCCCTATGACTGTCATTTTTCTTCTAGATGGCCTATTGAGGCACAGATGCTGACAAATCCTAGACACTGAGTTCTGGAAGTGTAGCTGTAAACCACAGGAACTTTGTCCTGGAACATCCTTATAAAGTGGAATGGAAGAGCACTATGAACCCCTGCTAATTGGGTAAGAGGCACTTTTTCAAGTGGGTGCTCCTTTTTTAGCAGGGGGAGAGTAACTGGCCCACCTCACCCCAGCAGTGTCTGTTCTAGTGGCTGTCTGCTGGTGTTCTTTTGCATCTTTTTAGATTGTGAGCCCTTTTGGGACAGGGAGCCATTTAGTTATTTGATTTTTCTCTGTAAACCGCTTTGTGAACTTTTAGTTGAAAAGCGGTATATAAATACTGTTGTTAATTGTTAATAAGAGCACCATACATGCATACATGTTGCATGGACAGCCAAGCTGAGCAGACGCAGACAGTTGCCTTGCTCAGCATTGTGGACAGTGGGGAACTAGGGCAGACATTAGAGACTTACAACTGTTCCTTAGTATGTGAGTTTATTTATTTTCCAAACTCATTTAAAACTCTGGAACATGTATTTTGCACATTTATGTTTGAAGTGCTCTGAATTTCACTATCTTCACACTGACCAGTTTTCAAGTGAAAATGCAGGCTTAGCTCCTTCTTTCCTTGTATTTGGTGTCTTTATAAAAACAGCAGCATAGTACTGGGATTCTTAATAATTTAACAACATTAACCATAGTAATTAAGAATCTTTTTCTTGCAAATCCCTATAATTAAACACAATCATCTTCCTTACATTGTTCTCAATAATCCTTTAACAGGCTTTAGGAAGCTAATTAAATTACTAGTTGTTTTATGTTCTCTGTTTTAGAGATACAGAGATTGGAACAGGCAGAAATTCTGAATTCATTAGACACAATTATCTAGACTGGGGTGCCCAAACTTCTTAGCACCAGGACCCAATTTTTAGAAATGCCAATCTGTCGGGACCCACCAAAGTGATGCCATGGTCTGAAGTGACTTCATCGAGCAGGAAAATTTTTAATAATCCTAGGCTGCAATCCTACTCACACTTACCCAGCAGCAAATCCCGTTTACTATCATTGTTAAAAGCATATCCCTCTGGGATCTGAAGGCCTTAGGGATGGACCTCAACAAGTGGGAAACCCTGGCCTCTGAGCGGCCCGCTTGGAGGCAGGCTGTGCAGCATGGCCTTTCCCAGTTTGAAGAGACACTTTGCCAGCAGTCTGAGGCAAAGAGGCAAAGAAGGAAGGCCCATAGCCAGGGAGACAGACCAGGGACAGACTGCACTTGCTCCCGGTGTGGAAGGGATTGTCACTCCCGGATTGGCCTTTTCAGCCACACTAGACGCTGTGCCAGAACCACCTTTCAGAGCGCGATACCATAGTCTTTCGAGACTGAAGGTTGCCAATAATAAAAGCATATACATAGCATCCCGTTAAAAGTACAGATGTGTAACATTTCCCCAAATGCAGTCACATACCATGGTAACATCAAGTCTAATGTATTAAAAAATATTGAAATGAATGGGGGACCACTTGAAATTGGCTCACAGTTTGAGAAACAGTGATCTAGACTAGAGGTTTCCAAACTGTGGGTAGCAACCCCAAGTGTGCTGGGCCCAATGCGATGCTTCTGGTAATGCAAAAATATCTTATTGGGGAGCTCAGGAGGCCTCTTCCAGGTTATGCTGGGCCTGCAACCCCCTCTGTTGGCTTTCACAAGCCTCAGAATGGCCCACAGAAGTGACCGGAAGCAGCTTCCAGTTTGCAGATGCAACTTACTATTTCACCAGAAGTTACTTCCAATCACTTCCTTAAAGCATTCTGAGGTTCTCAAAGGCCAATAGGGTGGGTCACCAGTCCAGTGCAACCCAATAAGGCACTGCTGCACTACTGGGAGCATCACACTGCTGCCCACAAGGTGGGTAGCAGCACCGAAAGGTTTGGATCTAGTTTGAACTGATTTCAATTGAACACCGCTAGTGTTGTTTGGTCACTTATATCCACCAATTTGAGATCCTGCCATGTGGCTCCTGTATCTGGGGTAGCTGAAGCTGTACTGAAGCATGACTAGTGTAAACAAGAGTACAGTCTGTACAAATGCCCAAGTTCCAGCTCAGCAGTGTGCTGGTTTGCCTTGGGCGTGCCTTGCCTCACAATTTCACCAACCTCACAGGGCTGTGAACACTAAAAAATTATGTGTTGTACTTGGAAGCAGAATAGAATTCAAATATTTTTCACATACATGGGCCTGCCTATTCACTGTGTTTGGCACCAGAAACCTTGCTCCTATCCTGCAACCAGGGCTGGCCCATCAATCACGCTAACTGAAGGGGGTGCCTCAGTCAGTAGATTGGTGGGGGGGGGGCGCCCATCACTGTCCACTACCCCCTTCTGCTCCCCCTTCTGTGTCACACCCTAGATTGGAAAAGGAAGAGGGTGACAGAGGCGGAGAGGAAATGTGGAAGGAGGAGAGTACTGATCATCGGGGAGCAGGAAGGGCAATCAACAGGTAAGGGGGGCAGCATTTGGCATTCTGCCTCAGTGCCAGGAAGTTTGGGCTGTTAATGTAAGGGTGGTGGCTGGTTGGGACAGAGCTGCTTCAATTGGGGAACCCAGGTTATGGAAGTCCCTGCTTTGAGGGCCATATTGGCCCCCTCTTGAATGGTCTTCTGAGCTGTTAAAATATTTCTCTTTTGTTAAGCTTTCAGTTTGATTTGAATTTTGACCCCTGCTGCTGTGACAATATTTTAAATGGCCTTGGTTTTTAGCTCTTTTGTTCCTGCTGTTGCATTTATTATTTTATTATTTTAAATAAAGTTTTCCAGCATGTCTCGGGCTGAGAAGCACGATATAAAGATTTTAATAACATTAACTAATAGGGGAAAACATGCCAGTATGCTAGATTGTTTTGAGAGATACTACATCCAAAATGCCAAACAGGTATGAAGGGAGCATAGTTTCATGACCTGTGGTTTGAGGTCCAGCACCTCCTGCATTGGCTGTGGCAGAATCTGTGCTTCCTGTCATGGGTAATTTAGTCATCAGAGCCACATCTGCAGCTGAACTGCAATCCATGAAGATGGATGGGCCACTCCATCACCATCAAGCCAACGGCAGGGAGCTATAACTCTTATTCACACATATGGAGACTTAAAAGGAACAACTGGAGGCAATCAGCCATTTATCATCAGATGCACGCAATAATTCTTTGACTGTCAAGAAACTTGAATAGATGTAGAAAATGGATGCTCCTCTAGCCCTTGTTAACAGCTATCACCTTCAGAACTGAGGGATTCTCACACATGGGCCCTTCTGCAATTTTGGACAAAGGATGCTGCATAAATGATTTTAGATCTTCTAGGTTCTGGTATGTCCATAAAAGAGCATAGCTGTCATGTACTCATTGCAAAGAATTCCCAACATTTGGCAAGGCCGCCCCCCCCCCCGACTGTGCTATAAATGTTGCAAAGGTTAACAAGCTGAAAGGTAAAGGGAAGCTAGAGTTTGCTAAGCAGATGGAATGGAAACAAGCCACCACAATTTTTTTTGGCCGAGTCGGTATTTGGGCTCCTGTCCCCCCAGTCAAAACTCTTCTCTCGGTCTACTGGATTCCACCAACTTCAGTAGCATTGCTGGCAGGAAGTCATGCACGGTTTACTGGACTATTCAAGTGATTAAAAGCCACAAAGAGTCCACAGTTTCAAAAATAAATCCTGGTAATTCTACCAGAAGACATTATTCTTGGCCCAGTGTATAGTATAGAAGTATATATAGCAAAAGTGGAGGTTTTAAATGCATTTTGAAATTGGGCATGTGAGCATTAGCAACCAGTCTTTTCAACAACCCAGTCTTTTCAGTGCTGATGCCCCTGAAAATAGATTTAAAGATCTGGGACATGATCATGCCAAAAGGAAGCTGTTTTAAGTCCTATTAAGTTCTTCAGCAGGAGAGGCTGAAATACATGTTGAATTCATCTGTTGAAATCAAGGCGCTTAAAAGGGCTGAACTTTGGCTGCATCCCGTCCCTGCTGCTCAAGGGATATCAGATCAACCTGAGGCTTATTCAGATTTGAAGCCATGAAAGCTCTCGGAAGTCTCTAGTCAAACTCCTGCAATAATGGTGCATCTGATGATCATTCCAATTTAAATACACCTTCTAGAATTTTAATTACAACTCTCTTAACTGGGTTCATGTTTTACTCAAGCTTCAACTCCGATTAATTCATTTGGCTCTTTTAAAATTAAACAAACAGGACTTTCTGAATACATTGGATGGGCCAGGCTGAAAAGGTGAGACACGCCCTAGAGATTGTGGTTCCATCTCACCTAAGGAAGAACTTGGTTAAAATTACATTGGCCTAAATATTGCACCAGACTAGGGGTCCACATCTGAAACAACTTTCTGTCCCTTTTCAGACACTATTTTAAGGTATTTGTGCCAATCTACAGGAATTCTACATGGGGCCTACATAAGTGCAAATTCATCCCCTTCTCTAAATACTATCGCGATCTTTGTGACCTCTCAGAATCAGCCTCTTGATAATGCCTCCTGTGTACAACGCATGATCAGTAAGGGAATTCAGAGAGACAATCCCAACAGCTGCTTCTCAGTTGGGAAGTTCCTCTTTTTGGAGGTCTATCTGAGTTTGAATCACTCCAGAGGAAACATGTTGCTTATAGGTAGACATTTGGTGGTTGGGGATAGAGATAATTGTTTTATGGTTCACATTGGGTGGCACTTCCCAACTGCTACCACCAAGTGAGTGTTGGAACATGCAACAAAGCTGTATTGGTGCGGCTGTACCAGCAGGGAGCAGTTAGGCTAGCTAGACCAGTGATTTTCATCTCGCAGCACACTGACAAGGCACTAAAATGGTCAAGGCACATCATCAGGTTTTTGACAATTGACAAGGCACACCATGCTGCCAGTGTGGGGCTCACATCCACCACTGGCCCTGCTATTAAATGACCTTCTCCCAAATTCCTGTGGCACACCTGTGAACCGCTCACTGCACACCAATGTGCCACAGCACAGTGGTTGAAAATGGCTGAGTTAGACAGTGGCAGGGAATGAAAGCGTTCTCTCTTATCTATTCTCTAGTAATACATGGTTACCCCCAGTGTTATTCCTAAGCCTAATTTCCTTCTGCGCACTCTTCTCCTGATGAGAAGACATTAAGTTAGACAGCTTAGCGGGAGGATCAACTTCCATATTCCTACAAATATGCATAGGAAGAGAATGTATATCAGACTCACAGCATTTGGGTTCTGCAAGCATCCTTGAACAATAAGAGTAACTGTAATTGTTCACTTTTTTTTTCCCTTGGAGACTCTGTAGTAGATTTAATGTTAGTCGAGCAATGACAAAGTTCAGTCCAAAGACAGGAATGATGCAGAAAGACTAGCAATGGATATTTCAGGCCATAACATGGGAGAAGAGTGAGTGCCTGTTCCTTTCTCTAGAGGCTGCTTTGATTTTTCCACTAAATAATGCTGTCATTAAGACTGCTGGGTCTTTTTATTAAAAGATGAACATACAGTAGCTCATGAGCATGAAATCAAAGTGAAAGTCCCATTGACTTCAATGGGCTCTGTGTTAGCTATATTGCACGCACAGAGAGGCCATTGAAATGAAGGCTACATTTCCACTGACTTCACCAGACTTTCAGGGGCAGTCTGTGTCTGAAATTCCCCATTACGTAAGTCTGGGAATAATGAACTGCAAATAGTAAATGATGCATTGTGCATTGCAAAGAGCAATTTGTGCATTTTGAACTAGGAACTAAAATCTGGATGTGTAGAAATGTCCGGAGAAGGTTCCCTGGTTATATTTAAAAAAAAATTGTTTGATTGTCCTTGAAAATTCTCAGTTTTACCTTGGAAGAAACCCTGACATTCTCTTTGAATTTCATTTTCAATTCCAGTCCTAAAATGAACTACCTAACACTTGGGAAATATCCTTGTCAATAATTTAAAAAAAATAAATAGCCATTTATTTGTGAAACCTGGCTAATCAGAACTTAGTTTATAATCTTCTTCCAATAGAATTGGGTTAATCGTGCTAATTTGCATAATGTAATCAACTCAGGGTGACTCAACACAAATGAAGCCAGGACCCTGCCCCTTTAACCATTGTGTTGCTTGGTGACACTGGGTGATGATGTTTTGCCCAGGGTTGTTGCTATGGGCTAGAGGTTCTTTTGGGAACTAAGGAAGAAGCAAGTCTAGTCCAAGGCAGTCGTGAAAGAGCTTTATCTGACTAAAATACGAGAACATCAACTTACAGGAGCATCTCCAGGCATCCAGAGGCATCTCCAGACATAAAACTTACCATGTTTAACATAAAAGCATCAATTTACACTGGCCTCTCGAGCATTTTAAGGTGACCCCACAAGCAACACAACCTCTAGCATCCATCAGCAAGGTCTGGGAGCAAAGCAATGGCCAAATATCGGGTCATATAGGCTAGCTGTTTACTTGCACTGTTTTATCAGGAAGAAATAGATTTATTAGCTGGAAATATAAATAGACTAGACATACAAAGTGGCATATGTCCCAAGTTCTCATCATTAGGAGACATCAGACACATTTAGTGGATAATTGGCTAGGCTGATACCTTCAAGAGATGTTCCCATCATTATGGAGAGGGGCTATCAGGCTGGTGCAGCTCAATCAATACATAAAAAAGATAAACATAGCCTGGGGCTTTGGAGTGCGCACACATCTTAACGCCCCCTTCTCATAACATCAAGCAGGTACATCAGCTGAAGTCTTTGGTTTGAGTCCAGGACCCCTGCTGACCAGGCACCTGCACTGCTGACCACAAACAAATTTCTCAGCACAGATCTAAAGAAGTTGAAACAGGGAGACATGGGAGCAGCAGGCAGGAAAGGAAGCTGGAAGGGGATCAGACAACTAGATACATTATTGCTGCAATCCTATGCAATATGTGGATAAATGCAAGACAAACAACACCTTCAGTGGCTGTCCCAGATCTGACCTCTATACATCTATACCGGGTAAGATGGTGGAATGCCTCATCAAAGATAGGATCTCAAAACACATAGACGAACAGGCCTTGCTGAGGGAGAGTCAGCATGGCTTCTGTAAGGGTAAGTCTTGCCTCACAAACCTTATAGAATTCTTTGAAAAGGTCAACAGGCATGTGGATGCGGGAGAGCCCGTGGACATTATGTATCTGGACTTTCGGAGGGCGTTTGACACGGTCCCTCACCAAAGGCTGCTGAAAAAACTCCACAGTCAGGGAATTGGAGGACAGGTCCTCTCGTGGATTGAGAACTGGTTGGAGGCCAGGAAGCAGAGAGTGGGTGTCAATGGGCAGTTTTCACAGTGGAGAGAGGTGAGGAGCGGTGTGCCCCGGGGATCTGTCCTGGGACCGGTGCTTTTCAACCTCTTCATAAATGACCTGGAGACAGGGTTGAGCAGTGAAGTGGCTAAGTTTGCAGACGACACCAAACTTTTCCGAGTGGTAAAGACCAGAAGTGATTGTGAGGAGCTCCAGAAGGATCTCTCCAGACTGGCAGAATGGGCAGCAAAATGGCAGATGCGCTTCAATGTCAGTAAGTGTAAAGTCATGCACATTGGGGCAAAAAATCAAAACTTTAGATATAGGCTGATGGGTTCTGAGCTGTCTGTGACAGATCAGGAGAGAGATCTTGGGGTGGTGGTGGACAGGTCGATGAAAGTGTCGACCCAATGTGCGGCGGCAGTGAAGAAGGCCAATTCTATGCTTGGGATCATTAGGAAGGGTATTGAGAACAAAACGGTTAGTATTATAATGCCGTTGTACAAATCTATGGTAAGGCCACACCTGGAGTATTGTGTCCAGTTCTGGTCGCCGCATCTCAAAAAAGACATAGTGGAAATGGAAAAGGTGCAAAAGAGAGCGACTAAGATGATTACGGGGCTGGGGCACCTTCCTTATGAGGAAAGGCTACGGCGTTTGGGCCTCTTCAGCCTAGAGAAGAGACGCTTGAGGGGGGACATGATTGAGACATACAAAATTATGCAGGGGATGGACAGAGTGGATAGGGAGATGCTCTTTACACTCTCACATAATACCAGAACCAGGGGACATCCACTAAAATTGAGTGTTGGGCGGGTTAGGACAGACAAAAGAAAATATTTCTTTACTCAGCGCGTGGTCGGTCTGTGGAACTCCTTGCCACAGGATGTGGTGCTGGCGTCTAGCCTAGACGCCTTTAAAAGGGGATTGGACGAGTTTCTGGAGGAAAAATCCATTATGGGGTACAAGCCATGATGTGTATGCGCAACCTCCTGATTTTAGGAATGGGTTAAGTCAGAATGCCAGATGTAGGGGAGAGCACCAGGATGAGGTCTCTTGTTATCTGGTGTGCTCCCTGGGGCATTTGGTGGGCCGCTGTGAGATACAGGAAGCTGGACTAGATGGGCCTATGGCCTGATCCAGTGGGGCTGTTCTTATGTTCTTATGTTCTTATGACCTGGAAGCATTTTGAGCTGACCCAGAGGAATCAAGGGCTGTGGACAATTCAGGTGGGAACTCAGGAAGATGAGCAAGCTTGTTTCAGGGCCTAACTGATCCTTACACTCCTATGTACAATATATGTAGTGGATGGCATGCATACTTACTTGTATTTGGGCAGGAGGTCTGGTCTAGAGGGTAGAGCCTCCATTTGCCTGAAGATTAACATCCACAAGGTCGCCAGTTCGAGGCCACCGGCACCGTGCGACCTTGAAGCAGCTGGCAAGCTGCAGCTGAGCTGTTCCATCTGCTCGGAGCGTGGGAGGATGGAGGCCAGAATGTGAAACCAGATCGGAGTGTAACACCTTGAATGTAGTGGTTCTTGAAAGAAAGAACCTTCTTTCAATTTGTAAAAATCCCTGCGTGGATTTAATAAGCCTGCCTATGTAAACCGCCTTGAATAAGTCTTGAATAAAGACCAAGAAAGGCGGTATATAAATACTGTATATTATATATTATTATATTATTTGTGGCATTGAAGATACATGTTAAGAGCCTCAAAAATGTGGGGCTCACGCCTCCTGACTAATAGTGTAGCTAGAGGGAGTGCAAAGCACTAAGTTTTGCAGGCACCTGAATGCACCATGCAAGCGACTCCTCTCCCTCTCCTTCAAAGCCATTCCTAGCAGGGGGAGCAAAAAGGAGGTGAATGCCTCCATTTTGATCCCACTGCCTGGAATTGCTCCAAAGGGGAGGGGGCTGCTTGCATGGCGCTTTCAGGCTCCTGCAAAACTTAGTACTTTGCAACCCCCAGTAGTGCCAGTACTTAGTACTTTGCACCCTCCAGTAGTGCCACTGATCCTGACGAAAGTCAAGGGTGTCCTCTGCCATGCCCCTTTCCCTGCTTTGTAAGGTTCAGCATGTGCTCTCAGTGACATAAGGTACTGAGGAACAGAGCAAACAAAGGACTTTTTCATCCCTCTGCTCACTATGAACTTCATAAAGCTGCCAGCTCTGTCAAGGCATTATTTAAAGCTCTTGCCCCTCTGGGAAGCCTCTGTGAAGCCTTCAAAGGCATCACAGTCCTCTGTTTGAACTAGAGTTCATCAAGAGTCTCTCTCTTTAAAAAAAAAAAAATCACAATGGCAGATGCAGGATCAGAATCTCTTTTCAGTATCTAGCTTAACATTTTCTTTAGGGGCTAAAGTTTCACACGTGGCTGCCGAATGATCAGCACCATTATTTCAGTGTCATGTATGTATATGTGTGTGTGTGGCACTTTGCAAGGTAACCGAAGCACAAAACCAATTACACTTTGCAATTGTACAGTGACAAAGCTGGAATTGCCACACTCAACAAGGAGCTGCAGCCAATCCCATCACTGTGAAAGTGGTCCTTGCAAAAGATTTCAAGTGTTTGCCTTAAAATGTAATATGTGAAAAGGACATTTGAGTAGCCATGAGCAATGTCAGTTTCACACCTGTAAATGGGTATGGTAGTTACTTTTCTCATTACTGGAAGGTCTTGAGGAGGTGAAGGGCTTTCTCTGTAGGTTCACTCATATTTTAGAACAGGAGTGTCAAACTCATTTCACATGTTGGACCAAATAGTCATGATGCCTGCTGAGGGCCAGAAGTGATGTCATTAAGCAAGTCATGACCAGAAATAAACACTTTGTTCTCATGTAGGAACTCATTCGCTGCAAATGACAGAAAAGAAAATACACAAACTAAATTGTCACATTGATTTCAGTGCTGCTTAGTCATGACAGGCAGCCCAATCCTGAGCTCCCATGGCACGCAGCTTCAGTGGCACCGAAAACAGCTGCCACTAGATCCTGCGCACCATGGGTTACCACGGGCGGCACCTCGGGAGAAGGGGGCTTTTGTAAGGGTAAGGGAAGTAGCCCCTCAATGGTAAAGGCGTTTGTGTAGGGTGCCGAGCCCCACATGAACCGTTCAGGATTGGGCTCTAATTTAGGATACAGTCCAGGGAAATGTAGATTTCATTATGTATTCAATGTTTTTAAATTTTGGTAAGCCGCCTCAGGCCATTTGGAGAAGCAAGATAGAAATACGGTATATACAGACAAAAGTGATAGGCACCATGCAGATGAGATGCTGTATAAATGACAAGCAAGTTGCAACTTTGTAAGCACTGTACAAAACCATGGGCTCATCTCCTTGGATTCTGGGTTTGGAGTAAGGCAAAGCAAAACAGCCATGGCATCTAAGCATTTCATAGAAAGGATCTCTTCATTGCAGCACAAATGCCCTGTGCCCTCCCTAGTCAACCAAACTCTGTGCAGCATCTTTGCAGCAACTCAGGTCACTGCTGCCTCTGCACTGACCCCTGAGCAAGAGCCATTTTGTATGACCCAGGCAAAGGTCGACTGAGTCCTTACGCAATCCTGCCGTGAAGCAAAACACATGTCTAGTACCTCAATTGTTCACTCAGGTTGCCTTTTGGAACACATCCAGGCAAGTTGATGAAAGTACAAATCCACACTGCCCACAGACCAGTGACTTGAGCATGCAAAGCAGAGGGTAAACTTGATATCTTCAATCTAACAGGGATAATATTGCAGGAACACTTGACCACTGTGCATGGTTCCAAACAGCAGCTGTGTATTTAACCCATTTTTTACCCAGCCCACAGTTGCACACATTTGGTCCCTTTTGCATATATGCAGCGTTGGGCAGAAATGGCATAATGCGCCAGAACAGCATCTGTTCTTGAAGAACAGTTGCGAGAGACCAGAACCCTAAGATCAGTAGTTGGAAAGGTTGGGCACTGGCTGAGAATTCATGTGCATCATAGGGCCCACCAGCCAGGCCAACCCCTGAATCTTCAGAACCTGTGGTGGCAGTCACATCCAATACAACACTGGGGGCAGGCAGGAGAGATCATGGCAGGCGCAGTGCAGGACTCGGCCCCAGGGCTTCCAACCCCAACACTGCTTAAGATCAAATTTATTGAAACTAATAATAATAATAATAATTTTAATAATAATAATAATAATAATAATAATAATAATAATAGTCTTGAAGGTGTCTGAATAGAAACATTTAGCCAAACTAAATGAAACAATAATATAGCATTCCATCTCCACTATGGGATCAAGTAGCCAGATGGAGGGCATGAGAGAAGCCCCAGCATGAGCAAGCCCCTGCAGGTTGGAATGCTCTGCCCCCCCCCCATTGAACTGCTTTTAAAAAGGGCCAGAATGATAAGCTGTATACTTGCTCTGTTCAAAAAAGGAATTGAATATTAGCTTATCTGAACAACATGTGAGAGGATCTGGCCTGCTGTCAGGAAACTTATTAACCTCATGGAAAGTAAATAAACCAGCAGAGAAAAGGATGGGTGGATTTCATCCTTTTTCCTGGCAGTTGAAAAGGAGCCCTGGTGTTTTTCAGCGTGAACAAGTAGATCTGATTTTTAAAGGGGAAACCAATGCAAAGAAAGAATGCAGTCACTGAGGTGTAATGTTTCAATATGCAGCATTGCTGTAAGGCAGGGGTCTCCAAACCCTGGCCCGGGGACCAGAATGCAGCCCGCAGAGACCCAGTCCGCAGCCAGCCTCTGGCCCCCTGAGAGCCTGAGAACCAGAGTTGTGTTTGTGGGGTGGGGGAATGGGGGTCCATTTAAGTGTGTGCTTTTTTTCTTGGGCTGTGTTGATGTTTGGAGAAATCCTGGACATTTGAGTCCATTAATTCATTTATTCATTCATTCATCTAAGTTCCATCTCTAATGTATTTATTTAAATTTTATATGTGTATTTAATTTTTTTCCTGGCACGCAACACTGCCAGATATTTGATGTGGCCCTTCGGTCAAAAAGTTTAGAGACCCCTGCTGTAAGGGATAGAATATTATGGTCTTCATGTTAGGGTTTAGCGCAGGGGTGCTCACACTTTTTTGGCTGGAGAGCTACTTTGAAACCCAGCAAGGCCCGGAGATCTACCAGAGTTTTTTTACAATGTTCGCACCATCATAACATATAACATTTATGTGTACAATGTATATTGGTGTACCTTGCATAACCACATGAGCCAATATTGCACAACACAACATAATTAACTATAAACATTTTTTTGTAATTACTTGAGTTTACTTTGATGACTTGCACTGAAGTGAATCAGTCAAGGATGCATAGTCTGGATAGTAGCTGCTGACAGCCAGCCTCAAGCACACTTCCAAATGTTCATCAGTCATGGTGGAACTTGGACTTAATGATCTTCATGTAGGAAAAGGCTGACTGACATAAATAAGTGGAGCCCTTCCTGCCTCAGGTGCTCTTATATCCCTGAGGGCCCTATTGCCTTCAAGTGGCTGCAGCTGTGCAGCACACTCTGCTGGATGCCCAGGCCTTACCCTTAAAGGAGCCACTGCTGACACCACATCTACCTCCTCACCAGATCTTCCTCGATTCCAATACAAGTGTGGGGGGGAGCAGATCTCTATACAGACCAGTGCAAAAACAGGGGAAAGGTGTGGGGGAGGGAAGATCTCTATATAGACATCACAGCAAGACCAGCGCAAAACCCCTTGCACACAGAACCAACAGATGGAAGTTGGGGGGGGGGCGATCTCCATACATACCAGTGCAAAAACAGGGGAAAGGTAAGTCAGCTCCAGTAGAGTCAACGGGGCTCACTCCCAGGGATGCGTGGACAGGAGCTCACTCCCAGGGGTGCGTCACTCCCAGGACGGGGCTCACTCCCAGGCATGTGAACTTTTAGTTGAAAAGCGGTATATAAATACTTATAAAAACAACAACAACAACCACCGAGCAGCAGCTGGGCTCACACTAGCAGGCAGGCTGTAGCTTTCCCTTGGGGTCTGCACAGTGTATTTGCCAGTGGAACAGCTCTCTGTGGGGGGCAAGGTGAAATATAGCATAGCAGAGACTTGCCAACAGCGTCAATCACACGTGTTCTTGGGACAGAAATGCATACTCGGTGTTTATGAAGGAGGGTGGTGTCACCAGAGTGTACATGGAGTGGTGCCCTGTTGGGCAGTGAGAACATGGTGGCTTGGAATATTACTTTCCCAGCTCCTGGGGGTTGCAGTGGAACTCTGGGGAGAAGCACTGTTCAGCCCCCCCCCCCCGGCAATGGTGCAGTCCTGAAAAGCAAAAGGGATTCAGATGAGTGTTTGGTCAGCATTAGCAATGGTTGGACTCCTTGGCATTCACAAATGGGAGCAGATACTACCTGCACCTAGCTGTTGCAAAAGGAAGGGATGGATAGGCAGCAAGTTGATAGCAGAGACACAGTTTGGTGTCATCTGCAAACACAGCATTCTTATACTATGTATACCCAATTAAAACTGATCCACTCTTCTTTAAAGCTGAATCTTAAAAACAGTTGAAAGATTAAAGATTTATGGTGGTTTGGAAACTTCCCAAGCTCTGAGCGTGACAGAAGGAAGTTGTGAGGGAGTTGGGAGTTGTAGCTATAGAGAATACCTCTTTCCAGTTTGATATAGGGCTGTACAATCAGCTGTCAAGTTCTGGTGACTTACTTCTTCTGCCCCCTCACCTTTGCAAGCTGGGTAAACTGACCTCTGTGCTTTGACCTGAATATTCTTTCAATACTCCAAAAGCCAATTGCTGTCCACCAGGCCCTAGAAAGCTTCAGATTCTCAGTACTTTCTCCCCAATTTGAGGAACTTGGTTCTGCTGGGTGGTTATACAGTTTCTGCTCCCTTTCCCTGACAATTGCTGCCTAACATCGCTGCCTAGATGTGACTTTGTTCCTGCCTCTGGCCATCTTAAGCCTTGTCCACTGCTCTGTAACTTCACCCTTACCAGCTCTGAACCATGACCCTGTGTCTAGCCTGCTTGAACTAACAGCTAACTTCCTTGGGTACTGGGAGTGGAGCCTAATCTTTGCTGGGATCTGATAAACATTGTGATGGGATATGGGAGAAGACAGTATCTAAGAGTGCAATCCAGAGTGTTCACTGGGCCACAGCAAGGCCGAGGACTGTTGCAAATGTGCTATAAGGCACATCTGTGATGACTCAGGGGTCGGGCAGGCTGGTGCAAGGGTGCACGCTGGCCTCTCTGCACCAGGTCCTGGCCAGCAACAGGTAAGGTTGCACTGACCTGGAGAGGATGGTGCAGAAAGTTGTGGGGGGGAGGGCAGAACAGGGGTGTTCCAGGGTGGGGGAGGGCAGGCGTCAGGCAGGCAGACAGACTGGGCCCAGGAGGGGACAGCATCAGGCTCTTAGCAATTTAGCTAGCACAGATCTGAGTAGCCCCACTGAGGTGACTGCTGTGCAACATGGAGTAAGGGGAAATAAATCTCTGTACTCCTAGTTGTGCTGGATCCACCTCCTACCCTACACTGGATACAGCACATGCCAGGATAGAATTGGACTGTAAGGCATGAGGGGTTCAGGCCACATAGGGCTTACATGTCAAGATCTTGAATTGTACCCAGAAAACTATGGGATTACTACAGTCACTTAAAGCCCCACTGCTGTGGTTCCCTTTCATTTGGGCTCCCCACCATCCCCCACACACTGGTTTTAAAACAGGTTAAACTATATGGGTGACCCACTCACAGAATCACTAGTGTATGGTCTAATTTGGCCATGAGACAAGAAAATGAGTGCAGCAGTTGGCCTAGAGAAAAGAGAGTGCTTGTCTAAGGAGCAGCTGTTATTATTTGACCCCAACTTTGGAGAACAAGTCCCTGATGTCCCATGTACTGCACTGTCATGGCTATGTTTGGCCACAGCTGCTTAATTGGTTATTATGCATCTCCATGCATCAACATTTCTTTTGAATTTTTGCTTCCAAGACTAAGCATAGCAGACTTTGTGACTTCTCTTAGAATCAGGTGAGCTGGTTGCTAGCCTTGCAGATAGGACTGGGGCAAACATGGGGATTGGCTGTGAAGCAACAGAAGCAAAGATATCTCACCTAACTTTCCTTGTCCTCTGTACAGGTTCTAAGGAAAAGCTGCATTAGGGGGGCTCACTCTCAGGTTCTCAAGCTATAATGTTCTCTTTTAGATTGTAACTCTTCTGCACAGCAGCAATGCCAACCAAGAGAAGACTTGCAGAAGCATCGGGCATTATTATATAAGTTTTTTACAAGATAAAAATATTTCTTAGACAGATATGATGCAGATTTAAGGTATGCTTAGGGCTGAGAGTTGAAATGTCAGCTTTTGTTAATGTAGAACAGACAGAGATTTATGGTCATTTATTCTCCACAGGGTATGTGTAATAGGAAGGAAAATGAAGGTGGAGTGGGACAGAGATGTTGACAGACTGAAGGAAGTGGAAGAACATCTGTGATCACGTTAAAATAGCAGCTGATATTGCAGCGCACAGGATATTTTCACAGAGGCTATGGCAGGTGCTTGCTTTGAAACACTGTCCCAAAGCAACCTCAGCAAGTATCACGGGACACTGCAAGAAGAGGCTGGCTGCTTTGACTTTGCTGTGTTTTTAGATTTTTGACAGACTAGTGTAGTTATGATTACACTGTTAAGATTTGATCTTGCACCCTGCCTTGAATTCCTTTTTAAAGGCAGAAATGTAGTGTGAAATGTACTTAAAAATATATTATTGTATGAATGAATGTACACATTTAAATAATTAGACTTATGGAGCTGTTTGATCAAGGAAGCGTCTGTCATGGTTGTGGATTAGGCTTCCGTGTTTTAGCTGTTTTTGTACTAGACAAAGGATCCAAATCCATCAGTGCCTTGTCTTTGTACTCAAAGCCCTCTATGGCCTTATGCAGAACCAGCCCAAGGCAGCCATGCCAAATGCCCCTCCCCCCGCTTATCTGATGGCGTGCCAGTTGCCACCTCTGCCACTCCTCTTGCTCCTCCCAGTGTCTGATTCAAAAAGGAAAAGGGGAATGGAGCTAAAGAGGAAGTATGGAGGACAGGAGAATGGTGGGCTGTGGAGCCTTTCCGTCACTCCTCTCTCCTCCACATTTACTCTGTCCTTCTACAGTATTTCCCTCTTTCTTTGTGAATCAAGGACTGGGGGACAGGAGTGACAGAGGCAGGCGCCCCTATCAACCTGCTGCCTACTATAACTCAGCACATGAAACAGAAAGAATCTCATATGTTTCTACCATTTCTCCCATTCTGCTGCTTCTCTTTTGTCAATTTCTAGACTGTAAGCCATTTGGGGCTTTTTAATTTAAAATTCTGTGTATCGTATTATGTGTACTAATGGCACGACATAAGTATAGGCATACTGCACATACATCATCACAGGCCGCCGAGGACTCTGAATTGTGACATGAAAAGCCACCTCTCTTGTTGGCATTCTTCAGTCTCTGAAGACTATGGTATCGCGCTCTGAATAGTGTTCTGGAACACAGTGTCCTCTCCAGTGCGCGAAGCCTGGGTAAAGTAGATTTGGAGGATAGACTGTTTCCCATGCAGCAAATCTCCCCTCTCCACGTCGCTGAAATGGTCCAATGGAAAGGCAGAAGCCAATACGGTTGGTTCCAGCGGCGTTGCAGAAGTTGCCAGAACATGACTGTGTTCAGCCATGAACTGTTTCAGGGACTCCGGCTCCGGATTTTGCCTCGAAAAAATAGGTGAAAAGCCACCATTGGAATCCATAAAGCAACAATTTTCAGACTCCAACGCAAACAATAGCACTTTCCATAAAGTTAGTATTTTATCCAAGATGCTCTTTTAGGAATTTCTGTTGCTTGTAATGAGATTATAGTCACGGCTTCCAATTGGCTGGGAGCCCTGACACTTGTTGCTGCCAGCAAGTTGAAAACTACCTTACTCTCATCTGTGCAAATCCATGGGACCCTGTTTTGACTCTTCCATGCATGTTCCTGCTGTGAAATGTTTTTCATTAACACAAAACATTTCCTGCACACGTCAGTGCAACTATGATACCTGACCTCGCCCCAGAAACTGATGCCACGTTTTCATTGCCTCTGACCCAGTTCAGGCATCAGCCTTCTTCCCAAGTGGGCTAACTCTTGTCTTGGCAATGGACAATATGCGACAGTGTTGAAGGATCTCTCCAATTGTATCAATTACTTGTTTGAAATTCCTTTGTCTACCTCCTGTGGATGAGTGAAAGGTATCTTGTTTGTCTCTGTATTTTGCATATGCATCAACACAGTCACTTCGTTTTTTTACAGCATGCTGCCCAATGCCTTCATGTGGCTTTGAACAGAACTAAACAAACCACAGGGCATCATGGGGATGGAGCCTTAGATCAATAATAATTTAAATGGTTTGTATGCAGAAGGTCACGGATTCAATGCCAGTCCTTTCTATGTAGCTAAGGGAAAGACCACTGTCTCAATCCATGGTGAGACAATCTTGCTGGTGCCTGAGGTAGTGTGCCAAATACTGCCTGTCCCCTTACTTGGTAACATGCTAGTCTGTCCTCCCCCCACTCCCTGACTGGAAAAGGAATCAGGGGATGTAGAATGTCTCTGATGCTCTAGCTAGCCCAGTTGTTCCCAAACTATGGTTTGGGACCCACTGGTAGGTCGCAACCCAATTTTTGGTGGGTCACAGAGCAGAGTCTTCAATAAAAACATGAGTGAGGGAAAGATCAGATAACTACCTCAAGCCCTGAGGCTATTCAAAAATCAGATAGCTGCTAATTGCCCTGCAAAGAGCTCAGCTCCTGCAGTTAGCAAGCCTGTGTGAATAAAGGGAGATAAGTGTCTGAGCATCCTTTTTCTACTTATTATTCTGCTTATTATTAATTGTAAATAAAACTATTAATTTCTTTCTAGATTTTTAAAAGTCTCATAAACCTAGGTTGGTCTCGATAGTTTCATTTTAAAAAGTGTGTCCCCGTGCTAAAAAGTTTGGGAATGACTGCTCTAGCCCAATACGTTTCTCATTTCCTCTATTGCTGCATTCCCTTTTCCAACCCAGGGAGTGGGGGGAGGAGGAATAGTGTTGTGTGGGCACATTGAGGCATTCACCTCCCTCCAGTCTGCAGCCTGAGGTGACCACTTCTATTGATTTCATGAATGGGCTGGCCTTGTTCAGTACTGAACTTGATGGACCAACAATCTGATCCAGTATAAAGCAGCTTCCTACGTTTACAAGTACTGACTAGTCCGATCCCTTGCACAAAGACATGACCAACTCCCACATACTCCAAGAAGGCAGAGTGCTGGGATGCTAGTTTACGGTAGCATGAGTTCTCCCTAAGCAAAAATCTCCTTTCCCAGATGAATGAAGAAATCAGAGGAATTGCACACAGTGAGTTTAAAAACAAGTGAAAGTCTGAACTAGGGAAAATGCAAAGAACACATGGTTATTGCTGTGGAATATAAATACAATTTTGATACCTAATCTGCATTTCCTGGAGCATCAGCATATGAATGCATGATGCTCAAAAGACTCATGCAGGGAAGCCAGGTGGGACTTTCGAAGCCCCAAGGGATTCTCAATGCTAGAGACAAAGGCAGGTGCAGATAAAGGACTTTGTTTTCCTACCCAAAGGCAGAGTGAGAGTCAAGGTGATATGTGAAATCTGAGCAGGCAGTTGGTAATGCCTGGGAAAATCCTTGTAGCCAAATTTGAGATCAAAAGCTTTGCAAATATGAAGTGCTGTGTTATTTATCCTTATCTATCAAGATCTGCAGAAACTGTAGCTGATTTGCAAAGGCTGCTGTATAGCAACCTGATTTGCAAAGATTGTTTCCTCTTCTACATACTGTACTTTTGTTTCTCAGAATAATTCCTTAGAATAATGGAATACTTCATTTCTACAGCACTTACTTCTAGACAAGTATATTTAGAACTGAAACCCTGGCTTCTAGATCTATTAAATATTCCAAGATGCCAATGGGAAAGAAGCAGCAGAACACTATATAAGCAAACTTGGGGCTAAAAATATACATGGAGCATTACATAGAATGAAAAGTTAGAACCCTGCCCTGATCAAAACAAAGTGTGTTGTGGATGTAGCCAAATTCTGTTGCTATGTGGTTTTAAACTCTGGTTTTAAGATTTTAGATAAATAGGTGTATGGCTTATGTGCTGATCAACCTAATAAACTTGCTTGAACTTGATTGTTATGATTTTTAATTGGTTGGTTGGTTGGCAACCTTCAGTCTCGAAAGACTATGGTATAAGCCTACAGCACCCGGTATTTCCAGGCAATCTCCCATCCAAGTACTAACCAGGCCTGACCCTGCTTAGCTTCTAAGATCAGACAAGATCAGGCATGTACAGGGTAACAGTTGAATAAACAATATTGTGAGATTTTCAGAATTTGTCATTAGAGACCCCATCTGAATCCACTGATCTTAGAATGCTAGCAATAATAATCTAATGCAGTGTTTCTCAAAATGTGCGTCGGAACCCACTAGGTGGGTCGTGAGCCAATTTCAGGTGGGTCCTCATTCATTTCAGTATTTTATTTTTAATATATTAAATTTGACACTACCATGGTAGGTGACTGCATTTGGGGAAATGTTACAGATCTGTACTTTAACAGGCTACTCTGTATTTGCTTTTAACAATGATAGTGAACGGGACTTACTCCTGGGTAAGCATGGATAGGATTGCAGCCTAGGATTGCTAAAAATTTTCCTGCTTGATGATGTCACTTCCAGTCATGACATCACTTCCAGTGGGTTCTGACATCATTTTAAAAAGTGGATCCCAGTGCTAAATCTGGCAGGAGGTCTGGTCTAGAAGGTAGAGCCTCTGTTTGCCTGAAGATAACATCCAAAGGTCGCCAGTTTGAGGCCACCGGCACCGTGAACAGCGAGACCTTGAAGCAGCTGACAAGCCCAGCCGAGTTATGCCGAGTTATTCCACCTGCTCTTTGGCCGCTGTCAGCCTGTGTGGGAGGAAAATGGAGCCCAGAACGTGATACCAGATCATAAAAGATCCATCTGAAATGTTGTGGTTCTTGAAAGACAGAACTTTCTTCAATTGTAAAAATCCCTATTGGGATTTAGTATAGCTTGCCTATGTAAACCGCCTTGAATTAAAGTCTGAGGAGAAATCTGACGACCAAGAAAGGCGGTATATAAATACCTGTATTATTATTATTGTTAGTGTGAGAAGCACTGATCTAATGTGCTATGTACCTATGTGAATAGGACAATAATATGGTCCTGAATTCTGGCACATTAAAAAAAACTTGCTGGTTTACCACCTCAGACAATTTGAGAAGAATTGCTGTACGGTACATGAGGAAATAGGGAATAAGTTGTAGGGGCAAAAGCTTCATAGCAAAAGAGGGTCTGGAAGAAAGTGAGCATTCCTACACGTGTTCTGGGGAGGCAGTTCCAATCATAACGTTTACTGCTTTATGATCAAGTAACAGTAATTTAAAACAGTTAATTTAGATTTTCTCTTAGTTCAGTACTCATGATAGTTAGTTCCATGAAAATACAAATTCTTCCTTATTTATTTCCCACCATGACAGATAGTCGAGAATAAATGATAAAAGCAAACTAGCTTCAGGCTTATCAGGCTGTGTTTGTCTGAAAAATCCGCTACTAAGCATGATTCCCTTAAACAAAAATGAATGACTAAATAATTTTGTTCTCTGAATTTCAACCTTAAAATCCTGTAGGACCCAATTAATTTTTATATGCCTACTTTCAAAGTCTGTCTCCAGGAACACATTTGCTATTTTTATGGGATAACAACTCTAGTAGTTTCTTGCAAGTCAACACTCTTAGCTTTTTGGAAACTAGATATACCTCAATATTTAATGAAGGGGTTGCAACTAGGGATGCATCTAATGAGCAGTCCTGCTCATGGTTTTGTTCCCTTAAAGAGACACTGACAAACTGATTCTGACTGGAGGAGTTCCAAATACCACAGAGTTCTCCTAATTTCTTTCCAAAGGTATGTATTTTTTTTTCTTTCTGTTGATAACTTGAACAGCCTTCCTTGCAAGCAAAAGAAGCAGATCCAAGGAACTACCATCCAATATTTTCAATCTTTGACCTTTTCCCACTTAAGCACATTCCAAACACCAACTTTTAGAGAAGGTAGATAACACCAATACCTCCAACACAGCACAGTGTCTGTAGCAAGGCATTCCTTGGCTGGTCAGCTTCTCAGGCATCATTTGCTCTATTCGCTATTCAATTTCTTTTTGTATTTGGCTAGCTCCAACATTCAGATAACCCAAGGGCCAAATCCAAACCCTGGTTTGAGCTGGCGCAGTCCTCCTTGCAAGTGTCACAAACGTGCCATAAGGCATGTTTGTGCTTACTTGGGACCTGGTTGGACTGTGATGGAGGCCTGCATGGCTTGGCCAGGCTGAATCCTGACCCTGCACTGGGCAGCACAGGTAAGTGTAAGCCAGGTAGCACGGGGCATGAAAGAGGGTGTCAGAAGGGTGCTGTGGAGCCGGGGAAAGGGTTTTCTGGGCAGGAGGAGGCTGGAACGGGGGAAGGATCTGGCCCAGGAGCAGGTAGGATTGGTAATGTTATTGGATGCCATATCTTAACCCCTGCTCCTGCACCAGGCAGCCCTGCAAGTGCTTCCCAGATATACACCAGCAGTATAGCTAAGTGCAGATCCAAGAAGCCCTACAGAAACAGCTGGAGCTTTACTTGGAGTAAGGAGAAAAATATCTCTTTACCCCAAGGTGACCTCCAGCCACCTCCTAAGCTGTGTAGGATACAGCATAGGTCATGTGGCCTGGCTGTAGTGGTGCAGGTTAGGGTTGTGGTATTGGTTTTCTTTGCTGAATGGCAGTTGTGGGGGGGGGGGAGAACCACCTGACCTGGACAGAAACCATGACATGGCAGCTTACAACTTACTTCCTTGCAGTTTTCCCATCCTTCAGCCTCTCCCTTCAGCCTGGGAGATGGGCTAGAGATGTTCATCTGCCTTTCTGATCGGAGGGGTCAAGACCACCTGAGCCTCTATACCTGACTTCCAACCTGGACAGAAGGGTTAGAATGCCCAGTGGACTGGCACATGCCATTCTCAGTTGATAAGTTGACTTGCACCTTTTGTTTCTTTGTTGCCAGACAAAGAAGATGAACAATAAACAAAATCACCAGTAGAGAGTGACCATGTGGCCACCCTTGATAGTGGAGGGCCTAGAGTAGGTGCTCTCTGCCACTGCATCCACATCTCCCTTCACAGCTGCAGGGCAAAGAAACAGGAGGGTTTTCCAGGTGGTGAATGGTGAATTTTTGAATGTCCCATTCAAAAATAGAAAGTGAGAAAATCTGTGAAGCTGCCCAAAGACTTTGAGCTAGGGCCAGAAGCTACATTGAAACCACCAAAAGGAGATCAAAATAATCAGTTCTCTCCTAAGTCCTGCAATGAACAGGCAGTGTTTGTCTGGGGCAATTAACAGTGCCATAGGTTTGGTCCCACATGTTTTGCTGGATTCTTTCTTTAGTCCCAGGAGATGGTCCAATTATTGCACACCTTGCAAACCAGGTTTCCCTTAATCAACATAGCATGATCCTTATTTCTATTCATTAATTGCCGTGTACTTCTGTATAGATTCTGCCCTAAGCATGCCTTAACTTGAACAGCTGCTCCCTTTTCATAATACAGTCACAAATTATGCAACCAAAAGGTTTTGTGTGAAGATGAGCTGTATTGTAGCAGAACCGGATATCTTGTCAGAAGAGTTAATGTGGGGTATCTTGTCAGAAGAGTTAATGTGAACATCAATTATTTATAGGCAGTACGCACAGGAACCAAGAATATCCCAATCCACCTCTATTCTTCACTCAGGCAAGGAGGGTCCAAATTGCCTCACTATTCATTTGCAAAAAGGGAGCTTGCTTTGCATACCAGGTTCTTAACCTACATATGTATCAAAGAAGCAATGGTTTTCATTCCTCTGCACACAAAGGCAGGTCTTTAGCAAAGATGAACATCATATTCTCAGAGTTTGCTGGATTGATTAAGGCAGGGGTTCCCAAACTTTGCAGTGCTGCAGCCCACCTCATCCTCTGCAGCAGTGGTGCTGGAGGCCTCTTCCAGCCCAGTAACCCACTCTACAGGTCACTGAAGGTCTCAGAATGGCGCTCAGAAGCCTCTGTGGCTACTTCTGTGGAGTTTTGGAAGCAAACTGGAAGTGGCTTCTGAAAGTGGATTACAGAAGCTTCTGAGGCCTGCAGAGAACTGTAGAGTGGGTCTCTAGGCCAAGAGAGGCCTCTAGAGGCCCCGGTACACCTTGGTGCTTCTGGAATGGTTCCTATTTGAAGAAAACCAGTGCAAGGGCGGGTGGGAGTCTCCAGATCAGGACCCACTGTGCTTGGGCTCGTGACTAACCAGACCCACACTTTGGAAAGCACTGGATTAAGAGACTCCTATTCTAGAAAGCCCAGAAGCCAATTCTCCAAGCTGTTATATATGTGGGTTGCAAAACAGACACTAAATTAAAAAAGGAGAGGGGGAGAAAAAAGTCATACAGTTTAGGCTGCATGCAGTAATAAGAAGGTAGTTTAGAAGGGTTACTGGCCAAGATTACCTGTCCCAATCTGTTGAGATGAGATGGTATCCAGAGTGCTGAATTGTGTTCCTCAAGCTTTTTCAGCTGAATTAGGCTCTGGTTCAATGATCAGAAATATCCAAGAAAGAGAGAGGGGAGAGAAGATTGCAGGAGAGAGAGGGTTAGTGAAGTGCCTCGAGTTATAACTTTTGTGAGAGTGATTTCTGTCTTTGAGTGATTTCAGCTTCAGTGGTTTATTGGGGAAAAGGGGCAATGTGGTGCTTCACAAGTGATTTAGCTTGGTTAAAGAGAGAAAGAGTGAAAGGCTTACAGTGTCTCCATTGCTGGGCAGCAAGACATGGTGCTTTCAGGAAGAGGAGAGGGAGCTGGAGTGAATGGATTGGGAGAGAGAGGAGGGAAGAAACAAAGAGAGGTAGGATGGATAAAAAGTACTTCTTAGTTTGCTGGGAGTATTTTACTCAGAACATGGGATGCTGTAACATAGCATAGTGGAGCACTCCCAACTACAAGTTGTCAGGTGGCATTCCAAATTGTGGCTCTGTGGCTGGCTCTTTTATAGGGTTTTTCCCTATAGATGAATTTACAGTCCTTTGTTTTTACTAAGGATCATTCCAACCTCCTATTGTCTTTTCTATGTTCAGTCTGAGGTTGGGTCTCTTGTTTACGCCTAGTTCCTGCTGGGCTAGTTGGCTATTCAAGAGATAATTAAATTAAGGCCCCCTAACAAAAGGGCTTGGAGGTTTGTTGGTGAGCCCACTGCTCAATTGTGGCACCACATGGCCTTGTTTTTGTCCTGTACAGGGTTTCCAATATCTTAAGAATTCATCAGGCACTCTGATCTGGAAATACAGCTGCTTTGGGGAGATTAGCATACTGGTGTCTATTCAAGGTTCATTTTTTATAATGAAGGGGCAGGATATTGGAGGCAACTGGGGAAAAAAATCTCACTTTAGATCTGGTTCATGGATTCCAGGTTGGCCAGCAAACCAATAGCCTACTCCTTTCTGGACACCATGCCAGTGGCAGGATTTTCCTCTCACTGAGAATGCAGTTACATTTTGCATTCTTCTCTCAAGCTGAGGAAGAATGGGGGGTGGGGAAGGTGGAGTACAAGAAAACAAATATTGGGAATTAACTATCTCAGCATGTGAAACTAACTAGTACTCTGGTTTACAACATGATGAAAATTCCCAAAAGGAAGTCTAGTTCTAACCAGCTCATATTACACCTGCCATGTATTTTAAATGCAAAGCTGAATTCCTGCCCAACAGACCCGCTACTGGTTTCAGAACTATCAGTGGAAACTCTTTGCTACTCTCAATGTTCCTTTTGTATCCACTGACTGAAGAAATAAGATACACATGCAGGATCATGCCTAATTCATTACTAATAACACTATGCAGCCATTTACCAGGAAGCAAAATAATGAGAGAGCCCTGACATTTCAGCTGTTTTGCAAAGCAAATAGCTCAGTTCTGTTCAGGAGGTCAGCATAGCAATCTCCCAATAATGATTTAAGAATGAACCAAACGCCAAATGTCAAGGGTTAAAATGTGTCTCTCTCTCTCTCTCTCTCTCTCTCTCTCTCTCTCTCTGATCCTTTCCTTACATTAGGGTTGCAATAAAGCACAAAGGATCAGCAAACACACACCCCTTTCATGAGACAAACAATCCCTGGTAGCAAAACAAAATTTGTCTGGTTTGTGCTACAGGAATCAATTATTCCTTGATTTAGGGCAGCAGTTAAGTGTTTGAGGCGGTTTTGCATGCATGTGTATGTGTGCCTGTCTTGCTTGCCTGTCCCACAATTGAATTCAAAACCTGTTCAGGCACAAACTTATTGTCTACAAGAGGCCTACACACACACACACACACACACACACCCCAAATGGGGCACAATTATTAATTAACAGGCATAAAGCTGGAAATTGAGTAGATGTGGTATTTTTATGCCCCCGAACTGCCATGGGGGCTCCAATTCATAATGAGAATTCTTAAAATTCTACCCATTCTTAAAATTTATAAATGTGAGCTCCTTGGGGAAAGGACCTGCCTTTTTGCTAAGTAGCAAAATACCATGTACACTGATGATCCTGTACAAATAGTAAATAGCAACAACAATCCATGTGCTCTTTGAATTAACAGGCATGAGAAACTGAGAATGATTCATATAGCTCAATATGACACAAGTTTATTCAGGAGTAATTCCTACTACCTTCAATGGGGTTTATGACCTAGTAAGTATGCACAGAGTTACAAACCTTAGAGTCACTCTGAAAGTAACCTTAAAACATGCAAAGCTTTTGTCGATCACCTTTCTGACAGGCCTTTATTTCCTGGGCAATACAGAATTATTCTCCATGTACTTCAGTACCTGGAGTACTTCAGGTACTCCACTTCCTCACATCTGGAACGTGAACCAAAGCAGTAAGAATTCACTCTTTGGCTATGCAATTTCTTTTTCAAGAGGTTTTTCCCCTCCCCTTATGACCTTAGAAAATCTTTCTCTCAGCAGCCATGCAAATGTAAACTGATCCAAGCTTCAAGCAGAAAGTCTGAAGAATACACTGAAATAGCAAGAGTGACACCTGAGAGTTCACTGTTTAATTATGCAAGAATCTCAGTTATGCTCTGCCAAAGCATCAGTGTCAGGAGGTTAAGAAGGCTAGAACATTATCCTGGAAGAAAATAAATAAATAAAATTAAAGAAATACTTCAGAGCTGAGCAGGACCTTGCAAAAAGATTTAAAACACAGGTTATATTCTGGAATAGGAAATTCTTCATGGGAAAGGAACATTCTCTCTTATTTACAGCCCTGGCTGCTATCCTATGCAGAGTTATGCATGCTTAAATCCTATTGACTTCAGTAGAATTTAAGCATGCAAGGCCTGTAAAATAATCCTTGTGACACCAGGGTAAACCTTTGCCTGCTGACAGCCTGAGCTCCATCTGTGAGCTACACAGTCAGGCATTTGGGGATTACATGAGGATCCATAAGTCCCATTCCCTGCAACTGGCCTTATCTGCAATGATCATGAGGCCTCAGAACAAGTACAGTGGGATACTGGTGTATTTGCACAGTTGTATCTGTGCTAAGGAATACAATTCCTGGCATTTTCCACCAGATATAACTAGTCCAATTCTAGGGCAACACAGGATTCTGTTTTCACTAACCGACACCAGGAGAATATAGAACACCATCCAGTCATACTTATCCCATAAAGCAACATTCACAATGCAAAAAGGAATGAGTCAGTTTCAGTAATTATTCTTGTCTCTGGTTTGTTAATGGAAGGTCCTAGAATCTGTTTCAGATATTAACTTGGAGTCTCCTCTGTTATGAAGAGTACCCTCTATCATGCACTATTAACTCTCTTTTCCTATGCTTCTAAGAGCATGCTAGCCAAGTAGTGCATGTGAACTTCCAAGCAGGCATTTTATACATCTAGGATTCCAATACACCTTCCAAGTCACAAGGCATAGTTTTGAGGCTTGCTTGAGTTTCAAAGCAGCACCCATCTTTCAAAATAGACAATGATTATAGTACAGATCTATGTCCATCGTTACTCTCAAAGTAGAGCTTTTTTTGGCTAACTCACACAACAGTTGCAAACAAAGGACTGTGAGGCAGTCAAGGTTCGGGAGCAAAGCAAGATGTATGGTCTGATACCTGAATCTTTAGATGTGGCGGGGGAATCCCAGGGGGAATCTGTATTTATAGCATAGCATGACACATTTTAAAAAATGCAGCTTAGGACATTTAAAACAACATGGTATCATCAAAACTAAATATATTTGATCAAACAGTTTGGGTACTTAAAAAAATATCCAGATTGTAAATTGGAAATGGATTCATTTTTTCTGAATACAGCCTTGCTGTATTTGTATAAGATTGTGAATTTGCTATGTCAGCTCATTAACAGCACATATATAGTCATGATGCAATGATGTACATAACCAGTTTGCAGTGCATGTTTTATTTGTAGAAGAAAATATAAGAGACAATGAAATGAATACACCACAAAATGCAGTTATATGAATTGAACTTCATTTAAATTGTAGGCAGACTTCCAAAGTATGCCTTTGACACTGTAATGGTTTAAGTGATGCTAGCAAGTCAGTTGCAATATTTATGAAACTGACAGACCCAATATAGTAGGTACGATTTAATAATAATAATAATAATAATAATAATAATAATAATAATAAAACTTTATTTTTATCCCGCCCTTCTCCCAAAAAGGGACCCAGGGCGGCTAACAACATATAAAACAAATTAAAACATAATTTCACAGATAAAAACATATTAAAAAACACATTAGCAGAACCCATAAAAACCCATTTATACTCGTATATAACTTTGGAACTATAGTTTACCCCGCTAAAGTTGTAATTGTTTTCATATTTGATTATGGTAATAAATAAATTTTCCATCTAGGACTGCAAATCTGTGCAGTCCACTAACTTACCTCCATTCATAATTTTCAAAATTATCAGAATTTCAACTGCAATCCTACAGTTTAATGTTAAGAAATGTAATATCCATGTGATCTGGTGAGTATGTTCCTTTAAAAAAAAAAAGATAGAATTTTAAGATTTCTAATTTAGTAAGTTTTGAGGCAAGTTTAATATAAACCAAGTACCTCCAACTGCAGTAAATCAGCTAATTGTTTTACAGCTACTTGATCTTCTGCATATTAATAATGAATAAGCATATTAATGTTTAAAAGTGTGACACTGAAGATGTGGAGCACGCACATAAACATGAGACAGATAAATTGCAAGTCTCTTAGTACCATCGGGTTTTACAAAATAATAATGTAATAAGCTTGGAGAATAATTGATATGAAATACTTCACATGCATTGGAACTGTTGCTTGACAGGTAAAGCAGATCTTTGTCAGAGGCATGAGTGACCCCCTACACTTCAACTAAAAACTGTTTGGTAGTCAAAATAATTTATGCAAAATAGCTTTTGCAAGGTATAAAGAAGACTTTAATAGAGAATGTTTTGCTTGATCTTAGCCAAAATGAAAAATAACCAGTCTTCTTAACACATTTCGACCCTCCAGCTGTTCTTAAAGGATAGTGTCCACTACAGCTGATGTCATTACAAAACAAACTTTCAAAAATATTTAGTAAAAGGTCCAGTTTGAAACAGTGTTGAGTAACAGTCCTTTGAAGAAGGGCTACATAACCTGAAACTTGTAGAAAATGCATATATTTTTGTGATTTAATAAATCTCTGCACTGTGAACAGTCTGCTCTGCATCCCTGTTTGATGCTAACACCCTCTTTGTAGCTTTGTAAATACTGAACAACACAATGAAACATACCACCTAGTTCCTAAAAGGGGTTATTTTTAAAAGGACAGTTGCCCCATGTCTTTAACAGCAGTGTGCTCTGTAGGCATGAGCAGCGGATAATACTAATCTAGCTGTGAAAAGTTTCATTGCTATTTCTACAAGTTAAATTGCTATGAATAGCATAAGGCTAGGAGCTTCCCCGCGCGCCCCCCCCCATGAGTTGCCAACCCTATTAGTAGTTGACTAACATTGTGGAAAACTAGTTTTTCCTGTCCCAGATGAAAGATATTCTACTATTAAGACTCATTATTCAATCTCTGCATTCAGCCCGTATTGTAAAACCCTTTTAATGAGAACAAAAACACATTCTTAGATTTTAAACCATCCTATCCCTGAAGGCACAGGGCAGATTACCTATCTACAGATTTCTATAATGTACAAATATTGTGCTGCGTTTTCCCCAATGTGTCACAACTAGACTGCTAAAAGAGAATATTTTTCACCTCCAAAATACATTAGGAGATGGTCAAGAAGCAGATGGGAAAGGGATCTGGGGAAAAGTTTTTATTTCATTTCTACATCACCTTTTACTAGATAATCCCAAAATATCTAATAAGGGGATAAAAATGTAAAAACAATATACCATAAAATCAAATTCAATAATTTAAAATAACAATTAGAGACCCTAAATACAAAAGTGAGTCTTTCAGATTTTTAGTAACTAGTCCATAAAGGATGAAGGCTGAGTGATATGGGTGCTTAGTGGAAAGTTTTTTTCCCCCCATTAAAAATGTGTGGGGAGGGGGAATGAGTAGGATCAAAGCTGTAGCAAATACTGAAGCCTCCTAAGCTCATCTCCCACTGCAGCTTTGATCATTGTCATCTTTCCCACACACGCTATGTACTAAGACAGAATAAAAACTGGAAGACTCAAGCTGCAAACCTGTACACTTTCCTGGGAGTAAGTTCTAGTGAACACAATGGACTTATTCACAAAGGAGTAGACATGCATAGGATTGAGCTGTCACTTATGTACTTAGAGTCATATCTTGACTGGCCAAGCAGAGACTGGGGGAGGGGAGGGGAAGGGGCCCTGAAATCCCTGCTGGGGCAGATCCAAGGGGGGGGACATGGTTACATGCCCCCCCCCGAAGCTATCAGCCAGCCCAGCAGGGAAGGGCACCCGCTGAGCTGGGGAGCAAAATTGTGTGCCAGGAGAACGCCCACTGGGTGGGACGCCAGAAAGATTGGCTGGAAAGGGAGCCTAGGTTTACTCAGCCAGTAGAGCTGGGCTCAGAATCCAGGCAAGAGCCCAGGTCTACCCACCTGGTTGACCTGGGCTCTGCATTTGGTAATGATCATGGACCCTAACCGAACACAAACACTAGATCTGCCCCTGTCTCCCTAAAGTAGTTTTCCTCAGTAAATATTCTCCAGAAAAATTCTTCCTCATAGACATTCCATAAGCTATCAATTTTTAATAAGAATTTGTCTTAAAATTTGTGGAAGTCTCTCTCTTTCTCTCGGATGTTTATAATTTATACAGCCACACACACACACACACACACACACACACACACACAGATTTCCTGAATATTTATTTATTTATACATTATTGAAGTTCCCTAAATGAGCATGGTATTTCATAATAAGCCAGGTCAGGAAAGGGCAAAAAGAACAGGAACAAAATGACATCTCAGGACATTACAACCAATAATTCATTATCAATTATTAGCAAGGTTGGGTATTTCCTATTTTAAAATAAATAAAGTTTGAAAAGTAAGCATGACCTCAATTTTAGCATACATTTTTCATTCTCCATCTCCTCTAATTGACACTAGTGTGGGAATGAAAAAGAAATAGCTGATACTAATGCACCAAAGGCAAAAAAATTCTTATTCTCATATGATCGCAATTTTGTGTGTAAGAGCACCCAACGCTATTAACTTCCATATTGCTGACTGCAAAAGAACAAGTCCTATGTTAATTAATCAATAACAGATGTTGACAATTAAAAACAGAATTGCAAGCATTTTATGGACAATGTAATTGCCTTTGCCACATGCTGTAGAACTCCAGTCTATCTTCTTTCTTGGAGAAGCTGCAGGCAGCTATTTCCCTCCCCATGGGATAGCCCTTGCTTGCGTGTTCATTCTCATTTATTTAAGGGGTCCTTCTGCAGTAATTATGAGAGATTTTCTTCTAAGAAATGGTTGGTGTCACTTGAAGTTTGTCAGATATCTTGGCAGTGCCTTTGCATAACTCTTTATCAGGAAAAGGCTCAGCAAGGAAAATGCTGCAGCACATTCTTTAGTGCTCCAATATGCAAAATCAGCAGATCCTGTCTCTGTAAATCAGAAAGGCAACTGTACTGATCCCCACCTTTGGAATACAGCACATACTGTAAAACACAAGACTAATATAATTTGCACAGGTGGGACTGCTGAGGAGAAGATCTGAAGGGAAAAACCATTCAGAAAAGAGAGCCCAAGCTGCATGCATAGTGTTGGGTAGGCATCACTCATTTCAGCCAAGAATTATCCTCTAAGTCAGTGATAGGACCATCATATTTGCTCTGGGACATGCAAGTCTGCAGCACCAGGCACAATTTACAAACAGTAGTATTTCACAAATCCTCAGTCTTTTTTTTTGGGGGGGGGGGTTCTTCTTACTGCATTGTTTGGAAATTGTACTAAAAAGAATGTACTAATTACAGGAAACTTTTTGAGAACCAAGACAAAGCATTGGGGAGACCATACCTAGGGACAGCTTCTCAAGTTGCTGCAGCACCCTGGAAAAGTTCTCTTAGGGTTTAAAATAAACAGGAAGCAGGACTTTTATAGCCCTGCATCTCTGTCTCCCTCCACAGCTGTGGTGGTTCTGTACAAATGCTGGAACAACTGTAACCACAAACTGAACCAACCTGCCAACTGGAATGGCTGTGGAGAAGAGACACAAGCCAAGGGCTGCTTTTAGATCTGTGGCCCAGTGGAGAAGCCACAGCCTTCCTGAAATTGTCATCAACTTCTATGTTTTGCTGGTGGCTATTCTGGAGAAGGTACTATGCGGAGGGAGGACAGGGGGTGAAGGCAAATACCAAATCTGACAGTCAGGTCTGAAGGAGACTTTAGTGAGTGGGAGGGCTCATTAAATTTATCGCTTTAGTAATTTGTTGTGAATTACCTTGAAGGTCCATATAAGTGGAAAGAAAGGTGGGATATAAATGCTTGAAAAAAACACTTGTAATGGAGAGGATGGATGGATGCAACAACAGGGACTGTGTGTTTATTATGGAGATCCCACACACAACTGCTTGCATCTGGGCTAAACAGGTGCAAGCAGAACTGACATACACCAGCAGCATAGTATCCAACCTCTATTCAGAGTATGAGAAACTCTGAGGGTTGTAGTTCAGTTTTAACTATGTTATTTTAATGATTATAGAGGCTGTGGATGGAACTCTGGTTCACAAGCTGCTTCAATCCTATTGAAATTACTGGAATCCACACATCTTTTGCTGGCATCCTTCAGTTTCAGAAGACTATGGTATCATGCTCTGAATAGTGGTTCTGGAATAGAGTGTCCTCTCCAGTGCACGAAGCCTGGGTAGAGTAGATATGGAGGATAGACTGTTTCCCATGCAGCAAATCCCCCCCTCCACATTGCTGAAGTGGTCCAACAGAAAGGCAGAAGCCAATATGGTTGGTTCCAGCGTCGTCGTAGGAGTTGCCAGAATGTGACTGTGTTCAGCCATGAACTGCTGTAGGGACTCCAGCTCCGGATTTTCCCTCGAGGTTGACTCCTGAAACCTTTTCTATAACTGGATGTAGCCACAAGGCAATGGAGGTTTGGGATCAGAGTTTTCCTTGTCTCAGATGAGCTGCTTTCCCAGGCTAACGAGTCCCATCTATCTGGTGGCTGTTCAGTTGCCTCTTACAACAAGTACAGCCAAACTGAGGCTATCAGTTTGATGATATTAGCTATCAGCTAATCCACACATCAGAACTAGGCTATACTATCTGCATGGGGAGGTCTTCACAATTTGGGACTTA
Source organism: Tiliqua scincoides (assembly GCF_035046505.1). NCBI lineage: Eukaryota > Metazoa > Chordata > Lepidosauria > Squamata > Scincidae > Tiliqua > Tiliqua scincoides. The sequence continues at coordinate 17,912,823 of NC_089825.1, forward strand.
ATGAACCTGTGAGGCCAAACTGGACACTTTTCAACTAAAAAATCTTAACTGCTACAAGCAGCCCCAAAGCAAATAATTAAAAGGGTCACTATAGCTCAGTGTTTCTCAATGTTTGCCCTCCACTGTACCACTTCATATGGTCCACCTATTCGAAGTACCACTGAAGTTACTGACATTATTGCCAGTTACTTCTTGGTTGGGAAGCCAGATGCGATGTGACAAACCAGTGGCAGTCCTGGTGGTTTTCTTACCAGGGGCTACCCAATCACTTGCCGCCACCACAACCCAGAAGTTATTGTGCTGATGCCATCCTCACTGCAGTTACTTCTGCACCACCTCTCTCTTTCTCCCTTTGAAAAAAAGGGGGCTGGGAAGAGGTAGCCCAGGCTCCATTGGAGCTGTTTCAAGCCGCTGGAAGCAGTGCCTAGGAGGCAAGCATCATCTGCCTCCTGAAATTGGCACATGCTTCCTGGGGTTACTTCCAGTGGCAAGAAAAAGTTCTGATGGAAAAGCTCTGCTGAGTGGTGTGAAAGGCTTCACAGGAGCTTGAAGTGGAAAGCGTCTCCTCCAAAACTGGAGGAGACAAGTGCCACTTCTGGCCAGCTACCCAGTCATTCTGAGGGCCGACCTTAGGGGAAGAGAGTAGCTGTCAGACCTGGTTGGGAACTGAGCCTAGAGTAGCTGCAGGAGTACAGACACTCTAGGCATGGTTCCCCACTGATCTGAGGGCCGCCCTCCTCTCCTTCCCTTTAAAAAGAGAAGCAGTAGGCCCTCAGATTAGCACAGAAGTGTGCCAACAAAACTGGTGGCAGGGGAATTTGGTTGTGGCACTGCCCCCCCCAAGTGCCTGGTTCCTTTGCCCCCATTGACCCTCCCCCTTGGTAAGCCACTGGGTCAAGCACTGGTAAGAGGCTCACAGCCCAATCCTATCCACACTCTCCTGGGAGTAAGCCCCATTGACTCTAATGGGACTTACTTCTAAGTAGACAGCCATAGGATTGGGCTGTCAGGGTGGATGGGGAGGTCTTTTTCATGAACAGAAAAGCATGCTTTGGAGCTCTGCCCACCAACAGCCCAATCCTATCCAATTTTCCAGTGCCGGTGCTGCTGTGCCTATGCACTGCTTCCTGTGTTGGGGGTGCAGTCACAGAGGCCTCCTTAAGGTTTGGGAACATTTGTTCCCTTACCCGTTGGGCTGCACTGCAGTTGCACCGGTGCTAGAAAGTTGGATAGGATTGGGCTGCAAGCTGAGCCTCCTGTCGCTGTTTGTTGTGTCATGGTCCTGGTCTTGCTGCTGGGTGACAGGTGTCCAGGAGTCTTTTGAGTACCACCAGACACCACCTCAAGTACCACTGGTGGTACCTGTACCACTGGTTGAGAAACACTGCTGTAGCTTAAAGGATTTTTCTTACTCTGCAAATGCACATAGGCTGCTGCAATTATTAATTCAACTGCTATCCTACCTGGCCTCCAAGGACTTCAGGGCAACATATAAGTTTCTCCCACTCACTGTATCCTCACAACAACCCTGTGAGGTGGGTTAAGCAGGAAGACTACAGCTGACCTAAGTTCACCCAGCAAAGATCACCAGGTGGAGAAAACTTCACCTATGTTCCATAGGGAGCTTCTCAGCCCAATCCTATGTATGTCTGAAGTTAAGTTCATTATAGTCAATGGGGCTTACTCCCAGGTAAGTGTGGGTCGGACTGCAGCCTGAGAGCCCAATCCTAGGCATGTCTACTCAGAAGTAAGTCCCAAAATAGCCAGTGGGGCTTACTCCCAGGTAAGTGTGGAGAGGCTTGCAGCCTCTACCACCCTGCTTACCAGCCCAGCATCCTGCCCAAGGGCGCCACACTGACCCCCCCCCCGTACAGATCAACCATACCGCACACCCCTCACCTCTCCAGCTTTCCACCTGGCCCCACGTGACAGCGCTTAGGCGTGTCGCAGCGCTGTCCGTCAAGGAACACTCGCAGCCAATGAGAGGAAGGGCTGCTCAGAGGGGGGCGGGAGGAAAACACCCAGGCTCGCGCCGGCACGTCCAATCAGGTGCGTGGGCGGCGGGACGGGGATTGCTGACCCCAAGCCCCACCCCCTCGCTGGGAGAGCGCCTCACTCACGCACTCTCCCTCCCGAGGAGGAGGAGGTCCTGCCCAGCCCAGCCCTGACCGCACGGGGATGTGCGGCGAGGCGGACGAGTAGGCGCGGGCGAGGCGGCAGGAGCAGCGTGGGCCAGCGGCTGAGGTAACGACTGGCTCCTGGCTGCCCTCGGAGGTGCTGTGGCTGCGCTGAGGGAGCGCCGTCCCCCTCCTCTCGCGACGGTTGACGGTTGGAACGCGGCGGTTGGGGCAGGTGGAGTTTCAAATTCGGGCTGCAACCGTCACACGGGCTGAGTGGGGAGGTGAGGGAGCTGCCTGCCTGGGAAGCGTGCAGAGGCTGGGTATCTGAAGCCTCCCTGCCTGCCTGGAGAGCTGCCTCGTTGAGGGGCTGGCAGCCTGAATGAGCAACTGCCCTTTTCATGGGGGGGGGGGGGAAGAGTGGCTATCCCTGGAGCCCAGAGAGTGAGGAGGGGAGGCACTGCGTGTGTAGCGACCCCCTTCTCCCCCTCCCCATCCCCATGAAGGTGTCTGGCACTGACTCTCTCTCTCTTTCTCACCAGGTCCTAGCAGTTCTTTACATGCAGCAGTGGTTCCCAAACTGTGCCTCCAGGACCCACCAGTGGGTCGTGACCTAGTTTTTATTGGGTCACAAACTGACATGGCAGATTAAGTGCCTCAAGAGTTAAACAACCTGCTACTGGGGGGGGGGCATTGCTGCCCAGTCACCATTATAACCACACACCTTGGCATGTAGCATTATAGCCACACACCAGGCAGCAGCCTCTAGGGCAGGGGTGGGGGAACTGTCAACTTGAGGGCTCCTGGACCTTTAACAGTAGTATAGGGGTGAATTTCAGCAGGTGCAGCTTGTCAACTGGGAGACAACAAGCTGCACCTGCTGAAATTCCCTCTTCCTTGCAATTGTTAAAGGTCCCCCAGAAGTTGAAGGTTTGCCCACCCCTGCTGTATGGCCTGTAAGAAGTTTGGGAACCACTGAAAGGCAAGATCCTCTGAGGTAGGGGAGGGTAGATCACAGGCACATAGTGTTCTTGCCCCTCCCTTCCCCCCCCCCCAAAAAAAACTTGAGGTTTTGTGAGGAGGAGTTGGAGCAGGAGGCGAGGAATCAATTGAATGGAGTCCACATTGGATAGTCAGGCATGTAGTGTGAAAACTATAGTTTTTTTCCCTTCCTAAAGTAAGAGGTGTTGAGATTAAAACGTGCTCAGAAGCAGTACAGTTCCAGCCTTGTAATACACGGATTTTATTATACATGGATTTGACTCAACACTAATGGCCACTGCAAATGAGAAGGAATGTGCTGATCCCTGGAGAAGGGGAAAAATGCACCCCTTTAAAATAACAATTTAAAACACTGAACAGTCCTTTAACAATAGCCTCATTAATGAGAGAGAGAGAGGATTGAACAATCCATCAATCCTTCTTTTTTTCCAGGCGATCCCTCCCTTCCCCCTGAGCACTGAAAGAAAGGTGATCACTTTGCATTGGAGAAGGGAGGGCTAAGTGAAGCAACTGATTGATGGATTATCTTCTTAATGACTCTTATCTTGCATCACAAAGGTCAGCAAGGCTGTTTTTAAATCACCAGAACAAAGAAACTTTGTTCTTTAAAATTGATTTGCTATAGTGCCACCTGAATGACACCTGAGTGAGTGCTTGGAATGGAACCCACATGAATAATGAGGCTCAACCTGTATTTATTGCATTCAGAGTGAGCAGGGATGGGCTAAGGTTGCTAAATGCACTCTGCATGTGCTCAGAGCCACATTAGCCTTTGGTTGACTTTCACATCTAAGGAAAAAAAGTAGTGTTAAGCCATTTCTGCCCACCATTGCATATATGCAACAGGGATCAAATATGTGCACCTGGGTGCTGGGCAGAAATGGGTGAACTTAATTTTCCACTCACCCACAGTTGTACGCATTTGATCCCTGTTGCTTATATGCAGTGTTGGGAAGAAATGTCGCACGAGGAAGGTGGCCTGAAGAAAATGTGCGGAGTGTGTTTGTGTCACCAATAAGTAGCCACAACCTATTTCTAAATCTCCTTCACAAAACAATATTGTTAGTGCAGCGTTAATCCCATACCGCAGAATGGGAGAAGGTGTTAATGGTTCAGTGATAAAGTTGAAATTTGAACTAGAGGTTTCCTGGAAAGCTCATGCTTGTAACTACTGTGTTAGGCCAGTTCTGAAATGGAAAAAAAAAATCTGAATAATGTAGCAGGCAACATATTGTATGTTGGATGTGAGTCCTATGTTAAAAATAGAGTCTGGGGATCTGATGTAAGTTGATTGCTAGATGTCCAGTATATACACTGACCCCCTGATTTATGGATGTCTGACTTAAGAACGGCTGTGTCAATGCTCTTGTGCAGGTGCAGTATGTCCTTTGTGGTTCTTTTATGCAGGCGCAATATTGCTAGGCCAGTTTTGAGGTACGTACATTCCTACTTCTGGAGAGAACTCTGGAACAGAACCAGTACATATATACATAAGTGGAGACCTTAGCATAGCAGGATTTTGACAGCTCTACCCTAAAAATTTGGTCTGCTTGATATGCTTGGCAAATGAATTACAAGGTGGAGTACGTTAATTTTTCTGTTGGCTGGAGAAGACAATTTCTAAGAGCACTGGATTTCTTTGGATGAACTTTAAGACAGAATTGTCTTAAAGTTTTCTGATTGCTGAGTAACTTGTAGAGCAGCAGTTTTTTTCAACCTTCTTCATCTCATGGCACACTGACAAGCTGCTAAAATTGTAAAGACGCACTAATCGTTTTTTAAGGATATGTTTTATCATTTAAACTATTATCCTCCCCCCCCCCCAAGATAAGCAGCTGCTACCGCGCTACTTGGACTTGTGCCAACAAAATCACTGGCACAAGTCTGAGCAACCCTGTGTCAGGAAACCAGGCCTGGGAAGGGGGGTAGGATATGGCGGTAGCCTCTACTATTGTTCCCACCTCCTTCTCAGGCCTGATCCCTGTCCTGTCTTTGTCCCATTACATCCCCTCCCCCATCCCTTCCCCTGCTTCCTGGCAGGAGCTTACCAGCTCCATCAGGCACTGGTGCTGGATCTGGTGCTGGCAGGCCGCTGCAGGCCTTGATACCAATGTCTGGACTGTCGCAATGTGTTTTCTGGCACATTTGCGACATTGCATGTACTTGTTCCACTGGTGCCAGTCCAGTATAAATTGTGCTCTTAATTTGGGAGTTATGGTATAGGAGCTGGATACTACTCTTTTTTTACCTTGGGTTGAAACAGGAGGAAAAGTTTGTCTAAAATCTGGCAACTTCATAAGCCATTTCAACTAATTTGTAAAACAAAATACATACCGTAAATGTTATTCAGTGCTTAGGAACATGAGAACAGCCTTGCTGGATCAGGCCATAGGCCCATCTAGCCCAGCTTCCTGTATCTCACAGTGGTCCACCAAATGCCCCAGGGAGCACACCAGATAACAAGAGACCTGCGCCCTGGTGCCCTCCCTTGCATCTGGCATTCTGACATAGCCCATTTTTTAAATCAGGAGGTTGCACATACACACGTCTTGTAACCTGTAATGGATTTTTCCTCCAGAAATTTGTCCAATCCCCTTTTAAAGGCATCTAGGCCAGATGCCATCACCACGTCCTGTGGCAAGGAGTTCTACAGACCAACCACACGCTGAGTAAAGAAATATTTTCTTTTGTCTGTCCTAAGTCTCCCAACACTCAATTTGTTAACGTAACACTTTAAGCAGTAAACTTGGTTAACTGGCATCTCTTGAGAGGGAGGAGATGCTATTTAAACAAGCTGATGGCTTAAGAATGCTACCATTAAACAAAGTGCTCCCCTGCCTCTGAGCCACCTTTCTTACTTTCCTGTCAGGACTCCCTCTGCCTCTTTGTTGTCCTTCCTTTCATGAGAGCTTCTAGGAATGGAGATGCTCCTCTTCCTGCCACACGAGGGGCTTGTAAGAAAAGGAAATCCGGGGAAAAAATAAAATGTCTCTGTTCTTTAAGGGCCCTTGTGCTTGTGGAGAAGGGATTGAAGAAGCAAAGAGGGATCCCTGGAACGTAAGAAGTCCCTGGTGTTACCACATGTGTGTTTAAACATGTGTTAACATGTGCACACAGGGCAAAACTATCTCATGTGCTGGGATCCCGTGTAGTGGCTAATGGCACAGCTCATTGGTTTGACAAGAAATGAAGAGGGAGACAAGGATAAAAGGTGTAACAAACAAAATTTATTGTGGGGGTAATTTAACAATAATGTAACAATAATAGAGAAGGGGAATCAAAATGAAACAATTAAATGTAAACTAACTTTGTTTAGGCAGTTGTGTTCCCTCTGAAGGAGTAGTTTGCAGTTTGGGGGTTCTGGATCTGCAGTTGCTCCTGGATTCCCAGGTGGTTGCTATGGTTAGGTGAGCCTTTGCTCAGCTTCGGCTGATTTGCTAGCTGCGACCATACCTGGGTCACTCAAATTTGGCCGCAGTGGTCCATGCCCTAGTGATATCTAGGTTAGATTACTGTAACATGCTCTATGTGGGGCTGCCTCTGAAGACAGTTCGGAAATGCAACTAGTGCAGAACATGGCTGCTCTTATGGTTTCTGGGACTTGTTGGTTTGACTCAGTTGCACCTCTGCTTCAGTGGCTACATTGGCTGCTGGTTCATTTCTGGGCTGAATTCAAAGTGCTAGTTTTGACTTTATCTAAGAGAAGGAAACTCTGACCTCAAACCTCCACTGCCTTGTGGCTACATCCAGTTCTGGAAAAGGCTTCAGGAGTCAACCTCGAGGCAAAATCAGGAGCCGGAGTCCCTTAGGCAGTTCATGGCTGAACACAGTCACGTTCTGGCAACTCCTGCGACGCCGCTGGAACCAACCGTATTGGCTTCTGCCTTTCCATTGGACCATTCCAGCGACGTGGAGAGGGGGGATTTGCTGCATGGGTAACAGCCTATCCTCCATACCTTCTTTACCCAGGCTTTGCGCACTGGAGAGGACACTCCAACTTCGCCATACGGCGTCGGCACAACACGGGAAGCAGCAGTTTACCGGTTATAAGTCTTTGCTCGATTGGCGTAGAGCATGATGCCAGGGGCTGCTTCCGACGGTGGGAGAGATCATTGCATCTCATTGGGCAGCTACCGCCCGCCTTAAGCTGGGCAGTCGCCAGCCAGTAAGGTGTTGCCTCGCCACGGTCCGTTAACCTCATGGGGTGCGTGGGGTTTAGGGTGAAAACCGACAAGCGGATCGACAACTCTGCACCATGCAACAGAAAACAGAAAACTACTGCCCTAAAGCTGGGCACCTGGAACGTTAGGACAATGACACCTGGCTTCTCTGATGACCTGCAAGAAATAGACGACGCACTCAAAACAGCTGTCATCGACATGGAGCTGAGCAGACTGCAGTTGGACATCGTCGCCCTTCAAGAGACTAGGCTGCCAGATTCCGGATCTGTCAAGGAGAGAAATTTCTCATTTTTCTGGCAGGGAAAACCACCAAACGAAACCAGGGAACATGGCGTTGGCTTTGCGGTCAGAAATACCCTGCTGAAATCCATCATCCCACCTACTGTGGGAAGTGAAAGAATTTTGTCCCTGCAGCTCCAGTCATCAGCAGGACCTATCACTCTCATCAGTGCTTATGCACCGACTCTGTCGTCTCCAGCAGAAGCCAAAGACAAATTCTATGATGACCTGGCCACCACTGTCAAGAAAATCCCTGTAAAAGAGCCATTGTTCATCCTCGGCGATTTCAATGCTAGAGTTGGTGCTGATAACATGGCCCACTTGCTTAGGTCAGTTTGGCACTGGGAGGATGAACGAAAATGGCCAACGCCTGCTAGAGTTTTGCTGTCATCACGGTCTCTGTGTCAGCAACACGTTCTTCAACACAGAGCCCCAACATAGAGTCTCTTGGAGACATCCAAGATCAAAGCACTGGCACCAGCTCGACCTGATCCTCACCAGACGCTCCAGCCTTCCCAGCATCAAGATCACACGCAGTTATCATGGTGCTGCCTGCGACACTGACCACTCCCTGGTGTGCAGCAGAGTGAAACTGCAAACAAAGCGACTGTATCACACGAAAAAGGAAGGAAGACCTCGCATTGATACCAGCAAGACCCGGGATCAGAGAAAAGTGGAGGAATTTGCACAAGCGCTTGAGGAATCTCTTCCAGGCCCGGCCGACGCAAACGCATCCAACAGATGGGAACATTTCAAGAATACCGTTTACAACACCGCCTTGTCCATATTCGGCAAGAAGACCAACAAGGCGGCAGACTGGTTTGAAGCCCACTCTGAGGAGTTGACACTAGTCATTGAGGAAAAGAGGAGAGCTCAAGCAGCATACAAGGCCTGTCCCAGTGAGTGCAACCTGCAGGTCCTCCGAACTGCTCGCAGCAAAGTCCAACAGACTGCCAGGAGATGTGCTAACGACTACTGGCTCCAGCTCTGTTCCGAGATACAGATAGCAGCTGACACGGGCAACATCAAGGGGATGTATGATGGTATCAAGCAGGCCCTAGGTCCAACACAGAGGAAAATTGCACCTCTGAAGTCTGCCACAGGCGAGGTCATCCAGGATCGGGCGCAGCAGATGGAACGCTGGGTGCAGCACTACTCTGAGCTATATTCCAGAGAAAATGTAGTCACCGAAGAAGCACTGAACAACATTGAGTGCCTGCCTGTGCTGGTGGAGCTTGACAGTGAACCAACCCTAGAAGAACTTCACGTGGCCCTGGACTCCCTTGCCTTTGGCAAGGCACCTGGAAAAGACAGCATCCCTGCTGAAGTCCTAAAATGCTGCAAAGAGATCATCGTCACTGAGCTGCATGAAATCCTCTGTCTCTGCTGGAGAGAAGGTGGAGTACCTCAAGACATGAGGGATGCAAACATCATCACGCTGTACAAGAACAAAGGTGACAGGGGTGACTGCAACAACTACCGCGGCATCTCTCTCCTTAGCGTTGTAGGAAAGCTGTTTGCCCGAGTTGTACTAAAGAGGCTCCAGGTACTTGCAGAGAGCGTCTATCCAGAATCGCAGTGTGGATTCCGAGCCAACAGGTCCACCACTGATATGGTATTCTCCCTTAGACAACTGCAGGAGAAATGCAGGGAACAACGACAGCCACTCTTTATAGCCTTCATAGATCTCACAAAGGCTTTCGACCTGGTCAGCAGAGACGGCCTCTTCAAGATTCTCCCCAAGATTGGATGTCCACCCAGGCTCCTCAGCATCATCAGATCTTTCCACAAGGACATGAAGGGCACTGTTGTCTTCGATGGCTCCACATCAGACCCTTTTGACATCCGAAGCGGAGTGAAGCAGGGCTGTGTTCTTGCACCAACCTTGTTTGGGATTTTCTTTGCTGTCCTGCTGAAGCAGGCCTTTGGAACTGCAACAGAAGGCATCTATCTCCGGACCAGATCAGACGGAAAGCTCTTCAACCTCTCCAGACTGAGAGCAAAGTCCAAAGTCCAGCTGAAATGTCTGCATGACTTCCTCTTTGCCGACGATGCAGCTGTCACTACCCACTCTGCCAAAGATCTCCAGCAGCTCATGGATCGTTTTAGCAAGGCCTGCCAAGATTTTGGACTGACAATCAGCCTGAAGAAAACACAGGTCATGGTTCAGGATGTGGACTCACCTCCCTGCATTACAATCTCTGCACATGAACTGGAGGTTGTCCATGACTTTGTGTACCTTGGCTCAACGATCTCCGACACTCATTCTCTCGATACCGAGCTAAACAAGCGCATCGGTAAAGCAGCTACCACGTTTTCCAGACTCACAAAGAGAGTCTGGTCCAACAAGAAGCTGACGGAACATACCAAGATCCAGGTCTACAGAGCTTGCGTCCTGAGTACACTTCTGTACTGCAGCGAGTCATGGACTCTTCGCTCACAACAGGAGAGGAAACTGAGCGCTTTCCACATGCGCTGCCTCCGACGCATCCTCGGCATCACCTGGCAGGACAAAGTTCCAAACAACACAGTCCTGGAACGTGCTGGAATCCCTAGCATGTATTCACTGCTGAAACAGAGACGCCTGCGTTGGCTTGGTCATGTCGTGAGAATGGATGATGGCCGGATCCCAAAGGATCTCCTCTATGGAGAACTCGTGCAAGGAAAGCGCCCTACAGGTAGACCACAGCTGCGATACAAGGACATCTGCAAGAGGGATCTGAAGGCCTTAGGGATGGACCTCAACAAGTGGGAAACCCTGGCCTCTGAGCGGCCCGCTTGGAGGCAGGCTGTGCAGCATGACCTTTCCCAGTTTGAAGAGACACTTTGCCAACAGTCTGAGGCTAAGAGGCAAAGAAGGAAGGCCCATAGCCAGGGAGACAGACCAGGGACAGACTGCACTTGCTCCCGGTGCGGAAGGGATTGTCACTCCCGGATTGGCCTTTTCAGCCACACTAGACGCTGTGCCAGAACCACCTTTCAGAGCGCGATACCATAGTCTTTCGAGACTGAAGGTTGCCAATACATACATAGTTTTGACTTTTAAAGCCATATATTGTTTAGAACCAGGGTATATGAAGGACTGCCTTCATCTATATAATCCTACCCGTCTTCTTAGGTAATCTGAGGGGGCCCTTCTGACTGTGCTGCCACCAATAGAGGTGTGGCAGCTAGGAATAGGGCCTTCTCGTTGGTGTCACTTCATTTATGGAATTACCTTCCCCTGGAATTAAGAATGGTTCCCTCTCTGGACACCTTTTGGTGGGGCCTCAAGACCACTGTATTCATGAAGGCTTTTCACTGATACTGGGGGCTGGTGCAATATTTTAATTGCTGTGATCTTGGATATTTTAATTGTTTTTAATATATTGATTTTGTTTTTACATTGTTAACTGCCTTGAGTCCCCTTTGATGTGGTAGAAGGCAAGATAAAAATACTATAAATAAATAAACTTGTATCACAACAGAGGAAAATGATAGAAACACTAAACATATGTCAGTGTGACTGCACCTGAGACAAAAGATGGAGGCGTGTTTGTGGGGTGATTGTGAGGCTGCTTCAAGGACCTTTGGTTTTTAGGCATTGGGAAAGTTAAGAAACTGGTTGGAGGTTATTACAAAAGGTTATTACAAAAGGTCATTACAAAAGGTACTGCTGAGAAAGTTTTTCAAGTATTATAGCAGTCTAATTTATTTGTCTACCCAACATATGATGCTGCTTTGTGCATAGTAAAGCTGTTTATACTATTTGATATTTTAACTTTTAACAAAGTTAACAAGACAGCTTACAGAATAAAAGTCAAAATATACCAAAAGCATTAGCACAGAAACTAAAATTACCAGCATTAGAAATAAGATAATTCTGCTCTCCAAAGCTTGACAGAATAGAAGTGCTTTAAGTTATAGTATTTCCAAAAAGAAGTAAGAGAAGGGGATCAATGAACATACTGAGGGAGATTATTTCACTATTCTGGTACCGCCAATGGAAAGAGCCTGTTCCATGTAGATCAGTGTTTCTCAAACTTCAGTAGGTGGGTCACGAGCCAATTTCAGGTGGGTCCCATTCATTTCAATATTTTATTTTTAATAGACTTGATCCTACCATGGCATGTGACTGCATTGGGGGAAATGTTACAGATTTGTACTTTTAACAGGTTACTCTGTATATGCTTTTTACAATGATAGCAAATGGTACTTACTCTTGGGTAAGTGTGGGTAGGATTGCAGTCCAGGATTGTTAAAAATTTTCCTGTTTGATGATGTCTTTTTCGGTCATGATTCCACCTCCAGTGGGTCCTGACAAATTCTTATTCTAAAAAGTGTGTCCCGGTACTAAAAGCTTGAGAACCACTGATTAGATGATAATCATCTAGAAAGGACAGAATTTAAAGCACAGGACCATTGATTGGTCTCAGAACTTGGGGAAAGGATCCATATGGGTGAAAATTGCTGAATTCAGACCTTTGAGGGCCTTTTACTAACTAGAATTTTGAATTGGACTTTGTAATGGGCTTAAATCTGATGAATATGCTTGTGTTGTGCCTGTTATAACTGTTAGTGGTCCATTTAAGTGCAGTTCTATGCAAGTTTACTCAGAAGTCTGTCTAGGGTTGCATCCTTGTCTGCTTTAATTGACAGCATCTCTCCCAGGTCAGAGAAAGATCTTTCCTGGCCCTGCTATTGGAGATCCTTTTACTGGAAATTGAACTTTGAGTTTTCTGCACTTGGATGCAAACAACATGTGCTTTATCGCTGTGTTTTGGGTCATCCCTCAGTATTCCCCTTAAATTTATTATGTTGATATACACAGGCTTAATTAAGCATTTTAGTCATGACAGACATGTTCTTGATTAACACAGAGGTATTGGATATGTGAAGCTGATGTGAGATAATTCATATTGTTAAAGGAATGGCACTGAGTTGAGAGATAATCCACTTAGCCAGCATTTCCTAAAACGTGGGTTGCAAGCCCATGTGTATTGGGTCAGAGGTGTGCTCTCCCACCCATCCTTGTGCTAGTTTGGCTCTGATTAGGAGCCATTCTGGAAGCTGGCCCACCAACAAGGCTGCCGGAATGACTTACCAGAAGTTTTTGGAGCCGCCTGGGAGTTGCTCCAGGCCCACGACTCTGTTGGCCTCCATGAGCCTCAGAATGGCCAGCAAAAGTGTCTGAAAGTGATTTCTGGTTTTTGGAAGCAATTTCCAGTTTGACCGGAAGTCGCTTCCGGACACATCTGCAGGCCATTATGAGACCTGCGAAGACTAATAGAATGAGTTGCAAGCCTGACGCGACCTGGAAGCGGGTCCCAGTAAGTCATTCCAGCCAGCAGCATTGTGACCCACTGTGCAGGACAAGGCGGATTGAGGCTTTGGTGTGTTTGGGAACAGTTGCGCTAGGCTTTTGTACAGATTGGTAATTTGCTTTGGTAGTTTGTGGCTAATGGCTTTTGGGGTTTTTGAAACATACTTGCATGGTGTGGGCTGATCCATTTTGGCTGTTTCTACAGGTAGGGCGGAGAAACCAATTGAACTTGAATGTAGCCAGAGGAGAAAAGCAACTAAGGTCTTGTAGCTGTATGGAAAGAAGACTTGAAAGAAAACTTTCCAACTATGTGTTTGATCTTGGCAAAGGGGTGTGTGTGATTTTCCCAGACTATCACTATTAATAGACCCCTGTGAGACTTCTCTAGAAACTTTGTACTGGATGTGGTGTGTAGTGTCCAACAATAAATTGTGCTTTTCAGTTATTTGCAGAGGCTTGATTAGAGGATATTCAAACTGTGTAGTTGGCACTGTTTTGACTTTGTGATCTGTATGCTGTTCAGCTCCAAGAGGAAGGCAAAGAACATATTACCCCAAACGTTTTACTACAGTAGTGTGCTGTTTTTCTCTTCCTCTCCCCCACCTTACGGTGTGCATGAATCGTGAAGCAAGTATACAAACTATTGCCTAGAAGAAGTATTAACCACTCTTCTGGAGTAAGTGTAACAGTAGTTCTCAAGCATTTCAGGGTTTTTCTAGGGTAGTGAAGTTGGAGAGAAAGTGCGTGCCTATTTTTTTCTCTTCTGCTCATCCCTTCTAGGGACATCTGTTTCTATGGATGGTTACTACAGTTTAAACCCATATCTTAAACTTAATTAACTTTTTCTGAGATTGGGAATGACAGTCTTATAGATGCAGCTTAAACCAGAAACTGCTTTGTAGAAATATTGTGTAGGTGCTTGCCCATACAGTAGTGTGGTCTCCAATTGCTTGGTAGGATACAGATTGTCTTCTACCGGCTCTGTGCTTTTTTTGACCTTAGTGTAAGGCTGCATTCTTCTGTGCTTCAGGAATGATTTCTGCAGTGACATGCAGTACACCATTTTTTCCTATTAGGATGTCTTGTCTGTATGTTTCATAATACCTGCAGAGTTGCAACATTCTTTTCTCCATGAATATAATCCACTGTTTTCACAAAACTCAGAACAACAAAGTACTGTGAACATTGTAGAAAAGCTAGTAGGCTCTGTGGAAGTGACCCTGATAATTTCTACCTTGATTGCAGTGTATGAACAAGCCTTAAAGAAATAAGGATGTCCCAGCTGTTTTCAAGTTTATTATTATAAACTGTTTCCATGCCTGTATTTTGGAAAGTTATGTATATCTTCTCTTAGGATGATAATGAAGATGATGCTGGACTGATGCTGGACTCGGAAAGAGTGGGCTGAAAGTTACATTGTTTATGTCCCTTAATTATTTCATGCAAAATACATACTCTTCAGTTAAGACATCTTGCTAAGTAGGAAAGTTAATTTGTGATGTTCACCATAACATTACCCTATACAGGCTTGCACAGCTTAACAAGGGACTGCATAACAATGGACCGCATATATGATGGTGGTCTGTCAAAGCACAAAGATGCTGTTAATGAGGCAATCAAGTCTCCCATAGCCTGCAGCAGAGCGTCTGTTTACACAACAGAGAGGCTCTTAATGCAGAGAAGAGGCAATCCATTTCCAGTAGCCTGTGCAGCCAGCTAGTGTCTTGAAGGGTGTATCTCAGCCATTTTCAACCACTGTGCCATGGCACACTGGTGTGCCGCGAATGATCCCCAGGTATGCTGTGGGAGTTTGGTGGAGGGTCATTTATTAATAGGGCCAATGGGGATATGAGCCCCCCACCAACAGCAAGGTGTGCCTTGTCAATTGCCCAAAAACTGATGGTGTGTCTTGACAGTTTTAGTACCTTGTCAGTGTGCCATGAGACAAAAAAGGTTGAAAATCACTGATGTATCTGTTTACACATCAAAGGCACTAGATTGGGTGAGATGTTCACTTAACAACCTTATCACATAATAGGAATTGGAGAACTTATCCTTATTGTTAAGTGGCACACACCTGAACTGTGACTGGCATGGATTGCTAACTTTTTCAGATTGGTGGTGAAGCAGGTGTTCAAGGTTTGTCATCCACAAGTGGGCTATTGTTGCACTTTAGATTATGGTGTCTGTACGTTGTAAGCTTGATGCTTTTAATTCAAGGGAGTTCTTAAAACTGAGAAACTTCAGGGAAGATTGCTTTTTAGGTTTTGTAATCTGAAAATAAAGACAGTGGTCTGTCCCAGTTAATAATAGCTGCTTAGCTGCTGTGTTGAAGATGTGTTCTGTGATGCTCTAAGCTTATATCTTTCTGTAAGATATTATCTTACCAATGTGCCTGACATGGTTGGCAGTGAGTCATGAGGGTTATGTATGCAAAGTGTGTGTAGTCAAAGGCAGGAGAAATTTGTTTACCTTGGAAAATGACATTCATTCTTAAGATGCTCACTTTTTTCTTCCTTGTAAGTTTTTTTTTTTAGTGAATTAGAGTTTTTTCAGTGAATAGTTGTTCACCTTCCCAAATTCTGCTGTTTGTTTTGGTAGCCCAGTGTATCATGAAGAGTCAAATGTAGTCTCTGCCTTTTTTGGGGTTAGTGAGTGGGAGAATTCTTCCCTTATGGTTGGTCTCGCACACTATACCTTCTTATTGTTTATGAGCCATGCCTTGTTTCCTCTTGTTGAAGGTTATGTGGCTCCTTCAAAAATAACTAAAGCTATGTTTCTTAAATATTTGAATAACCATATGCCTTTCTGTATTCTAGGAAGAAAGAATAAGCAAAATTTAAAGACCTTGATTCTCAAAACCAGCAAAGCATTTAGAGCTAGTTTTTCCAGTTCTCTTGCAAGGGTGTGACCCTTTGTGCTGAAAGGAAAAGAAAGTAATAAGCTAATGAAAGTAATCGAGAGTGCGTATTACTCTATAACTGCTCTACACATGGTCTTGTAATAGCAGTAAAAATTTTATGTATATTCTCTTAGAACAACTTGAGATAGTGCAAGCAGTCAGCATGCTATTAACTTAATAACAATACTAATTTATATTGATGTTTTGTTTAGAATGCTTCAATATGTTCTTACAACAATCCTGTAATGCAGGCCGTTATAATTATTTAATTAATGCGCAGATGTGTTTATTTCCGGTGCGTAAGATAGGATTATGGCCTAAGTCTTACTGAACACAGTGGGCTTACTTCTGAGTTAAACACTATTTTCAAACACCTCCACTAATGCCATGTGGTAGGTTCATGACAGAGGCAATTTTCAGTCTGGGAGGCATTCTGATTCATACCTCCATTTTTACAAACAAATCCTACTTTCAGTGAGGCTTACTCCTCTTGGGGGGGGAGGGGGTCTGAAGCCTTAGTTAATTCACTATTTGGTGCTTGTTTTCACATTTTGTGTTGATCTGAAGGCTTACCCAAACAGCACAGAGAAATTTTTTGATCAAAATTCTTTTGATTGGGGGAAAAATAAATATCACCAGTTCATATCCTTAACTGTGTTCTATATGTCTTTATCTACTAGATGAGTGCCTTCAAACAGTTTTATGATTTGGTACATAAACTAATGCTGAATGATATTGCATGAAAGAGTTAAAAAAGCATAACTGAATGTAAATAGTAACCCCTTCATATCATTCAGGTACTATGAGACTGGCATTTGGGGCTAATCTGTTACCAATCTTCATGTTTATTGCAAGGTTAACATAAACTTGCATACCAGTTTACGGTTTGGTGGATCTTTGAGAGGCTGGTAATCTTAAAACTGATGTACAGTCTCTCTACTAATTCACCAGGCACTAAATACTTTTAGCTCCTAGTGTTACAAGCTCCTTAGCTTCTCATCAAGAAGGAAGTCCTCAGTAGTGCAAATATAGAGGTAACTGTCAGTTAGAAAAAAAGAAATTTTTCAGAAGGTTATTTATAAGGTAAATGTTTACCTATATTTCTTTGGATTCCTGTTCAGAATTGCTAGCAGTAATCTATGTGCCTTTTGGAACACTGCACACTAAAGGTTATTGGGGTCCCCAGTCATGCTTGAAAAGTTCAGTGGACTCTTAATTATGAATTATGGACTCCTAGTGATTCATAAGAAGTTGGGGAAGAGTCTGTGTTTCTGTCTTCTACTATTAATGTTTATTCCTACTGTACTGCAGGCCTCTTTGGCATATTGTATTTTCTTAGCTCGTTTTTTGCAGGTTTGGTATATGTAGATGGTAGTTTGTGAGCGTATTCTACCATACGGCATTCTTTTGTTGCTTGTCTCTTTCAGTTTTAGGAGTCTGTCATGCCAAACATTGTCCAAAGCTGGACCATGATTTGATGAGACATCTGAATTAGTTGTTTGTAGTTTTTGTGATCTGTGCCATAGAGATGGGAATGGTGTCTAAATGAAAAATGAAAGTGTCTGTTATTGGTTGTTCTTTTAAGCTCCCTTCTACAGCCCTGTTACTGCTCCTGAGGTGGTTCCCAATGCAAGATCAGTAGAAGATCAACAGTTCACAAGTGCATTTTGGTACACAAAAATAACCATGGCAACAATTGAACCTGAAGTCATAGACCTTTATCTTTATAGCCACCCCATAACCCTACATTTCCAGGTCTTAAATATCTTTTAATATCTTACAATGAAGGCAGTGTTCAGAATGCCTCCTGTATTTTACATGTCTCAGGCATCTTTCCCAATGGTAGCATTCTACATCTATGCCATTCTTGGTAGCAGTATTACACTGGGTTCAGCCTCTCTCTACAGTTATCCTTTAGTGCAGTGGTTCTCAATCTTTTTAGTCCAGGACCCACTTTTTAGATGTGAATCTGTCAGGACCCACTGGAAGTGATGTCATGACCAGAAGCAGCAACATCAAGCAGGAAATTTTTTTTAACAATCCTAGGCTGCAACCCTACCCTTACTTACCCAGGAGTAAGTCCCATTTACTATCATTGTTAAAAGCATCTGCACAATAGCCCGTTAAAAGTATAGATCTGTATCACTTCCTCGAATGCAGCCACATACCAGGGTAGCATCAAGTCTAATATATTAAAAATAAAATATTGAAATGAATGAGGATCCACCTGAAATTGGCTCGCAGATCTGATTCTGCAATACACTGCAGGTCAAGGCATGTCATCATCTGCTCCCACCATTGTTTCCTCTTGGGCATCCAAGGATAAGAAACCCCATCAATGGTCAGATGAAGCAGAACAGGTCTTTGCTGACCTGTGTGTGAGTGTCAGTGCTCTGGAGAGACTGAAATCGTGCATGTTTGAGGAGATGTAAAGTAGCGCTTCTCCTCACCTAGAGTTATTTCTTTGGAGAGTGAGTGAAAGTGAATGCCCTTCTTTGATGAGCTAGCTTCTTAAAGTGTGGAGGGCACTTCATTGAAGAACAGATCCATGTTGTTGAAGGACTGGCTGGTGCTACTGGATTAAAACTACCACCTGCTGTCCTGTCATGATGTCACCTGATCCTCAATCGTCCAAGTCACCAAAGAGGCTGGAGACAATCTTGTTTGCTTTCCAACATGCATCTAGCTGTGGCCGTTACTGTCCACAGCAAGATCAGGCATCAAAGAAGGGCATTCACTTTCACTTATCTGGTGTGCTCCCTGGGGCATTTTCCATTTCCACTATGTCTTTTTTGAGATGCGGCGACCAGAACTGGACACAATACTCCAGGTGTGGCCTTACCATAGATTTGTACAACGGCATTATAATACTAGCCGTTTTGTTCTCAATACCCTTCCTAATGATCCCAAGCATAGAATTGGCCTTCTTCACTGTGGCCGCACATTGGGTCGACACTTTCATCGACCTGTCCACCACCACCCCAAGATCTCTCTCCTGATCTGTCACAGACAGCTCAGAACCCATCAGCCTATATCTAAAGTTTTGATTTTTTGCCCCAATGTGCATGACTTTACACTTACTGACATTGAAGCGCATCTGCCATTTTGCTGCCCATTCTGCCAGTCTGGAGAGATCCTTCTGGAGCTCCTCACAATCACTTCTGGTCTTCACCACTTGGAAAAGTTTGGTGTCGTTTGCAAACTTAGCCACCTCACTGCTCAACCCTATCTCCAGGTCATTTATGAAGAGGTTGAAAAGCACTGGTCCCAGGACAGATCCTTGGGGCACACCGCTTTTCACTTCTCTCCATTGTGAAAATTGCCCATTGACACCCACTGTCTGTTTCCTGGCCTTCAACCAGTTCTCAATCCATGAGAGGACCTGTCCTCTAATTCCCTGACTGTGGAGTTTTTTCAGTAGCCTTTGGTGAGGGACCGTGTCGAACACCTTCTGAAAGTCCAGATATATAATGTCCACGGGTTCTCCCACATCCACATACCTGTTGACCTTTTCAAAGAATGGAATCTTTTGTGTTTGGACCAAGGTGTGTGATCATGAGCAGCATGTCAAACAACTGTATAAAGTGGGTTGGCTGCAGCATCAATCTAGTCAGGACTTTCCTGTTAAGATCTTCTATGCAGGGGAACCCACAGAAATAATCCTTTACCATGTGGAGCAAGACCATTACCAAATTGAGTGGATCATAAAAATTGATTCTGCTTCTGGAACCGGAAGAAGGTACAAGTGTGGGAAGCTTATGGATTTTGGGTGCTTTTTGATAGTGTTCCTTTGGCATTCTAGGACTCAGATGGAGATGAGTTATAATCTTCAGTGGCTGTATCATCACCCACTAAAGTATTACTTCTGATGACATGACCCAAAAGAATACCAACTTGCTATAGACCGCATCTCTTGTCCCGCATTCATTCAGGTGGTGAGTTCCTTTTCTGTGTTCATGACTACACATAACTCCTGGGTGTGGAGTTGTGCTGGTCTGTGTGACTGCATGCCTTGTAATGCACTAGGTGGAAGATTTCCATGCTGCCTGAATCATGATCATCTATTCTATACCACCTGCATGCTTGCTTTTTGAATGAATAATCCAGTTGACCAAAAGATGCGAACAGTTTGACATACACATTGAAAAAGGATGAACCCAGGTCCTTTAAGTTTTTTAAACTGTGCCTTCTAGTTATGCTTAAAAATTTCACACACGCACCCACGTTCTCTGCATTTGTGTTGCATTATTCCCTCATTTTCAGATACATACTTTTCCTCCGACAATTGCATTAAGATACTTAGCAATTCTCTCCACCCACCACATTGTGGCTGCCACATTAGGCCTGTGCTGTTCCTCCTAGAAAAGGAGAGGAAGGAGCAGGGCTTGGCCCAGGTGTTCAGCGTGCCTTGGCTGAGTTAGCCAGCAGTCTTCTTCCTGTGCTTCCTTCTCCTCTTCTGCTGCAGAGTAAGAAAGCATGAGTCTCAGCAGAAACACCCAGGGTGTCTCTGCTGAGCCCTGCTAAACTTGTTCACCACCCTTGCCTGAGGGCATCAGTCCACCCACCATCAGGAAGGTGCGGATCAACATTGCGGAAACCTGTTCATCACATACTTTTAAAAATGTCTTGCCAAGGTTATGACTCTGTAGTCCCAGAGCTAATGAGAGAGAGAAAATTCAGAGAGATCTGTAAGTATAGCCTGTCTGCATCTTTCATGTGATTGATTTGCACAAATTCAAGTATACATGCTTCCACCCCCCTCCCCCAAAAGACAGAGAAAAACAGAAGTTTGAATCGTGAAGGTGATTCTGCGCAACTTGGTAGAATGTACTCTGCCACCAGCCTGGGCTATAAGATGGGATAGTTATCTGGGCAAAACCCCCCTCATAGAACTCCGAACTCTCTTAGAATACTTTGTTGTATCTGCAAAGTGAGGAGATGTGTCAACCGACTGAATAATAATGAAAGCTGATATTTTTTTCTGCTAAACCAAATTTGGGCATTAAATAAATAAATGGCTCGATTTTATCCAAGCCTTGATAATCTAAAATTCTTAGTTACTAAATTAACTGTCACTATGGAAGTGTTGCAGAAACAAATCTGGTATTTAGTGGGAGATGTGTGTTCCTTGTCTGGTGGATATTTAAAACAGCATGTAGAGAACAGTCTTCATGGGCTTGGTTAATGTAGTTCACACAAGTGACAGCTATTTACACACATGCACAAATGAAACTCCTGTTAAGCAAGCATGCACACTGAAAGGGGCGGTTGGGTGACCCTCAAATATCAACGGAAATATCACTATCCTCCATCATGAGTCAATGCAGTCTTAAGATTGTCAGATCTCAGTTCAAACACATAATTTTTGCACCTTTTTCCTATTCATCACAAGTGAGTAGGAGATGCCTGTCTTTGAAAGGTGAAGCCAGCAAAAGAAGGAACTATGGGATAGTATTACTCTCCAGGAGGGCAGTCTAGGATGACTATCTTGCATGCCAAATTCATGGATATGAAGATCCACCTCGGTTTTGCAACCACATGTTCTAAAAACCCATGAGGAAAAATCCAAACTTGCAGATTAGGAAGGTGGCAAAGGGTTATCCCATGATATTAAATCAGTGGGATAAGGGAACTCATACTGCTTCCTAACATGCACTGATTCAATAGAAAATGCCCATGACCACATAGATTTCTGTAGGTTTAGTTTGGGCCTAACCTAGCCTCTGATCTAATCCTTCACCATTCCCCCAGAATAATCCAGTTCTCCTTTCATTGATTACAGCAGCATAGGCCTAAGAAACTGGCTTAAAGTTAAAACGTTGTAACGTACTTATCGCCCACTTGAGTTTAATTGTGATCTTATCCTCATCCGGGTAATGTAACTTGAGTATAGGATTGCACTGTTTTGTTTTACTGGCATAAAGTCCAGAACCAGTGTTACCTCAAATGGTGTTTCTTATTCTAGTTCTGAGTGTCATGACTTAAGAGGCTCTATAAGAAAAAAAATTTAATTTTAATTTATTGCGATAATGGGATTATAACTACAGTAGTGCCTTGGCATCCATTGGAGTTCCATTCCCAGAACCCTCGTGGATGTTGAAACCTACACACCCAGACCCTCTAAATGTGACAGGAGCTGTGCTCTGGTCATGTCCGGATGGTGTTTTGAGGCCCAGAGAGGCTGTGTGCAGGCCTCCTGGGCCTCAAAAGGCCTTCTTAAACGTATAAGAACATCAAGTTTCCTCCCGAAAACCTGAAATGACATTCTAAGGCCTCCTGAAGTCCTAGGCCTCTGAACACCTTCTGGTCACAACCACAGGACAGCTCCAGTCACCTCTAGAAGGGTGCAGGTCAGTCCAACCTTGCAGTTTCAGAATCCTCGAATAATCAAATCTGCAGATAAAGAGGACTAACCTGTATAATGGTTCTCTGGAAGCTGCTGAAAAAACAGATATATGATGATGATTTGGTTTTTTCCAGGGCTTGGGTTAGGAAGATTGGTTGTTGTCCCCACTTTTTTTCAGTCAGCCTAGGGAGGGTCAACTAAAGGTAGAAATGCTTGGCTGACCTATTTGCGGTGCCTTCCAAATAGTCTTCCTGGTCATTTGCACAGTTGGCCAAGGTCACCATTAGATATACATGTTACCTCTCTCTTCCTCTCTCTTGTATATATGTAATACACAGCCTGCCAAATACTGTATTTTCTCCACTGCCATTTTCTTGTCTTTCCCCAACGTTCTTGAGTATGGCTGAGGAAATGAGGAAGATGCATTTTGTCAGATTGCTAGACTTAATTGTTAGTACCCCCTTTCCCTTACATTTTGAAGTCAATTTCCAGATTCTGCTAGTTTTTTGTCACTGTCCCCCACCCCCATATTCTGGTGTGAGATAGAAAGCTGGAAATTGGTTGTTAGGTAGAAAATTGAAATGTGTTGACATGCAGTTTGAGTACATTACCGTGTATAGTCCTGCTTTCAGCATCACTTCATTTATCCCTTGCTTCTAATGCTCTCAAACTGTCAAAACAATAGCAATGGAACAATGTTCTTGTGTGATGCCATATTACCCACACTTGTTAAACAGGATTTACAACTTAGCTAGCTATCAGTTGACAAAACTATATTGTGTATTTAACTTTTAATAAAATATACAAAAAGAAGAAAAAGAAGCCTTGCTTGTTAGCAGACTTTTAAAATCTTAGTGTTGGTGGTATATGCAAATAAGACTTCCCGACAGCACAGTGGTTCCCAAACTTCAGGGGCCCATGGACTAC
Source organism: Tiliqua scincoides (assembly GCF_035046505.1). Lineage (NCBI taxonomy): Eukaryota > Metazoa > Chordata > Lepidosauria > Squamata > Scincidae > Tiliqua > Tiliqua scincoides. The sequence goes on from NC_089825.1 coordinate 17,935,879, forward strand.
TGTAGCAAAAATTGGAATCAGCATGGACCATATGCAACTAGAGCCTCAAAGAGAAATTTTATCAGGGGTGCAAAGTTTCTTTTGGGCCCCTTCCCAATGGGGGAGGGGAAGGGTTAAAACAGAGTTGGGGAGGGTGGCAACAGGGGTGGGCGGAACAGAGGTGGGGCGGGGCAAAACAAGGCAGGGAGAGGGCGACAATTGCAGGAAGAGTATTTGGAGCCCAGGTCTGCCTGACTTCCCAGTGTAGAGCCCAGGTCTGCCTGCCCACACAGTTTCAGCAGCTAGATACAGTAATACAGAAAAATGAACACATTTCTATGTCTCTCTAAAATATTTTAAATATAGAACATCATTGCAGAAAATTAGCATCATATTTAGACTCACATTAGAATGAAAAGTTTCCTGTGCACACCAAAACTTACTTCTGCAGCAGTTGTAGTCCCACATCTGTGTCCCTGAGCTCCTATATACTCCTTCATGGAAGTGAATTCACAAGCCAGAGAGCTACTATAGCAGGCCAGCTTCCTTCTAGAATTGATGCTGTTGTCACATATGCATTCCTCGGCCTAGCACATATGGCTTGTGGTAGCTGCTACCACCATGCACCCAGCAGCCCATGTGGGCAGCAAGCTGTGAGAGGAAAATACAAGATCCCAGGAAAATTCTGTGTCCCCTTTTTGACCCTGGGCTTAGGTATAAATTACCACCTATACCACCTCGCATGGGCCCCACATGCAACCTCCACCCCTTCACACACAAAAAATACAATTAAATAGGTAATAGAGAAGATTTATTGGAGACTTATTAGATTTATTCTTTATAGAGAATGTTTGTGGGTTGCTGCTTTGTCTCTGGCTGCAGCTGTGGGCGGTCTGTTCTCTGTCCTCTCTAGTGGTCTGTGGGTGGAGCTGAAAGCGAACTAAAGCAAGTTTTTTTCCTGAAACTTCACGGACCACTTCTCAGGATTTCATGGATCACCTGTGTTCCCCGGACCACAGGTTGGGAATCAGTGTGATAGCAAAAAGGAACATAATTGCAAAGATCAGATAGCATGTCAATAACACAGTAACTAATGGTAGGAAATTGATATATGCTATCTTCCCTTCGTCATAATGACCTTTTATAGATATTGAGAGTTGTGTGATATTTTCTCTAGACTTGTAAACTGTTCAAATATGGTTGAACTTAACCCATTTTGACTCGGCTCACAGGTGTACACATTTGGTTCGTGTTGCTTTTGTGTGATGTAGAGGCGCCTGAAGCAAGTTTCTAGAAGGAGAAAGGTGATCAATTTCAGAGTGGAAAGGTTTGTGTAAATTTCTTAGAATCTTAAAGTTTATGGGGCTAGCAGCTTCAGAAGGAAAACCCTACATAAAATTGTCAGTATTAACCTCTATGAGGAAAAACTGCTAACCAGGGAAACTGGAAATTTAGATTATACTTCTTGTCATATGCCCAAACACTGCCTGCCATTGCTGCTTCCCTGATCGCTCTGGCATCCCTCCCTTTTGGCTGCTTTGAAGGAAAAATAAAATAGTGGGCAACAATGCTGTATCCCAGCTACTGTCTGTTAAGCTTCCTCACCCCCCCGCTTACTCTACTGTCCTGTACTTAAGTATTGTTCAAACTGATAAATTTGCTTTCCCTACCTAAACTTATTGAATTTCCTTTGTCCCTTCCAACCTAGAAACATCACTGAATATACCTTTCTGCCTCATTCAGTCCCCAATGCCATTTCTCACCTCCTACACAATATTTGCCCTATTTTGCTTCAACTTCAGGGAGGCTTGTATATGCTCTGCCCTAATTTTTTTTAATGCTCTCTGGGTCTCTCCACTCTTGACTATCAACTGGTTTCAAATTTTGGCTATGGTAATATATTTTTTTTGGTGGAAAGCTGCCTCTTCTGACTTGTGGGTAGTTGGTATGGGCATGATATATATGAGGCAGGACTGAGAGAACTTTCTTTTATATGGCAAGAAGTGTCTCTTATAGAGCATGGACCCCCTCTTCTGGCTGAAACTAATACTGTTCCTGAGGCACTGAGTTAAAGTGTTTAAAGCATTTTCCAAGTATGTATGTAGTAGGGACAGCTACTCCTAAAATGAAGAGTAGGAGATTAGTTTTACAATATTATCTTTAAACAGTTGCATGTCATGCAGAATTAAGTGTGGGAGGGAGTAGAAGATGGAGTGTGGAATTTTGCAGACTTCTCCCAATCGCTAGATCCTGTTACATCTGTGCTCCTGTTTGAGACCTCTAAGTATCCCTCAACTTTCTGCAGTTCTCATTTTTGTAAAACAAACAAATAACCCAAACTGTGGGAAAAATAAAACTATTTCTAACACCCAGTTGACTGTGGAATGACTAGCTGCATCCCCTGACAGTATACCATCTATATTGCCTACCTAGTACACTTTTAAATGCATGACCTGCTACATCATGTTGAGTCTATATTCTCTTTGCAAAATATGTAGTTCTTTAGAGACAGAATTTGTTTTGCAACTTTAATAGTTACATTGATAAGATTGATTACCAAAAATTGTGAATTCTAGAGCTTACATTTACTTTTAATTAACTGCCTTGGGGCCATGCAAAAGGCAGCTTATAAATTAAATAAAAAGTATTTAAGGTACTTGTAATAAGAGCTTGTAACCTAAAAGTTTTGAAGCTTGCATTTTGATAAGTATTGAGCTTTTCTTTTAAGGGTTATTAAGCATCTGTACCGTTATGGTTTGGTGACTACAGAAGTTCCTCAGTTTAGGAGGCACAAATGATAAATTGAGCTAATAGGGAACCAACTTGTTTAATTAGAACTACATAATGAAAGTGTGTGTTCTCATTAGAATTTGTCTACTTAAAACCTTAAGACCGTGACTAAACAAAGCTAAAAAGAATTCCCTATTTCCTAAGTTCAGGACATGCTTGTGCGAAAGTAACTTTTGCATTGACAAAGTGAGTGCAGAATGAAATGTAAAAGTACTGGAATGTCTGTGTAAAATGACCTGATAATTTCTTAATTATTGCTAGTGGTAAAACTGTAAGTATTACCTTGCTTCAGCAAAGGTCTCTGTGGAACAGAGTATGAAAATATTTTTATGTTGGATTTTAAGAAAGTTTAATAAATGCTGGGTGTATTTGCATCCCTTGGTTGGTTTTCCCTCCACGATAGTAAGATTTTCTGTTATGAAATGTATACTGTGGCTATACAGGATATGCACAGGCTCCAAGTTAATGTTTGCATTTCCTGGCTTTTTGTTGTTTCAACAAAATGTACAATGCTGTATTGAAGCAATTCTGGCTTTAGTAAAGTGATTGTGCTGAATTAGATTTTCTTGTTTGGTAGGAAACTATATTAAACAAATTTTTGCTTTCAAATAGAAACTAGCAAAACTAAATAGAAATGGAACTCTTTGGCTTATATGAATGTTTAAGCTCCTGGAACGGAACTGGGTCAGTAGCTCTGTGACCATGCCTTAATACTTTTGGCTCTGAACCTGTAGACATAAGGAAATTTTCTGTTTTTGCATGAACAGAATGCTATTCACTGCTACTCTTGTTGAATTAATCCATGCAAAAGGCTTCAGCTTCAAATGAGCATTCATGCTAAATTGTCAGTTCTAATACAATTTGGCTGAAATATAGGCTTAATATGTATTTATGGATTTTATGACATAACTATTTTGTACACTTGTATTCTAAGGGCCCAATGCTATCCAACTTCCCATCGCTAGTGCAGTTGCAGTGCAGCCCCTAGATGAGGGAATAAATATTTCCTTACCTTGTGAAGGCCTCCATAACTACCCTTCCACCACAGGATGCAGCACACACCCCATTGGCATGGCTGCACCAGGGCTGGAAAGTTGGATGGGATTTGGCTCTAAGTCTGCAATCCCAAATACACTTCTACCTGGGGGTAAATCCTATTGAACACGGTGGGACTTCTGAATAGACTTGCACTGCACTATAAAATGCTTTTGAAATCAGTCACTTTTTTTAATCCCCTCAAATTATAAAATTTTATAAGGAAGTACAAATAACTTTGGGAAAATGAATTGTAAATGACCTATGGAAAAACTTATAGGAATATAAATTTCTCAAATAGAAGTAAGACTCATTAAAACTTTGTAATTAAAGCTAAGTTGCATTGTTGCCGAAGAAACATCCATGTTTAAACATTGTGTCTTTCTTGGAAGTTGAATGAATGAAGGCCAAATCTTCTATCAAAGAATATTCTTTGTCAGTTTCCTGCAGTCAGTCATTGTGATGATATGGAGGTCCATCTTAATGACTATCAAACTTGTTTTCTCCATATGAAGTTTCAGAGCAAAAATAATGTATGATCTTGTGGATCTGTCCAGCAGTGAAGTATCAAAACCCTAGATGAAATGTTTCTCATTATAAAGTCACTTTGGCAATGCTGTAGTGGAAGAACTGAGAGTTGTGCATGTCCTTTTTCCGCTTACGAGTGACATATGAACTAGCACTGGCTTAGATTCTTCACATACAAATACCAAACCAAAGACATGTAATTTTGGTCATATAAATTCTTCCTTTTCCAATACTATTTCTGGAAATTCATACCTTTCTTTCTCCTCCCATTTTTTATTGATTAGATTTATGTCTTGTGTGTTGATAGTCGGGTCCTCTGAGTGGCTTACAACCATTTAAAATGGAATTTTAACTACATTGTCCATCTCTCTGTTCACTTGTACCTAAGTCCTCACTATGGGAAATCAGTCTACAGAAGCTGATCCATTCCCAATCTCATTATGATTCTTCCTCCACAATTTGTAATCTGTTGAAAGAAAAAACCATACTTTTTCATCTTGGGCCCCAAATGCTTTTTTCAGATAGTTTTCCCCTGCCTTATGAGGATAATATGTTCCTGAGAAGCCCCTTATAGGGCAAATTCTTTAAGTTGAAAATGTATCTTATCTGACCTTGGTCTTCCTCTGGTCTCTATCCCCTTCTTATCCCTGGCCTCTACTCCTCCCTTTTTGGCTGCTGGCCCATCAGCAGGTTATTATCTTCTGGCCCTTTTTGCTGTCTTCTGGTGTGGGCTGTGTGGCAAGGCTGCACAGCAGCCAGGGCTCTCACCATTTGCACAAGCAATGTCTGGGCTGGTGCTTCCTGCTTGTTGTTCTGGTAGGCCACTTCTCTGGCTGCCATGGTGCTTCCCATCTTGAGTGATTTGCCTCAGCCAGCCAGCCCAGTAGCCCTTTCTGAAGGCTTTGCTTCTTATAACAGTGAATACCCATAACTTGAATACTTGTATCTTTGGATGTTACTGTATAGTTGTATGTTTATATTGAGCCTATATGCTGAGGCAATGCTATTTGGCAGCTGTCTGAAGACTGTTGTTCCCTGGGACTGTAGTACTCTTTCAATGAGAACTGGGTTCTCAGAGAGAAATTATGCTATTCCTCATCAATGCTTCGAAGTTGGGATCGAAGCAGCCTCATGTATTTGTATTTATGTAAGCCATCCTGGAGAACTCTCTGGATCAAAGGCGGAAGATAGACAATCTAAAAACTAATTTAGCCTAGTGCAGGGGTTAGCAACACTCAAAGAGCCTTTTGGACCTGTTTTCCGGAGGGAAAAAACCTCAGGAGCCACAAAACCCTTTTGACATCTAAAATGAAGATAATACTGCATATATAGTTTTTTTTACCTTTATGCTCTTATAAGTCCCATTTTTATAATGTAGCCCCCTCTTGTAGCTTTTAGTTAGTTTTGTCATACATTCTTTTCCTGTGTTTTCAGACACCTGGTCCTCTATGGTGTTTTGCCTGATTCCAAGGCCATTCTCTGCCTGGAGAATTATGCCCACTTTAAGCAAATTAGCTCCCCTTCTTTCCCCCAACAAATGACCCTGGTTCTGCCCTGCACTCCTTCTGGACCCCACCTCCAGGGTAGCTTGCCTGTTCAACCTCCAGAGGTCCTCTCTCCTGCCAGCAGCCTCCCACCACTACAGCAGACCCTGGGTCCTCAGCAGGTCTTGGGCACAGCAGCCACACTTCAAACTCCAGTGTCTCCAGCAGTCCATTAGTCACAAAGTCAGTCAGAGTATCCAGGGCAGAGTCCAAAGTCAATAAGCCAAGTCATAGTCCAAGGTCAGATTCAAAAGTCAGTCAAATCAGTCAGAGTATCCAAGTCAAAGTCAATAAGCCAAGTCAGTCAGTTATCTTCTCCAACCTGCACTCCTTCTCCAACCCACACCCCCCTTCCTGCCTCAGGTGCTCCTTATATCCCTGAGGGCCCTATTGCCTTCAAGTGGCTGCAGCTGTGCAACACACTCTGCTGGATGCCCAGGCCTTACCCTTAAAGGGTACACTGCTGACACCACATGCTACCTCCTCACCAGATCTTCCAGGATTCCAATACATATGGCAGTTATGACATCTGCTTATCTTACATGGATACTAGAGAACTCCCCCCCCCACCTTCCAGAGGCACCCTGCTGGAAGGAAAAAAGGACACAGACACCAGAGGTGGGGAAGAGAAGAGGGGGGGGCAGCCACAGGCCAGCTTCTGCCCTGCCTGCCTGCCTGCCCTCCCTCACTCAGGCTGCAACCCTCTCCACACTATCCTGGGAGTAAGCCCCATTGGCTACAATGGGACTTCTGAGCAGACATGTTGGTTGGAGCTCTCAGGTTGCAGTCCTCTCCACACTTTCCTGGGAGGAAGCCTCACTGACTACTTGTGAGTAGACCTGCATAGGAGGGGGCTGAGGCTGCAGCCCTTCACACCTTCCTGGGAGTAGCCCAGGGACTACATCGGGGCTTACTCTGGAACAGACCTTCGCGGGCTCCCACTCACCCGTCCTTGCACTTGGCCTAGAGCAGGCTCCAAGGCTGCCATCCCAGGCACCCTTTCCTGGGAGTAAGCTTCATCCTCTGTAATGGGGCTTACTACTGAGTAGACACACAGGATGTCTCCTCAGCTGTGGAAGAAAAGCCTCTCCTTGCACTGAGTGGGGACCTGCTCAGGGAAAGGCAGGCTGCAAGGGCTTGCAATGGCTGAGGAGGTGGGCGTCCTGCTGGAGAGTTGGGGAAGGGAAAAACAGGGAGTTTAAGCCTGCAGAGCGGGCAAAATTGAAAAGGGAAACCAATGTGGGGCAGGTGGGGATGAAGGGAGAGGAGGGCAGTGAGCTCAGGGGGTGGAGGGAAGCAGCTTGCCCTCCCAACACAGATGCCTCCTGTTAGCCCCTTTGCCACTTTCACCTGGAGGAGCCGCAGCAGACAGCTGAAAGAGCCACATGCGGCTCTAGAGCCGCAGGTTGCTGACTCCTGGCCTAGTGTCTAATGTATATGCTAAAAGGCTTTTGTTCAAGTCTCAGCACATTTATATGGGAGGCTGTAATAACACTTCCATTACTAGGTGACTGAGAGAGTATGAATTACTTTGTTTCTTATTTTTATATAGTACTTTTTCCTAAATGTTTAAGAGACTTTAATTGAATTGTAGTAAGAACAGCTGTTGTACATGCTAGTCAATCAAGTATATAAATTAAATTATTCCTTTTAAAAAAATTGTGTGCTTTTTAGATTTCAATATATTAATAGCTTTTAAATAAGGGAATAGAGGATTATAATGGTTTTATAGCATTGAACCTATCCTTATTCTTGTGTTAGAAATCTGAATAAAAGGCATTGCACAATTCCACACATCCACTAGATGTCACAAGTATTACAGGAGCCTGAGAGGTTACTAAGGGCCTGGTGGAAATTCAACAACATATCACTGAACTTCACATATTTCACTGTTTCCACATGGTAGATGCCAGAAGCATCTGATACAGTGTGATGTAGAAGCAAGGTACAACTGGAATAATGAAATTTCAAAAAATAAACCTTTCTAAAGGGCTAGTTCTAACAGTCCTATTGGGCATTGTAAATGCCTCAGGTGCACTTGATACTCTTTTTACGTTCCTGGCTTTTGGTCGTGTTTTTATGGAAAGATTAATTGAACTTCAGTTTAGGAATATTCGGTAATCCCTCTCAGGACATACTATAACAGCTGGTATTTCTGTATTGCAGCAAATGGATTCCATGCAACAGTCAGCAGTACTTATAGCTAGATTCTGACACAAAATTACAAAGCATTTTGAAACAATTTTTAGCCAAGGGAAACATTGCTGAAAATATGTAACTTAATTTACAAGTTTGAAGAAGGAGAATCTTGTTTCATTCCAACAAAATTTTAAGCTTTTTACTGGTAAGGATTTCACCAGGTCATTTACTGTTCATTAATATATACACAGATATTCTGAAGGGAATAACTTTCATACCACACAACTTTTCTAAAGTAAGTGGTTTTGAAAGTTAATATTGAGGAATTTAACCACAGTAAAGAAAAATGGGGAATGGCATCCACATTCGTTAATGCGAGGATTCTCCAGATTAATAAATAAGGCCTTGGTCTTCAAATATTTGCAACCTTAATTAGTAATTGTGAAGTCCATATGTTCATTAATATGGATAATATCCTTTTGATAAGAAATCAGAAATTCAAGGCACAGAAACTGTTGAATGATCAGAAGCGGAATATTTTTTTAGAAAGTTAGTTGGCTGTAATAACTGGTTGATTCTGCAATAACTATGTGGCTTTGTGTATCCAGGCTTTAAAATTTATTTCGTTTTGACATGGGCAGGTTACCCTTACCCAAGGACAAACTGAACTGATGCTTTACAGAATGTGTACAGTGTGTCCTTGGTTTATCTCAAGTGGGATTTAAAAAAAAAAAATAATCTGTATTAATTTGTATGTAGATATTCCCGTTTTTAAGAATTAGTAAATGGAGTTGTGATTGAACATAATGGCCACAGTTCAATGCTAACTTATATCAAGTTGACTGATGTCCTTAAGGAGACCATAGTTCTGACTTGTTTATAAATTAAATATTAATAATCATATCAAACCTCTAAAAGTTTCAAGTCAGCCACTGTAACTTTGTTCTTTATTAATGAAATAAACCATAAGAAAAGCTGCCTGTACTGGAAAGGTTTTTGTTTTAATTATTAAACACCATCTCTACACTAGAATGAGTTCCTTTTTGCCATTGGGAAACAATGAATTATAGATAACAAAGTAAATATTCCTGAAAAGTAATCCATCATCTTTTTAATAAGTGATCATGTGTACAGTAATAATGTCATGGTTCTGTAGCCATCCATAGAAATGACACACAATGCAAAAGTGACCAGAATAGAAACTTGTAATAGTTTAAAATAGCTTATAGTGATACACACAACTATCTTTGTGAATATAGCTAATGTCACTTTACATTTATTACACTTTTTCATAGTGATGATGTGGGGAGGGGGGAAACTTGCTGTTGCCTGTGTTGCTTTCACTAGAAGAGACATTTTATAATACTAAGAGCTAGTATTATAAAATGATACAAAACAGTGAGTATGGAGTGTGATGCTTTGTTACTCCCGCAAGTAATCATTCTTAACCCTGATTTCCATTTCAGTCGTCTAATGACTCAACTCAAAAGTGTCCAATCCATATAAGTTAACTTCTAGTTTCAGTTCTAAAACTTGAAATTATTTTGCTATATTGAAACATAGCAACTGAACTAGCTTTTTTGAGTTGGCAACAAAGATCTGAACTTGAAATCTGCTGAAATGAGTATTTCCCTCATGAAAACCTGAAAAAGATTAGGATTCTGACAGTAGTGTATCCCATAAGTATTTGAGTGTTTCAGCTGCAAAATACCTACCTAGTTTGCAACTGTGAAAGGAGTTCTTTGAAGTTAACTTTAGTCTTGTTTTTCCTGAACAGTCCCCCCCCCCCCCGTGCAAACTGCTTTTGAAATCAAGAGGAGTTTCAAAAGCAGTTAGTGTGTGTATACGTGTGGGAGTGCATTACTTAAATTCAGTAGCTTTGGTACACAAGCCTTGTGTGAGTTCTAACATTTGTTTTGTATGCTGATTGTATTTACACACAAATGTGTCTATGATTATATTTAGATTAGATTTTAAAAAAAATGAATAGTGCATAATAATTCTGAGATTCTAAAATACTTCATTTTGTAATTTAAATACAAGTCCATTTTAGAAATAGGTTTTTAGTTGCTAAATCAGATTTTAAACTTTTTGATGAATTAGATAGTTGCAAAATTAACCATTTTTTATGTTCTTCCCAGGGCAGCTTTGAAAATTCCTAATCTTTGTAGACAACAGGACTGCAAGTAGTTTAACTGAAACAAACGATCTCCTTCTGCCAGAAGTGCTGTTCTGGAGGCTGTCCGTGCTGTAGAACAAAATCATGCCAGCTTTATCGACTGGAGCAGGAAGTGATACAGGTAGATAAGCCTGGGACTACTAACTTCTACATCAGGGGTGTCAAACTTGTTTTATGTGGAAGGCTAAAGTTAGCATTCATGGTGCCTGCTGAGGGCCAGATGTGATATTATTGAGCAGAAAGAGACATCATTAAGCCTATAATGGCCAGAAATAAAGACTTTGTTCTCTCATATACACTCATTAGCTGCAAATGACAGAAAAGAAAATGTGCTAATCTTGCTCATATTTTCAAGATATGAGAGAGCCCGATTATGATGCTGGGTGAACCCCATAAGAACAGGGTCAGATAAACTGCTTCTGGGGGCCGCATTCGGCTCATGGGCCTTATGCCCATCAGCCCCACATACTTGCACTATTAGACTGTATTGATGTAAGGTTGCAATCCTGTACACATTTACCAGGGCGAAAGCCCCACTGAACATAGTGAGACATACCTCTGAGTAAACCTGTATAGATTTGTGTCATATGAGCAGTAACTTGCATGTCTCCCTATACCAGCTCCTGTTTTGTGTGCTGCATGTATAAAATGGTATTGATGCATGACTAGTTGCACCAGAATGAGGATGCATATACATATATGCATACTGTTAAAAGCAACTGCATGAAGGTAGGCACCATCCATGTTTGCACAAGAGACTGGATGGACATCCAAGTATGTCCTAATCCAGTGTTTTTCAAACTGTGGGTCAGGACCCACTAAGTGGATCACGAGCCATTTTCAGGTGGGTCCCCATTCATTTCAATATTTTATTTTTAATGTATTAGACTTGCTGATACCATGGTATGTGACTGCTTTTGGGGAAATGTTACAGATCTGTACTTTTAACAAGCTACTATGTATATGCTTTTAACAATGATAGTAAATGGAACTTACTCCTGGGTAAATTTGAATAGGATTGCAGCCTAGGATTGTTAAAACTCTTCCTATTTATCATGTTCGTCCAGTCATGACATCGCTTATGGTGGGTCCTGACAGACCCTTATTCTAAAAAGTGGGTTCTGGTGCGAAATGCTTGAGAACCACTGTCCTAATCCAATAAAGTTTGCACACATGGTAGCAGGAAGCCTGTGTAAGTCTTCCTCTGTTGGATTGGAGTATATATGTGTTTAAGAAAGCAGCTGGGAAAACAAAATGAGAAATCCTAGTGCATATTAAGATACAGAATTTGCAATTGCCTAATGTAATTGATTGATTGATATGTAATAAGTCATTAATCTGTAATGAGCATTTTCATATGCCATTACCTTCAACAATACATATAATTTTATTATGTTAATCACACCTAATAGTTTATAAACAAAGTGTACACATCTTCTTACATGTGTTTTTACAGTAAGTGTTCTGTCTTTATATTTTCCAGGGCCTTATGAAGTATGTTTGTGTTCCTCACTTATGTTGTCCTGCTGGTAGTATAGAGGTCCCTTGGAATCAGTGGGGACTCAGTTCCAGGACTCACACACCCCCATGGGCACTGATTTCCGCAGATAATTAAATCCGTGGTTGGCCTTCACATGGCCTCCTGGTCACGGCTGGAAGTGCCATCCAGTTGTGTCCAGGAGGTGTTCTGAGGCATGGGGAGGAAGGGAACTAGAACAGTGAAAACCAGAAGTGCCTTCCGGATGCCTCTGATGGCCTTCTTAGATGCAGAGAGGCCACATGCAGCCTCCTGGGCCTTAGGAGGCCTTCCAGACACAATTTGGAAGGCACTTCTGGTTTTCGTTAATTCTGATCCCTGCTTCCTCACACCTCAGAACACCTCCCAGATGCAACCAGAAGTCACTTCTGGTCACACCTGGGAGGTCTTTGAAGCCCTCTAGCTGTAAGGTCGGCAACCATGTTCACACTAGTGCTGAAGGCCCACTGTATGCAATTTATTCAAAATTGTTTGCTTGTTTTAGAAGAGTTGGGAGATCCAAATCTAGAGTTGGATCTTAACTTTTTGCACTGTTGCGCTCTGGCTGGGATCACTATCTGCACTTGGAAAAATCCTTTTTGAGAGAGGAACTCTCACCTCACAGGGGGAGCTTTTGGCCATAGAGCACTACAGCACAAAAGATGTTAAGAGCAAATCTCTAATAAAGAATATGCCTGATCTTGTTGTGCTAGCTTGTTATTATGTTATGGTATTCAAAACTTTTTATTTCTTTCTGGTTGCTTCTTCATATTAAAAAGTATAGAATCCTGAACAGAGAGTTCCTTCCTAAGATCTCCTGAAATGAGATTTAAAAATCTAGATTTATACTTTATCTTGTAAACAGATTTTATGAGAGTAACTAGGAATGGCTCAACACATTCCTTTCCTGTTGGTACAGCTGACCAATGGAACACAGGCTACAATCCTATCCACACTTTCCTGGGAGCAAGTCCCATTGATTATAATAGGACTTACTTCTGAATAGACATGCATAGGATTGGGCTCACAATTTCTTAAGAAGTTAGTGTTGCTTTCCATCTGAGAAAAGTCTGAGATGAGAGTAGATACACTTTGGGCAAGTTGATGAATTTAAGTGGGAGGGTTTAACTATTTTTGGAGTTCCTTGGAGTTTGTTGTAACACTTTCCAAGCTGCTGTTGGCTTACAGGTCTTGACAATGTGTGCATCGTAATTACTGAGGAGTAATGTGCATGTGTGTTTTTGACCCATGAAATATTAAGCTCATTTTGAAAGTCATAGACAGATTGTATTGCATGTTTTCTGTGGATGTTACCACTAAAAGTGGTGAAAGAACAGCAATATGTGCTATGAAAGTATCTTGGTTTACTATGCTATTCATATATGCCTGTTATGCACACAAATTTCTACAAAATTTCAGCATGCTTGTAACCATTAAAATGTCAGTGGAAGTAGATCTTTGAGGTATTGCATTGTTCAGTCACAAATTATATTGGAATGCACATACATTTGTGGCTAAATATTTTATAAATGTTGTCTGATGATTTTACAGAATGGTAAAATACACTGTAGTTGTGAAAAAATATGCCTGTTAGAAATAGCAAGAAACTATACTGATTATTCTGCCTTTGTCAAAGTGGAACACTTAAAGGTCGGTGTGCTCTGTTTTATTAATACAATAAAATTTTACAGTGTTGTTCTGGGCTTAGGTGTATGTTCTTTAGTGTTTATAACCCCTTAGTTACAGTAAAAACTGAAGTCTTACCTTGGCATTATGGTTCAGAATTTTGATGTAGTAAATTAACAAATGAAGATAAATGGTTGTCCATTTGTCTTAATATTGATTAAAAATCTTTGACATGATTAGTGCTTGCTTATAATATGTAAGAGTGATGGAATGCGTTGGCCATATTTTTTATCATTTAGGCCTACTTTATGGCTTCCACAGACTTGTTCTAATAATGAAGCTATGAAGGATATGACAAGAATGGTGATATTAAATTTCTCTAGACTAACAGTAAATTTTTCCACTCTGATGTCAAGAATGTTGAGCATCTGGACTCTGCTGTATGAGTAGTTTACCACGTGAGCACTTTCCCCAATTTCTTAGCCATTTATTCTCCTCCTAGGAACTAGCTGTCTTATGTAGAAAATAATAGTAACGGAAACTGTTCTGTAGATTTGGAAAAAGTTGTGTGCTGCTCATTTTTCTGTTATTTGTAAGAATTATTTTATTATACTTTTAAAAAATACTGTTATGACAGTGTGTCCATGTATTCAGTAAGATTAATACTGTTCAAGAAAACAGTACCACGGATGTACTGTAGACAATGTTTACATGTGCAAGCTACAATAATTGGTGCTAGGTTTTTATGCTTGGTGGAGGAGGGAGTCTTCTGACAGTTTTCTGTGTGAAGTACATCAGTGAACAACCTACATGCTTGACATTTTTCAACCATTCATTTTTTTCCTGTGTCCTCTTGAAAGCCATCTGATGACTGTTTGATCTAAATCTAAGTTCTAAATAAGGTAGATTTTCAATAAGAAAAATGATGTAATAGATGCTAAATTATTCTTGTCTAATGGATCTGAGATTTATGGCCAAGGCACTGAATAAATCAAAACACAGATGTAAGTTCGTTACTGTTGCATTTCTTTTCAGTTAAATGGTCAGATGTTTTAAATAAGCATCTCATCAAGTAAGATGAAACTGCATATTTATAGTTCAACAGGTGTAATGCTGGCAAATCACCCCCTCTCCATTTCTGGCTTGCATTTCAGTGGATTCTCCTGAAACTGAAAACTGCTGTGTGGGGTGTAGTGAGGAAGAAGATGATTCAACTTAAGTGAATACAGAACTAGGGAGCAACTTGCATCTTTAAAAACTGGGATATTCCCCACTGTCACAAATGTCACCCTTGGGGTAGGGAAGGACCAGGGGAGATTCCCAAGTCAACCAGGATTTAACCCTCCTCCACCTACACCATCCTCCACAAACCCCCAAGAGCAATGTTTATTTAGCTTACTCCAAGCCTCAGGTCCTATTAAATATTGCACTCAATTTTCATGTAAAAGATTTTTATTATAGCTTTAAGGGAGCTTCAATTGCTCCAATAACATATTTACATGATTTACAGTAGCTTAAAAACAAGAAAAGATCATATCTAAAAAGAGACTAAAATTACCAGCTTACAGGTCTCTCAGCATTTCTTCCAGTATAAAAGCTGTTAACCCCCAGCTCTCTTCCTCCTGCTGTGTGTCTTCAGGCACCCATGCCCAGGTTTTATTCTTTAAATTACTAATGCACTACACCTGGGTAACAAACACCCAACTTAATTTACCTTAAAGGGAAAGGCACTTGCCCCACCCCGTGACACCCACATCACACCTAAATACCTTCTTTAAGAAAGAGAGGTTACTAGTACTATATAAAGATGAAAATCCAATGTAACAAATAAAATCAACCTTTTTTTGAGTCACAAATTGGAATGTCTTAGGAAGACTGTCCATGTAGAGATCTTCAGTTGCTCTATTTAATAGCTACCCATGTGTTGATACAAATTCAAATAACTTTCCAACAAAGTACTTAGTTTTTCCTGCAATATTGGAAATGAGAAGTTCTAACAGAAAACAATTGTGTATTGGAATCACAGAAGTGACTTAGTGCTTTGTTTGTTTGCTTTTGTTTTGCTTGCTTGCTTGCCTGCTATAAAGCAGAGCTGGTGTGGAGAGTAGATAAACTTGCCATTTTTACAAGGATGTCTTTTTTTAATCCTAAGGACTGCAGGATTATTCCATCTGCAGATCTCAGCCACCACACATCAATCTAAAACCACAGAAAAATTTGAATTTAAAATGGTGCTGGTGAATGAGTGTGGCTAACTATTAAAGATATCAAAGCAGCTCTTCATTGGTGCCTTAATGCACAGGCATGTTCCAGACACACAGAAGAACAGTCAAAGTGTTAGCTAGTGTGATGTAGGTGGGAACTAAAATCTGGAGTAGAATGTGCAGTTCTGATTTTCATCTAAGAAGGATATTGTAGAGCTGGAAAAGCTACTGTGTTGCCCTTGTTTGGAAACATCATAGAACTATTACTAGGGCTCAAATGTACTAGGACAATTATTCTCAATCTTTTTAGCCATGTGACACACCTTCGGTGTGGCATTCAGCAACCCAGAAGCGCAGCAGAGCTCAAGCAGTGTTCCGCAACCCACCAAAAATTGGACTGCGGCCCACAGTTTGAGAACCACTATGATAGGAGCAATCAGTGCAGTTCATCATAACAAACCTAGGTAAGCTTTATTAGTTCAGGGATTAAAAACTTGAGAAAATAATGCTGTCTAGATAAGGATTCTGTTTTCTTGGGTTCCAAATTCTATCATGTATAGCCTACTGTTGTAAATTGTAACATTATCCCAGAAGCTCATTCTAAATTCTTAGTGTACATTTTTTATTCACCTTAATTTTATGGTTAATAAAAAATATATTTTATGGTGAATTAAATAAAATTATATCTACATACTGTGTGTGTGTGTGTGTGTGTGTGTGTGTGTAAAATAAATATTTAATGGTTTCTCTAATCACCTGGGATATAGGATGCCACTGAAGGGTGTTTATGAAAATTATCCACGCAGCCTGGCCACTGGGCAACTTGAAATCTTTTGTATGCAGTAGGACTTGTTTGCAGCAAAAATCTATTAGAATAGGGCACCCAGATTTGCGTGACCTAAGAGCAGGGTGCTCCCTACTCTGTTCAGCAAGCCGAATCTGGCCCCCAGATGTGCAGAACAGTCTATGCTGGGGAACTTCCCTACCATGCCACTGATTTCTCCCAAACTGCGTGCCAGCCAACCTCTTCCAGGATCAGTTATCCCAGCAGGCCTTGTGCCTGGATTGCTAAGCAGGCATGACTGGCCTATATGCAGTTTGGGGGAGATCGGCAGCACAGTAAGGAGGCTTCCCAGAGGTATAGAGCGTTCTGTTTGTGTTGGTGAAGCCTTTTCCAGAATGCGGTGGTCTCCCAATTTGGAGACCAAGTATCACACAGGCTCTAACCTTCCTTCCCTTTAATTAGCATGACCTGTTTTAGGAGTTCAGCACAATAGTACTCACTTGCAGATCAAAGTCCTGCCTAGCTCCCAGGAGTGCCAGCCAGAAACCAAAACTGGTCTTCTGGAGACCTGCTGGAGCCCATGCTCCAGCTGCAGTTGTGTTGGAGCCCAACACAACTGCTTTCAGCATGATGGGGACTGTTCAACATCTTGTGTGAGCTGTGAGATGAGGACTCCCTCCACTGCTTGCTATTTCACGTCTGTGATGCAGCAGTGGCAGTGATGGAAAGGCCTGTCTTGCTTTGTGCAAGGCCTCTTATAAACCTTGAACTATTGCAAGACCTTCATTTATACATATAAGTTCCATCTCTAATAGATTTATGTAAATTTATTCAAATTTGAAATGTAAATTGTTTTCTTTCTGGCTCCCGACACAGTCTCAGAGAAATGTGGTCTTCCTGCCAGAAAGTTTGGACACCCCTGTTCTAGAGCAAGGGCGTCAAACATAAGGCCCATGGGCCAAATGCGCCCCCATTTATTTGCCCTCCATTATAATTGAGGTCTCTCATCTTGATAATTGGGCTCTCTCATATCATGAAAATGTGAACAAGATTTGCACATTTTGTTTTATGTTTGCACCTAATGAGCTCCTACATGAGAGCAAAGTGCTTATTTCTGGCCAGTGTCTATTAAATCAGTGGTTCTCACACTTTTAGCACCAGGACCCACTTTTTAGAATGAGAATCTGTCAGGACCCACCGAATGTGATGTCATGACTGGAATTGACATCACCAAGCAAGAAAATATTTAATACTCCTAGACTGTAATCCTACCCACACTTACCCAGGAGTAAGTCCCATTCACTATCATTGCTAAAAGCATATACTTAGTAACCTGTTAATAGTACAGATGTGTAACATTTTCCCAAATGCAGTCACATACCATGGCAGCATCAAGTCTAATATATTAAAAATAAAATATTGAAATGAATGGGGACCCACCTGAAATTGGCTTACGACCCACCTAGTGGGTCCCAACCTACAGTTTGAGAAACATTGGTCTTTCATTATGTCACTTTCGTCCCTTAGCAGGCACCCTGAATGCTAACTTTGACCCTCTGTATGTAACCAGGTAGACATCCCTGTTCTAAAGATTGCTTTCTGTTTTATTCAAGGCAGCAATGAGATCCAGCTTATTCTCTGGCTGAGTTAACAGTGTACATTTAAAACTTGCCCCAGTATCTCTTATAATACACAGGATTCCATAGCAGATAAATCAGTACAAAAATTTCCTGTAGCGCAGAAGAAAACCACTGTTATAGGTATATCGTGAAATATTTCAGTATGTGTCTGAGTTAGGGCAGTACCACATGCCAAGCTTTGAAAGCATGCCATTGGTCCAGTGCAGATGTGACCATCTCAGTCCAACACATTTACTTTATTATACTAGAAGAGCTGTGTGAGTTCAGGCACTTCCTGTGAACCGACCTAAATTGAAAGTTTCTGGTATGTTAAACTACCATTTCCTGCGACATACAAACTGGAAAATAGGAGTGTTTAGACATTCATTTCAAACCAGAGTTTTGTTGGGAGCATTGAAACCACAGTTTCCAATTTCAAATGTCTTAGTATACAATGGCTTGACAAACAGGAAAGCGTTTGATTTGGCTGGGTGTGGCAATGGGGCAGGAATAGGAAAGGAGCATTTAGGTACACAGTTAATACCCATGTTTTGAACCAGGATCATTTTGTCTTACCCAAGCCACTGTCATGTGGAAAATGTTGTGTGATGAAGTTTTCACCAACTGAACACTAAAAATGTAATCTTTCTCACTTCCTTTATCTCTTGTGGTTTTGATTTTACTGGTTGCAAATGAAGGCCCTGGGACATATTAAAAACACAAAAACAGATCCATGAAAAACGGAAATGATTTCCTCCAACATCATTGCTGTTAGGAAATGGTTTACAATTAATGTTTTTGTACTGTAGATATAAATCCCAATCGATTGTAGTTCAGAAATATAGGGCTAATCTTTAATTTTTTTCTTAACTGTTCATTTTCCTTTCAACTGCATAATTTCTCTTTTTAGAGGAAAAGTGCAGTTACCGTACAATTGATTGGTTTAACACTTACATTTAAACCTTCTTAAAAAGATGGGATGGAAAGAGATCTTTGATGTTCTCTTGGTCAGTTCCCTTTTTAAACAATTCCTGTGTTTGCTTTTGTCAAGTGCTTACTACTTTAAAAGAAAAGTGGATGCCACACTTTCCACATGATGTAAGTGTGGCTTGTTGATAAATGTTCAGATAGCATCCACTGGTATGCTGAAACCCCATAGTCATGTGTGTATTTAACACCAGGTACTTTACTTCTATAAATTCAGCTGATGAAGCAAACACCAAGCCTTTAACTAACGATCTTTGAGTATAAATGCGACCTGTTACAAGTTATTATATAGTGTTGGTTTGGTACACCCAGGAATGTATTCCCTTGTTTTTATGTCTAGGAAGTACTGTAAACAAGAATAGTTTTAATAGAAAGCAAAATTTGAAATATGAGTATCATCTTCCCAAAGCTCATAGAAAATAATGCCTGGAAGGAATTTTTTCAAGCATACTTTACTAAACAATGCTAGCAAAAGGAAGGGAAAATATTATTATCTGTTCCCAAAGGTGCTGTATCTAATTTTAGAAGAGGTGTCTGATACCTTTAAAGATTGTGTGACAATGTTGACTTTAAATCCAGAAACTATTTTTTAAGGAGATGATTATCGCATTGATACACTGCCTGTTAAATAAGCAGTCTATCTTGGAAACCTGTCTAACATTTTTATAGAGAAACCAGACAAATTGTTTTCAGTCGTACTTGCTTCCTAAGGAACGTATTCAGGATTGCAGCCTTGGAATAAAATAATAGTTGCATCATGCATATTGGTTAAGGTTGTAAATTTTCATTGTTTACACAGACTAGGGCAAGGAGAAAGGGACGTGTTCATTTTTTTTATGACTACTATCTGTAGTCCCACTGGAAACGTTAAAACATTATACTATGAATTATCTGCTCATGCTAGGTTAGCTCCCTAGAGAGGGCTGCTGCAACTTGTGTTGGTCTACTTCTTAGACAGCAGCATGATGGATAGTTTTCTGCTGCAAGCTACTGTGAAAACACTGTGCTACTGTCTGCCCCTGGGAAATGGCTGTGAGATGTGCCACAAATACATGGGAGCAGCCATTGCTTTAAATCCCTGTAGAGAAGCCTGAATAAATCCTGTGCACTCGTACACTCAAAACTGTGGGTCAAGCATGTAAGAATTTTGCTCAGCAGTTGAATGTTGAACACCTAGCAACGAAGTTTTATTCTGCTGTTCATTTGTTACACCCAAAATCTTTTAAAAAGCAGTGTATTGGTGAGAAGTATTTAGAGAAACCGCAAACTCTTTTTAATGGACCACCCTATCCATTTTCTGTTCTTATAAGGATGTTTTTCCTATTCATGACTCATTTCACTTTAACATTAAGGGAAATGGAATAACGATTAGCCAAAGGAATGTGTGTGTTTCTGGGTTTTGTCCCTTTCCAAAAAGCTTTATGAATTCTTGGTGCAGTGTTAAGTAAATATGTTGCTATAGAAGCTTTAGCAACTGTTAATAAAGTAAAAAGTACTCTGCTAGTAACTTTTTTTTCTTAGCTCTAGTTCTTTAACGTTGGCTACCTTCAGACCCACTACTGGCTTAATATAATGTGGTGCAGGCAGCAAGTTACACAGGAGGGTTAAGTGAAATTAATGAGATCACCCTTAGCTTTCACTTTGTGTTTTATTTTCACTTTATAGGTTTGTATGAGCTGCTGGCTTCATTGCCAGCCCAGCTGCAGTCACATGTGGACAGCCAGGAAGAGTTGACCTTCCTTTGGGATATGTTTGGTGAAAAAAGCCTCCATTCACTGGTAAAGGTAAACCACACTTAAATGGTCATTCTTATTTGAGAAGCGCTTATGGAAAAACATTTTGAGCAGCTTCTAGTAAACCAGGAATCAAACTGTTACTCAGTTAAGACAAAACAGCCCTGTTTCAGCCTTCTGCTTTGCGAGGGATGGAAGTTGTTAAGGATTCTACCAAAAATACAGAGATGATTTCATTTAATAGTGATGTTTTGGCAGTATATACTAATGTAACAAACATATGATGTTTGCCCTTGTTTAGAATGAGGTAGCACGAAATAGTAGCAGGAAATCTGAGACTCCTTCATGGTCAACATTCAAGGCCTGGAGTTTAGCTTAAGTAAACAAATGTTCACAGCAAAAATTAGATGGGATATATTTTTGAGGTAAAAGATGGCAACAGTTCAGTAGCCACATTAATTTAAAATAATTTCCTTTAACAAAGTCAACTGAAATTCTAGGAAGACTCTTTATTTGGCTTGCATCCATTGAAAATTGTGTTCAGCATATAAATGCATTGAAGTAGATCATGAATAAAATAAACTTGAGAGAGTAATTCATGGATGGGCCAGTGAAAAATGGTAATTGTTCATGTATATAGTAGTTTCTAATCTGCAAAATGCTTTACTATTTCTGTTGTTTTCATCCTCTGAGAGGAATCTGCCCAAGGTAAGCCCTGTACACCATGCTTGTAATAAATTCTAGTCTCAATCTTGCATTGGAGAGGGAGGATTGTAGCAGAAATAGGGAAGTGCCTTTTAGGAAATGGCTGGAGAGTACCAGGGTTTACTCTGGGCAAGTACACACAATTAGGAAAGGAAGAAGGGGAGAAGTGTGTGATACCTTATCTGTGCTTGGCTGCATTTTCACCTAGAAGGATTATGTTTGTAATCTTTCAAGCATCCGAAAAATAGGTAGTCACAGGATGTAGCAAGTTTCAAAATTGTCATTTAAGTTTGCAGACTTGGCATTGTTCTGTATGTGTAGCTGCTTTGGAAGCCTGAGTTATAGAAATGGTCAAAATCATCTTTTTCCAGATCTGTATTGTTGGATGCCTCACTCTTTTCTGTCAGATGCTGAAAACCAGTATTTAACTTCATCTCTTAGAAGATATCCTAATGTAATTTGAATGATGTAGCAGGCCTGGAAGATAGTTGGAAGCTTCAGCTTGTCCAAAATGTGATGGTCACTTGTTTTATCTGTTGTGAGCATGTTACACTAGTGCTCTAATGTCTGCACAAGTACCTTGTCTTCTGCACCACAGCTCATGAAGTTAGAAAGATAACACAGGTTAGACCCCAATCCTGAACTCTTCAGCGCTTGCGGTATGAGTGTACTGCCAGCGTTCGTTGTTGTAAACGTGCCATAAGGCATGTTTACAGCTCCCTCTGCATAGGGACCACCGGCACCAGCCTAGTGCCACTCAGCACTGAGCTAAGCACCGGACAGACGCCACCCGGAGCAAGGGAAGAGGTCCACCAAATCCGATGCTCCATGTTGGGCTGAAAAACCCAACATGAAGCCCTTTCGGTCTGTGCTGGCAAAATAGCCGGCGCAGATTGGAGAGAACCCATTGAGGGAACTGTGCCCTTACCTAGGGGAAGGGAACAAGTGTTCCTTTCCCCCGAGGAGACTCCAGTAGCTGCTGCAACACCCATTGGATGCAGTAGTAGCCATTTTGGTACCTCTGCTCCTCTGGGCGCCGGGCAGCTTAGAATTGGGCTGTTAGTCTCCATATGCCTCATATAGCCTCCATCCCTAAGCATCCATCATAGATCATCCATCATGCATAATTTTATACATCTCTACAATATTCTCCCATATGTTTTGTAAACTGAGGCTGCAATCCTATACTCACTTCCAGGGAGTAAGCTCCATTGAATACAGCAGAACTTGCTTCTAAGTAGATAAGATTGTGCTGTAAGAAGCCCCAAACTATTATGCTGTAAGAAGCCCTAAACTATTTTCTTATAGTAAAAGTGCTACAACCCCTTGATCATTTCAATTGCTTTTTAATTGCCGCTTAAATTTAGATAAGAAAAATCAAGTGTGCTTTGTTAACCTGATAAAGAACAGTGAAGAAAGAAGAGATGATTTGCATCAAATGGCATGTAGATATGGATCTCAAGAAATTTTTAAAATCAAGGAACCCAAAAAAGTATCCTGACACAAAAAATCATGAAAACCAGAGGGTTGTGTCAAACATTTATTGTGATTTCTCTGAAACCAGTGCATTCTTCAGTGGTAGGAATGTTAAAAATCCAGAAAAATATTTTTGGAGCAGTTGTACTTTAAGCAACTTCCAATTTGCTGCTGGGAGAGTTCCAAAGAATAGTAGTAAAGCTGCCAAAATGAAAAAGGAATGGAGACTTCTTCATCACTTAAAGACAAATAACTTTTTTGAGGGAAATATGACCATTTGTCAGTAAAAAATTCCTGATAAGCATGTAGAAATTCCCGTTTTTTGTTCATTTCTTATTTTTCTTCATACTGTGTAAACATTGTTTCACCTGGAGAGTAATCAGAGTTCAACCTTTTCAGTGTTAATTCTCTAAATTGACAATGAATATGAACATTGAAAATCTTAGCTTTGTGTGTTCCATTGGAAACTAAGAAGATAGAAACTTACTTGGCTTTAAAACATATTGCCCAATCCTATCCCCCACCATTACTGAGTGTGCAGCTACACATGCTGCATCCTGTGGTGAGGAAGCCTGCCAGAGATAATGCACCTCTGCACAGGCCTCCTGGTGGCCTATGGGTCTCCTTGGACCTACGCTTGCTATATAGCTGGCACTAGTCCGAGGAGAGAAAAGGGGTGAGGCAGGTTCAAGAAGAGGGGATATCTTCCTGGCATATTCATGGTACAGGAATCCTCCCCCTCCTTACCATGATGACCCCATAACTCCCTTACCAGCTCTTGCAGAGCTCCTGGAAGCAGCTGTCATAGCTATTTGCATCAGTGGCCTGGAAGCAAACTGCAGCAGCCTGGCTTTCCCACTGTTGTAAAGATCCTTGTGTTGCCAGAAACACAAGTTCCAGAAGCACAAGACTTCATAGGGCCTGGAGCCATATTTACTTATTCTACTAGAACAAATATACAATGGGCCCTCCTTATCTGCAGGTTTGGCCCCTGCGGATTTGACCCAACACAGGTGTTAACCTGTGCTGGAGAGCCTCACATGATCTCACATGACCTCCCAGAGGCAATCAGAAGTGTCTTCCGGTCACATTTCAAAGGTGTTCTGAGGCATGGGAACACCTGGCCTCAGGGAAGCCTGCTGGAGGCATCCAGCAGGCACTTCTATTTTTTTTAATCAGAAGTGCCTTTCGGTAGACTCTGATAGGCCTTCTGAGATGCGAGGAGGTCGCATGCTGCCTCTCCACGCCTCAGAAGGCCTGCTGGAGGCTTCTGACATGCAGTTGGTAAGTTAGAAAGACCCAACAGCTTCTCCTTCCGTGTCTGCACATGCATGTGCACAAACTTTTGCACTCATGTTCTCCTCTTTCTCTACCCCCCTTCCCCTGCAGAATGTACAGTATGGATTCTGGTTATAATTGAAAAGGGTCGAAAAAGCAGATCATCGAAAAGCAAAAATATTAGCAATAAACATTATTTATTCCCACTCTTGTTTCTTGTTCTGTACTTAGTTACCAATTCATAAAAGGCTTGTTCACATCTTCCTTGTTCTCTCTGTGCAGTCTTACTTAGTGGAGGTCTGCATGTGTGTGGAGCTGACCTCAAGTTTCCAGAGTGTCAGGCCTTTGGCATCCCAGGCCCTGAATTGTTATAAGCCAGGATGTGGCAGGAAGCCTTGATGTCTAGGCTGGTGTACAGAATGTAAATGAATAGAACTGCAGCACTGTGTATGTAATCAGTTGCACCTGTGCTAGGTGGGTGCCATGTGACTTGAGGTGATGTATGCAAAGTTACATAGGCAATGAAGGAGTGGGTGCAGTGCACCACTTGGCAGCCAGTCAGAGTTAGTCATAAAACCGTCATGAGACTGAGGTCGCCCCACTCTGATTGGCTGGACCCGGTATATATGGGGGCAAGAACAGACACGAAGTGTGGGTTGTTGTGGTGGATGTTCTAGGTAAAGTGCTGCTGGTTTGTTTTCTGACTTGGACTGCTTATCGTGACTGTGCCTTGCTGTATCCTTGACTTCTGGACCATTTCACTGACTACTCTTCTGCCTGCTCCTTACCAATACATACTAATACGATCAACAAGTCGTTGCCTGTGGCTTTGTTTGGGACCAGTTGCTTCCTGTGCTGCCCCACTGCTGTGCCACTGCAATACTCTGCTGCTGACAAGGAGGCACATTCCATCCTCCTCTGCCAGCTTGACACAGAGCTTTGCTGAGTGTTCTGTCCCTGCGCTTGTGTGGGTGGATCCTGTGCACAGTTGCATGCCTCAGGCGCAGAAAGCAAACCTTATCTCTCAGTTTCTTTTCAGCCACCATTAAGTACTACCAAAAGATTCAGGCTTACCTGCCTCTAAACCACTGCTGGAGCTTTCCAACGTGTACCTGCTGATTAAAGTTTTAGCACCATCATGTGCTGCTTGTTTTGGCACAACTGATGAGTGCTTTCTTCAAACTGGTGACCCCAGTGGACCTGTGGCTACTCACTTTCAAGATAGTATCCTTAGTGGTTGTAATTTAGCAAACAGGGCCAGTGAACTTCATGCTCTGCAATCTGATCCTCTGTTTATCAGCTTTAACAATGACAGGTAGTGTTAAGGCTGCTTTTTACCTTCTTGCCTAAGGTGATCTCAGAATTCCCCATAAACCAAAGTTTGAGCCTGCCTGTCTTTTTTCAAAGCCGAAAATCAAAGGGAAAATGGCACTGCATGTGTTGGATGTTAGACAAGACCTTTTCTTCCATATCATTTTAGATAGGTAAAAGATTTCTCTTCTGGTGTTAGAGACTCATAAAGGGAGAAAACTATATCAGCCCAATGGCGAGTCCATTGGGTGATGGGCATGATCTTCCTGGTTTACTAGCTGGCAAATAGAATTTCCAGCATCACTGAAAGTACTCTCCAACCAGCGACGTTTCTTCTGTTGCCAACCTGAGTGGTATTCCACTCCTAGAGCTCCTCATGGCAGCAATTGGGTCAACATTGTTAACATTTATCAGGCAGCATAAGTTTGAGAACAGATGCCTAATTTGGGCAAACAGTGTTACCAAACACCTTCTCATAATTGACCTGCACCCAAGTTAAAGGGCCAAACCTACCTAGTCTCTGCTGTACGTGACTGCATAGATGCCATGAAGGAAGTGCAGGCATCGCTTATCTGAAATCATAGTTTATTTGACAAGCTGTGAAAACAAATCACAAATCAGCCTGGCCACACCTTCTGCAGATCTGGTGTTCAAGTCCCTGCATTGGTTCCTCCTGCCAGGCTTCTCTAAGTAGAAAATTTGAACTAGGGAGTTCTCACAGAAACAGAAGGATTGGGTAGCTGGAGGTTCTGGATTTCCTTTTGACATGTCCTGCCCCTTCTCCCCCCCCCCCCCTTGGCAAATTCTGTTTGTACAGTAGGAGAGAGGAACTATTATGTATGTAAGTATGAAACCCGGTTTTGTGAAAATACAGGTTTCAGCACTCATAATAAATGATTTCTCACTTATTTTATTGACTCATAGTTGGCATTACTGATTTTATAAATACATTACTGTAAATACATTTTATAAATACATTCCTCTGTTCTAGCTTCTGTTCTCTTTGTATTTTT
Source organism: Tiliqua scincoides (assembly GCF_035046505.1). NCBI lineage: Eukaryota > Metazoa > Chordata > Lepidosauria > Squamata > Scincidae > Tiliqua > Tiliqua scincoides. The sequence continues at coordinate 17,962,325 of NC_089825.1, forward strand.
TTGTATCTACACATATATTTTGCACTCAGAACCACCTCTGCACTGGGAGGGAGGAAGGAACATGTGTGTCTCATGTTTTATGTTCTCTTAATTTATAACTGACGTTCTTGTAACATAGTTTGCTTAACCACAGTATTATTTTAAGATACTAGGTCTGCATCCTTGTAGAACATGTTTGCTGTGCAGTTGGCATGATTTCATTAGAAATTATCTTTGAAATAGAACTCCTTTAAATTGTGATATGAGACACTCATCATATTTGTACTGTAGTTGCACCCTTTCATTGTTTACACATGCACATCCCTCTCTTCCCACATGTAGTTTGTGATTGGATTTGGAAAGTGGTTACTTGTAGATCAATTACTTGATTTTCATTTGAAAATTATAGTTGGTGGTTACTTCAAGATGTACATGAAATTATAACTTTCGCTTTTCTTCTGAGTGTTGTTTAAACACTTTGCCATGCAAGAGGCCCGCCTCTTTCTACATGGCTTAACTTATTTGCTTTGATCTGTTGAATCTTCCTGCTTTTGGTGTATACCAGTTAGAAGTGCATTGTTACCAGGTGTGCTTTTCAGAACATGCGACATACTAGAAATCTGTTGGGTGTAGAGGGACCAAGAGCATAGCTCAATGGCACAGCTCATTGATTTGGCATTTAAGGAAAAGGGAAAGGAAGGGTGAAGTTGCAACAGAAACTTCGCTGAGGGGTGATGATACAAGTACAGGAAATAGGAATCAAAATATTAAACTGTTCCCTAGCCATTCATATGACTAGGTCTTAAATGTAAACAGTTTCTACTCCAAAGTCCAATCAGTCCAATCCAAAATCATGGTACTTGCCTAGGTAGTGGCAGGCACCCAGTACCACATACACATGTATTCAAATGTATTGCATGTCACAGTTAAATAAGTATAAAAAAGTTGTTGGGTAACAACATGTTACCAACTGAGCAGATTTGCCTCGTGATATCTGTATTGAATACACCTGGGAATCTGTTGAAACATGACATTGTCAGACTGAAAACTGTGGAAGTCTGAAGTCGGCATAGTTAACCTTTCGTCTTGTTCATGCGTGAATGGATGTGATAGAATAGTAAATGTACTGCTGCTTGTGTATGGAGTTCAGGGTATGCTCATATCATGTGAGACCAGTCAGTGGTTGTCTCTAATACTGTTGTCACACAGATTAGTAGACACACTTCAGGAGATTTCAGATAGGTGTTTCCTATTCCTATCCTGGAATTAGCAAGGATTGAACCTAGAACCTTCTGCATGCAAAGCATGTTCTCTTCCAGTGAGCTATGGCCATACATTTGTTTGCAGTACTTTTCTAAATGAGATGTTATGAAGCTCAAGCATATTTAGTTCTTGCCTGAAAGTCCTAACTGCTCTGATGCCTTTGCAGATGTTTACTGAATTAACATGTCAAATACAATTAATTTATAATTTAGATATACATGTCACTTCTAATGCATATAGAAAAAATAAGTGTACTTTGAGCTTTTTGGTTTCTATAAGCAGATAGAACATGTTTTTATGAGCTCTGTTGCAGGTCCTCAGGTTTTAAAGGAGACAAGGTTGGCAGTGTTCTGTAGAATATAAAAATAGGTTTGTTGCTAGAGCGTTATGTTTTCATCTCAAATAGAAGAGATTAATTCAACTTTTGAAAAGTCCTGAAGAGTGTAAGTTTTAAGAAACTTGAGCTTAAAAGTGCACAACAAAACCTCATCCAACTCTGTAAATTCTTTCTACAGTAGCTGAGCAGGGAGTTTGGCTCCAGAGGGGCAGGGAAATTTATTTTGGAGGAAGGGTAACTTGTTGGCTGAATTTCCTCTACCCACCAAGGGGACCTCTTCCTATAAGCAAAGTCATCAGAACCTTTTATTACTATTAATAAAAAAGTTCACTTGAATGAAGTCTCTGGAATCTCAAATAATAGTCGCTTTATTTTGTTGTATTACAAACAAAGAAGTCAAAGTAGAAAAATTTCTTTCAGAAAGATGAACAGGTTTTTTTCCTAAATGAAACTGCAAGGACTAAGATGGTTTTAACCAGTATTTAAGTCATTTTGCGTAAACTTATAAAAGTAGTTTTCAGCGTTACTTTCCTGTTACTCTGAATCAAGCTGTAGTGGAGAAACTTTAATTGTTTGCCCCGCCATGGTCCCAGTTGAGATGGGTGGTCCCATTAGCTGCAATTCGCATTTAAGAAACCCACATGCCCTTGTTGCACAACATGTAGTGGTAAAAGTAGGCTTATATAACAGACTGTCAGAAATGATCCAGAAATTTGCAGGCCTGTTAGACCACTGCATGTCCCAAGTAAATTGTTGGAAAACTTTATGAAGCTTAGAATTGTTGAATGTACAGATGAACACGAAACTTTTCTGAAGCTTGCTCAGCAAACTCGTTAGAAGTCCTTGAGCATGTTGGCAAACGTTTAGATAAGTTGACCATAAATTTAGGAAACAAGGGGTCAGCACCACTATAGAAAATCAACAACAAAAGTAGCTCAAGGTGCCGGAGTGGTTTACTGGAAATTAGAGGAATGTAAATTATTTTAAAATATCACATCCAAAAAGGAGCTTAGTATTATATTGTAGAATCCTCTCCTGAAGGCTTCAAATAGAACAATTTATATCATTCTTGTACACAGATAAATTCATGTGCCTATCTAGAAACTGTTAATCTATGTATTTATAAGGCAGAGGAACTGTTTTTTATTGCTAGGACTTTTAAAATTGCAGATACTTCCTTGCGTTCTGATATGTTTAACTGAGTAAGGGCACAATCTTAACCTGCAGTTATGCCAGTATAGGTGGCCCTGGTCTCCTTAGGCAAGAGCTGCGTTGACACATTCAGATGCGCGGACAGAGGCAGAAGCCTCCGCCGCGGCTCCCGTGCCGACATAAGCCGCATGGGGTGACGTGGGGAGGGGGCGTTACTGGGCAGGGGGAGGGTGGAGGAGAGCGTGCGGGGAGCCGGGGCAGGGCCGAGACCCGGCGGTTATGCTGGATCCCAACCCCCGATCCCGGGGTGAGCGGAGCGGCTTCAAGCTGCTCCAGTCTCCTTGGACTTGCGCCACCTCCGGAGGTGGCGCAGGTTCGAGGAAACCCATGGGGCACACAGCCCTTACCCATGGTTAAGGGGAAGAACTTCCTCTTGCCCACGGCTGAACCGCTGCTTGCTGCAATCCTGCGTTGAATGCAGCGCAAGCCTTCTGGCTTGCCTGCTCCAGTGAGGGTTAGGATTGCGCCCTAAATGTTAGAAAATTAACTTGATAGCATGCTAATTTACCTCTTTTTAAAAAGGAGAGACTACAGGTCATGTCTCGTTATCCATTGCTTTGGCATCCACTGATTTGACTCACCACTGATACCAGAGTCCAACTTTAAATGCCTTGGAACAAGGAAAAAAATGCCAAAATCCAATTTCCTATCTGGTTGCTGTTAAACCGCATGGTTGCAAGTTTTTTGGGGTTAAAGATAACTTAAAAGACCCACTTCTGGGTTTCTTGCTCCTTCATTGTAACCCCAGAATGCCTCAGTAAAGGCGCTATACTGCATTTAGCCATAATTTCATTCCATTCAATTCCATTATTCGACGTACCTAGTGGCTGACTTCAGAATAATGTCTATACCAAAGCATTCTGGAGTGGCAGCGGAGGAGCAAGAAACCTGGAAGTGGGTCTTTAAAGGTATTTTTCCACTGATTTGGTAACCACTGAGGGTTCTGGAACAAAACCCCAGGGGATAATGAGGCACAACCTGTGATCTGAATGACATCCAGTTGTGTGGAGTTAAAAAGGAATACTTAGAAGTACAGTGTTAAGACAAATTATTCTTGTTTATGTTGGTAATTTCAGAAACATGAGTGACCTCTTCACCTCAGAAGGCCTTCTGGGCGTGACTGGAAATCGCTTCTGGTTTGTTCTAGTGATTTCCATTTGTATCTAGAGATGTTCTGAGGTGTGGGGAGGCAGAACGCTGCCTCCCCATGCATAAGAACACCTCTTGGACTCATCCAGAAGACCCTCTGAGGTTCTCCACTTGCAGATTTAATTATCTACAGCAGTGTTTCTCAAACTGTGCGTCGGGACCCACTAGGTGGGGGTCCTGGAATGGATCCCGCACAGATACCGAGGGCCCACTGTATACCACTTCTCTGCAAGAGTAGTTCACATAGCAGTTTACATGGTAAAATAAATCATTAAATGTTTCCCTGCCCCCAAAGGGCTCACAGTCTAAAAAATTACAGAAGAGACACCTGCAGTGGAAAGATGCCAAACTGGGGTGAAGAAGTATAGTTGCTCTTCCCCTGCTAACTATAAAAGGACATCAATTTAAAAAGTGCCTCTTTGTCCAGTTAGCAGTTATTATTTACCCAGTTATAATTTACTTCACTTTATATTTCTCTTACGGTTAAACATTTTATACTTTTTGTTTTTAGCAACATAAAATGTAAATGATAAACAAGGAAATATGTGAGAAATATAGACTCAGAAAACCCCAAAGAGAAAAAGCAATCCCAAATGTTTAGCTTTTCTGTGGGTTGGTCTATATACCAAGCATTTTTTCCATCTGACATCATACTCTCAGTGCTTCACCAGAAGCTGATGATGAATTATATCTACATGTTCACTGCTAAATGCTTCTGTAAGTTTGTTTCTTTGCAGATGTTTAACTAGTCTGGCTATGTTGTTAGGCTAGTGCTAAGTAAACTTCTTTCTTCCATTATCTTCTAGATTCACGAGAAGTTGCGTTACTATGAAAAACAGAGCCCTGTACCTATGTTGCATGGTGCATCGGCCTTGGCAGCTGACGTAAGTGTGTCTGATGAGACCATTGGCACCATATTTCTCCAAACTGCCTGCAAGCAGAGTAGAGAACAAGTTTATGAATGGAACCGTGTTAGTTGGATGTGCAAAGGTTTCCGATGAGGTTGTCAACACAGGGTTGTTAATGTTGTTTTGACTTTTATTAGATGTGTTACTGTTATAATAACATGGTATCCAGAAAGACTCTTGTTCTGCCTTGGTACTGCATAGGAGAAACTACTGGTTGGAGGTCTAAAATGAAGGTGAATCTCTCAGCTACTGATGTGTTATGAGAGTCATAGATGAGGAATGTTTTTCAAAAACGAAGACAAATGAGATGGTTAAACTGCTGGCAGAATAAGAAAAATGACAGATAATGCTAAAGAAATGAGTCTTATATAGGAAGGACTTGTCAGAAAATAACTGTTTAAAAAGCAGAGATTTATAGCTATTAAAGCTTTCCAAATTACTTTCATAACTAAAAAATAAAATCTAGAAAGCTTGGCATTGATAGAGTATTTAATTTCCTGTTACTATAATTTTTATTAATAAAAAATCAGGCCTACCCTTTCTGCATTATATTGTGAATTCTACAGCCCTGATGAATTGTGCGCACACCTGTATAAACTATGACAGAGCTTGAGGTAGGCAGGATGAAAAAAAGTAGAATTGATTTACTTGAAACTAAGGTGTGATTGGCACAGTCGCACGCACAAGAATACCTTTTGATATGATACTGTTTTGTCTTCAAAGAATATATAGACAATATGTTGATGAACTGCTTGGTTGCCTCTCTAGTTCATTTCATGTAAATAACAGCATGCTAAGGCTCCAATCCTAAGCACTGTTACCTAGAATAAATGCTATTAAACAAGATGGGGCTTACAACTGAGTAAACATGTATAGGATTGCAGTGTAAATTTTAATTTGACAGAATTAAACTTGCAGACAGAAGCACCTAGACAGAGGCAGAAGGAAATTAGCTGTAGATTCATATTCGTTGGATCTCTCTCCCCAGTGAAATTTTGCAAAAAATCTAAAGAATATGAATATTTTGAAATGAAGGGCCATTTTTCATCCCTATGAATAATTTTTAAAGCACTAACTGAGGCTGGCTGCAGAAAGTGGGCCTTCCAGAGCATTGCTAAGGGCCCATAACCACAAGAAAAGGCCCAGGATCCCAGTCATCCTGCCTCCTCTGGGTGGGTTGTCACAGCAGTTGCTATGAACATTGCTTAGTGACTCTAGATTTTCTTAACTCTGTGAGTGACAAGCTGCTAACTAGAGCCAATATACACAATTACAACTGCACACAGCCTATTAATTATGAAAGTGTCCACAGTTTCTACCTACTTGGGAGCACCTGTCCTCCTTTGGACCCAGCTGCCATCCATGTACTTAACATGGTGTGGGGGAGTCCCCACCTCATGGGAGGACCTGGCACCCTGAATCCTCCTGCCAAAAACAGGGGGTGAGAACAAAGGCTGGAACCATTGGTGTGGCTAATCTCCTTTGAACTGTGCGGCTTAGCTGAGTGGGGGCAATGGGGCCTGAGAAGTTTGTGTGAGGAGAGGGTTGCCTCACCCTGCTTCCTCCTCCACTTGCTGCTGCAGGGCTCACTCTAGGTCTAGGGCCCTGAGCTGGTTGCATATCTGGCAAGCTACAGAGGAACTTTTGAACACACTGGCAAGGCCCCCTCTTAGGCCCTGTGTGGCCTATATATTCTGCTATAGCCTTCGCAGCATTTCCTTCTGGGCCGGTCCACAAGGCTTCAAGGTCCCCACGCCATGTGTTGATGTTGTCCATGTCTTCTGCCTTCTCCGTCTCCATTTCTTCTCATCTTGCCCTCCTTTCCCCCCCCCACCATCATCCTTCCTGACCAGCTGAGTCAGCATGACTGTTATAATTAGCACTCTTGCTGGAGAGGGCAGGATCTCCATGTGACCAAATGGCAAGGCAAGCACCTTGGTGCACTGTAGCTGATCGTGAGCAAGCCACTGACGCAACCCACAGTGATGTGGACAGGCAGCAGGTGATTTCAGTGCTGGACAGCTGAAAAAGAGCTGATGTTCATAGAAGCAAACATTCATTGGCCCCAACAAGTAGGTCTGGTTCAGCTCTGTGGCCAATGCAAGGAAAACTTTTACCTTGTACTTTCCTTCTGCATTCCTTACAGGACATTAAAAAAAAAAAAAGATCCTTTTATTGACCATTGTGCTGAATCAGAATTAGGTTGTTGGGGCCAACAGATTTTCGATTCTATGCATGTTGGCTCTATTCCATTGCATAGATGTCATGGGTGACATCTAGAAACATATTAAAAACACTTAAATGAAAAATAAAGCAGAAACTAACCACATAATAATAACCCAACAGTAAATCATAAGCAAAAGGTCAAATGAAACAAAAGTTCCATTTGTTTCCCCAGTGCCGGAACTAAAAAAAGAAATGTACTAACCTTCTTACCAGGAAGGACCACAGTCACTGCATAGCGAGTTTCCTTTCAACCAGGCAAAGGATATCAGGATCAGTGATATCAAATGTCGCTGAGAAGTCCAAAAGAATCAGCATTGACACACTACCTGTGTCCTACTCCCAGCATAAGTAATCAGCTAGGGCAACCAAAGCTTTTTTCTTCTCAAATGCCAGGTGGAAACTGAAATGGGTCCAGATCATTAGTTTCTTCCTGAACTTGAATCACCACAAGGCAAGACTACCATGACTCACAGCTGCTGCACAGTTGGAGCCACATACAAACCAGTCATTGTATGCTTTTGCCACTTTTATTCTTAAACAGACCCAGCTAGGTAGCCTTTAACCTGAATATATATTATATCACCTCATAATGCTAAAGATAGAATTCTAATCTTAAGAAATATACTTTATGTTTAAAATCAATGTATAAATATTTTGACGATGAGAATACTAAATACTACAGTTCTACAATCTACTGTCTTAAAGCTGAAATTAGCTTTCAAACGAATTACAAATTTTGGTGTTTGATCAGGCTATTATATTCAAGTTAGTACTTTGTGTTATAACCAAATATAAATATTTGAGCTCATTATTGAAGACCATTTTGCATTCCCTAGGGTGGTTGAATATCTTGTAACCTAATGCAGGCCATGTTGCTGTGATTAACCTGTCTGCCATTTAACAAGCTACTTGCCCTATGTATGTAAACATAATAAAGTTCAGAATACTAGCACTATAGGGGCACTTTACTTCCTCAGCCCAACCCTAAACAGCATAGCTACTGTGGATTTTTGGAAGCAGTGTAGATTTCACCACTTCATTCAGAAGCTTTTTTATAGCCAGTGTCAAAGTTTGATCCAGGTGTTTTTACAAGCAGTCCTTTGTCTGCATGCAAACAACCATTCACTTAGGTGAAGTGCAGGGATTTGCCCTCATTGCTATAAATCAGAACGTGATCTGGGTGTGCTGTTGCCAGATATGATTACTTTAGTCAAACTTGGTTGAAAGACTCGGCCAGAATGTAGCATAAGGGCCAGAAAATGAAGAGTAATGATTGATAGTCTGTTTTTCTTCATGCTGAACACACTGGAAAGTAATAACGTTGAGCAAGATTGATTCTTGGTTGTTACTGACACACTGAGTAAAACAATGCTCTTGCTAATGTTCTTTGTGTCACTTCAATCTCCTTCACAGCTGACTGATGAGCTCCAGAACAAACCACTAAATGGTGAGATCAGAGAATTGTTGAAACTACTGTCAAAACCCAATCTCAAGGTGAGGATATGTTGATGCACCTGTTACAATTCATGCTTTTTTTATTCCTCATACTTTTCAAACATTGCCAAGAAGTTTATTGATCAGTCCTTCAATCCGTGTGGATATGCAAAACTGCTAGGAAGCATTTAAGTAGCTTTAAGAAATTATCATGACGTTGTGGTAGGTTGTTGAGAATTTTGAGACCGTTTTCAGCTCACAGGTGAAACTAGATATTCTGAAAAAAGTAATGATCAGGAACTGGGGTCCAATCTGCACATATACCTAACATGTAGAATGTGGATGGTATGGAGGCTGTAGCTCAGTCGTGCAGCAAATGCATGTGGAAGGTTGCAGACCCAATCCTGGCATCTATAGAATGTTCTATCTGGAATTAATGTTTTAATTATGCTGTTTTATTGTCTTAAAAAATTAATATTTTTATGATTGTATTTTGTAAACTGCTCTTTCTTAAGAGTAATATGGAAATACATTAATAAGAGATTCTTCTGTTCTGATCTGAGCTTCTTGAAGATTGTAATCCAACCTTGAGTATTCAAAATGGAATGGCACTAAAATTCCAGATAAATTGTGTCTTCGAAGAATAATACTTAATCCAGATGTTCTAGTGCAGGGGTGTCCACACTTTTTGGCAGGAGGGCCACACAATCTCTCTGACACTGTGTCAGGGGCCAGGAAAAAAAGAATTAATTTACATTTCAAATTTGAATAAATTTATGTAAATGAATACATTGGAGATGGAACTTGTATGAATGAATTAAAGTCTTGCAATAGCTCAGGGCCTATAAAAGGCCTTGCACAAATCAAGGCCGACCTTTCCTTTGCTGCCGCTGCTGTATCACAGATGTGAAACAGCAAGCAGTGGAGGGATCCCTTGTTCCACAGCTCACATGAGAGGTCGAATAGTCGCCCTCATCCTGAGAGCAGTTGCGTCAGGCCGGTGCGGGCTCCAGCAAGTCTCCAGAGGGTCAGAGGCTCATTGGAGACTGGGGGCTCCTGCGGGCCAGATTGGGAGTCTCTGAGGGCCACAATTCACCCCTGGGCTGGGGTTTGGGCACCCCTGATCTAGTGCAATATTTCGCAACCTAAGGATCGTGACTTCCCAGGGCAGGTGTTCACATTTTTGTTTGGGATGCTACCCTTTTAAAGAGGGTAGTGACCCAACCGGGACCTATAGGTGTGATTAGTACAGTACTTCTGGGTTCTCACCAAATGTATGCAAGTAATGCGTGCATTATATGCCTGCTGCCAAATGCATGTAAGTAAAAAAGGGTTTGTTTTTTTACTTACTTGTGTTCAATGGCACCAAGAACCCAGAAGTACCATACTTATGGCACCTAGGGGTCCCCAGCTGGGTTGCTACCCTCCTTAAGAGGGTAGTGTCTGACCAAAGCTTGGCAAACCACTGTTCTAGTGGATTTCAAAATGTATGCCATCTTTTACTGGGTACGCTTTATGGTTAACTGCAAGTTACTGCTCTGAGCCAGGAAAATAGTATTACACTACTGGCTTGTATCTCCCTCAATGGTTTCTTTTTGGCTTTAGTGGGTTCATTTAAAAAAAACAACTTCTAATAGACTATTATAGCATTAATTACCAGCCAAAGCAGAATGTTCCATGATATTCTTGTTAATCATGCTTTATTTGAAATGCGTATATAACTTTGTGTAATGCTTGCTTAAGAAGTACTTCAGATTTACCACCATTTGTGTAAAAGTGTAGTGCTGCTTTTGTGGCCCTGATGCAAAGATTGGCAAGGACAGGCATGAATCATGATCACATACACAGCCTCAAGCACTGCATGCACAACCAAAGAAGCTTGGTGTGAAAACATCTGCCTTTCCCTACCCCTCTAGCAGAGGTTTTTTGTACTTGCAGTGGATCGACTTGTATGCATTTAATTTGATTTGAAAATTCTAATGAAATGTGCTTCTCCTCCTCCCCCAAACCCTCTGCGCTACTTAATACTAGGATGAAATTTCTTGAATGTGCATTCCACAAAAATTGGAACAGATTTTTATTTGAGTAAACTGGTATCGTGTCTCAGCTTAGATACCATGTACTTTTAGGATTCCTATGACATAGCTGTAGGTTTATCTCTTGTGCTGAGCACACTCATTATGTGGTGGTTGTCTGGCCTAGTTTTTCTGTTGGCAACCTTCAGTCTCGAGAGACTATGGTATCGCACTCTGAAAGGTGGTTTTGGAACATCGTCTAGTGTTCCAGTAAAGGCCAATTCGGGAGTGATAATCCCTTCCACAACGGGAGCAAGTGCAGTCTGTCCCTGGTCTGTCTCCCTGGCTATGGGTCTTCCTTCTTTGCCTCTTAGCCTCAGACTGTTGGCCAAGTGTCTCTTCAAACTGGGAAAGGCCATGCTGCACAGCCTGCCTCCAAGCGGGCCGCTCAGAGGCCAGGGTTTCCTACTTGTTGAGGTCCACTCCTAAGGCCTTCAGATCCCTCTTGCAGATGTCCTTGTATCGCAGCTGTGGTCTACCTGTAGGGCGCTTTCCTTGCACGAGTTCTCCATAGAGGAGATCCTTTGGGATCCGGCCATCATCCATTCTCACGACATGACCGAGCCAACGCAGGCGTCTCTGTTTCAGCAGTGCATACATGCTAGGGATTCCAGCACGTTCCAGGACTGTGTTGTTTGGAACTTTGTCCTGCCAGGTGATGCCGAGGATGCGTCGGAGGCAGCGCATGTGGAAAGCGTTCAGTTTCCTCTCCTGTTGTGAGTGAAGAGTCCATGACTCGCTGCAGTACAGACGTGTACTCAGGACGCAAGCTCTGTAGACCTGGATCTTGGTATGTTCCATCAGCTTCTTGTTGGACCATACTCTCTTTGTGAGTCTGGAAAACGTGGTAGCTGCTTTACTGATGCGTTTGTTTAGTTCGGTATTGAGAGAAAGAGTGTCGGAGATTGTTGAGCCAAGGTACACAAAGTCATGGACAACCTCCAGTTCATGCACAGAGATTGTAATGCAGGGAGGTGAGTCCACATCCTGAACCATTACCTGTGTTTTCTTCAGGCTGATCGTCAGTCCAAAAACTTGGCAGGCCTTGCTAAAACGATCCATGAGCTGCTGGAGATCTTTGGCAGAGTGGGTAGTGACAGCTGCATCGTCGGCAAAGAGGAAGTCACGCAGACATTTCAGCTGGACTTTGGACTTTGCTCTCAGTCTGGAGAGGTTGAAGAGCTTTCCGTCTGATCTGGTCCGGAGATAGATGCCTTCTGTTGCAGTTCCAAAGGCATGCTTCAGCAGGACAGCGAAGAAAATCCCAAACAAGGTTGGTGCAAGAACACAGCCCTGCTTCACACCGCTTCAGATGTCAAAGGGGTCTGACGTGGAGCCATCGAAGACAACAGTGCCCTTCATGTCCTTGTGGAAGGATCTGATGATGCTGAGGAGCCTGGGTGGACATCCAATCTTGGGGAGAATCTTGAAGAGGCCATCCCTGCTAACCAAGTTGAAGGACTTCGTGAGATCTATGAAGGCTATAAAGAGTGGCTGTCGCTGTTCCCTGCATTTCTCCTGCAGTTGTCTAAGGGAGAATACCATATCAGTGGTGGACCTGTTGGCTTGGAATCTGCACTGTGATTCTGGATAAACACTCTCTGCAAGTACCTGGAGCCTCTTTAGTGCAACTCGGACAAACAACTTTCCTACAACGCTAAGGAGAGAGATGCCACGGTAGTTGTTGCAGTCACCCCTGTCACCTTTGTTCTTGTACTGCGTGATGATGTTTGCATCCCTCATGGCTTGAGGTACTCCACCTTCTCTCCAGCAGAGACAGAGGATTTCATGCAGCTCAGTGACGATGATCTCTTTGCAGCACTTTAGGACTTCAGCAGGGATGCTGTCTTTTCCAGGTGCCTTGCCAAAGGCAAGGGAGTCCAGGGCCACGTGAAGTTCTTCTAGGGTTGGTTCACTGTCAAGCTCCTCCAGCACAGGCAGGCACTCAATGTTGTTCAGCGCTTCTTCGGTGACTACATTTTCTCTGGAATATAGCTCAGAGTAGTGCTGCACCCAGCGTTCCATCTGCTGCGTCCAATCCTGGATGACCTCGCCTATGGCAGACTTCAGAGGGGCAATTTTCTTCTGTGTTGGACCTAGGGCCTTCTTGATACCATCATACATCTCCTCGATGTTGCCCGTGTCAGCTGCTATCTGTATCTCGGAACAGAGCTGGAGCCAGTAGTCGTTAGCACATCTCCTGGCAGTCTGTTGGACTTTGCTGCGAGCAGTTCGGAGGACCTGCAGGTTGAGCTCACTGGGACAGACCTTGTATGCTGCTTGAGCTCTCCTCTTTTCCTCAATGACTGGTGTCAACTCCTCAGAGTGGGCTTCAAACCAGTCTGCCATCTTGTTGGTCTTCTTGCCAAATATGGACAAGGCGTTGTTGTAAATGGCATTCTTGAAATGTTCCCATCTGTTGGATGCGTTTGCATCGACCGGGCCTGGAAGAGATTCCTCAAGCGCTCGTGCAAATTCCTCCACTTTTCTCTGATCCCGGGACTTGCTGGTATCAATGCGAGCCTTCCTTTTTCGTGTCGTACAGTCGCTTCGTTTGCAGTTTCACTCTGCTGCACACCGGAGAATGGTCGGTGTTGCAAGCAGCACCCTGATAGCTGCGCGTGATCTTGATGCTGGGAAGGCTGGAGCGTCTGGTGAGAATCAGGTCGAGCTGGTGCCAGTGCTTTGATCTTGGGTGTCTCCAGGAGACTCTATGTTGGGGCTTCGTGTTGAAGAATGTGTTGCTGACACAGAGACCGTGAAGACAGCAAAACTCTAGCAGGCATTGGCCATTTTTGTTCATCTTCCCAGTGCCGAACTGACCTAAGCAAGTGGGCCACGAACTGTTATCAGCACCAACTCTAGCATTGAAATCGCCGAGAATGAACAATGGCTCTTCTACAGGGATCTTCTTGATAGTGGTGGCCAGGTCATCATAGAATTTGTCTTTGGCTTCTGCTGGAGACGACAGAGTCGGTGCATAAGCAATGATGAGAGTGACAGGTCCTGCTGATGACTGGAGCTGCAGGGACAAAATTCTTTCACTTCCCACAGTAGGTAGGATGATGGATTTCAGCAGGGTATTTCTGACCGCAAAGCCAACGCCATGTTCCCTGGTTTCGTTTGGTGGTTTTCCCTGCCAGAAAAATGAGAAATTTCTCTCCTTGACAGATCCGGAATCTGGCAGCCTAGTCTCTTGAAGGGCGACGATGTCCATCTGCAGTCTGCTCAGCTCCATGTCGATGACAGCTGTTTTGCGTGCGTCGTCTATTTCTTGCAGGTCATCAGAGAAGCCAGGTGTCATTGTCCTTATGTTCCAGGTGCCCAGCTTTAGGGCAGGAGTTTTCAGTTTTTTATTGCCTGGTGCAGAGTTGTCGATCCGCTTGTCGGTTTTCACCCTAAACCCACGCACCCCGTGAGGTTAACGGACCGTGGCGAGGCAACACCTTACTGGCTGGGGACTGCCCAGCTTAAGGCAGCTGCCCAATGAGATGCAATAATCTCTCCCACCGTCAGAAGCAGCCCCTGGCGTTACGCTCTACGCCAATCGAGCAAAGACTTATAACCGGTAACTGCTGCTTCCCATGTTGTGCCGATGCCGTATGGCGAAGTTGGAGTGTCCTCTCCAGTGCGCGAAGCCTGGGTAACGAAGGTATGGAGGATAGGTTGTTACCCATGCAGCAAATCCCCCTTCTCCACGTCGCTGGAATGATCCAATGGAAAGGCAGAAGCCAATACGGTTGGTTCCAGCGGCGTTGCAGGAGTTGCCAGAGCGTGACTGTGTACAGCCACAAACTGCCTCAGGGACTCCGGCTCCTGATTGTGACTTGAGGTTGACTCCTGAAGCCTTTTCCATAACTGGATGTAGCCACAAGGCAGTGGAGGTTTGAGATCAGAGTTTTCGTTCTCTTAGATGAGCTGCCTTTCCAGGCTGACGAGGCTCATCTACCCGTTTGTCTCATCACTGCTCCCTCTTCAATTTCCTGATACCCAAAAACCCCTCTCTTGCCCCTCCCCCTGCATCCTGCCCGTTTCCTAGTTTAGTTTAGTTTAGGCCTAGTTCAGTTTCCAAAATTCTGGACACTGTTTGCTAGTTTCACTGTAAAGAAGTTACTTTCAAGTAAATGAGCATCAGATCAGGATGCAGGTTTTGAAACAGCAAATATACACTGCTCAAAACAATAAAGGGAACACTTAAACAACACAATGTCACTCCAAGTCAATCACACTTCTGTGAAATCAAACTGTCCACCTAGGAAGCCACACCGATTGACAATCAAGTTCACATGCTGTTGCACAAATGGAGTAGACAACAGGTGGAAATCATAGGCAAGTAACAAGACACCCCCAATAAAGGAGTGGCTCTGCAGGTGGTGACCACAGACCACTTCGCAGTCCCTATGCTTTCTGGCTGATGTTTGGGTGACCTTTGAATGCTCGCGGTACTGTCACTCTAGTGGCAGCATGAGGCGGAGTCTGCAACCCACACAAGTGGTTCAGGTAGTGTAGCTCATCCAGGATGGCACATCAACGCGAGCTGTGGCAAGAAGATTTGCTGTGTCTGTCAGTGTAGTGTCCAGAGCATGGAGGCGCTACCAGGAGACAGGCCAGTACACCAGGAGACGTGGAGGAGGCCGTAGGAGGGCAACAACCCAGCATCAGGACCGCTACCTCTGCCTTCGTGCCAGGAGGAACAGGAGGAGCACTGCCAGAGACCTGCAAAATGACCTCCAGCAGGCCTCAAATGTGCATGTGTCTGCTCAAACAGTCAGAAACAGACTCCATGAGGGTGGTATGAGGGCCCGACGTCCACAGGTGGGGGTTGCGCTGACAGCCTGTCACCGTGCAGGATATTTGGCATTTGCCAGAGAACACCAAGATTGGCAACCTCGCCACTGGCGCCCTGTGCTCTTCACAGATGAAAGCAGGTTCACACTGAGCACACGTGACAGACGTGACAGAGTTTGGAGATGCCAGGGAGAATGTTCTGCTGCCTGCAACATCCTCCAGCATGACCGGTTTGGCAGTGGGTCAGTAATGGTGTGGGGTGGCATTTCTTTGGGGGGGCCACACAGCCCTCCATGTGCTCGCCAGAGGTAGTCTGACTGCCATTAGGTACCGAGATGAGATCCTCAGACCCCTTGTGAGACCATATGCTGGCGTGGTTGGCCCTGGGTTCCTCCTAATGCAGGACAATGCTAGACCTCATGTGGCTGGAGTGTGTCAGCAGTTCCTGCAAGATGAAGGCATTGATGCTATGGACTGGCCCACCCATTCCCCAGACCTGAATCCAATTGAGCACATCTGGGACATCATGTCTCGCTCCATCCACCAGCGCCACGTTGCACCACAGACTGTCCAGGAGTTGGCGGATGCTTTAGTCCAGGTCTGGGAGGCGATCCCTCAGGAGACTATCCACCACCTCATCAGGAGCATGCCCAGGCGTTGTAGGGAGGTCATACAGGCACGTGGAGGCCACACACACTACTGAGCCTCATTTTGACTTGCTTTATGGACATTACATCGAAGTTGGATCAGCCTGTAGTGTGTTTTTCCACTTCAATTTTGAGTATGACACCAAATCCAGACCTCCATGGGTTGATAAATGTGATTTCCATTGATGAATGTTGTGTGATTTTGTTGTCAGCACATTCAACTATGTCAGGAACAAAGTATTTAATAGGAATATTTCGTTCACTCAGATCTCGGATGTGTTGTTTAAGTGTTCCCTTTATTGTTTTGAGCAGTGTAGTAGTAGTAAAGAGATACCTATAAAAAAAGCTACGTTTTCATATTTGTTCCATGGGTGTGAATGGCCAAGGAATTGGATGAACTTCTTTTGAAGCATTAGGATTTTAAGAAGGCTTCTGTTAGGTTAAGGTGGTTTCTCCAAGGAATTTGGCACAGGTGCTGCTAATGTGAAAGTTGCAGTTTACATTGGTCTCTTCAACATCAGTATTCTAGGAACTGGACTGCCTATTTTAATTAACAGTGTACTTCTATTAGTTAACTTTCCTCCATTACAAAAAAGAGGACTCTTGTATGAGACAAGGTACCATCTCTCTGTTTTGCATGCAAATAGCTTTTGCTGTCTGGGGGAAAGCACAAGCCATTTTTGTCATATTTGTTTATGTATAATAGTTGGATGCTCATGAGGTCTTAGATTTCTCTATGTAAATTTGAAAACAGTATATGTGAATCATGGCATGATTCTAAAAATGGCTTAGTGCTGAAAAAATAAATCAAATGTCCTGTTTCAAAATAACTATGGAACAAAAGACAAAATGTTTTAGTTTTTTAAAGCAAAATATCCAAAAGAAAATAGTAACCATAGGTTGAGAATGGATCATTTCTGTGGAGCAGCAAACACAATATTTCCTCTTGACTCCACAGGTGGGCAAGAAGGCTTCCTTCAGAGCATGGAAGTCTTGCCCAAATGAGGAGAACAAAGAGAAACACATACTCTGGCAGAAGAAATGTAAGGGAATAAGGGACACAGAAAGACAGTGTGGAGAGCTAAAAACAGCAAGGCAAACAATAAAAACTTCTTCAAATACATCAAAAGCAGGAAACATGCCAGGAAGGCAGTTGGATAATGAGGGAATAAAAGGGAAGCTTATAGTCCAGGGGCATCCAAACTACCTTCATGACTATCTCAGGCACAGTGATGGCAAAGTCTTACTTTTCTGTGCCTCAGCCTCATATTTTCGTGCCCAATTTTTGCAGAAACTCACTCTGTGCAGCTCCTTTTGCTGCACATCACCCCAAAGAAGCTGAATGCTTTGCATCTGTCCTTAAGACAGAAGACATAACGCAGGTACAGGTGGTCCACATCTTACATGTGATAGACTCCTTAAGACAGAAGACATAACGCAGGTACAGGTGGTCCACATCTTACATGTGATAGACTCGTGCAAATTCAAGTATTTGTACTGGGCTCTATCTCCAAAAAAGACAGAGAAAAACAAATGTTTAATAATGTAGGTGGTTTCTCACAATGCTTTCTGGGGCGACACTGGGAGGAGAAAGGAACCCCTGCATAACCTGGAAGTTGGTTTTTCAGGGCAGAGAGAGAGACCTTTATTGGCATTAACTCATGTTCCAACAAATGATTCATTAAAGTAAAATAAGATGTAAAGAGTAATAATGAATTAAAAAATAAAAATAAGATAAAGGTCACACGAATTTTAGGGTTAAAATGCAAACAAACCATACAAATAAACATTACACCAATCTCTTTCCATGCTTTTCTACGACTGACAAAAGGAAATTAGCAGTGCCCTGCAACACATCTACTAGGCCAGCGGTCGGCAACCTTAAACATTCAAAGAGCCATTTGGACCCATTTTCCGGAGAAAAGAAAACCTTGGGAGCCACAAAACCCTTTTGCCATCTAAAATGAAGATAACACTGCATATATAGTTTTTTTTACCTTTATGCTCTTATAGGTCCCATTTTTATAATGTAGCCCCCTCTTGTAGCTTTTAGTTAGTTTTGTCATATATTCTTGTCCTGTGTTTTCAGACGCCTGGTCAAGGGGGGGGGATTTCTCTCTTCTTCCTGGCCACAACCATTTGCAAACAGTCTCTCTCTCTCTCTCTCTCTCTCTCATCCCTACTTTAATAGAATGGGGGGGGAGAGAGAGACTGCTAGGATGGATGCAGAAGTTTTTATAGCCTCTTCCCCCTTCCTTCCATCCCCCCTTCCTCTTCCCCAGACCCCTCTTGACCAGATTCTGTTGGATCCTCTTTCTCCCTTCCCAGGCATCATCAGCACATCATCCCAATCCCACCCCATCCTCCCCCCACACACACACTCCCCAAGTTTGATCCTTAAGCATAAGGTCTCCGGTGGGAGGCTCTGTGCCCAGAAAATGCCCCATGTTTGCATCAACCTCTCCTCCCTCCCTCGCTCTGCCTCATCTTTTCATGCACGGTCCTAACAGAGCCCTCTTCAGTCTTCCACCACCACCCCACTTCCTGGCTCTGCACATCTCTACCGAGAGAGCAATGCTGAATAGCACATTTCCGAGCCAGCCACCGACATCCCTCCTCCCTTCGCCGATTCACAGCGTCTGATTTCAGAAACTGGCTGCGGTAGTGATTCTGCTGCTGCTGCCATCAGACATGTCAATGGGGGGGGGAACGCACAAGCTCTGGTTCAGTTGGAAAGGGGAGCATCGCAAAAGCCTCCCCAGCCATGAAGCAGTTAAAGATTGGCTGCATTGCATGATGGGACTTGTAGTCTTCAGGGAGATGTGACTGTTATTTCCATCCTGGACTCTGGAGCCACTGTAAGGTCCCAAGGTGGGAGGAGGAGGGGAAGAAAAGGGGCTTTGTGGGCACTGAGTAGTGAGCCCCACTGAAAAGGACAGGGCTCCCCTCGCGCCCAGGGAGGCCCAAGACACCAGGCAGGCAGCCAGCCAGCCAGCCAGCCAGCGGGGACCATCCCTCGCGCTTCGCCTGAGGTGAGGGAGAAGGGGCTCCCACCTGCCCCTCAAACCTGGGCTGCGACTGCGCAGGCTCTCACCAAGGAGGGGCAACGACGCTTGGCAGCACCCTCCCTCAGCCCGGCCATGGGGGTCCCTGCAAAGCGCTCCCCGTGCCTGCCACCAGTGGCTCTGTCCCACGGTTCAGCCCCCTGCCCGCTGCAGGGCGAAGGAAGGAAGGGCGCAGGGAAGAGGTGCCCGGCTGTCCCCCGCACCTGCTTGCAGTGCAGCGTCTGCGGCACCTGCTCGCAGTGGGGCGCGGAGAGCAGGTCTGGGAGAGCGCAGCTGCCTCTGCCTGCCTAGGAAGGAGCTGCTGCGGCGCCCCGCACTCACCAGCAGCCAGCGCCCGCAGCACATTGCGCCGGAGAAAGGCGCCTCGGGGCTGGGCTGGCTGGGTGGCGGCTGCGGGGAGGGCACCCCGCTTCCAGCCCCTCTTGGGAGCCGCACCAGACGACTGAAAGAGTCGCGTGCGTTTCCAAAACACAGGTTGCCGACCCCAGTACTAGGCCATCATTTAATAAATATACAAGTTTCATCTGCTCTGGGAGCCCATTCTTCTTAGCTAGATTAGGTTCTAGATAAATAAAGCACATAGCCAAATGAATTGGACAAGAGAAAAATTTATGGGAGAGGGTCTTGACCTGGAGCAGAGAACAAGGGCAGAGCCGGTCAAGAAAAGGGAGCTTATGATACCTTCCTGAGGTTACTGCAGAAGGAACAACATTAAATCTGGCTTGTGTAATTACAGGTTCCTTGTGATTAATCAAAAGAGTCAGATAAGGAGCCATCTGATTGTGGCTAATGAAATGTGGAAATTTAAGGGGGAACAAGTTTGTGTGGCCTGGCTAAGAAGGTTTTGAAATTTGATGTCCGTAAGCCTCTATTTCCGAAGGCAGGACCAGATGGTCAAAAAGAAGGCCCATGGATTCTATTTTTTCCGGACTCTAGTGAGCCACATGGAGGTATCATGTTCAGAAATTATGAGGTATAGCAGACCATCCTGGCTAGTGCAACACCCTAGTCTCCAGCAACAATTGCCCCAGTTCTAAACAAGTAGCTGCATAAGGTGCACGTCTAGGGAGACCCAGTGTACCCCTAAAGAACTTAGCCTGAAGACGCTCGAATGAATGGTTAATCGAGCTTAGCCATACTGGAGAACCATATAGGAGCTGCGGTATTACTTTGCAATTATAAACTTTAAGAGCGGATGGAATATGACAATTGCCTTCCCTAAAAAAACAAGTGATAGATTGAATGGTATAGTGGGCTAATTTAGCTGACAGCTTCTGGTGGGCAGTCCATGTAAGATTGTAACAAAAATTCACCCCCCCCCAAATATTTAAAGGTCTTAAACCTGTTTAATTTTTCTCCCTTTTATAGACCATGGATATGGTTTCCATGAATTTGAGAATATCAAGATTTTAGTCTTCCCATAATTAAGTTCTAATTTATTAGCATCAGATAATCATTACATTTATTTAAAAGGCGCAGTAAACCTATACGTGACATGTATACGTTTTTCAGGGCTAAAAATGGCTCTAGAGCAGTTCCCAAACATTTTAGCACCAGAACCCACTTTTTAAAAACAGCACTCTATCAGGACACACCTAGGTTCATCAGACTTTAAAAAAGGGGACATCTAGAAAGAAATAACATTTATTTATAAGTAATAATAAGAAAAAAAGACTCTCAAACATTTATTTCCCTATATTTACACATGCTTGAAAACAGCAGGAGCTAAGCTCTTTGAAGGGTAATTAGTAGCTACTGTTTCTGATTTTTGAATACCCTCAGGGCTTGAGGCAATTTGTTATCTGATCTTTCCATCACCCTTTGGTGACTCACCAAAAATCAGGTTGTGACCCATCAGTGGGTCCCGATCTATAGTTTGGGAACCACTGCTTTAGAGGCTGGGAAATGGTGGGGTTTGGGCATGCAAAGGTAGGAAATGTAATTTTTAGCACTTTCTTGGTTTTAAAGTGCTTTAAATGTGGACCCCAGTATCCACGGATTTTGGATTCCAGAATAGACCCCCCCCCCGTGGATACCAAGATCCCACCTGTACACATGTTTAAATGTGTCTCTTGTGTAACATGTAACATTAATCAATAAAGCATAAATAAAATGTAACATTAAACATTAATAAATTACTGGCTCCAGATGACATCCACCCAAGAGTTCTTAAGGATCTCAAATGTGAAATTGCTGATTTTATCCCAAAACTATGTAATCAGCTTTCATGGCACAGCAAGGACTGGACAACAGTCAATGTAATATGGATATTTTAACAAATGCTTCTCGGGGATCCAGGAAATTACAAGTTGACTAGTTTAACCCCTGTTCCAGGTAAATTTATTGGTAGCATAATTATTGAAGATAAAATATTGAAACAACTAGAAGAGTGAACCTTGCTCAAGTTGAATCACCATGGTTTCTGCAACTGTAAGTCCTGCCTTGCTAACCAAGAGTTCTTTGAGAGTGTCAGCAGGACTGTTGATAGACTCAGTCTTGTTGATATTTTGTACGTATTTATGTATGCCTGGGCTCAAAAAGCTATTGACAAAGTCCCTCACCCAGAATCTTGAATAAACTTAGCAGTCATGGGGTAAGAGGACATGCCCTTTTATGAATTAGTAACTGGTTAAACAGGAAACAGAGGGTAGGGATAAATGGACTCTTTGTTAGTGTTTCTAGCAGCGGTCACTTCCTCATGTCCAATACAAGACAACGGGATTGGTGAAATTTGCTCAGATGGCATTTGTGTACCTATGTAATTTAAAACTATCCCACTGGACTAAGTACAGCTCACTTCAGAAAAAAACATTTTCTGAGTCACACTGTTAGGTTGTTGGTTTGGAGTCTTGAGTGTTGTGCAGACAGCTTTATCTTCCTCTGTCTTCCCTGCTGCAAGTCTTTTCATTTTTTATTCTCTTTCTGTCTCCATTGTCTTTCCCACTGTTTCACAAAGATAGCCATAAAGTGCAGTTCAAAATCTTGCCCAACCTTGAAAATGAAATTGAAAGTACTTTGCTTCCCACCTGGTAGGAAGTGATACCCCTGGGGATCCAAAACTCTGCCTCAAACACTTGGACTCTCCTGGGGCTCCCCCCCCCTCCACTGGATTTTTTTTTTTCCTTTCAGTTGTATGTTTTAAACCTCTGTAAACTTCTGAAGTTCACTAGGTACTGAAATCTTCATCTTCTTGTTGTGATCCCATTTTGGCTACACTGCTGTAGGCACTAAAATTTATCCTTTGTAGATAAGAACATAAGAACAGCCCCACTGGATCAGGCCATAGGCCCATCTAGTCCAGCTTCCTGTATCTCACAGCAGCCCACCAAATGCCCCAGGGAGCACACCATATAACAAGAGACCTCATTCTGGTGCCCTCCCTTGCACCTTCATGGCCTGTAACCCGTAATGGATTTTTCCTCCAGAAACTTGTCCAATCCCCTTTTAAAGGCATCCAGACCAGACGCCATCACCACATCCTGTGGCAAGAAGTTCCACAGACCAATCACACGCTGAGTAAAGGAATATTTCCTTTTGTCTGTTCTAACTCTCCCAACACTCAATTTTAGTGGATGTCCCCTGATTCTGGTGTTATGTGAGAGTGTAAAGAGCATCTCTCTATCCACTCTGTCCTTCCCGTGCATAATTTTGTATGTCTCAATCTTGTCCCCCCTCAGGCGCCTCTTTTCTAGGCTGAAGAGGCCCAAATGCCGTAGCCTTTCCTCATCAGGAAGGTGTCCCAGCCCAGTAATCATCTTAGTCGCTCTCTTTTGCACCTTTTCCATTTCTACTATGTCTTTTTTGAGATTCTGGTTGAGATACGGTGGAGTCTGACCTGCCTTCAATCTCTACTTTGCTGGATTCTATCCCTTCCTTAACATAAACGGCCACCCCACCCCAACATGCCCGTGCCTGTCCCTCCTGTAGAGTTTATAGCCCAGGATTACGGTATCCCACTGATTCTCCGCATTCCACCACGTTTCCGTTATGCCCACTATGTCAATGTTTTCCTTTGTCACCAGACATTCCAGTTCTCCCATCTTTGCTCGGAGACTTCGGGCATTTGCATAAAAGCATTTGTACATGGAATGCCCTAGGATGGGCTGCTTATTTGCTCCTTTGTCCCCGCATCCTCTCACTGTGCCAAACCGTCTATCACATCCCATCATGCTACCATTCCCAATTTTTTTCCTACTTTGCCTTTGTCTTGTTGTTCTCTAACCTCCCTATCCTCGTCCCATAGGGATTAGGAGTCCCGAACCGGATGCCCCTCGACTCCTGGCGGCCTCCCTCTCTGTTTCTAATAATCAAATCCCCCACTACAAGAAGAACCCGACCCCCCCTCCCGCCGAGGAGTATCCTGAGTGCGTTCAGATACGGGCCCGTCCCCTGGAGAATGGGTCCCCACTAGGGGATTGTTTACCTCCTCTCCTGGATGACGTCCTCCAGCCCCAAGACTTCCCATCCGGGCAGCTGAGGAGCTGCACGCTTGAGGTTGGGATGAAGCCTGATCATCCCCGGAAGTCTCCCCACGGTCCTTCTCTGCCTGCCTCTGCTTTTCCAGGTCAGCCACCAAGGCTTCAAGGGAGCAGATGCGTTCCCTGAGACCCTGGAGCTCCTTGCACCGAGGACACACTCATGACTTATGCCCCAGAGGCATATAGTCATACATGTGGCACTGGATGCAGAACACTGGATAGCCCCTGCCCTTCTGCTGGCTGTCTGACTGCATAGCCTTTTTTTTTTTTTTTTTGCTTTTTTAATTTAGGGGTACTTAAAAAAAAAAAACCTACGCTGGTTAGCAACCCTCTTCTCAAGGGAAGAGAAGGGCGGTGCCTGTGTCCCTGGCCTCCTCGCCCTGCTGCTGAACTCGCGGTGCCTTACCTGGCACTTAGTTCCCAGAAGCACTTGGAGTCCCAGAGGCCACGCGCTCCTGCAGAGAGGCTCACATGGTGACAGGCACTAAGTTTATACCCCTTGCTAGCTCCTCCTCCCTCCCTCCTTGCTGATTGAAAGGGGGCTGCTCTTCCCAGGTGAGATTACAAAAGCTCAGGAAGACAAAAGGCTGTTGATGGGCTTAATCCACTCTGCAGGCCCATGAATTGGGTTGCTTGGATTAGCCCAGGGGTGCCCAAACCCCGGCCCTCAGGCCACTTGCGGCTCACTGCGGGTCCCCATCCGGCCCCCAGGGGGTCCCCCCACCTCCAGTGGGCACTCAGCCCTCACCCCAGCCCGCACTGGCCCACCGCACGAGCTCCGTGCCTTGCTTTCCCTCGCTGCTGCTGAGCTCAGTGGCAGCGAAGGAAAGACAAACCCAGCCGGCTTGCAGAGCCTTTTATAGTGGGAAGGTAACGTGAGACTTGCAGGTCTCTCGTTACTTCCCACTATAAAAGACCTTGCGTGCTTGTGTGCTAGTCTCCTTTCTTGCCCAGGGGCTGGGCTGGGCTCTGCTCAGCTCCCCTCCCCTCTCCTCCCCTCCTGCAACCTGAGCCAGGGGGAAGAGAGAGAGAGATCACGAGGGAGGGGAACCCAGCCCAGCTCGTCTGGAGCGAGGGAGAGCTGGTTGGCTGGCCAGGCAGGCCGGCAGCAGCAGCAGCACATGGGCAGGCAGGTAGGCAGCCCAGGCAAATGAAGGAGGGGAGGGCGAGGGGGCAGGTGAGCAGGCGGTTATGTGAAAGTGTGGAAGATTCTCCTGTGTGTGTGTGTGTGTGTGAATGGAATCATAAACTGGCATGAAGATCCCCCCCCTTACTAGGGTGGATGGGATCATAAGCTGGCATGAAGACCCCCCCTTACTAGGTTGGATGGGATCATAAGCTGGCATGAAGATCCCCCCCCTTACTAGGTGGATGGGATAATAAGCTGGCATGAAGACCCCCCCTTACTAGGTTGGATGGGATCATAAGCTGGCATGAAGACCCCCCCCCCTTTACTAGGGTGGATGGGAAACTGGATGGAATTCATTCATTCATTTTCGGTCTCTAATATATTAATTTATGTAAATTTATTTAAATTTGAAATGTAAATTAATTCCTTTTTTTCCAGCCCCTGACACAGTGTCAGAGAGATGTTGTGGCCCTCCTGCCAAAAACTTTGAGCACCCCTGGGTTAGTGTAATGGGGCTCTTATCACCTCCTAAAGGTGGTGATGCTAAATTGCTAAAATGGACTATGCTAAATTGCCTGGGTGGTTGGGAACTGGCCCTTCCTAGGTTCTTACCCTCCTAGTTCTGTTCTCTTAGGCTGGACTGTTTTTTAACCTCAAGCTAGTTTTTATTTGAGTTTGTTTATTTATTTATTTATTGTTCTCACCTAGATCCTGTGTCCCAATTTACTGAACTGTTTAGGTTATGTTCTAACTTAGATTAAGTTTAACTTGGGTTAAGTATAGGGTTAATTTTTAAAAAAGTAGAAAAACTTGCTTTTCACTTTATCCTCCTCTGTTTTATTTATTTTCCCAAGTACCTGACCCTTGGGCTCTTACTCACGAGTAGGACTCTGCTCCTGCTCAGAGTAGACCTATGTACACACCTACATATTTATTTTTATTTCCCACACCTAGCTCCTGTGCCCTACCTCGCTGGACCTTAGATTCCCTCCCTTGGGTTAGATTAGGTGCTACCTTAGGTGAAGCTAAATTTCAATGTTGATTTAAGGTTGATTTAAAGTTAAAGTTAGAAGACAAGGAGTTAGAAAGACAAAGAGTTAGAAAGAGTACACTTACCTTCTCCTTCTCGTCCTCCTCTCCTTCTCCATAACTCAGAGGTCCACTTGCCTTCTCCTCACCCAGATGCTAAACTCACCGTGCTTTACCTGGCACTTAGTTCCCAGCGGCACTTGGGGTCCCAGAGGCCACGCGCTCCTGCAGAGAGTGTTATTCTCCAGTAGGTGCATAACACTATTGCAGAAACACTTGTGCTTCTGTAGACTAGTTTTCAGCATTACCAAGTATGATTAAAAATACAATACCAGCCTAGAACTGGTTTGACTAGAGACCTTGGCTTAATTACATAGTGAGTATGTCTACGGCAGGCAATGATGATCTTGAAGTGCTATTTTCTAGAGGCTGGGTTCTTTTTTGAGAGAAAGTCAGTAATTAAACAAAGGCATCTCATTTAAATAAAAGCTTATTTCTTTGTTTCTGTTTAAATGAAATCAATTTTATTCTTCTAAAAGTATGAAAACTTAGCACATCAAACTGGGAGAAAGGAGGTGCCATCTGGAAGAATATTAACATTTTTACCAGATGGTATGAAGTGCCTGCATACTTGTGTGGACTTTAAAGATAGCTAGACAGTACAAAGTGTCCCTTGAGGCCGCAAGACCTGAGCAAAAGGAAGCAGGAATCTAAAGAGGCAAAAAATCTCTAGCTTTCTGTTGACTGTTCCTGTATGGCTAACAGCTGCAGGTAAATCCATCAGTTCAGACTTGTGGATATAAAATGTTTTAAAATATATTTTCAGGAAAGGAAATTGCCTTTTTTCAGGAATTCTCATGCAACAATAAAACTTTGCCATGGTTAAGAAAAAAATCTGAACATAATATAGCAGATATTACTATACTTGCAGTTGTCATACTTAAGTTTAGATGATATTTAAATGGATCATGCTAACATTTGGATGTAAATTATTTTAGTACATGAGTTATAACCATGCTTGTCTGGTATGGCAAAGGCCATGTACTTTGGGTGGAGCCTTTGTGGTCCACTGATGAAGTCTAGGGATCAGAATTTATATATTTAAAAACAGCCTTGCTGACCATAGTAATGTAAGATAGAGTCATTAAGAAGACAATCCATCAATCAGTCTCCAGGCATTTAGAAAGGTTTCACTCCTAGCCAGCAACACCTCCCTTCACCATTGCAAGGTGATTCAACTTTCTTTCACTTGTTCAGGGGGAAGGAAGGGGTCATTTTGCCTTGGAGTGAAGCTGTAGCTATCTGGAGAGAGATTGATTGATGGATTGTCAGCCAGCTGCCCTCTCTCGCATTAACGAGGCTATTGTTAAACGACTGTTTTCCTTTAATTTAAAGGAAATTCTCATTGAGATGGAAAAATCCATGGATAATTAGGTTATACCTGTAATCGCTTGCATGACTATCTCTCTACAACAGTAAGAAAAGCAGTTTTAAAAATTGTGATTTTAAAGGAATGCATTTTTCTCCTTCTCCAGTGATCAGCACATTCCTTCTCATTTGCAGTGGCCATTTGTGTTGAATCAAATAAGTGTATAACAAAGTTGGACCTGTATTCATTATCCAGCTATAATTCTCTCAGTATTCATGTCTATCTAGATTATGTCTAAGAATTTAGCTGAGCATCAATATTTACGTTTAGGTAGTATAGGAACTTGAATCATACTGCCTTCAAAGTTCTAAATATGGAACATGTTTATGTTAATGAATTGCATACAGAAAACTGTAGCTGAACCAAAATAACTTTTTCCAAAGCTGTTTGTGGACTGGATCTTGCTTTCAGAACATGAATCTCAGAACTGGAGAAAACTTTCCTGTAGTATCCTATTATATAGGACAGGCATGTCCAACAGGTAGATTGCGATCTACCTGTAGATCACGGAGGGGTCAGAGGTAGATCACCACCCCACTTGGCTCCATCTCTCCAGCAGCTCGCCCCGTCGCTAGGAGAGAGCTCGTGCTGGCAGGTCGTCTGCCGAGGGCTTGCCACTGCTGCTGATCCTTTGCCTGTCTTTTTTCCCTGCCTGTGGGTGTATTGGGGGCGCTTGTCGTTTTCGTGCCAATAGTTTGTGGGTACCCCAGGGGGCCGCCACCTGCGCCCCGCAACGAGACGCCACAGGCCCGGCATCATACCTGGTCTCCTGCCTCTCAGAATCACCCATTCCTGCCCCCGCCCAAACACCCCTTAGAAGTGTGTTATATACCGGGCGATATCCATTCGCCCGGGCTTTAACTGAATACATTTACCGTATTAGTTGTGTCGTGTGCTGGTCGTTGGTCACTTTATAGTTCACTTTCATTAAACGTTTTCGGGCAGACACAACGAAGTGTCAAGAATTTGGTGATTTTGGCGGGCTTCTCCAATTTTGCCTATGCCTTGCCTTTGAATTGGTTCAAACCACTGTGACGTTTGCTTGCCTCTGCAATTTTATTTTGCCTAGCCTTTGCGTTGATTCTATACTGTGTGCACAATTTATTAAATCGCGAATGGTGGTATTTGAACTTGTATGGTGGTATTTGATTTTATCTGTTTTGCTGGACAGGTGTTTGAGTTTTTTTGATGATTGTTTGGTGGCATTTGATTATTGGTGCCAGTATGATGAATTCTTATTTTTACTTTTAGAACTGCATGTGTGGTTTTGACATCTCCAGTCCTTGTATTGCACATCATCCAGAGGTCTTCAGTTCCTGTTGATCTTTAATACTTTGGGACAGTGACAGTTTTGGACCAGATTCAGCCAGTGTTTATACCAACTTAGCAGATTTGGCCTTCTTACATCCAGCCACCCCAGTATAACGAAGATGAGTGTTCCAAAGAAGACCAAAACCTACCACTTTCATGATGAATGGGAAATGGACTACTTCTTCATCATGGTGAAAGACAAGTGTTGTTGTCTAATTTGTAACGCCCCAGTATCCTTGCCCGAAAAGGGTAATCTGGAACGTCATTATAAGGCTCTGCATAGCAATAAGTTTGATGCTGATTTTCCACCCAAAAGTGAAATTTGTAAACTGAAGCTCAAAGAACTTAAATTGAAAGTGGCTACTCAGCAACAGTTGATGGCGAAGCCAAGGTCACATTCGGTCAATGCAATCATAGCATCCTTCAAGGTCAGCAACCTGATCGCAAAGAAATGCAAACCTTTCACTGAAGGGGAATTTGTAAAAGATTGTTTGCTTGAAGCAGCTGACAATCTTTTTGAAGGATTTAAAAATAAGAAAGAGATCATAGCTGCTATTTAAGATGTACAATTGTCAAGAAACACCGTCGTGCGGCAAATAGAAAAGATGTGTGGAGACACAACTGAACAATTGTTGGAGGATGTTTCAAATTGTGTTGCTTTCTCACTCTAACTGGATGAATCTACAGACATAAGAGACATAGCCCAGTTACTAGTCTTTATCTGGATGGTTTTTGAAGACTTCAGTGTTAAAGAAGAACTGCTTGGAATGATTTCTTTAAAAGGGAGAACTACCGGTCAGGAAATATTCAGTTCTTTCCATTCTTTTGTGACAAAGTGTAATCTTCCATTGCATAGACTTGTTTCCATCACTACTGATGGAGCAAGAGCAATGACAGGTGAGGTTAACGGTTTCATAGCCCTCTGTAGACAGCTTGACAACTTCCCAGATTTCCTTTCTTACCACTGCATCATTCACCAGCAAGTTTTGGCAAGCAAGAGACTCAATACAAAGACTGTCATGGACATCACTTTCAAAATTGTAAATTCAGTTCGTGGAAGATCACTTCAATGACGGTTTTTCAATCTTACTCTTGATGAAGGGGCAGCGGAAATCATTTTGCACTCAGATGTGAGGTGGCTAAGTAGGCACAAATTTCTGCAAAGATTTCGTGATTTGCTGAATGAAATAAGAAGTTTTTTGAAGGAGAGGGAAGATGACCAAGCAGAGTTGGAAGATGAGGAGTGGTTATGTGATCTGGCATTTCTCGCTGACTTTATAGGCAAACTAAGTTGATATGAACCTTGAACTACAAGGTAAAAACAAATGCATTGGCAAGATGATGAGTACAGTTTCATCCTACAAGAGCAAATTTGAGCTAATGATGACTGACCTTGCAAACAACACTTTTGATCATTTTCTGAATACGCAGGACCATCTGGGACAATATCCAAATTTTGTTTTTCAGAACGAGAAGTATGTGACAGAAGTCTGTTCTGTTATCCAGGAATTCGAAAATAGATTCAGTGACTTCCAAAAAATTGGAACAGTTGTGGAGTACTTGTCATACCCATTCAAAGTAGATGTGGACATTAAAGAAACTGCAGCTGCTATCAGTAAAAATTACTCATTGAACAAGCCATCTCTTGAAAATGAAATATTAACCCTTAAAAATGACATTTTTCTCAAGACCCGTGCTGAGCAAGAATCATTTTGGAAGCTAGTGCCTAGAGACAAATTTCTCAACTTGAGAAGATGCAGTGAAGCTGTACACTCCTGTTTCGGTTCAACTTATTTGTGTGAATCTGCGTTTTCTCATCTGAAAATGACAAAGAATACAAAGCGTTCCAACATGACAGATGAACATCTCCAGGATTCCCAGAGACTGGCCCTCACGCAATATTCACCCAACTTCAAAAAGCTGGTGGATGAAATGCAGGCTCAGACGTCTCACTAATGAGCAAGAGCGAAATATTAAAGATTGTGCAAGATCAGCCTGGATCAATACTCAACCTAAATTCAACACAAATTACTCAATAAAAGTTAAAGAAAGTTATTAAGACAGTTAAAGTTATTACTCAAGAAAACTTTAAGAAAAAATGTACTTTCCATGTCCCCTCGCAGTTCTTACTGGATCTTCGCCTCTCTGTTTTGTTTTTGCTTAATTTGCTTAACAGCTGATCACATCCAAGTAACTGACAGAAGGTTCATTAAAAATGGGATGGGGGGATCCTCCAACTTTATTGGGTTAAAATTTAATTTGAAACTTAATTTTCATGGTGGTAGATCACCGGCACTTTTGGCCGGAAAAAGTAGATCACAACCTGTTCGAAGTTGGACATGCCTGATATAGGATATGTGTAAAGGCAAATGGTAGAAAGTTCATATAGAATTTAATTTACTTTCTTTCTATGAACAGAGAGACTTTAGTTTGCATTAAGTGATTTCTTTTTTAATTTCCCTCTTTTTGGATTCTAAGGAAGTTGTTGATCATCAGAAGAGATATAGCCCATCTTTTCTTATATTATCATGATTTGCTAATACTATTTTCTTTATTTAGTTGAAAGAATTATACCGTCTTTCCCCTTTTGTAAGGAGGGGTGTTCAACGTGGCTTACTGACTATAGAGCAATATAAAAATATTTTTAAAACGTAAAAACAAAAACCAGTGCAACAAACAGCATAATATGTTGGTTAAAAAAACAAAGTGAAGCAATGATGGTAGATCCCCCAAAGCTCAAGAAAATCAGTGGGTTTTCAACAGCTATCCAAATACAAGATGTTTTCACTTCTCCCTTTTCAGACATCAGCTGTAACTTTAGCAGCAAGGTTCTTTGTTACTGTGTAGTCCACATTATCACTTCTGAAATAAAGTATGGTAACCCAATCCTGAGCTGCCCAGAGCTGCAGGACCCGGCGGCTCCATGGAAGGCTCCCGCCGGATCCAGTGCCTCCCATGCTACCGCGGGAGACTCCTCAGTAGAAGGCGCTAAAGTGAAGGCGCTCTTGTAGGGCGAGCAGCCCTACCCAAGCGCCCTGGATCCTGCGAAGCTCGGCTCCGCAAATCCGCCTATCCCTGCCCCCCAACATGCCTCCCCCCTCCCTGGAATGCCGCCTCCTCCCCATGCCCCTGGACATGCCCCATCTACCGTTCCATAGCCTGGCATTCACAGAGACTGTCGAGCCACGGAACCTGGGTGGCTGCCGCGCACTGGCTCAGCACTGGCCGGCGCTGAGCCAGCTCCGGTGGGAGCCCTGCGGTAAACCCCACAAACGTGCCTTATGGCACGTTTGCAACTGTGGTCTGTGCTGCGGAAGTGCGGCACAGACCACAGGATCGGGCTCCGGCTCTTCCTAGGCCGAAAGAAAACAATGCCAAAGTACATCTTGTCAAGAGCAATGGCAGCAATTAACTGCCAGCTCACACTTCCATTTTATGCTTTTCAGTTGATAATTGTTTTTATTCATCTCACTGCAGGCTTTGCTTTCTGTGCATGATACTGTTGCTCAAAAAAGCTACGATCCAGTATTGCCTCCCATGCCAGAGGATATTGATGATGAAGAAGATTCTGTGAAAATAATCAGGCTTGTAAAAAATAGGGAACCACTGGTAAGTTCTCATTCTTGTGTGTTTAAAATAAAAAAAATAGAAACTAATCCTCAAAATGTAAGCAAGGAGGCATAGCACAATTTTTTTCATGAACCAGATAGTGTAACTTGTACATTGCATCTTCAGTTTAAAAGTGTTTTGAAGGAAGGCATTGTTTTCAGATATTATTTGGTATTAGTTTTAATTGCTTGAGGGCTACTAACCAGAGGACTGTAGTGATGATTGTAAACCATGAATTCCTTTTTGAGTTCATGAGTTTGTTGCAGAAGCAGTTCCCAGGGTAGTTTTCACCTCTGTTATGGAGTCTTAGACTTACTGTTAGTAATCTGAACTGTCTGCCTGAATTCAAATGAAAATTCAGACATGTTTTCAGACCATAGTTAGATTTGAACAAACTGCTTGGAACTAGGGTATTTGAGGAACTGCCTTCTCCCATATAAATTGGCCCAGAGGCCAGATTGACAGAAGCAGGGCCTTCTCTATGGTGACACCTTTATTATACAATCCCCTCCCAGTGCAATTAAGAACTGGCCCCTCTGTTAGCCTTCTGGTGAGGGCTGAAAATCTCTCTTTTCTGCTGGCTTACCCTTAATTAGTTACTGTTTGGGTTTTGTGGTTTCAATTGCAGGGTATTTATTGATCTTGCTGTTGCTGCTGCGTTTTATCATTTTATAAATATTTTGTAATTGTTAGTGTTTAGAGTGCTGTTTAATGTATAATTATGCTTTCCCCCCTTTATTAGTGAAAGCAAAAAAATACATCAAAACAAAGTACAGTTGGACCTCTGTTCCTGGACCCCCTACAGATACCAAAACCTGCAGATAAGCAAATCGGCGGGCGCTGCCCATAGGATTTCCAGATGCAACTGGATATGTTCTTTGGTTGTCACCTCGAAGTGTTCTGATGCCTTCAGAGGCCACATGCAGTCTCTGTGGGCCTCAAAAAGACCTCCAGAGATGCTAGAAAGGCACTTCTAGTTTTTTGTAGATCGTGGTAACTGACTTGCTGTGACTGAGGGGGGGAAAGCTTTATAAGCTTTCTATTGTAGTAGATGCATGATGTGAGTTGGACTGTGAAGCTCAGTGTCCACTTCAAGCTTTCTCTGTTGTCATATGTTACAGCATTACAAAAGCCACAAAGTTGTGAACATGTCTGTGGTGTGTGCTCCTGCTTATTGTGACCTAAAGCAGTGCTTCAGGCCTCCACAATGCCATCTCCTACAAATGTCTTTAGACATGCTGCACTTGTCTTGTACCTGTTTTATAATTGTAAAAACAGTGATGGTAATGTAAGAAATATCCTGCTTTTTGTTTGACACTGAACTCTTCCCCATGTGTTCCAAATCAGTGGAACAATATGAAATTATTTTCAAGGTTACTTACTTTTGCCTAGGAAAACTCTCCAAGGCTTGGCTGAACAGCACTTTGTTTTGAATATGTTTCTCATTGATACAGTGATTGAGTGTCTTTCAACTACTGTTAACGTTCATTGGATGTAGGGAAGTCCTGATACCTTCATTAGTGCAGATGTTTATCTGAATCTGGAGTGCAGTAGCCTTTTCAAAACTCCTGAAAGCTAGCTTGTGGAAAAGCGTTCAGCGTGCTCCAGCATTAAGTTATTAAAATGCTTGTTTTGTTTTCAAAGGGGGCTACCATTAAAAGAGATGAGAATACTGGAGCAGTTGTTGTGGCTCGAATAATGCGTGGAGGAGCTGCAGATAGAAGTGGTAAGAGTTTTTGAGAGGGCTTTTTTTGTGCGCATCATTGCCAGCAGATATATGAAAGGGCTTTTTCCATGGCAGCACCCAATTTTATGGAACTCTCACCTGAAGTTGGTGCCAGATAAAGATTTTTCTGTTCATTTTTTGGAACAGTTGGTTTTTGTTGTGTATTTGGTTTCTCTGCTTCCCTTTGCTGCTGCCACTATTATGGTTTCTTAAATTATCTTCGATTTGTGTTTTTATGTTTTTACATAAAACATTTTATTTTAATCAGTATTTTGTGCAAGCAACTTCGAGCACCTCCCTTTTGTAGGGGAAAGTTGTGGGATATAAATATTTTAATAACATTTTAAATATGTAATGCCTAGTGTTGTAAATGGGTTTTTAATTTCTTGAGGGAGCTACAGTGAAAAGATAATTACCTCCTTCTTTGTCTTGAGACAACGGATAAAGACCCTCCAGTAGGAGTGTTTGCAAACAGTGTTATTTATTTTACTTAGAAGTAAGCCTGTTGTGTTCAGTAAAACTTAGGCTGTAATCCTATCATGCTCACCGGAAACAAACACCTCTACCCACCAGTTTCTGTTGTGATATGGCATTGGAGAGTAATGGGAAGGGAACTCTCGTGTGATATTTCTTGTATTATGGATGCAATTCTGTAACTTGGCATTAGTGACATGTTTCAGGAACTACCAGTAAATTGCAAAAAAGCAGGAAGTGATTGTCCTTGTGTGGGAGTTTTTAGTTTGGCACCTGAGACATAGGTGCTTCTTTCACCCCCTCTCCCTTTACTATGTCAGCATTTCAAATTGGGAAAAGGGAAGATCTATTGCCTTGCAGAGGCTAAGGGCCAAACTAGACATGCATATAAACTTGTACTACAAAGACGTGTTTCCTGTTGGAAGCACTTCTCATTTTTATTAAGCTCCTATACAGGGCGGTTGATGGCCTCAGTTGAGATTGGAACGCATGGAAAGGTTTGCTCTTCCCCTGTGTGCCATTTTGAAGCCAAACATTGTCTTTCTGAAGCATTAAGTTGCCACTGAAAGAGTGGTTTCCTCAAATCGCCTATTCAGTTGCAAATCACCACCTCTGGAGGTCCGGTTTTTGCTTCAGAAATAGCATATAGAGCAGGACCAAGCTTCTGCTTTCTAGTCCTGATCAGATTTCTAGTTCTGACAGGGTTTTGGCCCCTTCTCAATAGTTTTTAACAAATAGGCACGTCTGATAGGAAGCACCTTCTTAAAAATATACATTGTTTTAAAAATGGAATCATTTTTATGTTTAAATGAGGTTGTTCTTACTGTGTTTTATTTTGTGTTTGTTTGAAATAAAATGAAATTTTGTAAGCTGTCTTTGTTCTATTTATCATAGAGAGACACAGTGAAAGTTTTAGAAATAAGTAATTTATCTTCTGTAGGTCTTATTCATGTTGGTGATGAACTTAAGGAAGTAAATGGAATTTCTGTTGATGGTAAAAAACCTGAAGAAATTATACAAATTCTGGTAGGTTACATATGGAATATTTGAGAAAATTTACAGAAAATTTATCCTTTTGTTTTAATTTATGGTCTTGAAGAAGCATGTTCGTGTTGATTTACTGTACTTGTCTGCGATCTGTTTATTTATGAAGAACAAGTCCTTACAGAAAATTCAGAATTTCTAAAAATGTCCTTAATAAAGGTGAAATAGACTTTCCTAATGCTTCAACGTAGAAGAGGCCAGTAGCCTTTCTAGTGAGCATCTGAGGGCATTTCTCAGCATGCTTGACAGATGCACAAGCACCAGTGATGTCACTAGGATTCACGTCACCCAGTGTGGGAGACCTGCATGTCACCCCATGCAGTGTGCGGGGCAACAACCCAGGTGGTGGGCGTGGTGATGTACCATTGCCCCGCCCCCACTGGTTTTTTGGCTGTACCTTTCGTTAGAACACAGATATTTCAATGTGGCTTGTTTCATTGCATTCTGCATGAAATTACGCATTGATTGATATATAACATGATGGTATTATTCCTCCAAACTCTGATTTTAGTGATTTTGAAAATTTGTAAAGTCACACAGACAAACATACACCCCATGTCAACTTACTAACAACTTATTGCAGCAGTTCTCAAACTTTTAGCACTGGGACCCACTTTTTAGAATGACAATCTATCCAGGACCCATTGGAAGTGATGTCATGGCCAGAAGTGACATCATCAAGCAAATTAAAATAAATAAATATAAATAATTAAATTAAAATAAAATAAATAATTAAATAAGGGGGAGCCAGTCCTTTTCCAGCAAGTGAATTTTCTCTGTAGTCTGCCTGCAATAACACCCTCCCATAAAGAATCAGTGAGATTTTCATCCCTCCCCAGTGCCCAGTTTAAAGTTCTTCTATTTCAAGCATATCAAGATAAGGACCCACCTGGCTTTGCAAGTGCAAAATAGAAAACATTCCACTTACCAATTCAAGCCTCTTTTTTTTTTTGGTCCTTTTTAGTGGGGGGGTGGGGTGGCTGCCTTCTGGAGTATTTCTTGTGCTCCAGTTCCATCGAATCAGGACCATTCTGGTGTCCTCACATTCCCCTTTGCCTGGCCTGATCACAAGCCAAGGCACGTCTGCCTACTCACAAGTAAACGCAACCATGTGGTTATTTTCGCTTTATTGCATGCACATTTTAATACACCTGCAGCTGGGAGGGAGGAACCTCCTTCTTGGGTGTTTTTTGGGGGCTGCATTCATTGGACAGGGACCATTCTGGTGTCATTGGATTCCTCTCAGCCTGCCCTTTCTGACAGACGATGGCAAGTACGCCTACTCGCGAGTAAATGCACGATACGGTTTGGTTTCACTTTCCATAGGGCTCCATGCATTTTTTTCTTTCCGGTTTTTTGGCCATAACTTTTGAAAGAAAGGAACTATTTCACTCTGGTTTTTTGCATTGCATTCCGCTGGACATTCCGCATCCAACGGTGTATGGCATGACAGGGTTGCTCCTAAACCTGCGATTTTAGCACATCATCCCCCAGTGAGTGTCACCCCCCCCTTGCACATCACCTGGTGCGGCCCGCACCCCTTAGCGAGGCCACTGACAAGCACTTGCAGTTGAGGAGTAAATTTGCAGGCTAGTTTCTTCTTAACCTTTCTGCACATTCCTATATGAAGGCAGAATGCACAGTGCCTGGACCTAGTTCTATTGGGGGGAAGTTACATGTATGTATCAACTGGTATTTAAAAAGATGTGATTTCTGCTGCTAGGCTTTGGAAGAGGTTTGAGTCCTTGAGTAATAGCTCACTCCACTTAGACAGGGCCCAGGATACAAAGAACTGCGAAGCTAGTTTTATGAGCCAAAGTGGTATTAAAATTTTGCTGAAGCAGTAGTCCTTATGCTGCATGGCATATTGTGTTTGAAATTTCCTTTCTTTTCTAAAGAAGTTTGATATGACATGATACAGTTTGAAGAAAAAAAACACATTGCTACTCTGATAGTGTGATCCCTTTGCACATGTTTCATTGGCTTTTGATTCACAGCCACTAAATAGAATAGCACTATTGAAAGTGCATTTTGGATTAAAATTGGGGGGGGGGAAGCTCTCATTTTGTATTTGTCACTCAATTCATTTGATTTGTTTATTATAAAATGACAACTGTCTTATACCACAATTATAAGAAAGAAAAAGATGTTGCTTTATGCCAGAGATTCTGAACCACTATAAGCACTGGAAATGTTAATAGTAATTGTTACACTGAAGAAGATCATGGTCTAGTTTAGACATAACAAATCATGATGTGAGCATGAGAAAGTCAAATCTCTGGCTTGTATTCTCCTTTTCCTCCTCTCATGCATAAAGGTGAAGATTTAAACCATGTACCTTGTAACAAACCACAGTCCCTCACTTCAACCAAAATTTGGAAACTGTGGTTACCTATTGAGCCAGAATATCAAGCTAGGGGATTAATATCTTGCCCTGTTTACCTAACCTGTGACTGAACAAACCACAGCTTTTTGTATTTGAATGAAATGGAAAACTGCACAGAAGGAAATTTTCCATTCTGTACCTTTATATAAGATCCCAACGTTAGTGCTGGATCATGCTTATAGCAATTGTCCATGCTTATAGCAATTGCCCAAACATCTATTGTTAGTTATGCCTTATCAGGCCTGTGTGTATATACCCAAGTACTGCCTGACATAAACTGGAATCTACGAGCATCAGATTGACTCCTAATTGTACAGACTGCATTGGCCTGGTACCAAATTTGTGTGTTCTTTTACTTGTGTTTAAATTCTATTTAATAGCTTAATTTATCTTCCATATATTTTTAGTCTCAGTCTCAAGGAGCCATTACATTCAAAATAATACCCAGTATGAAAGAAGAAACACAATCTAAAGAAGGCAAGGTAAGAACTCGTGTTTGGGCGGGGGGGGGGGGAAGAAAGGGAGGGGGTTCTTAACAAGATGTCTAACTGAAAGGCATTCTCTCCCCATATGAAATTACAATTGTATGTTAATGTTTGTATGTCACTATGCAGTTAAAATCGAGATTGGGGATTGCATTAAGATATTAATTATAAGCAAGTTACTCCTCTTCCAGATCTTCATGAAAGCTTTGTTTGACAATGATCCCAGTAATGATAATGCAATTCCCTGTAAAGAAGCTGGACTTCCTTTCAGAAAAGGTGATATTCTTCAGATCATGAGCCAGGATGATGCAACTTGGTGGCAAGCCAAACTTGAAGGTGATGCCAATCCCAGAGCAGGCTTAATTCCTTCAAAGCATTTCCAGGAAAGGTGAGCTGTTACAGAGCAGATTTTTTTTCTCTAATACCTAAAAATGTGAAAACAATTATAGTGAACATAGAGTTATGTCTGCCCTCGTGGATTTATACGGTCGATAAACTTTCAAACTTTTGCCTTGTGTTGAAACGTCTGAACTTTGTAAGTTGTTGCCCAAGTAAGTCTGGATTTCCTTACTTGTCTGGTTAGATTAATAATGACAAAACCTGATAGAATATTGCTGATCCAGTTTGGAACAAAAAGCATATGGAAAATAGTACATCAGTATCTGTATCTATATTGATGTACTATGTAATAATAAGAACTGCAGCTGTTCTGGAGAACTTAAACACCCCCCACACACAAAGAAATTAGAGTTCAAGATTTGATTTTGCACCACTTGAGTAGATTGTATTTTGGAATTATATGGTTTTCAAAATGGATGTTTTCAGGAGACCAATACTTAGTGTGTTAATCCCCAAATAGCAATGAAACTAAAGAGTTTGTGTTTCTCTTCCTCTCCCAAACCACTTTATAGGAGACTTGCATTGAGAAGATCAGATGTACAGGTTCAACCCTTGAAAATTTCCAATAGAAAATCATGTAAGTGTGTTGTCTTGATGTGGAAATCATTCTCTTCTCCCACACTTAAAAATGACTTGAATTGGAACAGTTAGTGATGCTGATAATTGTTTATAGTCCCAATCAATAGTGCTTTAGGACAGGTAATGCCTTTAAAGGAGAGTTGTTGTTTTGCTGTCTGAAGCTGTGTCATATGCAGAATGCCTTCATGTCAGTAATGTTTTCTGGACAACCAATTCAAATAATAACAGTGCAATCCTATCTTGCACTGGAACAGGCAGACCAGGAGGCCTGCACTGTATCCAGCGCAAGATAGGGGCCCAAAGTGGCTCAGCTGGAGGGCACGTTTGTGACCCTCCTGGTCCACGCAAGGGACTTGTGCCAGCCCAAGTAGCACTCAGGATTGCGCCCTAAGTTGCACTGGAAACTCTTTCCCTTACCCCCAGGTAAGCCACTGCAGTCCCAATGGGTCTCCTCGAACTTATGCCACCTCAGGAGGTTGCTTAAGTCAGAGGAGAGTGGAGTGGCTTGCAGCCTCTCTGCACTACTCAGGGAACAGGGTTGGGATCCAGCATAACTGCCGGATCCCAGCCCCGCCATCTGCCCCCGGGACCACTGTCCGCCCTCTCTCGCCTGCCCTGGAATGCCTCCTCCCAACGCTCCCCAGACCATTGCGTCGGCTGAGCTCGGTGGAACCAACCCTGCCTGTCAGAGTTGGCGTGGAGCCTGTATCCAGCCTGTATCCAGCCTGTATCCAGCCTCCACGGGCTGGCACGCATCCCTGCGCT
Organism: Tiliqua scincoides; assembly: GCF_035046505.1. Taxonomy (NCBI): domain Eukaryota; kingdom Metazoa; phylum Chordata; class Lepidosauria; order Squamata; family Scincidae; genus Tiliqua; species Tiliqua scincoides. Next base: position 18,002,251 of record NC_089825.1, read on the forward strand.
GGCCCAGCCAACTCTTGAGGATGCACAAACATGCTTTACGGCACATTTGTGACCCTCCTGAGCCTGCACAAGAGACTTGCGCCAGCCCAAGGCACACTCAGGATTGTGCCTAAGTTGTTTAACATGCCACAATGTTATGTCAACCTAAATTGCAAACAAGAAGTTAGACTTCATTGTTATGAATGGCTTTTCATTCCTAGAATCATACAGATGCTGAATATGAACCTAGTATCTTCTAAAGTACCAAATATTCATTTTCTGGGTAAAACATATGTGAAATAGTCATCTGTTACTTTCTCAAATTCCTATTCCCTCACCACAACCATCATGCCTTGAAGTCTGTTCAGAGCATATCTAGGAATATTGTGCCTGCATATTAAACCCTACCAGATTTGTGTTATACTGTTATTTTTTCCTCAACCAATTTTCTGTCTGTTTTATTTAATCTGTATAGCTGGTGGGGACATTAGTTACTTAAGAAACAAATAAGTTTCATGCACAACACAAGCACTAAAAGGAATACTATGAAAGCATACATTAAGGCATGTATATTAAAATGAAACAAGGGTATTCAGACATTGTGTTCTGTGTATCTGTCATTACTGAAATTGGATCAGAGCAAATTTTTGGAGATTAATGTGAAGTCTGGTCATGTTACTGTAAATAAAATAATAGTACAGGTCCAGCCTCTTTATACACGAATTTTTTATACACAGATTTGACTCAGCACGAATGGCCCCTGCAACTGAGAAGGAATGTGCTGATCCCTGGAGAAGGGAGAAAATGCATCCCTTTAAAATCAGTTTAAAAAACTGAACAGTCGTTTAACAATAGCCTCCTTAATGAGAGAGAGAGGGCAGCCAGCTGACAATCCATCAGTCCTTCTCTCTCCATCGGACCCCTCTGTTCCCCCTGAGCACTTGAAAGGGTGATCATTTTGCATTGGTGAAGGGAGGGACTGAGTGAAGCACCTTTGTAAGCCCTTGGAGGAGGACTGATTGATGGATTGTCTTCTTCTTTCTTATCTTACATCACAAAGGTCATCAAGGCTGTTTTTAAATCATTGGAGCACAGAAACTTTGTTTTTTAAATTGATTTGCTATAGTGCGTTTTTTGCCATCTACGTTAGTGCTTGGAATGGAACTCACACGAATAATTAATCTCAATCTGTAATCATTAGAAGTATCATTATCTTACTCAACCCATTGTGTTCAATAAGACTTGGGCTGTAATTCTATCTAATTAACCAGAAACAAACACTTCTGATTATAATAGTTGAAGTTGGGCAGGATGATGAAATGGCACTCTCTGTATGCAAACTTTGCAGAACTAGTTCCAACAGTCTAAAGGAGGTTCAGTTAGCCTTCATAGAAATGAGAATGGTGATCTAGCTCAAACCGCACTAGGCTGAATAAATCTTCAGTGCACGTTTCGAGGGTCTCCATTTCTTTCTGCATTGATGCCTTCTGTGCATGCCTTCCTTGGTCCATGGTACCATCATGTCACATTGTGTCTACCCTGTAGCATAGCTGCAATACTGCTAGTGTTTCAAGAGATTCTGGGAGCAGTTGCTGTGCTGGGAAGGCCACTGGAATTGCTTGACATTGAAATGGGAATCTGATGGAGGCAGAGCTGAAAGAAAAGGTCATTTTAAAAGGTTTTCAGATATAATGGAACCCGTTAGCAGCTGACTAGGTTAATACTCCTCCTATGAAAGCATGTAATCTATGTTGTTCTGTGACATCTCAGTGGTGCCGTTCAGTTGAATCAGAAAGCGTGAGCTAAAACTACACTTAAATGTGTAGCTCTTTGGTCACCTAGTATTACATTGTATAACTTTTCTATTTAACTTTTCTATTTTCTACTGTCTGTTTCTTAGACATCAAAGCATTTCATTGCTTTGTTTATTTTATTAGAAGTCATCCAGAAAGAAACTTATATACACATTGAATACATAAAGCCAAACCCCAGTTACTTAAAAAAAACAACACAGTACTGTAGCATCAGCTGCTGTTACTTTGAAGTGCATGCATTGAATCCATACTGTATATACTATTTGTGGAAATCTAGGTTTCTGAAGAAAGGTTTACACAGAGGAAAACTGTTGATAAAGAGTCTAGGATGACTTTCATTTAAAAGTGTGTGTTTGCACATCTCCAAAAAATGCTGCTGTTATCTGGAAATTCCGGATTCTGAAAGATTTTCAGAACACAAATGTGAAGTGGCTTTGTATTCAATACATATCAACATGAGAATGTAATGAGTATTTTAAAGACGGCATTCGATTTTAAAGATATTAAATTTTAAGGATTTCATATTTGTATGAAATTGGTTACCATTCTCACAGTGCAATATCTGCATGTGGACTTTTGTACACATTACTGTTTAAACTCTTCTGTTTAAACTTGATCATTTTATATCCTGTATTTTCAAAAGAAAACAGGAGCCTTCAACTAATAGCATTCTTCAGTTATATGTACTATTGTGCATACTTGGAATAATATCAACTGAAACAACAACTTTCTAACATAACCATGAATTTTGCCATAATAACATAGATTGCTTCTATATTTAAGTTATGGCACATTATTGTCACTGGGAAGAAGAAATGTCCTATTTGTAGGATATAGAATAACTATCATCTAGAACTAGCATTTTGTATTGGGGTCGACAAAAATTAATTTATCTGAGATTTAATAAGTACCTCAAATAATAAATAATTATAATGAAAATATAATAAAAAATAAATAATACCTCCAAAATATTTAATTATGCATATTGATCTTAAATGTGAACTAAATTGTATTTTTCTATTTTCTCATTTTCACTACATGGAATTTAATAAATATTTGACTGTAATTTACATCAATATTTTTAAAAAATAGTGTAGTGGATCTACACTAAGGTGAGACGCCAGATTACTTGTATTTTTTGGCTCACCCTCTCGATTGATAGGTGTTTACCAGGGCTAGATGTAATGTCACACCTTCTAGTATCTTGATGGGCAGGTTTAGTAGTTTAGCCCCAGAGTTGAGAGTGTGTGCATGTGATCAGGGGGCTGTTGAATCATTGCAAGCACATGCTGTTTTATTGTATCTGGTACCAGGATATTCGCCTGCATTATTTGAACTTTTTTCTCCTTTCCATCTCGGCTGGGCCAATAAGGATGCAATTCAATACTTGCTGAGAGGAACTAATAAGGATTTGACCAAGAGTGTAGTTTATTATATCCAGCTTATCATGCAGAGACATTGTAAGCGGCTGGAATTTAATAATGTTTTAGTCAAGTTTTTGCTGTTGTTTTGTTATGTTATTTGCTAGTTATTGTTGGTTTTGTGTATTATCTGTTGTGCCAATAAAGATTTTAGATTGGATTGGATACATCAATACAGCTATAACCTGTTATCCATGCATTTTTTCACCCACAGTTTTATCTCAACGCAATGAGAAGTGTCCTTTCAATTAAAGGAAAAAAAAGATGTTTAACAATAGCCTCATTAATGTGGGAGAGAGAGGGAAGCCAGCAGGCAACACAGGCCTACAAAACTGAGGGTCAGAAAAGTTTTTCCCAAACTTTATGGTGGTTTGATATGAATTTGGGGTGCTGATTCCAAAAATGGCATCTGTTTTGCCCTGTCACATCTAGTTTTGGAGATACAGTATAGCCTCATTAGTGAACAAGCAGCTTCCTCATGAGGAAGCCATGGTGTAGACTTCCTCATGAGGAAGCTACTTGAACCATTCACTAATGAGGCTATACTATATCTCCAAAACTAGACGTGTAAGGGAAAACGGATGCCATTTTTGGAATCAGCACCCCAGATATACCCAGGAATTGGTGTAACATTTAAGGAAGCAAAATGTGCGTTGGCCTGTGCAATCCATCAGTCATTCTCTCTCCAGGCGCTTAGAACAGCTTCTTAGAACCGGTCAGGGCAAGTGACCCTTCCCTTCCCTCAGCATGTGAAAGAATGCTAAGTGGTAATGATTACCACCTCCTCCATTCTTTTCCTGTGCTGCAGCTCCTGGTGGCCACTGCCTCTCGCTGCTACCTCGGAGTGAAGCCTTTTTAAGTGCCTGGAGAGAGACTGATTGCCTGATGCATTACAAAGGTCAGCAGGGCTGTTTTTAAATTGCTGGGCAAAGGAACATTGTTTTTTTAAAATGGATTTGCTTTAACGTAATTGTTGCCATCCACATGAGTTCTGGGAACGGAACCCTCATGGATACAAAGACTCAACATGAAGTCTAGGTAATATGCTAATTATATTGAAGTACTTGCTGCTGCTGTGGATGCAGTACTAACCCAATCCTCAGTCTTTTCAGTGTTGCTCAACAGAAGAGTGCACTGTTGAATTTTAGTATTTTTTTTAATGCATCACCACTTTTAGGCTTTATCTCTTCTAAGACAAATCTTTCCATGTCATTACATATTGCATGATCCTGCTTGTGCTGGTTTAGCATGGAGGTGTTTCAGATTGATCTGTGACATTTGTGGATTGCTGCTCTGTATTAAAATTGAACCATTGTGCAGTCTGCTTTCTTTAGAACATATTGCACACAGCTGTACATCTGCTGTATGTACAAAGCAGCAACTTCACAGGTAGCCCTGAAACAAATGCATGCTGGAGTAGTATGAGACAGACATTTGTGGCATCTGATAGTATCTCTCTGTTTATCCATCAGGAATCAACCTTACTGTGAAGAAAAAAATATTGTTTCCAGTTTGTGGGTTATTTCTTCAGTACCGTTATGTTTCCTATCATCGCTTGCAACTATTTTCTGTGTGCTGCATCCTTTTCTGTTCATTCTAACAGAAATTCTAACAGAATTTCTAACAGAAATTCTAACAGTATATATATCCATGCCAAGTATAAGAATAATTAACATTAGTCATAGTACTTAAGATGAATGAGCCCTCTCTGAATGAAATTATTGCCTACTTCCATTTTTTTAAGTTCCAGTTGAACTTTGTTCTCTTATTTGTTTCTATCAGTTGTGCAACTCAACCTTTTCTGGGTAAAAGAAGGCAGGTATGGCAGAGCTAAGGAATTGTGTCCATCTGTAAGGATGTTGTTTTGCATAGCAGTATGTGTTGTGTGTGTCACTTGTGAAGAGCACTTTAAATGTAATAGTTGTCTCTTTATAATAATTGAATCAGAGAGATTCCTAGTTCTTTACTATTCACTGCATCTTTGTACTTTAAAGGGGCACGGTGTAAACATGTTCCTTATAAATTGATAAACCTCTTTTTTGTACTCTCTCTACACCAGAAAACAAAACTCTGCATTGGGAGTCACTAATGCTAGAAGTGGGTGGGTGGGTGAGGGCAAGCAAGCAGAGAAAATAGGCAAAGAACGCAAGCGCATCACAGGATGGCAAACAGGACAAGGGGAAAAGATGGTAAGGGAGAAAGTTGAGCAACTGGCACAAGCGTTAAGTCAACCTTAGTGTTTAATGATTTTGAAATATGAAGTGGCTTTTATTTCCTTCTCTTACTAAACACAATTTAAGTATTTAAAGTAGTGGGGGTTTTTTGCCCCAGGTGGATAAACTGTTGTGTTCAGGGCAGTGCAGACTTAATACACTGCTAAGAGATCTGGAACAAGCTGTTGGATTGTGTGTTCCTTTGCTTTCTCCTGTGTGCTAATTTCTCCCACAACATGATATGTCATTGAGCTGTGCTTCTGTCACCTCTGGAGGACTTTCTGAAGCCCTCAGAGGCAGTGTGTGTCTGCCTGTTACCTCTGCAGGCTTCAGAAAGCCTTCCGGAGGTGACCACTCTGGTCACCTTTGGAGGACATAAGATTGAAGATAGTGGATTCACTTATCCACAATTTTTGGTATCCACGGGGGGGGGGGTGTCTGTTCTCAGGCCCCATCTGTACAGTGTTAAATTGGGTGTGTGCTTGTAACCTAGGATTTGAAACCTAAGTGTGAAGTTGGTTACTCATTCCTGATTATGAACTTATCCAGGTGAATGTTAACCATAGCTAGTGGTAGTGCAGCCACAACAGTGAACCATGGTGAGAGTCAGAATGGAAATTAATGCCCAAAAGGGAAAGGGACTAGGGAAGAAAATGTGTGATTCTCTTCCCAAAGCTCTTTATCAGTGGCAAAGAAAAGTAGTGTTGCATCTATGTCATCAAATTTTAAGTGGGGTTCTTTCGGTTCTCTCCCCCCACCATAAAAAGTATAATTGGGTAGAGACAGTTTTTCAAAAATTTGAGTTGATATTATCTTGTTCTTTGTGCTATTCAGCTATACATTTTTTCCTATTTCTAAGTGTTGTTAAAATGTAAATCATGTCTGCTTGCTTTTTTGGCTATTCTAAACTGAGGAAACAGTTGAGTGTGGTAGGTGTGCTTTCCTTAGCTTTTAAATTCTCATTCTTTCATTGTCTCTTCAGTCCATGTAATCACTTTGCCTCCTATTTTTCCCTTTCTGCTTATCAGAGGAAATCGAAGGTACATGTACAAGTTCACCTGCTAGATGCAGAGATATTGTGAAAAGTGAACTAGACCATCTCTGCTTTAGAGGCGATTAGAATACTAGCACCACAGATTACTGAAGGCTTAGTAATAACAACTAACAACTTAGTTATTGATATAGTTCCGTATGTGTTATTTCACTGCCAGAAATGGGGGCGGGGTCTCTCTCTTTTACTTGGGTCCCACTTAGAAGAATTCTAGGTCCCTAATACAACAGATTCACCTCCTGAAACCTATATGGATTATGTTGGTTCACTTAGGAGCAAATGTGTGCTAATACTTCTTGAATATAAGCAAATAAACCTGAGAAAAAGCAGATATGTTGATTCAAAACATATCATTTAGGATAAAGATGGTGTCAGTCTAGTTTTCATGACTGTACAAAGTCTACAGGTGTAAAGCAAGTTGGTATGTTTTGTATTAAGACTCAATTATTGCAAGTCTTAAGGAATGCATCTTTGGAGCACAATTTCCCTGTGCAAGTTTTACAGTGTTTGGGGTTTTTTCCCCTCCCAAAAACTCTATAGCATGTTTTGCTGTTACCATTTTTATTTAACTGTTGTTGCTTACTGATTTCTTTAAATAATTTATAAAACCTAGAAAACTGTAATTTGTTTTATCGAAGAATCTCTGATATCTTAAAAAAGCATCAGTACTACTTTGTGCTGAACAGAGGTTTGTCAAAAAAAAAACACCTTTCTGTCTGATCCATTGAGCCAAATACAAAAGCTCTTAATATTCTTTGTAAAATTCTTTATCTTTGTGTTTCAGCTATTGTATGCTTTATCTTGTAATAAAATATGAAGTAGAATACCTTTTAAAAATACTTTATTTGCTGTCATGAAAAAGGCAATAAAAAGGCAAAAAGTTAAGTATGCATGCTGCTCTATTCCAGAATCTCTTGTTCAATTATAGAACAATGCATTGATTTACTTTTAAGCAACGGCATATTGAAGGCTTTTTGTGCTATGCTTTGTACAGTTGTCATTTTTAAGTAATTCTTCTTTTGCATTTATGGCTGGGCTTCTAACTATTCTGCTTTATTTCTTGGCTTTTGTTCTGTATGCTTTTACACCATCCAGAGGAAGCTGAATGTGCTGGTCACAACAGCGGAGTCCATATAGGTGAGCAGTTGCTTACAAGAGACTTTTTCTCAGCTTTTTCCTGGATAGGCTTCAGAGTTACAGGTAACAAATGGGCATCACTGCATGTTGGTTACATTAAAAAATGGCTCACTGGATTTGACACAAAGGATTTGCGTACTAATAGTAGCGTATTTACTGATGATGATATTTACTAACTGAAATGCTGAAACTTTGTTTTGAATTAGGGGAAATCATTTATTTGACCAGCTTGCTGAGAAACTAAAATAATCATCTTTAAAAGTGTATATCCATCAGCTGTTCAAAATGTAAAGTTGAATGTCAGCCTATCATAGCTAATTTTGTGTCTTTGGGGGTATTTAATAGAAGTGTAATAGGGACAATGTTTTGTGGGAATTATTTGCTTGCCATTGAACCTTGCTGATAATACTTTAGACTGGCTCACCTTTGTCTACTTACCTCTGAGCAGGGGTTGTCAAAACTGTTTGGGTCATGCACCCCCTTAGGAATATGATGACAGCTACAAAGTTCCCCTCCCCCCAAATGCAGAAACACATACTCAGTTTTTTTGTGCCTGGTTCACAGACACCCACCCCCAAGCCCATTCCTGGACCCCTGGTTAAGAATCCTTTATCTAGAAACTGTTTATTAACTCTTTAGATTATCTAAGAACCATTAGTAGTTTGTTTGTGTGTAGTAGAAGAATGATGGGTTTGGAGAACTTAAGTATATTCTTAATTGATACTTGGAAACTGAAGGAGTATACGAAGATCAAGGAAATGCTATCAAGAACTAAACTATAATGCTGAGGGGGTAAGAAATGGGAGAAATAGAGTTGGAGGATGAAATTATAGTGAAGCAAGAACAACTCTGTGTTAGAACAGTGGGGCTGAGAATTAATAGGCGTCCACTGAGGGAATATCTGTTGCATGATGTATTAAAAGGGGAAGATAAAGTTGAAAATGGTGGACTAGCAATGAGCTTCGTGCTACTGTGCACCCACAAACAGATTTTAATTCTGGTAAATGAATGGCCCAATCCTATGGGTGCATTATGCCAGCATAATGTGCTCCGTGGCTGTTGCAAAAGTGACACTGCTGGAGCATGCAGCCTGGTTGCTGCTGCATGCAGCTGAGTCCATGCATAGATGGACCAAAGACACCTGCCCATGGATAAAAGGCCATGCAGGGGTCAGGAGGCAAGCAAGGAGGGGTGGAACATGGTAGATGAAGTGAGGAGGAGATGGGGCAGGGTAGAGAGCAGATAACGCCATGGAAGAAGGTGTGTTTGACAGCAGTGGCATCTGCCCAATCTTAACTCCTTTTCTGGACCTGATCCACCATCATAGTCTCCTTTCCCCCAGACTCCAGGGTGGCGGTTGAGGGCCTGGAGCACTGTCTGGAAGCAGTGAGGATCTGGATGGGGGCTAACAAGCTGAAATTAAATCCGGATAAGACAGAGGCTCTCCTGGTTTGGAAATCCTCGATGCAGGTGCTGGATTATTGGCTTGCTCTGAATGGGGTTGCACTCCCTCTGAAGGAGCAGGTCCGCAGCTTGGGGGTCCACCTGAACTCGCAGTTGCTCCTGGATTCCCAGGTGGCAGCTGTGGCTAGGGGGGCCTTCATTCAGCTTCGGCTGGTGCGCCAGCTGCGTCCGTACTTGGATCGTGCAGACCTGAACATGGTGATCCATGCTACGGTGACATCAAGGTTAGATTATTGTAACGCGCTTTATGTGGGGCTGCCCCTGAAGACGGTTCGGAAACTGCAATTAGCGCAGAATGCGGCGGCCCATGTGGTCACTGGAGGTAGGCGGTTTGACTCGGTCAGTCTGCTTCTCCGGGGACTACACTGGCTGCCCATTCGTTTCCGGGCCCAATACAAGGTGCTGGTTTTGACCTTTAAAGCCCTATACTGCTCTGGGCCAGGCTATCTTAGAGATCGCCTACTCCCGTACAATCCAGCTCATCCTCTCAGATCATCAGAGAAGGCCTTTTTACAAGTGCTGCCGCCCAAGGAGGTTCGTGGGGCGGTGGCAAGAAATAGGGCCTACTCAATAGTGGCACCAACGTTGTGGAACTCCCTTCCCCTTGACTTGAGAATGGCTCCCTCTCTTGAGTTTTTTCGGCGAGGCCTGAAGACCCTGTTTTTTAAACAAGCCTTCTGATTCCATGGCCTTCTTAACTTTTTTATACATCTTTTAGTTTCTTTTTACAGGCTGAATTCCTCTATGACTTGCTGTTTTATGCTCTTTTTATTCTTATTCTGACTACTGTTTTTATGGCTTCTGTTAATGTGTTTTTAATATGTTTTTATATTGTTAAATCATGCTTTTTAAAACTGTTTTTATATGTTGTGAGCCGCCCTGGGTCCCTTTTATGGAGAAGGGCAGGATACAAATATCATCATCATCATCATCATCATCATCATCATAACCAACACAGACCTGCACCAGTGATATCACAGGTGCAGGTGCAGGTTGAACTAGCAGCAGCTGGGGCTTACCTGGGGCAAGGGAACAAATGTTCCCTTACACCAAGGAGGCCTCAAGATGTCAAAACTCCCCTGCAGAATTCAACAGACATTGAGTTGGCACCATTGCATTGCTGCAGTGGGAATTACGATGGATTGGGCTATATACCTGTTCACCTGATATCAGGGGATGTGCCAGAGCCACAACACCAAGACTCAAGTCAACTCACAAGTCTCTTCCCCTCCTTGATTCAAGTTGCCCACAAGTCATAACTGCAGCCATTGCAACCCATCCATAGACATATTTCAAGTCATTTTGACTCGAGTCTGGGTCATTTTGAAAACAAACCAAGCCCTGGAAGTGGGGGCAAGCAAGCAAGCACACACACATACAAAACAAGAGTCACAAGCCTCACAAAAGTGAGTCTTGTCTCAAGTCTATTCAAGAGTTAGGGTAAAACCCCTGAGTCCTAGTCAGTGCCCAAGGTTTTAACACGCATGATGTAAGTCCGTATGAGTTGTGAAAAATGCATGTTTTCACGACTCCAGTCCAAATCATCCAAGTCTTACCCCATCCCTGCCTGGTGCTGTACAGTATTTCTGATCACCTGAAAGCTATTTGGGTAATAAGGTTGTAGCTTAGTAGAATAGCATATGCTTTATTTGCTATAGTTTACACATTCAATCCTTGAGTTCTCCCCAATAGATCTAGGTAAGATGTCTGCCTAGAACTATGGGAACTGCTGTCTTCTATATGGAACTTCATAGATCAATGAGCAGACTCAATAGAAGACCATTTCCTATGCTACTTTCAAGGTACAGTGGTGCCTCGCTTAACAGAATTAATTCGTTCCGCGAGTCCTTTCGTTATGCGAGTTTTTCGTTTTGCGAAGCGCGTTTTCCCATAGGAATGCATTGAAATTTAATTAATGCGTTCCTATGGGCAAAAAATAGAACAAAGTCAAATTTGGTTTACAAAGTGTTTATTAAGTGCTCTTTAAAGACATACTGTATTTTTCGCTCCATGTAAAGTGAATAGCAGTCAACAGTGGCATTAAGAACCATTATCACTGTCATTAACAAATGGAGAGACTTAAAGGTTTGAGTACTCTAGTTTTCTGGAAACCCCAGGAACTCATCATCGCTAGAGTCAGAATTTATGAAGCTCATTTGCTCACAATCACTGACATCACTTTCTTCGCTGTCTTCCTCCCCCTTCCTTAGGGTGAATGTGATCATAAACTGACATGAAGATCCTCCCCTTACTAGGGTGGACGGGATCATAAACTGACATGAAGATCCCCCCTTCTTAGGGTGAATGGGATCAGGCTTGCGCGGGGGGGGGGGGGGCAGGCTGCAATGGCAGGTTGCTGGGGATCTTTCAGGTGCTTACATTCAGGTGCTTCAGATCTTACATTCAGGTGCTGGATGAGGTGACTGAAGGCACCCCTCCCCTGCTGTGTGTGTGTGGGGGGGGGCAGACCATCTGTGTGTGTAAGAGAAGGGGGCAGCCTGTGTGTGTGAGAGAGGGGGGAAAGTGTTTGTGTTGCAGAGAAGTTGTGATGCTCCAGGCTTGGGGTGGGGGGAAAGAGAGGCTGCGATGCTCCAGGCTTGGGGGGAGAGAGGCTGGGATGCTCCAGGTTTGCGGGGGGGGGGGGGAAGAGAGAGGCTGCGATGCTCCAGGCTTGCAGGGGGGTGGGGAAGAGAGAGGCTGGGATGCTCCAGGCTTGCAGGGGGGGGGGAAGAGAGAGGCTGGGATGCTCCAGGCTTGGGGAAAGAGAGGCTGTGATGCTCCAGGCTTGCGGGGGGCACAAAAACGGGCAGGAGCAAGAACGTGCAACCCTTGACAGGCATACAGGAGCCTGGCCCTGTGAGTGAGTGAGGGGTGGTGAAGAGAGCGTAAGTGTGTGTGTGAGAGGGAGGGAGGGATGCTGACTGACCCGCTGCTGCGCGAGGAAACCCCAAGAACTCATCATCCTTCCTTAGGGTGAATGTGAGCATAAACTGGCATGATGATCCTCCCCCTTCCTTAGGGTGAATGTGAGCATAAACTGGCATGAAGATCCCCCCCCTTCTTAGGGTGAATGTGAGCATAAACTGGCATGAAGATCCCCCCCTTAAAACAAACCAAAACAAAACAAAAAAATTCATCTTGCGAAGCACGGGTCATAAAAATTTGTTGTGCGATTCACCAAAAATCGCAAAACGCTTTCATTCTGCGAGTTTTTCAGTGCACGAGGCATTCGTTATGCGAGGCACCACTGTATAGCAGAGCAGTTGAGCCAACAGAATAGCAGTAGTACTACTGGTAGCATAGTTCAAGTTAGAAACTATAGTATAAAATGCTCATGCTGTCTGATATCAATTTAGCTGAAATATTTTTTTCTCCTTTTTACAACTGCCCTATGCATTTGATTAGGATAGATTATAAACTTTATGGATACACATACACCTTTTTTTTGTTCCAAATGCATTATCAAAAAATTGCATTATTTCATCAAAAAGCAAGGAGATTGTAGCTTTTAAATCAAGAGTTAGGAGACTGTCCAAAGTTTATTCAGACATTGCAAGCAATTCTCTAATCATACCATTTAGCACATATGGTTTTGGTATGATTACAATTGTACAGTCATTTGCAGAGGGAATGAGACAGGAGGAGAGTCTTTTCTTTCTCTTCCAATATGCTTTAACCAACAGGTTCCTCTGCAGCCTTTCTCCACAACTGACTCTCAGAAGGATCCAGGAGTCCTTGCCACCAGGTTGCTCAGTGCATTATCTCCAAAGCGAGCCACGCAATTCATTGATACACTGAATTGGAATCATGGGAATGAAGTAGAATGGTCTAGTGCAATGGTTCACAAACCATGGCTTCAGGACCCACCAGTGGGTTGTGACCCAATTTTTATTAGGTCGCATAACTGACAGGGCAGATTAGGTTATATGCATCAAGGCCTAAACAAGCTGCTGCGGGGGGGAGCACTGCTACCCAATCTCCATTATATTTATAAATCAGGCAGCAGCCTCTATGGCATCAAAAAAGTTTGGGAACCACTGGTCTAGTGTATGCCATTCCAGTGGGATTTCCTGTGTTTGTAGTGGATTCTTGTACTTCTCCCTTTTAAGAAGGGAGGTGGGAAGACCAAGCAAGCTTTGCTTAGGCTAGGAGAAGCCAAATTGGTGCCTGTTTTTTCTTGGTGTAAGCTGGAGACCACAGGGTGGGAGGAATAGCAGCCCCCCTTTGCACCCATTACTTTTGTTATGTAATTTTCATTAGTACTTCTTGAAGCACAGGTGTTTCTTGCTTAACCAAAGAATAGTCTTGCTTAACTTAAGAACGTGATGTGCAAACAACCAGACTTTGTGCTAGAGGTAGACTAACCAAATGTTAACAGGATGCAGGAACTGTCCTGCTTCCTGTTAATGTTCGGTTAGTCTCCTCCCTGTAGCGTGCAGGGACATCACATTTTTGCTTTTAAGGCCACACCTGGAGTGGTAAGGCCACACCTGGAGTATTGTGTCCAGTTCTGGTCGCCGCATCTCATAAAAGGCATAGTGGAAATGGAAAAGGTGCAAAAGAGAGCGACGAAGATGATTATGGGGCTGGGGCACCTTCCTTATGAGGAAAGGCTACGGCATTTGGGCCTCTTCAGCCTAGAAAAGAGACGCCTGAGGGGGGACATGATTGAGACATACAAAATTATGCAGGGGATGGACAGAGTGGATAGGGAGATGCTCTTTACACTCTCACATAATACCAGAACCAGGGGACATCCACTAAAATTGAGTGTTGGGCGGGTTAGGACAGACAAAAGAAAATATTTCTTTACTCAGCGTGTGGTCGGTCTGTGGAACTCCTTGCCACAGGATGTGGTGCTGGCGTCTAGCCTAGACACCTTTAAAAGAGGATTGGACAAGTTTCTGGAGGAAAAATCCATTATGGGGTACAAGCCATGATGTGTATGCGCAACCTCCTGAAAAGGGCTCACCCCAGCACTGTCTGTTCTAGTGGCTGTCTGCTGGTATTCATTTGCATCTTTTTAGATTGTGAGCCCTTTTGGGACAGGGAGCCATTTAGTTATTTGATTTTTCTCTGTAAACCGCTTTGTGAACTTTTAGTTGAAAAGCGGTATATAAATACTGTTAATAATAATAATAATAATAATTTTAGAAATGGGTTAAGTCAGAATGCCAGATGTAGGGGAGGGCACCAGGATGAGGTCTCTTGTTATCTGGTGTGCTCCCTGGGGCATTTGGTGGGCCGCTGTGAGATACAGGAAGCTGGACTAGATGGGCCTATGGCCTGATCCAGTGGGGCTGTTCTTATGTTCTTATGCTTGCATATCACATTTTTCAGTTAAGCAGAATGTTCCTTGATTAAGCAAGAAACACCCATGCTTCAAGTGCTACTAATGAAAAACAAAGGTGCTGTAATGAGCGAGGAGCGCTTCCCCCCCATCTGACTGAATGTGCTGATTCAGGGGGGATGCCTGTAATAATAATCATTTGGGAAGACTATGATCTTTTAGCGTCCTTAGCTACCCCATTCCTAGTACATGCAAGTGACTTCAGGCATATTAGAGTAGCAATTCATTGTGGTTCCATGGCTTTTGCTTTTCTTGTTCCTATGTTTCCATTCTCTTTTCTTGGTTTCTCTGTTTGCGTTGTACCTAGATATTTCTATTTATTCACATGTCTAGAATTTTCCTTAAGACGATAATAGGCATTTCACTTACATTTTGCTTAAATTTTCAGTAGAAAATAATTTTCCTTTGTAGCAGTGGAATATGCATGCCTGACTGTTTCTTTCATGGGAAAAATTTCTGTACAGTTCTGGGTGGTAGCAAACAACTTCCACAAAAGTTAACTGGATTACATGTAATTTTGATATGGAAGAGAATTCTGGAAATATACTATGCAAACCCAATTAAGTGTAATTATAATGGTCTCTTAACCATGTGGGACTGAGCCATGAACCCATGCTCTCTGCTTCAACATCCATTGTCCCTTCCTTCTCAGTCTTTTACCATGTTTTAACATTGCATCTACATCAATACAATCAAGGTTTTCTCAGACTGGGGTTGAAGTTAGTTTACAAACAATGATTTGTGCCAGTGGAGATGTAATGCTAATTCATGGCTAAGGTTGGGAAAGGGAATTTGTGCCATAGCAATGAGTTTATGGTATTAAACTTAGAGGGGTGTCTGACTATAGTTTTGTCTGATTTTACCTGAAAAATAACCTACCAGTAATTGTTACCTAAGAACTGTACAGTCTTTAAGTTATTCAAAATAAAGTAAAATATAAAGATACATTTTATTCAAAAAACTTTTTAACTTCTGGCCTTCACAACCTTTTTGTAAACACTATCAGAGTAAGTGCACTGTAAACAACTTGCCAGTAGAACCATTAATCAAATCCTTCTTTAAGGTGCCTGCTGTTGTTAAGCAGAGGCTCTTCATGTAACATACAACATATAATGCATAACTGAGAGTGTTCAAATCAATTCACAGCAGAGAGACAAGCAACAAAGAATTACTGTGGGCAAGTGTAGAAGCTTCTATTTACTCAGAAGTAGACCCATTGCTTTCCATGGGTGTTATTCTAAAGTAATGGTGCACTGAGTTGTAGCTTTTGAAACATTTGGTGGGAGTGTTTCCACTTTCAGGGAAGGTGCATCATGCAGCTGGTACAAGACCACCCTAACCTGGTCTGAGGGCTCTTTCTTGACCATCTTTCTCTTGATTTATAGCAGCATCAAGGCTATCAGGCAGGGTTCATCCTTAAAAGAAATGGGATGATTCGTGGAGCCGGTTCAGCTCTCGCTCTCTGTCTTGGGGTGGGGGGGATGTGCAAATTGAAACTCTCTCTCTCTGTTGCTTTAATCAGTTTCCTGATCAGTTTTCCTGAGGACAAAGAGGGACAGTGCAGGAAGGAGAGGAAAAGGGAGGTGCAAGGAGAGAAAATAAAACAGTTCAACACAGTGAGGGTGGGCAACAGGAAGAGGAAGGGAAGAAAGAGAAGCTGGGGTGAAGAGCAGAGAGAGAAGCAGGCAGTTCAGGAGTGGGGACAAGAGGGTGGTTGTGTGTGTTCCTCCTCTCTTGTGTTCCAGTGCTCTTGGAAGAAGCAGATGCAGAGCTGTAGACTCTGCATGAAGATGCAGCCCTCCGTCCCTCTCATGGTCAACAAGCTATAATTCTATCCCCACTTTCCTGGGAGTAAGCACCACTTACTGTAATGGGACTGACTTCTGAGTATACCTGCCAAGGACTGGGCACTCAGGCTGCAGTCTTCTCCACACTTTCCTGGGAGTAAGCCCCATTGACAATAATGGGACTTACTTCTGAGTAGACATGCCTGGGATCGCACTCTCATGCTCCTGCTTCTTCGCTCCCTTGTCCCTTTCCTGCCCTTGCAAAGACTAGCAGGGGTAAGTGAAGGAGGGAGTGGTAGCTGAGGAAACCAATGGTAGGGGAGCCTGAGTGGGCTCTGCAGGGATGCTGACGGGGTGGGACTACACTGACAGCCAATGGAGAGACTGCAATGCCAGGAGTAACAAGGAGGAGGAAATGGCAAGCAAACATCAGATTCTCGGCTTGAGGTTCATGTGGAGTCGCACGCTTGCTAAGCGTGCGGTGGGGGAGTAGACAGTGTGTCATCCTCCCCAGTGGCACCACTGCTGCTCCACAATGTGCCTGAAACAGCCCTGAGCCTGAGTGACCTCGCAGGTAAGGTGAGGTGATTTACAAGTAATTTATCAGAACAGATTTCTCACCCTATAGCAGGGGTGCTAAATAGGTGGATCGTGATCTACCGGTAGATCGCGAGGCAAAATGAGTAGATCGTGGAGTGCCGACCCCCCCCTTCACGTGCCTCTGGGAGGAAACGCCGGGAGTAAGGCCCATTGTACTCAATGGGGCTTACTCCCAGGTAAGTGTGGCTAGGATTGCAGCCTCACAGCCTAATCCTAGGCATATCTACTCAGGAGTAAGTCCTGTTATACTCAGTGGGGCTCAAGGTACACCAACATACATTGTACACATAAATGTTATATGTTATGATGGCACGAACATTGTAAAAAAAACTCTGGTAGATCTCCGGGCCTTGCTGGGTTTCAAAGTAGCTCTCCAGCCAAAAAAGTGTGAGCACCCCTGCCCTATAGGCAAGTGTCTATGGTTCTCTAAGAAGGTGCTTCAGAAGTTAAGGGCCCAGTTCTGAGCTGGGCCGACATTGGCATTGACCTCCAGAGCTGGGTGTTGCAAACATGCTGTAAAGAATGCCCGCGACACCCTGTGCCTGGTGCAGCGCCAGTTGGCACTGAATCCAGTGCCAGCCGGATGCCACCTGGAGCTAGGTAAGAACTCTGGCCGGCAGTGAAGCCTTCAGGGGCAGGAGGAGGTATTCCAGGGAGAAGGGGCAGGAGTGGTGGAGCTCTGCTCCACCGGATCCTGAACTCCTGTCATGCCTTCTGGTCCGACATGGAGCCTCTCAAGTCTGTGCCAGCAAAATAGTTGGCGCAGACTTGAGAAGCTCCATTTCAGGGCTTGGGGTTTCCCCTAAGGAGACCTCTGACAGCTGCCACAGGAGGCAGTAGCAATAGCCACTTTGGTACTACTGCACCCAGCGGCAGCACTGCCTATAGGATTGGGCTGTAACTTACTACAGGCAGGAGTTGGGCTAAAATAATATGTTTACTATTTTAGAAAATAATACAGTGCTCATTTAATAGAGAATTTAGTCTCTCTCTTCCATTTTTGTTCAAGCTGCATTTACCAGTAAATTTTATCTTTATTTTTTTTAGACTCTTAGCCTGTAGGCAGGGTTCATCTTTAGATTTATACAGTGCTTAATTTGTGGTGTTCAGTTTTTCATAATATGGATTTCTGTGTGTCTCGGTCCCTGTCAATCTATAGAAGATGCAGTTCCAACAATGCAACAGTTGATAACTTGACAGAGGAATATTTTTCCATAAAGTGGAAAGTAGAAGTTATTGCTTTTTTGGTAGGAAGATACCTAAATATTTGTAATTTGAATATTCCACCCTTTAAAAGGTGGTATAAACACCTGTTGAATGGCGGTATAATAATTCAGAATGAAACAAATAGGATTAAAAAGTTGAGATGCTGCATCAATGCATTGCTCACGTTGGCTTCAGTAGCTGTCAATCACTCCAGGACAAGGAGCTCTTAAAAAATCAGCACTAGAGGAAGTAGCGTTATTACTGTACTCTCTGTTCTCAAACAGATATAATTGTTGAATAAGTGGTACTGTGGGTCCTTTTTGTTTGGTTTTGTTTCTGAAGCTCATTGAATATATTGGCTGTGAAATGTTAACTGGAAAGATATTGCTGAAGATTCAGTAGAATGTTTCTCACCAAGAAATGGAACCAAAGGTTAGATTATATAAATAGAGACTGGCTTACTTTTCAGTGGCTGCTATTGAGTTATGTGGGACAAAGCAGAAGGAGGTTTTGCTTGACCTTGGCTCTGCAGTTTGGAATCCAATTGAGTGGACAATAAAGCCTTTCCTCTACTTTTCCGATACTAGGATCATCAAAAGCAGACCTGGCTCCCACAACAGTGCTATTTCCAAATACAGCCCTTTACATTACATTACACACAGAAGCAGTCTACTACACAATTATATGGGTGAAAGTAAAATGCTATACATCAGATAAGGTTGCAGGGATAGTAAAGCCTGCCACTGCCTCAGTATAGAAGTCTTTGCCTGGTCGTGCTTCCATAGTGGCGGAGTGTGTGACATGTCAATGTGCCAAGAACAGACATGAAAGGAGAAAAGTTAACTCTCAGAAAGGTATGAGATAAAGTAACTTTTTGAGATGGCATGCATGCCTGGATAACCCCCAACTCATCTTCTTGGACATTTTATTTATTCTCCAGAAGACAACTAGTCAAAATGGGTTTATTATTTTAAAATATTTATACTTTTGTCTTTCTGAATATGAAGCTCAGGATGGCTTTCTTCTAATTCAAAAACAAAATATGAAACAAAACAAATTAACAAGAAAATAAGAAAATCAACTAACTTGAATGGCGAGACCTTGAAGCAGCTGACAGAAGTGTCTTGGCTGCCCTCCATATGAGAGATGAAGGAGCTGCTTGTCAGCCTGCGTGGGAGGCACTGGAGGCCAGAAGTGAGATCAGACCTAGAAGATCCATCTGAAATGTTGTGTGGCTCTTGAAAAAGAGAACCGTTTATGATTGTAAAAATCCCCTCGAGGGATTTAGAAACGCCTACCTATGTAAACCTCCTTGAATAAAGTCAGAGGAGTAATCCGATGACCAGAAAGGCGGTATAAAAATACCTAGTTGTTGTTGTTAACAACAAAACCCACAACCAGATAAGCAGCCAGCCACAACCAAAGAAGACTGAGTTTTCAACCTAAGAAATAAAGACCAAGAATTAGTCTTGTTGAAAAAGAGGAGTTCTTCAAACCTTCAGAATGCTAGCACTGAAGGAGCAGTCCTGATCTCATTGGGGGGGGGGGGAGTTTCATAGTATCTCAGTCCTAGCCCATTTAGGTCTTTATAGGAAGAAACCATCACTTTGAAATGCACCTGAACATAATCAGACAATCAATGAAGATGATGTAACAATCATGATATGGTCAGAACTTTGGTGCCAGTCAACAACCTGGTCTCTATATTCTGAACTACATTGACATGTAAGACATGCTTAGAAAATTGTGTTCCAGGGAGACCCATGTAGAGTGTGTTACAATATGTTTACCAGTGCATGTGTGACCATCACCTGGTCTGATTAAGCTAGGAGTGTGTGCAGTTAGTGCACCAGCAGTTGAAACTCAATAAAGACCATACCTGTCACCTGTCCATTCAGGAACAGAAGTGGATTGGGCCTATGGAGATTAGAGAGATAATTTTATATCATATATAAATATGCATGTGCACATTTTTCCATCTTTTTTTATTTCAACCTATCTGGATGCTGCCCCCTTTTCCTTTGCAGAATGTACAAGCACACAGTGTACCTCCCCAGGAACACTGGCTTTCCTTTCACAAAAAGTCTGTTCATGATAACAGTTGATGTTTTGCTAGCGTTCAATTTGTTTTTAATTTGTTGTTTGTCAGTATATTCACTGCAAGAGCTCAGTTTCATGCTTCTTACACTTCAAGCTGTATTTCACTCTAAAAGTTATGAGTTCAAAGTTGCTCCTGTCATGCCCTTCTCCTCACTGAATAAATAGGGAGTTCTTGCTCACTTTTGCCTTTTGCATTGATTTGTCAATTTGGGGCAACCAATCGAATAATCTTTTTTTCAACCTTCTTGTCTCAGCAGGATTTCTTCCCTCAACAGGTTGCATAGAATATTCTTATAAGCATATTCTTTGTTGTCTCCTATTTGTTATCTGCTTTCATGTAGCCAAAGTGTAAAAGAAATAACGCCATCATGAGCAGTCCCCAGGGATTGTGTCAACAGGCACATATTATATCATTAATTAAGAAGTTAATATTAAATTGCTGACTTTGATCTCTATCAGGGATGTAAGAGCCACATATGATAGACTTCAGATGCTTGAGAGCTACAGGAGAGGCGTTTGAGAGCCGCAATATTTAAGAGCCATTTACATTGTTAAATATATTCACTCACCATAAACACTAAACTTGCGTATTAATCTAGTGGACTCTCAGTTTATACCCAGTAAATAATTATAAAGCTTAAAAATTGTTTACCTTTTACATTAATTGTGATACAAAAAGGTGCTCCGTCAACATTTCCACAAGCCACACATGATGTGTTAAAGAGCCGCATGTGGCTCATGAGCTGTGGTTTGGCCACCCCTGGACTTCTTTCCCTAAACAGTCCTGGATGAACTAATGTTAGACAGCTACTCCTCTTTTCTAACACAATCTCTTATGACACAGAGGCATTTCCATGGCTTACCCAAAGTCTTAAACCTAACATATATACTTGTGAATAAGTCAAAATTTGTATGTCTTAAAATTTATCGGGGAGGGAGGAATGGGCTGACTTATACATGGGGCAATATAGTAAATAAAGCTTTGAAGAGCAGCTGCTTGGTGAAGTGGAAGTGGGACTGGACTGAGAAGCAGGATGCGGAGGGATGGGGGGGGAAAAGTAACTTTACTTACCAGTAATTGTTCTGAAGCAGCAGAAAGCAAACAAAAAAAAGGTAGCCAATTTAGCTTCTTCTCCAAAGAAGAATAGAAGGCGCTTATGGGAATTTTAGTCTATATGAGGGCTGCTGCTATGGAACTGCAGCACTGTACTCCTCATATAGCCTACAACTCCCATAAGCACTTTCATCTCCCTGTTTGTAAAATAAGGTAAACTGGCTCCTTTTTTTTCTTTTTGGCTTTGCTGCTTCCTCAAAGCATTTCCTGGTAAGTCATTTTCAAAGAATTTCACACACCCCTAAGTTTACCCCTCCACACACACTTTTCCTTGGGTCATAGAAAATTCCATGATTTTTTGCTCAAAAGCTGCGCTCTACTAATCTGTGATATCGACATACTCAAGTGTCTATTGTACTTTTTCTTGACGTTTCCCAGACTAAAGCCTGACCATTTTTGAGAAACAGGGTATTCCTTATTAGTGAGGTTAAAGTATTATCTGCCCCAAAATATGAAGTTTACTGAACTTTATGAAAACAATAGCAGCAAGGTACCCATCTGAAGGCACATGTGCTAATGGGCTGCCTGCTTGGCTGATATTAACGCTTGTTTCCTTTTTTTAATCTTGTAACTACAGCTAGTTTTAGAAGGAGTTTTCGCCTAAGCCGAAAAGACAGAAAAACAAACAAGACTATGTATGAGTGCAAGAAGAGTGATCAGTATGACACAGCAGATGTCCCAACCTATGAAGAAGTAGCTAAGTACAGGCGGCAGCCTCATGAGAAATATCGGCTTATTGTCTTGGTTGGTAAGTTTTAAAGACATCAGTGTTTATTGTTTTATGTTCTATACCGACCTTGTTCAGGCATTAGATTCATGGTATCTTTTCCAGCTTGCCAAAACAACTGTAGAACACTGCTAAGGTTCTGAAGGCTGAAGAGCTTCTCTTGACACCAGGGCAGTGATCAGATCATCACCACTGGTTTAGTGGAAGCAGAACTCCATTCAGTCCATATGCAGCCTCAGATGCTGCCTGGGAAAACTCACCAGCCCACATACTATATGCTCCTGTAATTTGATCAGATTCTACAATGCTCTTAGAATCCTTCTTAATTTAAAAAACTAGTCAAGTGAGTGAGTTTATATAGGTCATCATTATGAGAGCCACAAATGTAGAATTTTCTGTTGAATTTTAGTCTCATCTGTGATTTCCTAGCAGCGTTTTCTACATTACAGCTGAGTAGCTATAGATCTGTCCGTGGTCAATTTGCAGCCTGTCTTTGAGGCTTCTCTCTTTGGGTAGGCCCTATACTAACATCATGCATCTCAGGACATTGTTAAGGGTTTCAGGTTTTCTTTAGGATTTTAAAACGGGTTTCAGAATCTTGGTTAGAGGCATACCCTAGTTATGGTTGCAACTATGGCTGAATGGGAGACTTCATACTGCAGAGGCATATACCAGTCATCTTGCAGTGGTTCATAATTAGTTGTTTGCCCTCTTCTTCTCCTGCTTTCTTAAACCCTTTCATCCCACTATATAGTTAATCACAAACAGGTCTGCAGTCTTGGTACAGGGTCTTTTTTTATTAAAAGTTTTGGCACAGAAGGAGCTTTTGCGCTAGTGCTGGGAAGAAGGTGGACTTTTTCAGTCATGCGTCCCTTGTAGTTTTAGAGTATCATTTTCATGCTATTTCTGTGACCCAAAGGTATAACTTGCCAGAATGTAATTATTTGGCAGTAGAATGTCCAGTATTCCACCAGCACCAAAGCTATAGCTGAAACTTTATGACAAACACCACACCAAGTTCTGTTGTAAATGTGATAAGTTTATATGCCAGCTGTCACTTTTTTCACAATAATTTAATTGGGGCTAGTCATTGTAAGTAGTTGTGCAGTGACCCAAGCAATTCTATGTTCTCTTCCTGCATTCAGTAGTGCCTATGTTCCCTCAACAACTAAGGGCCCAATCCTATTCAACTTTCCAGTACCCATGCTGCCTTGTGAATGGAGCGCACGCTGCATTCTGCAGTAGAAGGGCAGTCACGGAGGCCTCCTCAAGGTTAGGGAGTGTTTGTTCCCTTACCTTGGGACTCCATTGTGGTTGCATCAGTGCTGGAAAGTTAGATAGGATTGAGCCCTAAGCCTATCATGTATGTGGAGGTAGTCACTTTCTGAAACTTGTCTGCATGTCTCAGATGTCTCAGAAAACAAAGCGGGGGGAGGCCTGGACCTAGTTAGCAATTTTAATCTCAAATCAGTCTTTTGCTTTGTTTTTCTTCTCCTAAAAATAGTCTTTTTGGAAATATGTTCCTAAATTCTGTTTAAAATACAACTACGTTAGCATCTTCTAGTAGTTGTTGCACTTCATTTTCCTTCATTTTGCAGTTGTATATAGGCCAACGCTTCATTAGTAGAGTTTCTTCCATTATAAAAAGTGCAGACCAGAAGAAACATGACCCTCTATCAGGGACTGTTATGAACTGCAGAACTGCTGTTTTTATATAGCTCATATCCAAGGGAACACTTAAAATCAGTTTTTAATAAACAGCTTTGTCATTCTCTAACGCACAAGTTCAGGCACCTACTACTGTGAGTGCGAGATTGTGGGTTCTACACAGCAAGTAATAACATGGTTGAGTTGATTTTACACCTATATCAACAGAGTTCTGTGAAAAGTGTGATAAGTAGACTTTTTATAACAAATCACATATGCTGGCTCTAAGGAATATCTAGAAATTTCATTTTATTTTTGTGGTAATAAATCAAATGAAGAAAGTGTGCTTTTACAGTAACAAAAGCAGTCTGCAAATTTATTGCAGACTTCAGTAATTTTGATGTTTTTCTCTTGGTATTAAGAACAGCTTAAGTCTGGCCAATATCATAAAAATGTCTTGGGTAAAATGTGGAAAAACTGGCACTGTTAAAATAGGTACAGTAGAAATGATCAGATTTAAAAACTCTATGCATGCTGGTAGCAGCATCCAATACGACGTGTGAAATGCAATTTTGATGTTAGCGCCAGGAAACACAAGGACAAATAATTAAATTTTCACATAATTGGTAATAGCAAAAATATTCAGCTGTGTTAACTGAAAATGCAATTTACTGTTAGGGTCTATTTAAAAAATAATTGCCCGACAAGTAGAGATTTTACCTAACTTTATTTTAAATCACTTTATTCTAATTTGCAGTTTATAAATTCCCTGTAACGTGGTCCCCACTTAGTTTGTGCTCATAATTTAGTAGTCAAATAAAAGGCACCTGATAAGACTTAGGGCAGAAACTTCAGTATGGGCAAGTATGTGTGCTTGCTGACATTCATCCCTTATTACCTTTACCTTTGTTTCTCTCCTAAAGGGAGAAACTAGTCTGTCAATGTGTGTGTCTCTTTCTAATGTTATGTCACTCTGTAAAGTAGCATGTACGATTGATTGTACTGTAGTGTATCTGGGGGGAAAATCAAATGATAAACAAGGTAGTTTACTTCACAGTTAAGCTAAATTACATGAAAACTGTGTAATGTAATTATAGCACAGAACTAATAAAAATAAAACATTAAAACTAGTAAGAAGCTGAAGCAGCCTTAATGCTTTGATCATTTTATGAGACTTTGCTTCAACCACCTTGGCCTGTAAAGGGGAAGGCCCATCACACAATGGTAGAATGCATGCTCCCGGTATGCGAATGGTTCCAGATTGAATCTTGAGCCAAAAGGCAGGCAAAGAGGCCTGCCTGAGACATTGGAGACTCACTGCCAGTCAGAAGCGACAATACTAGGCTAAAATGACTAGTGATTTGATTTGGTGTAAGGCAGTTTCATATGTTCATCTGTCATGGCTGCAAAGGAACCTTTCTCTGTTCTTCAGTGGAAGGGAGAAAGCTCACAATCTAAAGGCTAATTTTACTGCAAATTCTGGAGTTTTATGTTTTTAAATGTTTGTTTAGCACTGTTTATATTCTGTCCTAATACAAAGGTACCCCAGATTGCCTTAATAAAATGAGAATAAAAATCAAAACAGCCTAAATAACAAAATGTAGAAGACAATAGATGAACAAAAATCTATAAAAAAAAACTAAAACTATAAAAAACTAAAAACTATAAAAACTAAAACTCAGAGGGAACCAGTTAAATACCCAGGACGCCCAAGGCCTGCTGAAATGAAGAGGAATTCTGCTTCTTTCCAGATTTAATATTAGTGTTTATTTGGTGTGATCTAACTGGTTTTCAAAAATTCCATATACAGGTGCAGCCTATTTATCCACGAATTTTTTATCTGTGGATTTGTCTCAATGAGAATGGGATGGGGTACTGAATGTCACACACACCTTTGCTTCCTTTGCCCGGCACTGGCGTCTCCATCCTTTTCCAGGCAGCCCAAAACACTGCAAAATGGCTCCGCCTCACCCAGGCAGGGAATAGCCCTGGAAGAGGTTCCCCTTGCAAAGGAACAGTAACATTCCTGGAGCCCCTGAGCCAGCCAAGGCTGAAGAGGGGAAGGGGGGACAAGAACCTCTGTAGCCAGAACACATGCAGCGAGGTGGAGCTCTCTCTCTCTCTCTCTCTCTCTATCTCTCACTCACACACACACACACACACACACACACACACACACACACACAGGTGCAGTAGCAACAGAGGGGATTGCTTTAAAAGAGAAGAGGGGATTGCTTTAAAGAACCCAGGGAGTGTTTGCCTTTAGGTATCCCAGTCCTATGCTATGTAGTACTTTAAAGGTCTTCACAAACACCTTGAATTGGACTCGGAAAGGAATGGGCAGCCAGTATAGCCGCTGGAGCAACGGCATGGCAGATTCCACGCGCCAAGTCCCAGTGACCAGCTGAGCTGCCACATTCTGCACTAACAGCTTCCGAACTGTTTTCAGAGGTACTACCCCTACATGGAGTGCATTACAGTAGTCTAACTGAGATGTCACTAGGGCATGGACCACCGTCACCAGATCCAACTGACACAAGTATGGCTGCAGCCAGTGCACCAGCCAAATCTGGGCAAAAGCCCTCCTGGCCACAGATACCATCTGAGCTTCCAGGGACAGCTGTGGGTCCAGAAGGACTCCCAGGCTGTGAGCCTGCTCCTTCAGAGGGAGTACTACCCCATCCAGAGCATGTTGTGGGTCTAATAACTGTATAATCTCCTTCTGGATCAGGAGGACCTCTGTCTTTATTTAATTTCAAGTATTTCAAGTAATTAAACAGATATTTCAGTTAAATTTATGTCCCTTTGTGTTCTTATATTTTCTCTGCTCTAGCTATTCTCACTTAGTTGGTGTTTTTGGTTTTGGGGTTTGAGGTTATTTTATAGCAGTATTTTGTTGATTTTGTTATTGTATTTTTTTTTTTTTAATGCTGTTAGCCTCTTTGGGGACCTCTTCAGAGGTAGAAAGTTCGGCTTTAAATCCTCCCTCCAATTAAACATTAAGTAATTAAGGCCCAAACCTAACCAATTTTCCAGCAGTGCCAACTTTCATAGCTGTGCCAATGGAATGGGTGCTGCATCCTGTAGTTGGGTGGCACTCACAGAGGCCTCCTTAGAGTGAGGAAATATTTGTTCCCTTACCTTGGAGATACTTTGCCCTTATGTCAGTACTGGATAATGGGTTAGGATTGCACCCTAAGTTGCATTTCTTGCCAGTCTGAACCCTACGGTTCAGACAGCTTACAGTTCTTCTGTAAGCACACATAGTGTAAATTCAGCTGCACTTTGACTTTTAGGGAGAAACTATCATTTTGGAATGACAAAATATTTGACCTTCATTAGTATGTTTTACTGCACACAAGAAGTGAATAGCTACTCAGTTTTGGATAATTATTACTGTCAAGGGTCTAACTTTGGTTTCTGGTCTTAGCATGCCATACCATAATCCACAAATAATTCAAAGATTCACTGTCAAATGTATTAAATCTAATTTTTAAAATGTTTTTAAACCATAAATGTCCCTTTTACTATACTCTCTCTCTCTTCCCTAAAAGCTAAAAGACATCAGGGGTTGGAATCATTGGGTCACTGCCAAGACCCTTGTTCTGCTAGGGTGTCTACTACCTCATGGTACAAAGTACAGTAGAAACTAAATGTACAAGAGGAAATACAAATATCCAGTCAAAATTCATGAGTACCAAGCTTTCTCTCCATGTTCTATCAGGTTTTTTTTTAACCTTAGTCAACTTGCCATGTATGTCACTTGACAAAATAGGCAGCAGGCTGTTCATTTCACAGGTAGTGTAAAACCAGATTTTGTGAAGCCCGCTGGTTTCATGAATTCAAACCTTTGGCTGTCTTTTTTATATTTGCATAGTGAATGCTGATGGTTTTGGAGTTGTTCCATTACAAATGTTTCTTTTGGTCTTGTGTCTAGATAAGTCTTTCAGACTTCTCATCATACTAAGTATTTATAATCAAAGAAGAATAATTGATTAAAATGCATTTGAACTTTTAGGTCCTGTGGGTGTAGGACTGAATGAACTGAAACGTAAACTATTAATCAGTGATACTCAGCATTACGGGGTAACTGTTCCACGTAAGTGTAAATCCTTACTGTATCAGTTAAATTGGCCTAAGGTCAAAATGTTCAGGCTTTAGTATACACATCCATATTAAGTTCCTTCAAGAATATTCACTTTGGATGAATTTAATACATTCTCTCTGTTTCTTCAGTGTTTTTCCTTAGCATAAAATTGCTATTGCTATATATTGCCAAATATTTTAGAACATGAAATTTTCATTTAAAATCTTTGTGTGTGATGGAAAATGTAGCTATGTACACTACCAAAATGTAGAGATTGGGTGTGCAACCTGTGTGCCAAGTAGCCCAATATAAGAGTTTGTAGCCCAGGACAGACTGCAGAAGAACAACTAGCTTGTCATGGCTTATAGGTACTCCTTTCTGTGCCTGTACTGTTGCATTGCTGCTTACTCACCTTTCCCCATCCTAGTAGATAAAACAGTCCCATAAGCATCTGCTTATTTACTGCGCTGTAGTCACTGTCACATACTTTAGACCTAATTGGGAAGCTAAACATTAGCACAGCAGGATAATTCACAAAGTCAGCAATGTGGTGCCCCTAACGCATGCTCAAAAACAGATGAGAAATCATTAAACCAGGGGTCTCCAAACCCTTGCCCAAGGGCCAAATCCAGACCACTGGAGGATTTAATCTAGCCTGTAGCATGTGGTGGGGAAGCTTGACTGTTCCAGCCCACAGCAACCTGCTGACTGGCCAGGTATGCAGAGCCTTGCGCATAGAGATGCTTCTGCTGAAGAGGCTTCCCTAAAGATCGCCCCAGAAGGCTAGGGAATCTAGGAGAGTGTGTGGGGGGGGGGGAGAGAGAGACAGCATCCTATCCCCCCTTCTAGGCCTTGGAGCCCTACACACGTCTTCTTGGATCTGCTGCCGCAGATCTGGATAGACACAGAGGCCTGACACGGGAAAGAATAAATAGGTAAGGAACTTTTTTCATTTAATTGTGTTTTTTTAATTTTCTCAACAAACTAGATACAACAAGAGTAAGAAGAAACCAAGAGACTGATGGCGTTGAGTACACTTTTATTTCCAAACACTTGTTTGAGACAGATGTACAGAATAACAAGTATGTGGGGAACAAGTAAACAAGAATTGTAATTGTAGCAATGTGTTTTCATTTTGGGGGCTAGACATCCATTTGGGTATTTAGAGGAGGGTACCAAAGTAACTGAAGCAAATTTGATCTGAAATCTTAGATCAAACAGCCTATCTCCAGATATGCATAACTGACTGCTTATGCCACTGGTTCTCAAACTCTCAGGGAGTTTGAGAATGAGGGCAAGTCCTTGCGGAGGTGGGGTGAACAGCAGCAACGTGATCCTCAGGATCGCACTGCTGCAGGGGAGCTAGGGTTTTTTTTTAAACCTATGTGAGTCCCTGCTGGCATCCAGGGGATGTGGGAAGCCCAATGCAAGGCTCCCCACACCTCTAAACGAAGACAAAAGGCAATCACAACCACTTCTTGGTTGCGATTGCGAAACTGAAAGTGGGTTGTGATCACATTTTGTCAGTGTTTAAAAGTGCGGGGAGCCTTACAGAGGGCTCTGCAGGGCTCCCTGAACTATCCAGACAGCAGCGGGGACTCAGGAATTTTTTTTAAAAAGCCCTAGGTCTTCTGCAGCGGCATGCTCCTGGGGATTGCAGTACTGCCTTCCCCCTTTCCCTGCTCCTTTAGGGGGCCTCTAATTGGCCACAAAGGAGCAGAATCACTACAAAGCAAGTGTCTCGATCCCCACCTCAGCTAACCAGCCCAGGAGGATACCATAATTCATGTTGACAAAAGCCACTGAAAAGTCCAACAGGAGATTAAAGAGTGAGAATTTATGTATGTAGCTTTGTTGCGCTGTTAAATTTGCAGCAACTGATTGAATATGAAGCCAATGCTCTGTTGTCTTACATAATGCTTATCATTGAACTTTCCGGGTCTTCTTTTTGGCAACTGCTTCTATAATAGAGGTATTGCCTTGGAACAGTTCTTACCTTGAGAAAACATGTCCAATTCGGACACCAAAAACTTGAATATTAAGTGCCCTTCTTCCAGTAGTTTCTACTGTTTAGCGTATCCACTCTTTTTATTGCACTGATTTAGTTTCGACAATTATGATGGAAAACATTACTAGACTGTTGGTCCCGAGGCCTTTCATTCTGTGTCAATGTAATAAAAACAGGTGTTGCCAATTTTTTTTGAAAAGCCATAGCTATAGTAAAATTTCATATAGAAGACAAATGTTTCTACTCAAGAACTAGAACATGTCTGCGTGATTTTAAGTTGAGTTCCTTAAATGAAATGGAAATAATATATTTTTTCTATTACAGATTTATTGAATATGGAGAATATAAGAACAATTACTATGGTACCAGCATAGACTCAGTTAGATCAGTTCTGGGTAAAAATAAAGTTTGTTTGTTGGATGTGCAACCTCATGTAAGTAAGCAATAAGTTGTCTTAGCTTTTCTGTTCATAGCCTAATTTTAATTGCTTGTTAAGATTTCTGGAAAAAAGTGAGTTCAATCCATTTTAATCCAGCTTGAAATTAGTTGAATATCATGGCCAAGAGAAATTTGAATGAACTCCTTCAGTCTTAACTGTTCATCTTAACGTATGGCACAATCCTGTTCTCTGTGCCAGTGAAGCACTTTTTCCAGCTGTGCATGCTTTCATAATGTGCAACCATAAAGCATGATGCAACAGCGTGCCGTTAGGAATTGCTAGTGGAAGGGTCAGAGCCTTCCTGCTGGCATCTATGTAAGGAGTGGCACCCACCACTGTTGTTCCCTGCAACAGCTGCTTTTCTGGAACTTGCTAGTCCAGGGCTTTTCAAACTGGGGCGTCACGATGCCCCAGCCTGCGGGCCCTGGCCCCTGCCCCCTTAAGGGGCGGGGGCAGCCTGGAGGCAGGGAGGAGGCAGCGGCGCGATCCCCAGGATCGGGGATCACTTCCGCTTTAGCAGAGGCGGGGCAAGATAGCTCCGCATCTACTTTCACTGATGCGGGGAGCCCTGCTGCAGGTTGTGCCGGGCTCCCCACACCCCTGGGAGGCTGCAGGGGCTTGGGTACGTGTACCCAAGCCCCTGCAACCCCCCGAGCGGCGCAATCCTAGGGATCGTGCTGCTGCCTTCCCCCGCCCCTGCTACCTCCCCCCTCCCACCCACGCAAGAGCTTAGTGGCTCTTAAACTCTCCCAGAGAGTTTGAGAACCACTGTGCTAGCCAATTACTGCCAGAAGCTCTAATACTTGATTAGTGTTTTTGGCAAGTGTTTTGGTACTGTAGCAGAAACAACAGAGCCTTACAGCACTCCGTGACTGGCAAATGTATTGCAGCATAAGCTTTTGTGAGCTACAGTCCATTACATCAGATACAGGAAGTGGTATCCTTAGTTGCTAGATATCTGTTATTATTATTATTATTATTATTATTATTATTATTATTATTATTATTATTATTATTATTATTATTATTATTATTATTAACAACAGTATTTATATACCGCTTTTCAACTAAAAGTTCACAAGCGGTTTACAGAGAAAAATCAAATAACTAAATGGCTCCCTGTCCCAAACAGGCTCACAATCTAAAAAGATGCAAATGAATACCAGCAGACAGCCACTAGAACAGACAGTGCTGGGGTGAGGTGGGCCAGTTACTCTCCCCCTGCTAAAAAAAAAGGAGCACCGACTTGAAAAAGTGCCTCTTACTCAATTAGCAGGGATATATATATAGTGGCCTGTTGCCTGCAAACACTTATGTTACCATAAATGTGTGACAGCCCAATCCTGAGCGGCCCGGGGCTCATGGCTGCAGCAGCGCCTGCTGCATCCTGTGGGTGGCAGGGTACTTTCCACAGGACCTCCCTCCCCCCGGCATGCCTCCCGCCCACCCTTTCTCTGCCTCCCTCCTCCCTGTCACACCTCCTCCCTGCCCTCTCTCTGCCTTCCACCTGCCTCCCCCCCTCCCCGGAACACCTCCTCCCCGCCCCCGCTTACCATGGTGCAGCTCGTCGGCCCATGAGACCGCCGAGCAGCGGAGGATGGGCACCCTCCGGTGCTAGCCCAGCACCGGCCAACACTGGGCTAGCACGAGTGCTGGCCCAGCAGTAAGCCTCCCAGACGTGCCTTACGGCATGTTTGTGACAGTGCAATTATGTAATTCAATAAAAAAAATTAAAAAAATGTTTGCGACAGTGCGCTCTTGCGGAAAGCCGGAGCACCAAGCTCAGGATTGGGATCTGAGACTTTAATGTTCCAGGACTTCTTTTGTGTTTTTTTTTGTTCCAAAAAGTACATGCCTGCTCACACTCATGCCATTGTGTTTGGAAATCAAAGACCCCGCTTAATTGTGTCCAAGGTTTCTCCTTGAATGCATGAGTGTTTACAGGTGGGTCAGGCAATAAGTTGCCCTGTAAATGAATTGCACTGGAGGAAGGTAGATTTGCCATCCAGAGAAGAAAGCAGATGGCCTCAGAGCTCAACGATAGATCCTTCGTCACACCAGCTTTCACTGGGCTTGAATTGTTAGTGGAAAGAAAATAGGAACCTGAGTGCTGAACTTGTAGCAACTATGCATATCAACTCTGCAAGCAGGATTTATTTTTGCTGAATTAATCCAACTTTAGTTCTTTTCACAGCTTGTTCAGAACTGTGCTCATGAATTACCATTCCAGTGTTAATGGAGTGAGGATACTTGAACAAAATGACTGATATTTAAGGAAATACTGTGGAGGATCTTTCTGAATGACCGATTTGTAAATTATTCTGCACAGTTTAAATGCTTTAGAAATAATATATAATAGCAGTTGCTTGGGGGGGACAAGGGAGAAAAATTAGAGGAAAGTGCTAGATAGAAAGAATGGAATACCAGATGACTTGTCATACTCCAGTGTAAATAAATTTTAAATCAAGCTGCTCCTAATTTAGCATTTTCTTCTCTCCAGACAGTGAAGCATTTAAGGACATTAGAATTTAAACCATTTGTCATATTTATAAAACCTCCATCAATTGAGCGTTTGCGAGAGACAAGAAGAAATGCCAAGATAATTTCCAGCAAGGATGAAAAGGGAGCTGCCAAACCTTTTCAAGTAAGTTCCTTTTGCTTTAAAAGTGGGAAAAGTTGTCACAGTGTTTGTTTCAAACTAACTTGTTCTAAGTTCAAATAATAATTCTTCAACATAACTTTGGAAAAAAAATCAGGTTTGGGGCAGATCATTATAGCAGGAGTCACTTTCTTACCCCCTCCCCTTGCTTCTTGGCTTGTCTTTTTGGCACTGGCAATAAAGATTGAGGCAGAGGACATTAACTGCCCTGTAGACTCCGTTATCAGCTGCAGTGCCACATGTCTTGAAGAAAAACTTGAGGCACAAAAGAAGGGAGGGGAAAGATCATAATGATCTAACAGGGTGAGAGAGGCAAGATCAACCATTTTCCTTTCTCACTCACCTTTCATGGCAGCAGCATTGCAACTATCATGGAAGCCACCTTCCATGACAGGTGGAGGCAGTTGCTTCCCCCTCCTGCATTGTTTCTTTCTGCTGCTGTCAGTGGTACAAGTCCTTACTACTCTTCTTGTTGAGTTGCAAAGCCAGTAGGACCCAGAAATCCAAAATGAATGATTCTTTGGCCTTTTCAACTAATCAACTTTTAAAAATACTGACTGTGTCCTAGTAGTCCCTTGCTGATAGCAGTCCATCTTAGGTAATGCAGTTGGTCAGTACATCATTAATGTAAACATCGGTGGAAAAAAGTGTTTTAGCCATTTCTAGTGCACAGATATTTCTTTAATTATCAATTTGTGGCTAGTGATGCTAATAATGTTGATGTTCTGAGGTAAAATAAGGTTTTCAATACAATGCAAAATAATTTCAAATTATAGTTTGGATAAATCTTATGATCTGCATTCACCTTTTAATGAACTGTGAATTAAATATTGGTTTGGATGCAAAGATCCTGGTGTGTGAGCATCTCCAGTCCAGTCGGTTGACTTCAAAGAACCACTAAACTGTTCTGAATAGTTTTTGGTGCAGTCTTAGATGAGGAGGGATGCGCAGGAAGATGTTGCCTAAGAAGAACGTACTTTTCCATTCGTGCAATGGGGTCTTTGGATCCAAGTCATTAAAAAGTGCAGTTATTCTGTCTTTGGCTGTTACATGAACTGGTTTGCTCTTACTGTTGACTGATTGCTTCTCTTTATGTTAGGAAGAAGACTTCCAAGAAATGATCATATCAGCACAGATTATGGAAAGCCAATATGGTCATCTTTTTGACAAAGTTATAGTAAATGATGATCTTACTACTGCTTACAATGAGCTGAAAACAACATTTGACAAACTGGAAAGAGAGACATTTTGGGTTCCAGTCAGCTGGGTGCATTCATAATGCTGTAAACAAAGACAATGTTTCATGGTAATTAAATAAGGTACTTAGTTGGACCTAAATGGCCATTTTGTTGGTGGGAAGCTTTTCTAGCTTTGGCAAACTGATGCACTCACAAACTTGGTGCGGTGGAATGTTGTTTTCAGTGTGTAAATTTTTCTGTTTGGAAATAGCATTTTGGAGGCAGAAGATCACAGTGGACGCCTTATTTTTTTTACCTTATTCAGTTTACAGATTTTTAAGATGCACTCCCAGCTATTGTGATACCACATTTCATAAATAGTCTGTAGCTTCAGCATGAGACCTAAGCCAAGGGCCAATAAATGATCTTAAGGTCTGATATCAGTGTTTTAAGTGGTCACAGATTCAGTATAATACTTGAGGAATTTAAAACTGGAACTGGTGAAGGTGGTAGCATTTCTTTGCTTAGAGTATGTATTGGAATTAAATTTGAGAAACATGAAGCGTGAGTTTGGAGTGTGAGCTGGTCTTCCACATTGATGTTGTTGTCCTTACCAAGAGAGCAAACTTAACTTTTTTTATTTTAAGTGAGCAATAATGTTCTGCATTTTAAGGGTTTGTAGATTACACTCCTGTGGTATTCAAAGCAATATAATGCTTTTAAAACAAAAATTAAACACCAAATCTTAGGTTCATTAGAGTAGTTCTTGTGTAATTCATTGAGAGAACTACTGTGGTATAGATGCAGCTGCACAAATGGTTTTTATTTATATGTTCCATTGTTTTAAAAATACATCTTTTATGAAACAGCTTTTGAGAGAACCCCAAAACTATTTTTTTACATTTGAAAATGTGTAATTGCGTATCATTCTCCTCTTATGCTGGCTGCAGGCATTCAAAACTCCCAAGTTGTGTTGGAATAAAGAAAGCAGTTCTTGCTTTTTTATTTCCTGTTTACACAATGAATATTATTAATAGAAGAAAAGGATGCATGTTCCATGTAAGTGAGTCTGTCTTACAGATAGTGTGTATGATGGTGCTGCATCACAACCTTGGCATGCAAACAGGAAGCCCAGTTATTTTATGTGGGTATATAAAAGGGTTCACTGTCTTATGTAAAGGCAAAAGAATTTAGTGAGACTTTATATATTTAAGAAAAGAGGTGAGAAGCGATATTTAAGTTTTTTGAATTTCTTGTCAATGTGATCATTTTATTAAACAGGTTGCACTGTGTCTGTGTTTTTGAAACATTGGCTTTATAAACTCAACATTCCATGTAAATATTTTAGTTTAGATACAGATAAACCACCAAGTCTTTGCAAATGTAGTCTAAATAGATGGTTGGTTTTTTGGTTCATTGCATTTATGTTTTAAAATCCTGTAACACAGGGGAAGTGCCAACAACCAAAACATAGTCTTTTGGAAACCATTTATGCTAGTTTGACATATCTTGAATGTCTCAGGTTTAACTGTGTGAGTGAATTTCAGAAGCACCGTAAAAATACGGCATTGGATTTTTAAACTGAAATACAGCAATTTTTCTTTGACAAAACCAGTTTTCCAATTCTTTGAATAAATCACTGTGGTTATTTTAATTGTTAGGTACTAAGTATGTTTGACTTGCAGTGCATGCAGTGAGAGTTTTGTTCACAGAAAGGATCCAAAGTGTGTTTAGAGAAACAGTTTCCCTGCTTGTAAGCTGGAATGTGTGAGACTATTCTTTATAATATTTTTGTCACAACCTGTAACCATTTATAAAAGGAACTCTTGATACCAGTGCTGTCCCTTTACCAGTGACTGCCACCTAAAATATAGCAGCATCGTATGGGTTCTTGCCTGCAGTAACTGAAACTATTAACCTCTGTAAGTTTGCCTTCTTTTCTGTTTTGAGAGAGAACTGATCAGGTTGATCTCTCCGGAACAGTGTCCCAAGTCTGCAGTGACGTTTGGCACCCTTGTTTAATAAGAACATATTTACCTTGATCCAAAAGGTTTCATGTGCATGGAGCTTTGTGTAAGTGAGAACTATCCTCTTCAGTGTTTGGGAATGCTCCATTTGTGCACATTAGAATTGTGAAATTTGGATCATGTACCTAGCATCATGGGTATATATATATTTATTTTAAAAAAAATACGGAAATCAATTTTTGGCTAACAGTGAAACTGAGTTTTGAGCCTCTCTAAATTGTACTGCATGGTTTTGGGAACTGTGTTTGTATGTTTAAGTACAGGTATCCTTCTTGTATTTTTGCTGTTTCGTCATTGTAAAACAAATGTTCAATTTTATACTGTGGGATTCTGAGCAATACTTGAAGTTGTCATCTATTCACTTACTGATGTTGTGCCTGAAATATAACTTTTATCATCTTAATAAATTATTGACATTAAATATCTTGGGTCAATTTCCTTTGTAAAATCCACATTTCACAGTGAATTCAAAATGGCCATCTTTATACAAATGTGTACAATGCATCACACTGGAGATAGCACATCACTATTATCACATTATTATTATTATTATTATTATTATTATTATTATTATTATTATTATTATTATTATTATTATTATTATTAACAGTATTTATATACTGCTTTTCAACTAAAAGTTCACAAAGCGGTTTACAGAGAAAAATAAAATAACTATTGGCTCCCTGTCCCAAAAGGGCTCACAATCTAAAAAGATGCAAAAAGAACACCAGCAGACAGCCACTCGAATAGACACTGCTGGGGTGAGGTGGGCCAGTTACTCTCCCCCTGCTAAATAAAAGAGGAGCACCCACTTGAAAAAGTGCCTCTTACCCAATTAGCAGGGGGCTAATTCACATTCACATTCAAATAAGTTCCCAAAATAAATGAACAAATAGCCTAATTTAAGCCAAAGGTTCAGCCACAAATATGCTTTTCTTGAAACATATCAGTTGATGCAGCGAGGTGATGTCAAAAACATCATGGACCAGTACCGTTATCTGCTGCTTTTGGACTACAGCATAGCTGTTTAAAAAAAAAACTTTAAAAAAGATCAAATAAAATATTACTTCACAGTTGGAGCTGGAGCAAAATTTTAAGAACTCAGAAGGAAGGCAAAGTTTCCCAATTCACAGATGACAATGTGAACAAGTGTAACACCATACAAGGTTCTGCACTGGATTTCAAGTAGAATTATGCTATGTCACTTACTAAAGTGTTTGAACAGATGACAGAATGAAATCCACACATCTCTTGCTACCAATGGAAGCTTCTCTCCTGTGTCTACTAGTGGCTTGAAGGGTATGATTGTGGTTGCGACTGCAGCACAACAGGGAAGTGTTTATATACCTCCACCCCCCATATATCTGAACCTGATTGACACTCCTTTTCTCCCAGCTGCTATTTAATTTACAAAAAGCAAACACACAGGGTGCAACTACACGTTTAATGTAACATATAATTCATCCCTGAGATGGTGACAGAACACTGAGGTAGTAAAAACAAGTGCTTCAGTTTAGACTGCGGATGGGAGATGCCATCTGTAAGTCATAGCTCAGGGGTCTTTACTACAGTACTATGGCAGCTCATCTATCTTTGTGTAAGAAAAAAAATCCCACTTTGTTTGGATTGCCTCTGTTTTATCAGGAGACCAAATCAGAATCATAGATTTGGAAAGGGACCACAAGGTCATCTAATCCAATCCCCTGCTAGTAGCAGGAAATCCTCCTAGAACAGCAGGTGCCTGTTGAACTTCTACTTCAGCACCTCCAGTTAGTTGAAATCACCACCACTGTTGGCAATCTGTGCCACTGCTGCTTCCCTTACCATCAGGAAGTTCTTCCTGATATCCAGCCAGAATCTCCTCTCTTGCAATTTACAGATATCCACCACAATGTTGTGTGCGATGGTTGTCTCCCTAACTTTGACCCAGATGCTTTCCATAGGACTACCTTGATCATTTTGTTAGATTCCTGAGCAGGTATATGCATTTTTGAAATATAATGTCAGCCCCTCCCCTTTCGTTCTTCCTTAACAACTGATAGCTTTCCATCTGCACATTGCTTTCATGAGTTATCCCACTGGGTTTCAGTAATTTCTATCAAGTCACATTTACCTTCTCTTCCTAGAAGTTCAAGTTTATCCTGTTTATTTTTCATACTCTGTGCATTTGTATACTTGCAATCAGGGATGGGCACTGGACTAAAAATGACTTGATTCATGTTGCACAAAAATGCTGTTTTTGATTACTTGGGTTGACTCGAGTCATGGACATCACTGACTCCAACTCGAATTGTGACTCGAAACTAGTGACTCGGAAAAGGGTCATAACTCAAGTTCATATGTCAAGCCGCGTGCGTGTGTGTGTGTGTGTGTGTGCTTCACTTTTTTGACCTTGTGTGGGATCCAGAAGCTGGCTTTCAAACCGACTGCAACAGCAGATATGGTGGGAGTAGGGTAGGTGGTTCCAAGAGATGGGTTGAGGGAGAAGGGTTGTTTTTTTGCAAGGGGGGGGGAGACTCAAGGACTTGACTCATTTCTGAAAATGATCCATAACTCAACTCAAAATGACTTGAATTTTCTATGTTCTATGTTGAATTTTATCTAAACATGAGTTGTTGTGCTATGACTAGTGAGTCTAGTAGCTGGGTCATTGACTCGTGACTTGACTCATGACTCAGTTTCAGTGACTGGAGCACATAAATGCATGCAGTGTTAGAGCTGGAGGTTATGACCCAGTGTCCCTTCTGCTTCTTTAGTTAGGCTAGGCCCTCTCCAAATGCTTCCTAGTTACAGGAGTGTCCTGAGGATTCCCATTTGGAGCACTCTGTGAGTTAAGCTTTGGGCTTACTTCTCCAACCCCCTCAGCCTTCAGTTTAAAGCCCTCCTGTTCAGGTTCACCACGCTTCTGCCAACAACATTCTTCCGCATCCTTGTAACATGCAGCACATCTCCCAGCAGCTTTTCATCCAGGATACACAGTCCGTGGTCCCAGAAAAGCCAACTATGTACAGGCAAATCCATGTTCATGCCATTAATCAAAATATGGAACTTTCCCTGAGTGTTTCAATGGTCAAAATAAAAGACAATTTTCCTTACATGGAAATACTTTCTGGAGCCCCCCCCCCCAAGCTCATTTTAGGGATGTTGGAAATAGGGAAAGGCAAGGAGTTGTAGTGTTACAGTTGGCTTACAATGTTAGATAACTTTGGTTATATTTATTTGTGTGAAGCTCAATTAAGGTTACATCTTGGCTCCTTAGTGTGCTGCTGTTGGATTATTCAATGGCATGATTTCTTCATATCCTTTTTTTCAATGGGCCATTTCAGAAACCATTTTTTTACCATGTCACAATAGCTCTGATTTAATATACAGTCTAAATAACCTGTTGGGGAGAGTTGTGGGTTTGCATGCACGAATACACATAAAACCTTTCCCAGTTGCTGTTTTCAGGAATGCTAGCGTTTTTGTTTCCTTGAAAGAAGCATGCCTACAAGAGGTTCTTTCTTGACTAATTGAAGGAGTATAGCGTTTTTCTACCCGATGTAGCAATGAAGTTATAGGCTGGCAAAGAAGTGTGTCCTACACAAACAGAACATTCACGCATCTCAGGAAACTTAGAATTTTATATTTCCAAACACACACAGTGCTGGCTTCTTCTCTTACAAAAGGAATGAATGAATACCAGAAGCACTAAAATAGTATTTTCCAGCCCAAATGGAACTGGTGTGACAGGTCTAAGAAAGGAGTCCATAGTTAATACCATATCCCCTTCTGACATTCAACCCTGAGAGGCTAGGTACTTTAGAAGACTAGATTGTTGAATGAATGAATGAACAAACCTTTATTAGGCATAGATAAAGAAACTATAAAAACAAACATAATCAGTCCTAATCCTGTTTATCAAAAATGGAATAAGTTACTAAATTACTAATAATGCATTTACAATTCAAAGTGTTTAAAAATTGCTCTGCCAATGAAGGAGAATATATGCACATAAAACTTTGTGCATTCATATTTTAATAATGAGTGTCTGATACTCTTGTGGGGTAAGGTTGGGTGGAGAAGACCACTGCATCCCATAGTTAACCCAAGGTGATGCAAAAGCAGAAAGGACAAGAATATGAAAAACCGCTTTACTCAGTGAGGACAGGCCCTAGCTGCTCAGTCCACAAACAAGCCTGACCTGGAAGTCATGGTCTTTCTTCATGATCACTTGGAGAGCAATGGGTGGTTTTTCAAACCATTAGCTATGGCTCACAAGGGAGCCACAGAAACCAGCCAGGAGACAAGCAGAATCCTCATGAAACACCCACTGTATAACGTAAAGGACTGTAGCCCTAATGCGGAGCCATGGTCAATGGCCCAGTAGGTCAATGGAGCCACCAGTCAAGAAACAGTTTGGGGACCACTGCGCTTGAGTGTCAGAATCAGAGGCTGGCCCATCACCAGGCATGGAGGGGCAGCATTTGGTTCATTGTCTTGGGTGGCAGGGGATCTTGGAGTAGCCTTGCCCAGTAAAAATTGTAATCATTAAAGTTGTATTTCATCATTGTTGGGAAATAGGTGTGTAAATCATTTTCCTGATACACAGTTTTGCATTTGTTTCAATAACTTTTTTTAATGATTTTTTTCTATTCCTGATCTAGCCACACAGTTCTCAACATCTTGATACAGTCTTGTCTTTATCAAGCAGGATGATATTTTGAAATTTATTCATGGTAGTAATCTGCATGGCAGGGAGAAGGCAAAAGCCTAGTTGATCTCACGCTCTTCTCATGAGTAAAATATTAGATGGTCTCTTCCCCCCCCCCCCCATTCCTTGTGTTCATAAGATTCATGTATTTTTCAACTTGTTTGCTTCTTTCTTTTATTTCTCTAACCCCCTATCCTTTTTGTTTAAAAGCCACCTGGCCATTCATTTTTCTTTTTGTTAAACTGTCCCTAAGCCTTTTTATATGCTTGTCTAATGTATAAGACAGACTCATACAACATGAAAGCATAAAAACACTTGTGCAGCTGGAAAATTTTTAGTTAAAAAAAAATCATTTTGCAATTCTTCTGGTAAGAGTGTAGATATTAACATTGAGTAAAATTGCCATTGTCCTAAATGGTAGTGATCTGGTTTTCAAAGGTGATATTAACACTTCTCTCGGTGTGCCCACACCTGTAACTTTGTTTTATTGCGCCTTGTTATACTGAAGAAAAGTAGGGTGTCACAGACATATATAGGTGTACACATGAGAAGGAACGCCAAGGTGGCATCGTAAATCTTTGATTCTGGAGCGTTTTGTGATAGCTTCAAAGAACAACAGATGAAAATACCATCAGGTGTTCTTTAAGTGATATTTATGTCAAAATTTATATTGGATTTTTTAAAGTAACAAAATAAAATACATAATTATGGTTAGCAAATGTTTTGGAGAAAAAGTGTTCTGTAACAAATCAAACTTCAACACCCACAAATTCCCTTTCTCGAGTGTTGGTGTGTTTCAGTGACATTCTTAATAGAGAGCAGTCGCTTGGAGGCCGGAATGATGGGAAGAATTCAACCTGGAGAAGTAAACTTGCTTAAAACTGAACATTCTCCAGTCTACTTGAAACGCAATGATTCTGACTATCATTTCTCAAACACCTTATGCTGCTGGCATAGAATCACACAATCTAAACTTTGGAAAAATCACTGAGGGTTTGTGTGTATGTGTGTGTTTTTGCGTGTGTGTAGTGCCCCATTAGTTTCCCATTAACCAGTTCATAACCATAGCTTCCAGCTAAAGGGGTGGATGGCTCACTAACATTACCCCATGTCCCCTTTAGAAAGCAGAAGAACTGCTTTTGGAGGGACAATCAAAATTGGAGAAAGGAGGGTGGAGGTGCTTTAACCCAATGGTCTTCAATCCTTTTTGTGCCATGACCCCAATAAATAAAGTATGAGACTGGGGACCCACCACCAATACCGCCCCTCCACCTGGGACCCTATTCACCCACCCCCTACCCTTCCAACACTGTTATCTATAACCAAATATTCTTATTTAGAGAGACCAGAAAAAATTACCATGAAACCTGGCACTAGTGAAATCTATTTTAGAACAATTGCTAAGAATCTGAATAAGACTGGAACACAATCTCTTGGTACATGAAGGGGTACACCAGATGCCTCCCCCTTTACCTGGTGGTCCTCTAGTCCAGTGTTCTTCAACCTTTTTCATTCCTGTAAGTTGCCACAACCCCACAACTGAGGCTTCACAACCCCATTGGGGTCCCAACCCCAAGGTTGAAGAACACTGCTTCTAACCCATTCCTCACTTACTGTTTATTCAAGATTGCCCTACTTTTCTTACCCATGCAGTTCTTGGTGCAGGCAACCACAGGAAAAGCTCTGTGGAGTGGGTACTTGAAGCAGGTAAATAGCAAGTGGGAAAAATTCTACTCCTACTCCCTCACTGCCTTGATATCACCCCTCCAGAAGCACTGTCCTATCTACATAATTCTCTGTCTTAAAGAGGACCACCAAGTTGGCGTTCTGTGCATCTGAGCATGATTGGTTTGGGAGCAATGCACTGTAAAATGGTTTTTAAAAAATCCAGAGAGATTAAAGCAACCATGGAGTTTTCTTTGAGAAAGTTAAAGGACAATGGCAATAATCATGTTACTCTCCTTCAAATGCAAGATGGCAGCTCTAGTCCAGCGGCTCTGCACTGTTTCCAAAAAGCATTCCCACTTCTTACAACTCTAACAGAATACAAGTAGGCCAGCTGACAGTTTGCCCAAAATAACATAGTTCACTCTCCGAATATACAGAGCAGAGCTGACATAATTTTGGCCCAAGGCAGGCCTCCAACTTTATTGGTGTAGCAGTTTTAAAAATAGTTATCTTTTCTCATATGTGGCACTGGTGACCAAGTTGAGTCATGATTGATGTCACCTGCAAGAACACTTTGAGCCTGCGCAACTGACAGCAGAATCTTCTGAACTTGATAAGATTTACATGCTTCCCAGAAACTGTGTCTGGATCTGTCTTTGGCTGTAAATCCTCAAAGCTTTGTGGATGACGGACAATATGCTGTCAGAATGGAAAAGTACATTTCATCCAGGCTAGGATCAGAAATGTCCACACTCGTTTTGAACAAAGCATACAAGCCAAACATATGAGTGTTTCATTCAATGTGGGTGACGCACTTAACTCTTCTTGCAGCTCAGTCTCTACGGTGCAACGCTATACCAGATCTGTACCCTTTCCACCAGATTGGTGGAAGTCTGATGATGCACTACATTTGACCTGGGCTACAATGGGGCCACCAATGAATTCCTACAGTGGAAGTTCCAATCCTACAGATAATTATATAGAAATAAGTTCCATTTAATTCAGTAGAACCTGTATCTGGGTAGATAAAGCCCATGATCTAAAGAGGTCTGTAAGTGCCACGGTCACCTCAGCCATGAGGTGAGGGGACGTGGGCTGTCTCAGGTGGCAGGGGGTGCAAATGGTACCCTGTGCCTGTTGGCCACCTCTACAGCTGTCTCATCTGGTCCCCATTTTCCTCCTCCCTGTTCTTCTGTTCTGAACTTTGAAATAGAGTGGCAAAGCAGGGCAGAGCTGTGAGTTAAGGAGAAACACCACTGCACTTCCCTTTCTCCTGGCTTTCTTGTTCAGGCCCCACTTTCCTGCTCTATTTTAAAACCTAGAGCAGCTATTTTCAACCAGTGTGCCATGGCGCAACGGTGTGCTACAAGAGATCTGCAGGTGTGCTGTGGGAGTTTGGAGCACAGTGGTTGAAAACAGCTTAAAAACTCTTCCAGGTTGTGTGGCTCTGTCCATAGCAGAGTTGGTGGAGGAAGAGGGACAATTCATCCCTGTGCCTTAACCTTACTTGAGGTTTATACAGCATTGTCACTAGCCCCAGCGTGGTTTTGAAGCCAGATGGAGTACATTGGATCCAGTTGGGCTTTCAGCCCGCAAGAGGGGTGTGTGTGCACATTTCTAACCTGTATCTGCTACTGAATACAAGTTGTATTAAGCCCTGAGTTGTATTTGCCAGGGTACAAATTACAAAGCCAAGCCATGACTTATTTGCTGGATCTCTCAAATGGTCTTGGATTGATTTTTCTCTTCCAAAAGCACACTGTCTGAAACATCACATGTTCATCTTTTGAAATGTACTGCCAGTTATTCTAAGGCTGCAATCTTATGCACACGTTCCTAGGAGTAAACCTCATTGACCTCAATGGGACTTGTGCCTGAGTAGACATGTCTAAGATTGTACTGTAAGCCCTGTGTTCTGAATTGGCAGTTCTTAAGGGAGAAGAAACCACTAACTTAGTGTGACTCAATGTTCAGGCTTCAGGTAATCAGATAATCTTCCCTCTTACAGCGCAATAGACAGAAATCTCTGTTATCACTCACCTATTGAATGTTGCACCTGATCTTCCTTTGAATGGAATGAACTTCTATGTGGGGTAGCACAATCATTCCATATAGACACCAACTGAGTCAGCTGATTCTCTGAAACACTCCTGAACCACAATGCAGAATTGGGCCAGCTCAGATAGGGCAGGAGTGGACTTGTGGATCAGAACTGGGTTGCTGTTAGATCCCTATCAAGTGAGAGGGGATATTTGAAGCACCGCATGGACAGGTGCAAGAGTTTCTCCACTTCCAACCCGAGTTTCTGCTGTCTTATTGAAAAGAATGATGCACATGTTCATTTTGCTATT
Organism: Tiliqua scincoides; assembly: GCF_035046505.1. Classification (NCBI taxonomy): domain Eukaryota; kingdom Metazoa; phylum Chordata; class Lepidosauria; order Squamata; family Scincidae; genus Tiliqua; species Tiliqua scincoides. The sequence continues at coordinate 18,046,971 of NC_089825.1, forward strand.
TTGACTGGTATTTTGTGCAAATGAAATGATAATTTTATTGCCTGCCTTGGAGATTTTATTAAATCACAAGGCAGGGAATAAATCTTTCAAAAATTAAAAATGCATAATTAACCGTACATGTTGCAAAGGTAAGAATTTCTGTCCATCTGCTTTATTTTGTTTGGATTGGTGCAGACAGTTGTCATTTTGGCCATCGGATTTAATGCACCACTAACCAGCATATATCTTTCATGATGACTGGATCAAAAGATTACTCTGACATCAGAGTAATGAGCAAATTAAGCAAGGCTTACTTTTTCATTCCCAATAAAATGTGAGGCAGGAGAAGTGTGTGTGTTCTCAGCAGCCTTCAGCTTAATTTTTTGAGACACTTAAGAAAATCTTATAGAACCAATGTTGTTATTAACATGTCCTATATTTTATCTTTCTTTCAGTTTCAAAAACCTTTATTAGGCATTGGCAGACAAACAAAACAGGGAGACAGAGCAAGATACAAACAGACTCTCTGCCTAAGAAATAGAATCATTAGGGTGGAATGGGGAATATGTTTCTACGTCTAGTTTGAATATCATGCAAAGGTTTAGCCAGTTGGTTTATGACCAGCGTGTCAGTAGAAGCTAGAAGCAAATGTAGGATTTCATCGTCCCATAAAGGGCCATCTGAAAATAAATTTGGAAACATACTTCTAATATCCATATAATAAGGGCAGGGCAGTACTATATGGATTCAGTAGTCCCCAGATTACATGCGCATTTGGTTGAAATCTGAGAATGCCTATATTTTAACCTTGCCAACATCATGCACAACCAAAAAGAGGAAATGTTTTTCTTGCAAAAATGTAAACAAAAGTAGTCCATGATATCACCTGCAGAGGTTCCCAAATGGGGCATCGCAACACCCCAGCCAGAAAACTGCTGCCTTCCCCTTAAGGTGCAGGAGAAGTAGCAGCTTGACTGCCATGAAAACCGTTTGTCATGATTTTTCTGTCACCAGAAGTGTTTTTTTTCTTTGCTTTTGTTTTGCTTTTTACAGCCCTTTGGAGACTCACGGACAGTGGGATAACTGAGGGAGGGTCACCAATATCCTGTGGTACTGGACAGCGCTCTGTGGTTCCCAGTGGGTGGGGCAATGGAGTGCTCTCCCCCTCGCAGCCACTTTTGGCTGAGCAACACTCTGGGCAACTGCCGAGAGCATCGCTCAGCTGTCTGCGGCGTATGACTGGAAATAATTGTGATGACATCATCATGTCACCGCAGTTACTTCCAGGGCAGCCAGGTTGGAGGCGACATCTGGGGGTGTGACCCAGGGTGGGGAAAACCCCAGCTACACCACTGCTCATGGAGGCCTGCAGAGGGGGTCACAGGCTCCCCGAACCCTCTGGAGAGCCATAGCAACGCCTGGGTAAGTTTAAAACCCCCGTTTCCCCCGGTAGCAATGTGATTGCGACGCTCTTGCTGCTGCCTTCTTCCCTTCCCCGCAAACACTTACCAGTTCCCAAACTCTCCCTGAGAGTTTGGAAACCACTGTATTGTAGGTAATTCTTCTACAGCCAAAGCTGTTTCACAGGAAATGCATTTTCTTAATAGGTAATTCAGTGGCCTCTGGTTGTTCTAAATTTTTTTCTTTTTAAAAAATGTATTCCCTGCCTTTCTCAGTGAAGCTTGTCAGCAGGATAAAAGCAGTCAATTTAGTAAAACAAAATACAATAAAAATGCAGCAAAATAAGTGACCAATCACCAACCAAAAACCATGACTTTCCTCTTTGTGGTTGAGCCTCTGCTGGTGAGAACATTCGGAGCAGACAGATATATGTTGATAGACAGATATATGGAGGAATGCAGGGGAGAAGGTGTTCTTTCAAGAACCCTGGTCCAAACCATTTAGAGGACCAACACCTTGAACGGAGTCTGGAAACAGAGATTGCATCTTGTCAGACAACTATGTTCACAATGAACAGTCTCAGCCAATATCAGGATCCTGAATGTCATACCAATTTTGGTACATAGATTGGGTAGTCCCATGCAGTTCAAAGGCACTGAACCCACTATAATCAGTAACTGAACCACCACTGAACCAAATATTAAAATACAAGATGTTTGTATTTTATCTTACATATTTGATTGTACTGTTCCTTTCAGGGGATTGCGTTATTGAAAGCAGGGCCCAATCCTATCTAACTTTCCAGTGCCAATGTAGCTGTGCCAACAGGGTGCATGCTGCATTGGGGGGGGAGCACTCACAGAGGCCTCCTCAAGGAAAGGGTAAGGGTACCTTTACCTCGGGGCTGCATTGTTGGTGCATTGGCACTGGAAAGTTGGATAGGATTGAGCCCACTGTCACTGAATTGCACTCAGATAGCAGTCTCCTTCAGACCCAGTTAAGGCTGTACAGTCAGTCACCAAGGGCTGGTTCACACATGCAACTATACTACTTGATTTCTCTTAATTGACTCTCATCTAAATATGTGAATGGACTCCATTTAAGAGCTTGGTGCTTGAAATGTCAAAGGGTGATCTCAAAGTCCTGTCCAAATATGTGGTTCCTTGCCACAGGATGTTGTGGTGGCATCACGCCTAGATGCCTTTAAAAGGGGATTGGACAGATTTCTGGAGGAAACTTCCATCACAAGTTACAAGCCATGATGACTCTGTGCAATCTCCAGGTTTTAGATATAGCAAATCTCTGAACGCCAGAGGCAAGAGTGTGACAAGAGGATACAGGTATCTTGAGGTCTTGTGTGCTCACAGAGGCATCTGGTGGACCACTGTGAGAGACCGGAAGCTGGACTAGATGGGTCCTGGGCCTGATCCAGCAGGGCTCTTCTTATGATGGCTCACTCATGAATCATCACTTGTGGTGTCGCAGTCACCAAGTGATTAACATGTGTCAAGCAGCCTAAGGCACGAACATGCAGTTGTTGCTGTTCCCACACACACCATAATGGGCAACCAGCCTATAGCAGCAAACTTTTATTTACTGCACATTGCACAACATTTTCGCTTTCTCACTTGCTTTCTACAAAGCAGCAACAATGCCAGGCAAATCCGACAACAGGCATATAAAAAGAATACAGTTACCACTTTGCAAGAAACGCAGGCAGGCCAGTTTTACGATTAAGCCTCCAATGCCACCATTTCAAACACGGTAAATAACTTTCTGGAACTCATCATGTGACTTTTTGGAACTACTCGGAAATTCAAAAATAAAGCACTTTTTCAAATAAATGTATATCTACGTCTTCAATGCGTTCCCGAGCATCCAATGAAATGGGAGCAAATCTCAAGTGCTATATAAATTCCTAATTGAAGAAAAAGGAAACCATTAGTTTTGGTTCCTCCGACAATAAAATATGTAATTGCCAAACCTGGAAGGCGTTGGCTCCTTCAGCATTGGCTAGAATGGCTCCAGTTTTTCAACGAAAAAGCTTGATTTAGAAAAGTTATTACCAGAAAAGGAAATGGAAAAAAATGAGGAGTAAATGTACCCATATGGACAATTGGAATATCCATGGCAGAAGGTTTGAGAAAAATACCAGAGAATTGGCTGAATGAAGAGTATCAGAATGTACACTATGCAGGAAGTCGCGTATTGTAACACATAGTTCTGCTCTGGTTAAACAATAAAATAAAATGTTGATAAAAGGGCATCCTTTGTTCTGTAATTTGGCCACCTAATTGAAATGGATGTAGGAGCAGAACCGTAACCCCATTTTTGACTTCCTTCTTCAACAGCATCCATTTGTCATCCAAGTGAGAGTGTGAGTATCAGGGAAAAAGTATTCCTTGGCTTGCAAGGCGCACTACTTTATATTTTTGTTTGACTGCTGACATAATACAATCAATATGGTGACGGAAACCAGATACAACTGCAGTAGAAGTTTTTCCCCCCTCTCAGTAGCTGGACTCGTATTTAACCGAGCTGCATCCCATGCCAGTTTATTTTAGAACCTGTTTTCTCAGTTGTAAAATAAAGGTTGATTTGGTCATTGTAGAATGTCTGCGGTTGCACAATCTTGCATTCTCCCTTACAGTGTCGTTCAAAACATGGCCTGAAGCCTTTGAATGTCTCTGTTGATGCCAAGTTGCTCAAGCTCTGGCCATAAAGGTGATGGGTGGAGAGGGGGGGCATTCCTCCTTTTCCTGGCCACTTTCTATGTTTTGTTTTAATGGGCACCTTCTCCTGTAGCAAGTAAGAAATTATACCTTGAAAACAAAAGCATCTTATTGTGCTGGATATTAGAGGCACCTAAAATAAGCTCAACGACCGAGATCGAAATCTGGCTCAAGGCAACCATCTTCCTTTCTCGTCCTGGTTTTCTCAAGCTTATGTTTGAACAGCAGCGCACACTAAAGTCCTCGTAATGACACAACTCATCACTAGTGCACACTGCAGTCCTTCTAATCACACATCTCATCACTGCTTACAACTCACTGGAAAGGCCCAGGGCAGAAACACTTGGGGTCAAGCTAATTGTTAGGGGTCTGCTTAACATGACCCTGTGTTTATTTCTGTAAATAGCATTGGGGAGGGGGAATGAAATAGATGGCCCAATCCTATCTGGGTTGGCCACTATTGGAGCACCTCTTCCACTGGTGCTGACTGCCATAAGGCGCTCCAGCAGCATGCGGAGTAGTGTGCTGTTGGGAACACTGGCGGGAAAGCCAGAGTCTTCCCACTCATGTCATTGGCTCTCCTGCCATCTGCTGGAGCAGGTAATTTGGTGATGATGCAAGCTGGGTCCTATTGCCCCAAGTACTATTCCCTTTTTCTGCAGCCTCCCCTCTCCCTTTCTCTCCTCAGACTTGTATTTGCCTTTCTCTCCTAGGAGGCCCATTACGAAGCGGGAGGCTTAGGAAAGAACTCAATATCTTTTTGAGCCAGTCCAATCTGAGCCAGGGCTGCTCTTCCAAAAACAGTAACAATGGAAAGGTTTTGGAACACTTCTGAAAGATTATTAGGGTGAAAGCTTTTGTTCAAAGGAAAACAATAGTCCTGAAGAGCACATGCCAAATCTTGCCCATTGTGCCTTCAAAGAAGCCCCCAAATCTGTAATACTTAGAGAATATTCTCGATTTTCCTAAAAGAGGGACAATAGCCTAGATGTATTCACAGCAGAATCATCATGTCCTTTGTTCCATCTTTCACAAAGTAGCCCTTGTCTGAAGTAATGTGTGTAATGTTGAAATGAGCATGACCAGAATTCCCACTTCAAATATTCCCTTGTCATTCATAGTCTCAGTACCCTGTCTGTGGACGGGACTTGGGGTGAACAAAGATGGGAGTGGGAGTGTCAGGACCTATGTCCCTTCTGTCAGTCTTGCCAGGGGATGGGGCTTTCTACTTGTTAGTACAGAATACCTGCTTAATTTCCAAGAAAAAGGGTCCAATGTTCATGTCCACATGTAAACTCACCCTCTGGTCACGAAGCCCATTTCCCAAACCCAGATGTATTGGGACTTCTTATAGTTACAGCAAAGCCTCACTTAGAAGTTATCAGTAGGTTCTTGGAAGCTGCTAATTGATATTCGTCCACAAGGGTTATGTTCCTACAGCATATTTCTGGTCACAAAAACATCACCAAACTTCTAAATAAAGACCCCGAAACACTTCTAATATTAAGCACTGAAATAAATGTGAGCTTTCTGGGCTGGAGAAAACCCACACAGTCATGGGGAGAATGTGCAAACTCCACACAGACCAGGAATCCAGACCCAGGCCAGCAATCCATTTTTTTCCTCCTCAACTTTATAACAAAGCAACTTAAAATGAAATGCCTTTAAGTGAGGACTTGCTGTACTCAGTGGTGAGGGACATGTACTCTGTGCTTGCTGAAGGACACTTTTCTCTGTTCTAACTTACGTTTCAGAGGTGAACCCCGGCACAAGGTAACCCCTAGAAGGAGCTCTCTTTGCTACAGCATCGTAAGGATGGAGAAGAGTGGAAGAGAGGTTGGAACTGCAGGTTTATAATGTTCTTAAGAATTGGTTCTGGGTATTAGCAAGATCCCTAAAGAGATCTTTTTGCATATTTAGCTTATCCACTTAGCTAATGCTTGCAAGAACTTTTTCTGGCTCTCTACTGGTTTCATTGCTTATGTCTCTTCCGACTCCAAGAGCAGCATTGTAACTCTTAAGGAGAGCCACAAGCTCACATCCTGAAAAGGGAGTATATTTGCTTATTCTGAGGTGATCACACTGATTTTAATAAGACCATAAAAGGACACAGGTCTGTTAAGTGTTCCAATACAAGTGAAAATGAATACTCTGTGGCCATTCTTTTCACCTGATCTCTCTAGGCCAGCCATTTTCAACTGCTGTGCCATGGCACACTGGTGTGCTGCGGATGGTCTGCAGGTGTGCCGCGGGAGTTTTGGGGAAGATCATTTGTTAGTAGGGCCACTGAGGGATGTGAACTTCTGCTTTCAGTGCGGTGTGCCTTGCCAATTTTAGTGCCTTGTTAGTGTGCCTTGAGATAAAAAAAAGGTTGAAAATCACTGCTCTAGGCACTCTGTGAAATATGTAGTGAAGCAAGAGTTTGCACAAGGTCAAAGCAAAATAAAGCCCCAGAACTAGGAAAGTCAAAAACAAGAGCATGACATGATTCCGATTTTGAAATGTGCATCATCCCTGCCTTTTATTGGTTAAGCCCTCCCTAAATCACATTAAGTCTTGGAGTGTGTGCCATGCATTTCCATCTGGAACCCATTTCTAGAAGTGTCCTGCAAAATCTCCCTCCCTGTCATTGTGAGGAAAAGCAACTGGCTGGGTATTAATCTTCTATTTATTATCCCAAATATCTTGTCTCACTTTAGGCTGCCTTTATTCTTGAAAATTGCTGAAGGCATCATCTCTTGGCCAGACAACTTCTTTTGAAAAATCACATATTTTCTCCTCTTGCATTGAATCCCATCTGAAAAGGCTTCATCTCCCACCCTCGCTGTTGAGATCTTTGGTGTTCAGCTTTTAAAACATGTTTGTGGTCCAGGTCAGCTGACTTGTAGCATATGTTCACGTAATCAAGAAGTAAGGAAATTTAAAAATGCCATCATGGGCTAGGATGCCATTCCTAAGGACTTCTGAACGATGCTGGTTTTGGAAATAGTCTTGACAGTTCCTCGTAAATAACTTACAAAGTCAAAAACTGGAATTATGTCAATTATATCAAGGAACAGAAAATTCTGTCTCTAACTGGAAAATGTCAGCTAAAGGTTGCAGATGTATCCTTTCTCAGCCTCATACTCTCATAGCTCAATCTCCATTTATACTTCTTTCATTTTGCTGTGAGGGATTCCACACTTGCTTCCACATTTTTTTTAAAGTATCCCAACGTCCAACTTCTTTTAATAACTTTGCACAGTTAACAGTAACATCTTGGCCTCTTCATACATGAGGGCCTAAAGGTTGGTTTTACCTGGTGTGACACTTGCCTGGAGGAATTCAGTGTTCCAGAAGTTTGGGGGTGATTTAATGACACAATCATGTCTCTCCCAATCTTCCAGGCTATCTCATTGCTTTTAATGTGATAACCCCACCTCTGGACCTCCTCCATTCAGCAATCTTCGGCCCGTTCCAGGCCCAGTCACTTTGTGTTCTCGCCAGTAAGCAACAGAAACATAATCGTTCATAAGACTGTGAGGTAGCTGGGCCTGGAGCAGGCTGAAGATCACCCAACGGTGGCGTGTAACCCCCTTCTGGAGGTGATATTCAGTGTGGCCCACACAAGCCACACCCCCATTGTGACGCCACTGAAGAGGAAGAATACCAGAACTTGATTCAATAAACTGACTGGAAGTAGAGATCAGTAGAAGTCAGAGAGAGCATCTCTCAGCACAGTGCATTACTGATCAATGGCACTTGGTGCCACAACTCATAGTGCCAGCCATTGGCTCAGGTGGCTTTCAAAGGGAATTAGACAAATTGATGGAAGGTACATCTATCAACTAGTGATTATCACAGATCCAGACATCTGCCACATTATGTCTGTATGGGACTGCCAAGTTCAGAGGCAGATGACATCGAAGTCCAGGTACTAGGGAACAAGTTGTGTAGGGTGATGGACATGCATCTGGTTGACAACTGTGGAGAACAAGATGCTTAGCTTGATGGATCTTTGAAGTAATCCATTAGGAGTCATCTCATGTTCTTTGGTGTATGTCAATGATCAAGTCCTTCGCTGTCCCTCTTCGCCCATTCTTCTTGTCTTCCCCATTCTACCCCCCCCCAGCAATGCTATTTAAGAGCACACTCTGATGAATGTGTTGTGTGCTGCTTTTTTAACTATTAATGTCTAGGGGTATTTATTGAAATGCTCCTACTTCTATCAAGTCATAGCTATTTGTTGGGAGGGAGGGCACCAGGATGAGGTGGGAGGGCACCAGGATGAGGTGGGAGGGCACCAGGATGAGGTCTCTTGTTATCTGGTGTGCTCCCTGGGGCATTTGGTGGGCCACTGTGAGATACAGGAAGCTGGACTAGATGGGCCTATGGCCTGATCCAGTAGGGCTGTTCTTATGTTCTTATGTTGTTCTGGCTTTTTAAGCATATTTTGGATTTGGGCAGCCCAATCCTATCCGGGCTGCCTACAAAGCGATGCAGCAGCCATTGTATCCCGCGCGGGCAGAGATGTGGGCTGAGATTGATATCAATGTGACTTACTCTCAGGTAAGTGTGTATAGTTGTGGTTCCCAATTTTTTTTGACTGGCAGCTCCCTTAACTCCTATTGGCTGCAGCTCTCCATAAAAGCAACCATTCTATACACTGTAGAGGGCAGCTTTTTTTGTGAAGATTCCACGGCTTCCCTGGATGGGTTCCAGGGAGCCATGGTTCACAGTTTGGGAACCACTGACATATAGGTTGTAGCCTTAGTACAGCTATTCATCTATTGACAGTAGGAGGATGGCTCTGTGTATGTGCATGTGCACATGTGACTGTGTTGTCATTACCTAAGTGAAAGGTACAGCACCTACTCAGTCACGAAACTATGTGTGCATTTTGCTGGTGTGAACTTATTTTGTGCCTGATGCACTGCTGCCCGTCCAGCCTCCTTAACTAACATCTTTTCCCGCATGCACTGTGTTTATGTTACAAAACTGGCTCAGAAATATTCCTCTTCAATCCAATCTGGCTTCTGATACATCAGTCAAGCATGCTAAATCAATTCCACATTTTACACACACATCCCATTGGCACAGATATGCCAGTGCTGAAAAGCTGGTTAGGATTTGGGCCTAAATTAAATAAATAAATTAGAGAAAAAATCCTATGCGTATTTACTTAGAAATAAATACCGCTGTATTCAATGTTGGCTATCTTCCAGGAATCTGTACACAGGATTGCAGTATTAATCTAACCACCTCATAGTTGAACATGTCAGTTTTATCATTTTTTTAAATGGTGTAATGCCTTTTTCAGGTAATGCCACTGGCTGCATTGGCAGGGGTTGGACTCAATGATCTCGTAGTTCCTTTCCAATTCTGTGATTCCGTGTCTTCTACTGTTACTGTTACTGTCCACGCTGTTACTTAAATAAAGTCAACTGCATTACTCAGATACCCTATTTAGGTGTCACTTTAGCCCTGTGCAAATGTTAAGCCATGCACCAAAAAAATCATAAGGTGGGGAGGATTCTGAACGTGCACCAGTACATCTGTCCCAGTATCAGCACAGCCATGAAGAACTGCCTGAACTTACACACACAAACTATTAATGTATTAACTTCTTTCAAGTAACCCACCCATTCATGAACTACTCACTGATGCACTCATTCACACTACTCAAAGAGTAAACTACCAACAGAGCTGCTTCCACTCAAGATGTGATCAGATGATTTTAAAAGTGTTAGACAAATTGAGCAAGAATAAAGCTGCAATCCTAACCACACTTTCCTGAGAGTACGTCCCACTGAACAAAACAGGACTTACTTCTGAGTGGACCTGGTTAGGATTGTGCCCTTAGTCTATCAGTGGGCATGGATGGGGACTTGTGACTCACAGACTTGACCTGAGTTGTGAAAGCATGTGTTTTTCTCAACTCTTGGGAACTCTAGTCAAGCACTTCGCTGACTCATGACTAGGAGTTTTTACCCCAAAAGAGATATGACTCAAATTTGACTGGAGACCTGATTCTCTTTGGAGCAGTGCTTCCCAACCTTTAGGAACCTGCGGACCACTGGGGCAAAAATTGGAATCATCATGGACCTCATGTGGTTGTGGGGGTTCTGGTCTCCACCCACTCTGGTGGTCTGCCTCCCCAATGCTTCACCACAGACTATCAGAGAGGACAGAGAATGGACCGCCCACAGCCACAGCTGACACTTCAGTGGTTATGGCTGCGGGTGGTCCATTCTCTGTCCTCATTGGTGGTCTGTGGGAGATTCCTTGCTCAGTGAGACACTGGAAGTGATCAAAGGTGAATTTTTTTCCCCTGAGACCTCATGGACCACTTCTCAGTTCTCGTGGACCACCTGTGGGAACCACAAGTTGAAAACCAGTGCTTCAGAGTGTGTGCTTGCTTGCTTACTTTCTTTTCCCCCGTCGCTTCTGTGTTGCCCCAAAACACCTCTGGAAGCTGTCTTTAAGACTGATGGCAGCAGCAGACATGATGAGAGGAGGGTAGGAGGTTCCAGGAGGTGGAGCTTGGGGGGATTGAGGGGGAAAGGAAGGCTTAAGGTTTTTTTCCCCCCTCAAGGGCTTCACTCATTTCTGGGACTTGAGTCAAACTGACTCAAAATTTTCTGCAAGTTGAATTGCAATGGCATGCTATGACTCATGACTCAACTTGAGTCACAGGGGCACTGACTCAGAACTTGACTCAGGACTCGGCACTGTGACTCCAGCACATTCTTGTCAATGGCCGTTAGCCATGACAGTCATGCTGTGTTTGTGGACATTTCAGGTATCTAGTCCAGCACTCTCCTTACTACAGTGACTGATCAAATCCCCCACAAGTGGTTGACCATTGTGTGAAACAGGTTTACTGGACTGGATGGACTTTTAGTCTGATCCACCAGGGGTCGTCTTGGGTTTTTATGCTCATTCCTGCCAACAGCCCCATCTGTTCCTAGGCCTTGTGTACCAACAATTATTTTTTTATGCTTCTGAGCAGTTGGAATGTTCACAAACCATTCCATAATATGTAAGCAGTTCAGCGAATGGCTTGGAGGTGGTGGTGAGGGCTGATTTCAATCAACAGAATCTACAGACTTTTCAAACAATGCAGCCTGCCTTTAACTCCAGGGTTCTCCCCCACCCCTTTTGTCAAGTCTATCTGATTAGGAGCAAATTGGCAGGCTACTATCTTTTGGCAAATCAATCTGTTCTTTAATTTGATACCTTATTTGTCTCTGTACAACCATAGCCTTGCCTCAGCCAATTATCTGAAGGAGGCTTTGATTTCAAAGACAGACAGCTCTTTTTACCAGTGGTTTATCAAAGGTCAGCAATGTATGTTTCTCCACATACAGTGCTTTCAGTGCACACACTGCAAACTAAGACAGGGAGGGAAAGCATGTCTAGCAGAAAGGCATTGTGCTGCTTCTTGGGCAGTTATTTACTGCTGATTAGCCTAATGTAACAGTCTTGCTTCAATGAGCTCTTGTGAATTAGTACTCCGAGTGTGAGGCCCTTGGTGAGGTTAGTAATCAGCCTTGCTAATTGACCACAGCTGGTGCAGACCATAGCCGAGAGGAGACATAAGGTTCATCCTGTTATTGAAAAAAGCCCCTGAGATTTACAGCAGAGAGCTGGGTCTTTTCCTGGAGAATATGCTCTTTGCTAGCCCAGATTAACACAAGGCTGAGATGGAGGGAGAGAACCAAAAGGGAAGAATTTGGAAGTCTAAAGTTACAAGGAAGCAGGTGGCATATTCCTCAAGGCTGGGATTTCCATATAAAATGCTAGATATTTAGGCTGCTTTGATAAGAAATGAGTAATGTTACACTATTCCTTGCTTGAATGCCATGATTCCACACCCACAATGCAAGCTGAGTTCTTAATGTCTTTGCACTCCTAGGAACAAAACTACAACCATTTTTGGTCACAGATTTGCAGAAGATAACATTGGTAGCTTTAGTTTCTCAATAAATGGCAATCAGGCCAAAAGCCCATCTAGTTCAGACTCCTGTATCTCACAGTGGCCCACCAAATACCCCAGGGAGCACCCAAGACAACAAGAGATCTGCATCCTGGTGCCTTCGCTCGCATCTGGCATTCTGAGGTAGCCTGAATGTTGGGTTGGGATATTAAGGGTTGGAGGCTTTTCTCTAGCCAGAAACCTTTGTGCTTCTGGGAGAGCACAGAAGGGCTGGCAGACTTGTAATCTGGATGTGATAATGAGATGTGCTAATGGTACAAATGAGCACACCCCCATGAAGGGTAGTAATGTGGCTGCTATTCATGTGCTCACTTTGGGCACATTTTTGAGCTGCTGGAATTGTGTAGATGGTAGCGTGTTATGTAGAAGTTCCAGTTCATATGGACCCTGCCTCTACATGATCTTGAGCAGGTTGTGGTAGCTCCACATGCTCGTGGAGGCCACAGAGGGGGAATTACAGCTCTGCAAAGTGGCCTGATGATCCTTTCAAAGCCAATAGCTGTGAACAGTCATGTGTAGCTAAGCATTTCACTTCTTTAGAAATTCTAATGGAAGATGTAACAAGATCCATTCCCCTGGGAAGTGAAGATGGAAACTTCATGCAAACATGGTTTCCCTGCAAATAAAAAGTTATGCTATAAAGCTGAAAAAAATATGAAATATGATTAAACAGTTGCACAGCATTTTCACATCGAAATGCTCTATTTTTAAAAATCTTTTTTGTTTTAAAAGAATTGGAACCTCTATTCCCATTGGACAGATGAGGACAGGTCTGAAAAGCATGTCTTTTTCAAGGCTATGGAGCAACTACAGAGCTGTGAGGACATGCGAGGTCTAAACCACTGGACCACATAAGTCTGCTGACTACATCTGAGGTTCATGTCTCCGAACAAGTTGTTTTGAAAACAGGTTATAACTTGTGGTGTTCCAGTTCCTCAATGCCTCAAAGAAAAATATATAAACTAGCCTCTGATTCTGAGCTAAGAGCCTCCAAGCACAACTTTACTTAAGCATGTTATGAGCCAACAAAATGCTGTTTACTTAAACTCTATGCTACTAATTGATATTTTTACCTAGCAGGGGAAAAGAATCCTGGCAAGAGAGTCATTTTTTTTAATAAGACAAGTTAAGTATTCCAATGAATTCAGCCATGCCCTATATATTGGTAAATTAAATGCCAACAACCGCATCAACTTTTGAGTGTAAGTGAGCAATGTAACAGATTTAATTCCACACATTTACCCTAATAAAAAGTGTGACAGCACAGCAGGGACCAACACATTTACTGTGCTATGGTATTTCATAGGCAGACTCATTCTACATGATGTTGATAGAAGAAAATGACAGGTTGAGATACCATGAGTAGAAAAAAAAAATGGCAGACTGTCTATAGGCCAAACTAAGAACATAAGAAGATCCCCACTGGATCAGGCCAAAGGCCCATCCGGTCCAGCATCCTGTATCTCACAGTAGACCATCAGATGCCTCAGGGAGCATCCAAGACAACAAAAGACCTGCATCCTGGTGGCCAATCCCTTGCAGCTGGCATTCTGAGGTAGCCTACTTCTAAAACTAGGAAGTTTCACACACCCATCATGGCTTTTAAACTGCTATGAACTTTTCCTCCAGAAACCTATCCAGTCGCCTTTTAAAGGCATCTAGGCCAGATCATTAGCATCCTGCAGTCTCATAAGAACATAAGAACAGCCCCACTGGATCAGGCCATAGGCCCATCTAGTCCAGCTTCCTGTATCTCACAGCGGCCCACCAAATGCCCCAGGGAGCACACCAGATAACAAGGGACCTCATCCTGGTGCCCTCCCTTGCATCTGGCATTCTGACATAACCCATTTCTAAAATCAGGAGGTTGCGCATACGCATCATGGCTTGTACCCCGTAATGGATTTTTCCTCCAGAAACTTGTCCAATCCCCTTTTAAAGGCGTCTAGGCTAGACGCCAGCACCACATCCTGTGGCAAGGAGTTCCACAGACTGACCACACGCTGAGTAAAGAAATATTTTCTTTTGTCTGTCCTAACCCTCCCAACACTCAATTTTAGTGGATGTCCCCTGGTTCTGGTATTATGTGAGAGTGTAAAGAGCATCTCCCTATCCACTCTGTCCATCCCCTGCATAATTTGGTATGTCTCAATCATGTCCCCCCTCAGGCGTCTCTTTTCTAGGCTGACGAGGCCCAAACGGCATAGCCTTTCCTCATAAGGAAGGTGCCCCAGCCCCGTAATCATCTTGGTCGCTCTCTTTTGCACCTTTTCCATTTCCACTATGTCTTTTTTGAGATGCGGCGACCAGAACTGGACACAATACTCCAGGTGTGGCCTTACCATCGATTTGTACAACGGCATTAAAATATTAGCCGTTTTGTTCTCAATACCCTTCCTAATGATCCCAAGCATAGAATTGGCCTTCTTCACTGCGGCCGCACATTGGGTCGACACTTTCATTGACCTGTCCACCACCACCCCAAGATCTCTCTCCTGATCTGTCACAGACAGCTCAGAACCCATCAGCCTATATCTAAAGTTTTGATTTTTTGCCCCAATGTGCATGACTTTACACTTACTGACACTGAAGCGCATCTGCCATTTTGCTGCCCATTCTGCCAGTCTGGAGAGATCTTTCTGGAGCTCCTCACAATCACTTCTGGTCTTTACCACTTGGAAAAGTTTGGTGTCATCTGCAAACTTAGCCACCTCACTGCTCAACCCTGTCTCCAGGTCATTTATGAAGAGGTTGAAAAGCACCGGTCCCAGGACAGATCCTTTGGGCACACCGCTTTTCACCTCTCTCCATTGTGAAAATTGCCCATTGACACCCACTCTCTGCTTCCTGGCCTTCAACCAGTTCTCAATCCATGAGAGGACCTGTCCTCTAATTCCCTGACCGTGGAGTTTTTTCAGTAGCTTTTGGTGAGGGACTGTGTCGAACGCCTTCTGAAAGTCCAGATATATAATGTCCACGGGTTCTTCCACATCCACATGCCTGTTGACCTTTTCAAAGAATTCTATAAGGTTTGTGAGGCAAGACTTACCCTTACAGAAGCCATGCTGATTCTCCCTCAGCAAGGCCTGTTCGTCTATGTGTTTTGAGATCCTATCTTTGATGAGGCATTCCACCATCTTACCCAGTATGGATGTTAGGCTGACCGGCCTATAGTTTCCCGGGTCCCCCCTCTTTCCCTTTTTAAAGATAGGTGTGACATTTGCTATCCTCCAATCTTCTGGCACTGTGGCCGTTTTGAGGGACAAGTTGCATACCTTAGTCAAGAGATCTGCAACTTCATTCTTCAATTCCTTAATAACTCTTGGGTGGATGCCATCAGGACCCGGTGACTTATTGATCTTTAATTTATCAATGAGGTCTGAAACATCTTCTCTTTTAACCTCTATCTGACTTAACTCCTCGGTTAGGAGGGGCTGTTCGGGCAGCGGTATCTGCCCGAGGTCTTCTGCCGTGAAGACAGATGCAAAGAACTCATTTAATTTCTCTGCCATCTCTAAGTCTCCTTTTATCTCCCCTTTCCCTCCCTTACCATCCAGAGGGCCAACCACTTCTCTGGTGGGTTTCCTGCTTCTAACATATTTGAAGAAGCTTTTATTATTCCCCTTAATGTTGCTGGCCATGCATTCCTCATAGTCTTGCTTGGCCTCCCATATCACCTTCTTACATTTCTTTTGCCAAAGTTTATGTTCCTTTTTATTCTCCTCATTAGGGCAAGACTTCCATTTACGGAAGGAAGCTTCCTTGCCCTTCACAGCCTCTCTAACTTGGCTGGTTAGCCATGTGGGCACCCTCCTGGATTTAGTGGAACCCTTCTTTCTTTGCGGTATACACCTCTGCTGGGCCTCTATTACTGTTGTTTTAAGCAGCCTCCATGCACTCTGGAGAGATTGG
Organism: Tiliqua scincoides; assembly: GCF_035046505.1. Classification (NCBI taxonomy): domain Eukaryota; kingdom Metazoa; phylum Chordata; class Lepidosauria; order Squamata; family Scincidae; genus Tiliqua; species Tiliqua scincoides. Next base: position 18,062,973 of record NC_089825.1, read on the forward strand.
ACTCTTTTTACCTTCCCTTTCAACCTCCTTCTAACCAGCCTCTTCATTTGAGGGAAGTCTGCCTGTCGGAAGTCAAGAGTTTTGTTAGAGATTTGCCTAGTATTCTTCCCCCAACGTGCATGTCAAAACGGATAGCAGCATGATCACTGTTCCCCAATGGCTCAGTAACATTGACATCTCTAACCAGGTCCTGTGTAGTCTCGGAAGACTATGGTATTGCGCTCTGAAAAGTGGTTCTGGAACAGTGTCTAGTGTGGCTGAAAAGGCCAATTTGGGAGTGATAATCCCTTCCACAGCAAATGTAGTCTGTCCCAATGAGGCACGGTGACTTCTGACCCTAGACCGTAAAGTCATTTTAACACTATAGCATATACACAATGGTGAAGAGCAGCCTGATTTTATTAAAGGTCTGACTAAAGCACAGAAACACATAGAATAGTGAAAGCCATTTTCAATCATAGTCCCACAGAGAACAGGACAAGTTGAAGAAAAATTATTTTTAGAAGCTGCTTGCTGACAAGTTACACACATTGGAGTTTAGAAAGGGAGTAGCAAAGATAAGACTCTTTCTTGGCAGACGCACAGGGCTGGCCAAGGCTATCGCATGCCAGGTGCCAAGACTCACTTGTTTATTCTCCCAAGTTTTCAAGAAGGGAAAAACATAGAATATATTTAGTCTTTGCTTTAAAGTGTAACCAACATATATGCAACAATAGGAGACATATGGTAGTGATTAGAAGTAAGTCTTAAATAAACAAAATGCTTGATTTTAGAAAAGAATAAAACTAGACAAAGGGTTTAACACTGCAGAAATCCTTATCTTAAGTTGGCAAGGGTGTTCTTGACAGACACCTGCAGAGATGAGTTTAGAACATTAGTTAGATAACCGGGACCATCCTTAAGAAAAAGTCCTTTGTGTGAGTTGCAACTGAAATGAATGTCAAAGGGGTTTGATTAGGAAGATGTAGAGAGAAAGAGGTTTGCCACAAACAAGTTTGCTTGACATGTAATGTCTGAGTAATTGGTTTGAAGGTAAATAGGACAAGGATGTGTTAAAAAGAAATCCCATATGCAGAGTCTTGTTTTATGTTAAAATATATGAAAGTCACAAGAAGCTGGCTAAAGTCTTAGCCGGTCACTAAAGAGAAGAGGTCACTTATATACACCACTATAGAGCTCTCAATACATGTACTCAAAGTAACTAATCACAATATATAGAATTATATAGTAAAACTGTTAAAAGGAAGTTTAATAGACTCTGGTTCACACAGGTTTGCAGAGGGCCCACAGGGAATATACCAAAACAAAGAGAAGAGATAAGATGGGTGGCACAAGTAAGGCCATCCTAATTAGGAAGGATTTGAAAAGAATATATGTCAATAAATAGGTTAGAAGTTCTGCCAAATTAAGGTCTTCACACCTGTGTTTAAATGTTTGTGTGTTCTCTTTAATGAGGATAGTATGAAAACCTATTTTCTCAAAGAGGTCCCTAGTTAGATTGATAAATATGAGTAAGGGTCAGTGCTGGATGGAATAATGTTACAGTGAACCCTACTGGTTTTGGAAACTTTTGGAAGTTGTGTAATTTTGGCAAAGTTTTAAGATGAAACCCCACCTGTATGTAAATAAGAGCAAAACAATGGTTTTGCTCACTTGTTGCCCACCTATTTTCCATCTTGTATGTAAATAGTATTTTATCTACATCCTATTAAGAGTTAGCCCCATTTATGATGTCAAACTTTCAGCGAATGAGAAGTCTAGATTTTCAGACAAAGGATTGTGTGGTATAAAAGTTAAGGACCAGGGTTCAGACGGGGTCCATGCTTTGGTCATGAGTCCCGTGGACCAACTGTATACAATTCAACCTGTGAACCTTCATCCCTGTGTACCAAGCCATTCTGAGTTGCTTATTTGAGTTGCTGATTGGCCTTGCAACACCTGGTGTGTCTCTCTGGCTACGGGCCTTCCTTCTTTGCCTCTTTGCCTCAGTCTAGGCCAGATGCCATCACCACATCCTGTGGCAAGGACATCCACAGAGTAATTACATGCTGGGTAAATAAATATTTTTTTTACATATGGGTGTCCTCCAAGGCCCCCTTCTTCCACCTCAAGGATTCTACCCCTAATTGATCTTTTGATTATGACACTTCTTAGAATGAGAATCTGTCAGGACCCATTGGAAGTGATGTCATGACCCATTGGAAGTGACATCATCAAGCACAAAAATTTTGAACAATCCTAGGCTGCAATCCTACCCACACTTACCTAAGTCCCATTTACTATCATTGTTAAAAGCTTATATATAGTAGCCTGTTCAAAGTACAGATGTGTCACATTTCCCCAAATGAAGTCACATATCATAGTAGCATCTAGTGTAGTATATTAAAAATAAAATATTGAAATGAATGGGGACCCACCTGAAATTGGCTCACAACCCACCTAGAGGGACCTGACCCACAGTTTGAGAAACACAGTTTTGGATGATACCAGTATCTTATCTCCACCTAGTTTAACATTTTTGCTAAATTTAGCAATCTGGAAAAAGCAACAGAAAAAAGGGCTACATTATTCTGGTGGTCAACAGTAAGGGGGGGGGGGGAAGGATTGGAGAGCCAGTACTGTGTGCATTTATTTAATTAATTGATTTATACCCTGCCTTTTCTTGACTGGGTGAACAGCAGACCTGATAGTAACTGTGGAATGTAAAAAATAACGGAATAAATGTCATTCTCTTTGCTTTTGCTCAGAACATGTGATGATGGATACACTTAGGATACAGGAAAACCATTTGGTATCTGGAGTTCTTCTGGAATTCACTTTTTACACTGGGTCAAGATAAAATTCTCTCAAGAATGTGGATTAGGCAAATTTTAAGATGTTATCCATCATGGTGAATTTGTAACATATGAGAAAGCAACTTGTGCGGCTTAACAAATGAAGATATTCTTCCCCTTCAGAATGCCTTCACACATTTTTAATAAGGCAAGAAAAGGCTTGACTAAATTTAAGTAGATATTGGGGATTGCTGCTGTAGAGTCTAAGGGTCTGAATGGTAAAAGTGTTAATTGCTGAGTACATTAGTAAAAGAAAACATATACTAAACTGGGAGAAGGATTTGGAAATAGAATTAACTTAGAGTGGACAGGAAAATGCAACTATTTAAGTGTTTCTCTTAGGGAAGTTAATTTATAAGATTTTGAGCAGGTGGTATTAAATATCTGTGCAGATTAAACACATACTGTACATAAAAGGGGTTGTGAGGCCTTTTGGAAAGGATGTAGGAAGAGAAGCTCCTTTAAGCACACATGGTGGTCCTGTAAATATATTCAAGCATTTTGGCAAAAAGGAGCAGAGCAGATTAATAAGTTTGCAGACCATGACACTCCCCCAATGCCCAAAATTGATCCTGCTAAATGGTGGTGAATGTGCAGTGTTATACTAACATGAAGTTTTAATTCATTTGTTAATAGCAAAGTTTCGCATAGCTCAAAATTAGAAAAGATGTTCAGGCCCTAAAGATAATGCAAAATGCTGGGTTATTTTAAGCAAACACTAATGGATCTTATGCAGACAGCTCAAGGCCTTCCAAAAGAAGAGGAAACATCTTGAAATCTGGGCTCTGTTTCTGAGTTATCCAGATATTGATTAGCATAAATGGTCTGTCACAATACAAACCAGAATAAAACCTTTATCTGACAGTTCTGTGTCAGGCCCATGGCCGCCTCCTCTTTTTGACCTGGTATAGCTTTTTTGAAGTGGTATGTGCCACTTGTTGGCAATCAGTGTATACCTAGTTACTGAATAGGCACAGTCTGCTTCTGTGTTATCATAGGCTGTGCCAGAGGGAGGGGGCAGAGGTACTTCAGACAAGTAGTTTATCTCCCCCTTGTTGGATTAGTGTGGGACACAGTTCTAGAAATTATACCTGCATCACATATGGATCATGACAATATTAATCAAAATTTAAAAGATTTATTCCAGTAAAAATATGTTTAGGAGGGAAGCAGCAATGTGAAATATCTAACAGCGTTTATCTTTCAGAAATCTCACACCTGGCACAGATCTTGCCCCCGCATTAATTAATTCCAATTAATAATAATCTGATTTTACTCCCTGTGCTTTTAACTCTTAAGCAATTACTTCTTGTTAATTAAGTTATTAATGTGGTTTATTAATCTTACCCTAACATCTGGCACAGAGATTGTCCCCCAAGTAATTAATCACAGTTAATTATATAATCTGATTTGATTCCCTGAACTTTTTTTTTAACAACTAACTCCCAGGAAAGTGTGGATAGGATTGGGCTGTAAGTATTCAATTATATTGTTAATTAATGCATTAATTGGGTGTGTTCATTACTCCTGCCTAACGCCTGGCTTTGAGGTTATGCCCCCCTACCTTTGCCTGTTCTTCTCTGACCTTCCCTGTGTGTGTTTATATGTGTCCGCATATAAAGTGCTTGTGTGTGTGTGTGTGTGAGTGTGAGAATATAAATATAAAATATGTCTGGGTGTGAATATAAAGTGCTTATCTATCTGTCTGTCTGTCTGTCTGCCTGCCTGCCTGTCTGTGTGTGTGTGTGTGTGTGTGTGTGTGTGTGTATAAAGTGCTTATATATAATATCTGTGTGTGTGTATATAAAGTGCATATATATAACATACACACATATAAGCACTTTATACACACACACACATATAATATGTGTGTGTGTGTATAAAGTACTTGTGTGTGTAAAGTATATGGACTTTTATACTTGTATATGTATATATATGTACACACACATATAAGCATATTATATGCACACACACATATTATATACGATATCATAAAAGTGTGTGTGTGTGTGTGTGTGTTCTGGACGCCCCAGAACTGGGGGTGGGGCGAGGGCAGGAGAGGGGCGGTGGGCGGAGACAGAAGAGGCGCAGCTGACTGACAGCCAGGCGGGCAAATGGGGCAGACCTGCTCCGCCCGCTGAAGAGCGAGTCGAGGGGCTGCGAGGAGGGGGCGGGGCTGGAGCGCGCGCTGTGGACTGCTCGTCTCCTAGCAACGGCGCCGCTTCGTCGCCACGACAACCAGGTCGAGGTCCTCGATGCGTGCGGAGGGTTCCGAGGACCGGCTCAGCCTGCAGGTACCGAGGCTGGCGGGAGAGGCTCCGCGGCGTCTCTGCCCGGTCTGCGGCGCAGGGGGAGGTGGTGGCTGTGGCTGTGCGGGGACGGTCTGCCCCCCCCCCCCGGGAGCCAGCGGAGTGGGGCAGGAGCGCCGGTGCAGGCTCGCCTACTCAGAAGGAAGCGCCCTGTGGGCAGCGGGCGGGCCGTGCTGAGACTGCGCTTCCTTCCAGGGACACTGATCAGGCGCCCCCACTGGCTCCAGATGCCCCTGGGGAGGGTGGCCAAGGCACAAGGGCGCCCAGAGCTGTGCCTTCGAGGCTGCAATCCTGGCCACACTTTCCTGGGAGGAAGCCTCATTGACTCTAATGGGACTTACTTCTGAGAAGATAGGCACAGGATGGGGCTCTTAGTCCTGTCCACACTTTTCCGGGAAGAAGCCCCATTGGCTATAGTGGGACTTACTTCTGAGTAGACAGGATTGGGCTTGGGCTCTTACCCAGCCATTTCCAGCCAGCGTGCAGTGGCACACTGGTGTGCCTCAAGTGGTCCAAAGCTGTTTCCTAGATGCCTTTAAGAGGAGATTGGACAAATTTCTGGAGGAAAAGTCCATCACAGGTTACAAGCCGTGGTAGGTGTGTGCAAGCTCCTGGTTTTAGAGGCAGGCTGCCTGTGCCAGTGGGGTATGCACTGCGCCCTTTGTTGGGGAGGCAGTCTCAGAGGCCTCCTCAAGGGAACCCCTTACCTCTGGGCTGCATTGCGGCTGCACTGGTGCTGGAAAGTTGGATAGGATTGGGCCCCGTGTCTGTTTTGTATTCCCTGAAGCATTTGGTGGGCTGCTGTGAGATACAGGAAGCTGGACTAGATGGGCCTTTGGCCTGATCCAGGGTGTTGTTCTTATTTGGGGAAGGTCATTTATGCGGAAGGTCATTGGGGAATGTAAGCCCCCCCCACTGGCAGTATAGGGTGAGCTTGTCAATTGTCAAAAAGCTGATGGGGTGCCTTTTAGTGCCTTGTCAGTGTACCCTGATATGAAAAAGGCTTTAATCACTGTATAGAAGAAGGAATTTTGGCAGGTGCAGCTCATCATGGAAGGGTGTAAAAAGCTGCACCTGCCCAAATTCCCTTTTCTGTACAATGGTTGAAGGTAAAGGCACTCAGTTCCCCTATGTATCTGGTAACCCTACTCCTGGGGGCTGTAGTTAACTGTACTCCAAAATAAGAGTCAAGGAAGGAAGGAAGAGCGGTTGTCAAACTCTTTGCATGACCAATGCAAGAAGACACTGAAATTGAAAGAGAACTTAGCTTTTAAGCATCAGCAGAGTTATTAAGCTATTCTATAATCTTAAAGATAATAAAAGTATTTATTTTGGTATTCTCTCTCACATTTCTTCATTTATTTTAAAAATATTTGTATCTCTTTGTGATGTGATGACTTTCGGAGGGATGGTGGCTGTGGTGGGAACAAGAGCATTTATGTGTTGTCTTGAGGATAACCAAACACAAAAAAGGATAGGGATTATGTGCATTTTACCCATTTCTGTCCAGCCCACAGATGTACACATTTGATTCCTGTTGTGTATATGCAACGTTGAGCAGAAATGGCTTAATAATGTACGTACATAAGAACAGCCCCACTGCATCAGGCCATAGTCCCATCTAGTCCAGCTTCCCGTATCTCACAGCGGCCCACCAAATGCCCCAGGGAGCACACCAGATAACAAGAGACCTCATCCTGGTGCCCTCCCTTGCATCTGACATTCTGACATAGCCCATTTCTAAAATCAGGAGGTTGCACATACACATCATGGCTTGTAACCCATAATGGATTTTTCATCCAGAAACTTGTCCAATCCCCTTTTAAAGGCATCCAGGCCAGATGCCATTACCACATCCTGTGGCAAGGAGTTCCACAGACCAACCGCACGCTGAGTGAAGAAATATTTTCTTTTGTCTGTTCCAACTCTCCCAACACTCAATTTTAGCGGATGTCCCCTTGTTCTGGTGTTATGTGAGAGTGTAAAGAGCATCTCTCTATCCACTCTGTCCATCCTTTGCATAATTTTGTATGTCTCAATCATGTCCCCCCTCAGGCGCCTCTTTTCACTTCTCTCCATTGTGAAAATTGCCCATTGACACCCACTGTCTGTTTCCTGGTCTTCAACCAGTTCTTAGTCCATGAGAGGACCTATCCTCTAATTCCCTGACTGGAGTTTTTTTAGTAGCCTTTGGTGAGGGACCATGTCGAACGCCTTCTGAAAGTCCAGATATATAATGTCTACGGGTTCTCCCACATCCACATGCCTGTTGACCTTTTCAAAGAATTCTATAAGGTTTGTGAGGCAAGACTTACCCTTACAGAAGCCATGCTGATTCTCCCTCAGCAAGGCCTGTTTGTCTATGTGTTTTGAGATTCTATCTTTGATGAGGCATTCCGCCATCTTATGCGGTATAGAAGTTAGGCTGACCGGCCTATAGTTTCCTCTTTCCCCTTTTAAAGATAGGCATGACATTTGCTATCCTCCAATCTTCTGGCACTGTGGCCGTTTTGAGGGACAAGTTGCATATTTTAGTCAAGAGATCAGCAACTTCATTCTTCAATTCCTTAATAACTCTTGGGTGGATGCCATCAGGACCCGTTGACTTATTGATCTTTAATTTATCAATGAGGTCTGAAACATCTTCTCTTTTAACCTCTATCTGACTTAATTCCTCTGTCAGGAGGGGCTGTTCGGGCAGCAGTATCTGCTTGATGTCTTCTGCCGTGAAGACAGATGCAAAGAACTCATTTAATTTCTCTGTCACCTCTAAGTCTCCTTTTATTTCCCCTTTCCCTCCCTCACCATCCAGAGGGCCAACTGCTTCTCTGGCGGGTTTCCTGCTTCTAACATATTTGAAGAAGCTTTTATTATTCCCCTTAATGTTGCTGGCCATGTGTTCCTCATAGTTTCGCTTGGCCTCCCATATCACCTTCTTACATTTCTTTTGCCACAGTTTATGTTCCTTTTTATTCTCCTCATTAGGGCAAGACTTCCATTTACGGAAGGAAGCTTCCTTGCCCTTTACAGCCTCTCTAACTTAGCCATGCGAGCACCCTCCTGGATTTAGTGGAACCCTTCTTTCTTTGTGGTATACACCTCTGCTGGGCCTCTATTACTGTTGTTTTATGCAGCTTCCATGCACTCTGGAGAGATTGGACTCTTTTTACCTTCCCTTTCAACCTCCTTCTAACCAGCCTCCTCATTTGAGGGAAGTCTGCCTGTTGGAAGTCAAGGGTTTTTGTGAGAGATTTGCCTGGTATTCTTCCCCTGACGTGCATGTCGAAACGGATCGCAGCATGATCACTGTTCCCCAATGGCTCAGTAACATTTACATCTCTAACCAGGTCCTGTGTACCGCACAATATTAAATCCAGAGTCACCTGTCCTCTGGTGGGCTCCATGACTAGCTGCTCTAAGGCACAGTCATTTAGCATGTCAAGGAAACTGGTCTCCTTTTCATGACCAGAACACAAATTGACCCAGTCAATATGAAGATAATTGAAGTCCCCCATGATTACAACCCTGTCTCTCCTTGTCACCTCCCTGATCTGTTTCCTCATTTCAAGGTCCCCTTCCGATTTCTGGTCTGGAGTATGCCCCCAGTATTACATCGCTCCACAGGCCTGGTAATTTAACCCACAGAGATTCTACGGTGGAGTCGAACCTGCCTTCAATCTCTACTTTGCTGGATTCTATCCCTTCCTTAACATAAACGGCCATCCCACCTCCAACACTCCCCTGCCTGTCCCTCCTGTAGAGTGTATAGCCTGGGATTGCGGTATCTCACTGATTCTCTGCATTCCACCAGGTTTCCATTATGGCCACTATGTCAATGTTTTCCCTTGTCACCAGACATTCCAGTTCTCCCATCTTTGCTCTGAGACTTTGGGCATTCGCATAAAAGCATTTGTACATGGAATGCCCCAGGATGGGCTGCTTATTCGCTCCTTTGTCCCCACATCCTCTCACTGTGCCAAACCGTCTATCACAACCCATCACACTACCATTCCCAATTTCTTCTTGTACTCTGCCCTTGTCTTGTTGTTCTCTAACCTCCCCATCCTCGTCCCATAGGGATGAGGAGTCCCAAACCGGATGCCCTTCGGCTCCTGTCGGCCTTCCCCCAGGGATCAGTTTAAAAGCTGCTCTGCCACCTTTTTAATGTTATGCGCCAGCAGTCTGGTTCCATTCTGGTTCAACAGGCCCTGCTTGTCCCAAAACGTTCCCCAGTGCCTAATGAATCTAAACCCCTCCTCCCTACATGCATTGAGACCCCTGATCTCCGCCTGCCTAGCTGGCCCTGCGCGTGGAACAGGTAGCACTTCCGAGAACGCTACCTTTGAGTGTAGCAGAGGAGTGACTTTGCCCAAATGCAGCTCCTTCAAGCAGGGTTGAGAAAAGCTATGCCTGCAGAAATTGTCTTCTAAACTAGAAATTCCATAAATAGGAACGCTGTAGGGCTAGTGACACACAGGCACATTCCTGCATTTATAAGCTATCCTTGTAAATCTGGTTTGAGATGATTGTAATGGAGGGGGATGGAGGTGCATACCTCTGGCCGTTATGCCATTATAAACCATGACACTCCCTGCAAGAGCACAAAACTGTGCTAAGGCAGTGCACTTCCACACCACAAGCACTGTTTGAATGGAGGAATTAAAAATAAGTATAATGTCTCTGTTAAGAATAATACTGCAGCAATTTACCTGATTATACTACTTTTAAAAATTTAAAAGTCCTGTATTTTTAAATAATGTGGTGCATGCCAACACTGAATAGTGCAGAAAGAAAGTCTAAGAAAAGCCACTGTTTTAAGTTATATGTTACTTAAGCAACCTTGGAGGCCAACATCAAACTGCTGCATCAAACATCAAACATCCTTTTGTTTCATTGTAGTTGTACAGTGTACAATGTGTGATATTTAATAGTCAAACCAATCTGAGTCAAGTCAAGTAGGTAAATGTGAACTTATTTTGTGTTTGGTGGCTTTATATTCACTATAATTGATATCTAGTTTATATTCCACTGAAAGTCAACCCTCTGTAGTTCTTCCTGTAATGTATGCAGTTTTGGGTTGTAAAGCTGTTCCTGTTGTTCATATATCCTTTAGCGAAGGTGCATGACTTGCGGCAAGCCTATACCATGGGAGTGGCGCTGACAAGAGCAGCTCAATGGACCACTGCTGGTGTTGGAACTGGCACTCTAGAAATTACCCCACTGAATGAATCTCTTCTGAATGAAATCATTAAGTTTACAGAAAGCTTTAGCAGCAAACATCTCCTAGAAGCTGCCTTTGTCTTCAAGGAACCTCTTGAATGGCAGACAAAATTAGAACCTTCAGCATTTGAGACAGGCTATGAGGTCAGGTAAGACTGAGATCAGGTAATCGTCTCTGAAACATGAATTAATTAAAAGTGACATCTACCTGTTTGGATTTTGCTCTTTATCATTCCTGACTTATATACAAAGCTCTAATGCTTCTTTTATGTATAGTATATTGTTTCCTATAGAAAACACGGGGCTGCTATTTTTATCTTTTCTTTCCTTTGAGAATTGTTTGCATTTCTAGCACCCCAAACACAGCTTTGCCTGTAGACATTAAGGGCCCAACTTTCAGGCACTGATGCAGCAATGCCAATGGGGTGTGTGCTGCATCCGGTGATGGTGGGGGAGTCGCCGAGGCCTTTAGCTTTACAGTGCATCTGTGTTAACTTGACCTTGGACAAAGTGTGGACATTGAAGAACCTAGAAAGAACTGAATGGAACTTGTAGACTCACAGCCCAATCCTAGCCACACTTTCCTGGGAGTAAGCCCCATTGACTGCAATGGAACTTCTGAGTAGACATGCTTAGGACTGGGCTCTCAGATTGAAATCCTATATGCACTTACCTGGGAGTAAATCCCAGTGGACTCAGTGGGATTTACCTCAGAATAGATAGGCATAGGATTGTGCTGTAAATGGATTTATTAGTACAGTACAGCATTCTAATGTTGTCTGTTACAATTTGTTTGAGTGTCTTTAAAACCTTAGCAATTTAGCAAGGTAAAAATTAATCCACTTATGCCTCTAGTCTTATATCATCATCAATGAGAGGAAAAAGAAGAGGGTAGTTAGAAGGAGCAATTTGATTTTACACCCACCCCATCCTCAAAGCTTGTGTGAAGGTGAACTGGACTGAGCCTTAATCTCTCTGTTCCCCCTTTTTTCCATTACTCAAATCCCAATTTCAGATCTCTGGCAAAATTTTCAAATTTTATATGTGTTTTATTATGCATGATTTTCCACAGTGTTTTCATAGCTGTAATCCATTCAAAAATGTTCCAGTTAGTATGAATTCTTGCCTATTAAGCTGTTACTTTATTCTTCTAGTGAAAAAAGGGTTCAGTCTCAAGAAAAAGACAAAGATGGCCAACCACTGCTCCTGCTCACAGGATCAACTATCAAAGTCCGTAGCTTTGGGCAGCTTTCTCGTTTGCTTCACATGGCTGCAGAAAAAAGGTTAAAAGAAGCCCAGGCATGCCTTGAAGGTAGCAGTTCATATTCCTGCCATTTCAGTTAAATATTTTTAAAACCCGGGAGCAAAGCTTGTAAATTAATTTTAATTTTTGCAGTATTTTGGCTCACAGGAGTTTAAATAAAAAGGCTATGAAGAATCAACCAGTTTCTACTTTATATTTTTGCACAATTATTAACAGCTAAAATGCCCTGCATGACTTGTGTATTGTATAATGCAGTTCACTCCTTTTGAATTGGTGTGACCACATTTTCAGTCTGACTGTACAGTATGTAGCTGTAACTACCCACAGAATGGCTACCACTGACACTGACCTGTGACAAATATTCTGAAGTTTGAAGTTCAGGTCAAAAGTAAGTATTTTGATAGGTAGATACATGTCCTGCCACAACACTTAGGGTGTGAAAATTCACCTTTTATAAACTATTGTTCCTGTAGCTGCTGTTACATATTTCTGCTAAGCGTGGCTTCCCTCTGGATATCATGGGTGATCGCAGCCATGTGTTATGATTTTAATTAGTGGAAATGAGGTCAATTTAGAATAGCAAGTCAGACTAATTCCTTCTCAGGATTCCCCTCCCCCCCAAGCAAGGATTATGTAAAAATAATATTGCAGTGCTACGTAGCCACTAGTATTTGACTATGTGATGTTGCTGCTGAAGTTAACTGGCTGTAAAATGATATTACTGAAGGTCAGTGAAGCTAAATTAGAGTGAGTGTATTTAGTGTAAACTAACAGGTAAATATCTTTGCACTGAAAAATCTTTGGAAAACAAAGGATGTGCTTCACAATGTTATAGAAGCACTGCAACCAGTTTCACTCTGCCCTGTATTGGTGTAGAAATAGTAGCATTCTGGCATTAAGAACATAAGAACAGCCGCACTGGATCAGGCCATAGGCCCATCTAGTCCAGCTTCCTGTATCTCACAACAGCCCCACCAAATGCCCCAGGGAGCACACCTGATAACAAGAGACTTGCATCCTGGTGCCCTTCCTTGCATCTGACATAACCCATTTCTAAAATCAGGAGGTTGCACATACAACATCATGGCTTGTAACCCGTAATGGATTTTTCCTCCAGAAATTTGTCCAATCCCCTTTTAAAGGCATCCAGGCCAGATGCCATCACCTCATCCTGTGGCAAGGAGTTCCACAGACCAACCACATGCTGAGGAAAGAAATATTTTCTTTTGTCTGTCCTAACTCTCCCAACACTCAATTTTAGTGGATGTCCCCTTGTTCTGGTGTTATGTGAGAGTGTAAAGAGCATCTCTCTATCCACTTTATCCTTCCCATGCATAGTTTTGTATGTCTCAATCATGTCCCCCCTCAGGCGCCTCTTTTCTATTCTGAAGAGGCCCAAAACCCGTAGCTTTTCCTCATAAGGAAGGTGCCCCAGCCCAGCAATCATCTTAGTTGCCCTCTTTTGCACCTTTTCCATTTCCACTATATCCTTTTTGAGATGCGGCGACTATAACTGAACAGAATACTCCAGGTGTGGCCTTACCATCAATTTGTACAACGGCATTATAATATTAGCTGTTTTGTTCTCAATACCTTTTCTAATGATCCCCAGCATAGAATTGGCCTTCACTGCTGTCGCACATTGGGTCGACACTTTCATCGACCTGTCCACCACCACCCCAAGATCTCTCTCCTGATCTGTCACAGACAGCTCAGAACCCATTAGCCTATATGTGAAGTTTTGATTTTTTGCCCCAATGTGCATGACTGTACACTTACTGACATTGAAACGCATCTGCCATTTTGCTGCCCATTCTGCCAGTTTGGAGAGATCCTTCTGGAGCTCCTCACAATCACTGCTGATCTTCACCACTTTGAAAAGTTTGGTGTCATCTGCAAACTTAACCACCTCACTGCTCAACCCTGTCTCCAGGTCATTTATGAAGAGGTTGAAGAGCACCGGTCCCAGGACAGATCCTTGGGGCACATCGCTTTTCACCTCTCTCCATTGTGAAAATTGCCCATTGACACCCACTGTCTGTTTCCTGGTCTTCAACCTGGTTTCAGTTCAGGAGAGGACCTGTCCTCTAATTCCCTGACTGTAGAGTTTTTTCAGTAGCCTTTGGTGAGGGACCGTGTCGAACGCCTTCTGAAAGTTCCAGAAGGACATATATGGACATTATATATATATAATATATATAATGGACATATATAATGTCCATGGGTTCTCCCACATCCACATGCCTGTTGAACTTTTCAAAGAATTCTAAAAGGTTTGTGAGGCAAGACTTACCCTTACAGAAGCCATGCTGATTCTCCCTCAGCAAGGCTTGATCGTCTATGTGTTTTGAGATTCTATCTTTGATGAGGCATTCCACCATCCTACCTGGTATAGATGTTAGGCTGACTGGCCTATAGTTTCCCGGGTCCCCCCTCTTTCCCTTTTTAAAGATCGGTGTGACATTTGCTATCCTCCAGTCCTCTGGCACTGTGGCCGTTTTGAGGGACAAGTTGCATATTTTAGTCAAGAGATCAGCAACTTCATTCTTCAATGCATTAATAACTCTTGGGTGGATGTCATCAGGGCCCAGTGACTTATTGATCTTTAATTTATCAATGAGGTCTGAAAAATCTTCTGTTTTAACCTCTATATGACTTAATTCCTCTGTCAGGAGGGGCCGTTCAGGCAGCGGTATCTGCCCGAGGTCTTCTGCCATGAAGACAGATGCAAAGAACTCATTTAATTTCTCTGCCATTTCTAAGTCTTCTTTAATTTCCCCTTTCCCTCCCTCACCATCCAGAGGGCCAACTGCTTCTCTGGCGGGTTTCCTGCTTCTAACATATTTGAAGAAGCTTTTATTATTCCCCTTAATGCTGCTGGCCATGCATTCCTCATAGTCTCTCTTGGCCTCCCATATCACCTTCTTACATTTCTTTTGCCACAGTTTATGTTGCTTTTTATTCTCCTCAATAGGGCTTCCATTTACAGAAGGAAGCTTCCTTGCCCTTTACGGCCTCTCTAACTTGGCTGGTTAGCCATGTGGGCACCCTCCTGGACTTAGTCGAGTCCTTCTTCCTTTGCAGTATACACTTCTGCTGGGCATTTTCAAGTGTTATGCCAAATCTCATGTGCAGATGGATTACGTCGAAAATAATATCCTTGGGCAAGGTACTTGAACATGTGGTGATGGCAATCCAGCTCCAGGGATTTTTGCATTTTTGATAAGCTAGATTCTTTTCAGATCTGGTTTTGTAGCAGAAATGACTGCTCCAAATGACAGGGCATCCTGGTTATTATTTGTGCTGGGAATCATTCAGGAAGAGAGCGAGCCTTCTGCTGAATGTTTCAGTGACTTTCAGTACCATTGACCATGTTATTCTACAAAATTGCTTTTCTAAGTTGGGAATTGGAGGTACCATATTATGATGGTTCCAGCCTTTCCTGGAAGGTGGTTCTGGGGGATTTCTTGTAGGGCATTGACTTATGATGCCCTAAAAGGCTCAATCTTGTCCCCTGTGCTCTTGAATGAGACTGCTGGGGAGGACATTGTGATATTTGGACCTTGAGGACATCCGTACAGTATACTGATGGTACTTGGCTCTTTTTCATTTCCATCTAGTTCTAGGGAAATTGGAAGACCAGGATAAGAGGTTAAATTCACACAAGACAGAGGTCAATAGCGATGCATATTTCTTGTTAAGATAGAATTTTGTTTGAGATGGAAGTTTTCCTGTATCAGCAGAGTGAATGAAGTAGCCAATATAGTTAGAACATAAGAACATAACAGAACAGTTCAAGAACAAGAACAGTTCAGAAATGTAATGTCTTTGTAGTGGTTGAAATAAAAGTAAAACTTTGAAGAAAGGTGGAAACTATTCTAGTGGGCTACTGGAACAGCTATACTGGACTCCAACAAATTTTCATCAATCTTCTTTATGAGCCCTTAAGTTCTGAACTCTGGCTTCCTAGCATGTATGTACTCATATTTATAGTCATGGACCTTCCTTTGCATGTGATGATACTTAACTGCAGAAAACATCAGTATACTTGTGACTGATGCACAAATTCAGGACCTCTCTATCTCTAAACTTGGAACTTACACAGTGATATCCCCTACTGTAAGCCATATTTGTTTTATTCCTGCCCTAACGATAAGCTTAGAAACAGGATTTGGTGTTATCCTATTCTGTCCTTGGTATGGCAAGAACTAATACATATCCTATCCAAATCCTATCCAACAAGGGAGGGCACCAGGATGCAGGTCTCTTGTTATCTGGTATGCTCCCTGGGGCATTTGGTGGGCCGCTGTGAGATACAGGAGGCTGGATTAGATGGGCCTATGGCCTGATCCAGTGGGGCTGTTCTTATGTTCTTAACTTTCCAGCACCGGTGCAGCCACAATGTGGCCTTGAAGTAAGGGAACAAATGTTTCTATACCTTGAGGAGGCCTCTGTGACCACCACAGGATGCAGCACATGCCTCATTGGCACGGCTTCTCCAGTACTGGAAAATTGGATAGGATTTGGCCCACAGTCATTCCAGTAGAAGGTTTTTCATCTAAGCTGAAAGCAAGAAACAGTCTGTTAACAATGATAATATTGAGCAATAATTAAACTAACATTCCATTCCAATTCATTGATAGTTACTGCTTGATGAACTGAGGCTAATGTGTCATTTCTATAAATTGTTTATAGCCAATAGAGATCCCATTGTGAAAATTCTTGGCCCTGGATATGGGACAATTGAAGGAGAGGATCTTTCCATGCTTCGTTTACTAGACAAAGTGAAAAAAGATGATGCTTCTGATACAGAAATTAAAATGAAAATTTCTCTGCTTCTCCAGCAACTGGATATGCAACTCCTTAACAGCTCTCTAAAACAGATTTCACAGTGAGTGTGTTTCAGGTGGAACACTTTGGCAAGTGTATTTTTTTCTTTTTGTTTTCTTCTTTAAATTTCTTATAGATTGTGAAGCTAAAAGAGAGAGACCTGTTTTTCACACTTTGTGAAGGTCCACACACACATGGATGGTGGTGTACAAATGAATAAATATTTCTATTCATTTAAAATACCAACTGATTTCAGAGTGATTTTGCAAGTATTCAAAAGTCAAAGGTAGAACAAATATCTAGTTTCACAAAACTAAGGGAAAAAAGTAGGAAATTTTCTGTAGCTTTGCAGGACAAACATGTATTTGTAATATATGTGTTTTTCTCTGAATCTAGATTCCAGTACATGGTTTTTTCCAGAATTAAGGAAAGACCAGGCAGCGGCTGACTTAACACTGGGCACTCAGGACACTGAGCCTGCACGACGCTAGGACTGTGCGGGAAGCCCTACTGAGGCTTCTGACGCTATTGGAAACTGTACTTCTGGTTTTCTAGATGTACAGTTTAAGACCATGGGGAAGCCTCAGAATGCTTCCCCAGTTGGTCTTAGAATCGCGTAAGGCTCTGTCACACTTGGTGATTGTGGGGTGGCGGCATTACATGGGGAGCGCCATTGTGGACCTTTGCCCGAGGCATGGGGTGGGCTGTGTCCATTACTGAGACCAGGAAGACCACGTAGTACCTGGGTCATATAAAACATTGTATTAAAGATATTTTGGTTAATTAATAACTTAGATCTTTACTAATTTGAGTACTTTTATATATAAATATATAAATATCGGTGACTTTTTTGAGGGACATACAAGATAATTTACAGTTGATAAGCAAAAACTACAACTGAAAAAGGAAGGCCTATATTAGATATACTTTTTCATTCTCTGTTACAGTAAGAGACTTGGGGCCCAAACCTATCCAACTTTTCAGCACTGATGCAGCCGTTCCAGTGGGGCATATGCTGCATCCTGTGGTGGAGAGGGCAGTCATGGAGGCCTTATCAAGGTAAGGGAATGTTTGTTCCTTTATCCTGGTGCTCCATTGCAGCTGCATCCGTGCTAGAAAGTTGGATAGGACCGGGCCCACAGATGGGTTGGAAAAATTAAGCCGTGTCCTTTAATCAGAGCTCCCTGTTTTGAACATTTTTCCCATTGATTAGTTGACCACTCATCAAATCTGTAAAATTAAAGTTTACAGCCCTATTTATCTCCCTTTGGGAAGAGTAATGGACTCTAATCTACTGAATTCACATGTATTAAGTAAGGCCCAAATACTAACCAACTTTCCAGCACTGGCATTGCTATGCCAATGGGACATGTGGTGCATCCTGCACTTGGGGGGCACTCATGGAGGCCTCTTCAAAGTAAGGGAATGTTCCCTTACCTTGCAGCTGCATTGCCCTTATGTCCGTGCTGAAAAGTGGGTTAGGATTGCGCCCTAAGACTGTTAAGTTTTCAGAGTTTTCTTTCTGTGGGAGATAAAGAAAAATGTGGCATTCTATTATGTTTCTTTCCAGTTAACTGTGTAAATAATGTCAACATTGTTAGAACATGACTAATTTATTTTAATTACAGAGAAGTGAGGTTAACTCCAGCTGCTGTGAAAAATGAAGTAGATCTGCTCAAGCGTTTCTCTGGGGCCAGGGAAGATGCAGTCCTTGAATCAGTGGAGTATACATCAGGTCCAAACTCTAGTTATTTAAGATTTCCTTGTCACATTTTTGTCATTGTGTATTCTTGCTAAATAGAAAAAGGTAGCCATGGTTAAGAAATTATTTACATCAGTGGTTCGTCTTTAGTTCCCATATCCTCCTTCAGGACTGTGGAGTTAGTACCGAAAACATCTGACTCAACCTCCTATCCTACCCAAAATTGCTTCAACTTCTCAGCCCTGTCTTCCTGTAACTCAGTGGCGCTCAAACATGCACCCACTGCACGCCTGGAATGCGCACCCCATCCGGACCACATCTGTTCATTCTGCTTGGGCGCCGTGCAACGTCCTCCTCTTTCAGAAGATGGATGCTCTGGGCAGTCACATTGTCGGCCCGGCATCCCAGAAGGCTATGCAACAGGACATCCGGGCACACACAACTGTCCAGAGCATCCCTGTCCTCTGAAAGAGGAGGATGTTGCACTGCGCCTGAACAGAACTGAAAGGTCTTCTCACTGGGCTGACTGATCCACATGAACACTGGATCCCGCCCCCGAGCCACAGTTTGAGTGGCTCTACTGTAACCAAATTTAAATACATATGCTGGAACTCATGGCATGTGCTTCTCCTTTCTCTGTTGTCTCTGCTTGTCAATATCTAGATCAGGGTGGTCCAGCACAAGCTCCTTGGGCCACATGCAGCCTGCAGTGCCTTTTTGGTGGCCCTCGAAAAGCCCTGCCACAGCCACCACCCACCAGTCAGTGGCTTTTTGATCTTCCTGCTGCACTATTCTGACTTCTTCTTTAGAAAAGGGGAATTCAGAATGGTGCAACAGGGAGATCTAATAATCCCACCATGCCCACCACCTTCTCCTCTTCCTGCTTCAGGGACTCAGAATCTGACCTGGCACATCACTTACAATTACTTCAGTGTCTATGTGCTTGAAGGGGTGATGCCAGGGTTATGTGCCCCCCCTCCCGACTATTAAAAGTTGGACCTCACTGACCTAGATAATAAGCTCCTTGGGCAGGAACCTGTCCTCTCTGTCTGTAAAATATCATGTACATGGATGGTGCTAAATGAATAAATAAAAAAGGAACCCCAAGAACACCATGTAGCTGAGAACTTGGAATCCTGAAAAATAATTCACGGTCATCTTCTGCTGTCTGATGTAAAATTCTGTGGCACCTTTAATACCAATGCATTTATTGTGTCCACATCAGATAGCCTACATCAGATGGGTTGAATAAGCACCCAGGATATGGGAACCACACATTGTCTGTGTTCCTTCCCCCTTTCCTTCCCTTGGCCCCAAGCAACCAAATAAAGGTCTCAGGAGATGGCAGTGCATTTTTATTAATGTTATCATGATTAATATTATCATTATCGAATTACTAGCCATATATTTTAAAACATAGATCCAAAAACAGTTATTGATTATTTACAGACTATGAGTTCTCCAATGGATGCCGCGCCCCACCTTGGAGACAAGTCCATGGGGAAATTTGCTATTTGATCATTAAACCACGGGACACAGACGTTATGTATGTCACTTGCAGCACAGCAGGAGTATTTTTAAATGGAGTAAGTAATAATAATATTCAGGGGGAAGCCATAGTCACACTTGTACTTGTGACTTGTATCTTGTGACTTGTATCTTGTGACAAGATAAGACTGTGTCTTATCTTGAACAAAAATTAAAGTTATTCACATGCAACCCAATTTCTAGCTCAGTTAGATCAACTGAAGAGCATCAGCTTAGATCTCAGTACAACCACTTAACCCTTTAACTCAGGGGTGTCCAAAGTTTTTGGCAGGAGGGCCACATTGTCTCTCTGACACTGTGTTGGAGGCCAGGGGAAAAAAGGAATTAATTTACATTTAAAATTTGAATAAATTTACATAAGTTTACATAAATGAATATTTTAAAGATGAACTTATATGAATGGATGAAGGTCTTGCAATAGCTCAAGGCCTATAAAAGGCCTTGCACAAAGCAAGGCTGGCCTTTCTTTTTCTACCACTACTGCATCACAGACGTGAAACAACAAGCAATGGAGGGAGCCCTCACCCTGCAGCTCAAGCGAGAGATCAAACAGTTGCCCTCATGCTGACAGCAGTTGCATCTGGCCAGTGTGGGCTCCAACAAATCTCCGGAGGGCCAGAGGCTCATTGGAGACTGGGGGCTCCCTGAGGGCCGCATGGAGTGGCCTCGAGGGCCGCAAGCAGCCTCAGGGCTGGGGTTTGGGCACCCCTGCTTTAACTGATTGCATATACCAAGAAAAGTGCTCTTTGGCTTGCTTTTTTAGTCATTTCTACAATATAGCGCATGCAAAATGAATGCTCCACCTCTTACAAGAGTCCATGCTGTCCAACACTAATATTTCTGTTTTTTTCTTTAGGCAGGCGCTCAAAATCTTGCTTAACTAAATGTAGAGTTTTTGTTGGCAGAAATGTTTTTATGCTCACTTTACCTACATTCTTAGTATTAGCTGTTATTTCTGCTGTTGAGTGATGTTGTTTACAGTCCTATTTATGAATTAGAAAACAAATACCTTTCCACAATATAGCAGTAATGATGATGTTCTGTATTGACACTATACATTAGTAGAGTAATGCAAGTTTTAGGATTTTTGGAGGCAATGCCGAGTTTGACCTCCCTTGAATCATGCTGTTATAAAAAAAAACACTACAATATTGCTATATTGACTCCAGTTGGAGTTGCCATTCCTGGGTTAATAGTAGCTTTGGGGACATGATTTTTTTTTTTTTGGAACGATAGCAAGACAGAAATAAACTCCCCTTCCTATGAACTAATAAATCCCATCCTGATTGAGGCCCCTAAGGCTGCTATTTAACTTTAAAAAAAAACAACATGCAGGGTCCAACTGCATTTAATGTAACCTATACTTTGAGTCTCATATTGGACTTGCAGTCATGCCCGCCTTCAACCTTACAAGATGTTTCAGAACAGGAACTGAACCATGCTTATTTAATTTCAAGATTGAGTCTATTTTCCTGAAAAGTGATTGAAACATTCTGTATGTGAGATGATGCAAGATTGGAGAGTAATTTGAAATTTGCTGTTTTTGCAGGGAAGGGGAAAAGAGAGAGATGAAATCGATTATGAGAGAAAAAGTGACATATCCAAAGACCTTGTCACGTTTCTAAGAGAAAGATCAGCAACATTTGCCGAAAATATGGGGAAACAGGTATGTATTTTCTAGTGTTCAAACAGTTGGTTCAACGTAGCCTACCATAGCAGACTGCTTACAGAGCTGCACACCTTGTTTGGGAGCAGCTGTGTCTGTGCCTAAGAGAATTGTGGCTCATTCTGTATACATATTTATGCATTTGCATGCACACGCTCAGCAGTGGTCAGCCCAGACCTAGAAAAAGATCCACCCAATCTAACAAAGGCGATTTACATGTAGAAATGCATTTTCATTTGTTTTCCATGTCTCTTTCTTCCAAGATGTGGAAATCTGTGCCCCAGTCAATTTGGCCATTGCCATTTATGGGCTGTGAGCTGCATCCTTAGTGTCTGAGGGAGAGTGGAGGCACAGAGCGTACATGCAGTCATACCCTGTTAGGGATGAGAGCATTTCTCTCTCTGTGAGGGGGGCTGCATCGGAACTCTGCAGGTGATCAGGGTTCAGCCCGCTATGGCAACAATGCAGTCCTAAAAGTCCTGAAAAATAAAAGAGATTCTGATGAGTGTTTGGCCAGCAGTAGCAATGGTAGGAGCCCCTAGCATTTCCACAAGGAAGCAGACACTCCCTGCTCCCAGCTGTTGCAAAAGAAAAGGATGTTTCAGCAACACAGGATAGTGGAAACAGATTTGATAATCCTGGTTGATCAGAAGGGAGGGGAAGAGACCTGAGATTCAGCATCAGTGCATTGCAGCATAGGGTTCCATCCTTGCTTACCTGTGTGGGTTGCATTGTCTTTCCCTGTTGGTAGAGGTTCCAGTTAGGTGTTTATGTGTGGAGACCTCCTGGGGCAGAATACCCGCAGGCAAAATTCTGAGAGGACAAGAGCTAACCAAATACTTTGCCATACATGTTGTTAGGTACAATGGGTTGTTTGTGCAAAGTGCCCCCTTTTGCCACAAAGTGCCCTTTCACCATGTTCCCATCACCAAAGTTTCTCTTTGAGAGATCAGAGAGGTATCGCCCCATGCTGCAAGTCTGGTCATCTGTGCTGTAGTCTCCCTGGCAGGTTCTTTACTACTAAAGCATCGTGCTATGATTGGCTGCTAAATATAGTCTGTATCCTATGCCTTGTTTTAGGAAAGTGGGTAGGACAATTTTCAGCTGTTTTTTCCCCCCTTTTCCATTGTTCTTGTGGGGTTACTTCTACCCAGTTGCTCTGTTGTTGGCATAGCATTGGAAGCATGTTCATTACCTGAAGGGATTTTGAGAATATGGTGAATGACAACTCCTCCACTTTCCTCCCATGTTAGTCCCTAATATCCTCCATCTTTTGACTCTTCATTTGTGGAGTTGCGCTTGTCACTTTAGTATGGCATTTTTGCACTAGCATCCATGATGCATCTGTCAGCAGGCAGACTTCTAGCCCAGCACGACAGGCTTAGCCAAATAGGAAAAGTGTCAGTTTTTCTTTTGGAAACTCTGCAAGAATTCTGTGCAGTAGAAAATGTTTGGTAACCAGTGTTTGGTTTACAATTGAATGTCAAACTTGATCTCTTGCTTATTTTAGTGTTTTAAGTAATTCATTAATTTTATCTTTCTTACATTTGTATGTGATGTTCAGACACATAGTTTGTATGGCTACCTCCTCTCTATCTTTAATAATCTGGAGCTCTACCAGTATATGTGATTGGTTTCTGGCTTTCATCCTGATCCTAAAACTCATTTATTTGGATGCCCTCCTGATTTTAGTGGAATTTGCTTCCAAGCAAGTGAGTTTGGGACTGCAGTGGTTGGCAAATAATTCTGCTCATCCCTCAGCCTTCTACAGATGGTTTTCCTTTGAGGAGTAGTATAATTTTTAAAGCAGGAAAATACCAACATTATTGAAAGGGGTCAACTGTCTTTGACAGTACTTTATATAATCAAAACCATTCAGCTCTTTAGCTTTGTCCCTTATGACTTGAATAAAAGGAATATTCCTCATTTTACAAGAATTGACTTTGATTTAAATGTCAGGCACAAGCAGGGTGTTTCCAGCTCATACAGCATGTGTTACCACTGTGCTACAGTAGTTCTAAAATTTAAGTGTTATTTGCTGTTGAGAATAAGAAGTATATTTTATTCCTTAGAATAAAGTCACACAGTGGTTATAATGAAAGTTGCAATGTTGCTGTTGCAACAAATGTTTTGTCTTTGCTCTTCAGCGTTCACACTTTTGCAGGGAAATTCATTACAAGCTGAACATTAGTCAGGCTCTGAAGGGGGCAGGGGGAAAGTGTTCTGTGTATACACAGGGATCATTTAGCCCTGATTCCAACAACAGTTCCTTGTTTCCTCCAAAAGCTTTTTCTGTAGGTTGAAGAACCCTCGAGAGCATTATTCAAGGTAGTACAATTGACAGTATTTCCAGGCATTCATGGAAGCACCTTAAGCATGCTTAAGGGGGCTCTTTGTCTTGGAAATGACTTTTGGAAGGGGGGGGCAGAATGGTTAGTGATAGCACCACCTTTCCTATGGTTAAATATGCCACCCAGCTACTTGCTATCAATTAAACATACAGGAGAGCAATACCTGGTTAAGTCTTCATAATTACTCAAGTAATTACTCAAGTAGATACTCAAGTAATCAAGTTCAAATTATCACGCCTTATCTCTAGGTCAATCAGAGGGTAGAGCCTTTCAACTCTGAAAAGTTTCTAAGGCAACTGGGAAATTCCAGCCAAAGTTTACCTTTTAATCTCCTTCCTTCTGCTGCAGCCTGATTCTGCTTGGCAAATGCTTGCAAAGCAGGTCTATTTTTTTCAACACCAGGATGGGACCCTCCTTCCCAGGCTACAATTCAGTGCACCATTACTTAAGAATAACACCCATGGAAAGCAGTGGGTCTACTTCTGAGTGAAAAGGGTTGCAAATATATGCAGCTGCATCTTTCTGCTGTGAATTGAATTGCACACTCCCAGTTATGTGTTATGGGCTGTATGTTGTACGCAGAGCTTCTGGCTTAACGCGCCAGATACCTTAAAGGTGGATTTGATTCCTGGTTCTCCTGCAGTGGTTCCCAACCTTTTTCACTTGCATATCCCTTGGCAGCCCATTTCCATAAATTGTACCCTTCCTATTAGCAAAATGTTTGTAATTAATAATACAAGCCCTCATCTCCCCCATATGAAAACCCAGACTTCATGTATTTGTTACAGTGTTTTCTCTTTTCATCTGTTTGAAGAACAGAAGACTCTGCCTTTGCACTGTTTTGCACCAGAAGTGTGCTGAAAAATTCTGGCTGATTGATCACTTTCCATATTATGTTTCAGCTTTTTTACTGTGCTGGTTTTCAATCACTGGTGCATACATGAATTGATGACCAAAAACTAGCTATTGGTGGGGCTTTCACAGTCAACTAGCTACCTTCCTTCCTGCCTTGCTGGCCCTGCAAACATTCTGGAGCACAACCTGCCTTTTTCTGCCATTATTCCATTCTTTTTCAAGTACCCCTACAGGTCCCGTTGAGTGTCCCTGGGAGCACATGAATACCAGGTTGGGAACCACTGTTTTACTGGTATATTGTTTACAGTGCACTTACTCTTGATAGTGTTTACAAAAAGGTGGTGAAGACCAGAATTTTAAAAAGAATAAAAATGTATCTTGCTCAACTTGCTCAACATAATCTTTTATTATGTTTTTAATAAATTAGAGACTACAGTTCTTAGGTAACAATTAGTGGTGGGTTATTTTTCAGGATCTGGCCTTGGGTAAAATCTATAGTCAGACACCCCCCTAAGTTTAACCCCAGACTTATCTGAGGGCCATAGAAAATTCCATGATTGTTGGCTCAAAACCTGTCCTCGACTTATCTGTGGGGTCGACTTATAGGCGAGTGTCTTCGGTGCTCATAATTGCATAGTTGCATATTCATCTTTTGAGTGATCAGAGGATCCAACTACTTGGGGACGGAGAACCCTAGAACTGTTCACTTTGTGTGGAAGTATGAGGGGGGATGACCTGATGGGCATGGAGCCCAGACAGAGCACATCCTTCTCATGTTCTGAGGGGTGAAACTAGGTAGGGAGGAATGGAAGGTGGGGAGGCTTCAGGAGGGATGGATCTGGTGGTGATGGTGTATGCCAGGTCCTACCCACTCTCTTTTTCTCATCAAACTTGTCCCAGGGTGGGGCGAAGGATAGGACTGGGCTCTGAAACTATTAAAAAGTCCAGAAATCTCTTCTTTTTTTTAAATCAGGATTACAATGAAAAAGGCACAGGAACTAATATCTAGGTGTATTAACATTTCCTTTAAGCTATTTGCTCACTAGTATTTATCACCAGATAAATGATATCATATTTGGAATATTAGAAATGAAGTGGATAGAACTGAGGCACTATTGGCCCAGTTTAGCATACCTGTCTTAAAGCTCTAAGATAAGAGGAATAGATGGGGGGGGGGGTCCAATCCGTGGTTAACTGAAACTGCTGATACAGAGTACTGGTCCCTCTCACAAGAAATTTATGAATAGTACAGTATGGAAACTGGTGTAGAACAAAGTGTCATCTTTTTAAGCCATTTCTGCCCTACGTTGCATATATGCAACAGGGACCAAATGTGTACACATGTGGACCAGGCAAAAATGGGTTAAAATAACCTTATGTTCTTTGTAGTTGAGCAATTTCTTTGGTAATCTACAATTATGTTTTGTAAGAAACTAGCAATATTAAGCCCTGTTTTTATTTATTAACCTTTAGTACATTTCGGAGGGCTTCCTTCTGATTAAGGTTAAACCACAGAATATAGTTATCTTTAGATGTTGCTAATATTTCTCTGTTGGGCTTCTTATTGTCAGATCTTTTTCATTTCTTTCTAGTTAATTTTGTAAAATGTAAATGACTTACCTGGTTTATCATTTTTTTCCTTTATATTCTCTTTTAATATTTTGTCCTGCCCTGCCGTGGAAGGAGCACTTTGCTGAATTTTTAAATATTTCATAAATGAAACATTTTTTTAAGATTTGACAAATGAGAGCATTGAGAGTGCAGTTGGGCAAGGTTCTTGCAAGCTTCAGTACCAGGATTTCTAGACTGGGGCCCATTGAGTTCAGGGAGAATTGCATTCATGCCTGAGTGCAGTTCATAGAAAGGCTAGGCATCTTGGTCTAGAATTAAATTTCTTACTTAGGGTTAGAGAGATCCTGACTTCAGTTCCCAAACAAGTCCATTCTCCACGAAGACAGGTTCTTCCAGTATAGTGCCTCAAATCTTATAGCAACTTTTATAGAGATGTAATGCTATACTACCTTGTTAAATATGGGATAAGGGTCCTACCGTGTTTCCCCAAAAATAAGACACTGTCTTATATATATATATTTTGCCTCAAAAAAACACACTAGGTCTTATTTTCGGGGTAGGTCTTATTTTTTTTTAAATGTACAGAAATCCACAGTCATTAATGTACAAAAATATACTGTACAAAAATATCCCCTCAGCACCCAGGAGGATGCCTACCTACGCAGAAGTCAGTCCCTTTATAGTTAATGGGATTTACTCCCTGGAAAGTGTGGAGAGGGTGTCCCAAAAGCACCCAGGCAGATCCCTGCCTGCCTGACTACTCAGAAGTCAGTCCCTTTATAGTTAATGGGACTTACTCCCTGGAAGGTGTGGAGAGGGTGTCCCCTAAGCGCCCAGGAGGATCCTGCCTACTCAGAAGTTAGTCCCTTTATAGTTAATGGGACTTACTCCCTGGAAAGTGTGGAGAGCCTCAGAGCCCGTAGGCAGGGTTGCCTTGCTTGCTGCTTCCCGCCTCTGCTCCTCCTCAGCGTCCTCTGCCCAAGGCAGCACAGCAGGTGCTTTCTAGGTGGCACATGGGAGTGCAGCGTTCCTGGTCATGTTATCCACCCGCCCCCCCTGCCCGAGGATCACTTCTGCCCCCCTTGTCCTGGCCCCTGATCACAACTAGGTCTTATTTTGGGGTTAGGTCTTATATTTCAGCAATTCTCAAAAAACACACTAGGTCTTATTTTGGGGTAGGTCTTATTTTCGGGGAAACATGGTACCTTGCACACCTCAATTCTCTCTGAGTGCTTCAGATTCCTTGAGAAGGTGGGAATTGAATAGTCATGATCTGTCTCTCCATAAGGCAGCTTCACAGAGCCACCACTCTTTAGACATACCCTGGAGCAGTCTGCTAACCTGTCCTCCCTCTTTTCTCATCAGCACATTGTTGACTGGTCTCATACCTCCTCATTCCTAGCTGTGGCCCATTTTCCTGTCCTTCTTGTTTCCTTACTCCACATGAGGAAGCCAGGATCATTCCTCACAAGGAAGCTAGGATTGTCCACTGGTTCTTGTTATTTTGCTTTATTTTTATTATATGTGCCACTGGCTAAGTTCAATCAGATGGCAATGCACCATGGGTTGTTTCAGAGCGCCATCTAAGAACACTTTAAAAAAAATGTGACCCTTAATTTCAGTGAGATGTATATCTGAGCAGCATTGGTAGTATATTGCCCTCAGTGTGACTTGTCTCCGTAGAGGAAAATTTGACAGTGTTATCAAGGAATCTGTAGGTTTTTTTTAAAAGCATTATTAAGTATCACAAATTGTCCCTTAGTCATCAGTGTTGTATAAAACTTGAGATCAGTATCAGCTTAGGTAATTGTTGCATTTTATTTTTAATGTTGTTTGCAATTTGTAATCATAATCATGGCCATTTGCTGATTAATATGGAAGTTGCTTTTTTTCTAAACCAAGAAGAATGTTGGACGTTTTTCATATGCCACAGAAGAAACGTAAAACCCTTCTACCTAGCTTTCCTCTAACTTACTAATTTCTCAACATGTTTTATTCATGTGGAAATGTGATTTTTTTCCCTTCCAAACATTTTCATCTCTTATTAGAAATATACTTTTTTTGATGAACCAAAGTATGAAAAACATTATCAACATATGGAAGTGGTTGAAGCAGATGAATATGGCCAAGCCCAAAAGTTTTACGACTACTCAGAAAAGAATGTATTTGAGAAGCCTAGAAGTCCCCCTATAAAAAGCAAGGCTTCTGACAGCAAGAAATTAGAACCATCTCTTAAGTGGAAGACCGCGCCTGGCTCCCGAGAGTATGTAATTCTTTAGACTTTGTAACAGATATTTTCAATTAACATTAATGATTTAAGAAACAATTATTGTTGTGATTTTTTTTTTTTTGAAACCTGATATTTAAGTAACACAGGCAAAAACTAGACAAAGCATCTCTATTCTAAAAACTTTTTTCAGGAGAACATTGCTTTCCAGGAATGCAATTTCTACTGTCCTGATTCTATTTCAGCCCAATCCTATGATCGGTCTGCGCTGCGAGAACTAACTTTCTGACAGTGCAGCCTGACCTATGGCATCACAAAACCCAATGCTGTATAGTGTTCGATTGGGCTTCTACCAGAAGTGACAAATGTCCCCTGCTGCACAGCATTAGCCTGCCTGGAGCCCCCAGCACTAGTAAGTCAGCAGCTGGGAAGGGCTATGTACAGGAAGTGGGAGGGCTGGGGATGTAACTGGGCTTGGAGGGGGAGCAACAGAGGCAAGGAGGAGGCAAGAGGGGATGGATTCAACAGTAGTGGTACACACCAGACCAGATCTTATCCCCTCCATTTTAATCCTCCATGCCCCTTTTCTGTCCTTGTGATACGCCACCAGAAGAGGTGGCAGATGTCTGAAGAGACCAATGGGTAATCCCACGGTTTATGCAGAGATAAGTAAAATAATTTTTAGTTAACTCTTGTTTGTCTGAGCGTCACCCCACCACCACTGGATGCATCATACCTTTTTTGGTGCGGTGGTATTGGTGCTGGTGGCAGGGGATAGAATTAAGTTAATCAAATATTCATATAGTCTGTACTATTGAGAAGCGGAAAGCATAATTAATTTTAAAAGTTAGTTATATTCAAATCCATTTATTCAAGTGCATTGGTAAGAGATAAGATTTGCAAAGATGCCTCGGTGTTGACTAGAGATGGCTAGAACTGAGGAGCAATCAAGTCATAGCTAGTAACCTAGTCAGTGTTGGGAATTTGTCAATCAAAATTATGAAGTGTAGGACAGATGGCAGGATCCCAAGAAGGACACTTTTAACTTGGAACATGGAAGCAGGTAAGACCAAACATGTGACCAACAGATTATTTTAGATTTCAAATTCAACACAAGGTGATAATGATCAACACAGGGAGTTATGTAAGATTGAGCTATTGGTATATTTGACTGTTGGATTGAGGCTAACCTTTTCAAATTTTGCATTCAGCCACCTCGGTGACTAATTTGTAATGGTAGCTGGTCTTAGTATCCTTAAAACAGATTCTCTTATACAGTGGTATGAATCAAATTAAAATGACCTAATTGATAATTTTCCAGATAACATTGCACACAAGTGTATGATACATTCACAATGGCATAAAATGTTGTCATCTTAACAAACATCCAATATTTTCAGAGGTAAAGGGGCAAAGAAAGAAATCAAAGAAGAAAAGGACAGCAAACCTAGTCCTGCAGAAGGCAGGAAAAAATCTAGTTTAGGATCCTCTACTGCTGCTAAACCGTATGTATTTCTGTGCATTATCGCCTCTTTTCTTGAACTGCACATCTTTCATCTTTCAACAGAGACAGTAGGCTAACTATGAATGCTTTCCAAATGACATCAACATCTCAAATGAGAAAATTCTAATTTAATTGAATAGCGCAAAGACTATTATCAACTAAGAATCTTCTCATTGTTTTTGAAATGGAAAGTTCTCTGGTTATTCCCACTCCTGTGCATGACCAAAGAGGGAACTCCCAAGCTGAAAATATAAACCTGTTGGTTCTGGCAGGATTGTCTCATACTTGCATCTGCTACCATTTTTCCAATCATGGTCAGAGAGAAGATGATTGCTTGGCTTATTGTACCAATAACTTGGCTCTTTATAGACATTTCCTTTGTTCACATTGCTTAACCAGGGTGCAGGGGACAGATCTGATTTTTAAAAGTCTTTGCCCTTGAAATTTTAATACACCTTCCAAGTGGTGTGTTTTTGATGTTGTTTTTTGAAATCTCTTCCCTAACTCTTCTTTAAGCAGTATCCAGATCTGAAAAGCAAACAAATGCTTGCACCAGAGTTTTCATAGTCATTCACATTCTCAGATTTCAGAGACTTCATCAGGATAAAATTGTATGGGTCCAAACATATGATTGAAAAATGAGTTTAAAAAACTCTGCTCTTTTGTGGGTCACATTAATGGATTGTATAAACTTGACATGATTTTGTTCTTATAGAACCGAAATGATTTGGATTTAAAAGAGGTATAAACTAATACAAGTGGGTTCAGGCAGATTTTCTGTGTCTGTGATGTAGTCTGGTCTAGTATGGAGGCTAAAGGCCAAAGTATACATGATGACACACAGAATGGCTGCTAATAGTTTTTGTTTTTTTTAAATGTGGTCTTGATATGTTCTGTATTTGATTGGAAAAGTGTATGCGGTGAGGTGTGCTTAACCCTTTCCTCTTAGGCCAGTGGTTCCCAAACTTTTTAGCACCAGAACCCACTTTTAAAAATGGCACTCTATCAGGATCCACCTAGGTTTACGAGACTTAAAAAAAATCTAGAAAAAAATAATATATTTATTTATTTACATGTAATAATAACCAGAAAAAGGTGGTCCAACATTTATCTCCCTATATTTACAAATGCATTTAAACTGTAGGAGCAGCCATCTGATTTTTGAAAAGCCTCAGGGCTTGAGGCATCTGATCCTTCCATCACCTGTGTTTTCATTGGAAGCTCTATCTGGCTGCTGTGGGACCCACCAAAAATCAGGTTGTGATCCACCAGTGGGTCCTGACTCACAGTTTGGAAACCACTGTCCTAGGCTACTTTCCTAATGACAGTTGTCTCCCTGGTTGCTTTTCACCCACAAGGAAAAATATATCCTGTCCACATCTCTGGGCACAAACAGCTTGGGCGGGAGAATTTGATCAGGAAAATGGCCTGTGGGGAAAGGGTTAAGTGCTCCCTACTGCTACAATTGAATTTGGAAACGTGTACACACACTCACATACACAGGCTGCACTGAGGTAAAAACAGTGTGCTCAGGTGTCAGGTATGCTCCATACGGTGCCCTGACACATCTAGTCGGATCCCAAGATTATAAGCTGAAATGGTAAACCATGTTACTTTAGCCACAGTCTCTCAGCTGCAATATGAAAGATATAATACTGACTGACTTCATAGGATTGCAGGGAATATCATGTAGACAAATATATAACCAAAGTGCTTTGAATGCTCTGAAGAGCTATATAAATACTAAGTACTAAAATATAATAATGACAATAATGATAAGGCTTAATAACTTTGAGACGCAAATTTCTTGGGATGAATTGTATCAAGACTAGCATAAGGTCATATGTATGCCTGGTATTCTATTCTGTATAAATACATGAAATAATGTTAATATACGTTAGGAGTAAGATCTCTTCAT
This sequence comes from Tiliqua scincoides, assembly GCF_035046505.1. NCBI lineage: Eukaryota > Metazoa > Chordata > Lepidosauria > Squamata > Scincidae > Tiliqua > Tiliqua scincoides. The sequence goes on from NC_089825.1 coordinate 18,094,773, forward strand.
TCTTGCACGCATGAGCTTTCTGCACAAACTGCACTGAAGTGAAGTGTAGCCATACACTGAAGTGTATGCACTGCCTGGTGGATTTTACTGTTTACATTTATTTGTCCATAATTTCAATAAGCAAATTATTTATTTGTTTCTTGTTTAGAAAAACTTCAATAAAACCTGATGACATTAGTGAAAGTTCTTCAGAGAGTGAAGAAGAAGATGAACAACCTGAACGTCATCAGGAAATAAACACTGATTTGCCATCCGAATACTGGCAAATTCAAAAGCTAGTGAAATATATAAAGGTAAAAACACATATTTATCTTTAGAAAATTGCAAATATTACAATTATTTTTCCACTCTAATTAAATGAAACCATTCCAGGACCTCTTCCTTCTCTCACTTCTTATTTCTCTGAACCAAGTGACGGCCAAACTACATGTTATGAACAACACATGTTTTGGCTAGTTCATTTTAAAATTTTTACTTTGAAAAGCATGTGGGGCGCAATGAAGCCACAGCCAGGGTTTGGAATCTCTAATACTTTCCACCAGTCAGGATTGCATGCCTCCCTTGTGCACTGTTTCTAGAAGTTAAAAAACTTCCGTTCACTTCAGCGGAAGCCTTTTTCCTTTTGGAAATGGTGCGTGAGGGAGGCGTGCAATCCCAATTGGAACTGCAATGGCGGGGGAAAGTATTAAAGTTCCCCAACCAAGTGCAGTTTCACTGTGCCCTGCATGCTATTTGAAGTAAAACTTTAAAAAATAAGAACTAGGTGAAACACAGTTTTCTTGTAACTTGTACTTTGGGCCTCATCTTATAATCTTTGTGATCCTTATAGTTTAGCTTTAGATTTGTGAACCTTTCTTTGAAACAGTATGATTTTTTCATTATGTTGAGTTGCAGTATACTTGAGCTTGAACTATCGTGAGATCTTCATTCATTCATATAAATTCTATCTCTAATATGTTCATTTATGTAAATTTATGTACATTTATTCAACTTTTAATGTAAATTAATTCTTTTTTTCCTAGCCCCCAACACAGTGTCAGAGAGATGATGTGGCCTTCCTGGCAAAAAGTTTGGACACCTGTGTACCAAACCATTCCCTTTGATCACATCAGCAACTGCACATGCCTAGGGTGTACAATGCAAGAGTGAGGGATAAGATGGCTACTTCAGTGCAATAGCATTCTGGCATTTCTTAATCCAGTAAGAGGAAAGTGCATTGAATTTGGATTTAAAAGCACACGAATAGAAAATAGGACTTTATGCAATAGAGTAAGATCTTATATATCCAGTAGCTGCTAGTTTGGATCTCTAGATTAGAGATCCAAAGCCTTGAAGCTACTGGCAATACAAGCTTGGAGTTTTGATGTGCTCCTAAATGAGTGCTAAGGAAGCAGCTGCATTTTCTTTGGAAGTTGAAGGTTGAGCTGCTGCATCTGCCCTGTGAACCACCTGCTGTCCATGCTGCAGTGATGAATTAGTTAATCCATCATGTGCTGTGGAATGCTTGGTTCCACAAAAGTCAGAGTAGGGTTATACCTGTATTAGCACTAAATGAAATATCATAAACAGGCAGCAATCTTTTGAGTTCTCCAGCATACTTCATCTAGCTGGATTTTGAGCAAAGGCAAAATGGAGGACCGACAACTGGGCATAGTGGGAAAGCCCAAAAGTCTGCCGTTTTGAACAGTCGTGAGATGGAATGCAGGAAGTTATGTGCAGACTTCCTTAGATTAAACAATAAAGAATCCTGTATCATACTGAAGACTAGTTTGTACACTTGCGCTTCAGTGGTTAGTTGTTGTAACAGATTGATGTTGTTACCCCTCTGGAAGTTAATTTGCAGTGCAATCCTAACAATGAGTTACGCTGATGCAAAGGACTTTCTGGTGTCAGCCTAGGAGGGTCACAAACATGCCATAAAGCACATTTGTGCCTCCTGGGGAGCAAGCTGCATCAGCACACAGAGATGCACTAGCACATGGAGGCTGAATCCAGCTTCCATGGCGGCTTGCGGGGCGATTCTTGCGTTGGCTGAGCTCAGCCAATGCCAGGCTCTGGGGTGGGCGGGGAGGAGGCATTCTGGGAAGGGGGGAGGGTGGGTGGTGGGTGGCCCTGGGGGTAGGCAGGCAGGCAGGAGGGGAGTAGAAGTCGAGGTTGGGATCCGGCTATTATGCCAGATCCCAACCCCGTTCCTGAGCAGTGCGGAGCGGCTTTGAGCCACTCCGCTCTCCTTGGACTTGCGCTGTCTCCTGAGGTGGCACAAGTCCGAGTAGATCCATAGGGGCTGCAGTGGTTTACCAAGGGGTAAGGGGAAGAGTTGTTGGTTTTTTTTGCAGCCACTTTGCAACCCTATCTCACCCTGGACACAGTGCAAGGTAGGATTCACCCTAAGTTAACCTCTGCTAGGTGTTAAAGACTTCATTTTGCACCAATGGCCATTGGAGCATAGAAATAAAAATGGCTGTTCTCCTATCAGCTGCTCAGATCTTGAAGACTAGCTGTTCAGATCTATCTCTGTCTCTAAATGAACTGTGAAATGCACAAGTCCTTTGTAAGGCAGAAAGTAGAAGTAAAGAAAAATATAGTGGTTTTTGTATTGGCAATGTGGGAGATTAATAATAGGTGTTTCAAGAATTAATAAAAGTCATATTAGATTACCAAGCATTACCCTGCAGTTGAAGGGCATGTCAGATAGTGGAAGGTAATCTTTCTCTAAAACCCCTTTCCTAGGTGGCTTAATCTTGGTATTCTCCACACTGATTTTTGTGTTTCTGGAACAGGAAACAAACCTTTTGCTGGTTAATGAATTATACCATAGTTCGCAGAAAAGAATCAAATGGGATTCCACAACCATATAAAGTTTTGTGTGCAGCTGAAATTCCTTGTTTTTTCTTCTCAGCAGGCCCAGTCTTAATTTTGGAATCCTGATTTTTTTTTTTTCCCCACGGTGTTGATTTTGTTCTATCAAAAAACTCATACACCCCACCTTGCCAAGCAAGAATTTGGTTAAAACATTTTCTTTTGCATGTGAGAGATTAGTTAAAAATTAATAGTGTGGCTAGATTTGGTTTTGTAATTATGCACCTTTTATCTTGCATGGCTTATCTAGTGACAATGTCTTTTGAATGACCATCTACTGGCTGCACAGCAATTCAGTTCTGATGTGAACATAGCTAGAAATGTACTTTTCTAAACCTGTTCTATATCAAATGGAGGTAGAAGGTTTATGTCATAAGTATAAAATTGAGAGTTCCATCCAATTCCTAGTTCAATTTGGAATATTCCAGCACATGAATGATAAACTAACATCTGTGATGTTTTAAACACATTTTTTAATGCTGATAATTGATTTTGGAATCACTTCATGTGCTGAAGCAAAAGGTGATTGTCAAGTACTGAATACTAGCCTTTCAAAAAGGAGAATACTGGTACTCTATGAAATGCACTGGTTATTTAAATCCTGATAGAAGGGTTTGCACCATGAATCAGACCTGTAGTGAGAAAGGAAAATATGGTTACAGTATATGTAATTCGTCTGTTATATTGATAGCTCAACTCTAGAACTGTGCAACTAATCTTATGCAGCAAATAGTGTCTTTGTTGGAGATGTCCAGTCCCAGTTCCATGGGGCCAGATGGGCACAGCATTATGGGCTCATTTTTCTTATGTGCACCTCTCTTGCTGACTTGGGATATCTGTTTCTGAGCTTTCATCTAGTTGTTTTAAGGTTCATGAGACAAATTGTGACTATTTCCATCGCACTTTAAGTTTCTGGAAATCAATTGGCTATTGGAAGAGTGAACTTTATTCTCGCCGTCCTGATTTCTTATGTTTGTTTAAGTTTGTTCCACAAACTTGGAGCTCAGATATCTGAGCTCACCCTGACAGACGGAAAGTATTGTGCAAGTGGAACTGCACTTTTTTGTCCTTCTGGAGTTGGAAGACAATCTAGAAATGAAGTATCAGATGTCTAATATTTGCACAAGCAAGAATCTAAACAAGAGCAAAAGAACCCCGAAATCCTCTTCCATAAAAGTAACTAAGTTGCACCTGGTATCAATTTTATCGTAAAAAATAAAATATTTTATTGTCCTTTATGCTAAAATGGAATAGCCCCAATTTATTTTCATTTTAATATATTGTCTGTGGCTTGCATAAGAAAATGCCATAGTGGAATTTATATCAAATTTAAATAGTGCGGCATGTTATCTGCCATATGTGAAAGACTTGGGAAGAATAGTAGACTTGGTCTACACAGAGAAAACATATAATTAAATCCAGAATACTTGAAAGTGACAGAAGTATAAAGAAACATAAAATAATACAGTATTAGAACAACTTAGACCTGAAAGATCCAGGTTCAAATCCTCACTCACGCATGAAGCTTCTTGGGTGACCTTGAACCAGTCAGTCTCTCTCTCTCTCAGCTTTGCCTGACTCACAGGGATGTTGTGAGGACAAAAAGAGGGGAAGAACCATGTACACCACCCTGAGCTCCTTGGAGGAAGGGCAGTATCAAATTGTGAAACAAATGTGAAAGTGTAGTTCTCCTAGGGCGCAATCCTAACCCCTTATGTCAGTGCTTCCCAGCACTGACATAAGGGCGGTGAAGCTCCGAGGTAAGGAAACAAATATTCTCTTACTTTGAGGAAGCTTCTGTGAGTGACACCCAACTGCAGGATAAAGCACATGTCCCATTGGCACCACTATGCCAGTGCTGGAAAGTACTGACATAAGGGGTTAGGATTGTGCCCTAAAACTATCAAAGAGCATACAGAATTCTGTTACTGTTCCATATGCATACTAGCCAGTTTTGCATAGTTTATTAGTACATACCATAGCACTCTTCAGATGCCTCATTCACACAAGTAGCAGCCCATACGGGGGCATTGCACTGCTTGAGAAGCTGTTGTGTGAAGTTGTCAAGAATCCAATATGTCACTATGAAGAAGTTGTTGGGTTCATGATGTTAGGATTATGAAATATTAAGACCATTTTGCAGGATTTGTGACATTTCTGGTAAGATGAGCCTCTCCTTGCCCATGATGACAAAGTTTTGGAGTTCAATAAGCCTCTACCATCATTGAGACTGAGGCTCCAAGATACATCCTGTCAGAGTCTGGGAAGCAGAGGCTTGATTTGAATGCCTAGTGTATGGCCTGCTGTCTTCCACAACAGCTGTAACACTCAACAAAGGATTATTATTATTATAGGCTAGAGAAAAATCTTTCAACCAAGGATCATTTAAATCAGTGTAAAGACCACTGAAAATCTCATTTTAAATTTCAGTTACCAAAAAGATTTTAGAAGTTGTGCAGTTGGAACAGAGCAAATAGCTGTAAAGACAATAGAGGGTTGTGAAAGAGAGGTAGTCTTACTCTGCTGCATACTCAGTGAATGACAAATTGTGAGTTATAGGCTCCTACTTGAACAGGAAGTGTGGCAACATTTATCGTATGTTGTCTTCATTCTCTTGCTGTGCTTCTGATTAGGCAACATGTTCATCACAGTAGCTTTCCAAAACAAATATTTACTTGCCACTTTTTATCTCTGATTGAGATGCTCGTAATCCTGGAGTAGAAAGCTGAATTGCTTAAGATTGACTTTTTAAAAAACTTAGAGATCGGTTTTCCCTACACCCTCCCATAAATGTCAAACATTATAAATTCTTTTTAAATTTGTTTCATTCTTATTTATTGGAAGGGTTTTTAACAATGTTGCTGGATCAAATTAACCACACAGATAACAGGAGGAAAATGAGTTATGGATTGGTTGTACTACAAAGATTTTTTTGCATGATCCATGAAAATATAGAGGGTAATATAATTGCTCATGGAAATAGTATTCAGAAGGAAAATGAGAACTCTCCAAAACAAAAAGACATAGGGGGAGGAAGGGGGGTTCATAATTCCACAGTGGGTCTTTAGAACATTGTTATTGGTTGATAAGAGAGTTTGATTACTATAGGGATGTCAGAAAGTAAAGATTTTAGCCTTGTGGTTAAAGAAGACAAAAAAAAAAATACAAACCATGTTATCACCTAATGTTGCACCTTAAATGTTTTCTGAGTTTCTACTCTTTTGTTCCTGTACTTGAATTTCAAAGCAAGCATTCACTTTCACAAGTTAGAATGGTATAGACTATCTGTTATTTATCTCTGATGATACATAGTATGATTAATTTTCCACACACAAACTAACGATGTGCCAAGTGTTACCACTTCTATCATTAGGTGACAACCTGTCTGTGTATATTCTGTGGCAGGAGGAAAGGTCATGTTGGCTAGTGCGACATTCATTAGACCTGTATTCATTAGACCATTCATTAGAATCCTTAGCATATATGCACTGCTGAACAGAAACGCCTGCGTTGGCTTGGTCATGTCATGAGAATGGGCAATGGCCGGATCCCAAAGGATCTCCTCTATGGAGAACTCGTGCAGGGAAAGCGCCCTACAGGTAGACCACAGCTGCGATACAAGGATATCTGCAAGAGGGAACTGAAGGCCTTAGGAGTGGACCTCAACAGGTGGGAAACCTTGGCCACTGATCATCCCACTTGGAGGCAGGTTGTGCAGCATGGCCTCTCCCAGTTTGAAGAGACACTTGGCCAACAGACTGAGGCAAAGAGGCAAAGAAGGAAGGCCCGTAGCCAGGGAGACACACCAGGGACAGACTACACTTGCTCCCAGTGTGGAAGGGATTGCCACTCCCAAACTGGCCTTTTTAGCCACACTAGACTCTGTTCCAGAACCATTTTTCAGAGCACGATACCGTAGTCTTCCGAGACTGAAGGATGCCAATGATGATGATTCATTAGACTTGTATTTGGTACAGTGGCTCCCTCATACCCCGATTCCCTGCTGGCTTCATGAATGATATAACCCATTTGCTTTTGACTTGGAAGCATCAGAGGTTCCTTTTCCTGATTGACATCACAAGTGGTATTGGCCTGGAAATATGATCTAAGGGGGCATGTCTTGGAGTTGAGAATTACGTTACTCTGGTCTTCCTTCCAGCCCTTTGAAGGTTAAGCATCTCTGTTATATACTGAGAATCTTTGGTGAAGAAAATGCTGGCACAACCAAGGACCCCAATAGTGGGATTCTGATCTGCTTTGCTAATAAGGGCAAACACTAATCCTAAAAGAAGCAAAAGGACTACTAGTCCAAAAGAAGAAACAGAGGCTAGTTACTGCTGACAGTCAGATGTGTGCAGGCATATGCAACTTTTGAAGAAATGGCATTCAAGACTCAGTGGTCAGGACTAGCTTCTGCACCAGGTTAAATCAGTGGAATAAGAAATAAGAGTGCTCAGGTGAGGAGGTGTTAACTTGGGGTGAGTCTCCAAAATTGTCTAGTGGGAACAAGCCTTTTCAGATTGTAAAAATACATCCCAAAGTACAAAGACTGGTCTGTGAGGAGCACATCAGGGTATGGACTGCTAGTAGTCCCTTGATTAGTTGGAATGCACATCATGTATTTGCTCAGTTTTATTTGCCAGATGTACCCTAGATCAAGAACCAAGAATGAGCTGCCGCTGTAAAATATTTCTGGGTACAGGGTAGACACTCCTTTTCTCAGGGTCTGTCAAGAATTTAGCCAGGGTGCACTACTTGTGGTGAGTGCCATTTTCTCAAAAGCATCTGGTTGACTATTGTTGGAAGCAGAATGCTGGACTGAATAGACCTTTGACCTGTTCCAAACCAGACTCTTCTGATCTTAAGGGCCTGAGAGAGAATGGGAGTGTCTGAATACCTTTCCTCACAGGTAACATGGGTGTCTGTTTGGCAACTGAAAAGTTTTCATGGTAGGCGACTTGCTGAATCTTTACCTTCCTACCCTTTATATCATTTTGAAAAACTTTATTTTATAGTCAAGACTAAACATTTTAGGTATTATTCTGTCATCTGCTGCGGTCACCTATCGTGGATCATGTATCATAAGCCAAGAGCTGGTGTTTGAAAAACATGTTCAGAGATCTTGATATACTTATGTGAGTTTAAGAGGATATCTTGCTGAACCTTGCTTGGTGAATTGTTTGTTTCTTGGAAGTGAAACAAACTTACCCAGTTAGACCCCTGCTAATTGGGTAAGAGGCACTTTTTCAAGTGGGTGCTCCTTTTTTTAGCAGGGGGAGAGTAACTGGCCCACCTCACCCCACCACTGTCTGTTCTAGTGGCTGTCTGCTGGTATTCATTTGCATCTTTTTAGATTGTGAGCCCTTTTGGGACAGGGAGCCATTTAGTTATTTGATTTTTCTCTGTAAACCGCTTTGTGAACTTTTAGTTGAAAAGCGGTATATAAATACTGTTAATAATAATAAGTATAAGTATAAGTGTCTTTCCCCTTGTATTTTAAGAATCTGTTCACATGATTTACTTTTTCCTTTGAAAATCCTCTGATTTCATTGCAACTAAATTGCCCAACATTTTATTTGGACTCAGCTGCTTGCTTGTTTCTTGTCAGTCTGTAGAAGTAGTGGGTCTTCCCACATTAGCCTCCTTAAATTTCTTTCACAGATGCTGTTGCAGGCCCCGCCATGACCTTGCACTCGCCTTGTGGCAGCTGCAGCTCCTGTTACATACTGAGAGCAGAGCTTCCCCGGATTCCTCTCCCCCACATCAGCCCCACTTTGGGAAGCATGTTGTGTTTTCTCTGGCATTTGACATTGGACAGAAGCACCTGGACAGTGCCAGGAAGTGATGGGTTGCCATGGACTCCAGTTGGCTTATGGAGAGGGAAGAGGATAAGTCATTGAAAAGACTCATCCTGGGCCGCAGTCAGTCGTACATGTGGCATCTGCATGCCGGCTGCCACATGCCTCTGGGCTATCAAAAGGGGCAAGACTTTTAAAAAGTCACTTTTAGATATTGCTCTAAACAAACCAAGTAACCTTTGGAGGCACCCAGCTCTGATTTCCATGATGCCAAGAATAAGGTTGACAAAGCCTGATAAACAACAGGGAAGACATCAAAACATCAAGATTTATTTTGTTTTTCTCAGGGCTTTTCTTGATGTCCTTTGCTTAAGCTTTAGCTTCAGTGCCCTTTTTTATTTGCATCTATTATTTCTTCCTCCTCTGATTAATTTAGGTCATGGGTATGACTGAAAACAGTGCAGTAGTGGAGGCAGGCAGAGAAAGGTAAAAAAAAAAAAAGGCAAACTTAAAGGTGAACCCTGGAATGATAAAGACACTGGAACAGAGTGTAATGGTTCCTTTTGTTAAAAACACTTTAAGTTACAGTACATTTGTGAATATTAACAGCAAAAAGATGAGTATGGAGAGACTTGTTAACAGTGTATGGTTTCTCTTATTAATTAAAAAAAAAAAGTGGATTTGCATCCCTTGATGTCAGGATCCTCTGATGGTTCCACTTTCCTAGTGAGAACTTTCCATTTTGACATTTTTAGATAGAAGCTTAAATGCATTAATGTGAAACTCCACCCCACCGCTTCAGCTCAAGACACTGAAAACGTTTGGACAACTGTACATTTTAATGTGTTCTGACTCTAGTTAGCCCAAGATAGGCATTTGCATATAATGTGTGATTTGGAACTCTAGAAAGATGAGTTTTACAGACTGAGAGTTTCCAAGTATCTGTGTTAAAGGCATTCAATCCAGATGGGATGTTTACTAGCCACTGATAGTTACATCAGAAATATTTCGTCTCTTCCTTTCCTGGTCAGAGCAAGATGAGCTATGGTTTGATTTAGTACTGCTTTCAGGGCACTTTGGAAGAGTTCGCTGCCCAACAAGCACTAGAGTTTTCATTGTAAACCTATAAAATGAAAGATGGACAGATTTCCTCAGAAAACTATGTGAAAACTGCCTCTTACACTCTCCAAGCACCATGTACTAGTCTTTCCATACTACTTCAACTATTTAACTGCTTGCCAAAATGAAATCTTGGCTACCAATACGGAAGACAATTAAGGGTCCAATCTCAAGTTATAGAAATAAATGCCCAATATAAATTCATGGCACCACAGCCCAGTCTGTACATAGTCTCCCTCAGTAATTTTGCAAAACGAAGAGGTCAGGTAGCAGGGAAGATGCCTGTGGAATCCAATATGAGAGAATAAGATCACCAGCCCTGTGATGTCCTTCAAATTCAGTCTGGGAGAGGATTGTTCTATATGTATCATCTGGTTATTTTTTGTTTTTCATTTCAGAAAACCTGGTAACGGTTTTAATCTGAGTTTTACTGCGTGCACTCCCTTGTTACTGAGACATTCCAGACCTGACGGTGTCAGTGCTTAATTAGCTCTGAAACAATAGCCATTTTCCACGCACTGCAGACATGTAATGTGAACATTATGGAATCTGTGATTTTTATCATGGTTATGATTTTCCACTGGCCCTGGTTATTTTAATCTGTATGTTTTATTCACTGCCAGGCTGTAGCCCAAGAACTCCAGAGGATTCAGGAAATGGGGCAAGGAATTATTCCATAACTCAGTTATACTCGTCCATAACTCATCTCTAACAAGTTGCAGCTTGACCTGTGTTCTGTAAAATAGAATGTAAAGTTGGAACAGAAAATCAACATTTAGGAGCACACTAGTATTTTTTTAAAAAGGAAATCCACATTGCGCATCTTGAGATACTTACACCTTCATTCCAGCAAGTAGCATTGCCATGTGACCAGCTTCATCACTTATACAGTATGAAATACAGTTAAGCACCTTTGCAAGTGAGTAAGTCTATACTTTGCAGCAACACAATTCATTTCATTTACAAATTTGTTAGGAGAATGCTGTGCATTGATGTAGTAAACTTAGCCCATGTAGAACGCTAATCTGTACTGACCTTCATGTGAGTGGGGTACAGTGACTGTATAGGTAGGAACCCATGTCATAGGGTGACAAAGCTGGTCATGAGAACTTTTACAATTTCTCTTTTTCTCTCCTTATGCAGTCACTCAGGTGGGTAGGTTGATAGTCGAATTTGGGAGAGTGGGTGGTAAGTGGTTGTGTGTAGTGGTGTCCTTTTGGGGGGGGGGGTCCTACCAGATTTATGTGTTGGGAGGATTGTACTACCGTCATTGAAAGGGTGATAAGTGATGGCTGTTGGGTTGGCCATTCCAGGAGACAGAGGATTCATCATAGACAGACTATCCCTCTTTCTGGCCTTTTTCCAGCCTCAGGGCTGCTGGTACTCCTGGTATCGATCCCTTGAGCTTGAAGCTGTTGTTTTTCAGCAGTCCGTTCTTGCACTCCCCGTCCACAAAACATTTTTAAACAAATATTGTAGTCTTTTCTTTCTCCATTGACTCTAGAGCAGTGGTTCCTAAACTGTGGGTTGGGACACACTGGTGGGTTGCGACCTGATTTTTGGGTGGGTCGCCAAACTATGATGGAAAGATCAGATAACTACCTGTGGCTGTTGAAAAATCAGGTACAGTAGCTGCTAATTACGCTGCAAAGAGCTCAGCTCCTGCAGTTTGCAAGATAGCTGCTAACTGCCATTCAAGAAGCTGAGTTCTTACAGTTTGCAAGCATGTGTGATTGCAGAGTGATAAAGTGAGGATATTTTTTTTCTGGTTATCATTATTTATAAATAAATAAAATCTTTCTAGATCTCCCTTTTTAAAAGTCTGTTAAACCTAGTTGGGTCCTGATAGAATGTTGTTTAAAAAAGTGGGTCTTGGTGCTAAAAGAGTAAAGGAGTTTCAGAAGCAGATAATACTGCTGGACCAAATTTTGACTCTTAACCCCAACCACAAGACTATGAGGGAGCAGGAGGTCCTTAAGGTTACCTTGGTCCCAGACTGGTTAGGGGCTGGTTCAAAGGCCGAAACGAGCACTTGAAATTGAGTTCAAAAGCAACTGACAAGCAACACAGTAGGCATAAGATAAGTGTAATGGGGCTAAGCATATTGCTTCTACCAGTAATCTACCAGCTGCATTTTGCCCTAATTATTACCTTCAAACTGCTTTTCAAGTTAGTCCTATATGAAGTACAGTGCATGGTCTAATCTGGCCAAGTTTAGAGGATATTTCAGTTTAAACCAAGTTTGCTGGATCCAGACAGGACCATAGCTGGTGAAACCGCTGAGACTGGAGATCATTGTTGGAGAGGGGGTCCCTTTTCATGGTCTTGCTGGCAAATGTTATAGTTGATTATATGGCTTCTTTAGTATCTGGCAAAAGTAGGTGAAAGGATATATGCTGGGAACAAGAAGTACGTTTCTCTCTTCGATTTTAGTGGAAGGGAATTCTTCAAGAACCATGTGGACTCCAAGGAGTCTGTGGAGTTTGTGAACTAGTCCCATTGTGCGAACCAACAGAGAAATCTATAAGGAGTAACAAGAGGCATCTTTTCCAATATTCTTCTTTTGGCTTACTTGCACAAAACTCAATAGGCAGAAAAAGTTTCATATTTGTCATTGTTTTGTATTAACTAATATATGCAGTTTGGTATACACCTCAGTACATTTTTCTATATTGTGTAATGCTATAATTGTTGTTCCTTACAACCTTGCAATGAGCAAATATAAGTATATTTCTTACTTTAAAAAGGCTGTTTTTCATCATTTTTTATTTACAGCTGACTGTCATTTGATTTGATGCTGAACTTCAAATAGTACCCAGAGATGATTAGAAAATGTTTTCTCTCTAAGCATGGCACACATTCTTTTTAGAATTCATTTTTTATTTTCATTTAAATTTATGGATATTTATGCTGAATTGTCCTATAGAAGAAACTACTAGACTTTCAAAATGAAATCTGCCTTTAATTTAAAGCTTTTAAATTGATTGTTGCAATGCCAGTAGAATTTATTTTGCATCCAACATGCTGTGTCCAATTTCAAAGGCTGCAACAACATGATGCAGCTTTTGTGTACACTTAATAGAGAACTAACCATTTCCATGTTGGTTAAAATCTATCCTTGAAAACTTTCTGTAATAACTGCTAGAGAGAAAAAATAATTGTTGTGGCAACTGGTAGTAAACCTTCTGCTATAGAATTAATGTGTTAGAGCATGTGAAATGTATTGTGGTTTTGCTTGAAAGTATACATGGAAACCATTTAAGCAATTTTGAAAGAGAAAAAACCCTAAATAAAATATATTTGCATGATCCTTTTTACTTGAGTTTTATTGTGGGGAAATAAGGTGTCTTTATAATATAGATTGAATTGTATGTCATTCACTAATTATGAATTCTTTCACAAGTACAATTGGTGTACACCATTAATTAAAATAAACTTGAAATGTCTTGTGCGCGTGTGTATAATGAAATACATACTGGACTGCATTGGGTGGTCAATCAGTTCTTAATCTATTCAATTCAGACTGAGCAATACTGGCTTGTACTGTATAGAAACAAAGTTTGTTATCCATCAATGGATGCTAGAAGCCTCTGCAGATCCAGCGTGCATTATTTAAACTGAACTGGCCCATTCCATCGAGTTATATCAACACCTATAGTTGTCTTATAATGGAATCATACAGTTGAACCCACTAGGTCAATATATTGTCTTCACTGAGTGGTGGCAGAAATCTAGGGAGAAAGGATCTTGTAGCCCTTTGAACCTGGGGTCTTCTGCATGCGCAGTAGGTACTACTGAGCTACTCAGTTGTTGCTAGCTTTAATGGCAAGTAAACACACAGACCTGCAGGGCTCAGTGATTTAACAGAGTAACAGGACGTCCTGTGTACGTCTACTCAGAGGTAAACCTATTGGGTGCAGTGCAATTTACTCTTGAGATAAGCGAACATATGTTTGCAGCCTGATAACAAAATTGAAGAGGATATTGCTTTGTTCTGTTTTGTCTGTAACCTCTGCATCTGCGTGCTCCTCTCTGTCAGCACAGTATGTTCATATAGCAAAAAGTTGTGTTCCGTTGTATTAACTACTCCATTAACTCCTCCATTTTGCTACTCTAGGCAGGTAACCAGACTGCTACTGTAATTGCACTGTGTTCAATGAGAGATTTCAACCTGTCTCAAGAAACTTGTCAACTGGCAATTAGAGATGTTGGAGGTCTTGAAGTGCTGATTAATTTGCTTGATACTGAAGAAATCAAGTGTAAGGTGAGTTACTTTCTCAGAATAAAAGATGCCTTGTATAGCAGCTATTATCCAAGAACTGTATACAATATTGCCTTTCAGAACAGATTCAGAAGAAGCTGTGCTAAACTGGATTAAATTGGTCCATCTAGATATGCATTGTTTTTATAGGATTTCAGGCAGGGATCTTTCCCCACCCTACTGACGATGCCAGAGATTGCACCTGGGACCTTCTGTTTGGAAGGTTTGTGCTCTACCCTGAACTGCTGTCCCCCCCCCCCCCATGGCTCTCTTACTTAGCTCTAGTTCTCTGTCCCCATACACTCAGGTGCAGTTCTTAATATTTAAAACAATGAGGAAAAATTAAGAAAACAAGAGCAGCTCCTAACTCAGGGGTTCTAAAACTCCCTTGGAGTTCAAGTCCTGAGGTACATCTTTGTGGGGGTGGGGAAAATGGCCCAATCCCTAGGATCACGCTGCTGCAAGGGCAATGGAGGTTTTTTCCTAATATCCCTTACCTGCTGTCAAGTTCCAGGGGGTCGGGGAGCACTCTGCGGAACTTGTAGAAAGTGAAAATAGCGATCTTGACCCACTTCCGGGTTGCGATCGCAAAACCAGAAGTGGGTTGTGATCGGTATTTTCACTTACTGCCTGCTCTAGGGAGCCCTTCAGAGCACTTTGTGGGGCTCCCCTCACCCCCTGGACTCCAGCAGCAGGTAAGGTATTTTAGAAAAAGCCCTCTCTGCCGCTGCAGTGCCTTGCCCCTTACTCTGCCTCTTAAGGGGTTAGATGCTTAAGTATCACGACGCCCCAGTTTGAGAACCTCAGTCACAACTGATTGAAATGTCTATATTGACATTGAAATGTTACTATGGAGTTCATTCTTGAGTCTATGTTTAAAAGCAGTTCTCACTTGGAATTGTTCTCAACTTATCTGAAGTTGCTATGCTGTACTTTTAAAGCGACAAATGAAAAAACTGGAAAGTGAGCACCGTCCTTATAGCTTAATTCAGCTGAAGTTCAAAAATGATTATGGATCAGATGTAGGCTTCTGTTGTTTAACAGAGTCTCCCTTGTTGCCCATGGGGCTCCTTCATGGATTCTGTTCAGCTGTAGAAGACAGAAGGCAATCGCTACTTCACCTAGTTTTTCACCTTGAGAGCAGCCTGCATGAAAGAAAATTAGTTCTTTTCCAAAAGTTCATCACCTTTTCCTTGCACTATTCACCTTCCCATCCCACCCCTTGACATTTTCTGCATGATGGTAAGGTAACCATCCTTCTGTGTATGTCGCCCTTGGTTATGGCCAAGACAAGCTGCAGGAGATCTAGTTTGAAACAGATACCAGTACTTGACAGGGTATTTTAAACCAGCTGTCTAGAGAACTCAAGCTTCTATATACAGCTTTAAAAAAACCTTATGAATGTAATTTCTTTTCTGATTAGATTGGCTCATTAAAAATTCTGAAGGAAATTAGCCAAAATCCACAGATTAGACGTACAATTGCTGATCTTGGAGGATTACAAATCATGGTTAAGATACTGGATTCTTTAGATCAAGATTTGAAATGTTTGGCGGCTGAGACAATAGCTAATGTGGCCAAATTTAAGCGAGCACGAAGAACAGTCAGACAGCATGGTGGAATCAAGAGACTAGTAAGTAGACATTGTATCTAATTAACATTTGTGGTGTAATTTTTTAATCTTTAAAAAGATATTTTGTCAACCTGATAGAGATTTCTGTTATGAGATCAGTGCTCAGAGTTCTTCAGCCAGAGTTGCTCCCATCTAGAGTTATCTGACTAGTGTGGAACCTTTTGCACACGCCAATCAGATCCTTCTCCTGAAATGTTATTTATATTAATATTTATATGCTGCCTTTCTCAAAGCATTTATTTTCACGCAAGGCAGCTCACCAAAAATGTTTTAAAACAACATCATAGAAGGACAAATATAGCACAATTTTAATGCTGTTTAAAAATTCTGTTTAAACTAATGACGCAGGAGATCAGAAAATAACTTCAGATTCTCTAATACCATATGCCTTGATGAAATAAAAGTACCTTTTCTTGTGTCCCACACCCAAAGAGAGGTAGACAGGCAGGGTTCCATAGGAAGGGGGTTTGGATTTAGTAGACACTGCTACCGCTGAACCTGCTTCCTTCCTGGTCCAGATCAACCCTTCTCCCCACTTCTGTTGTTCCCCCCCCCCGCACCCCTTGCCCCACACTCACCAGGGCTGATGGGCGTTGGTTGGCCGCTGGTGCACAGAGCTGGCTACTTGCCCTGAAGTGTCACCTTTTGTCACAGCAGGGAAGTGCCTAACTCCACAGGAATGCCCATTTATTTGTGTTGCATGTCTGTAGAATTGGGTCGTAGAACAGCAATAGAGAAATGTCTTCATTCAGAGGCTGGAAGGGTCTCTCGCCTGCACTTTTAATGATTTCAAGGTTATAATAAGCAGCTTCCCGAAGTGGGTCAAAAAGCTGACAGCCAGTGCAAAAGTAGCAGTGGTATGTCTTTTTTTCCTTCAGCCTCAGTTATTTTAGCTAGAGGAACTTCTTATGCATGGCTCCAGGACCTGTAAATCTCTCAATTGGGTGCATGGGCATGTGAATTGTCATGTTTATTGCTGTTGTTCATTATGTGTAATGGATGATCTGTGTTTCATGTCAGGTTGGGCTGCTGGACTGTTCACACATGGGATCAGCACATCGTTTTACTCCCCTTCAAGGAAAGGAGATTGAAGTAGCACGTTGTGGGGCTTTGGCACTCTGGAGCTGCAGCAAAAGTGCTAGGAATAAAGATGCAATACGTAAGGCTGGAGGCATCCCCCTGCTGGCTCAGTTACTAAAGTCTCCTCATTCCAACATGTTAATACCTGTAGTTGGGACTTTGCAAGAGTGTGCATCTGAGGTAAGCCGTCTCACTATGTCTACAGTTACAAGAAATAAAAAAGCAGAATCTCCGATTCAATCAATAAATACACCAATACTTGATAAAAGTTAGATCCACCCTGAACTATACTGTTGACAACTCAATAACAGACACGTCACAAGATAGTTTCAGGGAATTCAGTAACTGTTTGTTCTATTGGGTTTGTTCAGTAAAATTCTGAACACATTAATGAGTGAAACTGTTAACAGCATTTTGACTCTTTTTTCAGTTGTTGTAGTTAAACAAGAACAAAATCCAAAACTGAAAATGGCATCTTCTGATAATTTTTATTTTATTTTTCTTATTTTTATATCACTCTTCCTGCAGAGTGGTATACATGGTTCCTTCCCTCTTCTTGTCCTCACAAACCTTGGAGGTAGGTAGGGCTGATAGTGACTAACCCAAAATAATCCAGGAAGCTTCATGGCTGAGCAGGGATTTGAACCTGGATCTTCCACGTCTAAGTTCAACTTCTGAACCACTAAACTATCCTGGCTCTCACACAGTTGAAAAAGAAAAGAAATCTTACAGCTTAAATCTTAAAATGTGCAGCGTGTGCCTGCACATTTTAGCAGAATAAGAACTCGTCTATAACAGGCTGTATAAACTTTTGAAGTCTTGATCAAGAAAAGTCTTAATTAAGAGCTCTAATACCTTGCCTTCTATGAAGCATAATCCCAACACTAAGCATTTAACATAAGAACAGCCCACTGGATCAGGCCATAGGCCCATCTAGTCCAGCTTCCTGTATCTCACAGTGGCTCCACCAAATGCCCCAGGGAGCACACCAGATAACAAGAGACCTGCATCCTGGTGCCTTCCCTTGCATTGGCATTCTGACATAGCTCATTTCTAAAATCAGGAGGTTGCATATACACATCATGGCTTGTAACCCATAATGGATTTTTCCTCCAGAAACTTGTCCAATCCCCTTTTAAAGGCATCCAGGCCAGATGCCGTCACCACATCCTGCGGCAAGGAGTTCCACAGACTGACCACACGCTGAGTAAAGAAATATTTTCTTTTGTCTGTCCTAACCCTCCCAACACTCAATTTTAGCAGATGTCCTCTGGTTATGGTGTTATGTGAGAGTGTGAAGAGCATCTCTCTATCCACTTTATCCTTCCCATGCATAATTTTGCATGTCTCAGTCATGTCCCCCCTCAGGCGTCTCTTTTCTATTCTGAAAAGGCCCAAACGCTGTAGCCTTTCCTCATAAGGAAGGTGACCCAGCCCAGCAATCATATTAGTCTCTCTCTTTTGCACCTTTTCCATTTCCACTATGTCCTTTTTGAGATGGGGCAACCAGAACTGGACACAGTATTCCAGGTGTGGCCTTACCATCGATTTGTACAACGGCATTATAATATTAGCTGTTTTGTTCTCAATGCCTTTTCTAATGAAATACCTTTTCTAAGGTTCTCAATACCTTTTCTGCCTCCTTCCTTACAATCCTGCCCGGGCTCTTAGATCATCTGGGGGGGCCCTTTTGACTGTGCCGCTACCAAGAGATGTGAGAGGGGTGGCGGCCAGGAAGAGGGCCTTCTTGGTGGTGGCCCCCGAACTTTGGAATACCCTCCCCTTAGAATTGAGAACTGCTTCCTCTTTGCTAACATTTCGGCGTGGACTGAAGACCTTTTTATTTCAAAAAGCTTTTAATTGTTGACAGGCTGGCTGGCTTTCTTGCTTTTTTATATGAGAATCCACGGGGTTTGTTTTTTGTTTTTAGATTTTTAATTATTTGTAAATTGTTTTAATTATTGTTTTTAATGTTGTATTTTTACTTGTTGTAAGCCGCCTTGTGTGCCCTTTGGGCATAAAGGTGGGATATAAATAAATAAACAAACAAACAAACAAATAAATAAATAAAAATAATGATCCCAAGCATAGAATTGGCCTTCTTTACTTCCGCCGCACATTGGGCCGACACTTTCATCGACCTGTCCACCACCACCCCAAGATCTCTCTCCTGATTTGTCACAGACAGCTCAGAACCCATTAGCCTATATGTGAAGTTTTGATTTTTTGCCCCAATGTGCATGACTTTACACTTACTGACATTGAAACGCATCTGCCATTTTGCTGCCCATTCTGCCAGTTTGGAGAAATCCTTCTGGAGCTCCTCACAATCACGTCTGGTCTTCACCACTCGGAAAAGTTTGGTGTCGTCTGCAAATGCAACATTGTTATACTATGTTCTGAACCGAATGTCCCTCGGCTCCTGTCTGGTTTCCCCCAGGGATCAGTTTAAAAGCTGTTCTGCCACCTTTTTAATGTTATGCGCCAGCGGTCTGGTTCCATTCTGGTTCAAGTGAAACCTGTCCCTCTTTTACAGACCCTGCTTGTCCCAAAACATTCCCCAGTGCCTAACGAATCTAAACCCCTCCGCCCTACACCACCATCTCATCCACACATTGAGACCCCTGATCTCCACCTGCCTAGCTGGCCCTGCGCTTGGAGCAGGTAGCACTTCCGAGAACGCTATCTTTGAGGTAGTGGCTTTCGGCTTCCTACCGAATAGCTTAAATTTGGCCTCCAGGATATCCCAGCTACACTTGCCCACGTCATTGGTGCCGACATGCACACAACTGCTACCTCCTCCCCAGCACTGTTTACCAGCCTGTCTAGACGAGAAGTGATGTCTGCAACCTTTGCACCAGGCAGGCAAGTTGCCATGCGGTCCTCACATCTGTTGCAAACCCCCCTCTTTATGTTTCTAATAATCAAATCCCCCACTACAAGAAGTCCCCGACCCCCCTCCTGCTGAGGAGTATTCTGAGTGCGTTCAGATACGGGCCCATCCCCTGGAGAACGGGTCCCCCCCAGGGGATTGTTTTCCTCCTCTCCAGGATGACGTCCTGCAGCCCCGAGACTTCGCACCCAGGCAACTGAGGAGCTGCACACCTGAGGTTGGGACGAAGCCTGATTGTCCCTGGAAGTCTCCCCATGGTCCTTCTCTGCCTGCCTGTGCTTCTCCAGGTCGGCTACCAAGGCTTCAAGGGAACAGACGTATTCCCTGAGTCCCTGGAGCTCTTTGCAACAAGGACACACCCATGACATGCCCCCCATGACACCCATGAGAGGCATATAGTCATACATGTGGCACTTGATGCAAAACACCATTTATCTTGGTGTTACTTATTTGCAATAGTAATGTCTTTGCAACATCAACAACCTCATGCCCCAAGATGCAGCCGAAACAGAAGTTGCATAGCTTTCTGTTGGACAGTTATGTGCATATTTAAATCTTTCCCATTTAAAAAAAAAAATAGAATTTAACAGTGTAACATTGGGTACATTGTTCCCATAGTTGGTAACATTATGGAGTAGTTTTTGGTACTTTCCATTCTAATTATGCATTGCTTTTACAACAAGTGTTATGACTGAACCATTTGAAAGCAATTTCAAAACATTTTATCCTGGAAAATATGTTCGATTAATGAGGATACTGTAGGTCACATTCTCTTCTAGAAAGCTTAGGTCCTTAATACTAAAGACAGCACAGAATCTAGGTGATTAATTGTTCTGATTGGAGTCTTAAGAGCTGTACCGCATCCTAAGAGGCACATGGTGTATGTTGTCATGGTTGAAAGAGCTGGTTATGTTGATTTCATTGAACATTTACATGCTAGAAGCCAAGAAGCTATCCCTAAAAGGGTTCTGCACAGGCCTGGCTGAGGTCATCAAAGTTCTACCACATTGCTTTGTGTTCTGAATGATAGCAATCTCCATTATTTGCTGATGGATCTTGATAAATTTGTGTTTGTAGCCAAGCTATAGACTTGCAATCAAAACGGAGAAGATGATTGAGAACCTTGTGAAAAATCTGAACAGTGACAAGGAAGAACTTCAAATGCATTGTGCTAGTGCTATCTTTAAGGTAAGGATAGCTTCCAGGGAAAGAAGAGGTTGTTTGCATACTGGTTCTTCTGCAAAATGGTAGGACAAACAAGACAGTTATGTGGGAGGGAGGCAGGAATGCGCAGCCTCCTCTGTCAACAAAATTCAAGAAGTCTTAACATGGGTGATCCCTGCTCATGGTGAAGTACACACATTCCATTCACCACAAATGGAAAGAACTATGAGACAATAATAGTCCAAATAGCTTCAGGACTTCCCAAAACAATTGTGTGCATTTAACACTTGGTTTCTGAAATATTGCCAACTATGTTGGTAGTCACAGCAAGTCACTTAAAATAATTATTGCCTGGTGGTTGCAATAGTACTACTAAGGAGCTAATTTACCACCCTGAGCTTTATGATATTCTGTCTAATAAAGGATTCCGAAGTAAACAGAAGCATGTGTGTGCTGTGTACACATAAAAATGCTGCATAAGCAATGACTCTCTTGTGGACTTCATTGTTGGAGGCAGATTTGTTATGTGTGCAAAGCTGCATTGAACTGGATAGAGAAGAAGCTGCAGGTGCACACTGGAGTGCATGTAGAGCCTTGGACTGAAGTACAATGCAGAGAAAGTTAAATGTACTCATCTGATTGTTTTTAATGGTGCTTAAGCCCACACTACATTATCCTCTGTACCCTTCCTGTTTAAAAGAAGTGAAACCTTACTCCTTTTAAATATAGGTAGTATATGTCATAATTGTCTATGGAAGCCTGTTTAATGGGTCTTTGCTATGTATGCTTATTTTTATTCTTAAATATATATGTATTTTACATAGTGTGCTGAAGACCAAGAAACACGAGACCTGGTGAGGCAGCATGGGGGCCTAAAACCTCTTGCAACTTTACTTTCTAACTCTGGAAATAAGGAACTTCTAGCAGCAGTGACAGGAGCAATCTGGAAATGCTCAATCAGCAAAGAGAATGTGACCAAGTATGGACAACGTCTTAAATTCCTCAAATATATGCATTCAGTTGAATGATTAAAATAAGCACTCTAGCAAGCAAGAAATATTGAATGGCTTTATATGATTTTTCCAAAGGGACACTGGGATTCTGTAAAGGGAGTTGCTAGCTTTTGTGTTCACTCTAAAATTAGCCTCACAATTCCAGCCAGTGTCTAATCTAGTTCTAGCCAACATGGAAAAATCCAAATATACTTGCATAATGACCTGCAGAGTTGGCAACCTGGCAATCCAAGTGGAGTAAGACAAGTGGCCATGCTTGCCTCCAAATGAAAGCAAGCATGGAATTCCCAGGGAATTCCTGTCTGGCCTATTTAGGCTGCAGTCCTATATATACCTGAAGTAAGCTCCAGTAAGCAGGGCAGGTTTGCGATTTTCAAAAAGACTGACTGGAAAAACATTTTCTGGACTATTATTCTAGTGGAATTATTCTAGTGGAATTGTTTCTAATTGTTTCCTTGTAGATTCCGGGAGTACAGAGCTATAGAAACTTTGGTTGGGCTGCTGACAGATCAACCAGAAGAAGTCCTGGTGAATGTTGTCGGAGCTCTAGGTGAATGTTGCCAAGAACAAGCCAATCGGGGTATTATCCGGAGGTGTGGTGGCATCCCACCCCTTGTTGCCTTACTCACTGGAACCAATCAGGCTCTTCTTGTGAATGTGACCAAGGCAGTGGGATACTGTGCAACAGAACCTGAAAGTATGATGTAAGTTCTTTTTCAAAACAATGTTGTTGCATATGTTGGCATGTCCGGTTTGGGTCACCAGATGCTCATCAAGTTGAACACAATTAAAATAATAGCCAGTGATTGTGACTTCAGTTGCTTAACAAAATTTTTACTTTCCTCTTTTTCTTCTGTTTTTGTAGTCAGTGATGGATTTATTGTGGGTGAATGTGAAATCTATTTTTATTTACTTAGAACATGCGGCCACAATCAAAACAGCTACTTTAGTTGAGCACACTAAGACTTTTTACTTGGCTGTTACTTGAACGGCAGCAGTGTGGGTCTCAAATTGGATCTTCCAGCAGTCATTCTCAGGTGGCATTCCTCCTGTGCCACCTTCAACCTGGCTCATCAGCAGATCAGAGCAATTAAAAACTTTGTGGGCCAAGGAAGTTCTCTAAGGTGCATGGATTCCACCCCATTCTCATGCTTAGTAAAACCCTTGCCCAGTAGTCTGAGCAACTTGTCAGAATAACAAAACAGACTTGCTTCTCCTGCTTTGCCTCTCTCCACTCCCTCTTATTCCAGTTCTGCTTGACTAACTTCTTGAACTCCCAACTACAGCTCAGCCCTATGTTCTCTGCCTGTGATCTTTCGCCTTGGGCCTGCTCATGCCTCCCTAGCCAAGGTGAAGCAGACTTCCCTGTTCTGGAATCACCCTGTCAGCAACATGCAGTCATATCAGTTATATGGAAGAAGGCTACAGATTATATCACTTCCCAACTTCACAAGGAGTTTTTAAAAAATTACTGTGTGTAGGTCACATTATTCTTTAAAAACCCAATGCCCCCCTTAAATATATTAGAATTTTGATGGTGTGATATGTGCATTGCACAAAGCTAGTGCATAAGAACTAAAGATTAACCATGTATTCAGTCTTCTGATAAAAATAATTTTCAAGGTTTTGAAAAACTTAAGCCTGATAAATGTGTGAAGCTGCTCTGTATTGAATTATTTTAAGGAGTAGCTTGTGAAGTTCTCAGATGGAGAACTGAATTTTTTGCATGTTAAGCATGTGTTCTGTAGCCCCTCTCCTGATAATATCTGACCTTCCAAAATGAAATGTCTTTTTTCAGACACTTTGAGTGAACCATATTTTCTAACTTTCCAGCATGTCTAGACATTTAAAAAGTCTACTTCTTCTTTGCATACATGGTACTATGAAAGTGCTTTCCTAAAGTACTTTTAACCTGAATGTTTTAGTAGTTATACATGGAAACTAAACAAACCTCAAATTTTTCTACATTGCTCACCAAGAGCACAAACTGCAGAGGGGTGCCATTTTATTGAGTTATTGGTGTTTGATTTGTATAATGTAAAGTTTGTGCAGCTTGAGACCTCCCCTACTTAAATTTCATGGGAAATGCTTGAACAAGATGTTCACATCAGCATTGTTTCTATTTTATTTAAGATGAGGTAACTCCCCACAAGGTTGTGGCACAATTCTCCACTTGTATACAAACTTGTCAGAAGGAGATAGCTTATCTTCTCCTCCTCCTGTTCTGTTTTGCATAAATCAGTCAATATTTGGATAGTGGTGCAGTGATTCCACTTTCCTAAGGAGGCATTTGTGTTTCTGCATTGGCAAGGCAGCACAGAAGAGTAAACGTGGCATATATGCAAACAAGCTTAGGCAAATGAGAGAAAGGAAAGCATAGACTGGAGTCACTTCTGCCCTGTATCTCACCAAGAGGAGTAGGTTATCAATTATATTATATAAAAAATAATTTTTATTATCCTAACAGTGATAGCTTCATAAGTCAACAATGAAATCCAAGCAGTCATAAATTCATATTGGCAGTTGCACAAGCTTCAGGCACATACTGCTGCACAGAGCCTCTTATATCCAATATGGACAACTCTGTGCTGAAATGGTCAACAAGAGCACCTAACTCATTGCTAAAATAGGGGTGTCACAAAGTGTACCTTGTTTTACAGATAGGAAAGGTGCTGATGGTTTGGGAAGAAACATTACAGGTTGAGGTCTTTACAGGTCATTATTCAGGAGGGTTCCATTCCAAGAACTCAGTGAATGGCAGAAAACGCACTATAGCAAATCAATTTGAAAAACAGAGTCTCTTTGTTCTGGTGATTTAAAAACAGCCTTGCTGACCTTTATAATGCACACAGAGGTAATCAGTGTCTCTCCAGGCACAGTGTCTCTTCCTAGGCTTCACTAGGAAGCAGCAATCCCTCCCTTCCCCAGGAGCCCCAGCAAGGGGGAAAGAATGGAGAAGGTGATAATCTCTGCCATTTAGCCTTCTTTCACTTTAGCTCAGAGGGAAGGGAAGAGTGAAGACTGCAGAGAGAATGATTGATGGCTTGTCAGCCAGCTGCCCTCTCTGGCATTATTAAACTCCTGTTTTCCTTTAATTTAAAGGACCCTTCTCATCAGCTTTGAGATAGAAAAATCTGTGGATACTGAGGTTATACCTGTAATCACTTGTATGGCTGTCTCTCTGCAACAGTAAAAAACAGTTTTTTAAACTGTGATTTTCAAGGGGTGCATTTTTTCTCCTTCTCCAGATATCAGCACATTCCTTCTCATTTGCACAGACCATTTGTTGAGTCAAATCCGTGTATAAAAAAATCCGTGTATAACAAGGCTGGACCAGTATACATTTTGGCTAGTCTGCTCTGGCAAATCACAATTCTGATTCTTTGAATAGTTTTCTCTGCAGGAAATATTGTCTACATGAGATAGCAAATAGAATTATGTTTGCAGACCTGAGCCAGAATATGCTTTTTATTTTTTTATTTTTGTTTAAATTAAAAGCCAAACTGCTGTTTCTTAGAATATTTGGTCTATGCCAGAGTTTGTGCAAATGAATTTTTGGACCCAAAAAGGAGGGCAGGTAACTAGATAATTCTCAACAGCTATAAAACTTTACCAGACATGATAATGGCTGATCAACCAAAGCTCCTTGCAGCACAGGAATTTCTTATGAAATTCCTTATGCTTATGCCCTTATGAAAAACGTATGTCTCTTGCCATTTGAAACACAAATGTCTCACAGCCAGCATTAGCTGGTATGTACAATTAGTTTAAAAGTGGCTCATTTCCTTTCTGTCCCTTATTAAGCAGCATTCACACATGGCACAAATAGCAGGAAAGAACTGAGTGCCTAGCTTAGCAAACTCAGAAATTCCTGTGCTTTTTTAAAAAAGGAGGAGAGGGAGAATGACCTAGACAACTTTGAAGATATTAAGGGCCAATCCTACCTGGCAGCAGTGCCAGTCTTGTGTGCCCTGCTAAGGAGATAGCCATCATGAAAGTGCCATAAGGCACTTTGTGGTGGCCAGATGGAGGGAAGCACCAGCGCAGAGGTTTGACTGTGCAGATATTCCACATGAATTATCTTGATACAATTCTAAGAACAGCCCTGTAAAAAAAAAAAATCATTACAGGTCATCCCCAACTTATGTCCTGGATTGGTTCCATTCTGGATATTGTCAGAATCGATGTAAGTCAGAACAATGCTGTTGTGCCTGCACAAAAGCACAAGACCAGACAGACAGCACCTTTGTGAAAGAGCTGTCCTCATAAATTGGAAAGTCCATGTCAGGGACTACCTGTGTTATTATCTCTATACTGTGGCTAAAGCTTAAGGCCACCCAAATGAGGTCATTGAAGAGATAGGATTTGGGGCAGGGAAGTCCTGGTTTAGCCATTCTGCAGCACCAGAAATTATGTTGTCATTGCCCAGAGTTTTTAGTGCAGACAATAATGCTCAGGTGTGTCACACACAGGTATCTCAAGCTTGCAAAGAATCACACTGTTAAATATTTTAATAGATGAAGATGCTTTGCAGCAGCACAATACTGTGGCCTGTGCACAGGATAGGAAAGTCTGTTCTTTGACACCACCATAAATTGTCATTTCTAGATAAATGAGAATGTACACTTGGGAACTCATTTCCTCCTGTATTTGCCTGGGTGTATAAGTGTGTGAGTGATCCCATGCAACTTTACTCTTAATTCATTATTATGTTTTTTAAATTTTATTGATTTTTCTGTTGCCTTATATTTAATGCAAGCCTAGCTTTTCAGTGATGGGATCGTAAGTACCTCTTATGCTTTTTAGCCAGCCAGATGGAGCTTGAGTTCCTGGTTTACAATCCTGTTTATCAAAGCAGTTTGTAACCATTTTTTTTTGTTTAAGTTTAAAAGATTTGAATTGTGGTTTTCAAAAAGACGAGATTGTGCTTTGCAAGACTTGAAACCTGTAATCTTACCAGGGAGCACAATATATATAGTCAGTATAACACTATTTACATTTGTGTATGTGGTCTCAATTGGCAAGAGTTGCCGTCAGGCTTCTCAAGAGTCCTGGCATATTGTGGTGTAACAAAAAGGATGATAGATATAAGAAACAGATGTTGAGGGTGTGCGCATGTGTCTTTGAGTAAGTCTGGTGCTTGTTTATCCTGGAAATATTCAATATCAAATTATTAGAGCACAAAAATGACTTGCTGTAGATTAAGATTGTTAACATGTAGGAAGAAGGACTTCATTTAGAACTGTTACCTTGGTAGGAAAGCATATTTCACCCTGGCAAGCCAGGAGATCTTTAAAATAAGCACATGTACTGAAGGCTTCTTGGTTAAACAAGCAGCTGCTCTAAACAATAATCAAGGTCTATGCAAATATATTCCAGTATAAATTACACAAGTAATCAATTCTGCAGTGAGACCAAGATTGGCTTACATAGAGCAGTATTTTAGGAAGCCATTAAATTGCTTTGAAATCATATGTCAAGAGCATGCTGATGGGACTCAGCCAGAGCTAGTCTTAAGAACATACTACAAGGCAAATTCAAATGGTTCAGAAGACTTTTGAAGAATAACATCGCAGGAACTCCAGATAAACATGCCAAGTCAGGAACTGGAGGTTGACAGTGTGATGGAAATGGATCCATCTCTTTAAGAGAGGCAAATAGACATGCAACACAATTAAGCAATACAAGCAGTCAGTTGGATCCTTTACAGACAAAATGAGGCAAAAGCAGGGCTCAACAACTAGAGCAGGATTCTAGGAAAGAGGTAGGGAGATTGGAGAGAAGATTAGGAGAAGCCATCTCACTGAACTAGCAACTTGAACTTTTGATGCCAAATGTGCTTGGATTTTCTCAGCCATGTTAAGGAGTCCCAGTAACCATCTCTGATCACAACAAACAATCAAGCTGTACTAGGACAACATGAAGAAAGGCCTCACCCCTATGTTTGACAGCCCATATAAGGTCTCCCTCGAGAGCATGCAAAAATTCCTGAAGTCTGGTCAGATTCACTTGATAGCATCAACTTCTCCATGTGAGAAGCTCTTGCGCATTGAAGCTGCTCAGAAGAGCTGAAAAAGACCCTTTCTGCATGAAAAATATTCTCATCATTTTCTCTTTAAGGCCTCAACTCCTGTGAGAGGATTATTTACATTCATATGGAGTGAGAGAAGTCTTATAGATTCAGGGAAAATTTAAGCATGGCATATAAGGAAATTCTATTTTCATGTACTTTGCTTAGTGATTCAAAAATTCTCCCCCTAAGAGTGTATGAATTTTGACACAAATCCTGAAACTTACAAAAATTCAGCTCTATGGAATATGTTATACAAAATATTTGCTTGTTCAAAGTAGTAAGAATAAAATTCTTATATGTCAAATGATTTAATCTTCTGTGGCATTCACTTCACGGAACCACAAATAAATGACTTTGGGCACAATCCTAATGAGGTCTAGTCAGAAGTAAGTTCTAGTCTGTTCATTGGGGCTTCAGGAAAGTGTGATTAGAATTGCAGCCTTTTAAAGACCATGCTTACTACTTACTGACTTCATGATGTCAACATGTCTTTATATATGTTAAGAAGCTACAACCACAACAATGTTGAAATGCGAAACATGAATGAATTCAAATTTGTATGCTGACAAAGGTAGATGTGTTCAAATTTTCATACAGGGTCTGGTAACTGTACAATTTAGCTAAGGCTAAAAAGAGATTTCAACACAAAATTAGTTCTGCAGTCCAACTCTATGCAGATTTTCAGAGAAACCTATTTGTAGTAAAAGTGCATCATAGCATAGCCTTTTAAAAATCAGGTTTCACCATTTTAATTTGTAGCGATAATTCATTTCCGCCCAGCCCACAGGTGTATGCATTTGGTCCCTGTTGCGTATATGCAATGTTGGGCAGAAATGTCTTAATGGGAATGTTGTTAAACATCTTCCAGACCACAGTAAAAACAAATTACTATAAATTCTGATTTTTATCCAATGCTTTGTCTTTTTACTTTCATAATTTTTTTTTTTTTGCTTCCAATGGCTATTTCACATAACTATCAAGACAGGAAGACTCAGGAGACTCCCACCACCTGAGCAAGACACTTTGTCCACTTATGGTTGATACTGTTATGAGCTTTGCCAGTGGTTCTCAAACCTTTTTGACCAGCAGCTCCCTTAACCGACTACCTGTTGACTGTGGTTCCCCAGAACCAAGCAAGGGAGGTGAAAAAGGGTAGTGCAGTTAAGAGACAGGCACTCTTTATATGCTCAGAGGCACCCTTTGTTATGAATATATGCATATTTGTATGTGTATACAAAACTCTCCCATGGCATGGCATGATAGGAAATTCCGTGCTCCTTAGAAAATATGGGAAGGAAATTCCTCCATTGTGCAAATGACTTATCTGTCTCTGTTTGCAGTCTCCTGGTGCTGTCTCACTGTTTCCTATGCTGTCCGCTTCCTGTTAGCGCCACATTAATTGTAGCCCTCCAACCTGCTTTCTGTTAGTGTTTCGTGACACTAACAAGAAGCAGTTGACAAAGGAACAAGGGGGTGCTGTGGTGCCCCGGCTGCTTTCTATGATGCACTGAGGCATCGTAGTACACACTTTGTGAACCACTGAGCTATACCAAGGATAGCATTTTGTTGCGTAATGCTACATTGGGCATGGAATGAAATGCAGGAAGATATATCTGAGTTGATTCAACCAAACAGTTGACATTTGTCAAATGGCTTGCCTGAGTGCCAGGACCTGTAGCCCTTAAGGGAGTCCATGTGCAGAGGGACTAGTATAGATAGTGGTTGCAGGACATCTGGAGAGAAAGGAAGACAAGATCAAAGTAGTGCTGTCTTGCAGCAGTCATTGTAGTTGTGTTTTTAGAGGCATGTTCTGTGGACTTCAAGATTCCCCAAAAGATAACTAAATTCCCAAAGCAAATTATTACCAACTTATATGATTAAACTAGCATGATGAGTAGAGGCAGTGCTGTTCTTTGGTCAATAAAGTATGTACTGGAATCCCCAGGCTGTCCCCAAATCTCTGTTGTTGGCCCTGATCAAATTACTCTTTGTCATACTCAGTTTTCCAACTGTGAATTTGAGAATACTGATATTGTACCTCTCTGAAGGATTGGTGTGAGAAGCAACCACTTTATGATTCTGCATAGTTTTTAAAAGTGTTTTTATGAATGAGGATAAAATACTTCTTGGTTTTCTGAAATACTTTTTCAATAGAAAGGTGAATTACCCTTTTCCTTTCTCATGCAGAACAGTGAATTTACATACTGCTTTATGCCTGCTTATGTGCTTCAGCCTTGTTTAATTACTGCTCCTTGGTCTGAAATCTGATTTACTACTTTCCATGTTGATTTTTGTTGTTGGCGCACTTTTTACTGGCAGTGTAAATTTGCCTGCCTTGTTTAATTTTTCAGATTGCCCTTGCTCCTCTCCAAAATACCTGGATGTTGGAAGCAAAATTGTATAACCAGGTTGCATCAATTTAAAAAAGCTGTAGTTACTTTAGACAGCGAGTTCGTGTCCTAAATCATTCTGTCTGCATCAAAATAATTGTATGATTACGTACAGGGCTGATTTTCTACTTACTTTTCATTCCTGGCAAACTCATTTTACATAATGAACAGAAAGTAGATGTTCTTGCTTGATTTTTATATGAGTGAAATCTGTATTTTATTTTATTTCCAAAATAATGTATTCACAATTAAAGATGTGGACAAACTGTGTAGAATTAAACATTTGAGGTTATAAATCAAAGCATGCCTGGTGTTCTTTATCTTCACTTCATCTGCTTTGAATTTTCCATATCTCCCTGAACAAAGCTATGTTTGTAAAGGATATTAAGTTTTGTTTGGTCTTCCTCTCCATTTTAAAGTACTCGGTGGACTTTAATATGAAGTTATGATCCCCTAGACTGATTGATATATAAACATAAGACAGATGGTTTAAAGATGACTCTGATGATAATTCATTTTTCAGCTAGACATGAAGATACTTTGATTACAGTATGTTTTAGCAATTTTAACATGGTATTCAGTGTTAGTCTTGTCAGTAGGGAACGCATGGGAAACAAGTTGCACGTTATTCATGCTCAACAAAGGGTGCACTGTGGTGTGACCCATTTTAATTCTGAATGTTAGGTTAGCAACATAGAAATTTAAAATATGTCATACAGCAAGGTAAATAAATTAAACATAGACTCAATATAGAGTTAAGTACATAGTTTTTTGGCATAAATATTTGTTTTGGAAAGTATTTGTTGCTATATGAAAGAAACCAGTATGTTTGAATTTTGGTTTGATTTTGCATGCAGCTCGTTAAAAAGTCACATGGCTTGTTTTTAAAGTTTACAAGACTCCTAGCTATATAATGCAGTTTATTTTATTTTCATTTTTTATGCAAAGATTTTTTAAGGCAAAGTGCTGTGGGAAAAATACATGGCATATAGCTCTCATTAGGCTCAGTGAGAGAGTATATCTTGTTCTGAATCACATTTGTACAATCTTTTATTTATGGAGACTTCTGACCTATTTGGAAGGATTAAAAAATACCAAAACATAACATATAACCATTGATGAACTTGTACAAAGAATATCACATACAAAACTACAAGAAATATAAACATCTAATGAGCAGAGTGCATTTTTACAGCACATCCGTTTTCCAACTGTTGTCTTCAATTTTTTTAACAGGATAATTGATCGCTTAGATGGTGTTCGCTTGTTATGGTCTTTGTTGAAAAATCCTCACCCAGATGTTCAAGCCAGTGCAGCCTGGGCTATCTGTCCTTGCATTGAAAATGCAAAGGTGAGAAAATATTTTCTAAGTATTTTATAAATTATTAGCAAAATGCCCAACTGTAAGTAGCTCTAGATGTGGTTGCTTGCCAGCATTATTCTCCTTTCCTTCCAAGTCTACTAAATATTGCAGTCTTTCAACCCTTTTGGCATTCTGTTAATTGCTGGGCATGCAAATATATCTGAGATATAGGAAGCAATTAATGTAATCTCAGATAATGTTACAAAGAGATTGATTGCTTTCTGCTGTTTTAAGGAACATTGGTATCTTTCTAGTCACTTTCTAGGGCAAAGGGGATCTAGAAGAATCTAATAAAGGAAACCCAAATGCTGCTTCCATGAGCTATGGAAGGGTGGGTTCCAGGGAGCTTAACTGGGAAAGATGAGGCAGGAAAGTTCCTTTCTGCAAGTGGAACTCTGTTCATGGTTCTTAGGATTCAACCCATGAATTAAATCCCTTCCTTATTACCTTTCCAGTGATTCCTTGTGTATGTGCTAGCAAACCAGTTTAGGAACAGAAAATGGATAGACCATGGTGTGGTTCAGGCTATTTTTAACCTTTGAACTGGCCTTAGGTCTTAAATGTTGTGTGTGGTTGTGACACATACACAACCTAACCAGCAGCTAGCATTGGCAGTTGGCCAGGTTGGTCATGGCCCACGGTCTGGGCTGGATCCTGAACCTTCAGTACCCCTGGTATTGGTAGTAGTGCCAACACATCAGTGAATGAATAGGGGCATGCCCTCCCCAGGGTATGAAATTCTTGGATACGGGAGAACCTTACCTCCACACCCCCTGTACCCATTAAATTTGTTTAGGATCTTACCCCTGGCACAAACTGCCTGATGGAACAAAAAATGGATTTCGTAACTCACAACTAACCTATGATATTGATTGTTTTGAGAGCCAATGAGGTGTTGTTATGATGTAGCATGGAATCAATAAGGTGTTGATATGAGTCAGCTCTCATTTCCATGTATCATAATACCCTGCTAATTGGGTAAAGAGAAACTTTTTAAGGTGTGCCCCTTATATTTAGCAGGGGAGAATGACTGTCCCTCTTCACCCCAGCACAATGTCTCTATAAGGGGCACACTTTTTATTTATTTACATAATTAATTAAATTTGATTTTTGTCATGGGGGGGGGTTACAAAACCTTATTTGACCCTAGATAGATGCCTTAGCTGTGCCACTGACTGGGGGGAGGGGCAGCAGAGAAAGTGGATGGCGAGCTGCTGGGGGGATGAGGTATATTTTCCCCTGTTTTTTACTTTTTTAAAAAGCCCAGGTGTGACGTCACTTCTGGTTGTGACATCACTTCCGGGGCATAATTTTGAACTTGCCACTGGTCTACACAATCATTAGGTACACCACTGGGTGCAAGGGGGCTTGGAGAACCAGATTTGTGGATACAGGGCGGTTGCCTGTAAACTTGCTTTTGTCTTTTAAAATCTATCAGTATAGTAGTACAAAAGATCAGAACCTCCTGAAAAAAAATCTAAGTATAGACAAATGTAAACATACAACTACAAAATAAACACATTTACAGATAAAATTGATTTAACCTTTGCATCAATGGTTAAAAATAAAATCAGATTCCATTTTTAAAATATGCAATTAGTGGATGCTATATTTCCAAACAGTTGTTTCTCATATTAGGTAAATAAGGGTGCAGTCTTAACCAACTTTCCAGCACCAAGGTAAGGGCAATGCAGCTCTGAGGTAAGGGGACAAACATTCCCTTACCTTGAGAAGGCCTCCCACCGAAGGATACAGTACATGCCCCGTTGGCACAGTTATGCCAGTGCTGGAAAGTCAGTTAGGATTTGGGCCTAAATGTATATGTATGGCCATAAACTGTAATATTAACACCAAAATATTAGAAGACCTTCTCATCACACAAGGGAAAGTTGATTTTCACTTATTTCCCAGGTTGCTTTCCAGCACTGCCCCTGTACCTCATCTGTTCTTGATGGTCATCCCCCCTCCCCCCCCCCCACACACACTCAGGAGTGATTTTTGTCAGGGGCGTACAATGGGCTGAAAGCTGAATAATTAAATCAGGCCACTTCATACAGAAATAAAAACCTTTAGCTTACACACTCCACTATGAAGCCATCCTTTGCTATTGCCCATAGGAATTCATTTAGTTGTTTTTGTTATTGGTGGAAAACTAGTACTGGCAAGAACCAGTCTAGATCTTTGCACATTCTCTCACAGAGTTATTAAGTGAATAGTGAAGTAAATCTTCCATGCTTCCAGACTTCCAAGTAAGTCTTTCCCATATATACAAAATCTAAAATTAAATGGACCATCCCTCCAATGATTATTTTGCACTACAGAGGGAACTGTCAAAAAAGCAGGGTTTTCCTGATAGGCAGTTCTTCATAAAAAGTTGTCCTGCTCTCTCCTTTTAAAATACCAGATTCTGTCTTATAAGAGGCCTCCTCCCCTGCCCCCCTCCTGAAAGCTTCTTTTTCCTTGCAGGCTCTCTGGAATCTTTCCATTGCCTAACTGTGGAAATGTTAGCCACAATAAACAAGGCAGTCGAAAGCTTCTTTATGTTGGTAAATTGGCATTTTGACTATCAAAGCAATTTAGTAACAGCAAGGCAGGCTCAAGATCTATATGGCAATTTGTAACTTTATTACATGTTTTGACAACTTTCTTCCAGAAACACTGGATTGCATTACATATACCATTGTAAACTGTAGCATAACCCAGCTTGCCCACAGCCTTTTCAACATCTGGGTTGGAGATTTTATTCATCTGGTATAACCCAACCAGCTTTGCATACCAGTGACTCAAACTTTGTACTGGGCTTCTCTCATACCCACACCAGAGAGAGGCTGACACTGAATGCTGAAACATCATCCCATTCCTCCTCTTCCAATTGCTTCTTCCTGTCATTTGCCCAAGTAACTTTAACAAAAGAGGGAAGTTTATCATTCCCCAGCAGGATCATTATTTGATAAAGCTCTACTGTTTGTGTTAAAGTGTAGATTCCAACAGCTGCAATTGCTAGGCTCTAAATATCCTGCCAAGTGATGAAGTGATAGATTCGAGGTTCTTTTAAATTAGAAGGGAGAATACTGAACCTCCTCTCTGCCACTGTATCAAGTGGTTTAACAGAGTTGAAAACAAAATCAGAATGGCTCTCCTCCAGTTGCTGAAGGGTTTTGTGTGGGCTTTTCAACCATTTTGGAGGGTAAACCACTTCTGCTAGTTTCTTTGCTACCAGTAATGGTTGCTGTACACAGAAGTGAACAGCATGTCTCACATTTGTCCCTGCAATAAGAAAGAGGCTTCTCTGATTGCTGGTAAGTTCTAGTCACACCTTTTCACCTGTGCACTGCCCCTCCAGCTATTTGCACTTCCAATGGAGTAAAGCCAGGCAGAGCTGTGTAATGTAACACAGTACTTAGTAGTGTAACACAGTACTGTCCTGTCATGATGTGGGTTGAAAAAGCACTGGTTTAGGTCGGTATGCGGAAAATTTAGGGAGACAATCCATTAGGACTAATAGAGATCAGGCTGAGGCAATATGTTTCCTTTACGTAAACCAAGCAAGTAATGTGTTTTTGATCCAAATGTAACAAGCTGCTTCTGTTAGGCTATGTTTACAGTTTTGTATAGCGCTATCTAATGGATAGTCCCCAAGAGCCTGAATCCACAGGGTGGCAAGATTACAGAAAACACAAATGTTGTAGAGTGGAAATGAGAGATGTTAAATTCTAAAGCCTAACAATGCAGCATCATACAGTCTTATATCCCACTGCTTTCAGTGAGACGTACTCCCAAGGAAGTGCGTATAAGATTGCAGTTTAAGGCAAGTAATTGTTTAGTGTCATACACATAGTTCTTAGGCATGATCTACAAAATCAATCTTCCATGTTGATGTGAAACTCTTTCCTCCCCTGCTCTATCAGGCAACTTAAAGAATATATGGGGTTTACTGGGTCTTAGCTGCCTGCATTGGGGCACACAGAGAGGGGACACTGATGAAAGTTGTGGTTGCATAGCAGAGCACAGGGACATTGGGAAGAAACAGGGGTGGAGGGCAAAATGAGGGTAGCATGAAGTGGACAGCAAAGGCCCTTTGTTACTTGCTGTCAACTTAACACTTCTTGTTGGTCAGACTGAGATTACTAGAAAATTGATCATCTTCCCACAGCTACCTCCCAAGTCCAGGATGTCCAGATAGAAAGAGGCTGCCTTGAGCTGCCCTTACCCCATTAACTGAGAGCCCCAAAACCTATGGGGTTCCCTTCAAAGGCCAACAATGGTGAAACATAGAGGTGTAAGAGGTGTGGTAACCTACTCTCTCCCGTGTCAGCTTAGTCCAGACAGATAAATCAGTAGAACTGCTAGAAGTTTATTAAAAGACTGAAGGAATAAAGCAATGGGGGGATACAAAGGATCAGAACAAGACATGAATCATAAAGCCAGAAGTGAGTTGTATACTTGGGTATCAGAATGCAGAATGGCAGAAAAACACCTCTCACTGAATACTATCCTTGTTCTAGTTACTCATGCTCTTCTGGGGTCCTGTGCAAAGTGAGTAGTTGCACATTTGCTCAAATAGCAGCTAGTTTTGAACAACCAACCAGGTCACACACTAGGCAACCTTGTGTATGACCTTAAAACACCTGGAGTTGATGATGTCATCAGTTAATCCAATTTATAGCCCCCCTGCACTTCCCTACCTGCTCCTTGACTTTGTCATGGGACATGGATGACCAGTCAACTAGGGCATGCTAATCTCAACGTGTGGTCTGGCCAGCATCTATTGTTCATGGAAAGCCAGATGTGAAGATTAGCAAGGCACAAATTGACTTGTTCACTCTACCATGTGATCTTTCTAAAATGGCGCTAATTTCAAAGATTCTGAGGGAAGTGTCCCAGCACAATGGCTACTGCTTAAGATGTCTCAACAGCCATCCTCAGATGCTGAGGCATTACAGAAGCCTTTGGGAGACTAGAAATATCTGAAAATAGGGGGAAATGCTTTTCATCATGTAGCATTACACTATGGCGATTACACTATGGCATTACAATATTTGCTATATCTAAAAATATTTATTTGGATGTCTTTTATTTTAAAAAAAGTGCAGCTATGTAGGCAACAGAATCATCTTAACAGAAGTTGATTTAGATTAATTAACTGGTTAATTCAAAAGCTGCAAGCCATAACGGCAGCAGTAATTGCAATGACAGAGGGGAGTTGTATTAGCCAATCAAAGCAAATAATTATGAAGAATTGCAGTGAAAAGTGGTCTGAGTTCTGTTGATATTGGAAAGTTATTTTGTAGTCATGATACTACTTTATTCCCTATGCTGAGTAATGTAAACATAAAAATATTTGCAAATTACAAAGTCTTACTTGTT
Source organism: Tiliqua scincoides (assembly GCF_035046505.1). Taxonomy (NCBI): domain Eukaryota; kingdom Metazoa; phylum Chordata; class Lepidosauria; order Squamata; family Scincidae; genus Tiliqua; species Tiliqua scincoides. The sequence continues at coordinate 18,131,786 of NC_089825.1, forward strand.
TCAAGCGTGGTTGCCATGTTAATTGCAAACAAAGACAGATAGGATCCAAAATGATTCAGACACTGTTAATCGGACAGAATGCAGGTAACAATCTTTTCAGCTGCCCTGAACTTGAGCATGCAACATTCTTCATACCAGCATGAAATTCACCAAGTAGTGTGAGTAGGGCACAGCTGTTTACACATTTCAGTGGGGTACCCAGTTTTATTAAATATAGTTTTCACTTAATATGGACTTTCAGTGCTCTGTTGTTAAAAAAATAGAAAATGATCTAAAATGAAATAATGCTTGACCATGGCAAACTTCTTGTTTCTTCTTGTCTCTTGGTTCACACGTATTACATAAAGCTGTAAATAAAGCTGTTACTAAGAGTCATGTACTGTGGTTTGAAAACATGTAATAAACAGTAGAGAATGTGTTTCCATGTAACATAAAGGACTAAGGGCCAAAGCACACATTAAGACAGTTAGTAGCTCTGACAGTCTTAAATTTTCTTTCAGAAATGCAACTGCAGGGGAGTCCAGTCCAGGTTAGAATGTGGTGGCAGGTCTTTAATGTTTGCCCTGCCATGATCCTGATTAAGAAAGCTCCCCCCCCAACTGCTATTTTGGGAGCCTTGTTCCTCATCCAATAGCAACTGCAGACAGTCCTTTATAGATTTCTGGAGTCCAGTTGCCTTTGTGGTGTATCGTAAGATGGGGCAAAGTGCAACACCATTGTTGAAAACTTTGAAGATGTGATCTGCCTGATCTCAGGATGCAACTCAGGGTTAGAGTAACAACCAGAATTTCAGAGGAGCAGTGCATCATTGGTGGAAACTCCATCTGCAAATGAAAAGAGTGCTACCCATGCATCTGCTCCATTTGAATACAAGGTAAGGTTTGGATTAAAACTGGATCAATCAATAAGATACTTTAACAACTGGCTCAGTATCTCTATCTCATTTGGCTGGTCAGCCAAGAGAATACACAAGCAGTGGGTGAAGATGACCAGCAGCAGAGTGTGTGGGGGCATCCCCACCAGTCCACCATTCACCCCAGCCTGCCACCTAAGGAAGCTGTTCAACCCTCCTCAGGCACAGGTTGGTGTTCTCGATGTATTCCATAATTGTTGAAACTTTGCTGATTGATACTGCTCAACTAGGCCTAGCCCAGTTGTGGAAAAGGCTTCAGGAGTCAACCTCGAGGCAAAATCAGGAGCCGGAGTCCCTGAGGCAGTTCATGGCTGAACACAGTCACACTCTGGCAACTCCTGTGACGCCGCTGGAACCAACCATATTGGCTTCTGCCTTTCCATTGGATCATTCCAATGACGTGGAGAGGGGGGATTTGCTGCATGGGTAACAGCCTATCCTCCATACCTTTGTTACCCAGGCTTCGCGCACAGGAGAGGACACTCCAACTTCGCCATACGGTGTCAGCACAACACGGGAAGCAGCAGTTACCGATTATAAGTCTTCGCTCGATTGGCGTAGAGTGTGACACCAGGGGCTGCTTCCGACAGTGGGAGAGATCATTGCATCTCATTGGGCAGCTACCGCCCGCCTTAAGCTGGGCAGTCCCCAGCCAGTAAGGTGTTGCCTCGCCACGGTCCGTTAACCTCATGGGGTGCGTGGGGTTTAGGGTGAAAACCGACAAGTGGATCGACAACTCTGCACCATGCAATAAAAAACTGAAAACTCCTGCCCTAAAGCTGGGCACCTGGAACATAAGGACAATGACACCTGGCTTCTCTGATAACCTGCAAGAAATAGACGACGCACGCAAAACAGCTGTCATCGACATGGAGCTGAGCAGACTGCAGATGGACATCGTCGCCCTTCAAGAGACTAGGCTGCCAGATTCCGGATCTGTCAAGGAGAGAAATTTCTCATTTTTCTGGCAGGGAAAACCACCAAACGAAACCAGGGAACATGGTGTTGGCTTTGCGGTCAGAAATACCCTGCTGAAATCCATCATCCCACCTACTGTGGGAAGTGAAAGAATTTTGTCCCTGCAGCTCCAGTCATCAGCAGGACCTGTCACTCTCATCAGTGCTTATGCACCGACTCTGTCGTCTCCAGCAGAAGCCAAAGACAAATTCTATGATGACCTGACCACCACTATCAAGAAGATCCCCGTAGAAGAGCCATTGTTCATTCTCGGCGATTTCAATGCTAGAGTTGGTGCTGATAACAGTTCGTGGCCCACTTGCTTAGGTCAGTTCGGCACTGGGAAGATGAACAAAAATGGCCAACGCCTGCTAGAGTTTTGCTGTCTTCACGGTCTCTATGTCAGCAACACATTCTTCAACATGAAGCCCCAACATAGAGTCTCCTGGAGACATCCAAGATCAAAGCACTGGCACCAGCTCGACCTGATTCTCACCAGACGCTCCAGCCTTCCCAGCATCAAGATCACGCGCAGCTATCAGGGTGCTGCTTGCGACACCGACCATTCTCCGGTGTGCAGCAGAGTGAAACTGCAAACAAAGTGACTGTACCACATGAAAAAGGAAGGAAGACCTCGCATTGATACCAGCAAGACCCGGGATCAGAGAAAAGTGGAGGAGTTTGCACAAGCGCTTGAGGAATCTCTTCCAGGCCCGGTCGATGCAAACGCATCCAACAGATGGGAACATTTCAAGAATGCCGTTTACAACAACGCCTTGTCCATATTCGGCAGGAAGACCAACAAGGCGGCAGACTGGTTTGAAGCCCACTCTGAGGAGTTGACACCAGTCATTGAGGAAAAGAGGAGAGCTCAAGCAGCATACAAGGCCTGTCCCAGTGAGCGCAACCTGCAGGTCCTCCGAGCTGCTCGAAGCAAAGTCCAGCAGACTGCCAGGAGATGTGCTAACGACTACTGGCTCCAGCTCTGTTCCGAGATACAGATAGCAGCTGACACGGGCAACATCAAGGGGATGTATGATGGTATCAAGCAGGCCCTAGGTCCAACACAGAAGAAAATTGCCCCTCTGAAGTCTGCCACAGGCGAGGTCATCCAGGATCGGACGCAGCAGATGGAACGCTGGGTGCAGCACTACTCTGAGCTATATTCCAGAGAAAATGTAGTCACCGAAGAAGCGCTGAACAACATTGAGTGCCTGCCTGTGCTGGAGGAGCTTGACGGTGAACCAACCCTAGAAGAACTTCACGTGGCCCTGGACTCCCTTGCCTTTGGCAAGGCACCTGGAAAAGACAGCATCCCTGCTGAAGTCCTAAAGTGCTGCAAAAAGATCATTGTCACTGAGCTGCATGAAATCCTCCGTCTCTGCTGGAGAGAAGGTGGAGTACCTCAAGACATGAGGGATGCAAACATCATCACACTGTACAAGAACAAAGGTGACAGGGGTGACTGCAATAACTACCGTGGCATCTCTCTCCTTAGCGTTGTAGGAAAGATGTTTGCCCGAGTTGCACTAAAGAGGCTCCAGGTACTTGCAGAGAGCGTTTATCCAGAATCACAGTGCGGATTCCGAGCCAACAGGTCCACCACTGATATGGTATTCTCCCTTAGACAACTGCAGGAGAAATGCAGGGAACAACGACAGCCACTCTTTATAGCCTTCATAGATCTCATGAAGGCATTCGACCTGGTCAGCAGGGATGGCCTCTTCAAGATTCTCCCCAAGATTGGATGTCCACCCAGGCTCCTCAGCATCATCCGATCCTTCCACAAGGACATGAAGGGCACTGTTGTCTTTGATGGCTCCACATCAGACCCCTTTGACATCTGAAGCGGCGTGAAGCAGGGCTGTGTTCTTGCACCAACCTTGTTTGGGATTTTCTTCGCTGTCCTGCTGAAGCATGCCTTTGGAACTGCAACAGAAGGCATCTATCTCCGGACCAGATCAGACGGAAAGCTCTTCAACCTCTCCAGACTGAGAGCAAAGTCCAAAGTTCAGCTGAAATGTCTGCGTGACTTCCTCTTTGCCGACAATGCAGCTGTCACTACCCACTCTGCCAAAGATCTCCAGCAGCTCATGGATCGTTTTAGCAAGGCCTGCCAAGTTTTTGGACTGACGATCAGCATGAAGAAAACACAGGTCATGGTTCAGGATGTGGACTCACCTCCCTGCATTACAATCTCTGCGCATAAACTGGAGGTTGTCCATGACTTTGTGTACCTTGGCTCAATGATCTCTGACACTCTTTCTCTCGATACCGAACTAAACAAACGCATCGGTAAAGCAGCTACCATGTTTTCCAGACTCACAAAGAGAGTCTGGTCCAACAAGAAGCTGACGGAACATACCAAGATCCAGGTCTACAGAGCTTGCGTCCTGAGTACACTTCTATACTGCAGCAAGTCATGGACTCTTCGCTCACAACGGGAGAGGAAACTGAACGCTTTCCACATGCGCTGCCTCCGACACATTCTCAGCATCACCTGGCAGGACAAAGTTCCAAACAACACAGTCCTGGAACGTGCTGGAATCTCTAGCATGTATGCACTGCTGAAACAGAGACGCCTGCATTGGCTCGGTCATGTCGTAAGAATGGATGATGGCCGGATCCCAAAGGATCTCCTCTATGGAGGACTCGTGCAAGGAAAGCGCCCTACAGGTAGACCACAGCTGTGATACAAGGACATCTGCAAGAGGGATCTGAAGGCCTTAGGAGTGGACCTCAACAAGTGGGAAACCCTGGCCTCTGAGCGGCCCGCTTGGAGGCACGCTGTGCAGCATGGCCTTTCCCAGTTTGAAGAGACACTTGGCCAACAGTCTGAGGCTAAGAGGGAAAGAAGGAAGGCCCATAGCCAGGGAGACAGACCAGGGACAGACTGCACTTGCTCCAGTTGTGGAAGGGATTGTCACTCCCGAATTGGCCTTTTCAACCACACTAGACGATGTTCCAAAACCACCTTTCAGAGCGCGATACCATAGTCTCTCGAGACTGAAGGTTGCCAACAACAACAACAGGCCAAGCCATGGCCCTCCATGCTCTTGTTGCCTCCAGACTATAGTACCATATTGCTTTCCTTAGAACTGCCTTTGAAAACCACCCAGAGGTGCTAATTGGTTTAGAATGCAGTTGCCAGGGTTCTAACTGGAGCCTTTTGCCAGCATTGCTGGTTACCAGTTTCCTTTTAAGCTCAATTTGAGGTGGTGTATTCGAGCTTTAAAACTCAAACAACTTAAGATCAGGTTTCCCTCCCTATACTGCACACAAGATTGCACAAGAATTCAATTTCAGTTCATGGGCTGTCCTTCAAGTCCCCATGCAGAAGGTGGCCTTATAGTTGAGTCACTCAGGATCTAGAAAAGGCTCTTAAGAGACCAAGAGTACTCCTGGTCAGCTTTCAGACAGGCAATGGTGACAACTTTTCTTCAATTGACTTTTTCTGGATTTTGCTGTTAATGAGGATTTAGCAGCTGCTGCTACTGTTGATTTAGTGGCATTTTGTTTCCAGATTTGGTTGTAATTTATATTATTTTTACTCTTTTTGTTATTGTAAGCTTCCTTAAATATCCTTGTAAGGAAGGGGGGGGGATAGAAATACCATCATTATAAAACCAGACCATTAAGAAGTCATTCTGTATTGCTAAAGAGACATCTCCCCTGCCCCCCGCTTCAGTTGCTCTGTGTAGACGACTTGCCGAAAGGATACAGTGGTTGCCACTTCTGGTATAGATTATTCAATAAGTTGTCATTTGGCTCATGTTCTCATCACTTGCATTTATGCTATTTGTTTTTCTTTCTTACATAATGGTGCTTTATGAAATGTAAAAGAGCCAAATTGAGCTTTCTCATCTTTCCTGCCCTTCTGTAAATGAATTTTGTAAGTTGGGATGTGCTTTAAAATGACAAGCCATGGAATTGAACAAAGACAGTTCTCCTGAAAGAAACATAGCCTACAGAGGACTCTTGGTAAAGCAAGTTTATTTGCACATTCACACCATCACATTTTTGGGCAAAAGCAACCAGGACTGATAGATTGGCTTTGACATCTTAAGCTTTCTATGATGTTCTAAATGGAAAATACTACTGATTTTTATTGGGAAGCTTTTATCTATAAGGTTGGAATATTTATAAACACGGTGCCTTTTTCAGAGAAGCATTTAGTTTACAGTACTGAATATTAAGAAGAGAGTGTGGTTCTGAGATGTGAAGGAGGTCTCAGACTTCGGTATGTTGGCAGACAAGTGTATACATCATGTGATGTTATATGAAAACCAACATATGCTAATTGTCTGGCCTCCTGTATCACATGTGGCCCAAAGAACCTCATACAGCCCAATCCTGCCCTGGAACAGGCAGCAAGGGCCTGTGCTGTATCCAGCCCAAATTTTGTACTACTCATGTGCTACTTCGTACTAACTGGAGGAAAGGGGAGACTTTTCCCCTTACCCTGGGGAGAGCTACAGCAGTCCCCAATGGGTCTATTCGGATCTGCACCACCTGATGAGGTGGCACAAATCCGAGCAGCTTGGGACTGCCCCAGTCCACCCCGAATGGGGCTAGGATCTGGCATAACTGCCAGATCCTGTCCCTGCCTATTGCTCCCCACCTGTCCCGAGAACACCTGCTTCCTGCCCTCTCCCCGTCCCAAAAGCCTCCTTCCCACCTTTTTTCCGCCCTCCCCATGCCACCCCAGACTCCTGCACTGGCCAAGCTCAGCCGATGCAAATCACCCGTCCCTGGGTACCGTATTGGCACAGGGAGTGTGCACATCTGTGCGCCAGCCTATCTGATGTTGGTGCGAAAGTGCTTATGTCAGCCCAAGGGTGCCTTTGGATTGCGCCCATAGTCCCCAGTGGGAAGGGCTTCAGTTCTGTTGGGTTCACTCACATACGGATCTTGGGGAAGGTTATATAATCTCACTTGTATGCATCTATAATGGGAATTCTACTTCCAGTTCCTAGATTGTTGGGAACACTGAGGGGGAGAAACCACCTTAATTGCAGTGAGAACAGATGTGAGAAGAAGTATAAATAATGTGTGAAGGACTGCATAGGCAGCAGCAATTCCTGTGATGACAATGGCTGGAGAAGTTGCTGCCAGGATGGTAGGACAGGATGCCAACCACATTCATAATCAGTTCGTTAGCATCTTGTGTCTCTCCATGTGAGGACATGTTTTGCATAGGACAACCTAGTGCTCAACCAATCCTGACACAGAACCACTGCAGTTGCACAACTTGGCAGTGCAGGTTATGTAGATGAGCTATGGGTCAGAATTGCAGCTGCCTTGTGGCACAGGACAGCTTCCATACAGCAGTTCCACATATGAGGAAGAACCAGCGCTCAGATTTGGGTCACTGTGCAACCTGAGAGCCAAACTAGATGTCACACCATTAACACTGGTGTGCTTGTTTTTTTCTTGTGTAAATAGCACTTTTGAAAGACCTGGTCTGGGTCAGGCCCACAGCAGTATGAGGGATGAACCCTCTTCCTTATCACAATTCATGTCTTGATCTAAGCCCCCCCCCCCCCACACACACATGCTATTTATACAAGACAAGGGAATATGTTGGCCTAAAGATGTTACTGATGTCCCATCTAGTTTTGTTCCGAAAGAAGACTTTTCATTCTGTCACATTCATGAACAAGGATGAAATAGGATTCAGAATTAACTCTACAAGATCAAAATTGTCCTTGCATTGAACCGGTGTTTTCATTACATTAAAAGGAAATTGAGGGCCCAATCCTGATGCAGCCATGCCAACAGGGTGTGCGCTGCATCCAGTGGTAGAGAGCAGTCACAGGGGCCTCCTCCTTGGAACTGCATTGCAACTGCACCAGTGCTGGAAAGTTGGATAGAATTGGGCACTCAGCCAATATGCAAAAACGTTTTGTTTTTCACTTAGGATGCTGGTGAAATGGTTCGTTCATTTGTTGGTGGCTTGGAGCTGATCGTCAATTTATTAAAATCAGATAATAAAGAAGTTCTGGCAAGTGTGTGTGCTGCTATCACCAACATAGCAAAAGACCAAGAGAATTTAGCTGTTATAACAGATCATGGTGTGGTCCCTTTGTTGTCCAAACTTGCAAATACAGTAAGTACCACTTTTTTCCACAACAACTTCCAGAGGGACAATTATGTTGCACCAAAAACACCAATCTTGTGGTACCTTAAATTCTAATTTATTTATTGGAGCATAAACATTCATGGGCTATAATCCAGTGGTTCCCAAACTAGTGGGTCACAACCAGCTCTGGCCTCTTAAGGGCAGAGAAGGGGAAGACGGTGACACGATTCCCTGGATTGTGCCACCGCCTGGGACAGAAGGGGGTTACTTACTTGTAGTTCTTGGAATGTATTCTGTATTAATGTAGTGATATATTTCCATTAGGTATGCCAAATGATTATCCCAACCCTCTGTTCAATTTTTAAAATGTGTTCTTGTTTAACCATTTTAATGCAACTTTTAAGAGAAAAAAAGCTTTTTATACTCTTTGCATGTATATACCTAAAATTAAATGACTGTCCATTCCACATGGCTTAATCAACAGTTTTATTGTTCAAAATTATTCAGCTTCCTGCTATTCATGTCACAAATCAGGTAAAGTAGGCACTTACATGATAAGAAAGTGTGTCACCAGTAAAGCAGCAGTATGGCTGATTTTATTCCTTGTAAAGCACCATATATTTGGGAGCTGAAGTGACCATGATTGGCCTCACTTACCTTGCTGCAATGTGCAAACTATTACCATCACAGCATGGGATATTGCCACACAGAAATGACTCCCTTATTGTCGAGATGACATCAGAAGGGCCCAGCGGGAGGAGAGGGAAATACGTAGTATTGCATTTTATTATTTGCTTGCATTGTCTTTTGACCATGACTTCTATGCAAATGTTTGGGAATGTGTTGCCAGAATAACTTATGGGGGGGGGAAGCATGTGCAGTAATTGACTTATTTTTTTCTCTTTGCTCAGAACAATGACAAATTAAGACGTCATTTAGCAGATGCCATTTCTCGCTGTTGTATGTGGGGAAGTAACCGAGTTGGTTTTGGCGATACCAAGGCTGTTGCCCCCTTAGTACGTTACCTGAAATCAAGTGACCCAGCAGTTCACCGAGCTACTGCTCAAGCTCTCTATCAGCTATCGGAGGATCCCAACAATTGCATCACCATGCATGAAAATGGGGTCGTAAAGGTAAGAAAAAATGTTTTTGCTTAACCTGGTTTGGACCAAGTTAATGGTATCCAGAAATGAACTGAGCTTCTTGGGGTTGGAAGGATGATGGGGAAATATTGACCCATCCTTCAAACATACTTCCCCAAAGTAGAAACCTTAAGGGTGTTACTAGATGCTAAGAGAAATGCATGATAGCTGCTGATAGCAGCAACCCTGCAGCTTTTCCTCCTCCTTTGTCCTTGGTACCATGAAGAGAAATAAACTCCATGGTGCACTGTTTCTCAGTGAGTCAGGACCCATAGGTGGGTCGTGAGTCAATTTCAGGTGGGTCCCCATTCATTTCAATATTTTATTTTAATATATTAGACTTGATGCTACCATGGTATATGATTGCATTTGGGGAAATGTTACAGACCTGTACTTTTAACAGGCTGCTATGAATATTCTTTTAACAATGATAGTCAATGGGACTTACTCCTAGGTAAGTGTGGGTAGGATTGCAGCCTAGGATTGTTAAAAATTTTCCTGCTTGATAATGTCACTTCCAGTCATGTCATCATTTCCAGTGGGTCCCGACAGATTCTCATTCTGAAAAGTGGGTGCTGGTGCTAAATGTGTGAGAACCACTGGCATGGTGTAATGTGCTCTGAGGGTCAAACTTGACTTTATGCAGCATGTGTGATGTGACTCTGTGCTTTTTTCTGTTTTTTTGTTTGTTTTTTTGTAAATAATGCATTGCAAGGGGTAAAAAATGGCAAAAAGCAGTTGGGGAAGAGACTTGAAAACATTGCATTCATCATAGCATTGTTGACCCTGAGTTTCTCTGTTCCTGCTTTACTTCACTGGCTAGCAGGGCATATCACATGGTCAGCCAAAATTATAGGCAGAAAAAGAATGTGCAAGCAACCTATCTTTCACTCAACTTTCAGCAAGAAAAGCCAGTATTTGTAATACTATATACGTATTAGTTTAAAAACAAAACAAAATCATATAACTTTTAAAAGTTCATACAGCAATTAATCAATTCTCTCTGGCCCCAAATGCTTGATTAACTATATTGCAACTATCTAGAAAACTGTCAAAAATTCATTAATTAATTTTCATGGCCCAATTTCATTTTAATGCCTACATAAAATTTGAGTTTTCTGAGTTTTAAAATTTTCATTTTCATTTACAGTCAAGGAGTAATTAGAACTTAATTATAAGTTATATTCGGAAAATGCAGGGGGGGAAGACATACAATTCAAACAACACATTTCATGAGTGATCATTAAAACAGCGTTTCAAACAGTGTCGAAACATTATTCTAGTGCAGAGGTTCCTAAACTGGGGTGTTGTGACACCCCAGCCTGAAAAGTTCTTTCTCTGCCACCTTATTAAGGGGCAGGGCGGGGAATGGTGGAAATGCAGTTGCTACAATTGCATCACTGATGGGGACAGAAGGGTTTTTTTCACTTACCAAAGCCAGCACAGGCTTCTGGGGGATGCAGGAAGCCCTGTGGACCCCCTGGACCCCTCTTGTGGAGTCTGTCATACTGCTGAGTTGGCATAAAATCTGAGTTTTGGTTCAGTTAGGTTTTAGTGTTTTAGAATCATGACGATTTACCATCAGAACCTTCCTGGTACAATTCGAATTCATCTGACTTAATCCTTGTAGACAATCGCATTCCTAAAATCTGTGATACCCAGCAAGAGCTGTGACAGAGGAATGATTTTCATTGGCATGTTCAGCACTTATGACTTCCATGTGTGAATAGCCATTGCCGATCTAATTCCACAGATAGAACTATCATACTAGTTCATTTCTTCAGAGTTATGTTTCTCAGTGTAGTTAATTCACACAGCTGCTAATTGTTGTATACAGTGACCACAAGCCATAGTCAGTACAAACCAGCTCATAGCCAATCTAATCCCAGGGTAGAGATGGTAACAGCAACTGAGATGGGTTGATCATTGCCTCAACTCTTTGCTTTGGAAAGTTTCTAATTTAGGAACATTTGGATAACAAATTTGGATGTTGGCATCCTCCTCACCCTGGCATGTTCTGAATATCTTTTAGTCTTATAAAAAGAAGCTTGTCCCACTAAGCTGTAGGTTTGTTGGAGCAGTTCAACAGAAGCTGTGCCCTGCAGCTCTTTTGGTGATAAATGAGCCGTTTCAAATAAATGGAGCTGAAGCCAATTTGCACAGAAGGAATCATTAAAACATTTTTAAATAGACAGTTTTGAAGATTCAAAATGTATAAACAAGGTATGCTAAACCCAAATATATACTGCTCATTTTAATGGAAAAGGTTGCTGCTCACTGGATTTTCCAACTTTAACAGGATATGCCAAAAAGCCAAAGAATCTGGCACGGGCCATAGATAACAGTTCCATCTTTCATCTAGGTTTCTCTTCTGTATTTATCTTGCTTCAGAGAATGCAGGGAATGTCCTTTCCTTCCGACTTGGCACTTTCTCCAAACCACAGAAACACACTGAGCAGCTTCTTGCGATTGTTTTCAGACAAACTTCAGTTTAGGAGACTTCATAAAATGTCAGGCCAAGATCCAAGGAACCCTGTGGTTTTCACCCATGCATTGGGGAGGAGGTCACTGATTTTCTGTCCTGTGCACCTCCCTGTGCTGTACTGCATGTGCCTCCAGAGGGTCCCCAAAGCTTCAAGGGCAACCAGCAGTTTCCAAGTGGGCACCACTTGCAAGGTGTTGCAGCTGCAAGGTGAACCAGAAAAGTGTTAGTATGTGCTGGAAATGCCGCACAAGCTATGTGTATCATGCCAAGATCCTTTTAATCTGACACAGCAGAGAAAAAGAACATTGTTAACAGTATTGTTCTTTAAAAAAATGTATAGTAATAAAATGAGTTTTAACTGGCATATATAGGGTTTAGCACACAAAGGCAGGGTTCCAGGTAATTATTTTTGGCATTGAGCTGAGCAAAAATAGTTTCCTTGCAAAAGAAACTATTCACAGAAGCTGAACATAAGAAATAACAATAAAAATGGTATTTCAGACTTCTTGACTAGTCTTTGGCATTCATTAAAAATATGTTACATTTCTGCAAAAACAACAGATTTAATTTTACTAATTAGATCAAGTTTGTGTCTATTGAATTAGCACTCTGAAGTTTCATCTTACTGGCGCTTTAGTGTACGTTTCAGAATACGTTTTTCTAAAATCAAGGGCTCTTTACAGTCCTTTAGGAGCATCTTCTCTTTGTGTCTGCATATGGCCATCTCAGAAAAGATGTCTTCAAAGATTCAGAGGAAGGAAACACATCTCATTCTTTGCTGACTGGTTGCTAACTGACAGCCCAATTCTATGCATATCTACTCAGCAGTAAGTCCCATTAGAGTCAATGGGGCTTACTCCCAGAAAAGTTTGGATTGTTAGGCCTTGGGTCCTGCAGCATTGTTAAGCATCTGTAGGCATATAAAAATTAGGAAGTTAGGAGCTAGTGGGACAGTTATGATCTAGATATGGTCCTGAGGATGAAAAATTGCAAAACATCTTCAGCTCTACTCTACAGGTGAATGAAAATCTTGAATGGCGTTTTTGATCCATTTAACCCAGGGCTGTCCAAACATTTTGGCAGGAGGGCCACATCATCTCTCTGACACTGTGTCAGGGGCTGGGGAAAAAAGAATTAATTTACAATTTAAAATTTGAATAAATTTACATAAATGAATATATTAGAGATGGAACTTATATGAATGAATGAAGGTCTTGCGGTAGCTCAAGGCTGATAAAAGGCCTTGCACAAAGCAAGGCCAGTCTTTCCTTCGCTGCCACTGCTGCATCACAGACGTGAAACAGCACATCATAGATGTGAAACAGCAAGTAGTGGAGGGAGCCCTTGTCCCACAGCTCAGGTGAGAAGTCAAACAGTTGTCCTCTTGCTGACAGCAGTTGTGTCGGGCCAGCACGGGCTCCAACAAGTCACTGGAGGGCCAGAGGCTCATTAGAGACTGGAGGCTCCCAGAGGGCCTGATTGAGAGCCCCCGAGGGCCTCAAGTGGCCCCCAGGCCAGGGTTTGGGCACCCCTGGTTTAACCACCTTTCAGAGCGCGATACCATAGTCTTTCGAGACTGAAGATTGCCAACATGAGGTTTAACCCTACAGAAGGTTACAAAACATAGGCATTAAACATTTTCTCTTTTTCTTTCACACTTATTGTTCAACCTCTGATATTTGTTTACCTTTTAATGAAAGTATGCATTGGAGTTTTATTATCAGGACACCACTAAAGTATCAGGGCCTTCCAGATCTATTTGGGTGACAGGGCACCCAATACTGTCACACTGCAATTACAACTTCCTCAGTTGTTGAGAAAGCTTCTGGGTTTAGTCTGCGGATTTTGTCCATGTGTATTCTTTTAAAAGAATAACACTAGCAAAACACTAAGTAAAACTAAGATTTACTAGGAAGAAAGCTAGCCTGTGAATGAGGCTGAGAGAAGGCCTCTTTAGAAAGAGGTTGATGTGGATAAGGGGTCAGCTTTGCTCCTCCCCCCACATACACACATCTTTGTTCCTTTACTGACACTCAGCCAACCTGTGGATTGAATCTTGCTTGCCTCTTTATGCTCACCCTTCCACTATGTTTCAGGCAGGCTGCTTTAGTTTTATTTTTGAAGCACCTACCATGATGTTTACAAGTTTGGTCAGTGTTTCACTTTTAAGTTCTCATGACCGCAATGTGGGCAAGAATTTAAGTGTGGTATAACTTCAGTGAATACATTTCCACAAAAGGTTCACAGCTGAAGTTTTGCCGTCACCTATTCAAAATATCACATGAATCTGCTTCTTTGAAAAGAATGTGTTAGACCATAACATTTTCAGCTGTCTGATGCCTGTACTTTTATGCCCATTTATTGGGATCTTAAATGTTTAAATTTAAAATTCTAAGCTCTCCATTCTAGTAATGTATCTTTCCATTTGAGGAAGATACATTCATTACTTCCTTACATCCAAGAGATACTAACTTGGTTCTGATCATCCAGTGTGTCTAAGACTGATATGGGATAGGAACCTCAGGCTTGCAAAGGGGTGTAGTCACGGGGGGCAGGGAAGAGTGGAAATTGGACATCTCCAACAGCAGGAGTGGTGACATCAATAACAAGGAAGGCTCAGGTGCTGCCTTTTTTCCAAGGACCTGTACTGAGAAGTTTCAGCGAAAGCTGAACCGAGAAATTTACCTAGGGACATAAGCACCATTCTTGGAGGGGGGGGCATGTTGGAGGTGGTAGGAATGTGTAGTGGCAGGTGCAACCTGTTTCAGTATGCCATCCCCTTCCTTGCCTCCCAGCATGCCCCTTTTCTGTCCTCAAACTTGCAGCAGCTCAAGAGCTGGTGCAGGTCCAAGGAGACTAAGCAAGAGGCTTACCTGGAGGTAGAGGAAAATATTTACCCTTATCATCTTGGAATATGCCCAGTTTTCCCAAGTGAGAGGGATGGTTTTTAACTGTACTACCTGCTGAACACACTGGTTTATATAAATGCTAAGGCTTTCACAGCCAGTATTCGTGACATTGAGATGAACGACCTGAACTTGTTAATTTCAATGTCGCACTGGTTTATCCTTTAGGAATCCTTATGAATACTTCAGTGAACTACACAGAGACCCATCTGCTTATGTGACTGATGGGCAAGAAGTGTGCTTGCTGTCTCAGTTGTTCCACTTCTTTTCCTTAAGCCCACCAAGGAAAGGGCTAGGCAAGCAGTATTTTAGGTCTGTCTTCTATATTTTATGCAGTCTTTAGATAGCCCTTTTAAATATGGACTGGAAAAGCATTCAAGGAATAAAATGCTAGCAGAAAGCTATAACTTGGAAAAGAAGAACCGTGCTTAGTAACTATTCTCCAAAATTGCTGTAACTTTCCTTCCCTCTATGAATCCACACAAAGGGGAAAATTAGTTATCGCAGACATCTAACACAATTTTGGTAAATATGGAAAAGAGAAACCAAGGATGATAAAAGATGTCTGGAGGAGATAGCGGTGGGTGGGTGGGAGGAAGGTGAGTCTCTGGTTGAAAATGCACATTGCAAGGGAAAAAGCAACAGTTCTGGCAGAGCCCACTCTCCCTAATGCCTATTACATATGGCAAATAACCTGGTTCTCTTTTTATCTTGGTAAAATGAGTTTCCAGTAAGCTGAAACACGTTTTTTATGTGTATACATGTGTGTTTGTGTGTGCACGCACACACACATCTATATAGAGTTTGTGTGTATGTGCATGTTTTTGTCCTATCAGATGATTAACACACAGAAGGCACTTGGACTATCTCAGAAATCAAAACAAAAAACAACATGACAATAAAATAAAAGTACAACTGAAAAAGCACTGCAGATGAAAGCACGCTAAATAAAAAACCTTTGGCTTCATATTTTCTGGATTAGTAGAAGAGCCTGCTGTTTTTCAGGGGATGAATTTTATATCCTGTAAGACTTTCTGAATGTTTTGGGTTCTTGAGTTTTTCTGAACATTGTGCCAAAACTCTTATAGCAGTATATAGACTCCAGTATCCTGGAGTTTAATGATGTGGACAAATGGTTCTCAAACTGTCCCTTAGCTGGTGGCCACAGGGGTAGTTCCCCCATCACTGTAACCTGTATGGCAGCCCCTAATCTTTTTTGCACATAAACCAAAGGCGTAGTACTGGAAAAAGGGAAAGAGCCTGCAACCAATGCAATTGTGGATGGGTAGAAAAGCACAGTTACTCCTGCCTGAAACTTTATTGTTCCAGGTTCCAATTTAGGGGCAAACATGGCCTTTTATCAACCTTTCTCCTGATGAGAAGCTTATCCCCCATTTTCCATACAAACGGATGGAACAAATATACCTCTGTTGACTTTGATGCAGAAAGAGAAAGGGTCTGCAGTCAGAAAAGCCAATGTCAATATGTTTGCCTCACTTTTGTTCCAGGGCTCTAGATTATTGAGCCAGTGTGCCTTCATTCAACTTTCCTGACTGCAGATTCCTTTCTTTTCCTAAACACCATCCCATTGACTTCTGTGGATAAAGGGGAAGTCGGTAATTATGGAACCTGATGAGGGAGGGTACATTTGCCATTCTCTAAACCTTGTTTTTCCTAAGGCAGAAAGTCTCCCCATCAGTGATGCTCCTCCAACTCCTTGTTCCTGTGCTTTTTTTTTTCCCCTGGTTGAAGGTGACCCAGGGAGACTCATGGCTGAGTTGGGACTGGAACTCAGATCTCCCTGGTTATAGTCCAGCACTCTAGCTATTATACCCTACTAATCCGAGCTTAAACTGACTATGGATGGGTTCCAAATGCATGCCCACATGTCCAAATAATTACCTAACCTTTTCTTTCACCCTTTTATTTTAATCTCTTTGATCCTGCTCTGAAATAGAAAAAGTAATGTTTCTAACTAGCTGTCTTTGCTGTACCTAGGAAGACTCGTGCTATTGTTTGCTTGACCTAAAGGCTCACTCAGGGCATTTTTACACTTGAGGTTTAAATTGACTTTCTTAAATCAATCAGTAACATGAATGAAAAATCTACACCAGCTCTGGTTGTCATGAGCTGTGCCTCTAGCACTGTTCTGTACACCGAATCACCAGGGAGAAGACCTTCTGAGTCAGAAGGTCCAGAAGCACAAGGAACAAAGGAACTAGATCAGGACCTTGAGATTAAGTCTGAATCCAGCAACCAAAGATCTCCAAGTCAGATACCTCCCACATCCAAGACCTCTGTGGAAGATCCTCCTGGCGAATCAACACTCTCACCTTCAAAGGCCTTGTGCTTCCCTGAGCTTATTTACCATTACAGGCATGCCCAGTGAGCAAAAGCAAAGAGGTAACAGAGTGCCAGACTTCAGAAGGTCAGAAGGATGCTGGTTAAAGCTTTTCCTTTCACAACAAGGAAGTGGAGTGGGGGAGGGGGTGAAATAGCCAAGCCCAGAAAATATATAAGGGTTTAGTTACCCACCCAACCCTTGTCGGAACAAGTTGTCTTTTGGGTGGACCTGTCCAGGGTACTGAAGCTCTTATACCTGACTGCTCTTAAGTCTTGCCTTGGAATCTTGGCATGGGCCCACAGTGCCAGCCTGTAGGTCCATTCCTCTTGTCTCCCCCACTCTAGACTACAGTCTGCCCTGTATCTTGTCCATCAGCCTTTCCCTTGGGCTCAGCCTCACCCAGACTGCCCATTCACTTTCTCCCCCATGTTCAATCCTGCATTGACAACATTCCCAAATAATATTGCATGAAATTTAAAAGTAAGTAAAGCTTTACCTGTGAAAACATGGTTAAAGAAAGTGGGGTTGCATACTGGATTTAAAAAAAATAGATGCCAGTGATTAAGACAGTACGGTTACCCAACCAACTAAATGGTAAAAATGGTGAATAATATAGAATGTTAAACAAAGCTTGTGTTTTGTTCTTCCTGGTCTCCCAAAATCTCTAAAGTGCCAGTTACTGAAGGGCTCTAGGGCCAATCAGTGCCACCCTGATTGGCAATTTTATTTAAAGGATGTCAAAATCTGCTTTATCCTAAGTGCTTCTAAGAGACTGTTGGAGAGAAGGCCATCAGTCCAATGAATCCACCTTCCCCAGCATATTTCCTGTTCGCTCTGGGATAAAGGATTAGTGAGCATCTTGGCTTAATGCAGCCTCTGATTGTATGCCAATAGTTAAGTTTCTCTCTGAAGGGGAATTTCCCAGTGTCCATTTTCAGCTGGAATCCATCCACTTTTGACCACAGGATCAGAGGCCAGGTCCTCTTGCAACAACATGTACATTCCAAATGTTGTGTTATCCTTTTGTTTCATTGGGAAGACAGAAGGAACTCTGGACTGAAGTAAGAAAGTAATGGCCACTGAATCTGAGTCCTTGTTATTTTTGGATTGTACCACGTTGTATTATTTATCATTGAATTGAACAAGAAGTCTTTTCACAGGGGCAAATTATATACGTAACATGCAAACCTGGGTGCCTTAACTGTTTTCCAGTGTTCAGAGCAGTGTTGAAAGCAAAGTGCTGGCTGCATCTAGACAGACTTTTTTGGATGGGTTTCTACCATATGTTTTTATTCAAGACATTTTTGCTTTTTGTATTATAAAAAACCATGTTAAAATGTTATTTTGGAGTACAGCTACTATTCCTTTGCTAATTAGAAGATCACAGTACAAGGAATTTGACAGCTTCTTGGTGACATAGCATATGGATGAACTAAGAACCCAATTGGAAAAGGAAAGTGCAGGCTAATTTCTAGCATCACTTAGGGACCATAACTCACCAAGCTGATAAGGGGAAATCACATCCATAGGAAGATGAAGAATTTAATTTCAAATATGCTAAGAACCATCTGATAATTTATTCAGTTCATCATTCTATGGAACTCTTAAGTATGAATATATATCTATATCTAAGCCAGAGAATATTAAATTCTTCTTTGGCAGCAGGCCTCTTAGGAAAGAGTTGGGCACTGAGAAAATTTTATTAGCTACTTAAAGCTATTTAAATGATTTGTATCCTGCTTTTCCCCACCTCAAGTTAGGCACCCAATTAGGGCACCTTCCCCACTTGTGGGCATCTCCCCACTGCCAACCACCCTGCAATTTGCTTACCATCTTCTTAGATGCTGCTGCTTTCCTTGGTGCTAATTTAACTTAACTCAGAAGGTGTCAAATGGTCAGTGCTCCTTCACTTATGATGACTTTCTCACAGAGATGTCATTGTAGTGTATGCCATCAAATGTGGCTGATGCAAACAGGTTTATTTTGTAGCATGTGAGTGAGTGATAGAAAGTTGCCATTGACTTCTCACTAGAGCTTCCTGGAACATAGGCACATGGTGAAATAGGTTTACGTATAGAAAATGTATTCCACTTGCCATGCTATGCATGCTACACATGACCCTGTACATTCTGTATATGATATTTTTCTACACAGAAAATTTATTTTTTTTAAATGGCATACATGAAGCAGCCCTCAGTGAAATATCTGAAGTGAGAGTCACAGAGAGAGTGTGGGGTACTTATAGCTAACCAAGAGTAGATATGGATATAAAGTCCCATATGTTAGAGTTGCAACCCTTTGTCTGGTAAAGAGTTGTATGGAACCTTGGATGAGCAGGCACACAAAACAGCATACACCAGCAGAGTTCTTTGAATGCAGTGGTTATATTTCAGAGCAAGGGTTATCACAGGTAGAGTAATCAGTAAACAGTCCTAGTCAGCACGATGAGCAGTCAGTCCATAAACAAGTCCAAATCAGTTTTCCAAGATACACAGTCAAAGTTCATTCCATGGTCAGTAACAACATGTATATACTCACATCCAGCCTCACAAGTTACTGGCAGCAGTTCAGTAGTCTCCTACTACACTCCTACTGCTGCACTGGAAGCTCAACAGACCAAACATTAAGTAGTTGGAGTGGCCAATCAGTGTAGGCTAAGCCATACCCAGGGTGAGGCAGTCACAGGTGTTTGCTGATCCTGCTGACTCCAGCAATCTGCACCTGTTCCTGAACCACCTAGTTGGCTGTGTTTCTGTCTTACCCAGAACATAGACCTGACATCCTCCTCCTTGGTTCAGGACATTTATCCTGCTCAGACCCTTAGCCCCAGCATCACACAGTTTTCTTGATGCTTAATTGTGGGTTGCACTTTTGTTAGTGCGTCCGCCACATTTTGGCTGGATTCGCAGTAGGTCAGGGAGATAAGACCATCAGAAACACATTGCCTTACGTTACGGAAGTGCACATCAGTGTGTTTCGATCTCGCCCTTACGCCAGGTGTCGTAGCCATCTGTATGGCCGCCTGATTGTCTTCCATCACGTTTTGGCACTTGTATGCCAAGATCCATTAGCAGTTGGTTGTGCCAAATAAGCTCGGTGCACATTAGACTCAGTGCAGCAAATTCCGATTCACATGTTGACAAAGACACATGTCTTTGTTTCACAGTTTTCCACCCGATTAAGGCTCCAGCTAGAAACAGTGCCATTCCCGAGGTAGATTGCCTAGTTTCAGTGTCTGTGGCAAAGCTTGCATCTACATATGCGGTGAGTCTCAGATCACCCTTAGGTTCTAGGTACAAGGACATGTTTATTGTCTGTTTCAGGTACCTTAATATATGCTTTGCTGCTAGCCAATGTCTCTGTGTGGGTTGGTTTGATGCTCTGGCTAACAAATTGCACGCCATAGCGATGTCAGGCCTCGTCCATTGGCTAAGGTACATCAGACTCCCCAGTAATGACTTGTACATTGTGGTATCGAACATGGGACTGGGTGTCTTATCTTTATCAAAACCAGTCACCATAGGAGTCTTCACCCCATTACATTGCTCCATGTTGAATTTCTTTAGCAATAGGGCTATTTTTTCTCTTTGCGAGATCTTATAGCCGTTAGACACCTCTGTAATTTCCACCCCAACATATTTGCGTATCTTGCCCATGTCCCGTAATGTAAACCTTTTTTTCAATACCTCAACTAGTTCATTTGCTTGTTCTGTTTTGCACAGTATAGCTAAATCATCCACGAAACATAGCACTATGCATTTTCGCTGGCCTTTACCCCGGTAAACACACATGGGTCAGCTATACCTTGGTGGAAACCTTCGTCTTTCAGTGTCTTAGAAAGGCATTGGTTCCATTCAAACCCTGATTGCTTGAGCCCATATAGACTCTTCTTAAGTAACCAGAATTTCTTATCATTTTCAGGAGTTCCTGTAAGTTTTCAAATGTAAATGGTATGTCTTAGAGGTGCATGCAAATAAGCAGTTTTTATATCAAGATGTCTGATCACATAATCCTCTTTTGCCGCTATTACCAGAGCACTATACAGTGAACTGTTTCGAAGGGTAGGTGCAAACAGTTCGTCATAGTCAGTTGCATCTTGCCCAAACCCTTGCGCAACTAACCTAGCCTTGCACTTGGTCTGACCATTTGCATCCCTTTTTACTTTGAAAACCCATTTACACCCAATTGCCTTTTCCCCAAGTGGGAGATCAGTCTCTTCATATACATCCAGTTCAGACATGGATTTTAATTCATGGCATCTTTCCAGGCTGCTTGTTCCTCTACGGGCATGTCCTTTATGGAGTCGTAGGAGGAAGGTTCAATGAATGCCTGACAAACAGTCCCTGGTTTAAACCAGTCAGGTTCCTTCCTTTCCCTAGTTGATCTAGGAGGTATAGTGATTTCCTCCTCCTCAGGTTGTGTAGCTGGTGTTTCAGGCTCAAGCTCAGGTAGGGGTCTACTTACATCCATATCAAGGGATGTCTTGCATTCCATAGGCTCCTCCTTCAGCGTTGGAAGTTGCCTTTTAGGTGATTTCCCTTTAACAGGGACAGTTTTCTGTGGTTGTTTTCCTTTGTGGTCTATCATCGAGTAGGAAGTGGAGACACAGGGGCCTAAACGTTCCCACCCCGTAGTATCTTCCAAGAACTTTGCACTCGCACTGATCACAATGGCCTTAGAGTGCAAATACCCAAACCTGTAAGCCTTATGGTTTGCATGGTAACCAAGGAAATACATTTTCCTGCTCTTTTGTTGTCCTTTGCGTCTCAGTGCTTTAGGGATATGGACATATGCGGGGACACCAAACACGTGTAAATAGTCCAGAGAGGGTGTCCTCCTGTGCCAGAACTTGTACGGTATCTGTCCAGTACCAGAATGCCAGATTGCATTTAAAGTATGCGGAGCGCACATCATTGCTTCGCCCCAATACTTAAAGGGTAACCCACTGTCCTTTATCATACAGAAAGCCATATTTTGTAATGTCTGGCCCCGCCTTTCACAATGTGCATTGTGCTGCGGTCGGTACGGGGCTGTCAAGCAATGTTCAATGCCATTGTCTTTTAGTAACCTTTCAAACTTCAGATTAACAAATTCTCCTCCCCGATCAGTAATGATGGTTTTTGGCAGCTTGCCTGTCTCTCTTTTCACAATCTTAAGCCAGTACTCTACAGTCTGGCTTGTCTCTGCCTTTGTTTGCATCAGATAACATAAAGCATAATGAGAAAAATGATCCTCAATGGACAATACAAATCTTGCTCCCCTCATGCTGGGAGAGAATGGCCCAATCAAGTCCATGAAGATTAGGTCCAGGATCTCTTTGGTTTCATAATTACCAGGCTTCCTGGTGGGTGCAGCCTTGGACTTCACAGCTTTGCACACCTCACAGTCCAGGTATAGGCCAGAGGGTTTTAACTTTATCCCTTCAGAATGTTCAACAGTCTTTCTGAGGGCTGTGAAACACGCATGACCAAGTTGGCGATGTAACTTATGAATACAGTCTTTATGCACTGGCTCATGAGTAAACACAGACCCCACAGTTGCCTTTGAAGTGGTGCTTAACAGATACAACTCACCACACAGTTCAGCAGTGGCCACATGCCTAGCATCCTTCTTTATCACACACTCCTTCTCAGTGAATGTCAGAGTGTATCCTTGCCTTGTCAATGCAGCAACCGACAGGAGTTTATAAGTGAGGTTAGGCACGTAAACCATTTCAAGGGTTCTGTTCAGTATAGGTAGAAAGACCTTTCCCACATACATTGGCAGTGACTCCAACAGCAAGCGTGACACACTGGTTGTTCACTGCCTCAAACATTTTAAACAGTCCCTTGCTGTTGCAAATGTTTGCCGTGGCCCCACTATCAATTACAAAGCAATCAACACAGTCCTTTGTTTCTTTGGTGACTGTCAAATTCACCCCTCCTCCTTTGCCAGATCGCAGGGGTTTCTTGCCTTTCTTGGAAAGACAGTCCTTAATTAGGTGAGAAGTGCTTTGGCATCAAAAACATCTTTTCACAGCATAAGCCTTTGCAGACTCAACAGGGTCAAGGTCACATTCCACAGCTGCTTTCACTTTGTGCTGAGCTGAGGAATGCTGCTTGTTATCTCAAGCACTCTGTTGTCTTGTCTCCTCCTTTCCTCATCAAGGAGTCGACTGGTGAGGCTGGGTATTGTCAATTCCGCTCATGGTATCACTTCCAAGTTTGCTACAAATTGGTCATAGCTTTCATCTAGTGAGCACAGAATGATGTACACTTGCTGAAGGTCATTAAATATTAGCTCGTGTTCTTGGAGTTCCCTTAGAGTTCGTTTCATAAACTCCAGGTGATTAAGCATGTTTCCTCCTGTTTGGAGGCGAGCCCTGAGCAGTTTTTGCATTAGGTGTATCTGTGCACAGACACTGTCCCCTCCATAAATAGCTCGAAGGGCATCCCAGCAGTCTTTTGCTGGGGTTAGTCCATCTATATGGACCAGCTGCTGATCCTCCAAAGTCAGGCCAATAATACACAGAGCCTTTTCATTGTCCCTGTGGTAGGCCTGTATAAGTTCTGCATCATCTTCCTCATTGAGGGCTCCCAAATCTGGTGGGGCAACTACCACATTCCACAGGGCCTAACGCTTCAGTAGCAATGTAACCTTGCAAGACCAAGTGGCATAGTTATGTCCATTTAACCGGGTTATCAGGAACCCAGAGGCTGTGACTGCACTCATCTCCATGCTCTCTTGAGTTGTAGCCTCCTGTAGCTTTAACAGCAACAGTAGCTCTTGTAGCTCACCAATTCAGCAGTTTCTGGGCCCATAACCTTTGTTAGAGTTGCAACCCTTTGTCTGGTAAAGAGTTGTATGGAACCTTGGATGAGCAGGCACACAAAACAGCATACACCAGCAGAGTTCTTTGAATGCAGTGGTTATATTTCAGAGCAAGTGTTATCACAGGTAGAGTAATCAGTAAACAGTCCTAGTCAGCACGATGCAATCTGCACCTGTTCCTGAACCACCTAGTTGGCTGTGTTTCTGTCTTATCCAGAACATAGACCTGACACCATATAACATACCAGTGTCACGCCAAGAGCGGTTTGCTGAAGCACACATGTGAACAGAAAATTGTTGCATTCTAAACTAGCTCTAGTTTAGCAATTAAAAAAAGATCTCTGCTGAACAGGAGCTTGGTTTATAACTCTGTTTCTTCTCAGCCTTGTAGAGTTATTTGCCCATTCAGCTCCCTTCAGCTCTGAGAAGATCCAGAAATGGGGTTCATTCATTGCCAGGGCTCTAAAGATACGGAAACTGCTTCTTCCTGTATACCAAATATCTTATTTCCAAAAGCTTTGCTATATAGTGCTAGTTAACTGGCAAGCTGGTGAAGCAGTAGCTTTGTACAGGCCATACTTGGTTCACTAAAACCTGTGTGGAAAATATTGGTTTAAAAAACAAACAAAATTGGAAGCTAATTCTTTCAGTGAGGCTTCTTGCTAAGCTTAAAAAAAAAGTTATAATATTTGTCAGTGTCTTGGAGAGAGCACAGACCTCATTGGTTCTAGTCTCCACTCAATTATGAACCTTCCCAGGTGGGCTTGCAAGTTACTTGTTCAGCTTAAGCTATCAAACAAGGCTGCGGAGATCATGAGATAAAAATGGTCAAGCACTCTACTCTCAAAAATGGTTCTAGAAGTGATTAACGATTGCTGTGATGTATTTATTGCAGAACACAACATGTCACCAGCAAAAAAGGCTGTAGTTTTTAAGAAGTCTTACAAGCTTACTGAAAAGATGGTAAAAGTATCCCCAAAGACAGACTGCGTTTGTGCAAAAATGCCAAAACAGATGTCCATAATTTGGACATTCATAATGCAGAGTGCCAATGTACGCTTAAAATATCTCAGAAACTAACTTGACATTGAACTACAGTGCAGTCGTATTCATTTCTATCCAGAAGTAATTGTGTTAACTTTAGTGGACTAACTCCCAGGTATGGGTACAGCCCTTGATTGCAGCCCTTGATGTGTTTTAAAGAGATAAGAATTGGATCTAAAGATGTGCTTGGTCAAACCCAGTGGAATGTTTGACCTCATTCTTTTTGAGTGATAAGGAAAATTTGAAAAGCAGTTTATGGAATGGCCATTCAAAAAAGGAGGAATCAAACATTTCACTGGACATGCCCAAGCCTTTGGTGCAACCAAACAGCTCTTTGGCTCTAAGTGATGCTTGCAGGATGGTGCAGTGATTCGAGAGTTAGGACAGACCCACTCAGTCATGAAGCTTCCTGGGTGACCATGGGCCAGTCACTATCTCTCAGCCTTATCTAACTCACAGGGTTGTTGTGAAGACAAAAGAAGGGTAGGAACTCTGTTCACCACCCTGAACTCCTTGGAGGAAGGGTGGTATAAAAATGTGATCAATAATTAAACTGGAAGCACCTTTTTCAGAAAAGAAAAAACAGCTGCAGGAGGCCTGATCCTGAGTGGGACCATATCATCATGGAAGGAGTCTTTCCCTCTGTGCCATGTTCCCATTGCAGATTGTCCTCCAAGGATGCCATTTGCCCCCAAATGAAAATTTCCTGGTTATGTTTGCTCCAGAGTCTGATATCAATTTCAGAGGGAATTTTCAGCTGGAAAAGTGTGACAGAAAACAGTTCACTTCCCCAAGCACTGTGATTCCAATCACGATTGGGCCTCATGTGACTGATTTTCCCCCAGAGGGCAGACCAATGTGAGTACAACTCTTTGAAACCTTTAAGGTAAACAGCAAGAGTGACTCTTTGGTGTATATCCTTAAAAAAAGTGTGAAGTAGGCTAACAGAGAAACTATGAAATAAAAATAATAAAAATAGAGTTTTAGTGGGACTTTACTGGGAAGAAGCACTTCTATTACCAAATAACATACCTAAAAAAAAAATAAAAAAATACTGTTTTCAACATAGAGGTTTGGTGAAATGAATTGGTCCCTGAGATGAAATCATCAAAAGGATTATTACTGGGAATTATTGAAGGGGTTAATCATTCAAAACCTTAAGGAATGCAAAAGAGCCTCTGTGAACATGCAGGCTGTAATTATAAATAGTCTGTGTTTTCCTTGTTCCAAAATGTCAAACTTAAGGCTTTTCTGAAACCACCGTATGTACACTATGTACATGCATATTTTTGGTTTTGAATCCAGTGTATTAAATACTTGTGACCTTAACTCATCTGTAAGGATCACAGGAAAATTGCTGCATGCCTGAGAGAACTTGCTACAATTAGAGTTGATCAGAATTGCATTTCATTGCAGAAATAAAAATAGGCTATTACTTTTCAGGATCTGAGTGGAAGAAAGTTCTCTAATAAACACAGGGGGGGGGGCAAACCACAGCCAAGGAATCCAGGCACTTCAAGGCACACGCTATACCTTTACTATCAGTCAACTACAGAAATTTCAAACTTGTCTTTCCTCGGATTATGACAGTAGCAGTGTTCTGGTATGCTGTATTTCAGCTGGATGAGGTCCAAAACTTGGGAACAATATTTATTTCCTTAACAATTATGAAAATGGCTCAACAAAATTAACAGCTTTTCCTTTATTCTGGGGGAAAAAAACCAATTGTGTGGAAAGGTTCTTTGGGTGAATTCACATAACTGTGTTTGCAGAGCAGTTTGTAAGAACATTAAGAGGTTAGCGTTCTCCCAAACTGCCAATTAACAATCGTTATCCTGTTCCTGCATTTGTACCTTCCAAAACATGTCATGATCAAGGACAGCACTGTTGTGTATTGAAGAAGCATATTGTCACCTCATGCAAGAGCATGCCAATGGATAGTGAAGTTCTTATTAAGCTTAGCGCATATAGCCCAATCCCAGCTCAGGCTGAAATCCTATACAAACCTTCCTGGAAGTAAGCCCCATTGAACATAATGAAACTTTCTTCTGAGTAGATGTGCCTAGGATTGCACTGTAAATATCCCCAACATCAAAGCCACCAACACAGCTGTGCCATAGAAGTATACACTGCATCTTGCAAGGGGACAGTCATGGAAGTCCCCTCCAGGTAAGGGAGCATTCATTCTCTTACCTGGGGGTAAGCTTCCATTAGCTCAGTGGATCATCTCAGATCTGCTCCAGCTATTTTGCTGGCTCAGGTCCAAGGTGAGAGAGGGAACAGGGCAAAACAGGATGATGGTATCAGCACAAGCCTCTGCAACTCTATCAGTCCCCTTCTTGCCTTTTGAGTTTTGGGCTTTTAAAAACAGATAAAGGTTTTATGCATTAGTTTAATGGGCTTGTGGGGCAGGAGGTCTGGTCTAGAGGGTAGAGCCTCCCTTTGCCTGAAGATAACATCCGCAGGTTGCCAGTTCAAGGCCACCGGCACCATGCGACCTTGAAGCAGCTAACCAGCTGAGCCAAGTTATTCCATCTGCTCTGAGCGTGGGAGGATGGAGGCCAGGATGGAGGCCAGAGCAGAACGAAACATCTGAATTGTTGTGGTTCTTGAAAGATAGAGCCTTCTTTCAATTGTAAAAATCCCTACGGGGATTTAAATAGCCTGCCTATGTAAACCGACTTGAATAAAGTCTGAGGAGAAATCTGAGGACCTAGCAAGGCGGTATATAAATACCTGTATTATTATTATTATTATTATTATTATTATTATTATTATTATTATTATTATTATTATTATTATTATTATTATTATTATTATTATTGTGTTCTTTTTAGTGTTTGCTGTTGGTTTTTGCTCTTTACTTCTAGCTTTTAATGAGTTTCTTAGTTTGCACACTGTTTTTAGGGAACCTTTCAGCCCAATTCTGAGCCATTCTGAAAATGGCTGCCACTGCATCCAGCGCACCCCAGGCAGCTGCTGCCACCTCTTCCAGAAAAGGGGACTTTTGTCCCCTTCCCCTGGGTAAGGTGAGTAGCCCCACAATGGGGCTACTTGAGTCTATGACAACCCAAAGGTCGGCGTAGAAGTAAGAGCCTCTGTGTCGGACAGGATGTTCAGAATCTGGTGGAGCAAAGCTGCACTGGTCCCACCTCCCTCCGACCCCGCTCCCTCCCTGCCATCCCTCAGTCCTCCCACCCCAGAACGCCATCTCTCCCCACATCCCCATCTACCTCTCTGCTGCCCAAAGGTCCATGTGACTGCTAAGCAATGGAGCTCCAGTGCTCAACCGGTGCTAGACCAGTGCCGGGCTAGCACTGGCACTCCACCGGTTCTAGGGCCTGCAAACATGGCTTATGGCATGTTTGTGACAGTGTGTGCCAGCAGTGGGCCAGTGTGCACTGCGTAGGATTGGGCCCTTAATGTTTATTTGTTATATTATATAATGTTTTCATTGACTTTTTGTAAGCTGCCTTGGATGGCCACCAGGGAGATAAAGTGGGGTATAAATTTGTAAATAAATAAATAAAATAAAGGAGAGCCATTGCCAGTCAGTGCAGACACTACTGAGCAAGAAGGACCTCCAGCTCACTATAAGGCAGTTTCCTGTATTGATCTACCCCCCTGATTCATGTGCATCTTGCGAAACTGTATTCTTGGAATACAGGCGCTTCTGGGGGTATTAATATCTTGTTATCTTTCTTTGCTTACAACATAGTAAAATTAGAGTATAGGTGAGCCCTTTCTATCTGCGCCTTCAAAACCCGTGGATTTGACTCACCACAGGTTCCAAACCTGCAGGCTTGGGTACTCAACCGAGCTCCCTGATGCAGCTGAAAGCACATTCTGGTTGCCTCCAGGAGGCTTTCGGATACCTGGGGATGTAACACGTGGCCCTCTGGGCCTCAGAACACCCTCAATGCTACAGGAAGGCATTTGCGATCATGCTCAGAGGTCTGGTGAGTGTCCAGACCTGCAGAATCAGGTATCTGTGAGATTCCAGAAACGGAACCCCCACATATGCTGAGGGCCAACTGTGTGTCTTTTTAATTATACAGTCAAATCTTTTAAGGTTGATGATCACCTAGCTTAGAAGTTCTCAAACTCTGTGAGAGTTTAGAACCAGAAGTGGGTTACAATCACTATATTTACGTTTTCTGAGGCTTGGGGAGCCCTGCAGAGGGATCCACTGGCTGCCTGCACCCTCTGGAGGGTCGGCTCTGCCAGGGATAAGTTAAAAAGAAACCCTGCTTTTGTCTCTGGCATCGGCATGATGGTGGTGATCACGTCACTGCCTTCACCATTGTCCCACCCCTTAGGGGGACAGAGACAGGACTTCCCTGGCTGGGGTATGCCCCAATTTGGGAGCCTCTGTCCTAGCCATAAGGCAAATCCTGACTTTTATTCTGTTGGATTTTTCTAGCTAATCTTGTAATAACATTCTTCTCTTGTAAACGTAGCCCCTTGAAGTTCTGCAGTTGCGTGATTCTGTGAACTTTCTGCAGCATTCATGCAAACCATTTTTTAAAAAATGAATTCAAGCAAGCAAATGGAATGTTTTTACAAGTTACATCTAGAGGTCAGAGGGTGAGAGGTGACTGGCAAGAGGCTTATTCTCTGCATTAGTCTAACACAAATACTTCCTGAAGTAGAACATGCTTTGATCTCCATAAGCACATACCATATGTATGCAGCTGTGACCCATGTCTCCCAACCACTGCAAGGTTAGTGAAAGGTAGTGTATAGTGCTCGAGTCTGTGTTCAATTTATGCTTTTATATTTAACAGTTCATAATTTTATGTAATACTGTAGTAGAATGAAAAATATGTAGAACTGAGTGATAACAGATTTTTTTTTTTGGTTTGACTCAGTGTTTGGGTGGATTCAAAATTCTGAGGGTTGCAGACTGAAGTAAAAAAAATGGATTTTTAATTATAGCCGAGTCCACTTCAGAATACCTGAGGCCACATTAAAAGTTTGAGAGGCTGTTCAAAATCTGAGCTTCCATGTAACTGCTTGAAGCTAAGTGCTTAAGCAGTTGCCTCACAGACTTGCTGCCCCAGCAGAGGCAACCATTTATTGGTGAAGAGCCCCGGTTTTAAGTAGGCATTCTGCTATGTGGTTGATTCTGTACTCAGAGTATTTCCACTGGGGGAAAAATTGGGGCTGGCCACTTAGTAAGAGGTGAGCTGCTCAACATCAGAAAGCTGGTTACAGGCCAAAGTTTAAAGACTTCATCTTAAACCCCAACCTTGAATATTTGCACCTGCAACACCAGTGTAATATTTTTACTGCGTCTGCACAGCTTCATATTTTGGGACATTTCACAGATTTAGTTCTTGGTCCAACCTATCCTAAACATTTTTGTGATGTGGCTTTAGGATAGCTCTGGATGTGATACCTGATATTGACCTGTGGCAGAAATGACATCCCCATGTTGGGTTCTCTCCTATCTCCCTGTTATTATTAATTATTAACAGTATTTATATACCGCTTTTCAACTAAAAGTTCACAGAGCGGTTTACAGAGAAAAATCAAATAACTAAATGGCTCCCTGTCCCAAAAGGGCTCACAATCTAAAAAGATGCAAAGGAATACCAACAGACAGCCACTAGAACACACAGTGCTGGGGTGAGATGGGCCAGTTACTCTCCCCCTGCTAAAAAAGGAGCACCCACTTGAAAAAGTGCCTCTTATCCAATTAGCAGGGGTTACATTTAGACAGACTGATGTTACAATCCTATACACATTTTCCCAGGAGTAAGCCTCATGGATACCATAGAACAGGGATTCCCAAACTCCTACAAGGGAGTTGGGAATACTGAAGGCAGCAACGCGATCCCAGAGTCACGCTCCTGCCAAGGATAGGTTTTTCACTCACCTGCAGCCAGCACTGCGGTTGCACAGGGGGTTGCAGAGAGCCTCTGCAGGGCTCCCCATGCCTGAAAAAGTGTACCAAAAAAAAGAGCACTTCCAGTTGTGTTGTGCCTTCTCCCAATGTCCCGCTCCTTAAAGGGACATTGGCAACCCGCCAGTTTGGGAACCACTGCCATAGAACTTACTTCTGAGTTGACATGCCCGCAGTTGTGCTGTTAATCATGTTAGTCCTCACATTTCAACACCCCCAGCAGCAGCCAATGACGTGAGGTAGAAATTGGCAAACGAATGATGTAATGATAACATACCACAAATAAGTCTGCCTCAATATTATTAAGATACAGGGGAGAACTTCAAGTCTGTAATGTTCACCTTTCATATGTTACATAATGTTTTCTTACACACATAAAAATTTCCATTTAAAAATGAGTATATTTTCTGACGTAAGTGCACCAACTGGACAGCCATTGTCTGTTTCATGTGCTTCCTGAGAAAATGTCAAAATAAACTTTTTCCTAAGTGGAATTTAATCTCCACATTGGAAAGATGTTCCACATGGCATGGCTGTAACATCAGGCTAGAAGGATCTGACCCTACAATCAGATCTTTGTGAATAATTGTGTGGAACAAACATAAGAACAGTCATGCTGTGTCTTGCTAATGGATTACCTAGACCAAAATCCACTCTTTAGCCAGCAACACAATCTGGGTGCTTCAGTTAGGACATTTTAAGGGGACATAATATATTCCCTGTTGTTCACTCCCAGCTTCCAGAACTTGAAGGCGTATAAACAACCTTTAAGAGAAATGTTCTGAGTGTTCTTTCTAGCAGCCATTGATATGCTTATCATAAATTCATCTCTGTAGGCCTTTCTGGAACTCAGTGAGGGTTTTTGGCCACTGTTTCTTCTACAAATGGGCTGTGGAGAATCCAGCCTTTAAAACCTAATTCCAGAGCTGCAGAACATATGGCTAGTTTCATTCATTACTAGATGTGTTTCTGTAGGCATGTTATTTTAAAATAATTTATTTTCAGTGTAATGGTTTTGGTTTGGAGTTCATTCTTGTTTTGTTTTTTTTTCCTTGCGTTTTTTTAATTTTTATATTTTTTACAAGCTTCTACTGGGTATGGCAGGCTCTACAGACGAAACGCTTCAGGAAGCAGCGGCTGGCTGCATAGCAAACATCCGCAGGCTGGCTCTAGCTACAGAGAAAGCAAAGTATGGCTGAAATTCCAAATGCTCGACTTTTACCTGCTCCTGAGATACTTTCAATACTAAACTACATGAGCTCAAAGGGGGAAAATGCTGAATTTGGGAAAACAAGTGAAATAAAAAGTGGAAAAAAATGCCTTCTTTATTTGACTTCATTACTCTATGTCTTATTATGGGTATGTGTTAGGTCTGTCAATATTTTACCTTTTCCAAAGCTATACCAGCGAACATCGTTGCTCTAGTTTCTTTGCAAATGTTCTTTTTTTTTTTTTGCATGCCACGGGCGCATCAGAAAGCAGTTTTCTTTTGCTGTGTTTGGTTGTACTGTCATCCCTGGGTGTCTTGAGCAATTCCTCTCCTGCTAAACCTTTCTAATCATTCTGTCATTATGGTTTTGCTTGTTTGTACTTAGAAAACTCTGGAGAGGGCGACGTACACAGGCACCAGTTTTACATCTGGAATGCTCTAAGTACTTCCAACAGATGGAACTGTGCACATGCTTCCAAGTACGACTTCCCCAAATAGCCCTTCAGTACCATCAGCATCAAATATATCATTTAATTGGATTAGAAATGCACCGTGTAGATGATGATTCGATCAAATGTTGGAATTCACAACTAGTCATCTTAAAAAGAAAATAAAACTAATACTTCTAATGGAGTAGAATAAATTATGTATCTCATCGGCTTTCCCACTTCTTACTTGGAGCCTATCTTATGCTGTAAATTGACAATGAGTTTATACTACTAACTGTTGCATTCCCCCCCCCCCCAAAAAAAAAAAAAAAAATCTTGAGAATTGTCGTTTGGTGTAGTAGGGGCTTATAATTTTTTGTTAGGAATCCATGCTGCCTGACACTTCTTGTGTTTCCCTAAGGAGAAAGAATGTCTGCTAACAGTGAAATCAGTGTATTTCTCCACATTTAATAAGAATCATTCTCTAGTAGCCAAAATATTTACCATATTTTTCGCTCCATAAGACGCACCTGACCATAAGACACACCTATTTTTTAGAGGAGGAAAACAGGAAAAAAATATTCTGAACCAAATAGTGTAATAAAATATTTAATAAACTATAACAGAATAACATTTGAACCATGTAAAGTGAACAGCAGTCAACAGTGGCATTAAGAACCATTATCACTGTCATTAACAAATGGAGAGACTTAAAGGTTTGAGTACTCTAGTTTTCTGGAAACCCCAGGAACTCATCATCGCTAGAGTCAGAATTTATGAAGCTCATTTGCTCACAATCACTGACATCACTTTCTTCGCTGTCTTCATATAAGATACCGTCTTCACTTCCATCTAAGGCATTGTTAATGTCACATTTTTTTGAATGACTGTACAAGGATCTCCTCTTTTACTGAGTCCCATGATGTTTTCACCCATTTTTTCAGAAGTCCTCCAGGATGTTTGGACCATACCTTTTCAACCCATATTCTCATTCCATTTTCATCCATCCATCCTGGCATGAAGATCCCCCCCCCCCTTCATAGGGTGAATGTGAGCATAAACTGGCATGAAGATCCTCCCCCTTCTTAGGGTGAATGTGATCATAAACTAGCATGAAGATCCGCCCCCTTCTTAGGGTGAATGTGTTCATAAACTGGCATGAAGATCCTCCCCCTTCTTAGGGTGAATGTGAGCATAAACTGGCATGAAGCATAACATAACGTGCACTCCTTTTTGCAGTATTCGCTCCATAAGACGCACACACTTTTCCCCCCACTTTTTTGGGGGGAAAAAGTGCATCTTATGGAGCGAAAAATACAGTAACTCATCTATCTAGCTATAAATATCAAGAGAGATGTAGGATTCAAAACTTCTCAGGGTTTTTTTTTTTAAATTTAGCTATCAAGCAATCAGACCTGCTGAGGTTTTACATTAAGGCCCATGTATTTGGAAAAGATCTCAGAAACCCCTGCATAAAGTCAAAAGATACTATTCATAGGGTCAACAAACATGTTACAGTATAGTTCTTCTCTCTCTTTTGTTCTATCCTTTTTCTTACTTTTGTGCCCTTCTCTCACACTTGTTTCTTCCTTCATCTCTCAGTTTTCTCTGTTCCCGCCACACTTCTCACATGGCTCGCTTCTCTTTTGTTTTTCTTCTACACAATATTTTTTTCTCCTCTTTCAACCCTATCCTATCAAGAGTCAGCAATCTGCTGCCGTAAGTCCCATTGTTGTGGCACAAAAGCCATACTGCTATTGCATGCTTCAAAGCTGCTGGCACAAACAGCCAATAGTTCCGTGCCCACACGTACACATTAGAACCACCTGGACAACAGGGACATGAGGTGGGTGGGGAGGCAGAACTTCCCCACCGGAGTCCCCACCTCTGTGTGAGGTGCAAGCATTCACAACCCACGCGCTTTTGTGGATGTCGTCCAATTCTAATGATTCTATTAAAGTTCTGTACTTATCTATGCCTGATCCCCGGCCCACAGCATGCAGTGGAGTCTGAATTAGCACCATGGCACACTCTGGGATGGCCCAGGATAGGATTGGGCTGTTTCTCTTTCTTTCGTGAACCTCCATACTTCCACTTCCATCTACATGTGCAACTCTTTTAGGGTATTAACCTAGAAACAACAACCTCTAAAGCACTAGCTGGTATTGTTTTTTTGTAATCTAATTTAAACAAACAGTGAAATGTTAGATTCTTTTACTTACAGAATATCCCTCTCTTCAGTACTAGCTCAAGCACAAGGCAGCTAAGGTCGTCCATTTCAAGTAGCAGAATGTTGGACCTGGTCTACACAGGCAGGGGAATGAGGTGGTACAATGGGCTGCCCCATTTCAGACTACGGATGGGGGATTCCACATTCAAATGTTCCTCCATGGTTAAAAACGAAAACAAAACTGCTTGCAGAAAGAAAATAAGCACCATAGGGAGAAAGATTTTATCTCAGGCCCTTGGTAATTGTGCTCATTTTCTCTGTTTGCAGAGTTTTAACATAGCAGAACACTCCCAAATGGGATCACCCACCTGTGGTGGGGAGTGGTACAGTCCATTCCACCACCTTAGTGGTCTGCCACCACATTCTGCTACTTGTAGATCAGGTCATAAAAGGCATAAGATTTCATCCAAAGTTTTCCTTCCTCTAGAGAAAAACTTCCTTCTGAGGAAGAGAACGTTTGGATGCAACCCATTATGAATTACAGGTGTGCACCGCTTAACTACAGGGATATGGTCTCCGATCCCTGTTGTTATGTGATTAGGTCATTAAGTGAACATTCAGTCAAATCTATTGCCTTTGTTGTGTAAACACACACTCCATGCCAGACACTAGCTGGCTGCACAGGTTACTGGAGATAGATTGCCTCTTCTTTGCATTAAGTACCTCTTTGTTGTGTAAACAGACATTCTG
Organism: Tiliqua scincoides; assembly: GCF_035046505.1. Lineage (NCBI taxonomy): Eukaryota > Metazoa > Chordata > Lepidosauria > Squamata > Scincidae > Tiliqua > Tiliqua scincoides. The sequence goes on from NC_089825.1 coordinate 18,166,935, forward strand.
CTACAGGCTGCGATTGCCTCATTAAGAGCATCTTTATTGTGCATATATGTGGTCCGTTGTTAAGTGAATGGTTGTTAAGCAGCATACACCTGTACTTAAGGCCCTATCCAACATTCCAGTGCTGATGCAGCCATGCCAATGGGGTGTGTGCTGTATCCTGCGGTATCCTGCTTCGGTTAGCCTCATAGATGGGCCAGCCCTGACTGGACAGCATAACTTGAGTTTTTGCCTCAGCTGTCAAACGGCTTGTGCAGGCTTTCCTTTCCTCTGATTCTTCTTTAATTTGTTTTTTGCTTTCAAAATTAGCTTCTGCCGCTTGCAACAAGCTTGCCGATCGGGCCATTTGTTTTACGCTAAGAGTTGAGACTTTCAGCCTGCGTTTGGTATCTTTTCCAATTTGCTTGGGTCATTTCCTTGACTGGTGTAAATCACCCAAGCTCCAGCAGATGTCAAAACTGCTAAGCCAGTCTTTCATTAAGATGCTCAGGGGAAAAATATCTGTACAATTCACGAAGCCATTCTCCTAGAGAAATATTATAGCACTCCAGGAAGAAAGTTGCAGTGAGGGCCTTTCCTCCTTTGAACTGAAGAGAAATACTTGAGCTTTCATTGCAAATGTCTGTCAGCGGACAAGAAAACCTTTCTTTTATCACTTCCTGCCTGTGTGATTTATTACTTGATGACAGACGCTCATTATCAACTAATCAATTGTCCCAGGATGCTCAGATGGGCACTGAAATGCGAGCTATATGTTCATTTCCTCTTAAAGTTCAAGCATATGAAAATCTATGTTATGACCCACTTATGTACTGTTTTATCTTTCACTTGTTAGGGGAGATGTAAGGATGTACAGGATACGATGTACAGGATCAGATGTAAGGATACGAACCATTTTAACATGCCACCTTTCATAGCCCAATATGACCCCGATTCTTCAGTAGAGCTTCAGGATGGGGGGGGGGGAGGAGAGTTTCAGTGGTAGATTTAAAAGCACTAACATGTATTCAGTGAATTATATCTTTCTTCATTTTTCAAGATGAAATTGCTGCTGTTCTCTTGTTGCCTGGTTATTATAAGTATACTATAATATTTCTCTAGGAGAATGTTGCTGATGGGTATAAGTGTTAGGACTCATTCTCATCTTACATAATTTGATACTATTGTGCAATTTGTCACTTACAATGAACCTTGTGAACTGCCACCAGTATGTATTTGAGTTGTTGCAGGGCAGAGAAAGCATTGTACTGTAGCGCCTGACAGAGGCATTTTCTAGGACTTGTACTGCCCCCCGGGCCATCCTTTGAAATGCCACCCCACTCACTGACCTAGACGTAATTGCGGTGATATGATGACATCACTGCAGTTATTTCCTGCATGTTCTGAATGACTGCAGTCACTCAGAATAGCCAGGCCCTCCACTTTTTTTTAGCTTTGAATGCAGTGGGTGGCCATTCCAAGCTGCCACCAGCTTCTTTCAAAGTGGAAAGAATCTGGTGGCCACTCCAAGTGACTGCTCCAAGTGGCTGTGGGAGGGCAGTGGATGATGGCACGGCCCCCACAGCATGCCACCTGGGGTCACTTGCCCCCACTGACCCCTCACCCTGCGCACACTAGCGGCACTTAGTATGTGATGGTTGTACACATGCAAGCCTTTGCTTGATTTTATAGCCATTGAGTTGTATTCAAAAGTTTCCTTTCTCCAATGAACAGAGCCTTCTTCTGATGGAAGGAGCCCTTCCACAGGAAGAAGACTCCTTTTGTTGGAGAAGAGGAAACTTTGGATCCTTTCCATTGAGTGTAGGCATGTGTGGACTCACAGGTCAGTCCTAAACTGCCAGGTGCCAAGAAGAGCAGCAGTGCCAAAATGGCTACCTTAGCATCCTATGGGCACTGCAGTAGCCACTGTAGTCTCCTAAGGGGAAGGGGACATTTGTCCCCTTCCCTTGGGTAAGGGCACAGGTCCCTCAATGGGCCTCCTCCAGTCTGCGCTTGCTATTTTTCCAGTGCAGACTGGAGGAGCTCCATGCCGGGCTTTTCAGCCCCATACGGAGCATAGGTCCCACCCCCTCTCGCCCAGGTCCTCCCCCCACCCCACCCTCTCTGCCTTCTCCCCACCCTGGAACACCTTCCTCCTTGCCCTCACATACTTTACCACCTCCCAGAGCTCTTCCCTTGTTTTGGGTTCATCTGTCCGGCACTGGGCTCAGCGCTGATTGGTGCTCAATCTCATTAGCCTAATAGGATGCTCCTTGACACTAAGGAAAGTCAGAAATCTCTTCTATCCCTTGTACATGCCCACCACCACTATGACCCGCATCTTCCACCCCTTCTGCTGCTACACTGGCTCAGTGGCCCCCCCCCCATTCTCTCTTCCAGTCCCATCTTGCACCACTGGTTTGGATGTGTTTGCTGCCGCCTTCACTGTTTGCAGGAGTTTAATCCCCTCCTGTTTGCCCTCCTACCAGTGTAATCTCCCATTGATCCTGAAAAGTGCTCTGCTGGCGCTAACCCCCTTCCATTCAATTAAGCTCTTTGTCTTTCAAAAAACAGCAGAATAGTCTTTAGGGTGACATCACGTCATGTCTCTTGCCAAGAGAGGTGGCAGCCTTGCAACGGTTTGCTCCCACCGTGTTCGACTTTCCACCCAGGCCGCCCGCCTGTTTTCAACGCTGCCTTCCAAGGCATGAAAGCAAACTGCTCCCTAGTTGAACGCTGTGGCCTCTTTGTCTGTCAACTCTTCAGCTTTTTCGCACACTCCCCTGGATTCAGGAAAAGTGAAGCGGGAGAGAGATGGTGTCTGCACATAAGCCACACTTATGCTCAGACAGCCCAGTCACTCCAGGGCTTTGGTGAACTGCCTTTTACCTTTCAGGAGCCAAACCCGAGGTTAGCCTAATTTCACACACACGCACCCCACCTGTGGAATTTTGCCAGGAGACATTTTTTGGCCCAAGGCTCCCAGGCTAATGGGAACCATTTCTGTTGTCATTATGGCTGCTCTATATAGAGCTTCTCACCGAGCAAAAGATAGAGACTTACCAATTATATTTTACTACTCAGGCGAGTTATAATGTTCTACCCCACTCAGCACTTCACAGCTCTTATCAGGATGCTGAAGCCAGCAAAGCAGGGCTTCTCCTGGAGGAGGCAGCTCTGTTTTAATAGGTGAGTCTTAAACAAGCTTGGTTAGTTTTTTTTCTTCCCCTTTTTGGCACCTTTGTTTTATAATAAAGCCCTTTCTCTAAGCCGACACTCAGAAAAGTTGCCTGTTTTATGTTTTTATGTAAGCGGGAAGTTTTACGGATGGGATGGCTTTTGCTTTGTGTTCATATTGTTTTATTTCTCTTGTTCTGTGCCAGACACCCCTTTGCTGGGCAGTTCCTTGCCAGTTCCTGCTGTTTCTTTTGGCAATCAAGATGTTTTATCCAAATTTACATGGAATACAAGTAACTCGTGTGTTTCATCTTTTTTTTTTCCTTCCAAAAAAAAAAGAAAAGACTGTAGTCAATTGTATTAGAGCTACAAATCTGCTTCTCCTCCAAAGGGCTCATAAATCCCACATCGGAGAGCTCCACATCAGGTTTCTGATTACCGACTGTTGGATTGATGCTGGCAGGACCTGATGAAGGAAGCTTTGCACTCCAAGGAAGCATAACAGGATGGGGGGGGGGGGAGGATGTGACCTTTCCTGAGGTGGAAGAGTCACCACAAGGTGACTCAGGATTCAGGAAAGTGGTCTTCTGAAAGCACTCCAAAGAATCAACCCTGTCCTGGAAAACACTTGTGCTAAAAGTGAGCTTGCAGAGAGGCTTCCCCTTTTGGTCCGGTTGCATGAATTGGCCCTATCTTCAGTGGGAATGCCTTCCATGTGCTCCCAAAGTGAAGCAAACCCAGAACAAACTAGCTCTTTCCAACCTCATTATCTGCAGCTCTTGGCTTCTTCACCTGAGGTTATCCTCTGCCAAACTAGCTGGCAAATGTAAACAAGACAATGGAATTTGCTAAGAATATTGCCATTCTGGTGCTTCTGAATTCTAATCAGAACATTCTGTCTTCCATTCAGAAATTCCCTCCATGCTTTGAACAAATCCAGGCATGAGTTATGCTTATATGTGAATGTGTAAACTCTTCATTTACGGCCACTGTATGGCCATCAAGGGAGGAGGGAAACTCTCACCCTGACCTTCAGGAACCTTGAGGTGACAGATGCTGCAACCAGCAGCATGCAAGTGCATGATTACTAAGCGGACAATCACCTCTGGTGATATCAGCAGCTCAGGATGACTAATCACTCAGCAACCATGCGCAGGCACAGAGTACCAAGACTGTAGCAACCTTGCATCCTCTGGTACCTGATGGTGTGACTAGAAATTCCTGTCCCACCTTGACTGCTGGGCAGGAGCTGGCAAGGCTGGCCTGTGCATACAGACATCTGAGATGGTTGCTTCAGATAGCTAATTGAGGGGGATCACTACGTCCATCTGCCCACTCTTCCTCCTCCTGCTTCTTGGATTTAAAAAGGATGGGGGAAATGAAGCCGAAGAGGAGTTGTGGAGAGTGGTGGGCTGGGAGTAAGAAGCTGGTACTCCATCAAATAAAGGGAGTGACATGTGGTGTGCTACCCCAGGCATTGGGAGGTCCTGGGCTGTCTTGTAGCTGTTGGCAGTTTCACCTAGCAAGGACTCGTGCAGGTAAGAGTTGCACAACATCAAATTTCCCCAGCTGTGGCATTTTTCATCACAGCACTGCCGTGGTGGGAGAAACCACTCCAGGCAGAAATTCACCTTCCAGGTCATTCTTAAAGGAACAAGAGCACATGCAGGGTCTAGCCTTCATTGCACACACTGCTCATTGCTGTTCATACTGGGATCAGCATCCTATGCCATGCTGACTAATCAGTGTCCTTTGTGGGCTTTTCTTGACTCTCTTCATGCCAGCTTTGGAGGTGAACCCCCACCAGTTTACGAAATGGACTGTTTTCCTATTCTCAGACTCTCAGGCCCCAACCGGCCCCCAAACTTTCAGGCCCCAACACATCAGCCTGAGGCTCCAGACACTTTTCTTCTTAAATGCCATCTTCTTGTTCCAGAGGCTCCTCTAACTCTGGTACAGTGTTCGAACCAGAGACTGGGTTCAGTGTGGGTCCCACTCATCAAGTCCAGACTCAGAGTTCCTATTCAGAGCAGGGCACAATGTTCCTTATCCCTCATGCACTTTCAGACATGCACATAGAGAAGCAGAAAGTCGGAAACTAGGTCTTTCAACACTCCCTACTTATTGGCCCTCCTTACTTCTGCTAATAACACAAAGAGGGCCTTGGAAGTGGTGGTTCTCTTGCCTTCTGTCTCTCTTGAGTGAGCGAGGGAGGGTGGAAGGGCTCTCACTTATGCAAGTCCTATATTTTCCTATTGTTTTAAACTGCAGTTTCCAAAACGTGAATCAGAGCAAAGATGGAGTTGCTAGAAATCCCCAGAGTGCATAATGATAACATTGTCTCTGGAATTTAATCCAGAGAAAAAATAAACAGTCGCGACTAGGTAATATCAGAAAAAGGTTTTTAAAAATGAAGATGTGGGAATCCCACCAAGTTAGCAGATTGTATCTACAGGGTCAGCCTATTGTATTCCCACCATGTGTAACAAGGGTGTATCAGATTCCTTATTGCTACTGCCAAGTCCATAACCATGTTGGGGTCAGGAATAAAATCTCCTTGGAGGAAATATATCTATCCATCTATCTATACTGGAGCTAGGCGGTTGGACTCTGTTGGAATGCTGCTCCAGCGACTGCGTTGGCTGCCCATTCGTTTTCAGTCCCAATTCAAGATGCTGGTATGACCTTCACAGCTTGGGTCCAGGTTATCTGAGGGACTGCCTTCTCCCATACATTCTGATTTGTCCTCTTAACAGCGCAATCCTGAGCTGCATATGGGCCTGTGCAAGTCCCTTCTGCCAGCCCAGGAAGGTTGCAAAATGCTGTAAGGCAGATTTGCGCCTCCCCGAGAGTCAGCAAGGGCGGCGCACAGAGGCGCGCCAGACTGCAGAGGCTGGCAGAAGCCTCTGCGCCAACAGAGGGAGAGAACCTTGTGTCGGCCCAGCTGCACCGATGCAAGGCTCTGGGGTGAGTGGGCAGCAGGGGATAGGAGGCAGGAGGGAGGCATTCCTGGGCAGGGGGAGGGCGGGTGGTGGGTGGCCCTGGGGGAGGGCAGTGTGCTGGGAGTGGGAGGCGGGCTGGGATCCAACAGTTATGCTGGATCCCAACCCCTGTTCCCGGGCAGTTCGGAGCAGTTTGAAGCCGCTCCACTCTCCTCGGACTTGTGCCACTTCAGGAGATGGTGCAAGTCCAAGGAGACCTATTGGGACAAGGGCGCCTTATCCAGGGATAAGGGGAAAAGTTTCCCCTTAGCTCTGGCTGAGCCAATTCTAGCCCTCTTGGCTTGCCTGTTCCAGTGCAGGATAGGATTGTGCCCTAAGTTTTCTGAGGGGACTCTCGTTCAAGTACCCTGTCCCTATTTAGAGAGATGGTGGTACAAGGGCAACCCATCTCTGTAGTGATGCCACAATTATGGAATTCCCTGCCAGAGAATATGAACTAGTTCCTCTCTCATAGCTTTTTGGCAAGGGCTCCAAATAGCGTCACTAGGGTTTGCATCACCTGGTGTGGGGGGCCAGTGCATCAATCCCCATGATGGACCTCCTCTCCAGCAGTGGGTGGGGCAACGCCTTGGGAGGTGGACATGATGATGTACCATCACGCTGCTCCTGCTGGTTTTTTGGCTATAACATTTGATAGAATAGAGCTATTTCAGCATGGTTTGTTACATTACGTTCTGCATGAAAATTACACATCAAACGATATGTAACTTGATGGTATTATACAAAAATACCAAGATTTAAAAATTTTTGGCCAGTAGTGGTGTCAAATGCACCCTCCCGTGTGCATCCCCCAGTGTGGCTTGCACCCCTCCCCGCACTCTCTCGTTACACCACTAGTGATGGGTTAGTGTCTGCCCTCTGCTTCTCTGAAAAAGTGCTGTGACTTAGCTGCTTCTCCCCATACCAAACAGTTACCTCTCCCCATGACTCTACAGGTTTTGTTTGCATGTGTGTGTTTTAATGATTTTAGCTTCATCCCACTATAAGCAGGATTGCAGTTGGTACTTTCTGGACCAGCCATTTTCAACCACTTTGCCATGGCACACTGGTGTGCCGCAGATGGTCTGCAGGTGTGCTGTGGGAGTTTAGGGGAGAATCATTTGTCAGTAGGGCCACTGGGGGATATGAGCCCCTGCTGTCAGTGCAGTGTGAGTTGTCAGTTGTCAAAAAAACTGATGGTGTGCTTTGACCGTTTTATTGCCTTGTCAGTGTGCGGTGAGATGGAAAAGGTTGAAAATCTTTTCACTGTTTTGGACACAGTGCACAGGACCATGCTATGCAACGATGCACAGTGCACCATCTGGTCCACCACCACAACCAGGTAGCCACTGCAGAGGGGACTGCCCAGAACAGGAGAGAGTGGGCTGCTTGAACCTGTACAGCAGCCTCCAGTAAGTGGCTGCTCCTGATCATGACATTGGCTCATGGAGGCTGCTTGGAGAACTGTGCGCAGCCTCCACACTGCTCAGCAGCCATTACCCTCCTTGATGCAGTCGCTGGTGATGGCAACCAAATATTTCAGTGTGAGCAGCCATGCAGGGCAGCTGAGTCCATGCCTCTGAACTTGACACCCACAACAGTACCTCTCCGGCAATAGCACTGTATCTTAATTTAATCACATTCCTACAGCAGAGGTCAGCAATTTGATCATAGGAACGTCTGTAAATCCCTGGCACCGCTAACAGTGTAATCTTCATCTGTTGTCTCAGTCTGCACATATCACAGCTAGTTGTGTAACCTGTGAAATGTGGGCTGCAGACATAGACCTGGCCTGTTGCCTGCTACTTGTCCATTCCGGCCCTGCAGCAAAGAGCATTTTAATGTTCAAAGTCAGCAAATGGGATGCAAACCACTGGCTCGAAAGTATCTTTCAGCTGGGAGAAAATGATTTGACTGCAGAAGTGTTATGTACCTAATGAATGGACCCTCAGGCTGCCACTGCTCCTTCTGCATCTGACAGAAAAATAGTGTGCTCCAGAGAATGCGTTCATTGTTTGGGACAATCAGCCCAATATCCCCAGACTTACGAGCTCCCTATATGGCACGGTTTCCATTTGATCCTTCAAAGAACAATCCACTGTTGTGTGTTCCTCTCCCTGTTTGGGAACACAAATGGAATTGTTTGTGTATATTCTAGCTATTCGCATAGGAAGCTGGCCTGAGACACTCAAGTAGTTTTAAGGAAATTTAATGTGTTGGCCGTCAGTAAAAAAAATCTGAAGATTTTGGAAACAATTGGGATGTTAAAGTGCCATTGCTATTGATGTCTTTAATTTTCTGATTGAGACAGACTGTAATAATGGGGAGAAACGAGGGAAGTAGAGAGTCGAGGTGTCCCAGCCTCAAAACTCGTGTTAAAATGGTGATACCTCCTGTTTGAATCCAGAGCGGGAATAAAGGTGCCCCTTTCATTCACCTAATTTTCTGTGGCTGTTTTTTGAGGGAATGGGGGTTCCATTTTAAAAATACCTTTGCAATATAAAAGTGCCTTACATTAAAGAAAATACGTTTGGAAAGATCAGAGGGGGCAGTCTCTCTCACTCACTCACCGTACAATCCAAACCTCTGCAAGTGCCCATGCAGTGACTGCTGTACTGGCACTAGGGGTCACAAACATGCCATAAAGCGGTTTGCAGCACCACACTGGTAGGCAGCACTGGCAGGAAGGCCTGTGCTGTCTCACAGGTGCTGCATCCAGATCCACAGCCACCAGTGGAGGTGCGTTCAGTGCTAAGTGATACAGGGGCAGTGGAGGGTGGCAGGAAGGTGGGACGAGATGGGGAGGGGGTGTGACAAAGTGGGGTCGGGTGGGGAACAGGTGGGACAGGTTGAGGAACAAAATGTTCCCTTACCCCAAGAAGCGCTACAACCTGCTCAGTTCCAATGCTGGATACAGACTAGGCTATGTGGCCTTGCTGCGCCAGCACTGGTTAGGCTTGGGCTGTCACTCACACACACTTCAAGGCACATGTAACTGTCCCTTAGGGTCATGTATTTCTCTGATTCTTATGAGCTATAAAAACTAACCACAACAACTGTTCTTAAAGTACAGGGTTTTTTGTTTTTTTTTTTGGTTTGTTTGTTTGTTTGTTTTGGTCCTGTCATTTACTCTTGAATATCTCCAGGAGAACATCTTTGAACCTTTGCAGGGAGTGCTCTCCACCAAGAAGCTGAAGCGTTAGAAACCAGTGTTCAGTGGGTTCATTTCATCTGTTTTTTTTTAACTCTTGGGTCCAGTTCCAGTTCAGACGCGAACTGTGAAAGAACTTTGGTAACTGATTCAGACACTTTGAACACGTTTTGAACTGGTTCGGATACATTTCAGGCAAAAGAATATCAAACTCTCTTGCTTGCAGTGTGTAAGTCAGTGAAACCATTGCCATGATTAATATTGTGAAACAAAATATTTTTCTGTTTTTTAAAGTTTTTTTTTACTAACAAAACAAAAAAAAAAGATTAAAAAGAGGAAATCAAAATATGAATCATCCAATTACAAGTTGAGTCACTGTTGAACCACTTAATCTGAACCAACCTTTTGTGTTCAGGGGTTTGGATTCAGTTCAAAGCAACTGAGAGATTTTTGGTTTCGGTTCAGTTCCAGTTCACCAGGAAACTCTCTCTGAATCCAGTTTTGGGTTTGGGTTCAGGTTCACTTCAACTGCCTCTCTTCCCTGCACTCAAATCTCTCTCTGCACACCTTTAAGCAAGAATGTTGCCTACTGAGAGACAGCTAAGCATACAATTGTATACTAGGCTCAACACCTATAGGCCCTGATACCCACGCTCATCAGTCAAAACTGACCTAAAGGCCACAGCAGTGGCCTGAACTCCATGGCACCTGCCTGGCACTAATCTGGTGGGTAGCTTTGGCAGGGCCAGGAGCATGGGTAATAAATAGTACTATATTTATTAATATCCATTTTATATCTATATAATATCCAATTATCCAATTGGATTATCCAATTATATCTATTTTTATAAAATTAATGAATTAATAAAATTAATACATAAATGATTTATAGTGAAGTTCTTCTTACCTTCCACTTAGCACATCTTAAGCAAACGTTACGCTAACTTATAGCACAAACCAATGTATTCCTACTCAAAAGTGATTCTGTTGATTTTAATGGGACTTGAAACACACACTTACCTGGGAGTGTTATTTAATTGTAGCATTAGGCATTTCAAATACCTGCCAAATTTTTGCTAACTATTCTTTGATAGAAGGGGCCATTTCAGCTCTCTACTTCTTAACAATTTTAATCATCGTATATTTCCATAATTAACTTTTTATTTATTATATATTATTACAGATTTAACTTTTCTCCAAAACTGTTTAACATTCTGCTGGTCCATCACGCTTCTGGTCTTGATCAAAAGTGGAGACACTGAAATTAGAAATGTAAAGAAATGTGAGAAATGTAGAATTAATGTATTTTCCAAGACAGCATTATCTAAAGCTTTTTCCACCCATTTTCTGGATCAAAGGGACTTTAATGAATAGCTATGCCTTTAGATAAATAACCAGAACTAAGTTTAGCCCTCTAGTTTGATTGATGTATTCAGTTCCCTTATAGAATGAATACAAGCTGTGTGTAGGTAAAGTGCTCTCATTAAATCAGGGGCTGTATGCTGAGACCTCACAGTATTGTAGTTCTGTTTCATTTCAAAACACGTTATAAGAATTAACCTAAAACTGTCTGAGAGCACAGAAGGGATAAGTTAGTCACCTCTTTCTTGAGTTGACTTTTGATGTCCTCAGAACTGTCGACATTTACCCAGCTTTACCAATAGGTGGTGCTCACAGTTCCTAAGTGTGCCACACAAGTTACTGTTAGCAAAACAGTAACAGCAAAACAGACAAAAGAACAGTGTTTAAATGGAATCTTTAAATGGCACATCAACTGTACAGCAAATTGTTAGGTTCTGTTTGAGAAAACTCATGCCAATGGCTTGGTACTTTGTTTCGTTTTTTGTTCTTATATCTAGCAAAATTTGTTAACAGATAATTTATTCAGATCTTGATAAGATTGGGATGGTCTTACTATTGACATCTGCTTATTTATTAGTAGAAATTGTCACTGCATTTCAAAAACAAAATTAAAACATTTTTATAAGGCTCATCTACCTTCTACACATTTACCTTCATTGTACATATGGCAGCTTTCTTCTTTACTTGCACAGCAAGCAGAGCCTAATGCAAGCCAATGCACATCATTGTATCCTAGAATCTTTGAGATAAATATGCAGCTGTGTATTCCAGCAATGTGTTTCTCCAAGGTGCATGTTGTAGGTATAGCCATGAAATCACAATACAGAGACAGACATAATGTCCAGGACCGGCTGTAGGTTCATTGCTCCCAGCTGGGCTCTAGCCCTAAGCGGGTGCCACACTAGGGTAAAAATACAAAACAAAATTAATATTTTTACTAAATCATTTCACAGTAGTTAAAACAAGTGATTTTGTAACAATTTACTTTTCAAAGGTAATCTACACATTTTGTTTGTCTACTTGTACACTTACATCTAAGCAAATGTGCATAGATCCATTTGGTCCATGAACTCACACGCGCTTTTTTAGGCGGAATCCTAACCCCTTATGCCAGTGCTTTCCAGCACTGGCATAGCAGTGCCAATGGGACATGTGCTGCATCCTACAATTGGGTGTTACTCATGGAGACCTCCTCAAAGTAAGGGAATGTTTGTTCCCTTACCTCAGAGTTGCATTGCCCTTATGTCAGTGCTGGAAAGCACTGACATAAGAGGTTAGGATTACGTCCTTAAGCAATCAAAATGTGCCCTTAAAGGTGCATGTGGGTTCATGGCCAAATGGATCTAAGCACATTTTAATTAAAAAGTGTCTGTAGAAGGTCTGTAGAATCTTAATGATATGAATGTCATTTATTAAAGACTTTTTATCTCTATAATAAATGTTATTCATATCTCTAAGATTCTATAGACCTTGACTGTGAACCTGGAGGAGGGCCACAAAAATGTTTCCAATTGGGCCCTGCAGCTCCTCAGGCCGGCCCTGATAATGTCATGATGCTGACTGACAGTCCAATCCTATCCACAGTTTCCTGGGAGTAAGCCCCATTGACTGCAATGGAACTTACTTCTGAGTAGACATGGATAGGATTGGGCTCTGAATGAGGTGGTGTACATGATCTCTCCTCCCTTTGTGCACAATGATTCCCTTCCTTAAATCTGGGTTTCCAGGAAACCATAGTTTATTATTTTGTCCCAAATGGGCAGATTATAATTTGTGCAAACGATGGTTTGCTTGCAAACCAGGATTGTAAACCACATTAAAACCAGTGTTTACAGTTATAACTTCCAAGCAATTTATGATTTGTAAAAACCACAGAGTTCCTGGTTGAGATGACATTGCAAACTAAGAGAAGGAATTCACAAACGAAAAGGGCAGGCGGAGGGCATGTGCAACGAGGTACAAGGCTTATTCATGTACTGCCTGTGATTACATCTGAATGAGAGCACAAAATCAATAGCCTATTAAATAGGGCCTCTGAGATGAATTTTATTAGGGGGTACAAAGTTTCTTTTGGGCCCCTCTGAAAAGGGAGAGGAGTGAAACAGAGCGAGGGACGGTGGTGATGGGTGAGCAGAATGGGGGCAGGGAAGGCAAAACAGGGTGGGGAGAGGCTGGAGACAGCTGGAAAAGTCTTTGGAGCCCAGGTCTACCCACCCATGTGACATCCGCAGCTAGATAAATATATGGAAAACCAAACACACTCCTAAGTCTCTTTAAAATCTTTTCAATATAGAAAATCATGCAGAAAATTAGCAACATCATATTTAGGCCCAAACTAGAAAGTGGCCTGTGCATACCAAAACTTGCTTCTGCAGCAGCTGTAGTCTTACAGCTCTGCCCCTGAGCTCCTATACCCTCCGTGGTAAGCAGATCCACAAGCCAAAGAGCTACTTTAGCAGGCCATTCTTTCTAGATTTGACAAGGTGTTGAGGAGTGTCATGTAGGCATTCCTCAGCCCAGCATATATGGCTTGCCAGTAGCTGCAGCCGCACGCTCGTGGTAGTGCCCGCAGCATCCTGTGTGGGCAACAAGTCTTAGACAGGAAAATGTCAGATCCCAGGAAATTTTGGGGCCCCTTCCTTTGGCTCCTGGGCCCTCTTTTTGACCCTGGGCCAAATTACCCTCTTTATCCTCCTCTCCTAGGCCCTGCTATTAAAGTGTCCTCCAGGGTCCCAAACAAATGCTCTGGGTGAAAAGTTATCTCTCACTGGAATAAGTAGTAATTGTGAACTTTTGAATCAAAGTGATCCTTTTAAGAAGGCTTTTGGTGTCCAAAGCTTTGGGAACTGTGGCATTACCTCATTCTTTGGCCTTGACCCGTGCCACACTTGCCAAATGGACCATCCACCACTGGACTACATAATGCTGAATTCATCAGGTGAAAAATGTCACTGAGCTTATATGGAGCTTATATACCAGCTTATATGTCACTGGTTTATATGGAGAAGTCAAACTGAAAACCAAAGGAAAGAAGAAAGTCAAACAAACCACAGGAAATGAAGGAAAGATGTGAGCAGAACACAGCAGGTCAAGTAGATAATGCCACACAATGACATCAGCCAGCAACGGACTCCAGCACAGCAGTCTCCAACAGTATCCCCAGACTTTATTGTAGTCAGAGGGTTTGCTCGTAAGCCCTCTCAGAACGAAGCTGGAAATGGAATATCATGAAGAAAATGTGGGTCTCAGAGTTGTTAGTGGCTCAGTAGTCTTCCAGCAACTCAGGCTGGCCCAACCATGAGGCCAACAGAAGCTGCTGCATCAGGCAGCAAAATGGTGAGGGATGCTCTTCTCTGCCCACCTTCTTGTCTCCTCTGCTCCTCCTCCTCCTCCCACTCCCTGGGTTGGAAAAGGAGGAGGGGGACAGAGAGGTGGAGGAAAGAACTAAGCCAAGACATTGGAGAGAGGGAGGAACAGAGGCTGACACATCATCAGGTAAGTGGGAGTAGCAGTTGGGCTGGCCCTGCAGCTGGTCTCTTTCATACCTTCCTTTCAAATAGAGGCCAGCAGACACCAACAAGGAAGCACCAATCATTGTACCAGCCAGGGACTGACTCCTAAAACAACTGAAGCGAGGGCAAAGGCCCCAAATATCTACCCTATGTTTCCAGAGCAAGTCCATTCCAGGTCTGACAAAAGAATGCAGGGGAAGTGGCCCTCACCGTCATCTCATTCTCAAAACGGCATGGTCTTCTGCCTGAGGCAATACTTCTATAGGTGCTCAAGACTGATGCCTAACCCAGAGCACCCTCACAACACACTGCTGACACGCTTCCACAATAAGGGCGAGGTGGACTCACTGCATGTGAAGTCTCAGGCAGATCTCAAGTGTCAGTCCGTCAGTCTTTATGAGTGTAAAAGAGGAAAAATACTGAAGCAGGGGAGGTTGGGTAAGTGGTAAAGTCTAAGTAAAGATGCAGAATCACATGGAGCACGTCCATACTGGAGCTTTGCTTTCTTCCCCAGTCCAGTACTTCAGTGGACAACTGGAAGTGAGAGATGAGAGAGTGTGACGTTGCTATATTGCTTCATTAACTCTATACAACTCTCCCAGATTTGTTCTCTCCAGTATGTTCTCTCTATACAACTCTCCCAGATATAGTTCAACTCTATACAGCTCTCCCAGATTTGGCTCCCCCCACTGAGCAAATGCTCATGAAACCCCCCACTCCCCATCTCTGTGCTTGCCTATTCCAGATCCTAACCACAATCCTATCTTAGATTAACTGCCTTTGGTCATTCAATCTCTGTTTGCCCATGTTAGAACTTCATAGATTAATATGGTAAAACCTGGTAGGATACCATCTTCCTGTTGGATTCTCATCTGTCCACTCTGGAACCTATTGACCTGTTTGACCACATCATTCACTGGGCACTGCCTGACATCCATCACATTGCAGTTCAAGGCTCTCCATGGGCTTGGAACCCAATGCTTCCACCGAGTGTATGTGCCTGCATTTTGTCCATCCCTGATTAAGGGGAAGGTAAAGATGGGGGAACTGAACCAAGCATGACCTGCTACTTCCACCCATGTATTGGTGGCCAAAATATGCTGGGTGTTGTGACTTGCCTTCTGCTTTAAGAGTTCATGACCTCCAATAAGATTCTGTCTATTTGAAACATGTCACAATGCAGCTGATTAAAAGTGCCGCATTACATGATGCTCATAAAGAAATATTAGTAGCCTTGGTTGCTATAAAATTTTTTTATTGGCAAGCTAGCACTGCAGCTCATATAATTTTAAGGCTTGAAAGGAGCTCCGTGGTCATCCAGTTGAAAGAGCTGCAGCACTAAGACAAAATTCACTATGGAAAAGGTCTACTCAAAGGTTTAATCAATATAGTGCAGCCTACAGATTCCTAGGATAGTGTTTCATAAGCAAAATCAAGGTGTTCTAGCCTGCCCAAGAAATCCTGATGACATCTACACTTATTCCTAATGTACCGTACCCTTGAGTTTTAATTAGAGCTGGCCTGAAATCCCCCCATACACACTTTTACAGCTTGCTTTCCAGGCCACAAAGTAGGAACACTTTGATAACCTGCCAGGTGTGATTGCAGGGAGACGCTGAGCAAAACTTACAGGGATTCCTTCTGGCTCTTTCCATCTGGTGGCTGCCATTTTGCTGGACTCAGACCCAAGGGCAGCTCAGGCTGATTCACTGCCCAGCCTCCCAAATTCTACTGCCTATCCTCTCTACCACTGCCAGCACCCCCCAAATATGCCAGTAACACCACCCAGCATGCCAGGACCCTGTGCCAGCCAGCCAGCCAGCACACATGCACACACATCCTGGAATATCCTATGAAATTGCCTTATATTATGTCAGCTCATTGATCCATCCTGCTCAGCATTGTCTAGCAATGACTTGCCACAGTTTCAGACAAGGGTTTTTCCCAATCTTACCTGAAGATGCCTGGGTTTGAACCAAGGACATTTGCACAAGAGGCAGCCCAGTCCTAAAGGTGGCATCGCTGCCAGGTGCAGCAGCACCAAAGGAGCTACCATGGCATCCTGTGGCCCCATGGCAGCCACTGGAGGTCTCCTTGGGGGAAGGGGACTTTTGTCCCCAGGGAAAGCCCCAAGCTCCGCAATGGGGCTTCTCAAGTCTGCGCCACCTATTTTGCCAACGCAGCTTTGAGAGACTCCGTGTCAGCTCGACATAGAGTTCAGGATACAGCAGAGCAAAATGCCTCCCCCCCCACCTCCAAGGCCCTCACCACTACCACTACTAGCTCTTACCTAGCTCCGGGTGGTGTCTGGCTGGTGCTGGGCTCAGTACTGACTGGCGCAGGGTGTCACAGGAGTGCCTTACAGCATATTTGCAACACCCAGCACTGGCGGTATACTTGTACCACAAGTGCTGAAGAGCTCAGGATTGGGCTCTCATTCAGCTATGTGTTAACCCAGGAAGAGAGAGAGCGAGAGCTCAAATCTTGTCTTCCTTGGAAGTAAGACCCACTTACTTCCAAATGATATAGGTTAAATCCAGCTGCAAATCACACTGATTTCAATGAAATGTGAGTTGACACCAAGTGATCACTTCTATAGACTATGTGAGCCAGCCTGTGCAGGACCCAGTGAGTTCAAGGTTTTAATGCACTACAATGATGGCAAAACTTCACTGTAATAACTAAAATGACTAACAGTGAGAGGAAAACAAACAAAAACAAACTGGGAGCCCAGCATCAATAAGGACAACACTTATTCCAGTCAATTGTTTGGTATTTCCATTATGGTAATAACATTTTATTACACATTTGGCAATTTCCCCCCTTCCAATATTTGGAAACATTTATAGATGGTGTCTCTGCTTTTAAACCTTCCGGTAAGGCTGAATCACAAAGAAACAAGATCTCTGTTTCAGATACATAGAACATCCGAATCTGCTCACCGAAGGCTGCCAAGAAACAAGGGTTATCTCCACTTACAAAATCTGTTTCTACTTTTACAGTCTGTATTGATTGTTCTGTAAGTCTGTTCCTCCCACAGTTGAGTTCAGAGGGCCAAGCTGCGCACTGAATGGAGAAACACCTCCCTTCCGTTTCCACAGGGCTTCTGCAGGTGGACTGTGTCTTGGACCTTCAGCCCTGCTGTCATGGGATGGCCCTCCCTTCGAAGCCGTCAGCTGCACAAGCCCTTCTCCTGATGCATGACCTCAGCACAGCTGAGATTCAAATAAAGATGGCTTCTCTGGCAACTATTTCTAGGCTGGGAGGTGGCAGCTGCCTGTTGTCATCTTTTCCCCCTCCAAGAGAAAGGAAGGATAAAGTGTGACCCAACTGGAGTGAGGAGCTGGCGCTCTCCGCTTCTGAACAACTGATTTCCTTTTCAGCCCAGCTTTGGGTGAAGAACCTTAATTAGAAACACAAAGCCTGGATTCTGCATCCCATTCTAAATGTTAAACAAGCGCTGAAAATAGAAACAGGACTTAACCTTGTTTTCATTAACAACTTTTTTCTTCCTCAGATATGATCTAGGAAACAAAATATGGAAATGAGGTGTGTTGGGGGGAAGAGGGCAGGCAGACAGACAGACACCCAGAGAGAAATTCACATGTGATTATTTGGTAGATCTCACTACATTCAAAGCGTGGATGGAGTTGCGTTGGTGCCAACTGCTTCTGCCGTTTGTTCCTTCGCAATCTTTGGCAGGGCTTTCCTTACACAGCTTTTTGTTTTTTTTCCAGCACTGGTTTCCAAATGCAGATTTTTTTTTTTTCCATTCCTATCCCTCCCTCTCAGTTTTGCAGCCAGGCACAGAGGGCAGCTCTGCATTTAACCTGCTCCTCATCCTTAGGGCTTGTCCAACGATTAAGGCCGCAGGATTTCATCTCCTGGTGCTGTGATTTGTCCTGCTTCTTTTCCTGGGGATATCCTTGGAGGGGAGGCTGGAGACACTGCCTCAGCGACAAGGAGCTGAATCAAAGTTGCCACCACACAGAACTCTGTCTTGGTGTTCACAACGAGAAAACTGGACACTTGAAGAACATCACAATGGGCAAACTGGGTCGGTGTATAAATGGTTGCCCTCTTGTATTTAGCAAGGGGAGAGCTAACTGTCCTCCTTCACCCCAGCGTAGCATCTTTTCTAGTGCCGGTTGCTGGTGTCTCTTGCATCTTTTGTTGCACAGGGTTGTGAGCTGTGTGGGGACAGGGAACCACATATTGGTTTATTTCTGCTATGTAAACCACTTTGTTACTACTTTTTGGTGGGAAAGTGGTATATAAATACTCTTCATAATAAAAATTCAGGCCAAAAATCATTCTAGAACAGTCACTGGGCCAAGAGTCACACACACACACACACACACACACACAGAGAGAGAGAGAGAGAGAGAGAGAGAGACTGCAAGAAGGTGCTTGCCATTCCTTGTTATTTTCCTCCAGCATCTGGTCATCCAAGATACGCTGCACCTGCACATGGAACTTCCATTCTTGGCTGCTATGCTTAGCAGCAACTAAGGGCCCCATCCTATTGCTGGACAGTGCTGGTCTTTTGTGCTCTGCCCTGGCAATGACCATTCACAAATGGGCCATAAGGCACATCACTGTGGCCAGGAGAAGAAAGGTGCCCATAGGAAGGCCAGGAACAGATGGGGCTTCACACTGATAGGACCCTGCCAGAAGCCACCAGTGGTAAGTTTCCCGCCAAGCAGCAGAGAGGCATTCCAGAGCGGGGGAAGTTGAGGAGGGAGTGACACTGGGTAATGGGTGACCCAGGGATGGTTCAGGTCCAGAAGGGGGTGGGGTGGGGTCAACAGCAGAGGCTGCTGCCACATCTTATCCCCCCTCCTGGGCCTTGGAGCCCCACACAGGTCTTTTTGGTTCTTCTCACATTGCTGCTGTGGCTGGAAGCAGCAATTTCAGTAGGATAAGTCCAAGAGGCACAAGCTCCAGGTAACCTATTTTCTAGCTTGACGTTAGAAGAGGAATAGCTGGTATTTGTAGGGCCTGGGGGGTCAAGGGAAGAGTGCCATGAATAGGACCCTAGATCAAGGACATCAGGGAACTGGAAAAGAGAACAAGTGAACAAAATTCCTTTTCCAACTATAGGGATGTAATGGAAGATCAGAAGATCATCAGGTGGATGATGTGGTGTTGACAGCGATTTCATGTTTTGACAGCTGGTTGACAGCTCTGGGAAGGGCAGGGCTGGCTCCACAGCTGTAAACAATCAAGGCCAATGGAGACTCTGATGGACACCTGAGCTTCATTTGACCTTGATGAGACTTTGAATGGCCATGGACTGAAGAGATGGCTCAGCTGAGCCTAATTTGGACTTAACAAGGTAGCTCACAGCTGAGCTGCATTTGGACTTAACAAGGGGCTGCAGGATAAAAGGCAGCTTCAGAAGAAGCAAAGGGCTGACCAGAGCAGGACACTGACCCAGACCTACAGGAGAAGGGGACTGCCAGGACCCTGCTGGAGGACACAGAAGAGAGGACTGCCAGGACCCTGCTGGAGGAGACACTCTGCTGGAGAGGAGGGATCCTACTGCAGAAGACTGGACCGGGAAGACTGGACTGTGCTTTGGAGATTAGGCCGTGGACTTGGACTGGAGGCGTCAGACCTTCACCCACTGAGTTAAGTGGAGTTTTGGGGAGGGAAAGCCTCTGGACAAGAGGACTTGCAGGGAGTGTCTGTGTTTATAGCAATAAATTTGGTTAGTTGCTATAGATAAGAAGTTCTGTGTTCATTCCTTTGCACACCACAGCTGTTGTTTCTTGGAAAAGGAGAGTGTTAATTAGCCAAAAAGTGGGCATTAAAAGGGAGTTGGGATATTTGGACAGGACAAATTGGCGTAGTTGGCAGGATAGGACAAATTGGGACAAGACAAGGGGTTCCTTAGCTCTGGAGCAGAGCTAAGGTTGAGAAGAGACCTAGCCATCCCAATCCAGCAAGGAAGACCATTTATGCAAATACAAGATTCCCACCCCAGCTCCTCATAGTGCAACGGATGGGTCTGATGATGCAGATCAGATGTGCATCTCTAACCATGCCACTCGTATGTGGCAACAGAGCACGCCCCCCCTCCTTCTGCAGAGAGGGGATTCAGAGCATGTTCCAACATCTGCAGCCCCAGGCCTTTTAATCAGTCATGCACAGGCACCATTTGCCTTTCCTCACTTTGAGTTCTATCCACAGACTCTAGCAGTGGTGTAGCTAGAGGGGGTGCAAAGCACTGTTTTGCAGGGAGCCTCACTGCAGTGTGCAAGGGGCCCCTCCCTATCCCCTTCAGAGCCATTCCAGGCGTACCCTCCATTTTGCTCCCATCACCTGGAAAAGGCCCCTTGTACACTGTGGTGAGTCTCCCTGCAAAACTTAGTGCTTTGCACTCCCTTTAGCTACACTACTAGGCTGAAATACTGGCATCTGACACAGCCCTACGATCCTCTGTCTTAGGCCCCACTTATGCCAACTTATGCTCACCTGTTCCATCACAGTCCCAAATGGGGGGATATTCTGTTCCAATTGCTGTTTTCCAAGGAAAATTAAAATCAAACCAGGCTCAGCCAACATTTAACATCATATAGAGACTGGCCCTGAGAAAACTTTGGACTCAGATACCAACTATGTATTTTTTGTATGGAAATCATGACATGGAGACATGATTTAGTTTTCCTAGAAAGCTCCTCTATCAGTGGAGAATCACATTTTCCACTGCTTAAATCATAGGATTGCAATCTCAGACTTACTTATTAGGGGGTAAGTCCCATTGGATTCAATTAGTTCTAACATGCTTAGGCTCATGATGTAAATACCATTCTTTGTTCAAGGAGTAAATACGCTGCACAACTGGTTGCACCCTATTGGCTAGTGCCAGTGCATTCATGGAGAAATTCCTTTTCTCCACTACATTGAAGAAGTAGAACCTGGCACCACTTAGCCTGGCAGTGCAGTACTTTGTTTACTTGGAATAGTTTGTTTTATTAATTTGAATTCTGATTTCTTGAAGCACAGTATAATGGTACTTTATATAAATAATATATCAAAGACCCATGATCTTGAGGGATGGGAGTGTTTTGAGGTTGCAAATAATTCTTGCTCTAGCAGGAAAGTTAAAAACTTGTGATGTTTCTCAAAGAAGCTTCGACCTAAGATTTAGTAGGGAGCAACCATAGCTCATTGGTAAAGTGGAAAGCACCTTATTCAGAAGGTCGTAGTGTGATCTCTAACATCTCCAGTTAAAAGGATAGGCTGAGAGGTAATGAGGAAGACCTCTGTTGGAGTCTTTGGAGAGCTGTGACCAATACTGCCTGGATCCACCTTCCACTTGAATGAAGGGCTGCCTGTAGTTCCTGCTTGTGACCCAAGTGTGGAACACTTTCACAAGCATCATATAAATGCAATTCAGTTGTCAAAGCATATCATTAGACCTCATGCATGTCACCATCATATTATTGTGCCTAGATCCCACAAAGAACAGTGTAAAAAATACAACAAAACTGGGGAATCTTGGACAGTGACATTACTACTCCCACAAAAGGGATATCTGAACTTCCCACAATGTCAAATGACATTCTGACACTGGTTAATTCTATCTTTGGCTCCTTCTCTATCCATTTTAGCCTGCCGTGGCATATGCAGACAGGAGCACCTTTTAATTTTCTGTTGGTGTTGCACAATGTGGTCACCATTAAATGCCACCGTAGTACCATCAATCCTTCTTTACAGATCGAGGACAGAAGCCGTCCTGAATGTCACTTACAAGCACAATCCTAGGCATGTCTATTCAGAAGCAACTTCCATTGTGTTTAGTCGGGCTTACTCCTAGGAAAGTGTGTATAGGATTGCAGCCCCAGAGCCCAATTCTATGCATGTCTACCCAGAAATAAGTTCCATTACAGTCAATGGGACTAACTCCCAGGTAAATGTGGATAGGATTGCAACCCCAGTCCTTCTGGAAGAGTTCTGAATTTTTGGCGAGGTAAAATGTGAGCGAGAGAGAGCATGGCCTTTCCAAGATCAATGTGACAATTCTATATCTGTTTACTCATAAGTGAATTCAGCTAAGTTCAATGAGACTTACTCCTAAGTAAGTGTGCCTATGATTGCAGCTTTTAAAAATCTCTTTCCACCTGTTTTTTTTGAGCTGGTTTGATCAAGAGCCCATAACTCCCTGGAATTGCTCTTCAGGTGGTTTTCAGGTGATGTGATACTTGTTCTGTGTTTAGGTGATGTTTCTATCCAGTGTGTCTCTCTGGTTCTCTCGCATGAACCCAGACTGTGTGCACGTCCTTCAAGTGAGTGATGCAGCATTTCTGGGGATGAACATGTCCTGCTGCTAACAAAACTTGTAAGAGGTGTATAATAAAAAAGTGTTTACATGCATTTCACATACCTATTTTTTTTCCAGCCTGGCTCAATTTTTTCTTCTCCTCAGTATTAAAACGACCTCAGTATTTTGTGACTACCCATGTAGGATCTCCTAGTACATGACAGATATACATGTTGTACACAACAGAGACATGCACCACCCTGTGAGGCACGGGGTGGGGAGGCAGGTGAGGCAGAGCCTCTCCACTGGAGTCCTTCGTAAAGTGCTGCCGCATGAGGCATGCAAGCAGGCACAACCCATGTGCTTTTGCATGGGGAGGCTCTGCTTTTGCGCGTGGGTTGTGAGTGCCTGCGTGCCTTACATGGCGGTGGTGCTTTTCTCAGGACTCCAGCGGGGAGGCTCTGCCTCACACAGCAGCGGAGCTTGGGGAGGCTCTGCCTCACCTGCCTCCCCACCCACTGCAGGTCCCTGCGTGGCTTGCCTGGCGGGCTTCCCTCCCCTCAGCGCGGAGGGAGGAGCGAGCCGGCCCGATCCTGCAGCGCGGAGCGCCCCCCGCCCCCCCTTGCCCGCGCCCGCTCGCCAGACAGCGCCGCGGCTTTCCCCAGCGGAGCCGCCCCGCCCGGGAAGCTGGATACGGCAAGGGGAGGATGTTCGCGGGCTGGGCCGGCCAGCAGGGAAACATGAGGAGGCGCGGCTATTCGCGTTCCCGGGCCCGGCGGCTCCTGCCCGGGCAATAAAGGCGAGCGGCCGCCGCGGTTGCAGCTTGTGGTTCGGGAGCTGCGCGCCGGAGGACGCCTGGCCGGAGCTGGGATGGGAGTGGGCACCGCGCAGCGCAGCAGCCGCCCCCGCCCCCCCACCTCAGGCGACAGGTAAGGCCCTGGGCGGGTCTGGGCGCGGGCAGGGCGGAGGAGAGGAGGGGGGAGAAGGGCTGCAGTCCCAGCCACCCTTTCCTGGGAGTGAGCCCCCTGACCGCAGGAGGGCTGAGTAGACACGGCGCGCAAGGACACCTGCGTCCTGACGCACAGACTCCGCCGCGGGGCCCCTCCTGGGCTTTGCCTCCCCCGCACTGGGGTGGCCGGTGGTTCTGCCCCAGCCCCTCAAGCCCCGCCGCCTCCAGGGCAGCCCGTCCCTCTGGGCTCCCGGGTGGGGCGGCCCAGCGCGCGGCGCTCCTGTCCCGGCGCGCAAGGGGCGCCGGGAGGCCCGGGGCCGGGAGTGGGGCTTGTGTTCGTGGGGGCGCCGCGCCCGCCCTCTGGCTGCGGGGAAAGGGGCGCCTTCTCGAGCGCCCCCGAGGGCGAGTGTGGAGAGGGCGCCCGGGGCGCTGAGCAGGCGAGCGAGGCGCTTTCCAGGCGCGTGGCGGGCACTGGGCGCCTGCTGCCTGGGGGCGGCCTCGGCACACGCGCACTCGCCCTGCGCGCGGAAAGCGTCCCCGGCCCTGGCCAGCTGCGGGCGCGCAGAGGGAGGCGTCGGAGCCCCCCGCTGTCGCCGCGTCGCCTCCCCCTCTGACGGGCCTGGCCCCCGCTCGCCAGCCGACCTTTCCTCCCGGGCGACCTCTGCGGACAGAAGAGCCGCTCCCAGCGCCCCGTGCGCGCTCCTTCCCCGGTTCGCAGGGAGCCTTTGGAGAGCCACCACTTGGACACGTGTTCCCGGCACGGTCGTGTCGGCGGGTTCACACGAAATGCGGAGCGTCGCGTGCCCGTGGCCTTCGCAAGGCTGGTGGGGCAGCAGGAGGGCTGCTTCTCCCGAGCTCTGCCCTCTGCAGCTTTCCAGGCGTGTCTTCGCGGGGCTCTCCTCTGCCGCCCCCATCAAGGTGATCCAAAGCAGATGGCTGCATCTCCCCCCCCCCTTTTCATGGGCATCCCCGTGGGGATTCCCGCCTCGCTCGCCCACTGCAGCGGTGGGCTGACACCGATCTTCGCCGTGGGGTGAGCGGGGCCCGCGAGGGTCTTTTCTGCGGAGAAGGGAGGGTTGGGTTTCACTGCAGCGGGCGCGGGAGGAAGACTCGGGCTACAATCCCAGCCACGCTTATCTGGGAGTGAGCCCCCTAGTAACTATAATGGGACTTACTTCTGAGTAGATACGCATGCGATTGGGTTCTCGACGACAATCCTGTTCGCACTTTCCTGGGAGTAAGCCCCACTGGCATAATGCGACTTACTTCTGGGTTGGGATCTTGCACCCCATGCCGGTCTGCTTGGAAGTAAGCCCCGTTGACGGCAACGGGATGTACTCCCAAGTGAGCGTGCAGAGGCTTATAGCCTTAGACTGCAGTGCTGTGCACGCTTTCCTGGGAGTAAGCCCCCTCGAACTCGGCGGGGCTTACTTCTGAGTAGACACGCCTGAGATCGGGCCGCGAGGCCGCTCGTGGGAGACGTGCCCGGCGCCAGCGGATCGATGCAGCCGAGCCCCTTCCAGCCTCTCCTGCAGGGCTGGTGCCGGGTGCGGGGCGCGCGCGAGGGAGGCGCAGTTGCGCCGCGAGACACGGACCTGTGCGGAGAAGCGATGGTGGCGCGCGCCGGGGTCCCCAGCGCGCTGCTGCCTGGCTCGCTCGCTCGCTCTCTCCAGGGGCCCAGGCGGAGCGCGCGTTTGGAGCGGGACGAGCAGGGAGCGCCTGCAGGACATTGGCCTGACTCTCCCCGACTGCAGCCGGGGCTCCTGCAGCGCTCCTTGCAGGCGGGCTGCGCTGCGCCCTTCGGGGGAGCCTGTCGGGAGCTGCCTCCGGAGGAGGAGGCGGCGAGGGGTCAGCTCTGCTCCGCCAGGCGGCGGCCAGCCAAGGAGCCCCTGGGCCGGCAGACAGAAGGGCCGGGCCGGTGCCAAGGCGGGCCGGTCGCCAGCGCTGCCTTCGGGACGAGCAGCGGCTCCTGCGTGTGCGGGAGCGAGGCAGGCAGAGCCGGGGACCGGTGGGGTGCAGCCAGCCCAGGAGCCCCGCAGGCCGGGACGTTTCACCGCTGCAGCTCCTAGCTCCTCCCTGGTCTTTTTCCCAAAAGAAGGGCTGAGGAAGGGGGCAGGTGGCCACACTGCAGCCCTTGCAGGCTCCTTGTCCTCCTGCAGCAGCAGCCTGCCCTGCCACCCCTTGAAGACTAGCCAGGGAGTGCAGGGAGCTCTCCGGCAGAGAGCCTCCAGGGCCTGCCTCCTCTCTCTGACCACAGGGGGTGGCAATTGGTGGGGTTTGTCAAAGGAGGCGTCTGGGTAACTTCCCCCCCCCCCTTATCTGGAGAAAGAGACCCTCTCCCCATCCCCAACATCAGCTCTGGAAAGTATGAGAATAACAAGAGTGCCTCTGACCATACTCAGAGTGTTGCAGTCTAACTGCCATGTGCCAGGAAATGGAGAGGAAGGGCTTTTAGGTGATCTTGAACCCAGCCCCTCTCACTTCAGAAATGAAGCATCACGTGTTGTGTCTTCTACATGTTTTCACAAGAGCCCAATCCTATGCTTGTCTGCTCAGAAGTCCCATTAGAGTCAGTGGGGCTTACTCACAGAAAAGTCTGGATAGGATTGTAGTCTAAGGCTTGTGTGAATGTTGGGATAAAGCACTCCAAAAGAAACTTAAGATACATTGTAGTTGGTATACGCTTCCTATTGCTATAAACCTCCTTAATGAAAAGCCTGTAATGTGCACCTTTGCATGTTTGTGCCTCCTGGTAATGAGATAATTTGCATTGTAGCCAGGGTTAAGAAAAGCCAGTGCAAATCTCCAAATCTTTTAATATATTACACATAGTGTGGTGTGGTTTTGTTTCTCCAGGTCTGTAATGCCAGCCTTTTGAGGCTGCCATTGTCCCGCATGTTATCACACATCAGCAATGTCTCATGCGTTTTTGGTGCTCGAAACCAGCGATTTTCAACTTTTGTTGTCTCATGGCACACTGTCCAGGTGCTAAAATTGTCAAGGCACACCACTGGTTTTTGGGCCATTGGCAAGTCACACTGCGCTGCTGGCCAGGGGCTCACATCCCTGAATGGCCAACTAATTAATAGCCTTCCCCCAAATTTGCTGCTCTAAACCCTTTTGGTGCTCAGTTCCGCCCAGCCCAAAACACAGGAATGCCCAGCTGCATTAACTCCTGTCAATTCATTGTGAACCAGGACCACAAGTCCACACAAAGAACCGCAGAGAGACGGAAAAATTCCCAAAGCCTCACAGAGTGCCAATAAAGGAACAACCCACTTTAAACCATTTCTGCCCAACGTTGCATATTCGCAACAGGGATCAAATGTGTACACCTGTGGGCTGGACAGAAATGGGTTAAGCAATTTAAGAAAGCATTTCCTTAGAAATCTCAAGTGCACTGCTGGGTTTGTGGGAATCCTGCAGGGCTTGTCCCTTCCAGGTCAGTGCAGGTCTTCGCTGCTCTCTTGGTTGTGAGCAAAAACATCCTTCTGATTTCAGGGTGGACCTCAGTTACATATTTATTTCTGAGGATGGGGGGAGGGCAGTGAGAACAGTAGCAAACCTTATGGGAGAACGAAAAGACAATGAAATTCAAGATTTCAGGATGGGGGGGCAAAGGATCATGTTGGGGGGTAGGAAACATCTATGGAGCAGGGCTGGGGGGCGGAGAAGACATCATGCAGCGCACTCTTTGATTAATCCTGTGCCTTTAATTTTTCTTGTTACTTAGGAATAAATTCCCAGCTGGACCTGGGCAGAAGCTGTTGCTCAAGCCAGTGTGATAGCTTAGTGCAAAGCACTAAGTTCTGCGGGAAGCCTCCCCGTGGCATGCAAGCGGCCCCTCCCCTTCAGAGCCATTCTGGTCGGTGGGCACAAAACAGAGGCAGGTGCCTGGAATGACTTTAAAGAGGAGGGGCTGCTTGCACGCCATGGAAAGGCTCCTTGCAAAGCTTAGTGCTTTGCACCCCCTCTAGCTACGCCACTGTCTCCCACCCCTCACAGGCAGCCCCCCCAGGCCTTCCTTTCCTGTCAACACGCTCCACCTGCCCTGCCCTATTGGGGGCCTCACTCCCTTAGACCCAGCTGCTCCGATCCGCGATCACTGCTGGTTGTCCGTCCCCCCCAGCCTGGCTAACAGCTGTCTCTTTCTCCTGCTCAGCGCCCATTGAGCCTCTGAAGAAACCTGCATACCCCGACTGCCCTCTCTGCCCCAGGACGCACCACCATGAACACCATTGTCTTCAACAAGCTGGGCGGCCAGGTGCTCTTCGAGGACAGTGCCAAGGATCGCGAGCGGAGCAGCAGCCGGCCCTACGCAGGGGTCCTTGATGTCTCTCCTCACCCGGAGGTGCTCATTCCAGACAGCCCCACCATCAAGGACAACCTCAGCCTGCGCCACAGGAGGACTGGGTAAGGCAGGCGGGGGGGGGGGAGTTCTTTGCCATCATTGCGGTGCCCCATTGACTATAATGGGATTTACTTCCACATAGACATGCATAGGATTGGGCTGTAAGAAACCTCCCACCCTGCACAAGCCTGGCGCCTTGAGCTGTGCAGCCTCCTGGCATCCTCATGTTTGCTCAGAAGTGCCCTTCTCTTGCAGTGGGTTGTACTTCCTTGTAGGATTACAACTAGCCTCTTGCAGGCTGCCTGCCTTAGGACTGTAATCAGTGGTGTCAGTACTGCTTGCTTCTTGCATTTAGACCTCACTTTCCTTCCATTTTGAAACTCAAGGGTGGCGTATCTGGAGTTCCCACCCCAGGCCCAGTTAGCATCAGCAAGGGGGCTCCAAGCCATGCTGGAACTATTGTCCAGAACTGGTGTGTGTGTGTGTGTGTGTGTGTGCGCGTGAGAGAGAGAGAGAGAGGGGGGGGGGCTCAATCCTGTCTACCTTTCCAGAGCTGATGCATCATGTGGTGGTGAGCAGTCACGGAGGCATTGTCCATGTATAAGGGAATGTTTATTCCCTTACCTTGTGGCAGCATCAGAACAGGAAAGTTGGCTAGGATTGGGTGCCAAATAATTGGACTGAAAAGTAACTTCCAGGTATCAGATCCAGTAAAAGGAAACCATATTGATAAACTGTCTGCCTGGTACTAGGTTTGAGAGGCGGAACAAGAGACATGCAGTAAATAGATGATATCTGTGAATTGATTATGCAGACGATAAAGAATTCCTTGGATTAAGAACACCTCAGCAGTGTAGCAGGAGAAGATTGGTGCTGTCTGTAATTGGATTTTTAAAAAAATGTATCTCTCATAAGACTTTAATGCATGTTTGCAATTTTTAAAGTCTGTTCTTTGTCCAAGAATGGGGGTGGGGTATTTCTATGGATTTGTGTTAATTGCTGGAACACTTTAAATCTATGGAACAAATCGCTTTACAATTCTAATCTAATCCATGTGGTATGTACTCAACATGTATATCCCTCAAATTTTTCTCAGTTTTTGTTCAGCAGTAGGTTGGAAGAAGTGGGGGGGACGACACCATTGCCCATTCAGCAAAATGATTCTATGACTGACTTCTAGTTGGAAGTCAGTTCCATTGATGGAATCTAAGCAAAGACACAGAGATGGCATATTCTGTATTCAGGTGATAACTTGATTAATGTGGCTGATTAATGTGGCCGATAACTTGATTAATGACAAAGCACCTAAGAAATGACCGAAATGCAAAGTACTGTACGGCAAAGATTTCTTAGGTGCTTTGTATTGCTGAATTGCCAGCTGAAGGCATTGCATCAGCTCATACTTCTAATAGCATTTCAGGTTGGCAAGACGGTGATTGTGTTTCATCAAGATGTTGTTACCAGCTGATTCAGGCAGAATTAGATTTCAAATAAAATATTAAAAGGCAAAACGCCCAAGAAGCTAGCAAAAAGGAGAGAATTGGGGGGTGGGGATGGAATAAGGAGCAGATGTGGCCTGAGAGCAGCACCTTCTGGAAGAAATTTGGTATTGCAATCCCAAGTCACATAACATCTCTTAGAGCCCAATCCTAACCAACTTTCTAGCACCAATGCAACTGTGCTAATGGGGTGTGTACTGCATTTTGTGGTAGGGGGGCAGCCATGGAGACCTCCTCAAGGTAAGGGAAAGTTTGTTCCCTTACTTCGGGGCTGCATTGAGCCTGCATCTGCACTGGAAAGTTGGATAGGTTTGGGCCCTTAGGTTGGTGAACAAGCATTTTAACATGAGGTGATCCAGGCAAGGCATGGTGGCTACCTCAGACAGTGAGGTAGCAGAGTCGGAGACAGACGGATCTGACCCATGATAATCAATTGGTCAGTTGTCCTGTGCAAGCCCCATTGAAATGAATAAGAGCTGTGCTCTTGATCCATACATTTCAATGGGACATGTGAAGGAGAATGTTCTGGTGGACTGTGCCACGTGTTGATTCGTCTGTTGATTCGTTCTGTGTTTGTGTGGCTGTCCAGATTTTCACCTTGGGAATGTCTCAGGCTGTTTCTGTGTATAGGACATTTTCTTCTCATGTTAATCCAGTGGCACGTAATTTACATACATGTAGTTAGTGCTGGGTTCAGTAGGGCTTATTCCCAGTGTGCATAGAATTGCAGTCTCAGGTTGAAATCTTATACGCATTTATTTGGGTATAGATCCCATTGAACTAGGTGGACCTTCCTCCTTAGGGAAATATGCATAGAATTGGACTGCATGTTTGTAAACTGGATGTGCCTGATAAATTGTCATAGGTCTCAATGAAGTGTCATCTCTTCCCCTGTGTGGGCTTCTGCTGGCCTAGGAATGTGGAAGCATTCCAAAAGACAAACTCTGCTCTGCCTGGTGTAGAGACTGGTGTAACTCATCTGGTAAAAGTGATCATATCGCCCATTCTGTGTGGCTTATTCTCTGGGGCAGAGTCATTGGTTTGTCTGTAAAAAGTCAAAGTAAACTCTGCTTAAGATTGACTTGGTTTTGATGTGCAAATTCCCAACACATGCAAAAGGGTGGTGTTCTTGTGGCAATCAGACCACTAACAGATGTGAGCCTGGGAGCATTAGAGAGAAGGAAAGGATAGTGACTTCTGGAGAAGACTTCTCCAGGCAATTTCCATACGCACACACCCTGTGGTTAAGGAGCATGTGAGGGGTAACCAGTAGCATGCTAGCTAGTGACAACCCTGGCAGTCATACATTTGGTGTCTGACAAGAGCAGAACACAGGAAATTGGGTTGGCACTAAGTTTTGCTGAACTCTGGGGCATCATCCACAAAAGACACTTGGATGCTTTTCTTATCCCCCTCACTTATTGGTTCAGACACAGTGTTAAGTATGTCCCCATTCACCAGTGCAGAGAAGAGAATGGAGGCAGTGACAGTGAAAACGTCACACGTGACTTCTTTCTCTTCCTTGCTAGCCTATCGGTTGGGGAGATATTTCTCCCAGTAAGTAGTCCTGCTGTCAGCTGAGAGAAACACCCCCAATTTATTGCTGGCCCATTCATGTAGCCACCTAATGGCCTTTACAAATTGTAAAGGGTCTGAGAGGGCTGCAGATTTGGGGTGTCTTTCACTCTAAGTTGGCTTCTGCCACCAATGCAAACCATACTGCAGCAGACCTGACACTGCCTCCAGTGGGATTCTGGGTCTTGCCACACCACCCCAAGTCATTGGTCTCTGGGTAGGAGGGAAAGTGCAACTGCTTTCTCCTCCTTTTTTCCATCAGGCAGTGGGGTGGGGCTGCCTGATGGTGGATGCTTTGGGTTCATAGGTTTCTGACACATGTGCTGGTAAGACCTACACAGGTGCTTGGGTCTAACAGAATGGATTCCTTCACTTGATCTGGAATTCTGAATCACTAGAGAGGAACTCACTCCGTGTTCAGCTTGGCCCCTTTCAAATAAATGTTGAATGCATGGCCATGTCAGGGTGGTGGATAGTCATGTGCTGCCATGTCCTTCCCCCACCCCCATTGTGTATTCACTGAATGCTGGAAAAAATATTGTCTGAATTAGGGCTACGTATTTGAATAGTTGTGCATTTAGATGCTTGACACAACAAGCTGGACTTGGATTTTGCTATACTATTTACAGAACAAATGTTTTTAATAGTCTAAGGGCACAATCCTAACCAGGTCTACTCAGAAGTAAGTCCTATTTTGTTCAGTGGGACTTACTCTCAGGAAAGTGTGGTTAGGATTGCAGCCTTAAGACTGATATTATTGTTTGTAGATGACCCTCCAAATAAAGATGACCCCCCAAATAATCTACGTAGGGAGAGTTTGGGGCAGAGCAGTCATCTGGAACCTGTGTGTGTGTGTGGTAATCTGTGAGCAACTTGACAATTTTTGTGATGTAGAAGTTTCTCCATGCAGGGCAAAGAGCAGAATCTGGGTGGAACTTTGAGCGTTGAAATCTCTTAAACATATTTTGCATCTAGGTAATGTTCACAACTGCTCTACAATCTCGTAACCTTGTCCAGACCTCCTTGCAGACTTACTCACCCAGTCCCAAGGCTTATGGAGAGGACAGCCTGGATCTCCTGCTGTAGTAATAGCTAAAGTACACCAAGCACATATTAGTGAGATTAGATTACTACTGGCTGTGCAACCACTAGTGAAGATTTGAGCACAGGCTGTGAACAACTTGGTCCTGGGAGTAGACAGAGCGTAGGCATCTGATATGGCTCAACTGCTAAAGTTAAGAAAAGGATCCGAGCCATGCTTAGATGGGAAACAGGCTGTAAACCATATGTAGACTGCTTTGAGGTTCCTGGACAAACAGGGTAAATACAGCAAATAAACATCTGCTCCAAAGTTGGTTCCAGCGGTAGTATAATTTTAGATGATAACTAACCAACTCTGTGTATGTTTGGGTCTGTTCCTTCTGCTAAGGGTGGTGTTTGCTTTTTTCTGCAGCACTGCTGTGAAGTCACAGTGGTGGTCTTATGCCATGAGTAGTATATATGTCCTTTTTGTTTTAATGTTAGATTATGTAAACATGAGAGCGAGCTAGCGAGAGTTCACCAGCTGTACTGTATTCTCTTTCCTTGGCTTCCAATCTACCTGAGCAGCTTTTCAGAGAGGATCACTTCCGGAATTCCTTGTATGTCTTGTAGGTCTGCCTGACATGAAGGAAGAGGCAAAAGAATTATGTCAAGCACCAAATGTTTTCTGTTAGCAAATGCTGTTTTGTCTGCCTTTTTAAACATCCATGTCCCAAGGTCAGGCTGTGTTTCAACAGCTTCTCCATGCAGGGATGGCCTTTTATTTTCCTAAGAAGCAAAGAGACCATGTACAGGCTCCAGAGCTGCAATGCTGTTCAAGTTATTGAAGCACGCAGCTTGGCAGGTTAAGTGTCTCAAAGCCTTGCACTCTGGCCTTGAATTCTGTGGCTTGTTTGTTCTTGCTCACTTGCTTGTTGGCCTTTTGTAGTGATGTTTTGATGAATGTAGAGATGTTGAGTATGATGAATTCTGTGCAGACTAGAAAAAACATGGAGATACAGCGAACTCCTCTGTGCTTATTTTTGACCCACCAATGCATTTTGCTGCAAGACTTGGAAAAGTCATTATTTATCATATATACATCCAGATTTGCACCTACAGTCTGTATTTTGTGAACCCATTAAAAGAGAAGGTATATAGAACTTTTCAACATTTACTTTAGATTTTTGTATAAAGTACTATAGCTGGTGATATTATATAGCAGTATTAATAAATAAGAGCTGCAAACATTTATAGGTAGGTTGATTTGGGCTGCAGTCCTATGAATGTTTACCTGGGAGTAAGTTCCATTAACCTTGATAGGACTTAAGTAAACATGCATAGAACGTTGCTGCACAGCTCCAGGCTCCAGTCCAGCTTAAGTTAGCCAGAATTCAAGTTCCACTGGGAAGCAGTGCACCTTGAATTAGCTGCAGCTAACTTGGGTTGGGTCCTTACTTGGTTCATAGGTAGGACTGAAGGCAGAACTACGTGAGATGAAAAATGGGAAATTCCACTTTTTCTTATCTTTAAAAAAGGATCCCTGATCTAGATCAGAACTATAGCATGGGGAGGGGTGTTAGCCCTTTCCCCCTTGCACAATTTCCCCACCAAAAATGATCCCCCATCAGCTTTACCTTAAGAGGAAAACCGTCTGGGTGCCCTTAAGACAGTACAAGCCCACCCTGGCACTAAGCCAGGTGGAGGTCCTGGAACTAAGCCCCACCTTGGAGCCTGCACTGGGCCCCTCTCCAGCTTAGCAGCGGTGATCAATCAGTGGCAGGGGTAGCGGAAGAAACTCCTCTCAATTCCTAATGGCAAATGAAATGAGGAATCTGGTCAGTCTCGTATTGGGGGAGGGGTTTCAGGTGGTCAGTCAAACCAAATGGGTTCTTTGATGGGCGTGGCCCTTGGATGGTGGTTGATCCCTGCTTATAACCATCTTCAAGCTCACAGCTACAACTTTGAGTATGTCTATAACAATTTTAATTCAATGAAGGGCAAGCTGAAATTCAGTCTCTAGAACAGGGGTGTCAAACTCATTTCATACCGAGAACCAAATAGCAGTCATGGTGTCTGCTAAGGGCCAGAAGTGATGTCATTAGGCAGGAAGTGATGTCATTAAACAGATTGTAACAAAAAATAAACACTTTTTCTCACTTAGGAACTCATTAGCTGCAAATGACAGAAAATATGCAAATCTTGTTCATATTTCAAGATATGGGAGAACCCAGATTTCATGTGGGCTTCCCTTTCAGCAGTAACAGCACTACTCAGCAGCTGAAAGCCTGAGGGCCAGATATAAAGCTTCCGCGGGCTGCATCCGGCTCCCAGGCCTTATGTTTGACACCCCTGCTCTAGAACTTGAGGAAGTAAGAGGCAGAAAACTGACTATTCAAAAAGCAACTTGAATTTTTCTTTTCAGGCTAGCAGTCTCAAATGCTTCAATTTTGTGGAATGATTTAGCTTTAAAATATCATAGGAAAGCTAAATGGTATTTAGCAATTAGCCATTTACAGTGTTCTACAGCATCACATAGCTATAGTTTCAGGGCTAATATAGTGCTCATTTTCATTTTTTTGAAACACTCATTTTCATATTTTTACTAGATTGTTTTTACTATTCAGTGTGGGGGATACAAATCCAGACCACGGTATTCCCTTGCATGATACACTCAAATCCAGGTTCTCTATTTGATGGAGTTGATCCCAGATTGGACACTTGTCCTGGACTTGGCATTTCTTTGAGTGCACAAGGAGGGGGGGAATGCCCAAGGGTCAGGAAGGGAAAACAGGAGAACTCCATTAATTGATTGGTTATAATCCTCTCAACCTCTTTCCACACATCCCTCCACTCCCCATGCTGTACAGAACCCGACAGAACAGTGGGAAGGTGAGGCACAAGCGTCAGGCACTGCAGGACATGGCTCGGCCGCTGAAACAGTGGTTATACAAGCATCGAGACAATCCATATCCCACTAAGACGGAGAAGATCTTGCTTGCTCTTGGTTCTCAGATGACCCTAGTGCAGGTAAGACTGAGAGATGTGCCTCTAACTTTATCATTGAAAACTGGTTTCTGCATGTTTACATCATTATATGAAGTGTCTTGGGACTCGGCTAGATATGACAGTGACTTTATTTATTTATTTATTTATTTATTTATTTATTTATTCTATTTGTAATCCACCTTTCTCTCCGAAGGGCACCCAAGGTGGTGTTTCATGTGTTCTGTACCTCCCAGTGAACCTCCCCACTGAGATTGCACACCAACTGCTGCCCCCTTACTTGGTGGCATGCCAGCAACTGAATGCGGTTTTTTTCTCCTACTACTTCCTGAACTCAAAGCTGAGATGTACCAGAAAATAAAACTGCCTTCTATGACCACCTTGGTTTAGTAGTTAATGGTGGGTTAGTCCATGGGGCTTGACCTTGCCCTCCCTTTTTTAATCTTGACTTTCTCAGCCTCACATGGCAACATATTCCACAGAAATAGCCTTTTTGGTAAAAGAATGTTTCCTTCCTGTTTGCAAATGTGTCTTAGCTGAGAAGCATGTGGTCCAAAAAAAAATATATATATATATCCAGATGCTCCTTCCACACTTTGCCCAGAAAGGCTGTCACATCTGTACAAATACACATCATTCAGGGGAAAGGAAAGAATGAAGCTGTGCTCCAGATCAGATTGTTGAGTACATAGAACTGATCCTCGGAGTCACAGAGGCAAGGCATGATCTCCAGTTGCACCTGCCTAACTGCACAGTAACTCCTGCTGCAGCCAAATGGATTCAGGACGACACTGATGTATCTGTGAGAACTGGGTCATGTTTACACATCTATTTGAAAAATGTTCTTCATTCCCAAAGCTGCACATTCCAGGTTATCACACAGTGTTGCATGAGTAGCTTTAATCTAGCATTGTAAAGTGCCAGGACACTTCTGGAGGAGACCAAAATAATATGTGTTTTCCTGATCTGTATTGCCTAGTCCTACATTCCTGAAACTTAGATTGGCCCTCATCTCTTCCCATCATTCTGTCCAATTCCTTAATGCCTTGCAATGTTCTTTTTATTCAGTTAAACTGTCATCACATTTGAGTCACTGTTTTATTTCAAGTTGTTCTGTCAAGCCTTTCTTAGCACAGCTGATTTTTTGTAGTGCATTGCATTTCTTGCCTGCTTGCAATTAAAAGTGGGGCTGTCACCTGATTACATAAGGCTGATTTATCTTATGTTTCAGTTGGCTTGTTCATCAAATTTGCATAAATTTGCATATGAGAAAAGCCTTATAGAGAATACTTTAAGAAGATGCATGCATCTGAAGAGGCACTCCTGTCTCACCCAAGAAGGAATTCCTCAAAGACAGTACTTGCCATCTGCAGTTTTAAGTTCTTGTGTTAAAGTAATTTTAGAAATTAATTGGAAACACCTTTTTGAGTCCCTTGAGATGCGTTTAATCAATTAGATTGATTGCAGTTCTGTGTATGCTTGAAAGGAAATAAACTTCACTAAACACGTTGAAACTCGCATGCATAGGTTTGTTCTGCATGTGTTGTAGCTCTCTATGGAGGGATAGAAAATAAAGCCTTTCTGCGAACTGTGTCTGTTTCTTCTCTTCTTTCAGTTTGGCCATCAGCACAATAGAATGTAATATTACTAGGACTGGCTCATCCATGAGGCCAACTGAAGCTACAGGTCCAGCCGATTTATACACGGATTTTTTATATTTTTCGTGTTGATTTGACTCAACATGAATGGCCCCTGCAAATGAAAAGGAATGTGCTGATCCCTGGAGAAGGGGGAAAATGCATCCCTTTAAAATCAGTTTAAAAAACTGAACAGTCCTTTAACAATAGCCTCCTTAATGAGAGAGGGCAACTGGCTGACAATCCATTAATCCTTCTCTCTCCAGTGGACCCCTCCCTTCCCCCTGAGCATGTGGAAGAAAGGTGATCACTTTGCATTGGTGAAGGGAGGGGCTGAGTGAAGCACCTTTCTTTCTAAGCTCTAGGAGGATGACTGATTGTTAGATTGTCTAAATGACTCTTATCTTACATCAAAAAGGTCAGCAAGTCTGTTTTTAAATCACTGGAGCAAAGAAACTTTGTTTTTTAAATGGATTTAAATTTTTCCAATTTAAATTTTAAATTCAACATGTTCTGTCATACAACATGCCCCTGGTAGTCTTTTCACTACCACAAGCTCCATGAGAAGAGGCCATGATGAAGCAAGATTTCCACCCAGCTGTGAATTTCCTGCCTGCCACCAGCCCACACACTAAATTCCCTGAGGAAAGAGAAGGAGGGGGGTGTTTCTACCACTGCCATCACTTAGCTCCCCTTCCTCTTTCCTCACGCGCCCCCATAAATCACGCACACCCTCAAGCCTTCTCTAAGTAGCATGCAAAGCTGAGCACTGTGCCAGAAACAGGAGGTGGACTGTTCAGTTAGCAAGGCAGGTGTGTTTTCACCCAAACACAGGAAGGGATTTGTTGCAAGTAACAAACAAATTCTACACTCCAGATCAAGAGGCCATGCTCAAAATAAAGTAAAAACAAATTACTCTGACTAAAAGAGGTGTGCTCTCTCTCCTGTCACTGGAGAGAAAGATCTTAGGAATCAACACCCCACAAATTTTGTCATGGCTTGGCTGGGATCTCTCATCTTGCAATGAACGCCATGCATCTTGTGATGCAAACTGGAACACAGCTGGTCAGCCCTGTTTTATCCATTTTGGGTTTTTTGCCATCCACGTGAGTGCTTGGAAGGAACCCACACGAATAATGAGGCTCAACCTGTATTACCTAAGGCAGCAAATTGGCAGCCAGTGCCTGCTTCTGTCCTGTTGCCATCTCTGCTTCTCCCCCTCCCAGTACCTGGTTTCGAAAATGAAGAGGGGAATTGAACTAAAGACAATGTGTGAAGGAGAGAAGAGTGGAGAAGATGCTTTTTCACTATTCTCCCCTTCACACTTCCTCTTGGACTAGCATTCATCTTCCACCTGTTTCCTGACCCCCCTCTGTCTCTTTGTGTGTCTCTGGCAAACTCTTTTAGAAAATGGGGGTGTGCACCATTGGGGTCCTCTCAGTGGTCTTTGCCCCAGGGCACCCCCAAAAGTTGGAGCAGTTGCTGTAATTTGATCTTCCAATATAACTTTCTTCTAAAAATAGATGGGGGAATATATGGTTTGGCTTCTGATTGTAACCTGGGGGGAAGTAAGATTCCCTCCTGTGTTCTGACCCAGGTCCAAATTGCCACCTGGAGTTCTTATTAACCTCAGAGAAGAGCTCATGGAGATAACATGCACTGGAAAGTTAGTGTGCCGGGGGTGTGTGTGTGAGAGAGATCATTCTCTCCCCCAGTTACTTTTAGAAGCAGAAAAATTGCCTTGGAAGATCCAGTTGTGGATCTCCTACATAATGTGTAGTTTGGCCCTGAGCTATTTTTCCTGACATCTTACTCTCTCACTTGCATTCCATCTGCATTGATACTCATACAAGGTCAGTTCTCCGGTATCCACCAAAAGCCTACAGAAAATTAATACAGTATTTTCCCTTTGAACTTCCTTGAGCAGCAGGACATTTCAGGCAGAAGGGTCTGTTTTTGTTATGGGGGAGAGTACTGGAGAAAGATGGGTATATTACAAAAACACCATTTATTTACAAGCTGAGAAAGGGAAACAGGCAAGTACCCAGACATGTTTCTAGTCTGTCAAACCGCATTGGTTCTCCAAAACCAACAGTATACCTTTTGGAGCCCCCCAAAGCTTGTCCTTGCTAGCCAGCTGTAAAAAGTCTGTCTTCAGACTGGCAACATTCCAGCCCTCAAATTGTTTTATTTTAGACCCTAGATGGAGTAGGTCCAGTAGCCACCAGCCATCAAAGGCAAGACCTGTCCCATTTAGTGGCTGTGAAAGCCTGTCCAAAGGGTGAAGAGAGTGATGCAAAGAAAGTGGTGGAAAAATTAGTAAAGGGATTCTGCAGCTTTGTCATTTTTCTTCAGCACCACATATCTGCCCAAAAGCAAATGGTTATTATTGCTTTTTTGGAAATATTGGGAAATACTGCTGCCATGGTGTTGAAAAGTAGGGAGGTCCTAGGTGGAGTCCAGGTAGGGTAAATTATCTGCATTACAGAGTGCTAGTACCAGCGAAAGGAAATGTAGTACATAGTTTGGTTGGGTTTTCCTTATGGACTATATGTTGTCTAGCCCAGTGATAGAAGATTTTTAGCTAGAGTAGAGGAAATCTTTTAAGGACCTCAGGCCTCAAAATAAGACTTGGAAAGAGGAACACTTATCCTAAAGTGAGTAGTCTGAATTTTGTGCCTGCTGATATTCATGCAGCCATAGCAAGGCAATGAATGGAACAGCATGTAGTATCAGTTACTAGGCTCTGAAATTGTATACTCCTGAAACTTCAGAACTGGAACAGGAAGCCACAACCTATATTTATCTCGCCAATTAGCTTCCAGTTTGGAGGCTAGCAATTTGTCCTGCTAATTTGCAATGAATATGTCATGTTTTCATTTGCACTATTCCCGGAGGGGTGGATTTATTTTATTTTAAATTTTGGTTTTAACCATTCCTATGAATTTTTTTTAAAAGACTGTACATTCTTTCCAGAAGAGGAAATATGAATGGCTTTATTGTTGAATATGAAGTTATTTGCCATAGTATGACTAATGGGCCGGTTCTGGGCTGCCGAGAGTCATTTTAACTTCAGGTTTTCATAGGCATGTATAGGACACAGTTCATTTGGGAAGGAGAGGGAGATTGTGTTGAATTGTAGCTATCTTCGAGATAATTGCCTTTTCTCATATTGCATGAGATAAGATATTTTAAGAATTAATTTTCCATATGCGAAAATAAAGTTAGGGACAATATAACAAACTCATAAATATTGTAATCATTAATAAGTTTGGATTATTGGAAAAATGGTAGAGCTGCTGTTACACCCCTCTCTTCCCCCAAGAAGTCATCATGTTTTAAGTGGAAACACTTCATTTACCATAGTAAGAAACTAGAATACGAAACTGATCAAAACAGTTGTCACCAATGTTCTCTCTAATTTTCCCCCGGAGTGCGTGGAGCAGTCCTGCAGTTCTTGGCAATGATGTCATCATCCTTATCAAGCTCCAAAGTTCTGAGAGGGAAGCTTCATGGGGTTTCAGTTTGAACTATGCAGTTGGACCGGTTACAGTGAATGCTGGTTGTCACTATTTAGCTGTAGTCAGTTGTGTCAATCCAGGTAGGGCCATGCATACACTGAACCTAACATCTGCACACATATTTTAAAATTATTACAGGTTGCCTACCCCTTATCCAGAATTCCTAAAAACAAAATATTCCAAAATAAGGAACTTTTTCAGTGGCAACATGACTTTTTAAATTTTTCCCCTAAAGAAATAAAATCACAAACTGTTTCACGAGCAAACCTTGTTTCATGCACAGAATTATTAACAATATTGTATAAAATTACATTCAAGCTATGTGTATATATATATATATGAAACATAAATGAATTTTGTTTCTAGACTTCGGCTCCGTCCCCAGGATCTCTCATTATGTATTTGCAAATATTCTGAAATACAGAAAAATCTAAAACACGTTTAGTCCAAAGCACTTTGGATAAGGGATGCCCAACCTATATGGTGTCTATATCTTATCACTCTCAGCACATCTTATCAAGATTGAACTTAAGGTAACATAAAGGATTTCTAAGCAGTCTCTCATCCTGGCATCTAGTCCCAGACAGCTTCGTTGCTCCATCATTTGCTTTCAGGCCATATCTTGAGACCTAGTTTTTGGGGCATGAGACCCTCGCATGTGAAAATGGATGCTACATGTATGTTCTTCAGAGCTGAAAAGCTCCATCCAAGAGCTTGGGCTCCATTTATTTGAAGGGAGGGATAAGGATCTGTTTCTCATACAGAAGGTGGAAAGTAGAGCTTTTGGCAATGTTTGATAGCCATAAAGGGGACAACAATCCCCTTGAGCAATGATCCTTGGTATGAACTATTGAGGTGCTACAAGCATGTCCCTGTTTTCATCTGTGATGTGTTGGAGAATATAAGATGTGTCATGGCTACCTCCACACTTCTGTGCTACTATGTGGAATCTCACTTCTACCTACACAAATTGGTCATGGTAAGGGAGGTTTTCCTACTGTTCACCTAAATTAATTCTTCTATGGCTTAAGGCTGCAATCCTTTCCGTGCTTTCCTGGGAGTAAGCCCCACTGAATGCAATAGGACTTACTTCTGAGTAGACATGCCTAGGATTGTATAATAAAAAGCTACATTCATACCATATCCACAGTGCTTTAGGTGAACCATCATCCCCAAGTCCTCTTCTTGCTAGGACTCTGTTGTAATTATGAACTTTCTCTCTTTAGCTTTCTTTTATGCAAAAAGGAATACTGTTTCTCCGAACTGCCAAATAGAAAATGATTCCATAATTGTTTCCATGAGGTTAAGAGAGCACCCAGAATACAGTACTTGGGGAAGCAGGTTTTTTTACAGCAGTCTTATTTCATCCTTAGGAGCTGGAGTTTGTTGCCTTCTAGAATACTTAAACAGGGACCACTCATATTCAGATGAAAAATGCTCACAGCTGACATGGAAATGTTGACTGCACAATGTTTGCTGCTAGCTTTTTCAACAAAATAGTAGCACACTCATAAATCATACAAGTTTTATTGCTTGTATAAAGAGCTATGTGCATAATGCCCCATGTTCTGTTGTTGCATGTGGCAGTCTAAGAATGCCAAGGTATGCTTCTGTGCTCCTCCTTGGCAAGTGATCCACTCTCTGAGACAACTGCTGCAATCATTAAAGTATTCAGCTGGGAAACTGAACATAGTAAGCTGCTTTAGGACAAGTAAGAACATTAGTCCGTCTGGTCCACTATTGCTTCCCTTACCTGGCAGATAGCATGGTCCCACTGTACTCTCTGTCAGACATAGGAATTGATAGTAACCGCAACAAGTGGAAGTGCAACTGGAGTGCTGAGATCTGTCGTGCTGAATGAACACACACAATCCCTGAAATTGCAGTTCGGTTGTTTAAAGGGGAAGAATGCAACATTCTGTTTGTCTCTGGGACTGCAGAAATGCAAAACAATACAGAAATGAAATAGAGATCTCTTTATATATGTACTTAAGTTACTTTAAAAAAAAATGTAAAGCACCTTTTAATTTAAAAAAAATTTTTTTTTAAAGCAAAGCATAATACTTATCAAAATAGAAATGGAACAATCTGCTTGGCTGCCTCTGGGGTGTCTTAATATGCACAGTCATGTGAAAATTCTCTCTTCTTACTCTTTCTATTTTTTGAAAGGGAAGGAAAACTGATGCATTTGTTTTTATTTAGGTTTCAAACTGGTTTGCCAATGCACGGCGTCGCCTTAAAAATACTGTCCGGCAACCAGACCTCAGCTGGGCTTTACGGATAAAGCTGTACAACAAATATGTTCAAGGAAATGCTGAAAGACTTAGTGTAAGCAGCGAAGATTCATGTTCAGAAGGTTTGTTTAATATTTTTGTAATGTGCATGCAAAGCCAGTAAAATTGCACATTTATTGAAAATGGGCTGTACGTCTCTGGAAGTTGGTGCTCTTGCATGTTGTTCCCTGTATTGAGCAGAGTCTCTAAGGCTGCAATCCTGTATGCATTTTCCTGGGAGTAAGCCCCATTGAACACAAATAGTAGACATGAATAGGCTTACGCTGGACATTTTACACACATTCACCACTAATTAAAGGCCCAATCCTATCCAACTTTCTAGCTCCTGTGTGGTCACAATGCAGCCCTGTGGTAAGGGAACGAATGCTCCCATACCTTAAGAAGGCCCCAGTGACTCCCCTTCCACCACAGGATGCAGCACACACCACCCTGGGACAACTGCACCAAGCACTGGAAAACCGGGTAGGATAGGGCCCTAAAACAGCTATTTTCAACCCGTGTGCCATGGTACACTGGTGTGCCGTGAATGTTCTGTAGGCATGCCAAGGGGAATTTGGGGGAGGGTCATTTATTATTAGGGCCATTGGGGGATGTTAGCCCCCCACAGTAGCATGGTGAGCTTTGTCAATTATCAAAAAGCTGATGGTGTTTCCTGAAAATTTTAGCACCTTGTCAGTGTGCCCAGAGATGAAAAAGGTTGAAAATATCTGGCTTAAAATGTAAGGTGAGTTCACACGTGCAGGATTGTATGCAGCTGTCCAGTGTTGTGATATCTGCAGCACAATGGATCCTGGGCTATGAATACCTCATACATAGCAGATAAGAACTATAGCAAGAGCAGCAAAAGACTGTGTTATCTAGATGGCCCAAGAAGGTGGGTTTTGAAGTGGAAAGGTCTCCTATCTCACTGTATGTGTACTTCAAAGACAACTTCTCTCAAGCTTTGGACTTGCTTGAATATCTGTTTTGGTGCAGGAAAAATTTCCTTGCACTCCGTTAAGTCTTCATGTGAATTGATTCATTTTTTGAATTATAACTGGAATCTAAATAAGACATGAAGGTGAAAAACTACAGTGCATGTGCAGGGAGAGTGCATTACACTGCTGAAGAGAAAAACCATTTGTTGAACTGTGGCTTGTCTGTTAAACATCTGTTTTTGTTTGGAAGCTGTTAAAGACATGACAGCATGCAAGGCATGCTGGTTGCATAAGAGGCCCTCTCCTGCCTGCCCGATCTTGGGATCATGACCGTTGTCTCTTCTTTGCACTCCATTTTGAAAACTTGATTCTATGTCTTTAGATATTGTATAATGGGTCTGTATCCCTATTCCCTTCCTGCAGTGTAAACTACAAGTTGGTGTGCCTGATAGCATAGAAATTTTCTAATGAGCTAGTGTGTTAATAGCTTGATGGAGACATTTAAGGGCACAATCCTAACCCACTTTCCAGCACCGACATAAGGACAATGCAGCTCTTAGGTAAAGGAACAAGCATTCCTTTATTTTGAGGAGGCTCCATGAGTGCCACTCAACTGCAGGATGCAGCACACATCCCATTGGCACCGCTATGATAGTGCTGGAAAGTGGGTTAGGATTTGGGCCTAAATCTTAATCAGTGGTTCCCAAACTATTTAGCACCAGGACCTGTTTTTTAAAACAACACCCCATCGGTACCCACTTAGGTTTACCAGACTTTAAAAAAAAGATCTGGAAAGAATTTATTTATAGGTAATAATGACCAGAAAAAAGAGCCTCAAACTTTGTCTCTCTGTATACATTCTTGCAAACTGCTCCATTTCTTGCAGGGCAGTTAGCAGCTATC
Source organism: Tiliqua scincoides (assembly GCF_035046505.1). Classification (NCBI taxonomy): domain Eukaryota; kingdom Metazoa; phylum Chordata; class Lepidosauria; order Squamata; family Scincidae; genus Tiliqua; species Tiliqua scincoides. The sequence continues at coordinate 18,211,035 of NC_089825.1, forward strand.
TTGCAAGCTGCAGACGCTGAGCTGAATTATTCTTTGCAGGGTAATTAGCGGCTACAGTATCTGATTTTTGGTGACCCACCAATAATCAAGTTGTGACCCATCAGTTTGGAACCACTGTAGATAAACTGGAAGTCCCAAATGTACGGTCTTTAAGTCGCTGTGTGCTTCGCAGTCAGGAGCAGAAAAATGATGGAAGGTTATTCATGCTTATGTGGGGGCAAGCCCCACTATGCCTAGTGAGATTTACTTCAGAGTAAGTGGGCATAGGATTGCACTTTAAGAAATAGCCCTGTTCAATTTTGGGGGGGGGGGGGAAATGGATCTCTTTACTTCTGCTTTTTGGACAGGCAAAAATATATTGCAGGCAAACTGGTTAATAAATCTTAGGCTGTTGTGATAATCTAGTCTGATCTCATTTTTCTCACAAAGGCTTAATTTATAAATTTCTTTAAAAAGGTATCTAGGTAATTTCTTCTTCTCTCTTCCTCAGATGGTGAAAATCCTCCAAGAAGCCATATGAATGAAGGGGGATACAACACACCAGTTCATCACACTGTGATTAAAACTGAAAGCTCAGTAATAAAATCTGGAGTAAGACCAGAAGGTAGTGCCAATGAGGATTACGTATCACCCCCTAAATACAAGAGTAGCTTGTTGAATCGCTACTTGAATGACTCGTTGAGGCATGTCATGGCCACGAATGCTGCCATGATGGAAAAAACAAGGCAAAGGAATCATTCGGGTTCGTTTAGCTCCAATGAATTTGAAGAGGAATTGGTGTCTCCATCATCCTCTGAAACTGAAGGCAACTTTGTCTACCGGACAGGTAGGGTATAATTTCAAAAGCTGTTGTCTTTTGTTGGTTCATTTTAGCTTGTCACCCAGTTGTGCTAATTTGGCTTTTTGGTTTGTTCTTTTTTTTGGAGTTGTTTATAATTCATAGTGCTTGTACTAAGTCAAATGCATCTGTCTGTTTAATAACCCAGTGAGATAGGTTATCATTGTTCCATCAAGATAGATATTTTAGGACAAGAGTGAATGATGTGTGCTGTATCTTCCTATCCTTGCTTTAGTGCAAAAAACATTCTAAGTTCCAAATCGAGAATACTGGTTACTCGACTACATTGACTATATCACTGCCACACTTCTTCCTTCTGCTTCCTGGATTCCAAAATAAAGAAAGGAATTGAGTGGCAGAGGAAATGTGAAGGGATGGGGAGCTTCAGATACACTCTAGCCTACCATTCTGCTCTTCTACACACTTCCTCTTCTTTCTTATGAAATAGACCAGGAATGTCCAACTCATTTCATATAGAGGGCCAAAGTTAGCATTCATGACACCTGCTGAAAGCCAGAAGTGACAACATTAAGCGGATGATTGCCAGAAATAAGCACTTTGTTCTCACATAGAAACTCATTAGCTGCAAATGGCAGAAGAGGAAAATATGCACATCTTGTTCATATTTTCAAGATATGAGAGAACCCAATTATAATGGGAGCTGGATAAATTGCCTCTGGGGGCTGCATTCGGCCCACGGGCCTTATGTTTGACACTCCTGGAATAGACAGTGAGAGAAAGGAGCAGTGCAGGTAGATGAACAGAGAAGGGCATCATCTGCTATCTAAGATGACCTCCTTAGTTGGCCTCTTTGATGGGCTGGTTCTGTTAGCTGAAATACAGTGAACTCGTATTAATGAAGGCTAACCTGTAGAAACCAATTTTCTTCAGTACTATGTAAAGCACACTTTAAGAAGAATGTCTGACCATGTATAAAGTAACTTTTCTTAGCTGTGCCAATGTTTCCCAAACTGTGGGTTGGGACCCACCAGTGGGTCGCGAGATGATTTTTGGTGATTTGTAAAGTTTCTGAAATATATTTTAAAAAACTTTGCAAGCACCCTTGCCCAGTTTGAAGAAGAAAACTGCAGAAGCAGACAATAAAGATGGAGAGAATGCTCTTGTGGCTGAAACCTGGGGTATGAGGTAAACTTCATACCCTCAAACTAAAATGTCACATTTTTCAATTTTCTCTAGTAATTGGCATGCTGTAGTCATGTGTGAACCCAGCTTCAGCCTTTTATCTTACCTGGAAGTCCCTAACTACACATCTTGCTCTCCAGTCCAACCTTCTAGAACCCTTATTCCAGTCTATAAAGGTTTGGGGGACCAGTCTTTAAACTCCACTTTTAGGGGAAGTCTAGCAAATGTCCACACACACATGTTATGTAAAGTCTCTAGCAGCCTCAGGTGCACAGGATCCCAATTATTAATTACTAATTAATTACACAGGCCTACAAAATTGAAGATCAGAAAAGTTTTTCCCAAACTTTATGGTGGTTTTGATATGAATTTGGGGTGCTGATTCCAAAAATGGCATCCGTTTTGCCCTATCACGTCTAGTTTTGGAGATATAGTATAGCCTCATTAGTGAATGGTTCAAGCAGCTTCCTCATGAGGAAGCCATGGTGTAGGCTTCCTCATGAGGAAGCTGCTTGAACCATTCACTAAAGAGGCTATGCCATGTCTCCCAAACTAGACGTGATAGGGCAAAACGGATGCCATTTTTGGAATCAGCACCCCAAATATACCCAGGAATTGGTGTAACGTTTAAGGAAGCAAATGCTTTGTGTGTGTTGGCCCGTGTTATTAATTAATAAAATAACTCTCTCTTTGTCTAGTAAAACTATGTGGGTTGCCATAGATGGTCATTTTAAAAAGTGGGTCCCAGTGCTAAAAATTTGAGAAGCACTGAGCTATGCTATTTTTTCCTCCATGATAGGAAGAAACAAAAAGTGGCTATTCATAGGAGTTTGAGAGTCCTGGTCTGAATGACAGTGTTGATCTATCTTTGAGCAAATCTGTATAAGTGTTGGCAGATGTAGCAGAGTAGAAATTTGGCCATCGCCTTCATCAGTGGTTCACAACATTTTTCGACTTGCGTACCCCTTGGAAGCCCATATGTATAAATTGTACCCCTTATGTTAGCAAAATGTTTGTACTGTAATTACTGTAGTTGCTGTTATCTCAAATACGTTTTTGACCACTGATCTGTATTTGATAATACATACATCGATGACCAGAAACTAGCAGTTGTGGAACTTTCGCAGCCAGCTAGCTGCCTTCCTTCCTGCCTTGCCAGCCCCACCAGGCATTCTAATACACTTGCCTTTTCCCACCATCATGCAATTCTTTTTCAAGTACCCTAATGGTCCTGGCAGGTACCCCTGGGGGTACACATACCTCAGGTTGGGAACCACTGGCCTACGTCATCTAAGTGAGTGAGGAGAGAGATGCCTCAGTATTGAAGGTGTGTAGAGAGTGGTGTACAGACTTTGTAGATACTGGTGTACTTCTTGGTGTTATTTGTTTATCCAACTATGTATATGGTTTATAAAAGTTATCAGAATACAGCATGTTGGTGTTTTTTGACACACTCTTGATGTAGTTTGCTGACAATTGCAAGATTTCTACAACTTGACTCAGTACCATATTTGCTCAGTAATCTAATCAGCCCCTGTTTTGATTTACACTCCCTTCAAGGCTCTAAATAGGTGTTGGCAACCAATATCCTGGGCCAAATCCAGTCCCTTGGATGGTGCCATCTGGCCCATGCTTGCTAACCCCAGAAGCAAAAGGACTGCGTGTAGGAGAAGCATCTGTGGCAATGGAACTTGGCAGCAGACTATTTTGGGGTGGGGGGGAAGGCATCAGTCTTTGGTACACCAACCCATGTTGTGGCTCTAATCAGGATTCTAAATGTTAAAGTTCTGTAGGCCAGAGTTGGCTTTTGGCCCAAAATATTGCTGGCCCAATGACTCCTGCAAGGAAGCTCAGTCAGTTGTACTGTTTAGTCTGTTGTCTTTCAGAACAGTGTTGCCTGTTTCTCTGAACCTCATTCCCTGCCTCTTACTTGCTGTCTCTTGCTTTCACCTCTTCTTGGGACTAGCTTTGGTTGCACATGTGCGTAGACAATGCCAAGAACAATGAGTTCCTAGACTTTCTAATGAAACCAACTGATAGTCTTTTGCCTTGGTTCAGTTCATAATGTCAGTTGCATCTTTTCACATAGGATTCATTCCACTTTAGCATATTATTTGTTTGTATTCCATCATTCATTGCCATCTGTTTCATGATATTTTCATAAATGATGGTCCTTGATTTACCATCTGTGAATCCTTGTCATACAGTAGTACTTTACAGAAAGAGCAAAGAGTAGAGTTTTATTGTGTCTTTTTTCCACATTGAAAGGTCGTTTTCACCACCACTTTGTAAATATCTTCAAAGGAAATATCAGTGTCCTAATGCTTCACCAGTTGTGAGTTCTCCATTCCTGTATTTACAGTCTCAAAATAGTACTTCTCCCTTGCATATCTTTCTCCCTCTCATAGGAGGGATTTCAAAACAGAATTAATGATCTAGGCTTCTTCTTGTGATTCTGGATTGTTTGATTAGAGAAGGTAGTGATTAGAGAAGGTACTTCCCCAAAATTTCAGACCTTACAAAAGGTCTTCCATTTGAAGACAAAGAGGCCACACCTTTCAAAGCAAGTCCTGGACTGAAGGAATTGTCTGGTTGCAGTATATTTGAGTTCTGAAATATCATGCGTAGATTAGGAGCTGTGGTTGCATAGTTAGTGTTTTCCAAGTGAAATCTCTTGGTTTTTGAATGCTATTTTTCAACATTCCAACTGCATTTGGTCTACATTATGTGATAATCGTCTGCCAAATTTTAGTTTTAAAATGAGTGTTGTTCAAGAGAGCGTACAGTAACTTAAGACATGTAAACTTCTGGTTTTCTATACTTTTTACAACTGGAGTTTTAAAATGGGCATAATCTTGAGTAATATAATTGTTACTGGACTGTCTCTTGCCTGCCAGTATTTTAGCTTTGAGTGGAAAAAAGGGTCTTTTAATAGGCTGAGGCAGCTGTACGATAACCGCTGCTTTGTTAACAGGCTGTGCTTTCGGAAAAACAAGCTACAAATTGTGACACGGTCGCTCTAATCTCCTTGTTTTTATCCCCACAGAACTCCTTCTATTTAGTGTACAGTTAACCTTATCTATAACAAACTTAACTCTGCATGTGCTTTTGCAGAGGGGCACTTACAGTAATACATAGGTAGATTCACAGTTCTAAAAAAATCCACAGCTATAAATATTTTCACTGTAGACTGCAAGAGCTAAATCCATCTTAAATACATCCCATATACATTTAATGCCCTATTTCTAAATATAAATTCTGGAATACATAAATTACTCATAGCTGTATAACTGTGTTGTCCAATGCAGAGTTTTGAGCCACAAAATGCCACAGAAATGACTTGTGTCTGCTAAAAATCTTCAGCAACACATTCGTTAGGCATGTTAGAGTTTTCTGATATCTTTCAGAAGCTTTGTAAACGAACACAGTATCGGAACTTGAAAAAGTAAGTTTTTGTCCCCATTCCTTTTTCCCCATATGGTTTGGAATACAAAACATAGGCATAACTGGTTCAAACTGGCATTCCAAACTGTATTGAATCACTGAAATCCCTGGATCAATGTATTAAATGTTTTCCTTATCTTGCTGTTAACATGGGGCTCCCAGTGGTCTGCTACCTAAGAAACTGATCAGGTCCACACATGCTTGGTTTTGGCAATGCAGCAGCATCAGATGCTACATTGATCTTGACCACATGTAGGTGAATTATAATGTTGAACAAAATATTGATTCCACTGGTAAGGTGAAGGTGTAAAAAGGATTTTGGATCAAATGGTGTAGGCCTCCTGCAAAGATACTTGGGTTGTAATTCTGTGCCCATTTTCATGGGAGCCTAGGTTGTACTTGCTGCTAAAAATGTACATGAATGCATGCTTTTATTTACTTTGGACTTGTACTGAACAACATGATCTGATTTCACTTAATTTTTTACACACAGGAATTTGGTGTCTAGTGACAAAAAAAAGTCATTGCAACTTTAAAAGTTTTTATGGACACAGACAGAGTGAGCCAGTTTCCATTCTGGCCACGCTGCTATACATTTGACTTCGTGCTAATCATGGAGCCTATAAAGTGGTGTTCCTTGAAAATCAGTGCTCTGATCAATGTGATTGACCAGACAGTCATATTAACAAGCTGGATCAGAATTTTTAGCATAAATTGGATCCACACCCAGATTGCATCCCCATTAGGGCACATTAGTAATGTATCAGTATCTTTTGAAAAGAGTGACTAGAACTGGATCAGAACATGTTGGAACCAAACATGGGAAATTTTTTTAAAACAACTATCCTCTTGAAACAGAAGGAATAAGTTGCCTAAAGGAAACCTTTGCTCCACATATATTGACTGTGTTTCCTGTGGCCGTTAAGAGTTCTTAAATCTTAAAATTAAAGACAAAAATTATAGCTAGCATTGCTAGCTCATAAGCCAATGGAACTGTGAAAATGAGTGGGAGAGAATTTTCTCCCCCTGCCATGTGTCTGTCCATAGATAGATAATGGCATAAGGCTATATACAATGATAGATTATAATATATGATTATCCATTGCTACCTCTTGTGCCTGGAATTCCTCTCCATAATACCTACCTGAACTTCAGAAAAGCCCTGTTTGATCAAACCAAGGGTCTGTCTGTTATGTTTGTCTGTCAAGGCTCCCAAAGTGCTGAGCGGATGACATGAGCAGAGTTTAAAAACAATAGCCCCATGTTGCTGCATTTTCCCATTACTTGCCTGCCATTCAAGGATAGCATGTGTGGAAGGCTTGTTTAGCTATCATGATGACTAATAACCATTGAAAGATCTGTTCTTTGTGGTGGAGGATCAGATCATTGGCATCCTTCAGTCTCAGGAGACTATGGTATCGCTCTCTGAAAAGTGGTTCTGGAACAGTGTCAAGTGTGGCTGAAGAGGCCAATTCGGGAGTGATAATTCCTTCCACACTGGAAGCAAATGTAGTCTGTCCCTGGTGTGTCTCCCTGACTGTGGGCCTTCCTTCTTTGCCTCTTTGCCTCAGTCTGTTGGGCAAGTACCTCTTCAAACTGGGAGAGGCCATGCTGCACAGCCTGCCTCCAAGCGGGATGCTCAGAGGCCAAGGTTTCCCATCTGTTGAGGTCCATTCCTAAGGCCTTCAGATCCCTCTTGCAGATGTCCTTGTATCGTAGCTGTGGTCTACCTGCAGGGCGCTTTCCCTGCACAAGTTCTCCATAGAGGAGATCCTTTGGGAGCTGGCCATCGCCCATTCTCATGGCATGACCAAGCCAACGCAGGCATCTCTGTTTCAGCAGTGCATACATGCTAGGGATTCCAGCTCGTTTCAGGACTGTATTGTTTGGAACTTTGTCCTGCCAGGTGATACTAAGGATGCGTAGGAGGCAGTGCATGTGGAAAGCGTTCAGTTTCCTCTCCTGTTGTGAGCGAAGAGTCCATGACTCGCTGCAGTACAGAAGTGAACTCAAGACGCAAGCTCTGTAGACCTGGATCTTGGTATGTTCCGTCAGCTTCTTGTTGGACCATACTTTCTTTGTGAGTCTGGAAAATGTGGTAGCTGCTTTACCGATGCATTGCTTAGTATCGAGAGAAAGAGTGTCAGAGATTGTTGAGTCAAGGTACGCAAAGTCATGCACAACCTCCAGTTCATGCGCAGAGATTGTAATACAGGGAGGTGAGTCCACATCCTGAACCATGACCTGTTTTTTCTTCAGGCTGATTGTCAGTCCAAAGTCTTGGCAGGCCTTGCTAAAACGATCCATGAGCAGCTGAAGATCTTTGGCAGAGTGGGTAGTGACAGCTGCATCGTCGGCAAAGAGGAGGTCACGCAGACATTACAGCTGAACTTTGGACTTTGCTTTCAGTCTGGAGAAGTTGAAGAGCTTTCCGTCTGATCTGGTCTGGAAGTAGGTGCCTTCTGTTGCAGTTCCAAAGACATGCTTCAGCAGGACAGCGAAGAAAATCCCAAACTAGGTCAGAGCGAGAACACAGCCCTGCTTCATTCCGCTTCAGATGTCAAAGGGGTCTGATGTGGAGCCATCAAAGACAACAGTGCCCTTCATGTCCTCGTGGAAAGACCTGATGAAGCTGAGGAGCCTGGGTGGACATTCAATCTTGGGGAGAATCTTGAAGAGGCCGTCCTTGCTGATCAGGTTGAAAGCCTTTGTGAGATCTATGAAGGCTATAAAGAGTGTCTGTCGTCTGCATTTCTCCTGCAGTTGTCTAAGGGAGAATACCATATCAGTGGTGGACCTGTTGGCTCGAAATCCGCACTGTGATTCTGGATAGATGCTCTCTGCAAGTACCTGGAGCCTCTTTAGTGCAACTCAGGCAAACAGCTTTCCTACAACGCTAAAGAGAGAGATGCCGCGGTAGTTATTGCAGTCACCCCTGTCACCTTTGTTCTTGTACAGCGTGACGATGTTTGCATCCCTCGTGTCTTGAGGTACTCCACCTTCTCTCCAGCAGAGACAGAGGATTTCATGCAGCTCAATGACGATGATCTCTTTGCAGCACTTTAGGACCTCAGCAGGGATGCTGTCTTTCCCAGGTGCCTTGCCAGAGGCAAGGGAGTCCAGGGCCACATGAAGTTCTTCTAGGGTTGGTTCATTGTCGAGTTCCTTCAACACACGCAGGCACTCAATGTTGTTCAGCGCTTCTTCGGTAACTACTTTTTCTCTGGAATACAGCTCAGAGTAGTGCTGCACTCAGCGTTCCATCTGCTGCACCCGGTCCTGGATGACCTTGCCTATGGCAAACTTCAAAGGGGCAATTCTCTTCTTTGTTGGACCTAGGGCCTGCTTGATACCATCATACATCCCCTTGATGTTGCCTGTGTCAGCTGCTATCTGTATCTGGGAACAGAGTTGGAGCCAGTAGTTGTTAGCACATCTCCTGGCAGTCTGCTGGACTTTGCTGCGAGCAACTCGGAGGACCTGCAGATTGCGCTCACTGGGACAGGCTTTATATGCTGCTAGAGCTCTCCTCTTTTCCTCAATGACTGGTGTCAACTCCTCAGAACGGGCTTCAAACCAGTCTGCTGTTTTGTTGGTCTTCTTGCCGAATACAGACAAGGTGGTGTTGTAAACAGCATTCTTGAAATGTTCCCATCTGTTGGATGCATTTGCATTGGCCTGGCCTGGAAGAATTTCCTCAAGCGCTCGTGCAAATTCTTCCCCTTTTCCCTGATCCTGGGTCTTGCTGGTGTCAATGCGAGGTCTGCCTTCCTTTTTCATGTGATATAGTCGCTTTGTTCACAGTTTCACTCTGCTGCACACCAGCGAATGGTCAGTGTCACAGGCAGCACCCTGATAACTGTATGATCTTGATGGTGGGAAGGCTGGAGCGTCTGGTGAGAATCAGGTTGAGCTGGTGCCAGTGCTTTGATCTTGGGTGTCTCCAAGAGACTCTGTGTTGTGGCTTTGTGTTTGTGTTGCTGACACAGAGACCGCGATGGCAGCAAAACTCTAGCAGGCATTGACCGTTTTCGTTCATCTTCCCAAGCAAGTGGGCCACGAACTCTGATCAGCACCAACTCTAGCATTGAAGTTGCCAAGGATGAACAATGACTCTCAGGAACTTTCTTGATAGTGGTGGCCAGGTCGTCATAGAATTTGTCATTAGCTTCTGCTGAAGATGACAGAGTCGGTGCATATGCACTGATGAGAGCAACAAGTCCTGCTGATGAGTGGAACTGTAGGGACAAAATTCTTTCACTTCCTGCAGTAGGTGGGATGATGGATTTCAGCAGAGTATTTCTGACCGCAAAGCCAACGCCATGTTCCCTGGTCTCGTTTGGTGGGTTTCCCTGCCAGAAAAATGAGAAATTTCTCTCCTTGACAGATCCTGAATCCGGCAGCCTCGTCTCTTGAAGGGCAGTCTGTTCAGCTCCATGTTGATGACAGTTGTTTTGCGTGCGTCATCTATTTCTTGCAGGTTGTCAGAGAAGCCAGGTGTCATTGTCCTAACGTTCCAGGAGCCCAGCTTTAGGGCAGGAGTTTTCTGTTTTCTGTTGCCTGGTGCAGAGTTGTCGATCCGCTTGTCGGTTTTCACCCTAAACCCCACGCAGCCTGTGAGGTTAATGGACCATGGCGAGGCAGCACCTTACTGGCTGGGGACTGCCCAGCTTAAGGTGGGCGGTAGCTGCCAATGAGATGCAATGATCTCTCCCACCGTCGGAAGCAGCCCCTGGCGTCACGCTCTATGCCAATCAAGCAAAGACTTATAACCGGTAAACTGCTGCTTCCCGTGTTGTGTGGACGCCGTATGACGAAGTTGGAGTGTCCTCTCCAGTGCGCAAGGCCTGGGTAAAGAAGGTATGGAGGATAAGCTGTTACCCATGCAGCAAATCTCCCCTCTCCACGTCGCTGAAATGACCCAATGGAAAGGCAGAAGCCAATATGGTTGGTTCCAGCAGCATCGCAGGAGTTACCAGAACATGACTGTGTTCAGCCATGAACTGCCTCAGGGACTCCGGCTCCTGATTTTGCCTCAAGGTTGACTCCTGAAGCCTTTTCCGTAACTGGATATAGCCACAAGGCAGTGGAGGTTTAGGATCACAGTTTTCCTTCTCTTAGAAGAGCTGCCTTCCCAGGCTAATGAGTCCCACCTACCCGGTGGCTGTTTAGTCGCCTCTTACGACAAGTACAGTCAAACTGAGGGCCTATTCTTATTGCCCAGCCCCCAAAGGACCTCCCTCCCTGCACAACCAGGACCAGAGAGGAAAACAAACCAGGCAAAAAAACACATAGCAGGGAATCCAGAACTGTCTCCAAAATAGAGGGGAGCCAGAGGCAGCCAATCCAGGGACGCAGGGCCCTCCCCTCAACCCCCTTCCTCCACAATCAGCAGAAACATCAATACCAAGATATACTCCTACTTCTTTTCCCTCCGTGGCTCAGCCAGAAAATAAGAGGTTAGGATTCTCTTATTCTGATATGATATGATAGGTTAGGTAGAGGATATGTAGTGCCATTTCTCTCTTCAGAACCCACCTCTAATAAGCTGCTCCTTCATTGTGCTAAATAGGATTCCTCACCTTATCAAACCATTAACAAATGGTTTGCAAAGACCAGGGTTGCTATTACTGTAGTTAAACTTTGGCAGTGTAATCCTGTATCTACTTACCTGGGAGCAAGGTCCACTGAACGAATTGGGGCTTACATCTGAGTAGACATGCATATGATTGCACTGTTGGTTTAGTATTAGTGTTAAAAATAATGTAATTGTTTTGTAAATATGTATCTGCAGGAGCTAGTGGGCTGTTTTTTTTCCTCTTTGAACTCTGCTTCCCTTTGTTCCTCTAATGCATGGGTCTCCAAATCCCGGCCCGGGGGTCAGATGCGGCCCGCGGAGAGCCTCTGTCCAGCCCGCAACCAGCCTCTTATCTCCTGAAAGCCCCTGGCCCACTTTACTGAACATGACTGGAACTATGCTCTGGTTGCATCTGGAGGGTGTTCTAAGGGCCAGAGTGGTTGAATGAATGAACCCAATCATTCATTTATTCACACCTCTAAGTTCCATCTCTAATTTATTTATATAAATTTTATATTTAAATTTTTTTTTCCGGCCCTCAAAACCGTGCCAGACATTTGATACGGCCCTCTGGCCAAAAGGTTTGGAGACCCCTGCTCTAATGACACATGTTCTTGGTTCCAAATCCAGTGCTAATTGTTTCTCCCTTTCTGCCGTGTTCTTGCAGACTTCTGGCTTAAAAAATAATAATAAATTAAAATTCAGGTACCTGGCGTTTTTATCTGGGCAAATAGTTATTTGGCACTGTCTTTAGAAGCCAATCCATTTTTTGTTTCGGCTTGAAAATACTGCTCAGGGTGATTGGGGGATTGTCAACCAATCAAAACACTACACAGCCAGCTTCTCCTAGAAACAAGGAAAATGAGTTGCTGCTGAGGTCAGTTATCTTAGGATGTTGTATATCTGACAAGGAGGGGTAAGTATGGATCCGTAGCAGGCTCACCACTGAACCTGTGTCCGTCTGTGCACAGTCTCATTCCCAAAGGCATCTTTTGCCTGTTTACAGCGTAATTGAGCTCCCTCTTGTGAACACATTGGTTGCGATCTAATGAGTCACGAACACAGTAGAGGCTGTTTTGGTTCATTTTGAGTTCGTGTTACTTAGCAGAGTAAGAGAGCCAAAGCAAATAAAAATGAAGCAATTAGACAAGAAGACCTGGAAGGCGCTGCTTTCAGAAAATCATCAGGCATCCAGATCTTGAAGATATTTATTGTATTTTTAGGTATTTCTGCTTAGGAGACTTTGTGGTTTCTGGCATTGTTCTCACTTTCTTTGTTACCTTCTCCTTTCCCTCCTTGGAGTCCCTGGGATGCTCCTAAAATTATGGAGTCTGACCTTAGACATATTCTGTACCAGTAGGCCAAACACCACAATTCCCAGTGGTCCTGCTTAAAAGTTAACATGATGTCTACCTAACTGGAACAAGGAGGAACCCCACTGTATATAATTTTGTTTAGTAGGTGATGGATATATAGGTAAAGTATCTTGTTTGCCTTGCCAACATTTAAAAAAAAAAAAAATTCCAGTCAACTTCTTAAAAAATAACCTGCATGTTTAAACTTGCCTATAAAATGTACTGTATTCTTTTTTGGGGACCATTCAAAAGCCTGACAGAAATCCTCGTGTGTCATTTCTGACCGTTTGAACTGCACTTTTCTGAAGTTCAGGTAGGTATTGTGGATGGAATTCCAGGCACAAGGGTAGCAATGGATAACCATATACAGGTTGAGTCTCATTATTCTGGAGGGTTCCGTTCCCAGGACTCAGATGTGGATGTGAGTCTAAAGCACTAAAGCAAATCAATTAAAAAAACAAAGTCCTTTTGCTCCAGTGATTTAAAAATAGCCTTGCTGACCTTTTGAAATGCACGAAGAGGCAATTAGTCTCTCTCTTCACTTAGGCTTCACTAGGAGGAAGCAATCCCTCCCTTCACCAGGAGCCCCAGCAAGGGGGAAAGAATGGGTGATAATCACTGCCATTTAGCCTTCTTTCACATGCTGGGGGGAAGGGAGGAGTGAGAGAATGATGGAAGGATTGTCAGCCTGCTGCCCTCTCTGGCATTAAGGAGGCTATTGTTAAACAACTGTTTTCCTTTAAAGTGTACTTCTCATCAGTGTTGAGACAGAAAAATCTGTGATTCCACCCCCTTAAAAAATATAATAATTAGGATAATTAGGTTATACCTGTAATCACTTGCATGATTCTCCCTACAACAGTAAAAAATCAGTTTTTAAAATTTTGAGTTTAAAGGGATGTATTTTTTCCCTTCTCCAGGGATCAACACATTCCTTCTCATTTGCAGTGGCTGTGTTGAGTCAAATCCGTGTATACAAAATCTGTGTATAATAAGGCTGGACCTGTATAGCCTTCTATCCTCCTATGTAGCCTTCTGTATAACCTATATCTACGGACAGATATGTGGCAGGGGGAGAGAGTTCCCTCCCACTCATTTTCACAGTTCCATTGGCTTATGAGCTGGCAATACTAGTTATAATTTTTGTCTTTAATTGTAAGATTTTAGAACTCTTAACAGCCACAGAAAACACAGTCAATATATGTGGAGCAAAGGCTTCCTTTAGGCAACTAGCAGCCTAATTCTGAGCTGCCTGGGGCGCCCAGCCTCGGCGGCACAGAGAATGGCTGCCACCGGATCCTGCGCGCCTCAGGCTACTGCAGGAGGCGCCTTGGGAGGAGGAGACTTTTGTCTCTTTCTCCCGGGTAAGGGAAGCAGCCCCGCAATGGAGCTACTCACTTTACCACTGACCAGAAGGTCAGCAGTAAAGTAAAGCCATTTGTATAGGACGCCGAGCCCTCCACAAACGGGCAGGATCTGATGGAGCACAGCTCCACCGGACCTGTCTTCTGCCTCCCTGCTCCCTCCCCCATCATGCCTCCTGCCCGCCCTCTCCCCGCTCGTCCTCTCTCCACCCTCTCCATGCCTCCCCTCCTCCCTGGAACGCCCCCTCCCCGCCCCACTTACCATGATGCAGCTTGGCAGTCAGTGAGACGGCCGAACAGTGAAGGCTGGGTGCCTGCCCCCGCTAGCCCAGCACCGGCCGGCGCAGGGCTAACACGGGCAGTAGCCTGGTGGTGAGGCTCGCAAACGTGCCTTACGGCACTCTGGGATCCTACTGCTGCCTCTCAGCTCACCCAGTTGGACTTCGGCTCCCAGTATACTCCACTTAGACTGTATGTAGAGTCAAATGGGTGTGTGAGAAGGAGACAGTGGAAGGCTGATGGGAGGGGGTCAGGATATGTATATATGGATATGCCCAGAAAATTCTGAGGAGCACCAATTCAAATGCTACCTAAAGGCCAATCCTAGACAGTTTTCCTGTGCTGGTGCAGCTGTGCCAATGGGGTGTGCACCGCATCCTGTGGTGGGGAGACAGTCATAGAGGCTTCCTCAAGGTATGGAAGCATTTGTTCCCTTACCCTGGGGCTGCATTATGGTTGCACTGGAGCTGGAAAGTTGGATAGGATTGGGGCCTCAGTCTGTCTAGGAATATGCTGTTATTTCTCTTTCAGAATCCAATGCGTGTGGCAGAACTTGCCCCCTCTCCAGAAATGCACTTTGCCTTTCTGTGTCTGTCCAATATTCTTTCTGTTGCCACTACTGATGCTGCCATTTTTAGAACTCCAGTAAGAAAATCATCATTTTAAAAATAGGACTTTTAAAGAGTGAAAATTGGAAATGAAAATGACACCTTGTATAACCAGTGATAGAGTTGTTAATTTAATTTTAAATGTTAGAAGATTGGATGCATTAAAACTGTTCATTCTCCAGTGGGATCACATGTGGGATCCAGTGGAATCTCCAGTGGCACACACACATCCTTATTTTGCAGGCTTTTGAAAATTCTTCCTTTAGCAGTGTATGATTCTGCATGTGCTTTATTCTGATGCAGTCCTGTTCAGTCCTGTTCAGTTTTAGTGCTGTTCTACTAGCACTTGGCTTTAGTTCCATGATCCTATAGGGATCCTATAGGGAGAACTTTTTAAGACTATGGGGCAAGTATTTAACCAACTCACTTGTTAAAGAAAATTGGAACAAAGTCAAAGGATTGTTCTATTCAATTGACCTGCTCTGGATATCTGCCTCTGCCCTCCTCCCTCCCACATATTTGTGTTCTGTCTGCCTAACATTGCAGTGAGCTGAATTTTGTCAAGTATAACTAAACCAGGTTACTTTCAGAAGACTTGTATTGGATACATGGGGAAAGAAGAGAGCACAACTTTTGACACAAATAAAATTCAAGTGAAAGTGTGGAAGATGGAAAGCTACCTGCTACTTTACATGGGAGCCTGGGATATACCAGAGTTTGCTAGAGAAAATGCACAAGGACATATACTGGTCAGCCACTATGCTTCCTACCCGTTTGGAGAGTCTCAACTTCCCTTTGGGCTTTTCTTGCTTACCATAATGCATAATGTGTTTTGGTGTAGCCATGTGAAGTGCATAGTGGCACCAAGTGTTCAAAAACAGAACACTTGGGAAAACTGAAAGGAGTGAGTCCTTTAGAAGTGTTCTTGAACTTACACATTTTAAAGTTTTTCAATATCTAACTTTCTGTAATCAAATAAATAAGATGAATGATGCTTTCCTTCACCATTAGATTTAGATTTAGATTAGAATCACCATTAGATTTAAAACTGCACAATCTTCTGCTGTGCTTGCCTTTATGACAGTCCACATCCTAGGTGTATGCAATAGTTTTGTACACATGCTTCAGTATATTAATGCCGGACTGTATGGCCAATAAACCCTTTTAAGCAGTGGTTCTCAAACTGGTGGGTCGCAACCCACCAGTTTGTGTAACATAAGAACATAAGAACAGCCCCACTGGATCAGGCCATAGGCCCATCTAGTCCAGCTTCCTGTATCTCACAGCGGCCCACCAAATGCCCCAGGGAGCACACCAGATAACAAGAGACCTCATCCTGGTGCTCTCCCCTACATCTGGAATTCTGACTTAACCCATTCCTAAAATCAGGAGGTTGCGCATACACATCATGGCTTGTACCCCATAATGGATTTTTCCTCCAGAAACTCGTCCAATCCCCTTTTAAAGGCGTCTAGGCTAGACGCCAGCACCACATCCTGTGGCAAGGAGTTCCACAGACCGACCACGCGCTGAGTAAAGAATTATTTTCTTTTGTCTGTCCTAACCCGCCCAACACTCAATTTTAGTGGATGTCCCCTGGTTCTGGTATTATGTGAGAGTGTAAAGAGCATCTCCCTATCCACTCTGTCCATCCCCTGCATAATTTTGTATGTCTCAATCATGTCCCCCCTCAAGCGTCTCTTTTCTAGGCTGAAGAGGCCCAAACGCCGTAGCCTTTCCTCATAAGGAAGGTGCCCCAGCCCCGTAATCATCTTAGTCGCTCTCTTTTGCACTTTTCCATTTCCACTATGTCTTTTTTGAGATGCGGCGACCAGAACTGGACACAATACTCCAGGTGTGGCCTTACCATAGATTTGTACAACGGCATTATAATATTAGCTGTTTTGTTCTCAATACCCTTCCTAATGATCCCAAGCATTCCCCCTTCACTTTAAGGCAGTGATTTTCAACCTTTTTCATCTCATGGCACACTGACAAGGCACTACAATGGACAAGGCACACCACCAGGTTTTGGAAAATTGACAAGGCACACCATGCTGCCAGTGGGGGCTCACATTTTCCATTGCCCCTATTAATAAATGACCTTCCCCCAAATTCCCATGGCACACCTGTGGACCATTCGTGGCACACCAGTGTGCCATGGCACAGTGGTTGAAAATGGCTGCTTTAAGGGGTGGGGAAACGGGAGGGAGACAGCGATGCGATCCCCAGGATCACGTCACTAAGGGGGGTGGGGGGTGCATTGCACTTACGTTATGTAGGCAGGGTTGCAGCAGGCTGCAGAAGGTGCAGGGAGCCCTGCGCAGCTCTGCACAGCGCTACCCGAGGCTTGGAACGTTCGCTAAAAGTGGGCGCAAAGCACTTCTGTTTTGCAGGAGGTGCTTTGCGCCCACTTTTAGCGAATGTTCCAAGCCTCCGGGAGTACTGTGCAGGGCTGCACAGGGCTCCCTGCAGTGCGGCAGTCCTGCCTACATAACGTGAATGCAAAGCACCCCCCTCACCCCCCTTAGCGACACGATCCTGGGGATCATGTTGCTGCCCTAGCCCCTCCCTTGCAAGAACTTACTGAGGGAGTAAAGCTCCCTCAAAGTTTGAGAACCTTTGCTTTAAAGCAGGGGTGCTCACACTTTTGGCTCGAGAGCTACTTTGAAACCCAGCAAGGTCCGGAGATCTACCAGAGTTTTTTTTACAATGTTCGCGCCATCATAACATATAACATTTATGTGTACAATGTATGTTGGTGTACCTTGAGCCCCACTGAGTATAACAGGACTTACTCCTGAGTAGACATGCCTATGATTAGGCTGTGAGGCTGCAATCCTAGCCACACTTACCTGGGAGTAAGCCCCATTGAGTACAATGGGTTTCCTCCCAGAGGAACCTCTCAGAGGAACGGCGTTTCCTCCCAGAAGCACCTGAAGGGGGGGGTTGGCACTCCGCGATCTACTCATTTTGCCTCGCGATCTACCGGTAGATCGCGATCCACCTGTTGAGCACCCCTGCTTTAAAGAGTTTTTGAGAACTTTGCTGCCAGATCAAGGACCAACCACCCTGTGTGTGAGCATATGTTAGTATTTTAATTTTGGGGCTCAATTGAACTGGAGCATAGGGCATGCATACATGAGAGAGAGAGAAAGAGAGAGAGAGAGAGAACAAGAATATGATTGCCATAAAGTTTAAACTATAAAAATTCAACAGTAGTGGGGAAAGGAGGATGGATTTGGGGAGACTAGTTCTTGGCAGTAAAGCTAAGGAATGAGAAGTGCACAAAAACTTCTTGTCTTTTTGGAAAGAAATGCTTGAAACTTCATACCTGGGATGGTGTTTCTGTGTGTTCCAGTCTATTTCCATTGGTTCCTGTAAACAAAAGACTACAACTAACAGTCTAGTAAATACTGCCTGTTCCATTGTCTGTTACAGCAGCCTGTGTCCCTAGTGTAATATTAGACAGTCATGGTGCTGTTTGTACCACTGCATTTAATGTTGTATCAGTATTTCCATTAAGTCCTTTTAAAATATATATACATATCCAAGCTTTTATAACCCAGCTGTAAAAAATCAGTCTATGCTGAAACTTGGCAAAACAGTGAGCTTACGCTCCCATCTGGGTTGAATGAACTTTTGCAGGTACATCTCAATAATATCAGTCTGTGCATTAAGGTACTTGCAAATCTCCTGCTCTTTGAAGACAAAATAAAACTGGTATTTGACAGGGAACAGATGCACCTGAAAAAGAACTATTAGCATCCTGCTGATTTGGTATAAAATCGGGTTTTTGTTTTTTAAAACAACCTTTATTTTCTAATAGTACAGTGTTTCACAGCTAGTTCCATTTCCTTCTGTCTGGATACAAGCAATCTCTGCTCTTGATTTTGGTATAAGGGAAGAGTTCCCTGCTTAAGTGTAGCCTCACCTTTTCTGTCCTTCATACTCTCTTTGGCTGACTGGGTTCCCCACTTACTCTTTCAAAACAACTAGGTTTTCCAGTCAGGCTACCTGTGCAGCAAGACTCTCATCCCTCTCAATTTAATCTGAGGAGATTTTGTGTGTCATAGCAGAGTGAGGGCCCAATCCTATCCAGTTTTCCAGTGCTGATGCAGCCGTGCCAATGGGGCTTGTGCTGCTTCCTCTGATGGAAAGGCAGTCACCGAGGCTTCCTCAAAATATGGGAACATTTGTTCCTTTACTTCAGGGCTGCATTGTGGCTACGCTGGTGCTAGAAAGTTGGATAGGTTTGAGCCCTAAGTCCTTAAGCACTGAAACATGCTCCCTGTTGGAAGAAAGAGCAGACAACAGAGTTCAGTTTAGACAGCCATTCTTTCTGAGTACTATTGAGTACTGATGTAGAAATGAGAATGTGCTTCTTCACTGAATGGGATAGGAAAGCTGTTTGAGCTTCCAGACTGCCATTTGCATCATTTCCTCTTACTAGAGACGAATGGCCCATCTTATCCAACTTTCCACTCCAGTGTGGCTGCAGTGCTGCTCTGAGGTAAGGAATAAATACCCTCTTATCTTGAAACGTCCTCTGTGACTGTCTCCCCCAGCAAGATGCAGCCCATGCCAATTGGCGTAGCTGCATCAGCGCTGGGAAGTTGGATAGGATTGGGCCCAAAATTAAATTACAGCATGTATGTCAGGAATTATTAATATGTTGCTATGAAAATATTAACTGTGCACTTTATCCCAAGATTCTTTTTGCCATCTTGAGTTCTGGAGGTTGAGGTACACTCCTGTGCGTTTCTATCCTGAAGTAAGTCCCATTAAATTCAATGGGACTTACTCCCAGGGAAGTGTGTACAGCTAGCCAGAGTAAGGTCTCTCTGAAAATTCAATTTTGAAAAGTGTTTTTTCCTAGTTATGTTTTTCTTCCTTAAAAATTTCATGACATTTGTGCCAATCTTTCAGTGCAATCCTACATAACCTCCCCCCATGCTGATGCAACCTTTGCATCTCATGGGGGAGTTTCTGATCCCAGAGGTCAGATAAGGAGCGAACTTTTGTTCCTTTGCCCAGAAGTAAGCCTCCTCTGCCTGCATGGGGCTACTTGGATCTGCACCAG
The DNA here is from genome assembly GCF_035046505.1 of Tiliqua scincoides. Taxonomy (NCBI): domain Eukaryota; kingdom Metazoa; phylum Chordata; class Lepidosauria; order Squamata; family Scincidae; genus Tiliqua; species Tiliqua scincoides. The sequence continues at coordinate 18,230,727 of NC_089825.1, forward strand.
CTGCTTTCCTGGTGCAAGTCTGAGAGGACCCAGGAAGGCGGATAGAGACAACTGAAGGGGGAAAAGATATTGGCAGTGCTACTGCCACTGATACCAACCCCTTCCCTGCCTTGATCTGTTCCCTCCCTGCCCCATCTCCTCCCCCTCCCACCATCACCCCTCCACATTCTGGTGACCTCTGCCCCTGCTGCCATTAGATTTGCCTTTTGGGGTGTGGTGGCAATCCTCCTGTGCTGCTGCCCTTTGTGGCAGCACTCCTAAATGACTGATGGCGTACTACATGTTCTGCTGGAAGCCATTTTGCAAAAGCAAAACTGTGTTCCACCATTGTAAACCCTTTGCACTCTAATCCAATTCCAGGATTGGGTCACAATCTCATTTACACTCTCTAAAATGTGCTATGCAGTACCAATCTAGAAGAAAAAATATTTGATGTTTAATGAAATCCTGTTTTCCTTTGCAGTGGTTCTCAAACTGGTGACTTGGAACCCACCAGTTTGTGTAAAGGTTCCCCAGTCGCTTTAAGGGGCAGGGGAATGGAAAGGCAGCAGTGTGATCCCCAGGATTGCATTGCTAAGGGGGGCAAAGGGGGTGCTTTCACTTACTTTCACTGTTGTTGTTAGCCATTAGTTGTTTGTTTGATTTTCTCTGTAAACCACTTTGTGAACTTTCCATTGTAAAGCAGTATATAAATACTGTTAATAATAATAATGATGATGATGATGATATAGGGCTGCTGGAGGCTCCAGGAGGCGCAGGGAGTCCCAAGCAACCTTCTGCAGGGCTCCCCAATGCTTGGAACATTGAGAAATAGGATGTGCTTTGAGCTCGCTTATTTCTCAATGTTCCAAGCGTTGGGGAGCCCTGCAGAAGGCTGTGCGGGTCTCCCTGCACCTTCTGGAGCCTTCAGCAGCCCTACATTAGTGAAAGTGAAAGCAACCCCCCTTAGCAACAAATCTTGGGGGTTGCATCACTGCCCTCACTCCTCCCCCGCAAATCTCCCTAAAAGTTTGAGAACTACTTCTTTATAGCTTTGTCATTTGTGCCTGGCTTCATATATCAATCAGTCATATCAATTAATATATTGTACTGAAACTGGCCATTTGTCCATAATTGGGATAGCAGAGAGACTTGATGATGGAAGCATTTACCTGAATCCAGAATTTTTTTGGCATGTACCAGCAGACTTGAATAGAGGAGTTAATTGTGGAATCTGCATTCCATTGTGGTCAATGTGAAAATTCTCATTAATTTTAATACATCTGAATTGCAATATAAAGCTTTTCTTCCTGATTCATGATCTTACTGCAGTTCTTCAAAGCCATAAGGCAAGATGTTTGGTACCTTGACTGCGGAAGCTTCCAACATAATTCTTTTATGGGAGATCAATAAAAATGAACCCCCCCAAAGAAGGAGGAGATGTTTAGATAAGACAATATTTTGACTCTACAATTAAAGAACTGTAGGTGGGACATACAAAATTATGCAAAATTATACAAAATTTGAGACATACAAAATTATGCACGGGAAGGACAGAGTGGATAGAGAGATGCTCTTTACACTCTCACATAACACCAGAACCAGGGGACATCCACTAAAATTGAGTGTTGGGAGAGTCATGTGGTTGGTCTGTGGAACTCCTTGCCACAGGATGTGGTGATGGTGTCTGGCCTGGATGCCTTTAAAAGGGGATTGGACAAGTTTCTGGAGGACAAATCCATTACGGGTTACAAGCCATGATGTGTATGTGCAACCTCCTGATTTTAGAAATGGGCTATGTCAGAATGCCAGATGCAAGGGAGGGCACCAGAATGAGGTGTCTTGTTATCTGGTGTGCTCCCAGGGGCATTTGGTGGGCCACTGTGAGATACAGGAAGCTGGACTAGATGGGCCTATGGCCTGATCCAGTGGGGCTGTTCTTACGTTCTTATGTGGGTCAGTAGTCCTAAACTGTATCTCTTGGTGCTTTTTGAATAAAGAATGGACAGAATCAGTAAGTAAAATGATCAAATTTTATAGATGGATACAGATTTCAAAACTGAACTGGATTACATATATAGGGCAGCCCTTGTTATCCACAAGGATTCTGTTCCTGGAACTTCAGCGGATGTTGGAATCCGCTGATTTCAGGGCCCCCAAGCCTTCTGAATCCGACCAGAGCTGTGCTCTGATTGGGTCCAGAGGCCCTTCTGAGGGCCAAAACCCATGACTTGAGGTTTTTGGCCTAAAATCAGAAGTCATGGGTTTCAGCCCTCAGAAGGACCTCCAGACCTGACCAGAGCACATTTCTGGTCAGGTTCAGAGGACTACAGGTGGCCCACCTGTATTCATATTCAAAACGAATGAATATTCAGATCCAAATATCAACCAAACTGAACCTGTGGATACTGACGGCTGCCTGTATACTGTACATGTAAATGTATGTCACTAAGTTTTGCAGGGTGCCTTAATGAGCCCTGTAAGTGGCCCTTCCCTTTTGCAGTGAAAGCCATTGTGGGCAGTGAGAGCCAAGCAGTGGAGACTCCTCCGTGTTGTTCTTGCTGCCCAGAATGGCTCTGTGGGGAGGGGGGGGGGTTTGTTGCTTACAGGGTACATTGAGGCACCCTGCAAAACTTTGCTTTGATCCCCCTCTGGGAATGCTACTGGCAGAGAGCTTTCCCAGCCCTATCTGGAGATGCCAGGAATTAAACCTGGACATTTTACATGCAAATCATGTGCTGTGCCACTTAGCTACAGCCCTTATGTAATTATCCTTTCCTACGTAAGATTTAAAAATCTTTTAAATAAATTATGATTCCTCCTATTTATGTAAGCTTGTATATAATAAGATTCATTGCCTTCATGCTTACATATAAGATTTATTGCCTTCTACTAGCTAAGAGATGTGTTTAGACTTTCTGCTGTGACCAAAAGTTATATCGTTACACTGTGCTTCTTGTGAATACCTACAGGAGGCAAATTTATGTCCAAACACATTCCTTAATTAAGTTGGGTGAATGGCAACAGCCCAGATTTTTTACCTGTTAAAATGTTTTATGTTTCTAAAGGTGCAAGCAGTTGAGTCAAGTTATCTTAACAGTAGGCAGACCAGGCAGAAGGAATAAGATGCTTTGTTACAGTCTTTCATAACTAGCAAACAACCAGAATATGCAAAGTAGCTACTATCATTTATGTGATACAACCTCAGAGATGATTGCGTTTTAATGCATTAGATTTTAGAATCGAGCTGAGAGGTCATAAATTTAGCATGAGTTGGCCATTAACCACCAGCTAATGGATATCGCTGAAATGAATAAGTGAGCTTTGCCTCAGATGAGCAAACATGTGTTGTTTTGACATATTCTTGATATTGTCAACTGAACTAGGAATTGTGTTCTTGTTCATTCTCTTAGTTTCAATGCAATGGTTTCCAAATTCTCTTTAGTCAGGAAACTTTTACAGATATGAAGGAATTCCTCAGCCAACAGAGGAACTTGATGCATGAGGCAAAAGATTTTACTGTTTTTAACCTTCCTTTTTTGTTGTTGAGAATATCACTTTTCAGTGTATATTATATTTTGTATACAAACAAGAATACAACTAAACATAGGTAAAATTATATTAGAATTGTAGTAGTTCTATTACAATACTAATTATATTTGAAAAATATTTTTAAGCAGTCTCTCATGTTATTTTTATTATTTTATTATTTTATTATTTTATTAATTTATACCCCGCCTTTTTGCCCAATGGGCACACAGGAAATGTTCAGGAAATGTAAACATATATAACCTTTCATTACATTCAAATAAATCATTTGGGACACTTAATGTAAATTCGTGCAGAGCCCTAGTTTAATGCTTGTTGGACGTTAGTATTGCCCCATCCTAAAATGCCCTCCTATGACTGCCTATTTTAGGGGAATAATTGTAGCTGAGAGCAAGATGTCCCCCATTCATTAATTTCTTTAAAACTAAGTTTATATTGGCAAAGCCATAGTTCAATCAGTTAGAAGAGACTATGAACACAGAAATAGCAATGTCTAAAAAGCCAACATGAAGAAAAAGCTATAAACATTAACACTGATCTGTTTTCATTTCCAAAAATTAACTAACAGTAGCCAGTTCTTTGCAAACATTTCTATATTTTGCTAACTAGAAAAGGTATAGCTTTTCTTACAGCGCAATCTTTTACATTTTATTTAGAAGTCAGTCTCGTTCAATGGGACATTCTCAGGAGATTGTAGCCTGTCTCATAATTTCATTGAGTTTCCAACTCACCATACTTCAACGACCCTAAATTGTGAGCATTTGGGAATTTCACTGGGGGGAAGGGGGGAATGTTGCCTGTAATTTTTGCAACAGTCTGATAGTCAAGGACTTAAGTCTTAAAAATCTTTTAGGAGATCAAGAAGTAAAGCCATTGAAGTAAATGGTATATCAGAATTTGTTGTTCTTTTACATTTTTCTATAACACTTTCCTTAAGCAACAAATCTTCAGGACAAATCCTCTAAATATGTATAAAGAGATGACCAAAAACCACATCTCCAGCAAAGATGGGTATCGACATTAGGAATTATGTTCAATTTTCAACTACCACCACTATAAGATTATGAAGTTATTTTCTTTTAAATTAATACAAGAAGCTTTTTCCTAACTTTCTAAATGCATTGTTCCCATTAGGCTCCTTAATTGGTTAACCTCTTATGAAATGTCAGGCATATCAGTAAGCCTTTTGACCTTTTCATAGTAAAAGTGCATTGTTCAAAAATGCTCTCAAGATGACCCTCTCTTGTCCTTCGCTACTGACTTTTTTCTTGATCTTGACATGTCATGTTTTCCTGCTTAGACACAATGCAGGGGGTTTTGTTCCCTTTGCTTCTACGGATCCAAAATTGCACTGTTTGTTCTATCACTTAGTAATGCTAAAATAGAATTGTTTCATGTTTACTTCAGTGAGCTCCTTCAGTATAAACATGAAAATCAAGTCTTTGCAACTTTCACAGAGATCAAGAAATAAGAAAACACCCTATCAAATGCTTGTGATGCCTGAGCTATTAAATAATATATGATGTTACACTAGTCTGAGTACAAAAGTCTAGACATTAAAGCATGTTATGTCAGTTAGTGAAAATATACCTTAGTTGTTAATATAAGAGTTTGATTGACAACAAGGTAGCTTAGCCTATTCCACACTCCTGCTACGTAGAGCTTGAGGAACATGCTATTTGCACGCTTCATTACATGGGGTAGATCTAAATTTTATTTTATTGTTCTAGGAGAAATAAAAGTTATTCTGTTTAAGGGATTCCTGTTAGGAATTATTTTTCTTTTACTGTGCTTGAAAAAGGCTCTGATTTCTGACAATCTTCCTCACCTGCTTCAAACCAAATGTTCAATTAATGCAAAATGAATAGCCAACGCCCTACACGTGTTGCCTGAATACTTTTCAAAACTTACCGTATTCCTTTTCTAAATAATTTTAAAAATGTTTCAACAACTGAACAAGTGTTTATCTGGAGGGGAGCAAGTGGCTGAGAGTAGTTCCTTACAGCACTAGAGTAGCACTATAAAACTAGATGTCAGCTCTGAAAGTTGCAATAGAAGACAAAAGATTCTAGTTTTAATTCTCTCTTCAGCATTCAGAAAGCTTTGCTTTCTGCTCCTGTTTGCCATCCCTGCCTTCATCACAGACCTCAGTGCTTTGTCTTCTGCATCGGTTGCTCTCTTCCTTTATACTGTAGCTGTGCCAGCAGCATCGCCAAGTGACCGCTTGGCCACACTTTTCTCTGGCTGTAGCTAAGTAGTGATCTGACATTAGAATATTTGTCTCTGGGTTTTCCTTCTCCCCCCAGGGAACAATACTTCAAGGGCAACCTGCTTGTCCAGCACATGAACATGTGGAAAATCTACTGCTGTGCAATAATGATTTTCAGATGGCCCATTGTTGCTGAAAATTATCCCACAAGCAGCCACTTCTCCTACTGTAGCACCTCACCACCCTGCCAAAGTGGGGGTCTGGAGAAAGCCCCATATTTTCATTTGCATAGTGGTGAAATGTGCTACGTTGCACATACCTTACGGGGAGCCATTTGATTCCAGCAAATGGAGTAAATTTTCCAGCCGGGGCTTGTCCTTAGTGGAGCGTAATGTGTATCAATACCCCACCTTCTCATTCCAGCCTTGCTGCTAAAATATTGGAAAAAGCCTGGCTGTGCCAAATATCCACAACAGCAATGGCAAAAGCATCCGAAATATTGTTCCACAAATGAATGATTTTTACATATTTTGCTTTAAAGCATTCGGAGCAGGGGGGCGAAGTCTCTCTCTGATGAGAGAATGGATTTTAAAACTTTGACAGCTCTCATAACTATTCTGCTCTGTGAAAAAAGTACATTCTTTCGAAAGAAGATTCACTTCTTAATCTATAATTAAAGCCAACATTTTCTTTTAATTTTAAAAGGCTTGACGTGGACTAAAATAACATGGAACGTTTTTAAAACTTGGATCCAAGCTGCTGTAGAGCCATTTACTTTAAACCACGGAGCTTGCCGTTGGGTTCCTCACTTTGCCAAACAGACTACAAATTGTTACTGTGGGCAGTAGGGACTGAGTTTCTGAATGCCATTCAACCAAACAAGCATGGTTGTTTTTCTGGAGTTGTTCTTTCCCTTGTGCCCTATTCATGAATGACTTAAACCTTGTGTATGATCAAATGTCAGGCACATAAAATAATTATACAGATATTCTCTTCACTGTGGTCCGTCCATGTTTACTTTTATGAGCCATGGAATCACTGTTAGCGTGTTAAAAGATTAAACGTGAAAGTGCTGCGAAGCCGGGGAAGAGAAAAATCCGGTAAAATAAGTGAGGCAAAGAAAATAGAGGTATCTGGAAAAAAGATTGGGGGCAACATGCAGTCGTCCCTAGATAAATGTGACTTTCCTAAGCCATATTGACTGGAAGCAAGAATATGGTTTGGCAATTCTTATCTTCCCTTATCGTCTTTTCCCCTCCTAGGTCCAGTGTTCTCTTGATCAAATACAGTGGCCATTATTTCACTTCTAAGGGTCTTGCTTTATTTATAATACATATATCATAACTTGTGACCCTAAGGGCACAATCCTAACCAGGTCTACTCAGAAGTAAGTCCTGTTTTGTTCAATGGGGCTTACTCTCAGGAAAGTGCGGTTAGGATTGCAGCCTCAGAGACTCAGTATTTTTCATTTCTAATCATTTTGCAACAGATTTCCTCCTTGTCATGAATGGAGTCCCCCAGCACACTTCTCATCTTGCTCCCCCCCCCCTTGTTAAATACTGTATAAGAAAAGTGGAAGTTGGAATATTTCTGGAGCTTCACAGACAAAGCTTGGTCATAAATAATTTTCTTGCTCATGATAATTTTTTTCCATTATAGAATTAATTTTTTCCCATTATAGAATTAATTTTTTCCCATTATAGAATTCTATTATAGAGAAAAAAGCTCATATGGTGAATATGTATCTTTATGTCTTTTGGTCCTCAAAGGTTGTTTTTACCAACTACTTCTAGAGTGTGTTGGCAACCTTCAGTCTCGAAAGACTATGGTATCGCGCTCTGAATGGTGGTTCTGGAACAGCATCTAGTGTGGCTGAAAAGGCCTATTCGGGAGTGAACTTCTAGACTACTTCTAGAAGTGAGCCACAAATTGGGCGATTGGGTTATTTTACCTATTCGTTGTGATAAAATGTTGAAGCCCGTGTTTTGTGTTCTCTGGTCTTCTAATTTCTTACTAGTGGTTGAGTAACCCTTTCTTGTGACATGCAAAGGCTCATGATAGATACACCCCTGTCATGATGACTGCCTAGTATATATATCCTGTATGGTAAAGGTAAAAGTGCATATGCCAGCCACATGACCACGGAACATGTCTTCGGACAACGCTGGCTCCCTCGGCTTAGAGATGGAGATGCCCCCTAAAGTCAGACAGAACTGTGCAGGGGAAACCTTTACCTTTACCATATATCCAGTATACTATTTATATACTCCACAATAAATAGATTGGTGCTATGCAAGTACATAGTTTTCATAATGATACTAAACTTATATTGCTACCTTAAAGGATCAAGTAGGGCCTTTGCTGTCTTTTTAGATGGGTCAGTTTAATTTTGGAACTATAATTTCTTTCACCATAGTGTATATTGCTTTGTTCAGGTCACTTGATATAATAAGCTTAGATGTGAAATAAATGCCATGTAAATGAGATGGGATTAATTATTTTTGAGTCTTCTGTGTAGACATTTTATAAAACAAAGGTTTTGATTTCTTTCTATGGGCTTTTGCTACATAAAGTTACTGTGTGTTGACCTGTGTAGATGGCAAGCTCCAGTGTCAGTATGTCTTCAAACCAACATCTGCCTGGTGTAAAGACAAACCTTAGTTTGGACTGCATCATCCACGAGTGGAAAAAAGATATGTTGATTTTTTTCTGTATCGAAATATCTGCCCTTACATTAGACTTGCTTCTGTTTAAAACACACTTTTTGTAATTAAAGCACAGCAAGGTATAGTTGCTTAAGCCATTTCTGCCCAACATTGCATATTTGCAGCAGGGACCAAGTGTGTACACCTGTGGGCTGGGCAAAAATGGGTAAGTTCTAATCATTGCCATAGGTTCTTTGTCTGTGCTCTGTTCTCTGGAGATAGCTGAGTAGTTTATAGTTACATGAGGGCTGTTATGATCCAGAGACTTTACTTTAAAAAGAAGTGAAAGTCATTACTCTTGTGACATTCTGTTCTGTTTGCTTTGCAGTTTTTGAGGGTGAAGTCCATGAAAGCCTGTGGGAGTACACCACTGATATTTGTTACGCTGATGCTCAGATTTTCTGACTGCCATATTTTAGAAGTGCGCATTGCCTCTAAACAAAGAAATATTCTTCCTGAGTAACACATGTAGTGTAAACTCCACGGAGGTCAGAAAGTCCAATCTCTTTGTTCAGTAAAAATATTTATGCTTGAATCCCAAAGACATTTTGAATCGTTTTTGGTGTTTTAAGGTCAGGATGTGGAGTAAATTATTCCAAAAGTTATTGTAGCCAAATATCATTCCCTCCAAAGGTTTGTGTAATATCTGTTTATGTGTGGTCAGATGACTGCCATGTATAATTAGAGGCAGACGTTGTCAAGTTACAACACAGCTGAACATAAGCATGTTGAAAGTATTAGGAGTTTGTTTCATTCGCTTTACCAAAAACTTTAAGAAACTTCCTTATACGGATTCAGATCAATGGTCCAGCAAAGCTATGGAGGTCCAAGCAATTGCCTAAGGAGGTGTGAATCACTGTGACCTCTTCTTCCTTGCTAAGCTATGTGAGCTTTCTGGTTGTGTGTGGTTCTACCCACCCTCCTCATCCATTAATATGACTGTGCTCCCTGCATATGTTTTAGTTCAGTGTTTCAGTCGGGACTCGCCAGTGAGCTGCGAGTCAATTTTTGGTGGGTCATGAAAAGTTTCTGAAACGTTAAAAAAAAAAAAAACTTTCCATGCAAAAGAAAATAGTAGATATGAGGTAATCTTCATACCCCCAAATTAAAATGTCACATATTCCCATTTTTTCTAATAACACAAGCCAACACACATTTTGCTTCCTTAAACGTTACACCAATTCCTGGGTATATTTTGGGGTGCTGATTCCAAAAATGGCATCCGTTTTGCCCTATCACGTCTAGTTTTAGGGACATGGCATAGCCTCTTTAGGGAATGGTTCAAGCAGCTTCCTCATGAGGAAGCCTACACCATGGAAGCTGCTTGAACCATTCACTAAAGAGGCTATGCTGTGTCTCCAAAACTAGATGTGATAGGGCAAAACAGATGTCATTTTTGGAATCAGCACCCCAAATTCATATCAAACCACCATAAAGTTTGGGGAAAACTTTCAATTTTTGGGAAAAACCTCAATTTTGTAGGCCTGTGTAATTGGTATGCCGTAGATCACATGTGAACCCTGTTTCAGCCTTTGACCTGGAAGTCCCTAACTGCACATCTTGCTCTCCAATTCTGTCTTCTGGATACATTCTGCAACAGCTTGGGGAAACGGGGAAAGAATTGAACTCCATTTCTAAAACTTAGATTCTAGCAACTGTCTACACACACGTGCTGTATGTAACATCTCTAGCAGCCTTGGAAGCACAGGTCCCCATTTATTATTGATTAACAGTGTATTAATTATGACTTATTATTTATTATTTTTTATTATATTTATTATATATTATTTAACCCCTGCTAATTGGGTAAGAGGCACTTTTTCAAGTGGGTGCTCCTTTTTTTAGCAGGGGGAGAGTAACTGGCCCACCTCACCCCAGCACTGTCTGTTCTAGTGGCTGTCTGCTGGTATTCATTTGCATCTTTTTAGATTTGCATCTTTTTAGAGCGCTTTTGGGACAGGGAGCCATTTAGTTATTTGATTTTTCTCTGTAAACCGCTTTGTGAACTTTTAGTTGAAAAGCGATATATAAATACTGTTAATAATAATAATAATAATAATAATAATAATAATAATAATAATAATAATAATAATAATAATTTATTTCTAGATCGTTTTTTTAGCCTAGTGGTCTCTGTAGATTGTGGTTTTTAAAGTGGGTTCCAGTGCTAAAAAGTTTTGGAAGCACTGTTTTGGGTTGTTCTTTACGATATTCCTGGGGAATATTCCTCGCTTCAAATCTTAAACCATCTCATGCTGTTACTGGCTGGTACGGCTGTGCATAGCATTGGATGCTGCTCAGCTGCTTCTTACTAGTATATGATAACCTAAGATGAATAATATACACGCATTCTAACCATTTTACAGACAGATGTACAGCCCAATTCCTAAACTGCGCTGGTGCAGCCAGGCCGTGTGGCAGTTTAGGAGGTGACTGGAGGTCTCCTCAGGGTAAGGGGATATATTTCCCCTTACCCTGGGTAAAGCCCCAGCCACCCCATGGGGCTTCCCAGATCTGGACCAGCTATATAGCTGGGGTAAATCTAGGAAGCCCATTTAGGGATGACCAGCCTGGGAATGGAGGCTAGGATGCGCTATGCTGCCACTGCCAGTCCCACCCCCCTCTCGGGCCTGTTCCTTTCCCTGTTCTGCCTTCCCCCACTCAGAAATGCCAGCTCCCCTGTAAAACACTCCCCCCCCTGCAAAACACCCTCCTGTCACCCTCCCACCCTGCTTGCTGCCCAGCGTGAACGTACCTGTGCCAGTCAGCGTTGTGTTCGGATGTGGCTCCAGCAGGCCAGCAAATTCACAAGTTGGCACAGGCATACCTTATGGCATGTTTACAACACTTGCAGCCAGTACAGGGAGGACTGTGCCGGCTCACTGGCACCTTTGGATTGTGCTGTAAGAACGCAAAACTTGCACATTTATCTTCAGCCTACATGTATTAATGGTAAAGTCCTGAGACCTCTTCACTGAGAATGGAGGTAGTGACTGTTCATGCAAATTTGGCCAAATATTCAGCACCATTAAATATAAATTTCTTGGAAGAGGTTCAAGTTTTTGCCAAATAAAAAGTCAATCCTATTTCAACCTACACAATTTTTTTTTCTAAGGGCATTAGAAATATTTAGCTCCTAATCCAAGATTAGCCGTGTGTGATTTTATGTGTATCTCAGATGTGTCCCTAGGGGATTTTTTCCTTCCTCTGCGGCTGTATTCGTCATAGTTCTGCCTTCTTTTTTTTAAATCATTGGAACATATCTTCAAAAATGCTTTCTCACAATTCAACAGAATCGAGAGGAAAAGCCCATTTCACACTGTTGGGCTCTTTTTGGGCTGGTGCCAGCTTTGTTAAACCAGTTAAACCAGTTATCAGTAACTGATATCTGGATTGCTGCCTGAAAGATTAACATTGAATGCAAAAATCAAATCAATATTCAATTCCACAATTGCAGTAAGACGTTCAGTATAAATATTTGTTCATTCATCCTAATTTTCATTTGCATTCTATCTATAGCCCATTTCATATGCTTACAGTCCAATCCTATGGGCTGCCCTGCTGGTGGAATGTGCACCCTGCTGGAGTGCTAGCAGGAAGGCTGGAGCCTTCCCATGTGCGTTGTCAGTCTACCCTTCCCTCCCCCCCTGCACTGGATACAGTGTGCTCCTGTCTGGAGCAGTTGCACCATGGGTGGTGGTGGATAGGACTGGGCTGTTAGTCAAAAGAAAAATCCCTGAATCCCATTTTGTTGTATGCTGTTATTTGCCAGCCTGTTTTCTTTGTTTCACTCCCTGCCATACATAATCAGCATTTTGTCCCCTTCAGTGAGAAATAGATTTCAAGGCAATTTCTCCTTCTGTAGTACATGTATTTATAGTGTACTGGAAAAAAGAAAAAGCAAGTATATGTTTGTGTGGTGCTGTTCTCACATCTGTCTAATTGACACATCTGTCCAGGGATGTGCTAGAGCCACACCCCGAGTCCCAAGTTGAGTCTTGAGTCTCCGACCTCCTTGAGACTCAAGGAACCCTCAAGTCATAACAGTGGCCACTGCGACATGTCCAGAGCTATTGTTGAGTCATTTTGATTTGAGTGTGAGTTTTTTTGAGAAACAAGTCGAGTCACAGAAGCTTCAGAGGGAGGGGAAGCAAGCAAGCACATGCGTAAAACAGAGTTGCAAGCACACACAAAAGCAAGTCTTGACTTGAGTCTGTTTGAGTTTTTTCATTTTTAGGGTAAAACCCCAAGGCCCGAGTTAGTGCTTTACTTTTAAAACATGACTCGAGTCCGTACGAGTTGCGAAAACCACGTTTTCATGGATTGAGTCCGAGTGATCCAGTTCGCGGCCCTTACCTGCATCTGTCTAATTAGAGCTGTCTAATTACTCAGTCAGTGTTAAGAGAAGTAGATCATAAAGAAATGTATAACCAGTGTACTTGGATTGTGATAGGTAGACAGTGAAATTTAGCCATTTTTTATTTAATCAGGAAGATTGATCCCCTGAAGTGATGTTTGGAGCTCCACCCAAGAAAATATCATGGATCCTTCATCTCTTCTTCTGCCCACCATTGGCCCTGATTCCAGCCCAGGGGAGCTCCCTCTGTTATTATCCTCACATTATAATGCATTATTTTTATGCAGCACTCTTAACTTCATACAGTACTTTGCACATCATATTTCATTCTGGATATTTTTTTCTCACTTTAATATCTGGCCTCCCTTCCAACATGAATCATTTTGGTGGGCTTCAGAGTGCCTCACTCAAATGGTGACCCTGATCTTTGAAGGATAGAAGTGACTACTCTAAAGGCAATCTTCTTTCTTCTTTGGGGGGGGGGGATGTTAAGGAGGGAGGAGCAAGGAATTGAGTGGTTTCCTTTGTCCGGCAACTCTTTTTGGGGGAGAGTTTTTAAATTCTTCTAACTGCATACATTATAGAGAAGGTCTGCTCCCAGTCCACATCCAGTGACTATAAGTAAATCACATTTTACTGCTATAAAGTCAGTATTAGGAATGAAATACAACTGCGAAATCTACTCCTCCTCCCCATCATTTTTCTAAAGAAGCAGCTGGCTCTCTCGCGTATGCTTATTCTGGCTGCATTTGGTTTTAACTTTGAAAGTTACATTTTAGATTTTTGAAGCTCTCACTTACAATTTTTCTAAAATAATACAGAAGGAAAGACTGTGACTCTTGGCTGGATCATCAGGAGCTGGAGTTAAGAGGATGGCTCCTGTACTTCCTGTGTATGTTTTTCAGTGTCTCAGTTGATATTGTAGCAGCCTGCAGAACAGATGCAATATTAGAATGTATAATACTGCAGAATATGCAGCAATAATATTTAGCATTTGAAGCCTCTGTTTTTATTCTTTTTATGGTGGGGGGGCTGCTTTCTGGAGCATTTGTTGAGCTCTACATAAATCAAATCAGGAACTTTCTAATGTCCCTGCATTCCCTTTCGCCGGACCTTCAACATGAGCTAAGGCACATTTGCTTACTCATGAGTAACCATAAGGCTTAGTTTCACTTTCCATAGGACTCAATGCATTCATCAGCTTAGAGAGAAGGACTTCCTTTTTGGTGTTTTGGGGGGTCTGCGTTCAATGAATTGGGACCATTCTGGCTGTGTAGGATTCCTCTAAGATTGCCCTTTGCAGTGGACCAAAGCACATTTGTCTACTCATGAGTAAATGTACAGTGTGGTTCAGTTTCACTTTCCATACGGCTCTATGCATTTTCTTTCTCTGTTACCAGCTTCTTAGTTTCAGCTTCACAACCCACCAAGTGGATCATGGCCCACAGTTTGAGAAACCCTGCTGTAGAATAAGGCTCTAATATAGTTTGTAGATCTAGGTTTGACCTTTCTCTTTGACTCCTGGAAATGCAAGCCAAGTGCCATCCACCCAGTTAAGTTATTCATAGACATATACTTGAGGAAATATTGCATCAGAATTGGTTGTCCATGTGGCTTTTCTGATCGTCTGTCAGAGAAGACCCATGAAGGTCCTGTGATCCTGCATGTGGGTTTGTCTGTGGATTACCATAGTAGGAATAATCAGTTCTGATGTTACTTTTCCAGGTGTACAAACGGGAACAAAAGGCAACCTGACAGCATCAGGCATTATGTCAGAATCAGCCGTCACTTACTTGGATTCATATGCTGACAAAATGTGGTATGATGCAAGAAGATGTATATCTTAACATGTTTCTGTCTCGAAGATATGACCTCCAAAGTATGAAATAACGTATTCCTATCTAGTGATATGAAAATTAATAATTGCCAGGATCATACACTGAGAAATAGATTTCAAAATGTGTAACTTTTTGAAACTTTTAAAATGTGTAATATTAGGTTTCATTGTTAATCAATGTGACAGTGCCAGCGTAACTTATTCTCAAGTATGTTATATAATCTGAACACCTCCTTCTCTCCCTGGTACCCTGAACACTGCAAAAGCAGGGTGTTGGGGGATTTGGGAAATGTAGTTTTCACAAGGTATCCAAATCCTTATTGTGGGCATCAGTCATCTAGATGCTACATGTCTAGGACTTCTTGCACACAGGATGCTGCTAAACATAATCAGGACAGACCCCTTGACACAAGGAAGTCTGGGACTTATAGTTGCTGAAGTGCCTACTTTCTATACATAAGGCTTCAGGTCTCCTAGAAAATGACATTTACAAGGATTCCTGACAGTTGAGATACTGCTGTAAGCAGGTTTTTAAGTATTAGGATATGAAGGAGTTCTCACTGCCTCTGATGTAGGAAAGTGGGAAGAGAAAGGGTAGCAGAGAAGACTTATTGGGGAAGACTTGCAGAATCTATCATTCTTACAGTCAGTGTGAGGGCAAGGTAGTCTGAACTTTGGAAAAGGGCTTGGGGGAGATGAGCTATTTCTGTTCAAGGTGTTGGGAAGGAGTTGGAAACAGTTTAGTTGACTGAGCTCAATTAAAATCAAGATAGAGAAGTTCACCCATCATTAATTCATTCTGTCATATCTTAGGCACCCAACACGCCTCCAGATCAATCACAATCTCATTTCACTATCACTTTAGGATCATAAGGGCACATGGGCATTCTGTCTAAATGTATCTTGAGTGTAGAATACTGTTTCCCTGGAGAGTTGCCAAATCTCAAGTCCAAGCATGTTCCAGAAATGTTGGCTGACCTCTGATTGCTGGTAGTGTTAAAGTAGCCATACTGTTTTGTTTTGGCAAAATTTAATGTGGACTTTGTTTTTTGAATCCATAGGCATGCTTGTTCACCATGAATATTCATTTCAGTTCTTTTAAAACAATAAGCTTATTGTGTGAACTCTACTTAGCCTTTTGCTTTAACCTTTTGAAGCTTTATGCTGCATACTTCGTGTGTGCCCGTAAACTGTGGTTTGGAAGAACTGCAAGTAACCAAAAAATTAAATTGCCACTAAATCACATATGTAAAGTCTCTGTGTCATTCAGCCATGTCCTTCCATTTTCTTTTTTCTATTCTTTCCTCCCCTAGATTATTTGAAAAATCTGGGTCAACTTAGTCATCTCCAAAAGTAACAAAAGCCAGTTCACACGAGATGCAAAGAGAAACAAATGGCTGTGCTAATGCCAGTATTGATATGAAAATCATAATTATTCAGTGACCTGCCAACCATGCAATACAATGTGTCCTTTACTTTGTCCTCTGAGCTATGATTCTCCTTCCAGTCTTGCACTTCTAAATAAAACAAGAACAATGGCCCAACTAGACATGTATCCAGTTGTACCATATCACCAGATAAGGGGTTAGTTTTCTTTACAAGAAATGAAGTGAAGCACACATTGTGGGGAGGGAGGGATACCATTATGGAGGTTTGAGGGGATTAAGGACCCAATCCTATCCTACGTTCCAGTGCCAGTACAGCTGTGCCAATGGGGCATGTGCTTCATCCTTCAGTGGTTGGGCAGTCACAGAGGCCTCCTCAAGATAAGGGAATGTTTGATCCCTTACCTCAGGGCTGCATTGGCACTGGAAAGTTGGATAGGATTGGGTCTTTAGTACTTTGTCTCTGCTGACCAAGTACTAAAGGCCCAATTCTCCCCCCCTGCCCCGTGCTGTTTTTAGGTGGAAAAATATTCCCTCGGAAACCAGTATGTGGAAAAAGGAGAAAAAAAAACTTTAGAGAATAGCGCATGAGGCTGGTGATTAGGATCAAAACTGCAGAGGGGCCAAGTACTGAAATCTTCCACCTTTCCCCATTGTGGTTTTACTATGTTTTGCACACCCCCCTTGCTGTTTGTAAAGAAAACTATGTAACAAAACAATGTAACGAAATCTCATCTGGTGTTACTGCAAAATTAGGTGCACATCTGGTTAGGTGCACATCCTACTTAACAGCCTAGTTCTCCCTAACTCCCCCTGCTCTGATGCAGCCTTGCCTGTAGGGCACATGCTGCATCCCATGGGGGAATTTCAGGTCCCAGAGATCTCCTCCGGGGTGGGGGCAAGCCCTCATTGCTCTGCTGTGCCTACTCGAATTTGTACCAGCTACTGGCATGCGTATGAGTGGACCCAAGAAGACAAATTGAAGCCAGGAAGAGGGATAGAGTATTTTTGGCGCCAGTGCTGCCAATTCTGTCCCTTCTTGACCTTGATCTGCCTCTCCCTGTCTGTCTCCTCCACTTCTTTCCCCGTTCCACTCACCATCAACCCCACTGCCACTGGACAGTCCAGTTTTAGTCCAGTGGTGGGCCTCCTGCACTTCCTTCTGTCTTTTCCTCCCAAAACCTTGGCAGAAGCAGCTGAAAGGGAGGCACTGAGGGAGCCCAATTATCATGTGGACCAGATAAAGAGCTTCTTTGGGTTGTAACCAACCCATGAGTCTTATGTTTGACACTCCTGATCTAGACCTTTTGTTGTGTGGTAGAAAGAAAGGACAAAATAGTTCTTTGCTGCTTTTCCATCTGTTTTTGAGATACTCATGTTTTTCAGCAGAAGCTGAAAATTTATACTGGAGAAATCATAAGAATCTAGTAGCAGATGCACTTGTTAAAAGAAAAGATTGGGTGGATAATGCACTGGCATGTTCACTTTTGTCTGTCTGAACAAATGTTGTGTGGCATATTCCTTGGGTTAGCTTATTATGTTTTAAGGTAGGTGAAAATGTTGTTATTGAGCTGTCATGTTATATACAGGGGGCCCACATTATCCGCAGGTCTGGCATCCGTGGATCTCCAATATCCGAAGATGCCGAATTGCTTCCCCACTTCCAAGTCCGACCAGAGCACAGTTTCAGCATTTTTATTGGGCCTGACAACCTAATGAAACTATTTTAAACATTCAAAACAGTATAATAAAATAATAAAACAATTGCAGATGATGAAATCTCTAAGAGTAAAATGTAGTGGCACCAGTAAGAGTAGGGGAAAAAATACATCAGGATCTAAAAAGTCCATGAGATCAAAGTTGCCTTGACCTGATCAACATAGTTGCTACCATGTAAGCGTTTTGGGGGTGAAGTTTCCAAAACTGGGCCACCACCCCAGAAAAGGAATTGTCTCCAGTCATCACCTGCCTAATCCCTGAAGGCAGAGACAACCGGAGTAGAAACTCTGAAGAAGATGGAAAGGACTGGGAAGGTTGATATGACAATAAATATCCTAGTAAAAAACCAAAAACAGTATTATGCAACACTTTTAATTGTGCCAAGAAAAAAAATCTGGAGCCAGTGAAGCTGGTGAGATGTGTTCTAATGGACTGGAATGCAGAGCAGCCTAGCAAGAGATACCCTGTGATCTAATATCCTATACTTTCATTTATAGAAAGGGATGCAAAGGCACATCTGGCAAGCTTAATATATGCCATGATATGTCCAATTTGGTGGATGAGTGACTTATTTAACACTTGCATTATTTAACCCAGCTGTGGTATAATTCAACACAGCATTATTCCATTGTTTGAATTTTAGCAAAATTCCACTCTTTCTTTGTACACAATTAATATTCCTTGGAGTGGTGTGCAGCATATAAACTCTCAAAATAAGCACTGTACTGTGTTCCCAGGAGGCATTATGAGTGATAAGTCTTCATTTTGCTATTTACTGAAGGAAACATATTGGCCAGTCATCAGAAAAAGAACTCTTCCCCCATTCCCTTTTCTGCTGTACTCTGTACATATTACACATAACAGCCTCTTTGTGTGCAGAGTAGCTTCCCCATCCTCCTGTGTAGCTGAGCTGTTCATTTCCCTCTCTTTGGGAGAATCTTTCACACAGTCATTAGGAGGAGAATGTTTTAAAAAGTGAAACATAAAACTGTAAGTCATGAAGGATGGCAAGTAGACTTTCAGCTGGGTGTCGCATATAATGCAGTATATAAATAAAGCTGCCAGTAAAACCTAGAAGCACCAAGGTTTCAGTGGCAGATTGCTCAGATCCTTAGAGGTAGATAACACAATCTTCTCAGGAGATTACTAAACTTCAGGACATCTCAGATCAAAAGGGGCTTGTAAGGCCAGGCCAAAATCTAACTAAGCACAGTATTGGCACCATCAGCCTTTCAGGGTGCTGTGTCTTGGGGTCAGGATTAATGAGGCTCTTCCTGATTCAGAAATAATCTGGATTCCATTTCTAGATACCTACCAAGCATCTGGGAAAACAACCCCGAAACCGAAATTATTCACACATCTCTAGTTATATGGGACCTCTTGAAATTATTCCCTCCAGTGTCTTCATTGTGTTCCCAGTTTCTTATAACTGGTCAGAGCAGTGTTTTAATTGTCATGTGAATGTGTGCATGCCACTGTCAAAGTGAAGGTTGGCATATAATAAATATGTGGTGCTGATAAACAGCATGTTGCGACACAGCTACTGTTGACCAATGACTAACGTCTTGGCACTGAATGCTACAGTTTTAATAGTGTTCTACACTGAAAACTTCTTTAATGGTGTGTAGAATTTCAATAATAAGAAATTTATAATCCTCTTGGAAGCAACAGGAAACAGGCGTTTGCTTCTTATTAGGCAAATAGTGGAAACAGGATGAAGCCTTCCTGACCAAGCAGTCCCCTGGTGTCAGTGAAATAGCAGGGTTCTTGGAGGCAAGGAGCAGGGAAAGATGCTATAATCAATGGCATTTTTAAGGTGTTGACCCTCAAGGACCCTACAAAGTGATTGCTTCCTCCATCAGTGATGAATGGCACCACCCTTAGAAAATAAGCCCTCTGTCTTTCAAATTGGTATCACTTTGCTCTTTGAACTCTCACAACTTCATTTAAGCAATTCCACCCAAGCATGAGGAAATGCGAATGCACATGTGAATTACAGCCACAGTTCCTATCTAGCAGAAGATTCTATGAGCGACTGGACTTACCTGGCCTTATCCAACTTATCTGGGTGACTGTGCAGTGCTATCATATCTCAGCACTGTCCCAGGACCCTAGGCACCCAGGAGGGCCCACCACTGACAACCATAGTGGCTCCCTTTAAAAAAGAATCATTCCCCTTTAAATTCCCCAAGAATTCTCTCAATATTCCATTGTCCCAAAGAACGAAGAGACAATATTCCATTGTCCCAAAGGCGGCGGAAGCAACGGGGTGGGTATTAAAATGTCAGCTCTAGCTTATGTAGTGCTAAGGGGACTGCTGCTACTGCTGCTGCTGGACTTGCCACTACACTGGTTAGCCTGCCAGGATAATCAAGGGCAAGTGGAGCTCTGGGGTTTCTGCTGCTGCAGCAAGAGCAATGGCATCAGCAGCAGGAGTATTCAGGTGCTTAAAACCTTTTTCAAAAGGACCTTAGCAGAGAAGAAGCATCAGGCTCAGCAGGAGACAAGCTGAGAAATTTGCCTAGGGTCTTCAAGGGTTGCATTAATCTCTAGCATTGCAATCCTGTGCACATTTATGTGGGAGTCAGACTCATTGATTATAGTGGAATTACTTCTGAGTAACCATGCGTAGGATTCAACTGTAAGTCGTAGGGCGCAATCCTAACCCACTTTCCAACACCGACATAAGGGCAGTACAGCTCCGAGGTAAGGGAACAAACATTCCCTTACATTGAAGAGGCCTCTGTGATTGCCTCCCAACTGCAGGATGCAGCACACATCCCATTGGCACAGCTATGCCAGTGCTGGAAAGTGGGTTAAGATTTGGGCCATAATCTTTCTCAAGGGGCTACCTGACAGACAGTGTGTACCTCATATTACAATTAAAGCTGCAATCCTATGCAAACTTGCCTGGGAATAAGTTATAGCAAACACAGTGGGACTCCTGAGTAAACATGCAGAGCCTGGCACTTTAACATACCTTTTATATTTGGGGGGATATTGTTTGTTCCATTTTTCAATATTTGTACATTTAAAGAAAAAAAACCCACTGACTTTTGGAATGAAATGAATGTTATGTTTATATCTACGTTTAAACTTACTGTATTTCATTTAAAGTAGATAAAAGAAAATACTCTAATGATGAAATTTAAAGTAATTATTTTTTGTGATAGCCTTGATAGACTGTTGGGGAGTCATGATAAGCTCTTGCACTTTAAAATTTATCACTACACCACTGGGTTTCACCCAAGTAAGAGAAATCACTGTGCTTGGGGAGGGGGTGGTCAAACTTGCAGTTGTCTCTGTGAATGTATTTTCCTGAGAACGTTCTTTGCTCTTGTCTGTCAAATAAAGTTCTTTTTGGTTATCCATGCTCTATCTAGAGAGGGTTGCCCAGTTGCTGGTCCTATGACTGAAACAGCAAAATTTTGACTTCAGGAAAGAAATGCATTCTTCCGGGTTTTTCTTGGAAAACAAACATCCCTTGATGCAATCAACCTTCCTTGCTAGGTGGAGCAGCCACACTTCTAGGTGGGGCTTGGCCAGCCTGCTACTAGGTGCAGTTGGGTGGCTACCTTGGGAGGTAGATCAGCATCATTCCAGTCCCCACTTACATAGTAGTGGTACTCAGGGTGGTAACCTCATGGGGCCCAGAACCTGACCTTCCCCAGGTCCCGGTGTGCCAGTCCTTCTTCAAATACATGAATGGGAAAACAGTGATTTCTTGGATTCAACATAAACTTCCATAACAGGCTGAGTAAAGTCAGTAGGACAAGTGGTGCAGCCCTGGACTGCATTAAGACTGGGTTAGCCAATTAGAGTGTGCCTGGTGCTTTTGTTCCTCTTATGGCATTATATTATATATCATAATGATCAACAGAGGGTATATTTTTCAGGCTCACTTAAGGTGACAAAGGATATGGTGCTTGTGAAAATCCATGCTGAATCAGGGACAATATTGAGTGAGAGACTCAGAACCCAATCCTATGCCTGTCTACTCAGAAGTAAGCTCTATTATAGTCAATGGAGCTTACTCTCTGGTAAGTGTGGATAGGATTGCAGCCTCACTCAGAGTTTGCACTTTGGAGGAGAGTTTGCACCAGCTGCCATACATTATTTTTTTTAAAGGACTACAATTATTTTTGTCAAAACAAACTTCCACTCCTTAAAAGGAGGATGTTATGTCACTAATTAAAAAGACAATTCCCCCCCCCCCCAATCCATGTTGTAATGAAGTAGTGCCCTAGATAGGGCACTCAGCCCTACCCTAAACTAGCCTCATTCTTAATGTCATGCATGGAGGATGCAGTATGGGTGTATGTTCTGTTGAACATAGTGAGGTTCTGTTGAACCCAGTGAGGCTTATTTCTGAGAAGACATGCATAGGATTGCACTGAAAGCTGTGTATTTTCAGTGGTGTGTAAATCAGAGATATGCCATATTCTGTGGAAAAAAACATGTTTGAAACATATGCATACATACAAAATCACTCTACTGGAAACGTGAGAAGAAATATTACATTGAGTTGTGATTTCAGGAACATGGATCATTAGTTCTACACTGCAAAATGTTTATTTTCTCATCTGCAGGAAACAGCATCTTTTGAATTGTACATTTCAACATATTCTGGACAGACTTTGCCACCTGCACATCCTATTGCCTTCATTACAAATAGTGCAAAGATTAACCTTCCTCCTCCACATGTAAAATGGGAAAAACAAGGACAGTTTCATATAATTTTTGTTCTGTGAAATGACTTTATAGTCTTGCCTTGTAGGGAAAGCAAGATGCAGCTTGATTTTGTGAATGGTTCAATATGCATTGAGGTCCCAGCGCTACATGTGCCGGATATATTTCCCAACCTGCATCTTGCCATTGTGTTGGTTTGCTTCTGAATATGTTAAATCACTTACAAGACAGACACACAGCTGTAGATTTACCATGGGATCACTGACAAAGAAAAAAAAGATGTGCAGGGCAGTCCTGTGTCAGTTTATTCAGAAGGCAGTCACATTGCATTTGGTGGAACTTGCTCTGAAGTAAGTACGCATCAGATTGCAATCAGACTTTATCTTAACCCATTTTTGCCCAGTCCACAGATGTACAGATTTGATCTCTGTTGCGTATATGGAATGCTGGGCAAAAATGGTTTAAATAACAAGCCTTGGAGCACCTTAAAGGCAAACGCATTTATTGTGGCAGAAGCTTCAGGGACTGCAGTTTGTAACACCAGATGCACAAATTTGACAATCCAATAAAGTGGACTGACATCCTCAAAAGCTTATGCCAGGATTAATGTACCAGCTTTCCTGGAACCTTTAAGATGCCTTATTATTTTTATTGTCTGTTCATGTTGGATATCTCTTCTGGCACATTTACCAGCATGTGCAGTTTGGCATGTTACCTCAAACCTCTCAGAGCTGTGCAAAACTGTAGATTCTGTTTGTGCAAGAAAATAAGATGACCCACTTGTCATGGGCACAAAAACAAATTAAGGGTTAAAAATGTAGCCTTGTGCATGGATAAACACAGAACCTCTCTTACAATCTACTTGTCCACTTCTGGAGTGCACATATTCTCTTTCAATAAATAATCTTGAACTGTGAACAGGTAGCCTTTGTCACCCCATCCTACCATCCAGCTGTTATGCCCTGAAGCAAATTTAATTGCTCTCTATCCATCGCCAGGGACAAGCAAGTAGTACAAGCAATTGCACTTGTAGTCCAGAGAAGCTTAGTTTAGAATTGTGCTGAGCATTTTCCCCTTATCTAGAAAGGTTCCAAGTGATCTACTAGCATGTTGGGGATGACCCAGGAATGCAGCAGATGTATTAGCTATTGATATTTACGCAACAGATGTGTTATCTTGTTATATTTATATTTATGTCAGTGTTTTTAGTGGACATACAACAACCAAAAACAAAAACAAAAAAGAAGGGCTTCACTGGAGGCATACACAAAAAAGAGAGTATGGAAATGTATGGAAGAAATCACAATGTGTATGACTTTTATATAATTACAGTACAATTTGTTACCTGTATAATATACATATTATAATAATGCAATGTCAAAACACAATACAGACAAGAATCCAGATATGGTTTGCTGCCTCAGGTATTTTGTCAAAATGTATTCAAAACTGCATAAGCAACATGTCCATCTTTTTACTCATAAGTTTAGCTGAGTGCCCAATCCTGTCCAGCTTTCCAGCATGGATGCAGCCATGCTAATGGGGTCTGCATCCAGAGGTGGGAGGGCAGTCATGGAGGCCTCCTAAAAATAAGGGAATGTTTGCTCTCTTACCTTGGGGCTGCATTGTGGTTGCATCAGCACTGGAAAGTTGGATAAGATTGGGCCCTAAGTCTGAAGTTTTTCTTGATTGGGGCTCATTTGGGAGCTCTTAGCTGTACAGTAGTAGCAGATGGTGATGACATTGGCAGGTATTCCAAATTCCAGTGGAGCATCTTTTCCCTGCCAGGGTAACACGAGGACTACAGGTTCCAGCAGCCCCTACAGGGAAATGATGTTCCATGTGCCTAGCTGAGCAAAGTGCTCTGCTGAGACCTGGAAGGCCTGCCACTGATGGCTACCATCTTCTACCATCTCCTTCTCTCCCACCTCTCCTAAGGTAAGTGACAGGCAGCCCAATCCTACCCAGTGCCAATGCAGCGGTGCCACACTGCATCTTGAGCAGGTAGGAGGTCTCCGCAAGGTAAGAGGACATATTGGGATTTTAGGCTTAGGAAGGAGGATAGGAAATAGTGTGCGTGGCTGCCAATGATTCCACTCCCTCCCAGGCCCAATCCGCCCAACCCTGTCCCAACTCTGCCCTTCCCCCCCGTTATGCCCCCTTCCCGCTTTCCCCCACTCCTCTGCTGCTGGCATGGAGCTACGTGCTCAAGCACACATTGAGGCTTCCACTGGCACTGACAGGATGGCTCAGACCTTCCTGCCAGTGCATGTCTTCTGCACTGTTGCAATGCCTTTATGGCACAGCAGTCACTGCACTGGCTCAAGAAGAGAATAGGATTGTGCCATCAGTGCCTTGAGTAAGGGGAAAGGGGAAGCCGTGAAAGTTTGGAGTGTCCAACCATTGTGGCCTCTGACCCTCCTCCCCACAGCATCCTACTACTACTACTACTATAGCATCCCTGACAAGTTTCTGTCTAGCCTGGGCTTGAAAACATCCAACAGGAAAGAGTCCACTAGTGCACAAGGAAGACCATTTCAGTGCTAGGCAGCTCTTACAGTTAGGAAATTCTGCCTCATGTCTCATCAAAATCTACTTCTCTTATATTCCAATCCCTTGTTTCTAGTCCTTCCCTCAGGAGCCACCAAGAGAAAGTATTTTCCTTCTTTATGTCAGTTCATCTCATCTTTAAGATGGTTATCTTCCCTTAGTCTTCTCTTGTCAAGGCTAAACATAGCAAGTTCTTTTAACCATTCCTCATAGGATCTGGGGTCCAATCCTATACTTTCCTAGCACCAGTGCTGAGCACCATAAATGTGCCATAAAACATGTTTATAGCTTCTGGAGTGTAGGGAGTGCTGGGGCTGGGCCAGTCAGGTGCTGGACCCAGTACTGGCAGGAGGAGAATGCGCCACTGTTGGGGGTAAGTGCCTGCCGCCGGGGGGGTAAGTGGTGCGGCCTCTGGGGGCAGGGGGAGGTCAGGGCAGGAGCAGAAACCAAGGCAGGAGGGGGAGGGAATCAGCAGAGCCCTGATCCTCCAGATCCTGAACTCCATGTAGGGCCAGAAGGCCCGATATGGAAGCTGTCATGTCTGGCAAAATAGCTGATGCAGATGCAAGGAGTCCCATTGCTGGGGCCTGGGCTTTCCTCAGGAAGGGGAAGAAAGTCATTAGTTATTTGATTTTTCTCTGTAAACCGCTTTGTGAACTTTTAGTTGAAAAGCGGTATATAAATACTGTTAATAATAATAAGTCCCCATCTTCAGAGGAGACTTCTGGCAGCTTCCTAGTGTGTTAGATACAGTGACAGCTGCTTTGCTGCAACTGCTTCAGCAGGCGCCAGGAAGCATGGAATTGGACTGTTGGTTCCCAGAGTCCTCACCATCTTTGTTGCACT
The DNA here is from genome assembly GCF_035046505.1 of Tiliqua scincoides. Classification (NCBI taxonomy): domain Eukaryota; kingdom Metazoa; phylum Chordata; class Lepidosauria; order Squamata; family Scincidae; genus Tiliqua; species Tiliqua scincoides. The sequence continues at coordinate 18,256,552 of NC_089825.1, forward strand.
CTTCTTAACTTGTTCCAGGTTATCAGTGTCCTTCTTAAAATGTGGTGTTCAAAATGGAATGACTGTATTCCATGTGAGGTCTGACTACTACCAAATATAGATATATTGCTTATAAGATTTGAATACATTTTGATGAAAAGCCTTCAAAACAAGACTGTATCCAGATTCTTCTCTGTACATGTTTTACCATGATATTATTATAACTGTATATTACCTCTGTTCATTGTTCTTAGAGTATTCTTATCAGGCCACACACCTTGTTCTTTTACAGGCACATCAATTCTTTACATCAGTATCCAAGAGGAAAGTTTTCAGGTGCCTAAATGATACTTGTGTGCTGTCAGCCATGGGCCAAATAACTAACTGGGCCAAATAATTTAAACTGGGAGAATGACATGGGGAAAGTGTTGACTGCCTGCCCCCCTAGACTTGCAACCTTGATCCAGCAACTGATTTCAATTGTTTTTAAAAAGTCAAAGATCACCACATCACATCTACTTTTACCCTTAGGGTTATATAAATTTCTTTTCCTTACTATTTTTTTTTTTGGAGCCCATTATTCAATAACTATATTTTCTTGGTTCTAAATGAGCCAATGTTATTTTTAACCATGTTTCTGTTAACAATGGAAATTAACAAGTTTACTCTTTCCTTTCAGAAGCTCTGGAGAATGGACCTAACAAGTGTGAAAGGTGAGTAAATGTTCCCTTTGCCACTTACATGTTTCATAAATAAGTAGAGGGTGCGGCAAGTCTCCAGGTAGTGCTTTTCATACCAACAGAGGACAAAATCAGCAGGGGTCAGAAGACAGAAGGGGCCAAAAGGTCATGTGAAGCCTTTGAAGCTTCAGGATCCTTTCTGTCTCCTTAATCTGAACTGTTCATTGCTCTGGTACAGACTGAAGTACTGATAGACTGTCCTCCCCCCTGCCCTTACCAGTCTACGCGGTTCATTCCTGTTGACTTCTCAGTTTGGCTACCTGCTTGCTCCATGCCTGCTTGTCTTCAGACAGTGTTTATCTCTGTTGGCTTTTATGAGAGATTAAAAACAAAAAACAAGCAAACAGGTGTCTGTTGTACTACCACTACCACTTTGTAGTACCTTTATAGTATCTCTGTTTCAGTACCACTTCCTGGTAATTTTATGAATTGACTGCTACTTTGTTTACTAAAAATGTACACATTCTACTGAAAATTTGAGAGAAAGGAGGTTGCTTTGGAGATAAGGCACTACCACTGAAAAGGCTCAATGCTCAGTCACCAGCTATCTAATCTCAGCAAGTGAAGAGGAAAGGCCTCCCCAGATTGCCTGAAGGGCCTGGATCAGCTCATCTGGGATCAAGCAGTCCTGGAGATACCCTTTATTCAGGGCAATGAAACAAAATAACAACTAATTTAAAAGGCAGCATAAAACAAAATCCAACTCAATTGGGTTTTCAATTCAATTGAAACATCACTGCTAAATAATCCCCAGCACCTCTGCCAAACATTGTGCCTCTCTAAATACTGAACAGTAAAAAAAATAAAAATACTTAACATAACTCCTGAAGGGCATCCTTATAGCTGTGCCACTGAAGGCAAGGGAGCCTAAAGCAAGATTTGAGATGATGACCTGAACACACAAACTGGGTTTTTTTGTTTGTTTTTTTAATAAAATAGCTGCCTGGGGTACCATGAAACAGAGCAGAGCATCAGTAGAAGAACTGGAGAGGCTTTAAGACTCTGCCCCCACCATGGTGCTGAGCTCAATTGCACTTCCACCCATATACTATTTTAAACCAAAAAAGCCCTTCAATTCAATGCCATTAGAGGCTGGTGAAACTTGTTCCAAATAATCCATGTCTGTCAACAGTGTAGCTGCTATATTTTAGCACAGCCAAAGTCTTTAGGAGACCTGAGAGGCAAGGTCTGTACAAAATAAACATACTTTCAGTTTTGCTGCTTTGCCTCTGCCTTGTCTTACTCTCTTGTGCATTTTCTGGGCAGAGAGACTGTGTTTTTAAAAATCTGTGACATGTATCACTTCGAAGAATACTACTAATCACACATGAAAACGTTTCTTGTTACTTGATTCTAGTGCAGCTAACAGAAAGAGATCAAACAAAGATGAGACCTATTGGAAAGAGATCAACGCAGCAATGGCCTTAACAAATCTTGCACAAGGAAAGGACAAACTACAGGGAACGACCAGCTGCATCATTCAGAAATCGTCACATATATCAGAAGTAAAGACTGTCAAAGTGCCACTAGTACCGCCATTCTAACAAGAGTTGTTACGTTTTATCCTAAATGGACAATTTCTGTGCTATTGGTTTTTTGATAAAGTCAGACCGAGAGATTGGAAGCAAGTGTTAAAACAGGTTCCATTTGTATCATGGTCAGTAAAAATTATAATGGGCACAGTCCTTTGGGAAAGTCTCCTGCACTACTACCACTAATAACTGGGAGTTGCACAGGAGTGTGGAAGTGTTCTTGCACAGATTCCATTCATTCTGATGGTATTTGCATAGGAGACTTTCCCAACAGAGTGTGCTCAGTTATGGCAATAAAGAAATGCTCCCTCAGGCTCAAGTACGTTTTTGTTTTGTTAAATAAAATGTAAAATCCGTTCTATAAAGGGCATGTAAATTATGAAAAACCCTCTCAAGTTTTTTTTGTTTAAATCAAGCTATTAACTTATTTTATTGTATTAATCGAACTGCACATTAAGCGTCTGCATTGCTATAACAATAAGTGCCTTGCTTTCTTACAATAAACTAAAACGTGGGCATAGCTCAAGACAACTGTGCCTCAAAGTGTCAATGCCATAATGCTTAACCTTTGCATGCAATACTAAAAGCATCCTGACCAGTTTAGAGCTGACCTCAAAAAGGGTAAAAAGTAGTAGTAATAATATTTGAAAAGACCCTTAAGTGTTTGGTGCATCATTTGCCTTGTACGAAGAGACTGGTAAACTGCCACAATGAAATTGGTTCATCCCATAAGAAGAAAGTCTGTCTTGGTGCAGTTTCCCTTGCTTGAGTGAAAAAAAAAAAGTTGCTATGCATTGCATGTATTGTTTTCCTTGCACCTAAATTTGCAGTATGTTAAAATACCAAATAAAGACTCTGATAAGTGCAATACTGTAGCAAAGAACTCAAAAAGTTTTAAGGAGTTATGTACATTAAGGGTATTTATCGCTTTGTAGTGTAGCAAACACTTATGTGGGCCAAAAAGGTCATTTGCATCACAGATGCTTCTCCTTAGTTTCTCTTCCACATTGACCCGATCAGAGGTTAACATAAGCAGCAAGACAGGAGCTCAAAGGCAATTTAAGCCACACACATGAACGTATTCCCAATTCTTAACTGCTTGTGTTATTTAAACATTTAAATATAATAAATGCCTGTTGTGAAGTCCTGAATGCAGTAAAACTATTAGTAAATCCAGTTTGCTTTCCAACTCTTTTGATTTATTTTGAAATGGTTATGTAAGTAAACAAAGCAGATCTCTTTTTTCTACCAAATCAACCTATGCTTCAGCTTATTATTTACAGTGGAGCTCAATAACTTTCCACAACAAAAACTGTTATTGCCTTAATGCATCCAAAAAATTTTTATTTGGGTATGGAATGTTTCAAATGAAGACAATTCTCATTTCAGTAAGGAGAAAAACAAAAAGAATGCATAAAGAAATCTATATATTATACAAAGTGAAAAGTCCAAATTAAAAACATGTGGTGCACACAAAAAGCCAAACAATTGTGGCACTGAAGCAATTTAAGTCAAAGTAAATGCTAAATTAGGCATTAAAAACAACATTTTAAATCTCTAAAATTGACTGCCATTCAGTGATGTGAGTTGTAGAAGATCGGTTTTGCTGGAGATAGATCAGATTTTATTTTTTAGCCCTGCATCAATATTCTAATCAGGTTCACCTCTTAAATAAACAACAGTAAAGCTGCATATAGTTTATATTGTGCTGGTACTATGAGAAAACTGAAAAGAGTGGATTGTCCTTGGTTCAGTACACGAGAAAGTTGAAACCTGGATTGTTTTCCTTAAAATGGGTTGAACATTACATCAGAATAACAGCATCCAGATTAATTTCTAAATCCAGTTTGGGAGTCTAGTTTGTAAAGCATTCTTGATCCAGGAAAGCTCATAATCCTGTTTCACTCTACCCCCTTCTGCCCTTGCAGGCTGAATGAAATCTAGTTGAGGCAGGCAAAGCATCCCTGTGGTGGGATGCACGAAAGCCACACCTTTGTGCGTCCACCAAAAAGTCTAGGAGAGAGGTCTTCAACGTTTTTCATGCCGCAACTCCTATAAATAAATAAATAATGGGGACCCCATCATCAATTCCACTCCCCTCCCAGTACCCTATCCCCCAAGCCCTTCCTCATTGCCACCCACTCCTTGCCCCTGTAATGCCCTCCCAGCAATGTTCACTGTAACCAAATATAGAGCAGAAATAAATCGAGAGCTCTCTAAGAAATAGAGAGCAGAAAATGTTACCAAGAAGCCTGGCACTAGAAAAGCTATTTTAGCACAATTGCTAAGAACTTGAGCAGGATTGGGACACAGTCTCCTGGTACCTGAACGGGGTTCACCAGAGGCTGCCCCTTTATCTGGTGGTGCTCTAGACCAGTGGTCTTCAACCTTTATCATTCCTGTCAGTTGCCACGACCCCACAACTGAGACGTCTCAACCCCACTTGGGTCCTGACAAGATCGAAGAACATTGCTCTAGGAGATGATCCAGCCCCCTCCTTACATAAGCCATTGAGTACATGCAGTCCTTCCACAAACTTAGCTCTCCACATGTAGTAGGAGACTTCCATGCAAGGAGCAGCACAGGATGTAGGGTAAGACTGCATTTCCTTGTATACTTGCTGGTTTGCTTGTATATTTGGATTACAGTGGATAGATTTAGGCAATACAACCAGATTAAAAGCAACCAGGTTTCATTATTATGCCTGAACTGGGCTTTGTGAGGATTATTTGCAGCCCTCTATTTTTGATAAGGCACCCTGCACCCCTAAATGATTCATTCCCACTTTTCTGAATATATATGGTAATTTCCCAGAGAGAGTGAAGAGGGTCAACACCTTGGTGAAGCTGACTTTCAGGTATGCAAAACGTTCCTCAAGCATAGCCAGTTCCAATTGCACTAATATACTCTAGATATAATCTAGAACATAATCTACAATCAGATATCAACCTTGATGTAACTTGTAGAATGCGTCTTGATGTAACATAACATTTTCTGGTTGTGTTTTTTTTTTCTATGTGTACAATTAAAAGGATTTGATATGAAAAATATTTTGTACATAAATATATATTTTTACTTTTTTCTAAATGGCTGTTTTGCATTGACATAAAAGCAGGAAATATATGTTACGACTGTATGAACAGTTGAAGTATACTTTTGATTGACTTGCATCATTATGCAAAAGAGCTTCCATAAGAATGACATCTGATCTACTGGATTTTGTCATAACAATGTGAGTTTTTAAATAAAAACAGAGTAAACACTTCACTTTAGTTCATACTATTATAAGTTATTCTGGTATTAACTATTTTGTGACAATAAACTATCTTGCCAAACTTTTCTGTAAGATATATTACCTGTGTTTTTATTTGGATGGATGAATGACAACCAAGTATATATTGCTGGCATCCTTTAGTCTCGGAAGAATATGGTATCGCGCTCTGAATGGTGGTTCTGGAACAGAGTGTCCTCTCCAGTGCGCGAAACCTGGGTAAAGTAGATATGGAGGCTGTTACCCGTGCAGCAAATCCCCCCTCTCCACGTCGCTGAAATGGTCCAATGGAAAGGCAGAAGCCAGTACAGTTGGTTCCAGCGGCGTTGCAGGAGTTGCCAGAACGTGACTGTGTTCAGCCATGAACTGCCCCAGGTTTCCCCTGGGGGCTGGGGGATAAGAATAGGCCAGGGGTGCCCACACTTTTTTGGTTCAAGAGCTACTTTGAAACCCAGCAAGGCCCGGAGATCTACCAGTTTTTTTTTACAATGTTCGCACCATCATAACATATAACATTTATGTGTACAATGTATGTTGGTGTACCTTGAGCCCCACTGAGTATAACAGGACTTACTCCTGAGTAGACATGCCTAGGATTAGGCTGTGAGGCTGCAATCCTAGCCACACTTACCTGGGAGTAAGCCCCATTGAGTACAATGGGCCTTACTCCCGGCGTTTCCTCCCAGAGGCACCTGAAGGGGGGGGGGTTCGGCACTCCACGATCTACTCATTTTGCTTCGCGATCCACCCATTGAGCACCCCTGGAATAGGCCCTAAGTTTGGCTGTACTTGTAAGAGGCGACTAAACAGCCACCGGGTAGATGGGACTCGTCAGCCTGGGAAGGCAGCTCATCTGAGAGAAGGAACCAAGTATAGTTACAGTGTATAGTCATTAAAGGGAAGATGAAACAAAAGACAGTATCCGAAAGAACAAAAGCGACATCAGGAATTGGGACGGGATGGTCCAACTGCACACGCAATTCTTGTGATCACTTAGGGGGTTGCAATTTTTTTTTAAAAGGTGCCAGTAAACAATTACATCATTTGAGATGAGCTCCAAGGATCTTCTGCAATATTTTTCAAGATATCCTAGGGCAGGGCTTTTCAAACTGGGGCATTGCGATGGCCCAGCCTGTGGGCCCTGGCCTCTGGGGCAGCAAGGAGGCAGGGAGGAGGCAGCTGCAGGGGGGCTGCAGGGGCTTGGGTGCACTTACCAGAGCCTCCTGCAGCCTCCCGGGGGTGCAGGGAGCCCTGTGCGACCTTCTGCAATGTTCCGCACTGCTTTAGAAGTGAAAGTGGAGCGATCACGCTCCACTTCCGCTAAACCAGAAGTGGAGCTAAACTGGAAGTGGAGCACGATCGCTTTTCACTTTCATTTTCCACTTTTCACTTCCATTTTCCACTTTTTATCCTGGGGATCGCGCCGCTGCCTCCCCCCCCTCCCCGCCCACGCAAGGACTTAGAGCGGTTTTCAAACTCCCTGAGAGTTTGAAAACCACTGTCCTAGGGTGTTCCTCTTGGGCCAACTCATACATTGTTGAGGCCAGGTGGCAGCTGGGAATGGCTTTACCCAAACATAGACCCAGAGGGCACCCTAGGAATCATGAGGTCAGGTGCTGGAACTTGAAACAGGAGCTAGAACGCAAGGGCAGCAGATAGTAATAACAATTGGGTACTGATGACGGTACTGTTGAATTTCCTGGAAATGGAAGGTTCAGGCACCATATTTTATTAGCTGTCCCCTCTAGAGCCATTTAGGCTCAAATCCTCCAGACTCTGGACTTAAGGCTGAATAAATAATAGATGCTGTTGTAAGCTTATCTGATCCTGAATGCTCAGGGAGGACGGGCTTACAGTCAGTGCCATTATGTGGTCTCTGTTATACGACTGAGCATCGTTGCGACGGAGGGATTGGCTTCCACGGACAACATTTACCATGTTGATAATGCTCTGATCTTGGAAGCTAACCAGGGTCAGGCCTGGTTAGTACTTGGATGGGAGACCGCCTGGGAATACCGGATGCTGTAGGCTTATACCATAGTCTTTCGAGACTGAAGGTTGCCAACCAACCAATGCTCTGCATGCTTGCGCTACTGTCTAGAACTGCAGGGAGATCTACCATGGCAGATGCCATGAGCCCTCCCCACTGATATCAGGTCTAGATAACTTTGGGAAACGGAAGAGAACCGAAGGGAGGTTGATCTGTCCTGGACCCAGTTTGGAGCCTGTGTTATCAGGGCCAGTCTTAGTAGCTGCAGGGCCCAATTGGAAACATTTTTTGCAGGACCCCAGGTACACAGCCAGCGCCTGTAGAATCATAGAGATATAAAAAGAATGTATTATTATGGACTTTATATCTCTATGGTAGAATGGAAAGCAATCAGACTGTGCACTTTAAAAGTTTATGTGAGTTGGAGCTACACATGTTTTAATATAAAATTGCATACCTTGAATAGCAATAGCCGCCTTGAGTCCCTTCGGGGAAAGGCGGGGTAAAAATAAAGTTATTTATTTATTTATTTATTTATTATTATTATTATTATTATTATTATTATTATTATTATTATTATTAAATAAAGTTATTTTTGCATACTATTTTTGCATATTTGGTTTCCTCAAATCATTTAAGGCGGGGCATGGGGTGGGGGGTCTTCCATCTATGCTTAAATGAACAATACTATTCTGTTGATCAGTTCCAGGCAGAAGAGCAGGGTCCTAGTGTAGACAGCCCAGAGGCTTCATAAAGCGTTGCAGCAGTTGCAGAAGCAAATGGTGCACAGCTCATCCCAGTTGCTTTCTGCGCCTAAGGATGGCTTTGATGACCCAGGCTCCTGGAGGCCTTGTCACATGACACCCCCTGTTATTGCCAAGTGATTTCCACAGAACAAAAGTATCAATCAAACCATCCTGTTAGAAACTGAACAGATACATGCCATTGCTTCTTGTTATATTTTTTCTTTTAATTTGTTCGTCTTGTTGCTCCATAGTTTCTGGAAACACTAGTTTTAATGTTTTCCAAAAAACACAAGAAGAAGCCTGATCGCTAGCACTGAGCCAACGACTAACAGAGTCTCGGTTATTTATGATGTAGAAAATCAAACATCATTAGAATTGCTGGTTTTTGTTTCAACATATGTAACTATTTTAATAAAATAAGTAAATGTTTAAAAAAATGCTTGCCATTTTGGAAAGAAATGTTCATTCCTTGGACTGTAGATTCCATATACATGTTCAGCATTTAGTTGTCGCTTGGCATCAAGGCTTCAATCCAGAGGGAGAGTTAAGCACATTTAAGCCTTGAATTTCAGCGGGCTGAAGCAGATTTCACTCTCTGTTGGCCTGTGGCCCAGGTGTTTATGTCAAACGTGCTACAGAATTTGTACAAGAAATGAGACTACTCACTACAGTGACCTCTGGCACTTAGCAGCTGATAATATTGTGATAACAAATGCACAGCAAGATCATATCTGATTTGTGCTCCAGTGTCTGGTTTTAAAAAAGAAAGGCTGCAATACTTTACATTCATTGTATTCAATGGGACTTACTTCTGTGTAGGCATGCAGAGGATTGTGCTGAAAGAATAGTCAGTATTACTATATCAGAACCTTTGGCAATTACAAGGATCATAAGCACATACACTATGTATTTTGACCTCCAAGTTCAATGCCTTTTTTTCTAGCTATATCAGCATTTCCTGAACTGTGGGTCATGAACTCATGTTACCTTGGCCTGATGCAGTGCTCCTGGTGGTGCCAGAATGCTCTGGGGTCATGCCAAGCCTGCGACCCACTCTATTGGCCTCTACAAGCCTCAGAATGATCTGCACACTTATGGTTTACTGGCACAACTTATGGTTTGACCAGAAGTAAGTTCTGGTCACTTCTGTGGGCCATTCTGAGGCCCACAGAGGCAAATAGAGTAGGATCACTGGCCCAGCGTGACCCAAAGAGGCCTCCAGGGCCTCCCAAAAATTCCAGCACTACTAGGAGCATCGCATTATGACCCACCACTAAGGATAAAGTGGGTCACAGCGCAGAAAAGTTTGGGAACTACTGGGCTAGTTGAAAGACATGCATTTAGGTAGTCACCATCCATTTTATCTTCCAGGGTTATAAAATACCTGGCATGGCCGAGCAGCATCAGTGGCAGAATTGCCCCTGCTGCACCAAGCACTCCACAAGCTTCAAAAATAGCTTGAGAGACCTCTTGTAGAACAGGAGAGGTCATGGGATTCTTGATCCTGTCTAATTATTGTGATAGTAAAATCATTGAGCTAGAGGCAAGATGAATCTTCAAAAATCTGCAATGAAAGACAAGCTAGCCAGTGATGGAACATCTTGCCAGAATCAGCGCTTCACCCTGGACATTCAGGTCTGAGATTCTTCTCCATAAATTAAAGTCTGTGGGCCAAGTGTTGCTGTCAAGACTGGTGTGTGCAGTTAATTAGGAGAATCTACATGTAAGAGGAAACTTTGACCTTTCCCAGACTTCAACCTCATAACCCCAACTTAAAAAAAAAAAAAGAATTTGGGCCCACAGCTAAACATTTTTTGCCCGACAAGCATACAGAAACAGGATCATAATGAAAATATGTATTAAATGGAAAAATGGACTAAATGGGAAAAGGGCCATGCTTGCATAAAGTTACAGACTTCCCCCTCCCATCCTCAGCCTCCCCTCCCCAAACTGTGCTAATGCAACTGTTATGTCAGCTTGGCTTGTTGGCAGTGCAAGGGGCTGTTGGCAGTGGATGTTAGTCCTGGCTCGAGACAACTATAACTCACGCACCTGACTTTTTAAGCAGCTGAGGTCTGGTTTCTTAATGGATGTTCTCTTTTATTTGTCTTGTTGGTCCCTTCTTTAGATATTTTTACTTTCCTGTTCAGCCTCTTTTGGACATGATTCATCCACTTCGGTCCATTTTTTCCTTCTCTGAAGAGCATTTCATGACGTGCAGTTTCCTTTAGGCCAAATAAATCTTCTCTCAAGTTTCGCCACAGGACTATATGAGATTAGTAGTCGAGTCTCCAGTCAACTGATTATCTTTTCTCAGGGTGAAGGCAGACGTAACATTTCAAGAGTGGCAGCCAGTTTAAAAACCTCTTTACCACGATCAGTACAAATGCACCCTTTTCCATTCAAGGAGAAGCCAAAGAAAACCAATTTTGCAAGTTTTCAGCATGGTACTGTTTGAAGCTGGAGAAGGCCAGTTGTGGAGAATGCCTATTGGCTAGCACTTATATAACTCTTTCTTTCTCTTTCTCTTTCTCTCTCTCATTTGCAGGACAGTTTTATAACTGTTCCAGCAGATTTTTTTGCAGGGTGAACACAAATACATCAAAAAATATTAATATGTTTTCAATGGCAGGCAGTCTGCCTGAAGCACAGGGAGGCAAACCTGAGCACTGAATGTGCAGTCAACTTGTTGATATATGTGTAAGTTGTACCACACCATCAGTGAAGGTTTTACTGCGACTATTGTTACATTTTAATGTAAAATGCATATCTGTCTTTGTCTTCTCTGTGATTTACAACTCTAGGAACTCTCCCCCCCCAATCTCAGGTAAAGGCCTCCTTCCTGTTCCACTGTTGTTTCTTCATAAGAAAAGAGAGGACCACAGCAGGTGACTGTTTATTTTTCCCAGCTTCTGTGTCAAGCACTGTGTTGCTGGCCTTAACACAGACACAATACAAGTCTCAAGGCGCAGTCAAGTGCCTGCTGCACAATCGCCTCAACCAGCAGACTCCCTCATCTATCACTCTGTACTTAACTACTACTGCTTTTGGCTATCTTAACTCCCTAAAGGACTGTCATTCTAACCATAACTACCTACAACTCGCCAAGATTCATTTTATGAGCTGCTGCTGAGAGTTTAGCTATTTAAGGCTGATTTTTAAACACTTTTCATTGGCACTTGATGGTACATGCTTGATTTACAATGCCGTAAATAACCACAAATAAGGGACATATCTTTCCTTTATAGGTAACTCAGTGTTACATTATTTTGAGGGGGATGTTTCTGGAATTTTTACTCAGTTCTCTCATGAACTTCTGGTGTGGCAATGCAAAGTGCTTTAAATAGCACATGCTTCACAAGATGTAGGAAGGACTGGACTCTTCAGACGTCAAGCCTCCTAAAAGAATATGCTGTGGGGGTCAGTGAACCAGAGATTCTGAAAATTGGCCTTTGTTATGGCTTCTTCAGCTGCCTGGATGCTATCAGGCAGGCCAAACCACAAGGATTTTCCTATGAAGCTATCCAACAATGCTTCCAAAGTTGCTACGCTGTCGTTGAATACTTGCCCCTTCGCACAGAACCATTTGGTGACAACAACTAAAAGGACACTACTGAGAACCAGAAAATCTCAGGGATCACTTCGATAGTATGAAATTCTTCTGAAATGACTGTTCTGAGCAATGGAAATGTTCATCAAGAAACTACAAGCTACAACTACTCATCTGCGGTTGACGGAATTAAAAAGACCACCTTTTGTGTGTTTGTCCTAGATAATAATGTGCCGAATGTAATTGTGTGATTTGTTGGACCAGCTTTGGGTCAACAAAAAAATTGAGCATGACTTGACTCAAATTACTTGAGCATGAATTGCTAACGATTTTGATCACTTGCCCACAATTACTTTCTGCTCAGTAGGTGGCATCATGGCCTAGGAGGCAGGTATAAATTGCTCTCAATCATGTGCACATGTTCTCTCTCTTCTTCAACGTCTGTCTCATTAGCGATGTTCATAAACATGCCCAAAAGCAGTGTGACGAGCAAGTATCCTCTCCTGAGAAAAACTCATTTTTTTAATCCTAGAAGACAGCTCTCTGTGAATATTAAGACTGGCCTAGGAAACAGCCCATCTCCATTCTGACCAGAGCCCTATCTTATGTATGAAGCAATCTACTCCTAACTAAATCCCACTCACCCCCTGCCAATGCAGCAGCACCAATGAATCATGTGCGGTTTCCCCCTAGGGAAGCACTCCAAAGGACTCCTCAAGGTAAGGAAACTTTTGTTCCCTTAACCTGAGGCAAGCCTCTGCTGCCCCAATGGGTCTCCTTGAATCTGCACCAAGTATTCTACTGCCGCAAGTCCAAGAAGAGAAAGAGAGAAGGAAAGAGACAGGGAATGGGGTTATGATCTGACCTCCGCCAGTGTCAATTAGTTCCACCCCTCCCCCTCCTATTCTGCCCCCCACTTGCCCTTTTCTCATCCAGAAACTCCCCCATTCCTTCCCCTCCCTACCCTGTTCTGCCCACCCCACCACTCTCCACCCTATTAGCTTACCTTCACTGCCAAAGATAGCTGACAGGGGAAGCAGGCTTCTGGAACCACCACTATTTGTAGTGGCAGACCCAAAATGGCTGCTAGCAGCTTGCAAAGTGCACCATCGCATGGCCATTTAAGACAACTCCATTGTCATAAAAGGCAGCCTAATCCTAGTTAGAATCAGGCTTAGTCTTCTTTTTCAGATGCAAACTGGAGTGTGAGGACTGTCTCGTATGACCAGGAACAAATAGCCTTGACTGAAACCTAGCTCACACCTAGTCATTGGTCCAGTTGCTCATCTGACATGGGAGCAGGAATTTTGAATTTTGGTTAACTTAAAAGCAGCCTATCAGAGCTGGGTTTCCAAAAAGGGAATAAAAGAAAGCTGACCATCTGGATTCTGAAGGAATCAGGATCTTGGGGCAGAGATAGAAGCCAGAGAAAGATGTGAGTTAGGCTTTACCGTGATTCCAGAATGGAGAGAGGCATCAGATTTCCCAGAGAGGAACAGAGCCCTTCTTGGTGCTACCCTGGAGATCACCACAGATAATAATGCAGAAAACAAAACATACAAGGACAGGTTTCTTTTTCAGATTCATAGCAGTTGCTGCCAAAAGGACAATGGCTAAAAAAATAATAACAACACAGGCCAACACACATTTTGCTTCCTTAAACATTACACCAATTCCTGGGTATATTTGGGGTGCTGATTCCAAAAAATGGATCTGTTTTGCCCTATCACGTCTAGTTTTGGAGACACGGCATAGCCTCTTCAGTGAATGGTTCAAGCAGCTTCCTCATGAGGCATTCCTCAAGAGGAAGCTGCTTAAACCATTCACTAAAGAGGCTATGCCGTGTCTCCAAAACTGGACTTGACAGGGCAAAATGGATGCCATTTTTGAATCGGCACCCCAAGTTCATATCAAATCACCATAAAGTTTGGGAAAAACTTTTCTGATCCTCAATTTTATAGGCCTGTGTAATCAACCCTTGATCGTAGTTTCATGACCTCAAATGCTTGTTACTAATCATTACACTGTGGTTCAGGAACTTTCTGTATAAAAAAATTATTCACTAGCAGTAGAGAGATCCTCCAATAATGCTTGAGGAGGAGTACCCCTAATGTACCCCCTCCTCCCCCCCAATCACGCTATACATGATTCACAAGCATATCTGGACCAATGGTCTGCCCTTGACCCCAAAACCAACTTCAGAATTTAACAGAGGCCTGAGAAGAAATCAGAAGAAATAATATGGCAACATCAGGATCTTATGAAGCTGGAAACAAGAGTTGCTCTACCTCTTTGTTGTCATCAGCCATGATGCCCTCCGGAAAATTTCCTTTCCCATCTCAGGTTTGCATTCTCTTATTCCTGGATAATTTGCAAGTCTTCTTTGGATTACACTGGAACAAATATGGTTCAGGTGTGAATTCCTTGTGTGTACTCTAGGGATGGAAATTTAATGCCCATGGACATTCTTGGGGATCAATTGCCCTATCATATTTGCTGCATGGTGAGGAGCTCCACTGGAATCTGACATACGTGGGGAAGGATAGCCGAAAGCTGTGCCTCGTGGCACGTGTTCTAATTAGCATTGCAGAGTGTTCCAAAAAACAATTCTGTTTCTCAGGGACCACTATTGGGCTGGCCTGGAAAGAAATTAGTGTAAGGAAATGAAGTTTACACAATTGCATTGTCATTGGAACTGTTCTTCATTAGATCTCGTGAGGGGGGGAATTAACATAGATGCTGGCAAGAAAGGAAAATGTGCTGTTATGTATCAGGACACAGGGAGCTTGGTTCTATGCAAGTTTACTCAGAACTAAGTTCCACTTCATTCAATGGAATTTATGGCCCAATCCTACTTTGTCATTACTGCAGCGAAACAGGTGTTCTGCTGGCATAATGTGCTTTACGGAAGGTGCAAACATGACTATGCTAGCATGTGCAACCTAGCCACTGCCACCAGCGATGAGTGGCCAGGTCCAAGCACTGATGGACTGGGGACACCAACTGGAGAGGGTGAAATGGGATGGGGAGAGGGTTGGGATAGATAGGAGGAGGAAGGAATGGAGGCAGGGAACAGGGAGGATTGGACCTGGGAGGGAGCCTGGTTCAGAGGCAGTGGTGCCTACTGAATCCTAACCCCCTTCCTGGGCCCAATCCACCTGTATGGTTCAACTTAGACTTGTGCTAACTATAGAGCTGATGCAGGTTTGAGAAGAGCCGCTGTGGCACCAGGGGCTTACCCCACGGTAAGACAGCAAATGTTCTCATACCCCAAGGAGGTCTCTGGAGGCCAAAAGTCCTCTGCAGGATACAGTAGTAGCCATGCTGGTGACGTTTCATCACCACACAGAGAGTTATGTCAGATTGCCTACCTGTCCTATGTAAGTGAAAGCAGAATGTGCTGAATTTGGGACTGATGGAAAACCTTCTTCTTAGGCCAAAAATTCTAAATGGGCATTTCAGGGTTAATTGTTCTCCCCCCCCCCTTTTGAATGATGAGTGTATTGTTTAGATATATGTCCCGTCATTGCAGCATCTGGTCCCCAAAATGACTAATAATCATTTAAAAATGCAATAAAACAGCATCAATAAATTAAAAATTAACTGTTAATTTAAATAAAATAAAATTTAAATAAAATCAAAAATTAACTGTTAATTTTTGGACAGGAGCCGCTGAACTGCACAACAACTTCAGATCAGCCCAAAGGGGCTTTTGCTTGTGCATCTCCAGCAGCAATGCTCCATGCAACATGGCAGCCTTCTTTGAAACAGATGAGACTCTTAAAAGCAGTTTGTGATATGGTTATGGGATGGAGGACATTTGTGCTGCTCTAAGGGGGGTGGAGGCAAAAATCCCACTGGATTTGCCAGGCATGCTACACAGGACACTGTTCAGTTGGTCAGAGAACTCTTAATTGTGACAAAGCACACTTTATATTAAATTGCTCTGTATTGAGCAATTGTAGTGTTTATTAAGTTGTATGTTAATTAGTCAAAATCCAGATAGGTGGTCATCTAAATTACCATTTAAGGGCGCAATCCTAACCCATTTTCCAGCACTGACATAAGGGCAATGCAGCTCCAAGGGAAGGGAATAAGCATTCCCTTACTTTGAGGAGGGCTCCATGAGTGCCACCCAACTGCAGGATGACTCAGACATCCCATTGGCACAGCTATACCAGTGCTGGAAAGTTGGTTAGGATTGTGCCCTAAATTGGTTAATCAGGCCTGGTTAGTACTTGGATGGGAGACTGCCTGGGAATACTGGGTGCTGTAGGCTTATACCATAGTCTTTTGAGGCTGAAGATTGCCAACCATGTCCTTTATAAATATGGACACTGCCAGTCAAGCTAAATAATCTTTATGAACTACAGGTTGATAAGGGACTCTGTTATAAGAGTCCACCACCAACCTTTTTGTTGGTCATGTGCACAAGGCTACTTGACTCCAGACCAATGGGGAGTAGCAGATTTGATGGAAAGGAGGCTGCATTTTCCCCTTTTTGCCAAATTTGTCAGCTGGGAAGATGAAAGATGTGCCTGTGTGGAATAAGTGAAACTTCTGCTTTCATCGCACTTGGAACTTTCACTGTTTAGAAGCCGCGGGGAACCCTGAAAGCGCTCCGCAGGGCTCCCCACACCCCCTGGACCCTGGGAGCTCATAAGGTTAGTTGAAAAATAGCCCCCTTTCCCCCGCAGGGGCATGATCCTGGGGATCGCTTTGCTGCCTCTGCCCTCGCCCCCGCAAAGATTAAATCTCCCAGGAAGTTTGAGAAACACTGGTCTAGAGCTGTGGCAGTGAGAACATCTTCCCCTGTGATTGCCCAGGCACTGCAGCTTCCAAGTAGCCCCCAGAATGCTTTGCAGCAGCACAGCAAGTGCCTCTCCAGTCATTCACTTTACCACATGTCACTGATGAGGAGTGGCTGTTAGTGTAACTAAAGAGGGCCCAATGCATGTCTTTGGTCTGAGGTCCACAGAAATCTTGAGCTGACCCTGGTGATACCCGTACTGATGATAACCACTACGACCTGGCGGGCAATACCTTATTAGGAGCAAAGGAAGCCTGCATCAGAAATTTCAAAAACACGTTGGAAATTAGTTTACAGTCTTATAAAATATACATTTCTGAAACTTCTTGAATAAGATGCATTTTCAGTGGAAGCAGTGGTGGTGGGGACTATGATTTCTTTGTAGGAAGGCCTGTGGGGCCACTCTGGGCTATTCTACTCTGCTGAACACATTCTGAATTCTCATCCTTTCATTTGAAATGTGTAACATGGTCAAGCTGTTAGATATATTGTTTGCACATCGTGGATCACCTCTGAAATAAAACACTTTCCATTATAAACCTAATTTCCTAGAAAAACAGTTCCCCCCCCCACTAATGCTATCTTAACGACAACAGCTTAAAGCAAAGCATTGACCACACGGTCTGTCATAAATAAAACACAACATGAGACATACTCTTAGCAGGCGTTACTCCAGGGCCCTTCAGAAACACAAACACAGGCAGCAGTCTTCTTTTTACAATTTCCTCGCAGGCGACAGAGGCGGGAATTCAATCTGTGGTTTATATTATGAAATATGATCCTGTATCTGTTTCACCATAACACGTACCAGCATGAAAATGGCATTTAGTGGGACAGGGATTTACAACTGGACGTTAAAAATGGGCATGTGGAAACATTATTAGGTAAACTTATACTTTGCTCCTCATTGCTGCCTTCCTGTAACAGGAACGATAGTACAGCAACCATGTGCCAAGGGCAGCGTTTGAGCCTTGCAATAATGGAGTGACGAGCAAGCAGCCTAGCCAGGAGCCTGGTGAACTGATGGCCAGATATCGTCCAGAGAAACATCCAATTGGTTTATGTCCTTCACAAGTCCAAATCCAATCACGCTGTAAACAACATCAGGTCTGCACAACCACTCTGAATCAAGCGTCAGGGTAATAAGCAACATTCCGCATTAGCAGTATTATTGTGACATTCTCCGTTTGTGTACTGGTCCTGTTTACTTTGAATTCTTTGAGTGGAAATTTTTGCATGGTCTACAATGTTAGTAAGAAGATGCCTCATGAAAAATGTTTTACGAGTTACTGAAGGCCCCTAAACCGCTAATGAATGACTTGGGCTCTCGGTTTTCCACAAATTTGTTATGGCAACCCAGCCACTGTTTGTGAAAGGGTTCACCACACCAGCCCATTTTGACAGCATCCCCCCCCCCCAAAAAAAAACACCAGTGATGAAAAATGATGGTCTGTTATTCCACTTCTCCTACTGCAGGGTCAAGCTTTCAAAGTCCTGCTTTCTCTTCCAGTGCTGAAACATGCATGGGAATGAGCACAAAGCAGTAACATCAGCACAATGAAGAAGAGACCACTGTGGTGCTGATTTGCCAGCTTTCAAAGGAGATTACAGAGTTTGCCAGTGTAAATTTCACTTACATTTGGGGGTTTCTCTTTCATTTCTTCTTCATTTTTCCTCAAAAAATGAGGAATTTTAAGTGAAGCCAAAAGAGTTCTGATAAGATAAGCAGAATTCCTCAAGTTGGCTTGTGTGTAGCCATAGGTTGTTACCAGCGCCAGCCTGAGACTTGATGCCTGAGGTGGTATGCAAAGTGCTGCCCCCCCTTTCCTGGTAATGCGCCAGTCTCTGCTCTTCCCACACCTTTGATTGGAAAAGGAAGGGAGGATGGAGCAGAAGAGGAAACATGTAGGAGAGAGGTGCGGTGGACTAAAGTGTCAAACAGCAGTAGTGACAGAGATGGGCATACCCTACTAATCTACTGCCTAAACCAACATTTAAAATGAATTTGGTGACAAAATTTCTGTGGGAGTTCAAGGAAAGCCAAAAGACTTTCGGTGACTAGTGAAATATCCCAGGCAGGTTTAATTCATCCATAGCAGGTAGAAACATGGCTACAAACATTCATGACAGGGTTTGAATCAACATTCATGCATGGTTGACATGTGCTCTCTCTCTCTCTCTCTCTCTCTCACACACACACACACACACACACACACCATTTCCACAAAGGGAACAACTGAATCCCATATTGGTACATAAATATTGGCAGTTTCTCCTCGACCTGTCTTTTCTCTCCTTTTGGAACTTAGTGGGCAAACAGCCTAGAAAGGCTATGAGATCTGCCAGAGTCTGAATTTCTGATCAGCATTGCATATCCAGCTCCAGTCTCAAATCATAAGTCTGGAATGCTTCGCTGTTGCACCTTTCCAGCTCCTTCCTGACTGTCGTAAAGACCATGACAGAAAAGCATGCTTCCAAAGTGCAAAAGTCAGTCTGGTGGGAAATGTACCAGAACTATCCTTTCCACTTACACACATTCAGTGGTCCAAGAAACACAATTAATTAGTGTTATTGAGCCGCTTTGCTCCCTAATAAAATTATTTCAGAGTGGTTATTAGACGAGCCACGGGTATCGTAGTCTGCAGGCTGAAGTAATTAGCAGGACCTTTGATTATATTACAACAAGCTTAAACACGTTGTTTGGAACACTGAACACATGGAAAACACATGCTGTACCGAATCCTGTACATAATAGTTTAGATTAGAAGTGTTGATGAATTGTGTGGAAATTATTACACAGTCTGCAGGCACATTATGGGCAGCACATCTAGGCATTTCCCAGACACATCATTTCAAAAAAGCAGACTTTCCTTTTGTTTTAAAACAAAAGTAAGAACAGAAACATGTACCAGAGTAATTTTTATCTCTTTTCTCCATAGTACTTTCTAAGAAACAAAGAATAGCACTGAGAACTGCAGCTAAGAACTTTAACACAAAACAAACATATTCTGGAGAGAAACATCTACAATATTTGTTTCATCACAGCTGTAGCAATGTGCTTAGTATTTATACTTTTCTGTGGGTGTCTCATCTCAAACCATTGGAGGTTCAGCCAGAGAATCTGGGTCACAGTGAAGCACCATCATCAACCTAGGAAGCCATTCTGAAAAGAAGCAGATCATACTTTCCCGTTCTGCTTAAGGCATGTGAAATCACAGTTTAAATGCTTGTGGCACACTCACATCTCATCATAAGGGAAGATGCTCACGTTAAGTTCTCATGCATTGCACAGGAAGCAGGAAAACCAGATTTGGATATTCTCTGTAGCCAGTTATTGCAAAGTTGATATGGGTTCCGAGTACCCATTACTGGGTCCAGTTTTTTTCCCCATCTCTCTTAATACTCGAATTTAGTGCTATCCAAATGCATAGGCAGTAGATTAAAAGAAATCAAGCACCTTAATTTATTCCCACTAGCTTAGATGATTTTTCTAAATGGGGATTTGACAAATTCATGGAGCATGTCTTATCAATGGCCAGTGGTCATGATGAACCCATGGAACCTCCATCTTCAGAGACACTATACCACTAAACACCAGTTGCTGAGAAGCAATAGCAGGTTCAAAATTCATACTATGCAGGCTTAAAGATCATCTATGACTATAAACTCCAGAGAAAAGAAAACTTCTCCATTTTGGAACACCATATGTATTACATAGATTCTTGCGTCACTCAACACTACAAATGACTTATTCTATGGAAAGAAGAGGGGTCATTCCAGCTGGCGGTAGCAAATCACCAAAAGCAGTGGATTGTTCCAGGAAATAAGATCAAAATCCCACCCTAGCTGAGAGCAGAAAGGAATCCCCTTCCTAGGAGCTGGCCCAGAAGATCTTTTGCCTAATTAACTGCTGCAGGTGGATGAATGTGCATGTCCCTGAAGTTGTTTTCATTGCTATCACACATGGTTGGGCTGGAGGGTCTCCCCCTGCCCAAATGATTAACTTGGCAACTTTGAGGTGGAATATTTGGAGTGATAACTATCATTCCTCACCACCACACACAAGTAACTCATAAAAACCTAATCTCTATCACTTTATGAGGGAAAGAATTAGAAATAATATTAAAGCTTAAGGTGTTAGATGGGTTTGTTCTATTTTAATTTAAAAGAGAAAAGCTCTCTCTCTCTCTCTCTCTCTCTCTCTCTCTCTCTCTCTCTCTCTCTCTCTCTCGCTGTGTGTGTCTTCATGAAGATCACCCAATCAGTCTTCCTCAAAAGAGGAATGGGCAGGTTCATTCAGAATGGTCACATGATAAGGCCCCTATTGCCTGCCTGTTCTGTGAAGTGATTGAGTCATAACCTGAAGAAGCAAGGGAGTAACCACGAAAGTGGCAGTAGGTGCACAGGAAGAATGCACTTCCTATGGAGCAAAGGCCAGTCTAACACAGCTGCATCCTGCTTCCCTCAGTGGCCAACCAGATGCCTAGAGGAAGCTGCCCACAAGCAGTGCTTGACCACCATAGTCCTCTCCTGCTATTGCTCCCCAGTAATAGTTTCAAAATAATAATTTACTGCCTCATAGCCCAACCCATATTTCAATAATCAATAAACGGAGGTCCGTGGGCCAAATCAAAGCTTGGAATTCACCAATCAGTCCAACTAATGTTGCCATACCTGGCTGACTGACATATTGGGTTGACTATATCTCTTGCCTTGACCAATAGCATCTTCTTGGCATCCTTCAGTTTCGGAAGACTATGGTATCGCGCTCTATAGTATAGTATAGTGTTCTAGAACAGAGTGGTATAGTGGTATAGTGTTCTAGAACAGAGTGTCCTCTCCAGTGCGCGAAGCCTGGGTAAAGTAGATATGGAGGATAGACTGTTACCGATGCAGCAAATCCCCCCTCTCCACGTCACTGAAATGGTCCAATGGAAAGGCAGAGGCCAATATGGTTGGTTCCAGCAGTGTCGCAGGAGTTGCCAGAATGTGACTGTGTTCAGCCATGAACTGCCTCAGGGACTCCGGCTCCGGATTTTGCCTCGAGGTTGACTCCTGAAGCCTTTTCCATAACTGGATGGAATAGCATAATCAAAAGGTAAGAAGGGAATATTTGGATTAATTTCTCCATCACTTTGGTCAGGGAGTGATAGGTATGGTAACCAGATACAAAGGGGGAGAGAGAGTGCCTATACATTTAATCATTGTATAGAAGAGGGAATTTTAGCAGGTGCAGCTTTTAAAACCCTTCCATATTGAAGGGAGGCTGTGGTGATTATTCAGTGACCATCTTCTGGGTTTCTTAATTTTCTCATTCTATTGCTCTTACAGTAAGGAAAGGAGAGAAGTTTATACTGTGCTATTGGGAGGATGCAAATTCACTTACTTTTCAAAGAGCTCAAAAGAGCACTCAGAATACAATGCATAAGGAAATTTCTACTGCACTGATCTCTTGTCCCCCTAGCCCCCACACACTCCCCTTGCACAAGCAGATTATCCCAGCAGCATCACCACCATCAATATAGTCTACACCAGTGCTTCTCAAACTATCAGATGAGGTGGACCAACAATTTCTTTATCCAGTACTAGCAACTGGTACAACCATCTGTGCTATATAATTACTACTGTTTCTTTCTTTCCTGGAAATTTGCCCTGGACCAGCAACCAATGGCTCACAGACCAGAACCAGTCCTCCAACCACCACTTTTAATAGTACTGGTCTACATAGTGGTCTCTCCATCATTAAAGCAGAGCAAATAGCATGCACTTTTTCAGTATTCTAGTTTAACATTGTGGCACTAAACTGATAGTGCATAAAACTTTTATGTGGACATGATGTATGTGGACATGCCCCAAACTTCGGAAGAAGTGTTATGCTATGCAGCTTCAGTAGCATTTCCCCATTACTGCCCTACTAGTCTTTCACTCTGCTGATGTTCAATCCAAACAGTCTGGACCAAGATCACTACTTCACTTCCCATCAGCCCCTGCAAAGCCAACAAGATGGTAGCACCATCACTGTTTAAAGCCATTTTTGAGACAAACCAGTCTCCTTTGCCTTGAATGTTTCCACAGCCGTTAGCAACCCATAAACTATAAACTCTCATATCTTTAAAAATATGCTGTGACAAAGCCAAGCCCACTTGCCTTTCTACAACCACCCAAGCTTTCTTCTACTTCTCTACTGGCAATTGACCCTACCTTTGTTGTCAATAACCCCCTGCCCAAATAAAGCTGTTTTAGAAATTAAGTATCTCCTCATTTGATCGCCTTCAGCCAAACCTTTACAAAGTCCATGGATTTCATTCTAGCTTCTTACGTGGACTTTCCATTATTCTTTCCCACTGGGAAATTCCATCTACTACCTTTCATCAGGTCCTTCATGCTCACCATATGATGCAGCTTGTGGCTAACAGCCTCACAATAAGGCCGGGGCCCTACTGCCTTGTACCTTGTGTAATAGTTTACACTTGTACAAACTAGGTGCAAACACACTTTGTGCACACTTGACACAAGTCTTAGTGAGTGGGAAAGCAACCCTGTATCCAGGTCGGAATAGCTGAAGACCACTGGGAGCATTTGAAATATACTGTTCAATTAGCCTTGTTTCTATCCAGCTGCCATCAGGACTTACTCTACTCCTCTACTCCTCAAGTTCAGATGTGATCTCCAGCATTGGATACCATGATCCAGGCACAGACAAGTGGTTCTGCAACACTGACAAATTCCAGAACAGATTCTATATTTTTAGAAGTGATGACCCACCAAAAAGACTAAGAGCCGATCTTACATTTGCAAACCTCACATTTGTGAGCATGTTTGCTAACCTTACCGTGGGCCCAGCACAAGAGCTAGCCCATCACGAGCTGGGCCAGCTCCAGCGTTGGGCCTGCGGTTCACCACCCGGCAGCTTGCCCAAACCACGGCAGAGAGGCAGAGAGGTGAGTGGGGCGTGGGAGGAGGCATTCCAGGATGGGGAGAGGGCAGAGAAGAGGCGTGGCGGGGAGGGGGGCAGGGCGGGAGGGGACGGGACTGGCAGAGCTCAGCTCTACCAGATCCAGAGCCCCATGTCGGGCTGTGCAGCCTAACACGGGACTCCTTGATTCTGTGCCAGCTAAAGAGCCGCCACAGAATCAAGTTGCCCTGTTGTGGGACTACTTCCCTAACCCGGGGGAAGGGGTCAAAAGTCCCCTTCCCCTGAGGAGCCACCAGCAACTGCTTAGGATGCTGTAGCAGCCATTTTCAATGCCACCACAGCCCTGTGCACCAGGCAGCTCAGGATTGGGCTGCCCGATAGCAGGTGGGAAGACTGGACAACTGAATGCTCCTCAACATTAAAAACATATTAAAGAACAACAGCATACCAGAAAGAATACTCTGAAAAACCTTTGTCCCAACTTTCCACATATGAGATTTTATGATTGGGGGTGGAGCTGGGGCTGCATTTACTCATATGATCTGTTCATGCCCTCAGCACTAAGAGTACATAAATCTCAAAAGGGATGCAAGATTTAACAAATGAAGCATAAGAAGGGTTAGGGTGCCATTGACTAGAGAGTGTAATCAAAATGAAACACTATCAGGAAAAAAAATGGGGGCTAAAATTAAGGCCCACTTTAATCACCTGTAGTTAGACCTCTGAAAATGTGTAACTGAGACAAATCACTGAGATCTTGTTGACCTTCTGGGTTGGTTTGGATGATACCTCAACCATCCCACTGCTGTCTGATTTTGTGGATGTGGTCCCCCCCACCACCATTAAATGGCAGCAGGATGACATGTCAAGTTGGGTGATGTGCAGACCTCAGAATTTCCCCCATGCAATGAGGACAGGTCAGTCAGGGTGCCATATGAAATGGCTCTCAGTCAATAATAAATTATTACACACACACCCCCCAGTTCAGCTTTTCTCATTGGGAAAACTCAACAAGTGCTCCCATTTGTTTACCTTATATCTGCATTTTCTACTTATTTTGTTAAAAAGTACCAGAAACTGGACCATACAAACCTTGCTTTTATTAAAAGCAAAAAACAACCTTGTTTTCATGAACCTCCAGAATCTCTACAGAGTTGGTTCCTCCCTGCAAACATAGACCTGCTAGGCTTTGGAAAATCTTTCATACTAACTGGTCTGAAGCAATAATTACCACAGAGTCCCTGTTGAAAAACAGAGAAGTGTTGATCTTGTGAAGCACTACGCTAAGGAGGCAGATTTATTTCGCCTCAGCTATGTTTTCAATAGCTCTTTAAAAAAAAAAAAGAAGAAGGGGAGATCTGCTTAAATTCATTCATCTGATTTCTACACCGGGAAGTTCCGTCCCCCTCCCCAACACCACCCCTTCTCTGACCCTGATTACTGCACCAGTAATGACAAGAGAAACTTCCAGGTTAATCATTGTTTTCCTAACCTTCTGAAGCATTTGTGTATCAAAGTCTGATTTACTGCATTTGATAATATGACTTAAGTTTATATATTTTGAGAACAGGAGTTTTAGCACTACAACTAACAGCGCAATCCAAACCTGCACTGGAGCGGGCAAGCCAGGAGGCTTGCGCTGCATCCAAGGCAGGTTTGGGACCAGCAGTGGCTCAGCCAGAGGCAAGGGGAAACTCTTCCCCTTACCCATGGGTAAGGGCTGCTGGCACCAATGGGTCTCCTCGGACCTGTGGTACCTCTAGAGGTAGCACAAATCTGAGGAGACTGGAGCAGCTTCAAGCCGCTCTGTTCTCCCCAGAGATGGGGGTTGGGATCCAGCATAACTGCCGAAGTCATTCTTTGGATTGTGCCCTGACTCTATAGTGAAACCACCAGAAATCATTTGATACTGTCTATTCAAAGCCTTTTCTAACACTCTTCAGCGTTGTGCTTGCGATTCATTTTTAACCACTGAGATGTCCAGTGAAGCAGGGATTCCCCACGTAAAAGTAGGGACAGTAGAGAAATTAATTCAAATATTCCCTGTTCCCTGATGGGTGTTCATGGGGCTGGCCCCAGGTTTGGAGGAGCCTCTGGCAGGCTCCAGTTCATGCTTCATCCTAGATGTCTCGTATTGATAAATTTGGCTCAACTCACCAAATCAGTTCCTTTCTTGGACTGCCCAAGTTGATCATAGCCAACTGACAGAAGGCTAAAACCACTTTCCAGACTTCTACATTTCTGAATACTTGAAATACTTGGAAGACCATCCAGAGAAACTGAACTGTCCTACCTTCTCAGGTGCCTCTCAATTTGGTGAAAGACACCACCACATATGGAGCCCTCAATATCTCTCCCATCCAATGAGGAGATATCTTGCTAATCGATAGCCCTTATCTATTAACAAACTATACTTTAGTTCGTAACCACTGCATGGGACCCAAAGCAGTTTATCATGAACACATTTTAAAGCAACCACAAAACAAGACATCAGGAGCAATTCGAGCTGATAAAAAATCAGAACATAAGAGAAAAGTATGGAAGAAGATAAGTCATCAAAGGAATAGGTTAGACAGCTGCACCTCGCATGGCAAGCAATTACACAAGGTAGGAGCTACCACAGTGAAGGCCTTGTCTCATGTCACCATCAATTAACTGGGCCTCAGAAGGTAGAGAAGGTTTTAAGGGATAGGTAGACTCATGCAGAATTGGGAAAATCCAGACCACCTTTACTCAGGCTGGCCTGGGCACCTTCACTTGAAGTTTAATTTGTATTGGCAACCTTCAGTCTCGAAAGACTATGGTATCGCGCTCTGAAAGGTGGTTCTGGCACAGCGTCTAGTGTGGCTGAAAAGGCCAATCCGGGAGTGACAATCCCTTCCACACCGGGAGCAAGTGCAGTCTGTCCCTGGTCTGTCTCCCTGGCTATGGGCCTTCCTTCTTTGCCTCCTAGCCTCAGACTGTTGGCAAAGTGTCTCTTCAAACTGGGAAAGGCCATGCTGCACAGCCTGCCTCCAAGCGGGCCGCTCAGAGGCCAGGGTTTCCCACTTGTTGAGGTCCATCCCTAAGGCCTTCAGATCCCTCTTGCAGATGTCCTTGTATCGCAGCTGTGGTCTGCCTGTAGGGCGCTTTCCTTGCACGAGTTCTCCATAGAGGAGATCCTTTGGGATCCGGCCATCATCCATTCTCACGACATGACCAAGCCAACGCAGGCGTCTCTGTTTCAGCAGTGAATACATGCTAGGGATTCCAGCACGTTCCAGGACTGTGTTGTTTGGAACTTTGTCCTGCCAGGTGATGCCGAGGATGCGTCGGAGGCAGCGCATGTGGAAAGCGCTCAGTTTCCTCTCCTGTTGTGAGCGAAGAGTCCATGACTCGCTGCAGTACAGAAGTGTACTCAGGACGCAAGCTCTGTAGACCTGGATCTTGGTATGTTCCGTCAGCTTCTTGTTGGACCAGACTCTCTTTGTGAGTCTGGAAAACGTGGTAGCTGCTTTACCGATGCGCTTGTTTAGCTCGGTATCGAGAGAATGAGTGTCGGAGATCGTTGAGCCAAGGTACACAAAGTCATGGACAACCTCCAGTTCATGCTCAGAGATTGTAATGCAGGGAGGTGAGTCCACATCCTGAACCATGACCTGTGTTTTCTTCAGGCTGATTGTCAGTCCAAAATCTTGGCAGGCCTTGCTAAAACGATCCATGAGCTGCTGGAGATCTTTGGCAGAGTGGGTAGTGACAGCTGCATCGTCGGCAAAGAGGAAGTCACGCAGACATTTCAGCTGGACTTTGGATTTTGGATTTGGATTTGGATTTGGACTTTGGATTTGGATTTGGATTTGGATTTGGACTTTGGATTTTGGATTTGAAGTTTAATTATCCACTGCACAACAGCTTGGTAAGAGAAAAGGTGACTTGGGGCAGTCCACATATTTTTGTTTTTCTCTTGTACATACAGCTCATGCCTTCCCAATTAAAAAAAAATAACTTAAGATCAGAGCCTGGCCTCACCAGATTGTCCTTATTCCTACTGGACTATGGGAGAAGGTTCATGAGCTTTATCTTCTGCTCACAAATACAGAATGTAGTGGCAGAAGAATAAGGGAAACAAGCATTTCTAATGAAATTGCTCCAGACAAAAAGCGTTGGTCTGCATGTTGTATCTCAAGAACTCAGGGCACTCTAGTAACTCATATGAAGAAGACAAAGATGCGGAGTAGATGGGGCTTCTCATATAAGAATTCTGCAATTTCATTTGACATGTGTCAGACTACCATTAGCAGCACATAAGAAAAAAACTTTACATTGGCTCACTCACTTCATTAAAGCATGCTGGATGCAACCCAAGGTATATATGATTACCAAAGTGGTGGAGATTGGGGAAAGTTTGCTCTACATCTCAAGCTGCTTTGTTTGGCTGGAGGTGTTTCTTGTCTTGGCACTGCAAATGCAGTGTTTTTTCCAGACAGGTGGCGTCTTCCCTTCTTAGCTGATCTGATTTTGTGTGTGTATGTAGGACTCCCCCCACCAATACAAGATGCATTCTACCTTTTAGGCCCTAAAATGAGAAAATAAGCCCCAATAAACTTAACCAATGGTTTAAATGCATGTCTGAAACAACATGAAATGCACCTGATAGTTTTCACTTTGTTCCATTTTCAATGACTGTGTGAAAATTTATGAGTGGATGAATTTTCCCCTTGTTTGAAAGAAAGAAATCTGCACATCTGGTTCTTTACTCGCCTGTCTGGCCACATCTGTTTGCACTTGTGCTTCCCATCCACAAGTCTGCACGAGGTGCAGTAGATTTTGAAAATATATCCTTTTATAGATGTCACTGGGAAAAAAAGAGTAATAGCCATGGCAGCTACTGAACCCTTGTGGCTGCTGAAGGCAAGCCAATAAGAAAGGTGGATTTCCTTTACTGATTTCTGATTGGTGAGCTTTGTCTCTTCAACCTTGCTAATACTTCTTAAGTTGACAACTCTTGGAGTTACCACTTTTCTTTTTTTCAAAAGTGCCTTTAACAACAGCCTATCTCACAAGCAGGTGAACTTTTTCCAGGCAGAAAGACGCATTTAAAAAAGTTTCACCTGCCCAATTTCTGCTTGCCGTGCTTCTCTTAGAGAACAGGGCCTGCAAAAATGGCAACCCTATTTATTCCCCAATGGCCTCACCTGCTCACAATTCTCCAATTTACTTTCCATCTGTCTTCCACCACCCTGCTGCACTTACCATTTAAGTGCTATTCTGGCCAATGCTGGGTGCAGGGTACTGGGGCCTTGGAACAAAGCCCTGCATGGAGCTTCCCAAGGATCCCACCCTACCCCTAAAGCTGTATCAGACATTAAAATTGCCACTAGTACTGAGGGTTTGGATGGGCCTTCTGGCTGACCTCTGATGATCAGGGGTTAGCCAGAGGGCCCACCCAAACCCTCTAATGCCACTCCCAGTTCTAGCAATCTTATCCAGACTAGTTCAAGTCCCAAGCTCCTACCTGTCCAGGTAACTTCTTCCGTTTTGAGGAAGCAGTTATTGGAGGAAGTAGTGATAAGGCAGAGGCAATGACAGTGGCAGCATACACAGGCAAGCATGCAAAGCAAAAAAAAGGGGGGAGGGTTACATTTGGGTGCTGTTTTGATTTGGGCTGGGATGGACACTGGCTAAGTGTGCTTGTCGTCTCCTCAAACAGCTCATATGGAACAGCCCAATTCAGATTTGGACCATGGTAAGGTGGTGGGGGACTTTAACCCTACCCCTGCCATGGTCCCAATCCGAATTGCCCCCTTCCATGTGTTCTATTTGCCCTAGGAAAAAAGCTCTCATTGAAGCCACCACCTGAGGCAGTCACTTCAGTTGGGCTCATCGATGGTCCAGTCTTCACCGACAAGGCTGCACAAGCCCAAATTGCAGATCTCTCATTATGCTATGGAATCAGACTTTATTTTAGCCATAGATTAATAATATCCCATTTCTGCTCTGACATTCCACAGCAAGACGGTTGCCTTTCCTGGGAACTGTTAGTGGAAATGACAGCATACCAGGACATGCTCAAAAGTTGAAATATCTGAGTTTTGCTCATAGAATGATACAAGCATATGCACAGCATGGATTAATAAACGTTTCGCCCTGTAAATGCCTGGGGTGAAAGCCAGAGCATCTTTTCTGTTAGTGAAATAAAGCAGCCTACTTTTGAGACAGTCAAAAATGTAATTTGTTCTTTTCTGGAGTCTAACACATGCAGCCCTTTGCAATGCAGGCTGATGGGGAAAAGTGTACATCTTGGCTCATACTGATTACAACACATTCATAATGGAATGAAAGCAAAGTATCCCAACAGCAAGCCAGTAGCCGAAAGCACTACTTTTAAAACTGGAGCACAGCCATAAATGAAACATTATTTATGAACAGGTTTTTTTTTTTTAATGAAACCATATTCCCCACATTTTACTTCAAAATAATCCTCCTCTCCCCAGTTTATGCCTCACCGTTTCGGACAAAACAGGCCCTAGTCAAGGCAATTTACATCCAAGTTTCAGAAAACAAGTTAAGATTAGTTTAAAACACAACAGCCAGAATAAAACACAACACTAAAATCACAATAGAGCACAGGAACGGAAATAGCAGCACAGCAATAAATTCCTTCAGCTATATCAGTTCACTAACATATCGGCTTTACACTATAGTAAATTTTTTTTAAGGGTTGATCAGCTTCCTGAAGACCAAAAGAGAGCATGCCTGGCAAAACTTCCTGAAAAGGGAATTCAGTAATGGGGGCACCACTACAAAGCAGGCCATTCAGAAAATGCAAAGCCATGCATAACAGGACCCCATCTTATGACTGCAGCATATGGGGCAGCAGCTTACACCAAAGAGGACAAACTGGGCTTGCATAATTTCAATTAGTACAGTATTGAATTTATATCCCACTTTCCCCCAAGGCATTCAAGGTGGATAACAATGATAGAAAAGTGTAAAAATAGCCCAAGTACAAGGAAGAGAAATACATCAAAACAGGAACAATTTAATAAGTTCAAGGAGTAGTATAAAAGTAGGCAACAAGTAACAACAATTTTATACCTGATTTAAAAAACCACGACTCTACCCTTGGAATAAAATAGCTACCACTGTTTACTGTCCTGCTAAGGGCAGGCAATCTCAGGGTCACCTGGAGGGCCCCCCCATGTGTGCTGCCCCTGGCCAAAGCAAGGATGGTGATAACAAGGAGTAGGGCCTTCTCTGGGCCACTGCTACATCTTTGGAACTCCCTCTCACTTGAACTGAAAACTCCACTTCCCTTGTTAGTCTTTTGTTGGGAATTAAAAACATTCCTATTTCACCTTGACCTCTCACTTTAATTTTCCATTACTGTTTTATTGATTTTTGTCCTCTCTTGCTGATGCTTTGATTGTCATATTTTTATTGGAGTTGCTGGTGTTGTTACTTTTGTTCCTTGTCTTTTATGTTCTTATTTAATTGCCCTGAAGCCAGTGGCACCCATGGCTCCAGTGCCACCAAAATGGTGACCACAGGATACTTTTGGCGCTGCGGCTATCACAAGGGTCTCTTCAGAATGAGGGAGCATTTGCCCCCTTCCTCCAGGCAGACAGCAGTGGGGGCATTGGGTCTCCTCAGCTCTGTGCCCGTGTTTCAACCAACCTCCCCACGCCTTCCCCTGTCCTCTCCTGCCCTGAAATCTACACCACCACTCGGTGGTCTTGCTTACCTCCAGCGGTGGCACAGCATCCTCTTCGTGACGCTGAGGCTCAGCGCTGTCTGGTACTGGCCCAGCACCATTGTTCACTCCTTATCAGGTGCCGTGAATTTGCTTTACGGCACATTCACAATGCCCAGAGCTGGTGCTGAAGGTCAGCGCCAGCTTCAGGATTGGGCTGCCCAACACTCTGGCAACAAGAGAAAAGGCAAGATAAAATTATTTTAAAATAAATAAAATAAAATTTTGAATCAATGGAAGTTTCCGGGCTGTCTTCAAACCCATGTAGCTCCATCACAGTAATGTAACCTGTGATACATGAGGTGATATGAGTATGAATGACCAAAACCAGGTCGGAATTCTCCAGGAAAGTGCATAGTTGCTGTGCACTTAGTGCAAGATAAAGGTGTTTTAAAAAAAACAAAAAAACACTCCTTACCAGTATTCCCTTAAGGTGTGCAGCTGTGCACCTTTAAGCCAAGTTCCACTCAACATGGTGCTTGGCAACCTGGAAGTATGGCAATGATGTAATGTCATTATCATCAAGAGCATGGAGATGGCATTGCAACCCAGTCACAACACTGCACTGCTGAGGAAGGGGTCTGCACAACAGCACAGATCCCTTAGAGAGAGAATATAGCTCTTGACCACTGCTACTACCTGAGCAACTGTGACCAAGCCCGGGACCAGAAGACATCCCAAACCATGCCCCAGGATCTCTGGTTCTAGTGATATGCATGTGAGGGAAAAACTTCTCTCTAGCCACTTTTCCCCACACTACACACAATTTTATCTCAATCCTGCCCACCTTCCTTTTATTAAGTATTTTTATTATTATTAAGTATTTATTTATATGCCGCTTTTCAAGCTAAAGTTTACAAAGCGGTTTACAGAGAAAAATCAAATAACGAATGGCTCCCTGCCCCAAAAGGGCTCACAATCTAAAAAGATGCAAAAGAATACCAGCAGACAGCCACTAGAAAAGACGTTGCTGGGGTGAGGTGGGCCAGTTACTCTCCCCCTGCTAAAAAGAGGAGCAGCCACTTGAAAAAGTGCCTCTTACCCAATTAGCCGGGGTTAATTTTGGTCTTCTTTCTAAATAAAAAGCCCTATTGTACTCTCACTTCACAAATAAGGCCTGAGTCACACAGATAGAGAAGTGTCTGAAGCCAACACCTCCTTTACAAGTGCTTGTATCCAAACACTAATTGGCGGGAAGAAAAGCAAGAGGCTATTTGAACATATGGACTGGCTTGAGAGGTTTTTCACCAATGTTATAAAGCATTATGCCCTTACTTAGAAAGAAGGACTTGCCAAGAGACATTAGTGGTTGGTTGTTGGGAGGACTTTGGTTCTGCTGAAGAGCTACTTATTTTGGTCAGAGTATAAATTGTTCAGCAGAAAATCCCTACTGAGTAGCAGTTTGCACCCAAAGTCAGGCCCCCTCCCCTCCGTTCAGCAAGCCCTGCAAGGTAACTTGGGGGGGGTGTCACAAAAGAGCAGTTGGCTTCTTATCACCCCCCTCCACCCAATCACTGTGCACATGAGGGCCAGGACATTCAACATTCTAGCCTCTACACTTTGCCACAGTACCACGTGTCTTGCTAACAAGGCCTTGTGGAGCATTTGATTTCATCATTTGTAGAACGGTTGGAAAAGCATACGGCAGATTTATAACAACAGCCACTCACTCGAGGCCAACTAGCTTGGCACAAGAAGAGAGGTATGTTTTTCAGAACAGCTCTCTGACATTCCACTGTGAGCTAAAGTGTTTGCAAATTACAGTTTTCGAATGACCAGATGTTTCTGTTGAGAAAGAAATAGATGACCTGAGAGGGGAAAGATGAGGCCTGCCCTCAGTTTTGTTACCAACTGTCAGCTTTGCAGTAAATGGATGGCATTCTATCAGCTTAAAACTCCTAAATTTGGGTGATTAATGCACTGATATTGCAGCCACAGAATATTTATATCCAAATCTATCAGCATGATGCCTCTTGCACAGCGTCACTGGGAAAGGTGACAGGGAAGGAAAGAGATTAATCTGTTGTCTGCATACAGAACAGCAGTGGTGAAAAAGTTCTCCTTAGACTAGAGTTGCTCACATGGAACAGTTTTGTTTGCAGTGTGATCCTTTGTATGAAAAACAACAAAGAAGAAGTGGCTTATTTCTGTTGTATCTGCTTCTGTTTTCAGAGAGAACTGAGACTTGGTAGGAGTTGCATGACTTGGAGTTTCAAAACGGTTAAGCAGAGTGAGATAAGCAAGATAAATAGACTGAAGACTGATGAAAAGCAAGAAGGAGAAATTTCATAGTGACTTAATTGGAATAGCCTGTTTGGAAAGCTGTGATGGCTACATAAAGTGGTGCTCTAATGATTTTCTATTATACAAAATTGAGGTGGCTTGGCAACTTCTGGTCATTGAGGAAAGATAAAATACTAGTCATTACTGATCAATCAGGGCAGAAGATCATCTCAATCTACCTGGATGCGTCAGCTACCCAAAATATACTATTGAGTCACATTCACCTGTGGGTAGTAGAGAGGTGTAATTAATTATTTATTTATAATAAATATTATAATTTATAATAATTAATTAATTATACCTGCTCACATCATACTATAAGCTTGAATGGAATTTTATCAAGGGGTACAAAGTTTCTTTTGGGCCCCTTCCCAAAGGGGGAGGGGAAGGCAAAACA
This sequence comes from Tiliqua scincoides, assembly GCF_035046505.1. NCBI lineage: Eukaryota > Metazoa > Chordata > Lepidosauria > Squamata > Scincidae > Tiliqua > Tiliqua scincoides. The sequence goes on from NC_089825.1 coordinate 18,290,498, forward strand.
TAGCATAGGGAGGGTGGTGACAGGAATGGGGAGGGGGCGAAACAGGGCCTCCTCCAAGTAAGGGAACGTTTGGGGAAAGCCTCTGCCGGGCTGCCAGGTCTACTCAGATCTGTGCCAGTGATACTGAGGTGTAAGTCCACATGGACCCATGAAGGTGGATCAAGCCTGAGAAGGGGGTTAATTTTCAGCATGTGCTGCTGCTACCAAAACTGCCCCTTCCCAGTCCTGATCTGCCCTCCTTCCCACCCCCCATCACCACCCCATTCTGCCCAACCCCTACCCTATTCCACCCATTCCCTTCCACCCCCATGTGATCTTACCTGGGAGCTGAGTGTGGAGCTGGCTGCTGACTGCTTCTGCCAGCAGTCAGCCCAAGCACTTTGGCAGCACTAGATACCAATAGGATTGGGATCTGACTCTCTGAAGGCTACTACTGGAAACCACAGAAAGATATAATATATCACTCAGATGCTGTGAGATAAGTGAGTTGGGCTCACCATGTTGATTAATACGGCACAATTTTTTTTAAAGTCGTGCGTATTTCTCACACTTGAGATCAAAGTACCAATGTAATAATCTTACAAAGTGCATTTAATTTAAAACAGACTAAAGGCCCAATCCTATCCAACTTTCCAGCACTGATGGAGCTGTGCTGATGGAGCATGTGCAGTATCTTGCAGGGGGGACAGTCACGGAGGCATCCTCAAGGTAAGGGTAATATTTGTTCCCTTACCTAAGGGCTGCATTGTAGCTGCATCAGTACTGGAAAGTTTGGTAGGATTGGGCCCTAAAGGTATTATTTGAATGTTATAAAATGATATCATCATACAATAATATATGTACTTTCCCCTGGGGGCTGGGGATAAGAATAGGCCCTCAGTTTGGCTTTACTTGTCGTAAGAGGCGACTAAACAGCCACCGGGTAGATGGGACTCGTCAGCCTGGGAAGGCAGCTCATCTGAGAGAAGGAAAACTCTGATCCCAAACCTCCACTGCCTTGTGGCTACATCCAGTTATGGAAAAGGCTTCAGGAGTCAACCTCGAGGCAAAATCCGGAGCCGGAGTCCAGGAGGCAGTTTGCGGCTGTATACAGTCACGCTCTGGCAACTCCTGCGACGCCACTGGAACCAACCGTATTGGCTTCTGCCTTTCCATTGGACCATTTCAGTGACGTGGAGAGGGGGGATTTGCTGCATGGGTAACAGTCTATCCTCCATATCTACCTTACCCAGGCTTCGCGTACTGGAGAGGACACTCCATTCCAGAACACTATTCAGAGCGCGATACCATAGTCTTCCGAGACTGAAGGATACCAACAACAACAAACATTTGTACTACCTTCTTGAGCATTTATAACAGTCAGGGAGGACAGGAGGCCTTTTTTGAGCTTGTGAAAAGTGCATGCTAGAGCTCTGCCTGTTCAGGCGAGTCTCCTACTGCTGTTTGTTGCATTGCATTGTTGGTCTCACTGCCACGTAGTGGGGTTCAGGGGGTCCTGCATGTACCACAGGTCACCACCTCAAGTACCACCAGTGGTACATGTACCATTGGTTGAGAAACACTGATCTAGTCTTAACATTTATAGCATCAATATACATTCTATAACAACATCTTAGGCCCTGTAAACTGCCAGCATGCTGACTAGCATGAGGTTTTTATATCCAAGTGGTGGGGCTAAGAGAGTAGAATTTCCAAAAGGAAGTGACATTTGAACATTTTAATTTTTTTTTTTCTCAATGTCTTTGCTGTAAATAGAGACATTGTCAATGTGAGCCAGTATAGCTGCTGTCAGCCCTGGAGAACTGATCTTCTCACCTCCTGTTTCCCATTGTCTTATTCTGTCTTTATCTTCTTGCTTTTCTGATTGAAAACAGATTGCAGGATTTTTTTGGCATTTCCCAGGGGTTCCACATTGTATCAGTGGGGGCATAATTTAATTATTAGAAGATTTTTTCTTCCCAGTAGTTTTGTGTTTAGAGGAATGATATTTTTTTTAACTGCAAGTTTTTGTTCTATACTTCCCCCCCCCCCTTCAATTTCTAAAGTCAATTATTGTTGCACTACAAGATCCTTGGAGAACTGAACCATCACCTACCAAATAATTTTAATGGGGAAAACTGAGGATTAGCAGGCTGGCGTCTGGGTGGGAGAGGGTGGTGGGAGGGCAGAATGAAGACAGGGAGGGGGCATTTTTGGATGGGGGTAGGGTGATTCAGAGGTGGATCAGGCCAAGGACGGGGGGGGGGATTGTTTGCAGCAGCGCAGGCTGAATCCTAACATCCATCCCTGGCCTGATCAGCCTACATGGGCTGCTTGGATTTGTCAGTGAAATTGCTGGCACAGATCCAAGTAGTGCTATAGGGGTGGCTGGGGCTCAAAACAGGGTAAGGGGAAAAATATCACCTTACCCTGAGATTCCCTCCAGCCAGCACTTACCTTGCTCTAGATCAGGGGAGTCCAAACTTTTTGGCAGGAGGGCCACATCATCTCTCTGACACTGTGTCAGGGGCTGGGGGAGGGGGAAGAATTGATTTACATTTCAAATTTGAATAAATTTACATAAATGAATATATTAGAGATGGAACTTATATGAATGAAGATTTTGCAATAGCTCAAGGCCTATAAAAGGCGGTGCACAAAGCAAGGTCGGCCTTTCCTTCACTGCCGTTGCTGCATCACAGACATGAAACAGCAAGCAGTGGAGGGATCACTTGTCCTACAGCTCATGCAAGAGGTCAAACAGTCACCCTCATGCTGAAAGCAGTTGCGTCAGGCCAGTGTGGGCTCCAGCAAGTCTTCAGAGGGCCAAAGTGTCATTGGAGACTGGAGGCTCCCTGCGGGCTGAATTGGGAGTCCCCAAGGGCCGCACATGGCCCGCAGGCTGGGGTTTGGACACCCCTGCTCTAGATAAAGTGCAGGCCACTTGGCCTGGCTGTTCCAGCTCAAGTTAGGATTGTGTCCTAAAGCAAATATTAGAAAGTTTCAGTTACATCTGTAGTGCAGTGTTTGTTGCTTTAGGTCTGGCCTCCCAATCCAGAAGTTACTGGCCACCAACATTCATTTCTGGTGGTACTTCCAATAGGAGGACCATGCAAGTGGTACCGCAGGGGATAAACGTTGAGGAATGCTGGACTAGATAGCTTGTTAAAGCTGCAGGTGCCATTTTTAATTTTTACCATTTTAATGCTGAACTAAGATGGAATGGACGGCGAGTGTTGAATTACAGTACTGATGTGGCCCTGGGAACCTGCTATATAAGGAACCTGGCCCTCCAACCAATGACTCTGTCAACTGGCTTGTGAAAGATTTAGCACATGGAGGCAGCATGGATCTGGGTGTGTTGGACCAGAAACAGTCTTCAGGCTTTGGGTCGCCTACCTCTGATTTAGGGCAACTACTTTCAGTTCATGGTTAAAGTACAGTTAATAATGGTTCACAATGAATTTGTGGAGAAAAAACTACAACAAAAGTCAAATGTGACTTCTGATAAATGTCTTGATTGCTATCAAGTTGTCTAAGAAATGGATCACTCTGTGAGAAAGAGAATTCCCAGTGCTTCCTGGCTCAATCCATTAAGCAGAATAGCACAGGCAATTGACTCTTTGGAGCACACTCAGTCAGAGATTGTAAGAATGACAAGGCCTTAAAGAAGAGGTCTATTGGGGGAGCTGGGGGAGCCCACCATGCTACTGCTGTTTCTGATGCACGCACACACCCTACACCACAGACAACAATAATTTTACCATATAATTCAACCATCGGTCTCCAGTGCCCATTAAAACAGGGAAGTAAAAGACTTTCACTAATGGAGAAGCAAGGGAACTTGGTAGAGGCACTATTGAAATTAAGAGTTATTGCTGGGCAGTGTATTATGGCAGCCCAATTTAAAAAAAAATTGGACCTGGGGCTGTTACAAAATCCAACTCTCTGTCTCGAAGTCTGAGTACCAATAGTTCCATTCGTTGCCACCCAAATCCAGACCATTACACTATATCTCAGGGGCTAATCATACACGTGTGGTTTGTTAACTTTACTCTTCTTGGACCCAGTTGTGCATGGTGTTGACTGTGCATACCTTTAATGGAAATCGAGGGCTCTTGGGGCCATCTTGCATCAGACCAATAAAGCTGCTGCCTTTGCTTCTGAAGAAAAAGTCTGGTCAGCTTGACTTGCTCTTCTTCCAAGAAAGCAGGCAAAAATGCTATTTAAAATCTGGTTAAGATTATGTATTTTCTGCTTTAGGGGTTTGCTAAGCTCATTATAGAAGCAGAATGAATTCCACAGTACATTTAACGTTTTTATTGTTATGATTTTCTGTGCTTTGCTGAGCTAATAGAAAGTGACTTCAGCTGTCGGTGATCCAAGAGGGAAAAGGCATAGGAATTCTAGAAGCCTGAGTGCCATCGCAAGCCTGTGACTACCAGTTTGGCTACTTGGTTGCTAGGACTATTCCAAGGAAGCATTAAGAGGATTTCAATGTCCAAGTTAAAAAAAAACAAAAACCAAACAGGCAAAAATGATGCGATCATATTGCTACATATTTGAAGTAAGTATTCCTGTGGAAAGCCAGCAAGCTGGAGTTCACCTGGCACACCTTGCATTTCTTTCATAAGGCATCTGCTACTAGAAAAGGAGACACACCCAACTTCTCTCTGTTCAATCATCTGCTTATTTCTGATAGCCTCCCAAATGGTTTCATTCCTTACCTCTCTCTTGAGCTGAATGCAGCACTGGGCCTTCTGATTATAAAACCATCTTGAAATGTGTCAGATGCTGGGAACAAACTCAAATGAAACAAGCACTGCTTTGAAACCCCAGCACTCTGCTGACAGAATGGGGCTGTTAAGCACAGGGTGGGGGAAGAGAAAGCAATGCAGAATGCATTGAACCAGCTAGATGGTTCTAGGGATGTAGGTAGCAGCCAAGGGCTGGAGCTGCCACCTGAGACCAACAGCCAACTTTGGCAAGCAGCTTGCTAACCCTTTGTTGTCTTCAAGGGTTGGTTTGGTGTCACTTCTAATGGTTCCTGCTGTAACATTTTGCTTCAGTCTGGGAAGAAGCCAAGCAGTGTTGGTGCACCTCTTCCACTGGCTTTGAGGGTCGGAAAGCAGTCAGTGCTAGTCAAAAAAAGTGCTTTAGCAGTGCACTTAGTAGTGCACTGCTAGGAATGCTGGCAGTAAGCATTCCCACCAGTGCCCACCTGCCACTGAAGATAAGGTAGGGGGAGGCGGGAGGAGGTGTGGAGGGTTTAAGGGGGCGGGGGGAGGACAAAATAGCATGGCTACAGGGCAGTGAGGGTGGAATGGGGCAGTGACAGGGGATGGGAGGATCAGGTCTGGGAAGAGGGTGGGTTCAGTGGCAGTGGCCAAATTGGAACCCCCTTCCTGGACCCAGTTCTGTGATGTGGGTCCACAAAGACCTGTGCCAGCTATTAGCACAGGTCTGAGTGGACCCCCCCCACACACACACACACTGCAGAGGGAGCGAACAATTGTTACCCAGAGGAGACATCCACAACTGCCCACCTGCATGATGCAGTGGTAGCCATTTTGGCACCACTGCATCAGTGGTGGTGGTGGGGAGAATAGGATTGGGCTCTTACTCAAGGGACATTACAGTTTTTTTCTCCTACCAACTTCATCCATTTTTGAATGCCTATTGGTATCAGTGTGGACAGTTTTCCATGGTAAGGCTTTACAGCTCTCTGGATACATTCCATCTGTGATTCAAGACACTTTCTACACAACAATCTGCAGCCTGTGTTTGTCAAGTCAAGCAAACTTTGACAGACAAAGACACCAATGTTGAAAATTTGCCCTGGTTCAGTACCAACTGACAACCATACTAGGTTCCATGTCATATCATATATACTCATATATGCATGTGCAGAAAATTAGTCAAAATGATGGTTGGCTGGATGAAGGAAGGGTCTGGGCAATTGTTTTATAAAAATCTGGACATGATGCATCCTTCAGCTGTGCACCATTATGACATATAATTGCCACAAGGCACAAAATGGTTTCTAAGGGATTCTGCACTGGGCCAATCTGGGGCTGATTTTGACCTTGTGAAAGTAATTTTGTCTATAATACAATAACTATCACGGTATTGTTTTAAGCAACAGGGCTGTATTGCTTAAACCTTATTTCAAAATCTGTACAATAGTACAAAATCTGATTATTTCTTTGCACGTTCTCCAAAAAGCAGAACATTTGCTATTGTACATAAGCTATTTATTAATGTTGGAAAATAGTTTCCTGGCTTTGGTAAATTTCACAGAGACAGGATGACCATGAGAAATAAATGCAACACGGGTGACTGACAACTGATGAAAGAATATAATCTACTACATTTTCAAGAAATGGCATTCATGTTCTAATGATTTTGATAAAAGTCAAAAAGCATAACAGAGGCATTTTGACAGCATGTCTCCTATGGTAAACCCATTTCCTCTCTCTTCTTTGCAGCTTAAAGAACTGTGGCATGCAGAAGCTAGAGTGGGGTGCAAACCTCTGACAACAGAAGCATTTAATGAAAAACAGCAAGGTATATAAGTATAATTGCCAGCTAGAAGGTTCCATGGGCCAGAAGCTGGAATAGCCATGAACTCTCTCTGCCACGAGAGAGCTAGTGCACAGTCAGGCCTACATGTGGTGGTCACTGTTTTGCATCTATGACTGCTGCACTCTGTTCTAGGGGGCAAAGGGCAGCTGACTAGTTTACCATATGTAGAACCTATGAATTGGTCCACAGCTCACATTGAGAACCTGGAATGCAGATTTGCCCATTCCTGAAGAGCAGACCTAATGGCCAAGAGCAAGGATCAGTCACCTCACCAGCTAAAGGGTCACACACAGCAAGAGGGCTGCCGCCATAAACAGGGTGGTTGTGTGCACCAGACTGTAGTATGAAGTACTCAGAAGAAAATCTCATTGGAGCCAATAAGACTTGAGCATGAATGTGTTTAGGAACACAGAGTTGAATGGCAGCATGTGATTTAGGAAAGAGGAGGCTGAGCTATTGTGGTTGGCAGTGGTTGCGACTGAGTAATCTGAGGTTAGGCAGGATATAAACATTTCTCTGTGAGCCAGTTCTTTTTGATTCAGAGAACCTTTATGTTTGGCCTGGCATAAAAGATTGACCTCCTGGCCCTTTAAACTTTTCATTGTGTGCTGAATATTCTTTGGTTTGGTCTCAATCAACCAATGAAGAAAGCATTGGGGGGAAATTTTTTGCTTATTTCTAAATTTCAAGCCTGCTCCACCCAAAAGGATGAGTGGAGCAGTATTTTTTTTTAAATTATGTATAAAGTGTTCTTTTAAAACCATATTTAAACTAATAAAGCTTACTAAATAGCCAGTATTCTATAGCCTTTAATCCTGCCTAGGGCTAACCTGAAGGGGGTGGGGGCAGGATTTTCAGGAATATTTTCATCCTGGAAAGCAGCTTCTGGAGAGTGTCATCAAAAATGATGAAAAGACTCAGGAACCATGCCTTGACTAGGCATCATTTGTGCCCAGTGTTATGCTCACGGAGTGATTCCTGATTGGCAAAGATCACTGATCAGCCAAGCCCTTACTCTAAATCAGCTTTGTGCCCTCAATGATGTCAGCAGGTAGCCAACTGTGAATGGCTACATGGTGTGCTGATGTCATCACATTCACTACATGACTCCTGACTGACTGGGGAGACAAGCTCAAGCTGGGGAAAAATGACACGGAAACAGCAGCGAACAGGAGAGAGAGAGTTAAAAGGATGAAAAGGGTACAAGTTCAAACTATGGATGAGAAGGGAGGACCTGTAGCTTTGTGCTGAAAATCAAATCAACTTTGGCATTCCAAAGAATATGGCATTCCTCATCTTGACCAGCAAACACTAGTTCAGTTAAACGGGGTTGTTTCTGAGAGATGCACAGGACTTTGGTAAGCTTCAAAGGAAAGAAGATCTTCCAGGGCTACTTTGTTGGTTCTTGCCATATGGGCATAACACACAGGCGACAGAATCCAAAAGGCCTCAGGCAGTCTCAGACATTGCAGCGGGACATAAAGGAGGTGGAAATGACATATTTGACCTGAACCATTAAAGATCAAATCATGAATGTTTGACTCAGAGAATACAAGGAATCAACATTCAGGTACTGGAGCACTGGTACCTCTCCAGATCTGCCTTCCAGGAAAATCACTTCTGACTAATTGTTTATAGATAACTACCTTTCTGAAATTATAATAATGCTCGAGGTGGCTTACAAACATACTAAAAACCATGATAACAAAAGTGAACCTCGTTGAAACTAAATTTCAACTAATAATAAAAGAATAACAAAGGAAATAGGCATTTTGTAATGTTAATAAAAGAAATAGACATCAATAGGGCAGAGAATAATGACTAGTCAAACAGCAGGAAAACCTCATCAGTTATCACACACAACTGGAAGAATGTTGAAAGAAAATGTTTTGATTTGGGGACAGAAGGCTAGCAGACAGGGAATGAGATGGGCTTTCCTAGCAAGAGAGTTCCAGAATCTTGGTGTAACCACAGAGAATGTACTCCCCTATGCTCCAGCCCAATGTGCCTCAGATATTGACTAGAAACAGAGAAGGATAACTTCTACATATCTTAACATAAGGGCAGGTGCATAGGAGAGAAGATGGTCCTTCATATATTCTGGTCCTAAGTCACTGAGGTCTTTAAAAACCAAGATTGGTAGTTTGAACTGGGCTCAACATTCTAAAGCTCTTGAATCCTTATCATTTGCAGACCCCCACATCAATTGCATTATCATTCTCTACAGTCTCAAGGTTACAAAGTCTAATTTTAAACAGTCATTGAAGTGAATTACCGTGTCCATAGACACCACCATCTCCTGCCAGGAGTAAATGCTGAGACAGGAAGACATGGGTCAGCCAATAGCTGCTGCTGTGCTGGTTGTGGGGATGGAGTTCAGTTTCAGTATGTGGTACTATGAACTGCTGCTTCAGCAGAGCAACTCAGAAGACTGGGTCATTCATCACATTCCTGTAGAGAATGTTTTATAAAGATAGAAAAATGCTTGGTGACATTGTGAGCCCATGCATACATGCCAAAATCCCATGTAATATCCTACCTCTAAATAATATTTTTTTTGTGAAGAAAACCAATGTCAGCATATTCAGATCTTAAATCTTTTGCACAGTGCGGTCAAACTAATGAAGCACATCGAAGCACCAGTGTACCAGTCAATGGTCAGGTGTAATTTACTGCTTTGGAAGCAGAGACTGTGAAAACTGGCTGTCCAGATAGGTCAGAAATCTTTTTCTCCTGGCTAGGATCAGGCATAGGGCTGAATTCCATATGCATTAATTGCCAAAAAAATACCTGAGAAAAATTAGATGATGACACATTGTCTTTACCCTTTGTTGGTGGTGTGCAGTTTTACTAACAGAAAGGCATAAATGCTGGAAAGGACAATTGGTAAGGCTGATTCTTTTTTCCTTTTTGGTTGTTTGGTTTGTTTCTTGAGAATCATGGTTGGCATTTGCACAGTTTGCAAACTGAAACTAAATACATGATGTGTGATTTTATTGTTTCTGCACATCTGGAAGCTGTAATGCAGCGACACTCTTGTGTCATGCAAATCGATACGAACTGAGAACTTTACTAGGACAATTCAATTGTCATATGCATATTCTAGACACATACTCACATGTAAACAGATCTACTGTGTTCATAAATCTAAATAAAATATGTGTTTGAGCTATTCTTTGGAATAATTCATATGAAAATAAGCCTCAAACTTGATCCCAGCCAGAAAGAGGGGTGGAGGAGAGAAAGCATTATGAGCAGCCAATTTTCACAGTCTTTCTGAAGCTCTACAAGTAATAACTAACACCTGACAATTAGGACCAAACTCCTGTATTCCAAAAACAAAACACTGGATTTCACAGCCAAATGAAGGCTGCTATCCTATGCATGCTTTCCTGGGAGCAAGCACCATTCAACACTGTGCCTTTCTAAATAGACATGCTTAGGATTATGTGACACAGCATTTGGGTGATGACAATGTTGAGCACATGGCTGCTTTTGCCAAGACAAAGACCACGAGAAGTCTCAAAGCAACTCTGAATCATTAGTTACCATATCTGCATATGGAAAGCTGTTACCACGTGTGCTGTTTAGCAAGTACAAAGTGCAATCCTAATGTGAAATCTGTTCATGTGCAGTGGCGTCACTAGGATTTGCGTCACCCAGTGCGGGAGGCCTGCGTGTCACCCCCCCATGCAATGGGCGGGGCAATGCCCTAGGTGGTGGGCGTGGTGATGTACCATTGCCCCGCCACCACTGGTTTTTTCGCTGTACCTTTTGTTAGAACACAGATATTTCAATGTGGTTTGTTTCATTGCATTCTGCATGAAATTACACATTGATTGATATATAACATGATGGTCTTATTCCTCCAAACTCTGGTTTTAGTGATTTTGAAAACTTGTAGAGTCACACACACCTGTGTCAACTTACTAACACTTTACTGCAGCAGTTCTCAAACTTCTAGCACCGGGACCCACTTTTTAGAATGACAATCTGTCCAGGACCCATTGGAAGTGATGTCATGGCCAGAAGTGACATCATCAAGCAAATTAAAATAAATAATTATAATTAAATTAAAAGAAATAATTAAATAAGGGGGAGCCAGTCCTGTTCCACCAAGTGAATCTACTCTGAAGTAAGACCTATAGTGGTCAATGGGGCTTACTCTCAGGAAAGTGTGGGTAGGATTGCAGCCTGTGAGCCCAAGCCTATGCATATCTATTCTGAAGTAAGTCCCATAGTGGTTAATGGGGCTTACTCTCAGGAAAGTGTGGGTAGAATTGCAGCCTGTGATCTCAAGCCTATGCATGTCTACTCAGAAGTAAGTCCCATAGTGGTCAATGGAGCTTACTCTGTAGTCTGCCTGCAGTAACACCCCCCCCCCCCCCCAAAAAAAAAGAATCATTGAGATTTCCAGCCCAGTTTATTCTATTTCAGGCATATCAATACAAAGGCCCTCCTGGCTTTGCAAGTGCAAAATAGAAAACATTCTCCTTACCAGTTGAAGCCTCTTTTTGGTCCTTTATAGTGGGGGGGGGGGGAGAGGCTACCTTCTGGAACATTTATTGCACTCCAGCTTCATCGGATCAGGACCATTCTGGTGTCCTCACATTCCCCTTTGTCTGGCCTGACCACCAGTCAAGGCATGTTTGCCTACTCACGAGTAAACACAACCATGAGGCTGTTTCGCTTTCCATAGGGCTCAATAGACTGCAGCTGGGAGGGAGGGACCTCCTTCTCAGGTGTTTTTGGGGGGCAGCATTCGTTGGATCAGGACCATTCTGATGTGTTTGGAGTCCTCTCTGCCTGCCCTTTCCTATGGACTATGGCAAGTACGCCTACTCATGAGTAAACATGCGATACGGCTCACTTTCACTTTCCATAGGGCTCCATGCATTTTCTTCTTTCCAGATCTTTAGCCATAACTTTTGAAGGAAAGGAGATATTTCAATTGTTTTCTACATTGCATTCTGTTGGACATTCCACATCCAATGGTATATGGCATGATGGGGTAGCTCCTAAAGCTGCAATTTTAGCGCGTCATCCCCCCAGGGCGCTTCACCCCCCCGGTGCATCACCCGATGTGGCCCGCACCCCCCTAGCAATGCCACTGGTCATGTGTTAAGCCATGGATGGCCAACCATCATCAGCATGTCTGCTGCGTAGCACAGGCAGGTTTTGGCCTGACATGACAAAAGCAGAAGGGCCCATCAATCCGGCTTTTGCAGAGAATCAGGATTACATTCCTGCCACTACTTTCACTTCTCCAGTACTGTGCTTCTGGCAGTTCTGTCAAGTAGACTACAGCACCTCCAGGATATGGATGGACTGCATATGTAGTACTGCAGTGTACCAATCTCATACATGAGACATGATCTGCAGTATACTTGCCACCAGGTTCTGATTTGATTTGTTACACCTTGACTTATTTATTTGAAAATGCACTTTCATCCAGCCTTTCCATCCTTGCAGGAACCAAAGGCAGCTTACAACAAACAATTAAAAACAATGCAACAACAAAGTAATACAAAAGCAAAAGAATAAGGCCATAAGCAAAAGCACTGAGTAGGAGCTGAGAAAAGAGAGTCCAAAGAAAACGCATGAAATCGAAGCAAAGTGGAACAAAGCAGTCTCTTACGGTCCTTATGGAAGGCCAGCAGACACACTTCCCCCTGCAACATGTATCCTTGTTCACTAGAGGCATCTGGGGTTATTTAACTCAACATGTTCCGCAAGCATATGTTAGAGTAGTATTTGAAAATGAAGGATGGATTTTGCTCATGCGAAGGATTCATCACTGATGCCTACATCTGGGCCTTTAAAAACACAACTAGAACCATTTTCATGTATAAACATACACAGTTCTAATCAGCCAAACTCTGAATCTGTTGACAAGAATCTAATATTACAAGCTACCATGACAAGGGCATGGCGTGATAAGTGATAAGCCCATAGCGCAGTGGTAGAGCATCTGCTTAGCATGTGGAAGGTTCCAGGCTTAGTTCCTGGTATGATGGGAAAATGACCCTCCTCTCAAGTCCTGGAGAAGCACTGCCAGCCAGCGAGGTCTGATTAAGTTTAAGGTAATCACATATGTTCCTAGGATACCAGCTCTGGGCGCTTGAAAACAAACCATGTACAGCCCAAGACACACCTGAGTTGTGGCAATTTTCCTTTTGCACAGCTACTTCCAATTGCACCATAAGAGCTGAACAGGCTTCTTACAGTGATGGTATTTCCTGACATTTCCAAGGGTTCCAATTAATGCGGTTTTATGGAAACAATTTTTCTGCATGACATTATGTTGCAAGTATTAAACAAACATTTTCTCCTCTTTCATTTTGTGGGCCACATCACAATCAGAAGCACCCCAAAGCTGCATGAAACCAGTATGTGAATAAACCCTACATCCAGATTATTTCATGAAATATGTTCTAGTCTGTTTTGCTGACATGCGCATCTTTGCATCAAGCCCAACACCAAGGGGAAAATGCCATCGTTAACCACTGTGCCACAGCCGTGAAAGCAATGCAGGAACATATTTCTTCTTGCATTTGCTAAGCAACATGAATTAGAAGTACAAGTAGACTAGTCAACAAAATTTAGCCCACAGCTTTGTCCTCTCTTCAGTAGACTGAGAATGCAACCTGAGGAAGACTAGGAGATGACATTCCTTGGCCAGTCAAGCCAGACCACACCAAAATGTGAAACACTTGTGCAGTAACTGCCTTGACTATTTAAAAGGTACTGCTTTTTGGATCTGCTTAAATACAGCAGGGAAGTCGGGCATTCTGATGGTACCTGGCTTTCAACTAGTTCAAGGCTGCAATGTGAGCAGGACAAGGATGGGACATGGGGTATGTATGTAAGTTATGCAGGATTTCAATCCTGCATAACTGATTGGCCCAGACTTATGGCTGGCCAATCAGGTGATGGATCGAAATCCTACCATCCAATTGGTCCTCTAGTTAAGGTTTCAACTACACCAATCATGGGGAGTCTGGGTGGAGCTAAAGGCTATAAAAGCCAGGGGTGTTTGCCTTGTGTTTCATTGCCAGGTTCTGTTCTGAAGATGGAATAAACATACTGAGCTGTTATCTCTATGCCTTCCTTTATTTGCATGGACCCACTATATAACAGGTGGGATGTGGCAAGACAAGAAGAAGATGGACACCAGATCCTAACACTACCCTTCAGACATACCCCACCATAGACCTGGTATAGGTTAGGTTAGGGGCACCCAAAGCAAAAAGTAGAAGAAAAGTGCAAATTCTGTCATCCCTCTGCTATGCCCACTCTGTTTCCTGCCTACTCTACCACAACAGACACAACATAGAATACTGACTACATCTGGCAGCCAATCACAGTACACGACTGACGCTCACATTGCACACTGCACCCACCCTAGCATATAAGTTCCATCAGGGAGAGCCCCATTCAGATCACAACACACACAGCATAGGGCTATACCTCTCTGGTCCCTCAAAGGGAGACTTTGGTGTTGGGAACCATGATAAAAAGTCACTTGGGGGATAAAGGGAACACTGTGCACAAACAACCTCACATCTCTCATTTCACATATTGTGTTAACATTTGTCCTGCCAAAATTTATCTGAGGTATGTTCAAACTGTGTCCCAGTACCCAGCAGTGATGTCATCATATTGCGCAATGGTCTTTAATCCCATGCAAAAATGGCTGCTGGACCAGGCCCTCATCAGCACAATGTTAGCACGGTAGTATAGTATTGGACCTTAAATTCCATCAACCATAAAGGGTTTTACTTCTGAGTAGATATGAATAGAATTATGCTGTAAAGTAACCTCTTTTCCTAAAGTTATCTCAGTCTGAAGTATTATTATTATTATTATTATTATTATTATTATTATTTTGGTTAGTTACAACCCACCTAATGGTGGCTGGCACTTTCTAAATATCAAGTACTTCTCTAGGACCTAAGATATTTAGAGGTAATTGCATAAAATGTGTTCAGTTCCAAGTAGAGCTGCTATTTGCTGCTCATATATGGTACTTTCATTTACACCTCAGGTGCACAGGTGTTTTTCCAAGTTTTTGGTATGGCACCTACAGCACCCACTACTATTGGCACAATCTTCTCCTTTCTTTGCCAGAATTGCCAGAATTGCCAGAATTGCCAGAATTTCTTTGCCAGAATTGCTCTCTCGGTCTGAAGATCTTTGTACTTGGTTACTTTTTCCATACTCTTAGTCTTCAGTTTGCACATTCCCAGGTGTTGCCACACCTACAATTCAGACCAGTGGTTCCCAAACTTTCTGGCACTGCTAACCACTTTGTCCTCTGCAGTGGGTTGTGTGATGCTCCTTCCAGTGCCATAATACCTTCTTGAGAGGCCCTGGAAGCCTTTTCTGGATTGCACCAGGCCAGAGACCCACTCTATTGGCTTCTATGGGCCTCAAAATGGCCCACAGAAGCATCTGGAAGCTACATGCGGTTTCAGGAAGCAAACTGGAAGTTGCTTCTGCAGGGGCAACAGAGTGGGTCGCTGGTGCGGTTCACCACCAGGGCCTCCCAAGAAGCCTTTATGGCCATTGCGTCACCTGCCCCCTTCTGGTATAACTCTGATTTGGAGTGTTACAGGGGCATGGACAGGCGGGAGGGCCCGACCCACATGGATTCACAGCACACCAGTGGGTTGCAATCCACACTTTGGGAAACCCTGATCCAGATCAATTTGTTTTCCACTACTGTTAAATCTGGTGTATTACAAGCCAGAATTGTACCTGTTGAATGTGGAAATCCCACAGTATTTTAACCTCTTCATTTTCAACAGATTTATTATTATTGATGATGATGATGATGATGATATTTTCACACAGTCAGATAGGTGTTACTGACTGGTTTGTTTTATTCAAACATCGTCCTTCCCAAGGACCTGGGATGCCTGGTTTCTATCCTATAAATACCATTGCAAAATGTAAGCTGTTCCCAGTAAAGTTATTTTTTGTAGTTGATTGATGGTAATTTCTGTGTCCCCAATGCTGTTTAGGTGCTTTTCAAGGTATTTTGGAATAGCACTGAGGGTGCCAATCACCACTGGGATCACTTTGGTCTTCTACTCCCACAGCCCTTCAATTTCTACTTGTAAAACTTTGTATTTTGTTTTTTTTCCAGTTACTTTTCTTCTACTCTGCTATCACCTGATATTGTTATACTGATGATTTTGACTTGTTTTTCTTTCTTCTCAACTACAGTTATGTCTGGTGTGTTGTGTGATAGATGTTTGTAGCCTGAAATCTGATAATATTTTGGCATTCTCATTTTTAACAACTTTTTCCATTTTGTGGTTCCACCAGTTTCTGGCTGCAGGTAGCTTGTATTTTTTACAAATGTTACAGTGTATCATCAGTAAAAAAATACAAGCTACCTGCAGTTAAAAACTGGTGGAACCACAAAATTGAAAAAGTCATTGAAAATGAAGATGTCAAAATATTATGGGAATTTATTATTGTTGTTATGCTTTTTGTCAGGGAAAAAAAGCAACTCCATAGCAGCTAACATAATTGAAATACATATAACTTAATAAAATCAATAAAAAAATTACAAGCAGTGGTTTAATGGTCCTCAGTAAGATAAATCATTCCCCTACCCCATCCTGATCTTGAAAACTATTATCAGCTTCTTCTGCTTTAACAACGGTTTGCTGATTTTTTTTTTTTTTTTGTGGATTTTTATTCCACAGAGGACAAGACTGCACAGTTTTTACAAAAATCATTCTAAGATTGATGGACATTTTCACATAGTCATGATCTCTAGTAGCCTATTAAGTCCTTGGTAATATCAACAGAATCCCAGAAGCCAACTTGATTGTTTCTGTTTAACACCCAGAAATGTTTACAAGAATTTACATCTCTGAAGATGAACTCATATAGACTGCTGATTACTTATCTAAGAAGTTCTCACTTGAATGTATAAACCTCTGTTTCTCAGGCCAGAACTATACACTACTATCACTGTCAAAAACAGCATTCTCATGTCTTCTTTGTTCTCCCCCATGTTTAGTAAAGCAAAATTCACAATGCCTCGTCATCTTGTAAATTTTTCTATTCCCACAAACAGCAGCTTATGAATCAGAGTTGAGGTGAGAAAACTTGCAAGGCAGAAGCATTCTGATGTGAAACAACTGCTGATGAATATGATGTGCATATTTTAAAGCCTGCCCTTCTTGCCAAGTTGGGCAAGGTGATAATTCTATATTGGCATTGATTGTGATAGATAAAATGTAGACAAAAACCTGAAAATGGGGCTTGACTGTGATATTTGGGTATTTCATATCTATCAGTGCAGAGGCCACTGCACTGAGAAATCAGTTCTTAGTGTGGAAAGGAAATATTCTGAAAAAGCAAGATCGCCGGACTCAAGGCTGTTGCAAAAAAGCAAGATGTGACTGTTGTCATGTGGCAAACTCAGAGGAAGTAAATGCACATTATAGTGTATTTTGGGGCAAAACAGTTTGTTTGGTTGTAGCTAATGATCATAAAAGTGGGTTAGATGGATGTTTCTGGAACTTTCATAATGTTGCACCAGATACATCATTATGAATGCTTTGGCAGGAGTCCATAATATTTTGCCAGTGCTCTGTACCTGTAAGTTCCTGTCACTTTCACCACTGATTGCTCCATTCCACAATAAGATCACAGTTGAGCACATAATGAGGTGAGTGGAAAAATGAAGTCACTTTATCACACATGGAAATGTAATCTGCATGAGTGACAAAGTGTTCAAAAGACCTCTTTGCCACATATTCAGCTGTGACTTGCATTCTCTTCTCATGAGGTCACGATCTGTGGCTCATTTTCATCATGTGACTTGGCCCTCAGTTTGTAAGGAACTTGGCTACACAGCCATTCTCCACTTTTTTTTTGGCTACGGCCTCTTAAGAGCTCTTCGTAGGTTCCAGCCCCCATCCCTGGTTAAACAAGGATACAACACGAACAGATAAACATAAAATAATATATTATTGAAGACCAAGTCTGTGGCCCTTTCAAATGTGCCAGGGCTCCCCAGGGGGCCATATGGCCCATAAGAACATAAGAACAGCCCCACTGGATCAGGCCATAGGCCCATCTAGTCCAGCTTCCTGTATCTCACAGCGGCCCACCAAATGCCCCAGGGAGCACACCAGATAACAAGAGACCTCATCCTGGTGCCCTCCCTTGCATCTGGCATTCTGACATAACCCATTTCTAAAATCAGGAGGTTGCACATACACATCATGGCTTGTAACCCGTAATGGATTTTTCCTCCAGAAACTTGTCCAATCCCCTTTTAAAGGCATCTAGGCTAGATGCCAGCACCACATCCTGTGGCAAGGAGTTCCACAGACCGACCACATGCTGAGTAAAGACATATTTTCTTTTGTCTGTCCTAACCCGCCCAACACTCAATTTTAGCGGATGTCCCCTGGTTCTGGTGTTATGTGAGAGTGTAAAGAGCATCTCCCTATCCACTCTGTCCATCCCCTGCATAATTTTGTATGTCTCAATCATGTCCCCCCTGAGGCGCCTCTTTTCTAGGCTGAAGAGGCCCAAACGCCATAGCCTTTCCTCATAAGGAAGGTGCCCCAGCCCCGTAATCATCTTAGTCGCTCTCTTTTGCACCTTTTCCATTTCCACTATGTCTTTTTTGAGATGCGGTGACCAGAACTGGACACAATACTCCAGGTGTGGCCTTACCATAGATTTGTACAATGGCATTATAATACTAGCCCCATTGAGAAAGGCTGGGCTACAGCAAATAACCACACTTACTTGTTTAGTGAAAAGATCTCCAATTAGCACTGTGAGTGAAGGAATGTCTTGGATGGTCAGTGAAGCAGTGGCAGTGGTATTGGTGGAACGCACTTGCTTTGCATATGAATGATGTGCGGTCTGGAAAAAGGAGCAAATTAACAGAACATTACACTCTGTGTTGCAATCATAAAACTAGAACAATTATGTAAACAAGCTTTGGAGGACAAGAGCAGCTGTAAGGCCAGCCCCTGGCTCCTGATGTCACTGTATTATTTTCAGATTTCAAAAGCAAAAATAGAAATTACTAAATTAAAAATTAAAATAGGGACGCTCCTAAAATTTTCTCATCCAGATTTCCCATGAATTTTGGAGTTCCAAATGGCCTAGTTTTTATTCTGAAGTGGTACTGCTGATGCATTAGGAATTGTCCATGCTTTTTGTATAAGAATTTTATGTTAGATTCTTTTTGTGTAGTATTTTATAGATGCATATATAGATTTGTATGTGCAGATAAAATGGCACAAAGAAATGCAGACTTGCAGCAAGTCTGTATGCATATCTAATCAACTTGGAAGTAAGCTCCATTGAAAACAATGGGGCTTACTTCCATCAATGTGTGTATAGAATAGCAGCCTTCATGTGATTGTTGCACACATGGTCGAATCAAGTTTTTTTTTGGGGGGGGGCAGTATTACACCAAAGTGCAAGAGAGCATGTCTATACTGGGGTTCTGGGTGAATTCTGGGTGTCCTGATCAAGCATATAAAATCTCGGTTAACCCAATGACATCTCACATTGCTCACTCTAGTCTGAATATCAGAATGACACAAATTCAGCACCTGTGTAAGTGCAGAGTTTTAAAAACTATACATAGTTCTGTACAATACAACACCTTCCTGCCCACACTACCTGTTTTTCCTTATTACATGCAAAGACACTAAACAGAAAGTATGGAAAGGTCCTGCACATATATGTCTTTGGTTCTATAAAGTATGCTCAAACCTGTTGTTTGTTGGCTTAATGAAGCTCACAGGAAGTCTATTTTGAGGATTCCTGATCTCATTTTCTGAGTTATTCCAGAAATGTCTAAAAAATTCTCCTAACCTCTCTCTGCCCTACTCAGATAGAAAGTCACAATTATTGCTTTGGCTTGCACTGGCAACTGCTTTCATTTTTCAACATGCTGGAGCTCCAAAGAAGGAGTCATTTATCACCCCGATGCAATGTGTGCGTCTTACCATGGAGGCTGGCTAAATAGCAGAATAGGGAGTTCAGAGCAAACACTAAGAGCAGACCCCCAAACATCATCACAAGCCCACTTTAATGGCATGCAGTGATCTGAGGACAGAACTGGGTGAACTCCAGGAAGTCCTGAGCCAGTCATGATTTCCAGGAACAGAACCCAGAATTAATACAGTAGGAAAAATACATCTAATAAGTCCAACTCTTTCTTCTTTTGCTAACTAAAATAAACATTTTTCTAACCTGTATTGTTTCTGGCTCCATTTTATTCTCAGCCTCTTACTATGGTTTACTTCAAAGTTCCTTTCTTGGTGTCTGGCAGCTCAAACTTGATCTATGGTGTGACCCAGCAATACGCAACATCCACGGCATACTGCATAATGCTCTGCAAAGTTCAGCTTTTATTGGAAATGAAGTTGCATAAATAAACTCTCTTACCTTAATGTGCAGTAAAACCGTCTGGGATGCGAAAGTGCTGCAGGATTTGGGAAGATTAGTATATCCTAGAAAAGTAAGAAGAAAATGAATATCACAGACAGTCACCTATTTGGCTGTGATTTTCCCTGAAGTCTGACTGGAACCCTGTATATTCAAGGATATGAACTTTGCTAGCAAAATGCTATGACCAAGTAGGGAGTGTTCAACCCTCACCTACTGTATTGTAGCAATACCTTATCCTCTTACACCTCAGATACTGACAGGCAGCCAAAACCTGCTGAAATCCCCCTGCGCCGATGCAGCAGGGCCAGCGCAATTTGCACTGTATCCTGCTGGGGAATGTTGCAGTCTGAAGGTCTCCTAGCACTTGTCCCCTTGCCCCAGGAAAAGCCCCAGCTGCAGCAATGGGTCTGCTCAGACCTGCGTAGATCTCTTTTGCAAGTCCAAGTGGATCCATGTCAGTGGATCTGGTGTGGGAAAGGGGGATAGGATATGGCACGCACCAGCAGAGGGACAGACAATTTGTTACTACAGACAATTGCCTCAGAAATAGAGCCACAGAGTCCAGAAGAGATTTTCAGCTATTTTCAAGCACTGTGCGTTTTCAACTCCCACAGTACACCTGTGGATCATTCATGGCACATCATGTGCTGCAGTACACCAGTTGAACACCAATGATCTAAGGCAAAACAATAAGAAGAAAAGACTAATTATAACAATATTAAAACAGTAAAAGATTCTGGAATAAGGCACTGAAGGTGATTGAATGGGGGGGAACAATGGGATTTGATACGCATACCAGATATTGTTTTCACACACACACACACAGATGATAGAACAAAGACATGGTGTGTATCCAATGAATGAAAGGAAAACAGATGCTAGCTCTGTTCCCTAAACAGCTTCTGCAAGAATTGGTGCACTGTTAGAATAGGGTCCACGGCCGTTTTCAGGAATGTGATTGTTGATGAGGTTGTGTAAACTTTTCTGTAAGTGGAAAAATACTTCTGAATGTAATTTCGTTTGTGAGTGTTAACAGTTCACCATGAGGTGTAAAGCAGCCCTTTGGTGAGCAGAAGACGCCATGTGGGGGGCCCTTTTGCATTCTAACCCATGTCTTCTAACTTTTATAGTATTATTCTTATTTTTGTTTGCATGTGTGCATTTTGGTTTTCACTTTTCCTGAAGCTTTTTTCAGGATTTCTGTCAAGGCCTTTTTAAAGTTTCAATAAAAACAAAGCTAAAACAAAGAAATGACACCAATAACTGTTACTTTGACACTACCTAAAACAGCCTTGTCTCTGTAACCTATCTCAATTGTTTCAATGAACGGCATTTATCCCTGACCAAGATACTAAGTGAGAACCACAGTTGGCTATTTAATTGGTCAGAAACCACAGAAAGTGTTTGCTTTCATTAGGTCAGTTCTGGCATTGGTACTAATTCCGATAAGTGGATCTTTGTAGTCTCTTCCAAGCCGTTTAGCATTTCTAAGTCAAATATTTGTGGCGGAATGGCTTTCATTCACATGCGTCGCCTTAGACACATAAAAAGGGTTTGCATTTCAGAGGCTCTTCACATCTTTCAGAGGGATTTCTATGCTCCCACTGAGACACTGCACTATTACAGGGGAAATGTTTAAGAAAGATGCAGTGTTGTCTTACCTGTTCACTCTAAACATCAAGCTGCATGACTCCCCTGCACCAGAAAAATACTCAAAAACTCAAAGTAAGAGAATGTAGTAAAAAACATAGAATGAAGGAAGTTGCTTCTTCCTTGCATTTGCTGCTTCAAGGCCATCCCTGCAATAAGGATTTCATTAATAGCTTAAAAGCAATATTCAAGAATTACACTTTCAAGATGTTATTGGAAAAGGCACACCATGGCTCTCTTTGCCTCTAGTGTATTGGAAACTATAGGTTGTTTTAAGTTGCTGTGCACAAAACAATCACATTTCCAAAATGTTAGTAGGGGAAGTGTACATATTTTGTGTAAACACATAAGTGAATAATAATGACATGTCGCACAATGCTGATTTCTGATCAGAGAAGACATTGTTTAGCTTGCATTTATCAGAATGGCCTCAAGAATAACCCAATACCTTTTTCCTTTTTGCTGCTGCTTTCATACAGATTCTGGCAAGTCATTTCAAAGAATTTCACACCACCACCCTCCTAAGTTTAGGAATCTGGTTTTTAAAACACCCAGGCTACAATTAAGTGCACCATTACTTAAAAATAACACCCATGGAAAGCAATAGGTCTACTTCTGAGTAAATTGAGTTGCAACTATGCGTAGCTGTGCTTGCTCTTGCTCAGTCCTTGTTGCTTGTCTTTCTGCTATGAATTGAAGTGCACACTCCTAGTTATATGTTCTAAGTTGTATGTTATATGTAGAGCCTCTGTCTTAACACATCAGGCACCTTAACAAAGGATTTGATTAATGGTTCTACTGGTATGTTATTTACAGTGTACTTACTCTGACAATGTAGCAATACCCCACTGGTTTCTAAACAGTGGAAATAAAGAACATGACACACACCCAAAGAATGGTTGGGCACAGCTTGATACATTGCAGCGATGGAAAAGCTGACAATTATAGTTCATTCATGAAACTGAGTGAATTATTTTCATGGTGTTAATACTATTTGCCTGAAATTGTTCATTTTTGGAATGCTAATTGTGGTATTACTAGACAGGCCCTCAAATTATATATATTTGGTTCCATAATAGCATTGTGAGTGATGTGACTTTCACGGGGGCAGGGAAATTATTTGTTAAGTAGAAAATAGTTTTAAAAGATTTCAACTAGGAGAGCAGTGACTCTTGCCCAAACCTCACTGAAAGAAGCAGGAAGGCTGCATTATTTATTCTCTAAATGTTCATCCACAAATATTGCCGAGAATATCTTTTCTTTCACATCACCATCCAATCTGAAAATTTGGTTAGAAACAGTAATGCATGCCTAGAATTGTCACATGCCGTGGACTAGCCTCCAGCTGTGCAGCTAACACTGGAACATGCCCCTCTCAACAACAAATCAGGCCACGTCAACAAAATAGCATAATTTGGAGATCTGAATAATTAGTAAGTGCAGAAATATTTGTGTAAATAATAACAGATTTTTTTCTTTAAAGGAGTCTGTTTCTTGTTCTGAAACATGCAGCATATCTTTAAAAACATGGTATGTGAAATGACACTTGGTAAACATGGTGGCTGCCAGAGGTGGGTAGGCGCTTCTTTGAGGATGGAGCTCCAGACTGCTCTGGGGTGGTGAACTACCCATGATTTCACTCAACCAGCCCTATGGCACGAGTATAATTTCGGTTTGAAATACCAGACAACTTCAGAGTTGGCCCAGAAAACATTGTTTTGCTATTGACTAGAATGCAATGTTTAGTCATTAATTGGTTAGACTAATCTATTAAAAGCCTTCTAGGCTGAAATCCTAAAGGGGGCGGGGAGGCTGCTGTTAAAAGGGATAGGATCCAGGATGCGCCATCATCTCTGGATCCAGATTCTCAAGTAGCCTCCCTGCCCCTCTTCCCCATCCCCACCCAGTTTTGTCCCTGCCCTCCCTCACCCCTCCCACCTCTCCTTCTAGTCCAGCAATGCACTCAGGGATGCTCTGGCCTTTCCAATGCCATTCCAGCAGCGCACTACTCAGCAGGCTATTGGAGTGCACTTTACAGCTGCATTTCAGTAGCCAGTACATATTCCACCAGCCCAAAGAGTACACCGGATTGGGCTGTTAATCAGTTAAAAACCTGATGAATTGGACAGTGATTTGTTTTCCCCTCTTTCTAAATCATATCTACTTTTAATGCAAGCACTTTCAAAAACCTCAGGTGATACACATCATTTTAGAAGAGACAATTCCTGTTCTGTACCTTAAAAGGATGCCTCTTTTATGATGGGGACTGCTATAAAATGTACATTCACCATACTGACCAATTTCCCTTACTTTACTGCAGACATACACAGTTATAACAAGATGGTTAATGTCCCTCCAATAGTGTCAGGATCTGATTTCAGCCCTGCCACCAGCACAGCAGCTGTTAGTGTTTGCTGTAGTGCAAAACAGCACTCATACTCATACAGGCCCTGAGCTTCCTGCAAGCTGTACATGCCAGAGTAATCGCGCACATGGTTCTGCTTAGCCTTTCCAGTTACTTGTGATGTACCACAACTACAAGTCTTTGCAAGATCAAGTCATCTCATAATAAATTCTCCTCTTTCACCATATGGTTCAATTTTCAAAGTGCATTTTTCCTGCAAATGTCAGGATTTGTGTTCGTTCAGGTCTGTGCCCCAACCATCTATGTATGTATATATGTTATTTTGCAGATTGTGTCAGGAAGTTTACACAAAGAAGGAGGTCTTGCGTGTACATTTTCTTCAGGATTCAAAAATGCCATTTCTATCCAGTTGGCTGCCATGGTTTCATACCCGCCCGCCACACTCCCTGATGCAATGCCAGTTCTTTTTGCTTTTCTTCAGCTAAATCATTGTCATTTTCTTATTAAACTGTCTGCAGCTTTTCTGTGGCATCATGAAGCTATTTGAAATATCATCCCTCTTTCTGCCTCTAAATATCAACAGAGTTTCAACTCTGCCCTATTTAAAGCACAAATAAAAACCATCCCATGTCAGGGTGAAGAGGCACGAGGATTCAGAACAAAGACAGGATGCTTGGGTTGTTCATTTGTATGCAGAGGATCTGACAGCTCTCCCAGCACCCAGCATTTTCACACAAATGCCAAAGCTTGAGGTCTGGGAATGAATCAAATGCTTTGAATGAAGGCTGGTGGTAAGAAACAAGCAAGTGAACAGGACTGTTCCTTGGTCTAGCAAGCTTGCACATTACAAGAGAATTTTTTCAGCATTTATGCTGAAATTGCAGGCGGAGCCAGCTTATGTGATGGATGAGACATTGGTCTCTAGAACTGGCCTGGGTGACCTCCACCCAGAGAAAGCCAGTCATGAGAGGTCCCATTGACATAAAAAAGACAAGTCAGTTACAATTAACTTAAGTCCTGCAGGATTTGTGTTCAGTGGGACTTACTCCCATGAAAGTGGGGATAAGACTGCAGTCTTGGACACAAAAGAATGATAAACAGGATGTACCCATTCAAAGGACACTTAGAGCCCAAGCCTATCCATATCCACTTGGAAGTAAATTCCATTGTAGTCAATGGGGCTTACTCACAGGTGAGTGTGGATAGAATTGTAGTCTTAATCATATGCATTAAATAGCCACTTAATGATGAGCATTAAATAGCCACATGTGTGGACCATGGGATCAGAAATACTTCATGAGAATACCCAGTGGCCTACATAAAATGCAAGTGAGCTTGCCGTAAGCATTGTGGTGGTAAGTTAGAGCATTACATTCAAATAGCAATGGTGGTTCTTCATATTAAATCTCATGCTCCTTGCAAATACAACGATAACATACATGTGGACAGTGTGGGCTGCAGCCTGCTTCATTTCTTTAGCACCTGCAACAACAGGAAGAAAATTAGACTCCATTCCATGGGAATGATTTGCAAGCATATCAAAGACAGCCAGTTTCAAATGTTACTGCTGCCTAGTCATGCAGAGGTTGAAGCCTTGGTTTGGAGGTTAACAACCTATTCTTCTCTGTTCTTCCCAGGGATGGGAATTTGAGTCAAATGACTTAAGTCTGAATTGCAAAAATGCACATTTTTCACTGACTCATGCAGACTCAAGTCATGAGTGTCAAAGACTCAGGCAAACAATCCAGTCCAGGGCTCCTGACTTGGGAACTGCCATGGTTTTGGGCAACTTGAGTTCCCACAAACAGCTAGGGGTTGTGCCACCTCTGTCCTGCCCGAAAATCCTCTTGCTTTGATCCGGAAGCTGAGCCTTGCATGTGTGAGCAGCAGCACCAGCAGCAGGGGACAGTATGTTCAGAGACAGGGGCTGGGGGTGGAGCAAAATGGCTATTTTTTGTTTGTTTGTTTGTTTGTTTGTTTGTTTGTGCTTCAACATGCAGGGTCTCCGGTTGCAGAACTTGTAACAACTTTTGCAAAAATATCAATTCTAGCTGGCAGGACCATGTGAGGGTCCTGCATGTGTACAGAACATGGAAGAGGAGGTGTTTCTTCTTGTCCCCTGGACCATCCATTGGACGGAGAATGTGTTTCTGGGAGAGGAAGGGGGAGCCATTTTTACCTTCAGGCAAGTGGGTTTTGCAAGCAGGAGGGGCTGGAGGAGGTGGGGGGAAGCCTGGGGGAGGCAGGTCAGTCAGCCTACCTGCCTGTGTGTGTGCCTCTGTGTCCTGTACCCAGTTCGGCCTCTATGCCATAGGCTAGGCTGCAATAAATGAATGAATGAACATCCACTACACTCATTAGTCTCCTCCTCCACAGTCACCTGGGAGGAGGAGGAAGCCCCTGTCTTTGAATGGCGCAGTGAGACTCCTGGAGGGAGTTCTGAGTAGATCTGCAAAGGAGGAGTGGGTGGGTCGTAAGCAAGCCTCCCTGCTGTTGGGGGTGAGCGACGCATCCTGTCTACCCGCAGCCACTTCTGTCCCTTCACTCAATGGCTTGTGCTACCCCCTGCCCCCTCCTGCCTTACTGAGCTGGAATGCATCCTCCCTCCCTCCCCCCATAGGTCCACCTGTGCCTATGATGTGAAGGGGGATGGGTTTTGTCATGGCTGGGGTGGGTTCATACAGAGGGAACTGATTGGTATTTCTGCACTGCTGCCTTACAGATGGGATGGGGAGGAACAGCAGGGGAGTGTTTAAAGAGAACCCCAAAACACACACATAGTCCGTCAGCAGCCCCTTTATTCCGCAGAGCCACAGCTGGCTTTTAAAAGGGGAAAGACTTGAGACTTGAATCTTTCTGAGTTGCAAAACTGCTCTGGGTGACTTGGAAAGTCCGTCCGTTAAGACTCTTTTTGAGGCGACTCATGAGCGTGGAGGCTCACGACTTGACTTGAGTCAACCTGTGCTGGACTCACTCATCCCTGGTTCTTCCCCATATATAGTGCAGTAACAGCAAAAAGCTGTACAGGTATGTGGAAAGTGCTGGTTACAGGAGTCAATTCCTCCTTCAGGCTTTTTAGAACTGGACATCAAGACTTCACATTGCAACAGGTGGACCAAATGACCAAATTGCCAAAGCTACAAAAAACAGCCATCAACACTAAAGAGTGATAAAACATACTGTTCAGTATCACAACTCCAAACAGCCAATTCATAATGGAGTAATTTCTCACACACTTTATCACAAACTGGAGATAATTGTGGCATGATAAATGCCTGCTGCCACAACGACAAAATAGACCAGGGATGATCAGACCAAAATTCACTGGAAGTTCTTGGACTTTGATCAGATTTGCTTTCATAAAGGGACAAAATATTGGTGTGATACCTTGAAGCTTGCAGCTGGTTTATTTGAGTTTTCTTCCAGAATTCCACTCAACCAATGTACTAAGGGAGATACTGATCTCTTTTGACAACCACACAAACAAAATACTTATGCTGTGTTCCTGAAATTTTCTGTTCCCTTGGAAGTCCCATCCAAGACACTGGCACTTTTGAATAGGCTTATTCAACACCACCTCCTAAGTGCTTCCTCTATATTCATAATCACGGGATCCAGGGACAGGTTATATTTCTAGACTGGTACATTGTCAAAGGATATTTTCATCTATCTATCTTTTTATTTTATATAATCCACAACAGCTGACAAGTAAAAAACAAACCACCAAAAAATCCATTAAGCAACTTCAGTTGATTAAAATACATAGTCATGCTCTGAAACCTCAGAGGTGCTGCGTACAATAACCATCAACAACTAAATTTAAATTTTGTGTGGTGTGTGTAGACAGCTCTGGTGATATTATTTTCAGCCACAGCCATAAAGGAGCCAAAGAGAAGGATATGGATGACAGGAGTAAATACATCTCCTTGCCATTGACACATCCTGAAAATCAATCTTTTTCTTTCTGTTCACACACTCAGAATACTGCTTTTGTGCTGGATCTCCTCTGTCAGCACCATAGCCACTTTGCAGCACTGACCCCAGGAAGCTGGTTTTCTGAGGGGCCCCTGAAACTCAGAGTGTGTGCTGAAGGTGAGGTATGCAGGGTCCAGGCTGGAAAGGGCTTTAAAGGTCAAAATCAGTGCTTTGAGATGGACCTGAAAAAATTGACAGCCCAGTTTGTGCACTGACAGCATCACTGAAAAATTATTGGCTGAGGGAATAAAATGGGGAAAGTGCATCTGTGGGGACAAGCTTTGTTCTACGTGTTTCATTTCTGAAAGATAATAAATGTGCATTTCACATCTACACTCCCATCTTAAACATGGTGAGCCTTACGCCAGCACATCCAGTGCTGGGACTGAGCAGGCTGGAGGTCTCCTCAGAGTAAGGGGACATTTGTTCCCTTACCCCGTATGACATCAGCCTGGTCAATGGGACTACTCAGATCTGCATCAGCAAAATTGCTGACACAAGTCTGAGAAGCCCCATGTTGGGGAGAAAAGTCTTGGAAGGGGAAATAGGATATGGCATAAACTGGCTTTGCTGACCCCAACCCCTCCCAGGCCGAATCTGTCCCCTCTTAGCCCTCCCCCCACCCAGAAACACCTCCTCCCCACCTTCCCCCTATCCTTACACATCACAGAGCAGCTCTTACCTGCTCCGGTAGCTGCAGCTCCAGATCCGGCATTGGTGGGACAGCATAGGCCTTCAATCCAGAAGTACTTTACTTCTGAGTTGTCAAGAAGCTTAGGAGTGGGCTGTTATTGATTTTGATGGTGAAATATTCTTTTCTCCACCTCTGTTCTGCCTGTGGTAGACAGTAAGGAGCCCATGAGGAACTGCACAGATAGATAGATAGATAGATAGATAGATAGATAGATAGATAGATAGATAGATAGATAGATAGATAGATAGATAGATAGATAGATAGATATAAAGTACTCTTGCAGTCCAATCCTATGCTGATCTACTCAGAAGTAAGTCCCATTGTGCTCAATGGAGCCTATACACAGAAAATGTGCTTAGGATTGGGCCCTAAGTAGGTGAATAGTGTTTTTCCTTCAAGAAACCACAAGGAGTCCAAAAGTGAGGTGAGTGAACTCACTCACTGTTTTGCAGCCTATGGATTTCTGCCTCTAGCTCTAAATAAAGATTCCTGCTTTGAAATAGTCACTTCTGCAAACAGTTCTGCTACGTGAAATCTTTTTTCAAACAAGTCAAAATTCAGACTCTTGATGCACAATGACATCAAAACCTATTCTCAAGTAGAAAGATCAGAGAAATTTTAATTTCGACACACTCCTCATAAAATCTATACCCAGCAGATAACAAAGAATTTGGAAGTCCCTTGATATTGAACCTTTCCAGGTTTTGTATTTTCCAAAGACTTACAAATAGCATTTCTATTCTGACAGTTTAGTGCTTGATTTGTTCTTTGTCAAAACCCTGTTGAGTTGCCCAGAAAAATACTGCTAACTTTGAACAAATAAATCACCTCAAAATCACTGGAGAACAGATTCCTTTGGTGCTAATTAAAAACAGTATTTTTATTCCCCCTTTCACCTGATACTATTTACTATCTGATAATCTGTTTTAGATAGTTTGTAGTCTACAGAAATAAAATGTGGTCAAATGAAGAATGAGCCTTTTTTAAAAAAAAATCCCAAAATAATAAACCCTATTTATTTACCTTAAAATCTGGCTCACATATGTAAAACATCAAATGCCCTTTATAGATTCATTTGGTAGTTCTGAACTAGAAACAAAAAAGGCTCTGAACTCTGGCTTACAAATGCTCTCTTTAATTATCAGGGAGGCTTTTTCTATTAAGTATCTTTTTTCCTGTTTTAGTTAAGACAAGTCTCTGAATTTATTTTTCTCCCTCCAGGATAAAAGTCAAATGGTACTGCAGAAAAATGTTCTTTGGTATTTATTTCTGGAGTTTGCCTGTCAACTGTTGTGTAGCAATAAAACAGTTTCCCTCCTCTTCCCTCCAAAGAATGGTTAGTCTTAACATCTCATCTTTCTAGCTTCATTTGAACCAGCTCTGCTAATTTTAGGAACATGAATCTTAAGGTGGCTGCAGAGTTAAATGGAGAGTTAAATGGAAATATTTTCTTTCTCTAAAGCTCACAGGAATATATATATATATATATATATATATATATATATATATATATATATATAATCTATGTGTGTTAAATCTTGATCAGATAACAAAAAAGTGAAATAAAAAGTCCACCGGGACAATAATTCACCCTACTATTTGAATGTATCATTTTGGAGTAGCTCAACTATCCAATGAATTTATTAGGTAGCTGAATGATATGATCTTATCCATATGTAGCTAAGCGAACTCTATTCATTTGTATCCATTATTCTAAGCAAAATCCACTTTAACATCTTCCTCTGCCTCAGATTTACGCTTCTTCTTTTTTTCTCCTTCAGAGAGGTTATCGCTAATAAATATGGTTTTAATTCTGCAGAAGTGAGCCATCTGTCTTTATCATGGATTAAAGTATCAGGGAAAGGTACTCAATAGGCACCCAGCAGCATTCTTAAATTTAAGCTAAGTAGTCTGCCAGGCTCTCCAGATGGTTCTCATAACACTGTGTAGAGAACTACATTTCATTTCACAATCTGAAATGAACACTAGGTTAACACTAGGTTAAAAGCATGGCCAGTCAAGATACTTTCAAGAGTATTTGTAGGAATTAAAATTGTGTGAACTATGTACTGTAGTTATTTTTGAAATCAAAATTGATTTGATTGATTATTGATTTTCTTATTGATATGTGTAGATTCTTCTATACATATCACTACACAAAGAGTTCCCACTTTTACAGTGCAATCCTGTTCCGTGTGCAAGCCGGTGCAGCATGCACTGGGCCAGTGCTAACTATCACAAAAGTGCCATAAAGCACTTTTGTGACGGCATAGCAGTTGCCGACCTTGGCACAAAGGCCCACACAGGCTCATGTGTGCCTGTAGAAGATCCAGTGCAAATTGTGCTGCATGTCTCTGGGGCAGAGATAGGGTGGGGAGAACAGCAACAGGGTGGAGTGGGCAGATTGGACCTTGGAAGGGGGGGAAGGATTGGCAGCTGTGGTGCGCTCTTCCCGTGGTACACCTCCCTCCAGTGCACTTCCCTCCAGTGGTATCCCCCCTCCTGGGCCCCGATCCACCAACATGATTGCATGTGAACTTGTGCCAGCCATATGGCTTGCACAGGTCCAAGTAGATCCACTATGCAGGCTGGGGTTTTCTCCCCTTATCTCATCAAGACCTCCAGCCTGTAAAGTTCCCATGCAGATGCCCATGCTGGTCACACTGCACCACTGTGTGAGAATTTATGCTGGGTTGAGCTGTTAATCATATATGTAGCAGCTTAATACTGTGCTAATGCAATGGGTATAGATCACACATTATTAAGGACATACCAAGATCCAGGTCTACAGAGCTTGCGTCCTGAGTACACTTCTGTACTGCAGCGAGTCATGGACTCTTCGCTCACAACAGGAGAGGAAACCGAACACTTTCCACAAGCGCTGCCTCCGACGCATCCTCAGCATCACCTGGCAGGACAAAGTTCCAAACAACACAGTCCTGGAACGAGCTGGAATCCCTAGCATGTATGCACTGCTGAAACAGAGACGCCTGCGTTGGCTCGGTCATGTCGTGAGAATGGATGATGGCCGGATCCCAAAGGATCTCCTCTATGGAGAACTCGTGCAAGGAAAGCGCCCTACAGGTAGACCACAGCTGCGATACAAGGACATCTGCAAGAGGGATCTGAAGGCCTTAGGAGTGGACATCAACAAGTGGGAAACCCTGGCCTCTGAGCGGCCCGCTTGGAGGCAGGCTGTGCAGCATGGCCTTTCCCAGTTTGAAGAGACACTTGGCCAACAGTCTGAGGCAAAGAGGCAAAGAAGGAAGGCCCATAGCCAGGGAGACAGACCAGGGACAGACTGCACTTGCTCCCGGTGTGAAAGGGATTGTCACTCCCGAATCAGCCTTTTCAGCCACACTAGATGCTGTTCCAGAACCACCATTCAGAGTGCAATACCATAGTCTTTTGAGACTGAAGGTTGCCAACAACAACAACAACCCAGGCCTATCACCCACAAGCCTACACGATGCAACAGCACAGATGGAGTGCATGCTGTGGTGTGGGTGGGACAATGACCATATGGCCCAGGAGAGGTAATAACATTTGTGCCCTTGGGTCTACTCAGACCTTTGCTAGTGATTTTGCTGGCATAAGTCCAAGGGGACCCAGGAAGGCAGATCAAAGCCAGGAAGGTGGCAGGATCATCACCAGGAGCCCAGCTGATATCCTATTAATCTTGCTGGCTAGGGATAGGCAAGATTGATAGGATATCAGCTGGGCTCCTGCTGATGATCCTGCCACCTTCCTGGCCTCAATACATAACCCTTTTTGCCCCATTCCTCCTCCAGTCTGCCCACCCCATACCTCGTCTCCCACACCAACTTACTGGCACTAGAGCGTCTTCAGTGGCTGCACATTCTGGCAGTGCAGCAGGCCCATATGATGGAGCCCTAATTTATTTATTCAGGACCACCAGTCTAGTTATTAAACTCATAGCCATTTTTCTGGACTTAAGGTGTCAGGTTTTTGGCATCCCAGGCTTGAGATTGTTATTAGCCAGGATGTGGGAGGAGGTCCTGATATCTGGGCCTGGTGTGAAGCAATCACAGAATTTCTTTCCAGAATTGAGGGTCCTGTCTGTGTGTAGTCTTTGGCATTCTGGGTCACAAAGAAGAGAATTCTTTTTTTCTGATTTATTGTATATTCTAGGCTGCTTCCTCAGGGACCACAAAGTGAAAAGAAGGCAATTCTGGTTTAAAAAAAAAAAAAAAAAAGAGCACTGTGATTTCCACTGACTATCCTATCCAGTGGCATACCCACATGTCATACCTCATATAGGGGGTTTCCTGACCCCCAAGAGTGGTGTTTTGAGCGTTCCAAGGTAAGCAGTGGGAAGGAGAGGGCAGAATTCAATCATCTGTTCTGCTTTCAGCAGTTAGACTCCAGCTTTGTATGATCTTATACAGTCTTGTATAAAGACAGATCTCAGCTCCAAAAAATTCACAGCCCAATCTTATAGTTGGCACCACTGCCAGGTGCAGCAGCACCAAAATGGCTACAACTGAATCCAACAGCACCACTGGGGCTTCTGGAAGTCTCCTGGGGGGGAGGGAAAGGGACTTTTGTCCCCTTCCCCTGAGGAAGGGCCCAAGCCCCACAATGGGGCTTCTCAAGTCTAAGCTACCTATTTGGCTGGCGCAGACTTGAGAACCTCTGTGCCAGGCTTTTAAGCCCGACATGGAGGAGATAGCATATGGCGGAGCAGAGCTCCGCTGGTCCCACTCCCCTTCCACCCCATCCCTTCAGGCTGTAGAGAAGCAGGAGATGCCAGCCTCTGTCTATGTCTGGAAGATGCACTCTTCCTCCTCCTCCTGTTTCCTAGTTGCCAAAAGAAAGAAGACGTAATGTTAAGGAGAGGCAAAAGGTGGGTGGATCTCTTTTAAATTTCACTAGATTTCATAGGATTGCACCGCACAGTCTTATTTCAGCTGGGAGTCACCAACAAATTAAACTGATACTTGTGCTGCATAACTATTCTTCTTCATTACCCAAGAAGGCAAGAAAGATGCTACTTGAGAAGAGATTCATTCCCCCTGCCCCTGAGAAGCCCTAATATTAATCTTAAGGCCCCTCCTTTCCTCCCCCTTGTATCTCTGAATCTCAAGAGTGAGAAGAACAATACATGTGAGTTCTGCTCACTTACTGCACTTCACTTACCAAAGAGAATTGACTTCATCCCTTCCACATGGCTGCTGTTTCTTTTTAATGAAAATAATACTACGTCAATCAAACCCTGACCGCAGTTAAAAGACACATACAGCTAGAGTGTTGTAGTAAGGAGGATGAATTTCCCCCATAAAAAATTTTTTGCTGGAGACAGTGGAGGGTTGCTGTGGCATCATATAATGAGGCTCTATATTTATGATCACATTAAATTACAAATTATTTCCATGGTCTGCTTTCTTTTTCTTTTTTCTAAAGCTGTGTGTACACATTCTTTCAGGATGACATTCAGGCTTTCAACTCCATTCACTGCTTTGGACTAAGCATAAAATGTATCAAAGAAAACATACACATTGGCTGAACGCAACTTTTTTCCTCAGGACTTGTCGCCCACAGTAAATCACGGGGTCTTAGCAAGCTCGAAACTGCCATGGTCTCCTTTGTGGCTTTACCCCCTCAAATGTCTAGCATATGGTCATGTAAGCCAAATTGGGCCAAGAAGCACAAACAAAAGGATTTTATTGTAAGACCAGAGAAGGAGAACAAAAAGATGGTACCAATGCAAGGGGACTGAGAGCCCAATCCTATCCAACTTTCCAGCCAATGTAGTTGGTGTAGTTGTGCCAATGGGGTTTGCGCTGCATCCTGTGGTGGGAGGGTAATTATGGAGGCCTCCATAAGGTGAGGCAGCATCTGTTCTCTCACCTAGGGGCTGCATTGCAGCTGCAATGGGGCTGGAAAGTTGGATAGGATTGGGCTCTAAGGACCCAATCCTATCCAGCTTTCCAGCACTGATGCAACCATGCCAGTGGGGCATATGCTGTATCCTGCAATGTGGGGCCACTCACAGTGGCTTCTGTAAGGTAAGCGAATATAAGGCTGCATTGCAGCTGCATCAGTACTAGAAAGTTGGATAGGCTTGGATACCCTGGTGACATCTGGAACTGAGAGCCAGAGCCTGACAGTTCCAGTGGCTTCTGAGAACTGGAAGCCTGAGTGAGGGGCAGCAAGACTGATTGCACCAACTCAGGAGACTGGTTGGTCTCTCAGAGTGAGAGCCTGTTGACTAACACCTCCTACTGGTCTGCAGAAAGTGAGAGCCCTGAGTACAGTTGCCCTTTAACATGCTGCTGATATGTGTGTTGGGGGGGGGGGTTTGACTTTGGGACAAATGTCCCCTTACCTTGAGGAGGCCTCTGTGAGTCCCCCCAATTGCAAGATGCAGTGCACACCCCATTGGCATGGCTGCACCAGCACTGGAAAATTGGATAGGATTGGGCCCTTACACATTAACTCAAGATGTTTTCAGAGTATACCTTTTCTGTTATTTACACTGTTGCCTGTAACCACTAAGCTTACACTCCTGCCTCACAATGCTAAACATTCTCAGATTTTCCCATCAGTCATATACAATAGCCGTTTACATTGTTCTACCAGAGCTGCTTCAAGTACAGAATTATTGTCGTTAACCCCTCAAGTAACAATGTTCCCTTGAAGTGACATGGCTTCATGACAAGGAAGCCGTGACATAACAATGGCAAAGTAGGGTCACTGAACCACCTTACCCGTTATTCGAGTAGTATGTCAAATTACTCTGCAAATTCTTAGCTTGCTAATGGCTAGAAAAACCAAGTGTTATATTTCCAGCTGATACCTACACAGACTCCGGTACTACACTAACAGGTTTGCTAACTGTAATGTGGAAATGAAATGAGATGATTGCAGCCTCAAACCGGCTGTGAGCTCAATGATGTGAGTCACACATGCATGCGCAACCCTCCCCCCCCCCCCCACTTAGATGTTGTATCATGCAATGACTCAGGGTCCAATCCTATCCTACTTTCCAGCACCGGTGCAACCTCAATGCAGCCCCAAGGCCTCTGTGACTGCCTTCCCATCACAGGAAGGAGTGCATACCCCATTAGCACAGCAGCACTGGCACTGGAAAATTGGATAGGATTGGGCCCTCAGTCACAGCTGAGTACAAAAATTGCTTCCATTTGTGTCTAAAATGATCCAAGGGATCCTGAAAAGCTCCCCCAATATAGCTAGATCATTTCACACCTTCAAGCCATCACTTCCTGTTGGTCATCACATGCCATGCATCATGGAAATCTCACTAGGACCAACTGTCGAGTAATTTTAGGCTTTGTTTCCAAGCTCTTGGAGAGGAATTTCTTT
This sequence comes from Tiliqua scincoides, assembly GCF_035046505.1. Lineage (NCBI taxonomy): Eukaryota > Metazoa > Chordata > Lepidosauria > Squamata > Scincidae > Tiliqua > Tiliqua scincoides. The sequence continues at coordinate 18,326,545 of NC_089825.1, forward strand.
GTGTTGAATGTACAAGGGTATCTCTTAATCAGTCTTAGCATATTAGCGAGATGTTATGTTTACTTCATTCCAAAATCTTCTTGTTACTGTCTATCGTCTTCTACTTTAATTTGAATCCACAATGATGCCTCCTGAAGAGACACTGCAGTTTTGGTTGTCTATATTGTCAGTGCGTTTTGGCTGTTATAAATTTGACTTGATTTCATGAGGTTTCGCTACTAGGTTCTTTGGAAGTCATCTTAGATCAAAATCCCTTCTTCTTCAATCATGGGAGGCAATTACTGAGTCAGCTGAATGCGACACTCTGTAAACACAGCGCCACAGTGGAGCGAGCATTGCAATATGCAATCTAGGTATTATGAAATGGAATTGTGCTACTTGCAAAATGCTAAAAAGTGCAATCTTTCCACCCAGTCCCATTTAGGCTACAAAACAAAATGAGATGTTCTCAGGCACAAGAGAAGTGCTTTCTAATATTTGAACTGCTTGACTATCTGCAGGAATTTGAAACTGGGTCTTTGAATATAATAATAGACAATATTATGTTTATTTACCCGTATAAAGCAAACCTGACAAATTAGGATAGAATTGTTGTTATTTTGCAAACCAACCTATGGTTGTCTACTCAGACATAAATCCCATTATGTTTAATTGGGCTTACTCCCCAGAAAATATGTATACAATTGCAGTCTGACAGCCTAACTTTCAGACCTAAAGTTTGAAACCTAACTTTCAAGCGCCAATGCAGATGTGCCAAGCGGAGTGTGCACGGTATTCAGTGTGGAGGGGCAATCACAGGGGACTCCTCAAGGTAAGGGAACATTCTCTATCTCAGGGCTACATTGTGGCTGCATTGGCGCTAGAAAGTTGATTAAGATTGGGCTGTAACTCACTTTAAAATATCTTCAAAAGAGAACTACCCATAGTTCTTCATTTTCTCTCTTCAAATACTGAGTAGGTTTAATTGAAAGTTAAGTTCTTTTGCACCTTGTTTATTTAATTAAGGAACATTTTAAGCATATACTTTCCATTAAATTAATAGGACTTAAAACACTCTTAACCCTGGATAGGTCATGCCTTTTGTTTTTGTTTTTTAAATTATATTCACTTATAATCATTGATTGCTATATATATTTGCCTTAAAATGTTACAATGATTTCAAGGGGGAAAGGAAGAAAGAAAATTAAGGGCCCATCCCTAACCAATTTTACAGCGCTGATGCAGCTGTGCCATCAGGGTGTGGGCTGCATCCTGCAGTTTGGGGGCAGTCACAGAGACCTCCAAAGGGAATGTCTGTTTCCTTAACTCAGTGCTGCATTGGTGCTGGACAGGATTGGACCCTAAAATACTCAAATGTGTGTTTAGAGTACAAATTTAGAACACATAAAGCATTTATTATGTATGTAAAAGAAAGACACTATTCATAATATTTATATGACTATTTTCCACAACAAAAAATTCACAAAGCATCTTACATAGCATAAGAAAAGATAGTTTCCTGCCCCAAAAGGGCTCATAATCGTAAAAAAACAAAAATGCAAGAGAAGCACCAGCAAAGAGCCACTGGAAAAGATGCTATGCTGGGATGAATAGGGACAACTGCTCTCACTCTACTAAAACAAAGGAACCACCATTTTAAAAGTGCATTTTTGCCCTGTTAGCAGGATTCCTTTTGATTCCTTTGTCTTCTTTCCTCTTTTACCCATCTTCATTAGACTGTAAGGCAGCATCTTTTAATTTAATGCACAATGAATTCATATTCCCAAATCATTCAGAATGATAAATTGTACAATATAGCCCATCATTTTTCAATTGATTTAGAAATAATAAAAGATCATTTGATTACATGACTACATATGTGTTTATAATCAGCACTAAATATATTCCATTTTCAACATGCTGAGTCCCAACAATACATACACACAATTTATTTGGAGTGAGATGTCAGGGATATGAAGCTGCCCTCTATAGAGTCAGAACTTTGGTACGTGTAGTTCAGTATTGTCTGCACTCTGACTGACAGCACCTCTCCAGAGTATAGACAGGGGTCTTTCCCGGTCAGGGGTCTTTCCCAGTCCTATCTGGAAATACTGCCAGGGATTGAAACAGACTTTTCTACACATGCACAGCATGTGCTGTACCACTGAGCTATGATCCTTCAGATCTCTTTGGATTTATACTCATCGAGTGCGCTAGAATGACTTAATAAAGTCTCTCTCAAAATAAAGGACCAAGTATCATCTGTAATACACATTCAAATGTCAACCTACCAAGTCATTTCCCATTTGAAATTAACTTTCAAATACGGTTCCTGTGCATTGACTGACTTGATTCACAGTAAACCAGAAGAGATCTTTAATACACCAGCCAGTAAATGCATAAAGCAGAAAAAATGCAAAACGATTACTGCTCGCTCTTTTGAACTCTTCCTATCTGTTAAGCAAAAACCACAGGCAACCACAACTCCTGCAGTGGAACCTTCTGTATGCAAGCTACTGCAGTTTAGCTAAAATACATGCCCCAGTCATTCTGTGCAACTATTTAGAATTTTCCATATGATGATTTACAAGCACTTTATAAATCAAAAGAGAACATTGTTTTAATTTGAAAAGACTATCCATTTTCCACCTGCTTCTCAGAAGCTTACCACTGAGACAATAATAAACTTATTGAAGCTACAGATGTAAATATAAAATGATAGTGAGGAAAATCTGCTAATGCTGGAACAAAAAAAAACATCCACATAAAAATAAATCCTTAAATTTGTGTGGTTGCAAAAGAAAGAGTTTAATTTTCTCTTCAATCACTGAAAACTCTTAGCTCTGAACATTGTTTTTCAATTGGGAGAAATTTTTTTTTATCATATCAAGGAGGCTTTCACTTTTATATTGCATTTATGCATGGAGCACCAGTGTTCCCCTTTAAAAATAAATTTAATCTCAGTACAATTGAACACCAAGTTGTTCAAAACTACAGAAATCAGCCTGCCTTATTGTTTTCTCCCATAAACCAATAAACCAAAAACCAACAGTAGATGATAAAAACAGCATGTTCGAACTGGTGTCCTCTTGATCAGCCCAAAGAAACAGAGAGAGATGAAATTGCAAAGAGATGAAAACTGGGTTTAAAAAAATAATAAAATAATGGTCAGATACCTGACTGATTTTTTTTGCTCTATTTGTGTTTTATTGTTTAAATGTTGCTGGAATTTGTAAACAATTTAATGTTGCTGGAATTTATAAACAATTTAAAAAACACTGTTAATGACTCCTTTTGTTGTTATCTTTTCATTTTATGTGTTTGCAGATAATTAGCAGCAGTAGATAAGCTGCATTAAGAGAGCCTTGGAACACAGCCTTGTGCATATTGTCATCATCTTCGGGGCCACTAGGCAGACCTCTCTGGTTTGGGAGCAAATTGTTTTCCCCACTGAGCCGTAGGATGAGACAGGGCCTTCCTCAGAACCCGCTGGGACTCCTTTCCAACTGGAGCCATCTTATACTGGTCCAGGCGTGAACCTTCCAGTTCACCTGCATCGCAGGGTGTGCTAAAAACATCATAACCACAGAGGCCAGGTCATCCATGAAACCTCTTTTCTTCGAAAGCTTTAGGAAAATGTTCCTGTTTCGGTTAGCCATGACTGAGCTGAAGACAAGCGGCTAAGGGAAAATCCTCCAGATACCTGACTGATTGATGGCAGGAAAGTCACAAAGCAAATGAAAGTAAAGCCCATGAAAATGAAACGCCTCTTTTTAGCTTTTAAAAACCAGCAACTAGCATTTCTCTCCATCACGACATCTTCATACAAGGTCTTTCTCTTGACTTCGGCTAAACAATTGCTGCCATCTTATGGAAGAACCTTTAAAAACATTCTACTTAAAAACAGCTCTTTACATTTGTTTATTTTTTTTTAATTATCTTGCAGTTTTGATATTGTTAAACAAATAATGAAGCCAACTTTCTGAAATCAGCAACGATGTGCCCACTGGATTCACAGAACAGAAAGCAGAAGACTTAAAAAAAGTTTTGATGATGTTGGTTTTAACACTTGGTATATTGTCCTGGGCACTTGGTGAACTGCAAAGACGATCTGTATGCAATCTAAAAAATAAAACAAAGGGTTATGCGATTCAAAACAGGGCAGGAATCCTGTGTTTTTTTCGTGGCATACAGGGAAATCTGGCAGGAAGCCACTTTCCAATGAAGTATCACTGTAGTTGAGAAAGTACACCTGCCAATGCCTTACTGGATTCTCCTCAGTATGGGTCATGGGGTGCTGAGCATAACTGAGACAAGAGTCAAATGCTACCTCTCTGGGAATTTTAAAATGCTGGCAGGCACGCACACATGTCATATTTCACTGTCTGGGCTCTCAATAATTCCCTTCCACAAATTTTGCCACAGATGGTCTTTCCTAAGCCATGGAAGTAGCTCCCTTAAATCCTTGACAATATTACCTTCTCACAAATCATCTAGATGTGCTTCACAGCATATTCATATGTGCTGGCATTTTGCAATAGTTTGATTTGATAGAAACACTGGTTTATGTATTCTTTAAAAAAAAAAAAAGGGAATGCCAGTACCTATATTCAAAAGGCAGCATCATATTTCCATTTCAAGTTCCACCTAGGCATTGTAATCAGGGCATAAAAATGAGAGTTGTGGGTTGTTTTGTTTTGTTTTAAGATATGAAAAACAGGTTAACTTGGTCCTTTTTAGCTTTTTCTTTACTGCCAACAAAATCCTATGAACAACTTCTTTTTGAAATGGCCTGCTTTGTGCCCAGTGTTTTCTTTGGCAGACATGAGAAGGGGGATTTGGGGGCAGAAATAAATTGTTCCAGAGCACCAAAATGGGATTAAGATATTTGACAGGACTTCATAAAAAAAAATCAATTCTGCACAGGCAGAGAGGTATGTTTTCATTTGTTCCCTTTAAAAGATAAAAGCAAAAAAGGGGGCAAGGAGCGCTGGCAAGCTTCAATGGCCTTTGCTAAGCCCACATTAAAGTTTGCCGAGGCATGGGGTAGAAGCATACACAAATGCAGGCCTCCCAGAGCTACTTTAAATACTACAACAGGAGTAAGTTGCTCCATAATGTGCAAATGCCCTTGAAAAATAGTAGAAGCCTATAAATACCAGCCATGCTTGGCTTTGCCCAGTGTCTGGAATAGGTTGCAGTTGATACAAGGCTGATGGAAGCTAGCACACCAGGCCCAAGACTGGCCAAGTCAGACTAGGTCAAACCGAGTCTGACTTGGTGGAGTCTAGCCTGCCCTGGTGTGTTTTCACAAATTATGCTAAAAGGACCCTTCCACTTCTTTCCTAAGATTTGTGCACATGTGTGAATGTCTAAAATGCACAAATGGGCAGTAATCCAGCATATAGTGCCTGTCCTGCCCAACTCTCCCAAGTTTCAGTAATTCTCCAAAGATTTCTGAGATAAAACTCTTGGGTGCCATTTTCCTTTCACACACTCTCTCGTGGACTAGTAGGTGTGAAGGACGACTCCCCCCCCCCAATACAATAAGTCTTCCTCATTTATGAGGTCCACCAAGTGCAAGCTCCCCCACAGAAACATAGCTTGAAGGGGTCTGGGGGTGGACAGCTTGGTGAGTCAGGCTCCTCAGAGGTCTCCTCCTCAAGAGAAAAGGACAAACTCTCAGGAGAAGAGAACACCAGTGTGTACAACCACTTAGATAGGCTCTTTCCTGTGGACACTTTCCTTAGATTGTTGTCCAAGGCTCTTAACCTTAATCCTGAGACTGAGTCTACTACCTCTTCTTCTGCCACTCTAACAGAACTGGGGTCGAAGTTTTTTGATTCATCAGGGCCCTCACAAGACAGCAGAGTTTCCCTTCCCTGATGCATTTAAATCTATCATGGACGCAGAGTGAGCAATGCCTATGCAAAAGAAGCACACACCATAATTGATTGGTAAGCTTTATTCTTTACCACAGAAAACTTTGGACACTCTGCAGTGCTGAATGCTCCGTTGGAGCCTGGGAAGTGGCATGTGTCTTCTCTGAAATTGGAGCAGGTGAACGCCGCTTCCCCTTCACTTCTGAGGGACACCATTTCCTATCCTCCAGAGATGAGACGGCACCCTAGAGAAGCAGCGTGCTGGGAGTTGCGATGCTGGGCGTGCTGGGAGTTGCAACTCCTGACGTGCTGAATCTCTAGGGCGTCCCTTTCCTCTTCTCCTATAAAGGAGGAGAGGAGTGTTTGCAGCCCAGTCTAGCACTGAGTCACTGCCGGAGGGACAGCTTCTCGCTGCCTCTCCAGCAGCAACACCCCAGGAGGCTCTACAAAGTATAAACCCCATAGAATTGAAAGCCATTTGCCTAGCTCTCAGAGCCTTCCACAGCTCCCTACAAGATACATACACTTATCACCATACACATGTTAGAATAAACAGTGTTTCAGCCAAAGCTTATGTAAAGCCAAAGCTTTCAGCCAAAGCTTAGACCCGCCGGAACTATGTGTCTGACACCACGGGGGAGCTCAGGGGAGGGGAGGGAGGCCACCATTACTAGAGTTACGGGCCATGGAAGGTATGGCGGTGGGGGTTGGCCTGGTCGTTACAGGAGAAGGAGGGTCAGTCGTAGACAGACTGTCCCTCTTTCTGGCCCTCCTCTTATCCCTCTGACCCTTGGCATGCCTGGCAACAGCCCCCTGAGTCTGAAACTGCTGCTTCTGAATGCCAGGTCAGTAAATAATAAGACCTATTTAATCCATGATTTAATCCTGGAGGAAAAGGCCGACCTGGTATGTATCACGGAGACCTGGTTGGGTGAGCTGGGGGGGGGGGGAGTTAGCCTTTCCCAGATTTGTCCACCGGGTTTCCAGGTACTGCAGCAGCCAAGGCTACAGGGGCAGGGAGGCAGGGTTGCAATGGTCTATTGGGATTCCATCCGTCTTACCAGAAACCCTGTTCAACGGTCCACTGGGTTTGAGTGTCTTCGTGTTGTGTTGGAGGGGCCAGACAGAACAGCGATTCTGCCCAACAGACTCCCTGCCTGAGCTGACGGAGTTGGTCTCGAGCGTGGTGCTGGAGTCCCCCCCGCCTATTGGTGTTGGGGGACTTTAATGTCCATTCCGAGGCCCCGGGAACAGCTGCAGCTCAGGATTTCATGGCCTCCATGGCAACCATGGGTCTGTCTCAAAGAATACTTGCCCCAACGCATGATGCGGGACATACACTGGACCTGGTGTTTACTGCTGGGCAGGCTGATGGTGATCTGGAGGTGGAGGATATTAAGATCACTCCTTTGTCATGGACAGATCACTTTCTGGTGGGATTTAGGCTTGTTGCGGCCTCTCACCTCCGCAATGGCGGGGGATCACATTTTATGATCCGCCCTCGGAGGCTGATGGATCCAAATGGATTCCTGAGGGCTCTGGGGGATTTTCCTGCTGCCAGAGCTGGAGACCCACCCGGCGCTCTGGTCGATCTTTGGAATACGGAGATGGCCAGGGCCCTGGATGAGATCGCTCCCGAGCGTCTTCTGCCCAGTCGCAGAGTTGGAGCGGCTCCTTGGTTTTCTGAGGAGCTGCAGATGATGAAGCGGCAGGGCAGACGTCTAGAGCATCAGTGGCGAAAGACTCATACCGAATCTGACCGTGCACGGGCTAGGGCCCAGTTGAGAGCATATTCTAAGACGGTGGTGGCAGCTAAGAGGGCACACCTCTCTGCCACCATTGCATCTGCAGAGAACCGTCCAGCTGAGCTCTTTCATGTGGTCCGTAGCCTTTTACATCTGGCCCCCCCTACTGGTGGGGAGGAGCACACAGAAGCTCGCTGTGACGAGTTTGCAAGACACTTTGCAGAGATGGTCGATCAGATTCGGCATGACTTGGATGCCGCTGTGGGCATGTCTAGTGATGTCCCCGGGGCACCTGTCTATCCTGCTATTTGGGATTCTTTTCAGCTTGTAGAGCCTGAGGATGCAGACAGGATCCTCTGGAGTGTGAGACCTGCTGCTTGCCCGCTCGACCCGTGCCCAGCATGGTTAATTAGGGCTGCCTGGGAAGGGCTGGCCGAGTGGACGGGGAGGGTGGTGAACTCATCTCTGAGGGAGGGGGTGCTCCCGCCTGCCTTGAAGCAGGCAATGGTTCGCCCCCTCCTGAAGAAGCCCTCCCTGGATCCCACTAATTTAAATAACTTTCGGTCGGTCTCGAATATTCCATTCCTGGGCAAGGTGATTGAGCGGGTGGTGGCGTCCCAGCTTCAGAGGGTACTGGAGGAAACGGATTATCTGGACCCATTCCAATCTGGCTTCAGGCCGGGGTTCAGGACGGAGACTGCCTTGGTCGCCTTGGTGGATGACCTTCGCCGGGGGATGGACAGGGGGAGTGCAACCCTGTTAGTCCTGCTGGACCTCTCGGCGGCATTTGACACCATCGACCATGGTGTCCTTCTGGGCCGGCTGGCCAGGTTGGGGCTTGGAGGCACTGTTTTGAAGTGGTTCCGCTCCTTCCTGGCTGACAGATCCCAGAAGGTGGTGCTGGGGGATGCCTGTTCGGCACCTCTTAGGTTTGGGGTGCTGCAGGATTCCATCTTATCCCCATGCTTTTTAACATCTACATGAAGCCGCTGGGAGAGGTCATCCAGGGGTTTGGAGTGGGTTGCCACCAGTACGCTGATGACACCCAGCTTTATCTCTCCTTTCCCCCTGATTCTGAGGAGGCGGTTGGGGTCCTGGATCGCTGTCTGGAGGCGGTTAGGGGCTGGATGTGGGCGAACAAGCTGAAATTAAATCCGGATATGACAGAGGTGCTCTTGGTTCGGAAATCCACAGCTCGGGTGCTGGACTATCGTCCTGCTCTGAATGGGGTTGCACTCCCTCTGAAGGAGCAGGTCCGCAGCTTGGGGGATCTCCTGGATCCACAGCTGCTCCTGGAGTCCCAGGTGGTGGTGGTGGCCAGGGGAGCCTTTGCTCAGCTTCGGCTGATTCGCCAGCTGCGACCGTACCTGAGCTGCGCGGACCTGGCCACAGTAACCCATGCCCTAGTGACATCTAGATTAGATTATTGCAATGTGCTCTACGTGGGGCTGCCTTTGAAGACGGTCCGGAAATTACAACTAGTACAGAACGCGGCTGTTCATGTGGTTGCCGGGGCACATCGGTTTGACTCTGTCGAGCTGTTGCTCCGGTGGCTACACTGGTTGCCGGTTCTGTTCCGGGCCCAATTCAAGGTGCTAGTTTTGACTTTTAAAGCCCTTTACGGCTCAGGTCCGGGGTATCTGAGGGACCACCTCCCTCCCTACAATCCGGCCCGTACTCTTAGATCTTCTGGGGGGGCCCTTTTGACTGTGCCGCCACTAAGAGATGTGAGAGGGGTGGCGGCCAGGAAGAGGGCCTTCTCGGTGGTGGCCCCCAAACTGTGGAATACCCTCCCCTTAGAACTGAGAACTGCTCCCTCGTTGCTAACATTTTGGCGTGGACTGAAGACCTTTTTATTTCAAAAAGCTTTTAACTGTTGACAGGCTGGCTGGCGTTCTTGTTTTTTTATAGGAAAATCCATGGGGTTTGTTTTGTTTTTAGCTTTTTAATCATTGTAAATTGTTTTTAACTGTTTTTCATGTTGTATTTTTAAATTGTTTGTTAGCTGCCTTGTGTGCCCGTTGGGCAAAAAGGCGGGGTACAAATTAATAAATAATAATAATAATAAATAATAACCAAGGAGGCACCAAGGCTCAAGGCCTGGCTCTAGAAGCCTCGCTCCTTTTCCACTGGGCAGAGATGAATTTACTCTCTTGTCACACAGGACACCTAGCAGGAGTCCAGTACTCAGAGACGCACTCAGGCTCCACCAGAGACTCAGGGAGGCGGCTTTAACCACAGGCTTTCAAAGACATGATATTTCACCTGGGCACCAGTCCTAGTTCTGTTTGCATCAAGGGTCAATGCCCAACTTCCAAATCCTTTTCAAGGTACCAGCTGAGGGTGCAGAAGGGTTGGATTCTCTAAACACTGAATGGCCCAAAGGTCTTCTATATGCCCTCTCCCCCCTTTTCTGCTTCTCCCTTGTTTCTCAGAATCATCTGTCTACTACGTGCACAAGTCATTCTAGTAGCACAGAGGTGGCCGAGAGGACCCTGGCTCCCAGATTTCCTCAAGTTATCCATCAGAGATCCTTAGAAATTTCCTCCCTGTCAAGATCTCCACCTCCAGCGGCCCCTCTTTCACCTCCATCCACCATTCTAATTTTGCTTTGCAGCAGATGCAGGGAGAGGAACAGTGGACAAATGGCAAGGGAGGTGCTCCAACTACCTCAAGGTCAGTAGTTAGATAACGACCTGGAAACTCTGTGTACAGAATTGTGTCCGCATCAGCTCATTTGCATACTGCTGCATGAAAATGTTTTAAAGTGCTCATAGCAAAATGTAAGCATGCACAGCCACTTCAGCGCATGGCACTGCAGATAGAATCAGTCCAGACAGACCAAGATCCACCAGGACCTGGCATGATCATAAACAGACCCCGAGCATGGCTCCATTAACTTCCAACATGCTTTGCCTTTGTGCAATAATTTAAGCAATTATGTCTGAAGCACATGCGTATAAATAGTCCACAACGAGCTGCATTATGCAGGCAGTATATTTGACCTTTACCATGTTGTGAATGCCACACTAACTGTGCACAGCATCAGCCACTGCTTATGCTTCCCCAGCTGGACAGGGACAAGCAGCCTGCTCTTTCTGCGCTAATAACTTTTTACTACTATTTCAAGTTAGACATGGAACCTTTCACCAACCATGCTAAAAATTGTACTAATGCTAATTGCTTGCATGTGACCAACAATATATTTTTAGTAGCCATTCTAACACGGCTTCAGCTATAATAGTGTGTTGACAGGCTTAAGATCTCTTTGAGAAAACACTCAAATTAGGAGGGCAGAATTTCCTGTCAGATGAAAGATAAAAAACAGCACCAAATAAGTGGAAGCCCTCTTCAAACTAAGTTTTAAAATGAAATGACATGTTCACTTGAAGTTTTTTTTTAATCCAGTAATTCAATCCCACATCTGCCAGAGAAATTATGCAGTCACCCGTTTTTTATTTCTCTAAATGCATTTCCACGTGGTGCCAAGATGTGTTTTCCCTGAATGTATTTCTATATTGATCAGTAGTTTCTGCTCCAACTCCATGGAACAGACTACAATAATTATTCTTACACTATAAACTTCTGAACCCTGGCAAAAAGAGTCAGGGCAGCTTAAGCACATTTATCTGTGGCTGGTAGCTCTCCACAGCCTCTCTCAGAAGAGCTCAACGCCATAGTGCAGTTATTTTCAACATTTCTTCTTTCAAGAAATCCCATCTCAATTTCTCTGCCATAGAATCTTTAGAAAGGATTTTGGAATATTTTCTAGGATGTCTTCTCAGTGCAAGAATTGGTTTCCTTCGGTCAAGCGCAGGGGTATCAAATTCGTTTCTTACAGTGGGCTAAATAGCATTCATGACAACTGCTGAGGGCTGGAAGTGACATCATGCAGCAGGGAGTGATGTCATTAAGCAGGTGATGGCTAGAAATAAACACTTTGTTCGCATGTAGCTGCCTTGAGTGCCCTTCATTGGGATAGAAAGGCAGCATATAAATTCAATAAATAAATGTAGGAACTCATTAGCTGCAAACATCAGATCATATTTTCAAGGAATGGGTGAGCCCAATTGTCATACAGGCTGCCCTTTCAGCAGCACTGCTTCTACTGAGCATCATGTGGCAGCTTAGCAGCTGAGAAGTGCTTTGCCAAGTGACATCTCAGCAGAAGCAGCACGGCTGAAAGGGCAGCCTGTGTGATAATTGGGCCCACCCACCATTTCAGCAGCATCTCCCTCTTTCACCCTTCTTGGTCTGCTCCCATAGCGTTCCTGGTTTTCTGAGGCTTCCTTTAATCTCTCCCTCCTAGAACCTAAACCTGGGATCAGCAACCTGTGTTTTTAGAGCTGCTTGCGGCTCTTTCAGCCATCTGCTCTGGCTCCTGCAGGCTGGGATTTAAAGGGGCAGGACGGGCGGCTGCTGCTTTCCCCTTGGGGGGAGCGGGAGATTGTTTTGTGCTGCGGGGGAGGGAAAGGGGGGCTTGGCCGCTCCTGCCTGGGAAGATGGTGTGCTGGGGCTTCGCCTGCTCCCGTAATGCGCTGTGCGCCCTCTATGTCGTGTATATGGTGAGTGTGGCTGACAGCAGCCAGGCTCCCCTCCTGGCTTCCTGCCACCTTGAGTGTGGCTGGCAAGGGGTGGGGGCGCCAGGCGGGTGGGCTTCCAGTGGGGGGGTCAGTGGGGGGCACAGAGGCAGGAGGGGGAGCCCAGGCAGGGCTGCCTGGGTGGGGGGAGGCAGGGGCAGCTCCCCAGAGAGAGCAGAAGGCGCCTGCAGTCCCCTTGTGGGCATCTCCTGTGCACACAGCTGCGGAGTGGGGCTTGGCACAGTGAGGCAATGGGGATGACCCCACTTTTGTCTTGTAGGGCAATAGGTGAGGCAGAGCAGTGGGGGGGGAGTGTTGACTTTGCAAGGGTGGGTGCGTGGGGAAGAGGGAGGCTGTGGAAGGGCTGCCTGTGTAACTCCATCTTTACCTTGCTTTTCTGGGGTGCCATGGGGAGCAGGAGGGCAGAGATGGGGCTGTGGGAGCCTTAGAAAGGGGTGCTCTTTCAGGAGCAAGAAAGATGGGGGTTGACCTGGGGAAAATGAAGAGTGCTAAATTCAAGGGTGCCATCTTAGCATGCACTGTCCCAGCGTGTGCCCAGGGTGACCAGAGGTCCTCTTTTTCCAGGATATGTCCTATTTTTAGCCCCATGTCCTGGAAAAGAACTTAAATGTCCTGCTTTTCCCTGTGAGCAGGCAACGCATCCCCTCTTGTAATTAATAAATTATATGTAATACAGTTTTAAATTCAGTAATAAGTAATTTTAAATTAGGCACATGAGATCAATAATACAATATATAATAAATATATAATCTATATATTGATCAATATATAATCAATATAGATGAGTTTCCGAAATGGAAACTGCTATGTTCCAACAAAGCCCTCCGCATGCCAAGTGGTGCTTACCATTCTGCTGCAGTGTTGCATTTCTTTCAAGCTAACAGCGCCACTCATGAGGGGGAAGGCTTTTTCCAAACCTCAGAGCCCTGTTTTAGACTGTGATCACTTTTGGGGGGAGGTAGCTATTTAGTTATTTGATTTCCTCTTTATACTACTGTGTGAAAATTTTTTGTTGAAAAGCAGTATATAACTATTTTTAATAATGTAGCAGCCCACTGTCGCAACTGATCTAATTAAGAAACCACTGACAAGGTTCTGAAAACACCTGGGCTTCCTCCAAGGGTGTTGTAGCCCTCTTTGGTTTATTGCTGCAAGTTCAGACAGCCTTGATTATTATTTGTGGGCTTAAGAACAGGGGATGTTGAGCAGCTTAACGAAGGGTACATAAGAACAGCCCCACTGGATCAGGCCATAGCCCTATCTCACAGCAGCCCCACCAAATACCCCAGGGAGCACACCAGATAACAAGAGACCTGCATCCTAGTGCCCTCCCTTGCATCTGACATAGCCCATTTCTAACATCAGGAGGTGGCATATACACATCATGGCTCGTAACCCGTAATGAATTTTTCCTCCAGAAACTTGTCCAATCCCCTTTTAAAGGCATCTAGGCCAGATGCCGTTACCACATCCTGCGGCAAGGAGTTCCACAGACTGACCACATGCTGAGTAAAGAAATATTTTCTTTTATCTGTCCTAACCCTCCCAACACTCAATTTTAGTGGATGTCCCCTGGTTCTGGTGTTATGTGAGAGTATAAACAGCATCTTAGGTACAAAGTTCCTAAGCCTTTTGGAATATCCTACTCTTCATCTGTTTGAATTTGAGCTGGGAGTTGAGTTTAGCTGGGCCAAAAGTAGCCTCAATGACTGTGGGGTGTATTGATCCAGCACTGCTTTGGGAATCTGATTATGAAGTAGTGCTTGGGCTGCTGGCTTTTGGGAATCTGCTTGGCAAATAAAATAATCAATATTATATGCACCACGGTCCCTAATGCTCATTCTCTCATCCCAAGAAAATTAGTACTGCAGCATATGGCTCTGTACTTCTCAGCATGTAGGGGAACAGAGTATGACCAACATAGAATGGAAATTGAATTCCAACAACAGTAAATTGGATATAGGCAATTTTAAGAGCCTGCATAGAACTACTTGTATAAGTAGTAGGGAGTTACTTTTCAGAAACTGTAGATTCAGGCCCACTTCTCCAGCCTTGATTTGAATTCTTCTGGTTCAGATACCAATTAAAAAAAATTATCAGAGAAGCAGTACACATTTTGTGCAAAATACAGAACATTTTTGCAACTACCAAACAAACACAATATTTTCTCAAGTTAAATAGTGAACATGTTTTTTCAAAGATGCATATATATGAAAAGAAAATGTTAAGCAGAAAAATGCCCTATTTGAGATGATGGCAGGAAGGAGGAAGCGTAGTGCCTTGGAGACTGAAGAAGCTGTCACTAGCTTCAGTTCAAGAAACTTCCACTTCTGCTTGAGTACCAGGAAGACTCCAGTTTGAGAAACAGGAGATGTTTCCTGGATCCTACTTCAGATGGTCCCCTTGGAGAAAAGTTTCCCCAAACACAGCTGGATCAGCAAGGAGCCCTCACCCTGCCTTCAAGAGCCTCCTGTATAACTACTGAAACACATCGGTTCTGCCATGGTTCAAAGCTCATTATAAAAATACCTCTCTGAACCTTTTCTTAGGTTCAGTTCTACTCCCTGATAAGCAATGGTGTGAGTAGTATAGACATCAAGGAGCTGATAGTTCAAACACATGTAAGTGGTTACTTTTGTTGAAGAAAAAAAATCATGTCCTCATCCCTTCTTTATGGAAAGAGCTTCTGTGAACTTTTAGGAGCAGAAACCTTGATAAGCTCACGAGTAGACCATGTTTACAATTGGCTAGGTATCACCACTAGCTCCCAGAATTTTCCATAAGGTTATTTATGACTAGGGAATTTCAACTTTTTAAATTTAGAAACAAGTCAGTAAGAATGTACACAGTATGAAGTTACAAAGATTGCATTTTCAATTGGAAAAAAAAACATCCCAAATCATTTTAGCATGCAGCAGTTGCTGTTATAATGAAATGGGCAGAAGTCTTCAGAATTTTTTGAAATGTTACTGAACCCTAACACAAAACATTCTAAGCTGGGATTAGAAACCACCATTGTGCTTTGGGAGTAAAAGAGCAAGAGCTCTGACTGATGAAATGCATTCACTGCTTTCAAGCACAGATGGGGGGGTAGAGTGGGCTACAGAGTTAGACGTGGGTCAGGAAATGCACACATTTCTTCATTGCAAACACATACAGTTTTTCTACGAAGAGTTTATTACATTTAATATTTACAGTCAAACCTCTTGTTCAGTCTACTCATGTTATGCATATTTCAACAGCTTAGCCACACTAGAGACTGTAATGCAAAGCAGAAAGTGTTTTCACAATTCCCAAATACTGGGGGGAAAAAAGAGAAGGGGAAATTCCATTCTTGCCATCTCCAAAAGGACAGAAAGATTAGAGGATACGACCCAAACTGAGCTATATGAAAATTCTGTTCTCTTAAGTTTGACACATTCTTAGAATGCTTTGATTCTGTACTTAAAGAATTAGGAGTCTTTGCTCTTAGAACCAAGTAAAGGTTCATCAGAAATAAGGGTATGTATTCCTGAACTGCTTGTTGACATACCTGCTATTTACGACCTACTCCACTCTGCCCAAGACGGTTTCTGAGGACAGAAGTCAGACATCCCCACTTTTTATCCAATATGATCCTGCCACGTGAGAGGGAAGATGACTTCCGGAGACCTGAAATAATCCTTCTCATGACTACCAAGTCCAGAATTCATGACACACTTTCCTTTTATTCATGAAGTTTTTTCAATTCATGACACACATTACCCATGAAAACAAGAGGAGAGTTTCAACAGTTACTTCCAGTTGAAGTCACTACAGTAGAGAAACACTTTCATTTCATCCATCTAGGATTGCTCAGAGGTAGCCTTTCTAGCTACCTTTATGTAACCTTTGAAAAAAAATGTTGAGGCCTAATCTTTGTACAGTGCCACATTTCACTATCTTTGTAAAAAGAATAGCCAGGCATGATGCCGAAGAGTGAAGACAAGCAGAACCCACATGGAAGACACTGTGAAATGAACTCCAACTGAGAAGCAGCTCATCAAAACTCCATCTCCTTTAGTGCTAACAGTTACTCCTATTCTTTTGCTATCAGAAGCAAACTAGCAGAGTAGACAAGCAGAAGGTAACATTCTAAGAAATGGGAAGGGAGGTAAAACACTAGGGAGTCCAGAATCCTTGCCAAAGTATGCTGCTGAAATGAAAAAAAAAAAAAGCTTGAGGTTAAACCAGAAGCAGGCTAGGACACTGAACCAGACCTTCCCCTGTTCCAATTTCACCTCTCCTACAAACTCACTTGCCATAGACAAGCTGTGGCCTCAGCTCATCAGCTCCAATATAGGGAAACTTACCTTGCAGTTGCTGTATTAAGCAACTACAAAAAGATAATGCACTACATGTGAAGCACTTTACATACTCAAAAAGAACTATACAAAATAGTTTTTATGTGAAAGGGTTCAGTTCTGGTGATAAAAACAGTTTCCTGGGCCAAGCATGTATTAAGTAAGGGGTACCCTGTTCCTTAATTCTAAGTGTATCAGTTTTTGTTGACAAGCAGTATAAAAATATTCTTAATATTAGTTAAAGACACCATTTTACATGTGGTTGTATCTGGACCACCTTGGGGTTGTACTTCAGAAAAAGTATATTCCAGAAGTCTGTCCTTCCTCTAGGTTAGCTAATAACACATAAGAAAAGCTCTCCTGAATCAGGCCAGATAACCTCCTGGTACAGCAACAAGTGTCCCACCATCTGTCTGTAGGAAGCCCAAAAGAGAAAATGGTGTAGTTCTCTCCCACTATTGCTCCCCAGCAAATGATATTGAGAGCCACATTGCTGCTGGATCTGAAGGTAGCCACTGAGACTATTTCCTCTATTAATTTGTCCAATCTCCTTTTAAAGCCTTCCAAAACTTGTGGCCATCACCACCTCTTATAATGAACTTCACAGACTAATCATTTGCTTGTGCCATTTCCATCCTAAATCTCCTGCCAATCAGTTTCACAATACAATAGCCCAGGGTCACCTAAAAGGGGGAAAAAAACATCTCAACACATTATGGTTTTGTCCTCCTTTCCCTCCCCAGCTATTAAGTCCCAAACATGAGTGCCTTTCCTTACAAGGAAGCTGCACCAACCCTCTGATTATTTTGGGTGCCTTCTTTTGCAGCTCTACAATATCATCCTTGAGGAGTGGTAACCAGAATTCTACACAATACTGCAAAAATGGGATCATAATTTATGCAGGCATCATACTAACCGCTGTATTTTCAAATTCTGAGAAACTCATAACATACAGTTTGCCTGGATTTCCACTTCATTTTGGAAGTGGACCCCAAGATCTCTTCTCTAGTTCATAAGTGGCAGGTCAGACCCCCTCAGTGCACATGTGAAGCTAGGCTGAATTTGCCCCAATGTGCACCATTAGGCACTTATTCTGAACTGTATTTGCTATTGGCTTGCCCACTGATCCAGTCTGGACAGACCTTTTTAGAATACTTCATACACCGCTTTTGTTTTTACCATCCTGAAATATAATGCAGGCTTTTCTGCAGATGTAATCTCATGGCTTCCTTTTTCAGCTTTACAAGTCTTCTGCTGCATTTCAAAATAGCGAAGTTTGCAATTAAGTTCAATATAGGGAAGGCTGCTCACCTTAGGCACTTCCCATAGAAGAGAAAAATTAAGCACATATTTGCAAAGGATAGCTTTGCAATCCTGGGGGGTGGGAGGGAAGATAGGCATACAAAGTAGAAAGGTATATTAGAGATGATGCAACATAAGTTAAGAATGTGAGATAGGAGGTCCACTTCAAATCTCACCCAACCCACAAACTCAACAGTGCACTTAGACAAATAACTGTTCTTTCAACATCAGTCCTTCATCTGCACTATGGGGTTAGTGACCTACCATACCAAGTTATACAGATTGCTGTATAACAGCAATTTAAGCTGAGGTTTTATTTCACATTTGGTTTCTGAACTCCCAGATTTTCAGTATTTCCTATCAACATTTGGTATTTTCAGTAACATTTTAATCTCAACACGGTCAGCATTTTGCCAAGTACTAAGGCACAGAAGAACTGCTTCTTAGGTTACATGGCCAACATTGCTATAAACCATGCAACACTTTGGAATGGTAAACACAGAGAGCATCTGAATTTACCTTTGGAATAAGCTAGTGTTGACATTTCACAGCTAGGTGAGGATAAAATAGATATACTGAGCATCAGCAGGAGATATTCAAGGCTGAGTATTCAGTTACAGTAGAACACACTTTACTTGAATTATTTATGGTAAGCTTGCTTGGAAGTTATATCGTATGTGTGCACAGACTCTCATTCCTACCTTCTTCTGCTGATAGTCCCAGTTAAACCATAAACTGGAGCAGCTCTAGTCATCCACATATGACTAAAAGTGCTTGATATAAACATATATGTTTGCATGTATCAATTCTTACCAGACATCAGCCTCTGTAAACATGCTCCATTTGAATGTCATTAATCCTTTAAAATGAGACTAAAAGACAATGTGAATGGAGATTTAGAACTGAATCCATTTGACTGCAGAACCCACAACTCTGACCTGTAATATTTAAACTTTCAAGCAACATTAAATGGCAAGTGAATTACGAGTCTTGCATTAAACTTGGGATCAGCATGTAACCATTAATCACCAATTTTTTTTCTTCAGATGTGGAAGATTCACAACCACCTTATGGAAGTGGAAGAACATCAGTCAAGGTGTGAGAGAAAATGAGAAAATCAGTTCTCTGCATACATGCTTTTATATCAATGGTATCAATGTTCCATCTAGACCAGGGGTGCCCAAACCCTGGCCCTGGGGCCACTTGCAACCCTCAAGGACTCTCAATGCAGCCCTCAGGGAGCCCCCAGTCTTCAATGAGCTTCTGGCCCTCTGGAGATTTGTTGGAGCCCACACTGGCCCAACGCAACTGCTTTCAGCGTGAGGGTGACTCGTGTGAGAGGTGGGATGAGGGCTCCCTCCATTGCTGCTGTTTCACATCTATGGTACAGTAGCGGCAGCAAAGAAAAGGCTACCCTTGCTTTGTGCAAGGCCTTTTATAGGTCTTGAGCTATTGCAAGACCTTCATTCATTCATATAAGTTATTATTATTATTAACCGTATTTAGTTCATCTTTAATATATTCATTTATGTAAACTTATGTAAATTTATTCAAATTTTAAATGTAAATTAAGTCCTTTTCCCCCCTGACCCCCGGCACAGTGTCAGAGAGCTGATGTGGCTCTCCTGCCAAAAACTTTGGACACCCCAATCTAGACTAAGAGAAGCCCAGTTGACAGGACTCAATTTTAGTTTGATCATTTTAGCTAAATCTAAAGCATTTCTCCTTCTTCCTCACACCCCCATATTTTTTATATCAAAAATACTGCTTGCATACTCATCAGGACATTTGCCTCAGAAGGCCAAGCCTTTTCAGCTGTCTCAACCATTAGAATTTGAAAAGAACAAAATGCAAAAGGCTATTCTTCACTTCGATGTCTGGTATATGTTCAACTATCAAAATTGTCAGCAAGAAAGAGTCTTTAATTAAACCATGTGAACCTTGAGACCAGGCTATACCTGTGGTGACACAGGTGTCAGTGAAGGCTACTCCATACAGCCAGCATGCCACACACCTCCAGAAACCAGAGGTGAGAAGCCTATTCAAAGTGTTCCTGCAATCACAAGTGGAAGGCTGGACTAGGACAGAAGTCACTTTCAGCAACTAAGCCAGAACAGGTTTGGATGACAGTTTTAACTAGATGCATTGAAAAACCAAACCAACGGACAGCCCAGATTCTTAGAACTGATATAAAATTTTATGTTCCTCTTGGTCATCCAAATCAAGGTAACTGTAACCAGACCAATTATAATGCATTACTCCCGTCTCTTACTACTGAGACTACAGGGCTTAAGAACCTGATTTTTAAGTAGCCCAAGGTCATGTGTATTCTAAAAGCCCCCAAAATTCTACAGAACCAGAATTATTAATAGGAATCTTACCCAACATGGTACAGCCAGGTCCATCTATGTCGTGATGCCAAGCAAGGACAGAAGTGCATACAATGCACTTCTGGACACCATTCATCTGAGACACTCTTCATTAAAAACACAAATTTCTGGTATTTAATGATGCAGTGCCCTGGTTACATCATCACCTCTCCTTCTGACTGGCAAAAGCAGAATTCTGAATGTTTCTACAGTTCATGGAACCCACATTTTCTTGGTATATAAACTGAGTTACTTTAGTGCAGAATCCAGTTTAGTATCTCTCCGTCTCTCTCTCTCTCTCTCTTTCACACTCACACACACAGATCAGTCATAAATTTAGTCAAAATACAGAAACAGGTGTGGCAGAGTTGAACTCACTCACACACCGCCTTGTGATAAAAAGGAAGTGGCAGATTTTCCTGCTTCACCATTTTTATTCCAATGTCAAAACATACTTCTCTGCAATTAAAAATTTGATCCTAACCTACCTTCAGGAATGCATTCAAGAAGTACATAGTCATCTTTGTACTAATTAATGTTTAGCAAGTGTGTTGTATATTAAAACTGTAGTATATACTCAACAGTTGTGTGTAGTATGAAATGTGCACACATTCAAAGATTTTACTTACATTTCTGGTGATAGTGTTCGATTATAGAACAAAGTGTTTTAATTCTTTTCAAATTTTGATTAAGTTTCCGAACAAAGGTAAAAGTGAAAGGAAAATGTATGTGAAGTGGTAACATCCAATATACCTGGAACAGTGATAGTGTGTAGCATTCAAGTATACAAAACATTATAAAGTTATTTCAGTTTCTATATTTACAGGAACAGCACAGTAGCTCATACTGGTAATAGATCAGTACCCTGTTATTTGCAATAATTTGTGTTGTCCATTACAGGGTTAAACAATCTCCAGAAGTTGGTTCTGGAATAATGTCTTACAAAATTCACCTGTACATGAGGAAGATGTTAGAAAAAATTGAATACTGTGGAAAAAAATTTATTAATCTATACAAGTTATCTGAAACACACAAGCCACTGGATGTTTGTTACAACAAACCCCAACAGAACACATTCCTTGCACACACCCAGAAGACACATTTTAAACATCTAAACTTTGGAACCAATAGCCACAAAGAGAGGAGTTATCCAATTCAGGTCTTTCAGCCACAAATGAGCAATGGTTTTGAGTTATTGAAACCAAATTACATTACTAACATTGAGAAAGAAGCATTCATCAAAGCTTGGCAAAGTGATTCACAATGAGACAATTAAGCCCTTAACCAAACAGGATCTTCTACAGGTCCACAGCATGGTGCGTTGCCAGAACCACAATGCAAGAGTGCAATCCTCAACCTTTCAGGGTTAAAACTCCCATTAGATAAGTCAAAGTGGCAATTGTAAAAATCCAAAGGAATTTTAGAACTCTTCCACAAGCAGATTAACTGAGATGAGTTATAAGGTAGAAAATGCTGTTTATAGCTAAAAAGGGATTTTATAATCATGCTGTTAAACTGATACAAAGCGTTTGCCAATAAAATGTTCAAATTGTACATGTATCCATTTGTATTATTTCAGAGATGTGGGTGGCTCAAGCAGTGCTGTAGTAAGATTTAAAGGCCATCGAAGGCAGACAGAACACAGCCAATGTGTATTTGAAATAGAATAAGTACTTCCATGATAATTAAGATTGTGAAATTTGAGTGCATTTGTTCCTGCAACAGATCACCTTATGCTACATATAAAAGAACTGAAGAGTTGCAAATTAGGCATGCTTCCATAACACTTTTCAACTAGAAAAGCTGCAGACCACATTTTCCTAAAAAAAAAATTTTTCACTGCCATGATACCAAGTATGTGCAAACTGCAAGGTCCCTAAAATAGCAGATATGAGTTTATATACAGACGACATCACTAGCCATTTAAATACGCAAAAGGACAAGTCTTCCAGAGTTTATAACACAGAACAATAGCCACTGCAGCCACCTCCTCTATAGCCCTCTTCGTGGTTTGACAACTTTACACCTCTGTTTTGGCTCTCACTTTCCCACAGTCCAGGAGTCTGAATGATTTTCTCAACAAGTTCTTCAAAGGCACACTGTACACCATCACATGTTTTTGCGCTGGCTTCTGTGAGGAAAGAGTTGAAATGTTAGACAAGTCCCAGTGTACATTTCTACAACTTTCTATCCCATTTTGGGGGGGGGGGGGGGTTGCTACTTTGATCAGAATTTCACCATTAAGCAAAGCACATAATTGTGGAAATAAGGAAATAATGGGTATTCAGTTTCACATACTTAGGCTTAATTTCAGACAGGATTAGAACTAAGCATTGGAGGAACCTCAGCTTTCCATAGGGCATCATTTGACTACAAGATGTGGTTGTGCTGTTTGGCTAAGAAGGCAGGCATGGAGGCAAGAGGAAAACCCAGGTGCTTTTTGTAGCAAAGGGGTCTAAGAATTAAGAACCAGGTCACACTGTAAGACTTGCTGAAGACTTCCATTCAGTCTCCTCTCTGAGATTGATTCCTCAAGTACAACCATGCTGAATATTGCATGAAACTGAGAGAGGGTCCCGTCATTACTGAATCATCAAGTCTAAATTCCAATGGAAACCAATGACAACTTGCTGCCTTGAACCAGATGCAACAAGGCTGTTCATAGCCACAAGGCAGCTGCAGAAAGTCATGATCATTTTTCTTTCCATGCATTATCAAAGTTCGTATTTAGTTTTCCCACCCAACTTAACTTTCAGAAGCATCAGCAAACCAATTTTGTCAGACTGCAACTGACACACATAATTGCATGCCTCCTGGGGTTGAAACAAAGTACAGATTGAAGAAAGGAGGGAGCTGGTGCCTGAGATGATGAGTAGCAGCAATACCTGTTCCCAAATAAAGCACACTGAAACTCTACCAGGAGCTACATCA
Organism: Tiliqua scincoides; assembly: GCF_035046505.1. Taxonomy (NCBI): domain Eukaryota; kingdom Metazoa; phylum Chordata; class Lepidosauria; order Squamata; family Scincidae; genus Tiliqua; species Tiliqua scincoides. The sequence continues at coordinate 18,349,676 of NC_089825.1, forward strand.
CACCTCTTTGAAACTGATTTCTCACTTCCTGGGAAGGGGGGGGGGAAAGAGTGAAGCAGGCTCAACTCTGTCTCTATCTCAGGTCCCTACACCAATACATTGAGAGAAATTTGAAATCCACAAAAGCAACAAATGCATTTGGATTAAATCACTGCTGCTGTTTCACCACCAGTACATACTGTAACTAAACCTGCAACATATTTCTCTCCCAAATACTCACTGAAATAAGGGAAATTTTGCAACAACCATGCTGTGATCAATTTAATCAATGAATAAAACAAAACAAGACTTTTAAGAACTGTACTTCTTGGGCACCTTGTGAGGGAAAAACAATTTCAATTTTATAGAATAAAAATTATTCAGCATTACCGTTCCACTTAGTCTGCATTCATATTGCAACTGTAAAATACAAGGAGGCCCCCATATCCGTGTATCTCATATCCACGGATCAGCTCCATGGAGAAGCACTGCATGTGCCCCCCCCATGCGCACCCCCTCCAGAAGCGAGGGGAGTTCTGCTCCCCTTGCCTTGGGACCCTCCCAAGGGTCCCTGTTCTGTGCTTTGCAAAGGCCACACAATTCCTCAAAATGCCTTCTAAGACAATAAAAAGTCACTTCTTTTTTACTAAGGAAACAGGAAGTTGGGTTTTTTTTTTTTTTGGCTCAAACAGCCATTCTGGAGGCTGCAGACAGACACAGGCAGCCTCTTCGAAGGGCTGGGGAGGTCCCTGGTTATCCGTGGTTTCGCTTAACTGCAGGGTTTCTGGAAAGGATCCCCATGGACACTGGGGCATGCCAGTAGTTTAGTTTTAGTTAGTTTTCTCCTGTAAAACAGGGGTCAGCAACCTTTCGGGAAAAAGGGGCCAAACGTTCAGCAATGATGTCATCACCAAATCTGGGATGCTGAGCTCCCTGAAGCAGCCACTCAGAACTCAGCTTGAGAAGCAAAGCCCCCCATCCCAAGTTGCCTTCATACTGGAAAGGGAATGGCAGAGTTGCCCACTACCCAGGCTTGCAGGATTTGTAAGCCTGGGCAGGTTGCACTGCTACTTCCTGCCTGGCATGCGGAAAACTGGGTGGAAGGCTTCATCTCCCAAGCCAAGCTTGATCAGGTCCAACTCTGCTCTAATGCATGCAGCAGCATAACTCCAGCCACCTAAACATAGTGGTATAAGAACAAGACAAGAATAATTTCTGCATCACTTAACATATTTCATTATCCATCTCCACCACCACCCCCCGGCAGAAAACTTACCTATGAACAACATAGAATGTTTCCGTGCAAACTTGAGACCTTCGTTTCTATCAACTTCTCTGTTTTCCTAGAAGGAGGAGCAGGATCATTAGTCAGTGAAACAGGTTTAAAAGTTACTAGAAACTGGTGCTTTAGAGCTACTTACCTTGTCAATTTTGTTGCCAACTAACATTTTAACAATATCATTTCTTGTGCAATATGTTTCCAATTCTGTTAACCAGTTGTCTAGTTTAGCAAAAGTATCTCTTCTTGTGACATCATATACTGAAAGAAAAGATTAGCAATGGTCAGCGATGCAAGCATTTTTGAGGTTTCTGAAATACAGATCATTTGTCTCCAAATTTCTGAAATATACTGGTACCCTGCTTACCTCTCTGTGACTATATAAAATATGGTATAAAAATAAAGTTTAAGAAAATAGGCAGCCATGTAAAAGCCACTGGACCTGTTCTGAGTAAAAGTAACTTACTGCTCTATGGGGTTGACTTATTCAATAACAGAAAACCCATAAATCTTCTGCAACCAATCATTATAATGCAAGTTATAAATCCAGTTTGCAAGCTTGTGTCTCCTTGAATTGCTAAGTGCCAACTGCTCAAAACAGAATACCTTGATAACTGCACAGTTGCGTGATTTTACATCACACAGCCACACCCTAGTATCATCGTTACAACACAGAAGTACAACAGGATAGCTCAAGTCTTCAAACTAATTTAAAGAGATCTAAACAATGTTCCTGTATCTGAAACAAGTATGTTTAGAAAGACTGAAGTTCATGAACTCGGGGGATTTAAATAAGACAGCTGAAAGTGATAGAGGAACCTATTTGGAGGAACCTATTAAGAGGCCCTCTTAAACAGAGTTGGATAAGCAAGCTCCTCCCAATGATTACCTGGTCATATCCCTATATTATCCCCAACTCTTGGTAGAAAGACTCATTATGACTCCCCCCCCCCCAGATTTCCTTCATCAAGTAATACATCAAGATAGACTAGAAGACTTGTGGCAGGGAGGGCAAACAATGACTTGTCTGTTTGGAAGAAACAGTGAATTTGAGCAGACAAATGGCCATTCCTCCCAACCCAGTACACCTCGACTGAATCCAAAGTATCCCACAGCTTCTTTACCTGATAGAAGAGCATTTTCACAACACTACACGCGATGAAACCTCTGGCATTCCCATAATGCTGGTTTTGAACACACTGTCTACAATTATTCCTAACCATATCAGAGTAATAGTGAGGAAAGTTGTTTCAAATAACATTGATATTGCTTAGCAGTACGGGTTACAGTCCAAAGGTAGTTCATTGCAAAAAAGAGACTGCTGAGATTTCCTTTGTTGGGCATGGAAGCAGTTTCTCCCTTTTAGACAGCAGCTACTGCTTGCCCCTAAACTAGCCTATACTGGAGAGTACATCTTCCTCATGCCAATGAGGCTTTAAGTACAGCACATTTTCTAACAGCTGAGAACAGACACACAGTTCCCCTGTCTCGTGAGGGAGCAGAAAAAGGTGAGATTAGAGGCTGGGAGATTGCACCAAACGATATACAGCAGAGACCTGGCAGGCATTTGCCAAGTCAAAGACATGTTTGAGACATGGCAGGGACTCTACTCTTTTGTTCAGCAAAACAATTTCATCAGCCTAGTGACAAAACAGAGGGCAAGAGTTTCATTAAAGTGAACAGAATTCACGCTTTTCATTTTCTGCACAGCAAGCGAGTTTCAGATAAGCTGTAACCAACTACAATGCTCACCTAGTATAACACCCTGTGCTCCTCTGTAATAGCTGGGTGTCAGTGTCCTGAACCGTTCCTGGCCTGCAGTGTCCTAAGGAATTAAGAAAGTTAAGTATCAATACTTGACAATTGTACATTTCCTGCTCCTTCCTTCACTAAATCCATCTCTCCTGAAGTAGGTAGCATGTGAGCCAATATTGGTATTTTCTGTTCTGCCAAGCTTCCCAATTTGGCTCTCAGAAGAACCACCTTAAAAAAAAAACCTCTTTCCTCAGATCAAGGACAAAGAGTGAACTCCTGTACTCTACATGAAGTATAGTGAGGAGAATGCATTCATGAGATGGAGACGGCATCAACTAATGTTTGCTGGTCTTGGTAGTCAACTGCCAGGTCCCTTCCCCAAAGTGCGAGGTGTTGCCCCTACAAAATGCAGCACAAGGTCAGCAACAATCTCCTGCTTCCCTCCCTAGTTTCAAGCTGGAAGGGCAGAATTGGTCCTACCTACTATTGCAGCTTAGAACTGGAAAGACGGGCCATCAGCTGTCCCTTTGGTTGTTGCATCACTGCAAATGCAGCAGCCAAATCAAGCCCCTCTCCTTCCCCCTCTAGCACAGAGTTGCAGTGTGCAAGAAGGGCCTTATCAATGCAGCACCTAATCTCTAGTCTTCCTATTCCCTTCTGCATTTTCAGAGTGGGGAGAACCATCATTCTTGCGAGAGAACTGGGACGCACTTGCCATGACAAGTGAAATCCTTGTTCTCCTGAAGAGAGAAAAAGTTGGGTTTTGTTTGCTAATTGCAAGGTTCAGTGCAATTTAAGGTTCAGCTTTACACAGTTTATCCATCAGTTACTTTGCTAAAGCCTTCAATTAAGCAACATGTAGTACTCCTAAAGGGAAAGGCGTTAACTAATGAACAGCTGAGAGTCTGTGACACAGATTTTTCATACAAGCAATGATATTTCTCTCTCAAAGCATATTCTGGATGACCCCCCCCCCAGTTAACAATTTCCTTCTTCAAATTATTTTTTAAAATCCAACAGGAAAAGCCACTTCATAGGGATAAAGGATTAAGCATCTACTACCCAACCCATCCTGCCTGCTTCTTTCTGATTGTATGTTTAGCGTCATACAAGATTCTTGTTTGCCAAGTCATAAGCGGCAAACTCAAAGAAGCAGATTTGTGTGTATGTGTGTGTGTTTTAAATAAGTTTATTTTAGCCAAAAGGTGGGTAAACACAGTGAAAATTTATTTAAAAGAACGCGTACCAAACAATCTCAAAGATTTTTCAGTTTAAGGAGAGCAAGTTTCTAGCTCTCAAGACTGCAGACAAGGTAATGTTCTACCAAAAGGCTTGGAATAAGAAAATGCTCCACTCTTCCACCATCACTTTTTATTTTAAACCACCTAAGAGGCCTTAAAAATGCCAGATTTTACTCTTTTGCTTCTTTTTTGGATAATCTTCTTAAGAAGAGAAATGCGATTTTTTGACCAAAACCAGTGTGACTGCAGTATTTGGAATTACTCAGAATTCCAAATACTGCAATCACACTGGTTTTGGTCAAAAAATGAGGAAGCTGAATAATGCAAAAATGTGAGGTGTCCATATCCAGTCTAGGGTTAAGAAGTGTAAAGAACTTCACCCATGCTTAGCCATCTGAAATTTACTATAATTTTATTAACCAATACAAAACGTACTATACTATCACCTGCCAGTATCTGCCTTGGATAACAGTGAAAAAGCCCTTGGCATCACTCATCTATAATGACAGGGTGACATGTTTTCAATACTTACCCAGATTGCTAGCTTAGCCTTATTGCCATCAACCGAGATAGTTTTCACTTTGAAGTCAACACCTGAAAGACAAGAGGATTTAGTGCTCCCTGAGAGAGAAACCAAGATTTATAGGAGAAAAAAACCACTAAGCAAAACAGAACACATTTTACATAATAATTTAGTAAGCAGGCTTTTTTCCAAGTAGCTTTTGTTTCTTTCCATTGCATCTGGTGCAATATTTGGCTAAAGGAAAACTGAAGCATCCATCACTTTCATGGCAGATTGTGCTTTCAGAGGAACTAAAAATCATAGAATATGGAAAGATATTGGTAGAAAAATATAAGCAAGATGTAGCTGCTGGCTTTCCTATTAGATTTAGTTTCAGAATGAGCCAACACACAATGTTCATTCTTAAGGCAATTACTGCAAAGAGATCTGAAACCAACAGGCCACTTCATAGAAGATCTCCAAATGGACAACTTCATCCCATATAGGATGCTGCATGAATCCCACATACACTTTGTTGCAAGCAACACAGATGGCAAACACAAGTGTGCATTTGTCAGACATGATGAACTACATGCAGAATTCATCTGCATCACACATGTCAAGAATGGCATGTGACTTCTGCATATGAGATTCATTGCGTGTGAAGCTGTCCAAGATATGGTTTTCTTGTAGCCTCTGCAACAAGTGGCCCATCTCTGAAGACTGCAATGTAGAATTCATGTAGGCAGTGGAACTTCTAAATCCTGCATATTGTTCATCATGTCTGAAAAATCCATACTCATTTATTGTGTCACCAGAGTAAAAGCAGATTAGAATTGAGGGGACTACCAGCTGCATGTTTCCATAACAGGAAGATCCAAAATAGCAAAAAAAAAAAAAAAAAAAGGGGGGGGGATGCCAATGTCAACATTCGGTTCAAACAAGGGGAACAACTGCAAACAACATCTGCCTCACACCTTCAGAAAGACAAGCACACAAATCTGAGAAAAACAACAAGCAAGAAGCTCTACAGCTTCCCAGCAACTCCCTGCATCTTCTTCATTCAGAGGTTCACTGTTAGATGAAGTCTGCATTGTGCAAGATGACCCTCCACAAAGAAATGCCGGTGCTTCTCTACAACCTCATCTTACCCTGCATGTGTCTTTAAAAGACATTTTGCATATGTCCTGATGAAACATGATCCTGCCACTCCAGTGATGCATGGCAGCTGTCGAACCACTGTGATGGAATTCACCAAGAGGCATCTTTCTTCCTTGCAGGGGTTTCCTTATCCTTGGGGAATTTTAAGCACTATGCACCCACGTGGCTTCTTCCCATTGATTTATTTGAACCTGCATAACTGAACTGTACAGGCCTCTCAATTCAAAGCTACTGACACCTTCCAAATCACATACTAAATATAGCCATGATCTTTGTACTGCTCAAGCAACATATGAACACAAACACAGACACTAGTACATTGTTTCAGAAAAGGATGTCATCCTTGGGGAAAAATGTGCTAAACATGGAAGATTCAATTGACTTGATAATTGAGGAAGATTAAGAAATTTAACCCCTGCTATGCAAAACTAGTCGTTTTGGGCAGGAGGTCTGGTCTAGAGCGTAGAGCCTCCATTAGCCCAAAGGTAACATTGGAAGGTCACCAGTTGGAGGACACTGGCAGCTCCCTGAAAGGCTGAAAATGGCGAGACCTTGAAGCAGCTGACAAGCTGAGCTGAGTGATTCCACCTGCTCTTGGTGTGAGCAAGAAGTGTCTTGGATGCCCTCCATGAGAGAGATGGAGCTGCTTGTCAGCCTGTGAGAGAGAACTGGAGGCCAGAAGTGAGACCAAACCAGGAAGATCCATTCTGAAATGTTGTTGGTTCTTGAAAGAGAGAACCTCTATGATTGTAAAAATCCCCTTGAGGGATTTAGAAATGCCTACCTATGTAAACCACCTTGAATAAAGTCAGAGGAGTAATTCGATGACCAGAAAGGCAGTATATAAATACCTAGTTAGTTAGTTTTTGAAGACTGCCAGATTCCAAGCAGTAATTTAAGTAGTATTCGACATCCTGGTCTACAGTGTCCCTCGGGGTTCTATTCTGTCACCCATCTACATGAAGCTGCTAGAGAAGGTCATTCAGGGTTTGGTGTCACCAATATGTGGATGATGCTCATCTGTCTCATTTCCACCTTTAACCAAAGACGCTGTGGAAGTCCTGAAAGTCTGAATCAATGTTTGAACTTACAATGGCCTACACCTGCAGTTCCCAAACTCTAACAGAGTTTGGGAGCCACAGTAAGTCTTTGCAGGGTAGGGGGGAAGGTAGTGACATGATCCCTGGGATCGCACCGCTGCTGGGGGCTCTCTTTTACAGTAGCCACCTCATGGGGATACACAGAGCCCCACAGAGCTTCCCAAACCATGGAGAACTGAGAATAATGATCATGACCCACTTCTGGTTTTGCTATTGCAAAAACGAAGTGGGTCAGGATTGTTATTTTCACATTCTCCATGGCTTGGGGAGCCATGTGGAGGCTTGCCCGTAAAACCAGGAAGCTGTTGCTGCTTCTTATAGGAAAGCCCCTGGCAGCAGTGTGATCCTGGGGGTTGCGTCACTGCATTTCCCCTCCCCACCCCTTAAAGGGACAAAGGAAGAGGTCCTGGGGCATTACGACGCCAGTTTGAGAACTTCAGGGCTACATGAAGGCTTACGAACTGGACTTAAATCCAGACAAGACAGAGATGCTATTAGAAGAATTAAGACTGACAAATTGCTCTGGATGGGGTTGTACTCTTCCTGAAGGATCAGGATTGCACTTTCTGAATGCTCTTGGGCCCAGCTTAGAACCTGGATGTCCAGATCACAGATGAGTGTGACCTGAAGCAACTCAGTTGGTGTACCAACTGTATCCTTTCTTGGATTGGTTAGACCAGGTTACCTGTGCACTGGTGACATTCAGACTGGACTACTGTAACGCATTCTACGTAGGACAGCCTATCTATACAAAAACTGCAAATGGTATACAATGCAGCCACGAGGCTACTGATTGGAAGTTGACACCATGTCACACCCTTGTTGTACAGGACCATATAACCATCTTAGACTTAGTCAGGCCATTGCTCCATCTAAATCAATATTGTCAACACAAACTACCAATAGCTCTCCAACGTGTCAAACAGGAATTTCTATCCTACCTGCAGATGTCTGGGATTAAACCTGGGACTTCTGTCATACTTGGCTGAGCGGTAGAGCAAGTACTGTTTGTACCATTTTAAAATTTATTTTTATTTAGAAGATTTATAAACTGCTTTCCCAGAGCTCAAAGTGGTATACAACAATAATTAAAACGTAATACAATAAATACAAAAGGATTTTACTGACTCCTGTATCAGTCAGCTATCTGTAAGTTTCTGAATATAACTCAATGGGCAATGACCTATAAAGCCCTTAACATAGGACCTAAATGCTTGAAAGTCATCTCTCTGAGTACAAATCTGCTTTCTGTTCTTGAGGAAGGGGCTACTGGCACCAATTGTTCTGTTCTTGTTTAATTTTATTTTGGTTGTTATATTGTCATATTGTTGAATGTTCATTTTAATGTTGTGCGCTGTCTTGAGCTTCTCTATTGGATTAGGAAACATGGGGTATAAGTATTGTAAAATAATACTGGGCTTCTAGGGGTTGATATGCTTTGTAAGTTGATCTGAGATCTAGCTCATAAACTAAGCTGCATACTATATTCAAAGGTCCAATGAGGAATTCAGTCAGAGCTCTGGCAGTTTTCCAGAGTTATAGTGCCACGAAATGATGGAATCAGGCATGAAAGCTCATAATGGCTCCATTCACACTGTACTGGATACATGGACAGCAATGCTCCCAAGCCAAGACCTGACCTCGCCATGAGAATTTAAATCTGTAATCCTTACTAAGATCTTATTTCACAGGATTGTGGCAAGGATGAATGGGATGGGATTGTCAAGCACTTTGCTTATTCTGAGTTACAGCAACAACTGGTTAGAGCAGAAAAAATGGTAATCAAATATTAAGTTCAATAGAAGCAGGTCTAACTAATACTCAATACAGGACTAGACACCACATAAGAACATAAGAACAGCCCCACTGGATCAGGCCATAGGCCCATCTAGTCCAGCTTCCTGTATCTCACAGCAGCCCACCAAATGCCCCAGGGAGCACACCAGATAACAAGAGAACTCATTCTGGTGCTCTCCCTTGCATCTGGCATTCTGACATAACCCATTTCTAAAATCAGGAGGTTGCGCATACGCATCATGGCTTGTACCCCATAATGGATTTTTCCTCCAGAAACTTGTCCAATCCCCTTTTAAAGACGTCCAGGCCAGACGCCAGCACCACATCCTGTGGCGAGGAGTTCCACAGACCGACCACACGCTGAGTAAAGAAATATTTTCTTTTGTCTGTCCTAACCCGCCCAACACTCAATTTTAGTGGATGTCCCCTGGTTCTGATATTATGTGAGAGTGTAAAGAGCATCTCCCTATCCACTCTGTCCATTCCCTGCATAATTTTGTATGTCTCAATCATGTCCCCCCTCAAGCGTCTCTTTTCTAGGCTGAAGAGGCCCAAACGCTGTAGCCTTTCCTCATAAGGAAGGTGCCCCAGCCCCGTAATCATCTTAGTCGCTCTCTTTTGCACCTTTTCCATTTCCAACAACCACAACATTTTACACAACCAGTGAGGATTTCAGAAAACCAGCAGGCAGTATTTCCAGGGCTAAAAAAGAGGCTGAAAATACACATGTAACACTACCCAAGTTAAACAAGAATGCCTTTCCAAATAGTATGTTTAGATGCATGCAATCTTAAGCAATTAGACACAGCCAGCTGCAGATAAGAAAAGCCTATTTTACTGTCTTTGGAGTTGCAAAACCAAATGGCTCACCACTTAGTGAAATATGTACAAAGTTTCCTCCTGCCACTATTCTCCTATAGTGACACCAGTTTATAACACTATACTCAGGTTTTCCAAGCCGAATGTGTTCTTAGAAACTTTCAACTTACTAGCAGCTATTTTGCTGAAACATATATTAATCTCACTTGGGGACCAGTCCTATCCAACTTCCCAGCACTAATGCAGACTCAAGGTAAAGGAACAAACTTCTTAATCTTGAGACAGCCTCTGTGACTGGCCCCTCACTGTAGGATGCAGTGAACGCCCCTCTGGTACAGCTGCATCACTACTGGAAAGTTGCAAGCATTGGGTCCTTAAGTCACCTACTCAGGTATAGCTGCAGTGCTGACAAAATACCAAGTAAACCACCATAACAGCTTCCATTTTACAATACTTAGAGTCCACAGCTTCTGTTTATCTATACTCTTACCTTAGGTCAGGTCTGACTGTGTGTAAATGTTAAGCTTGGCTCAGGAATCATCTTCCTGAGGTGCACTGCAACAACATTATTTTTACTGAATAAGTCAAGATCAGCATCACAATGAGACATTCTAATTTTATTCACAGGGGCATTAATATCACCCACTTACCAATTGTTGCTGCAAGCTCTGGATCAAATGTATCATCTGTGAATCGTAATAGAAGGCTACACAAAGAAAGGGGAGGAAAGGAGAAAGTTTATCATTCCATAAGTTACAGTTGAGAAGTGTTAACTAGTACACCAGAGGCACATGTTGTGTCACTTTCAGGTTACTGTATGCCAAGTTACATGGTTGTACAACAGAACTTAATCTTCCCCACCCACAATTCCATTTTTAGGAAAATTAAACCTAATCTTCCTATGGTGGAGGAATTGCTGCTGCTGAGTTTCTCCCAGTATTGGGTAACCCTACTGCAAACTATAATTTACTGTTCCCTAAGAAGTATTGACCAAGCATCAATATTGCAGAGTTTAACCACAGTCTCCTGGAGCTTATGCACAGGAAATAACCAACAAATGGAGCAGAAAGATATTTAGAGAGCTTTAAGACTACTCAAAACATTCAGAAGCAAAATGATGGGTTGTTCAAAAGACATTACAGTTTTGAAACCTACAAATGGTATAGTGCAGACCACAGGACCGCCATGTAAAGGAAATGCTGTCCATGTCACGAACAAAGCTTTCCTTTCTGTGTGACTCCATATTATCTCCGCTTCCAATCTCTGCACAAAGTTGCTTGGCAGCTGCTTTCGCTGCCTGCTGGCCCAGCAGAATCTGCACCCCGATTCTGGGGTAAAAGCAGCTGCCTGAAGCAACTTTGAGCAGAGGTCAGAAGGGAAGATTAACACTGAGGTTCACGGAATGGTAAGCTCAGTTCATGATGCTGACAACATTTTCTTTGCACTGGACCTGGCCCACAGGCTGTAGTTTGGGGTGCCCTGGTATAGTGATTCAAGAGTTGAACTGGAAGAGCCAGATTCAAATCCCCACTCAGTTATGAAATGTCCTGGGTTACCTTGGGCCAGTCAATCTCTCTCTCACCCTAACCTACACCACAGGGCTATTGTGAGGACAAGAGGAAGGAAGACACCACTCTGAGCTATATACACCACTCTGAGCTCCTTGGAGGAAGGGTGGTATAAAAATGTTAACAAAATCTTGTCTTGCAAGTTTATAAACCACATTAAAAACCATCAAGATGACCAAATTACACAAGTTAAAAAATCCATATTTAAGATGATTATAATCTATTTTGTTCATAAATAGCCAAATCAGTCCATTTTCAACACCCTCACCTCCTGCATCTAGTTGAAGAATTCTACTGAAATAGTTACAGCATATTAAGTTCTGTATTAGTTAAACTGCTTTCATTACAAAGCTAACAAAAGGCACTTGCAACACAAACATTCCAGTACAGCAAATCTTTTTATCCAAACCAGAAACTAGCAGAGTTCACATGTGAATGAGTGCCCTTACTCTGCAATTCAAGAATCAAGCTGCTTTCTCTTTGACCCAGATACATTCTTCATATACCATGTATTGAATAAGAAACACACTTTGTAGAGTCCAGGCTGGAGAGCAACTATTCTAAAAATAAAACTAATCATATTTCCCAGACCCAGAAGAATTGTAAGCAATTGTGATTCCTTGAGTTTTAGGGACCCACAGGTAGGTTGGCGTAAATCTGGCAATGAGCTGGAAAGTCCTCTGTTGCAATCTGAAACAAAAACTCATTAAGTGTCAAGGCTAAGCCCAAGGCAAGCTGTTATTCCCTCAAGCTCCCCTTACTGCAGTGATGTGGATCAGTTAATAGTGGCCAACCTCACAGGACTGTTACAAGGATTATCAAACGAATGTGTGTGAAGCACTGAAAACATTTACAAAGTACTACATTAATGCTGAGATGTGTGTTCAAGTCTACAAAAGTCTATTCCAGCCACTGGAAGTCTGCTTAAAAATGAAACTGCTTCTTTAACCCATCCGCCTACTACAGCAGAAGTCAGGAGTCTGAAAGGTAGCAAGCGTGGTAAACAACTAGTTGAGCCAGTTAAAACTGTTGTTCAATTTGCTCCAGGCTTCTCACCAAGGACAGCTCATTATCTGCATACTTGAAGTCCTGAAGTTTGGGGTGTGGATGCCTGTGCGTTTGCTTGAAGATGGAATTGTTTGCTTAAAATGTTTCTACTTCTACCCTGTCAATCCCACATCCTTAGTGGGAAGCCATGAGGTCTGAGCAACTGTCTCAACTTTATAGCAAACTCAGCCTCAACTTCCTTTCCAAACAATTATAAGTTTTTGAATGGCTTAATTATTACTTTGGAACCTAAAAATAAACCCTCCCTGCATTGGGTGTTTACAGGTAAGCTACATTCAATGCCAAGCTTTTTCACATACCTCAAGATGATCTCATCTGAAAGAAGTTTGCTCAAGTCATACTGGCCAACACTGCGCTTTCGCAACATCTCTTACAGAGTCAATATTCAGCTAATATACACATTCATGTGTGTTCTCCTTTTAACTTTGTAAGTTCAGAATATCATATATAGCTATTGTATAAAAAAACTGCATAGCATGCTGAGCACATATGCCCAGTTACACCTAACTTTATTTAAGGCACTGCCACAAGACAGAATCTAACACACAACGACAGATGAACGAAGCATTCACCATTTATATAGCCAAACTACAAGGCAAATAACGTCAGATAAAGAAGAGCACTTCTAGATCATTCAAGAAACCTTTTCATAAAGTATCACTCTTCATGGGGCATTGTACTACATATTGCACTTTATGTCCTGAAGTGCACCTAAATTCATATTACACACAGAGATCAGAATATGACCCATGACAGTCAAGGCAACATGCATAAAAAGGAGGGGGGAAGCAAAGTATGTCATTTCTTAAGGAAAAAGTGATTTCATCACCGTATTGAGGACTATGTGGCATTTAGCAACAGCAACCCAACAGACAGAGCAAAGGTTACTACAATAAGAAATGAGAAAGATCCCAGATATGAACAGAGGTTGAAAAAGGCAACAGACTGAAGAACTAAGGAGATTTTTTTAAACAGACAAAGAAGCTACAAAATTGCTGAGACAGGACTAAGGAAAATAGGGACTGGCTCTTTAACAGGCCCATTGAAATACTTAGAAAGTAAGGGTCACCTCTACCATACATGTACTATGTCATGTCAAGCAGTTCACTACATCTTAGCCAAATTTCTTCATTTCCAAGCCAACAGTAAGTTACATCCCAGAATTGTTGTGCCACCAAAACTACGGAAACAAGGAAGTTGTGATTGTTTATCTAAAACAGATTTTCAACCAGTGTGACACGGCAAATTAGTGTGCTGCAAATGATTCACCTGTGTGCCATGAGAATTTGTAGTCATTTATGAGCAGGACAATGGGGGGGGGGGTTTAATGTGAGCCCCCCACTGGCAGTGTGGTGCTGCCTTGTCAATTGTAAAAAAAAACTGATGGTGTATCTTGACAATTTTAACACCTCATCAGTGTGCTATAAAATGACATATATTGGAAAAATCACTGCTCTGAGACCAGAAATGGAAGGAGTTGATTTCAGAAGTAGGCTACCTCAAAATGTAAGGTGCAAAGGAGGGCACTGGAATGCAGGCCTCTTGTTGCCTTGTGTGCTCCCCGAGGCATCTCGTGGGCCACTATGAGATACATACGCTGGACTAGATGGGCCTTTGGTCTGATTCAGCAGGACTCTTCTTATGTTCACATGCAAAGGAGGTCACTGGGATGCAGGACTCTTGTTGCCTTGCGCACTCCCTGAGGTATCTGGTGGGCCACTGTGAGATACAGGAGGTTGAACTAAATGGGCCTTTGGCCTGATAAGAACATAACAGCTCCACTGGATCAGGCCATAGGCCCATCTAGTCCAGCTTCCTGGATCTCACAGCGGCCCACCAAATGCCCCAGGGAGCACACCAGATCACAAGAGACCTGCATCCTGGTGCCCTCCCTTGCACTGGCATTCTGACATAGCCCATTCCTAAAATCAGGAGGTTGCACATACACATCATGGCTTGTAACCTGTAATGGATTTTTCCTCCAGAAATTGGTCCAAACCCCTTTTAAAGACATCCAGCGGGGCTCTTGTATTCCTAAGTAACTAATCTGTGGAACTCCTTGCTGCAGGATATGGTGATGGTGCCCGTCCTAATACCTTTAAAAGGGGATCAAACAAAATTTCTGGAGAGAAAGTCCATCACACGTCACAAGCTGCAATGGGCATGTGTAACCTCCTGATTTTAGAAGTAGGCGACCTCTGAGAGCCAGATGTGAGGGAGGGCACCCAGATGCAGGTCTCCTGTTGTCCTGGTGCTCCCCGAGGCATCTGTGGGATCCAGGAGGCTGGGCTGGATGGGGCTGGGCCTGATCCAGGGGGCTCCTCCAATGTCCTTCTGAGAGAAGGCTGAGCACAGCAACCCATTTTCAGAATAAAAGCTTCTGCAACAAGCAAAACAGCATGAAGAGGAGACGGTGCCTCTGAGCATGTGCAGACTACCAGCCCCCCCCCCGGGAGTGGGAGGGAGGGACTCAAGGCCACTCACAGCCTGCCCTGGGTGCTGCAGCAGACAGGGCGTGGGGCAGGCAGGCAGGCCCGGGCCCCCGACCCAGTAGTCCCCTCAGCCCCCAGTGCGGTTTACAGGCCTCCTCGGGAGTAAGGGGCCTGCGGCCCACGGCCAGGGCGGGGCAGGGGAGGCGGCCCCTCCCAGGCGCAGGCCGAGCGGGCCTGCCGGTGGGCCGGGAGTCAGAGCGACGGGGTCGGCCATGACACGACCAAGCCTGGCCTGGCCGGTCGAGGGCGCACCTGGACTTGCCGACGCCGCTCTCGCCGATGATGAGGATCTTCAGCGTGGTCAAGATGTCCTCGTCCATCCCGACCGCCGCAAGCCGGGCCCGCCGACCCTTCCAGTGCTCCTCAGTCCCTACGCAGCCTGCCACGTCCTCTGCGCATGCGCCGCTCCCTCCCTCGCTCCGACGCTTTGCCCCTTCCGAGGGCAGCCTGCGCATGCGCCCTCCGGGCCTTCCGCGCCACTCGTGACAGGCCCGCCCCTCCTGGGAATCTGATAGAGCCATAGCCTGCCAGAGTGACGCAAAGTACTCACTTCCGGGTCTGAAGTGTTTTTTTGGGGGGTGGTGGTGCTGGTGGTTCCCTGGAGAAAGGGAGAACTGCCCATAGAAAACCCGGGGGTTTGTGTAGCTGTGATTAGGCAGCTGCAGCGAGTCCACCCAGGAATAAAAGGAAACGGGGAAAAAAAAGAGGTCCTTTTAACTCAGACCTTATTTCCATAACTTTTATTTAGTTTTAAACGTAAGTGTAAAAAAGTTTGTGTAAGTGTAAAATGAATCTGTGGAACTCCTTGCCACAGGATGTGGAGATGGTATCTGGTCTGAATGCCTTTAAAAGGGGATTGGACCAATTTCTGGAGGAAAAGCCCATCACAGGTTACAAGCCAGGATGGGTTTGTGCTTGGTCTGTGGAACCCCTTGCCACAGGATGTGGTGATGGCATGTCGCCTGAATGCCTTTAAAAGGGGATTGGACAAATGTCTGGAGGAAAAGCCCATCACAGGTTACAGGCAGTGAAGGTTTTGTGCAATCTCCTGATTTTAAAGATAGGCTATCTCAGTAAGCCAGATGCAGGGGAGTGACACCAGGATGTAGGTCTGTTGCTGTCTTGTGTTTGCCCTGAGGCACCTGGTAGGCCACTGTGAAATACAGGAAGCTGGACTAGGTGGACCTTTAGCCTGATCCAGCGGGGCTGTCCTTATGCCCTTATGTAATATAAACCCAGTAACTTCCTAATCAGACAGGGAATGAAGTGGGTTTCTGCAAACAGCTGGGATGGTGCATGCAGATGCACATCCTGCTGATTTGCAGGTCCAGCTCAGGGACGTCAAACCTGTTTCATACAGAGGGCCAAAGCTAGCAGGCAAAGTAGCATGTTGCCTACTGAGGGCCAGAAGTGACATCATTAAGCAAAAAGTGACATCATCAAGTAGGTGATAGCTAGAAACAAGCACTTAGTTCTCACGCTCATTAGCTGCAAATGACAGTCAAGAAAATGTGCAAATCTTGTTCACATTTTCAAGATATGAGGGAGCCCAATTATCATGCTGGGAGAGTTCAATTATAATGGGGGTCAGATAAAATTGCTGCTGGGGTCACATTAGGCCTGCAGGCATATTTGAGAATCCTGGTCTAACTGATCATTTCCATGCATGGGTCTGGCTTCATGCCTAACCATGGTGACAGTAGAGTCCCGGTGGGACTCATTGAGATTTCCTTCAGAATAAACATGTTTTGTGGATTATTCTGCATGTTTCAAAACAGAACCAGACTCTCCTGCAGTCTCTAATTCAGTAGCCTCCCTGCACCCAGCAGTTGAGTAATCCGCTCCCAATTTTTTAAACTGAACTCTCTCTCCTCTTCCTCATCATCACCAATGATAATCTAATGCTGGCTCCTGGTTGGAAGGGAAATATTCAAGGAAAAAAGACAATTATGTTTTCATGTATTTTGTATAATATTTTTAATGTGTTCAGGCTTTTCCCCATCCCACAAGGTTTCATGTGTTCACACCATCCTTTGGCTGCAATCCTATCCACACTTAGGATAGGATTATCCTTAGGCTGCCCTATAGTATCTGGGAAGCATGCTGGGAATTGGGAGATTCCAGCACATATAGCGCATTCTGTCTTGTCCCCAATCCCGCCATACTAGTTTTCCCACACTTTCCTGAGAGTAAGCCCCATTGAACACAATAGAACTTCTGAGTAGACATGCATAGGATTGTGCCCTTAGGCTCTTACATTTCAGCCCCTCAAGATCAGAACTTCAGGATATCTAACCATTGTAAATGTGGTGAGTTTCCTAAGGCTGCAATCCTAAACTTACATGGGAGTAAGCCCCATTGAACTCAGTGGAACTTAATTCTGAGTAGATATGCACAGAATTACAAAGGTTAGTCCGCTTAGGGCTCCTTTCCATATTGCAAGGGTGCGTAACAACACAATCTTAGGCATGTGTGCTCAGAAGTAAATCCCATTGTGTTAGTGGGGCTTACTCCCAGGAAAGAGTGGGAAAACTAGTATGGCGGGATCGGGGACAAGACAGAATGCGCTATATGTGCTGGAATCTCCCAATTCCCAGCATGCTTCCAAGATACTATAGGGCAGCAGCCAGTTGTTTTCTCTCCAGGTACAGATATTAAAGAAATCTACCTTTTTCTCTACCTTTTCTCTTGCCCTCAAAAATAAAAATGAGTAGTTATTCCTCAAACTATGGTACTTTCAGCTCAGCCTCAGTGGTAGCAATAGCTACCTATAAGTAATATTTTAGCAAGACACACAACTGCTAAACTGAAAAATCTCATCAATTTTTCCAATTTTAAAAAATTAAAGTAATGCATTTTCTTTAACTGATTCTGCTTGTGTTCTGTTTTTTTGAACATCTAGACCAGTGTTTCTCAAACTGTGGATCGGGACCCACTAAATGGGTCACCAGCCAATTTCAGGTGGATCCCCATTTCAATATTTTATTTTTAATATATTAGACTTGATCAATCTTGGTATGTGACTGCATTTGCGGATATGTTACAAGTACTTTTAACAGGCTACTTTGTATTTGCTTTTAACAATGATAGTAAATGGGACTTACTTCTGGGTAAGTGTGGGTAGGATTGCAGCCTAGGATTGGGCTACAATTAAAACTTTTTAATTTAAAACTTTTCCTGCTTGATGATGTCACTTCTGGTCATGACATCACTTAATAGATTTGATGCTACCATGGTATGTGACTGCATTTGGGGAAATATTATAGATCTATAATTTTAACAGGCCACTATGTATATGCTTTTAACAATGATAGTAAATGGGACTTACTCCTGGGTAAATGTGATAGGATTGCAGTCTAGGAGCCCAATCCTATGCCTGTCTACTCAAAAGGAGTGGGTCCTGACAGATTCTCATTCTAAAAATTGGGTCCCGGTGCTAAAAGTTTGAGGACCACTGATTTAGACTACAGCATACACTGTATACAGTAATTTGAAACTTTCTTGGAAAACTGGTACAATGTAACAGATGAAACAAATGAGGAATTGTTATGATGTCAGCAGTGTTGCCTTTAAAGAAATTATTCCATTCTTGAAGTATTAGTGTTTGAGATAGTTTGTGCTTAGGAGTTCAAATCTGAAAACCATCAGATCTTGGAAAGCCTGCAAATCAAATGTATCTAACAAGTAGTAATATCTTGAACCATCTTTCTTTCTCATTGCTGCCTTCTTCCCTTGCCCCAGCAGCTGATCAAGATTTGCGTCTTCTGACTCAGAAGAGGAGTTATAAATTCTCCATCAATGGTTTATTGGAGGAATAGTCCCATAGAGCTGCAAATTCTGACAGGACTGTTTCCCCACAAGTTCTTGCTTCCCAGACAAGAGGAGCAGGTATGCCCAAGGGTTTTATATTCTGTAGGGTCTACCTCTACTGGATTAGGCATGGTCTGGATAATTTTGTGGATTATGTATCATTTGTGTGCATGCCACATCAGTTGCATTATATAATTCCTCAGGAATGTGTTTCAGTGGCTCAGGCTGCAATGCTATGCACATTTTCCTGGAGTAACAGCCCAGTCTTAACGGCTATAGCGCCTGGAGGATCATAGGTGCCAAAATGGTGACCACTGTATCCTGTGGGTGCTGGGAAGCTGCTGGAGCTCTCCTTGGGGGAAGGGGACATTTGGTCCCTTCCCCTGAGTAAGGGTTCAGGCCCCGCAATGGGGCTTTTCAAGTTTGTGCCAGCTATTTTGCCATCATGGACCTGAGAACCTCTGTGTCTGGTTTTTCAGCCCAATATGGAGGATAGGATCTGGCACAGGAGGCCTCTGCCAGTCCTACCCCTCTCCCAGGCCAGGAAAGTGATATAAAGATGTTTAAACAAATATACTGTACAGACAAACAAGTGATTTATGGCACAGAGCAAGGAATCTTGCTTGAAAGTCTTTTTGGGATCAGTAACAGGAAGGATGTGATGACACCCACTGTGAGCAGCTGTGCATGTTGATTCTTATAATACTTCCTGAAGTTTCATCCATACTTCCTGACACCATCAAATTCAGTCTTGTTTCTCTCAAGGAATTCAGCTACCACTACAGATGAGTACAATAACAACAATTATTTATATGAGATAGTAGATACATGTACCTTGTTAAAGCATTCACCATGAGCAGATTGTGGCCAAGGTAAATACCCTAATAACTCCCAACATTACCTTAGTAATTATGGAAACAAAGTGCTGAAGTGTCCCAGCAGTGCTGAAGATATTATCTCACCGGAGATAGCAAAGATTACATATAATGCAAAACTTAGTATTTCTGTATTTATAAAAATGTTTTACAGCACAATCCTATAAACCAGGGGTGCTCACACTTTTTTGGCTCGAGAGCTAGTTTGAAACCCAGCAAGGCCCAGAGATCTACCAGAGTTTTTTTTACAATGTTCGCGCCATCATAACATATAACATTTATGTGTACAATGTATGTTGGTGTACATTGCATAACCACATGAGCCAATATTGCACAACACTACATAATTAACTATAAACATTTTTTGTAATTACTTGAGTTTACTTTGATGACTTGCACTGAAGTGAATCAGCCAAGGATGCATAGTCTGGACAGTAGCTGCTGACAGCCAGCCTCAAGCACACTTCCAAATGTTCATCAGTCATGGTGGAACGGTACTTGGACTTAATGATCTTCATGTAGGAAAAGGCTGACTCACATAAATAAGTGAAGCCCTTCCTGCCTCAGGTGCTCTTATATCCCTGAGGGCCCTATTGCCTTCAAGTGGCTGCAGCTGTGCAGCACAATCTGCTGGATGCCCAGGCCTTACCCTTAAAGGGGCCACTGCTGACACCACATCTGCCTCCAAACCAGATCTTCCTCGATTCCAATACGGGGAGGGGGGGAGCAGATCTCTATACAGACCAGTGCAAAAACAGGGGAAAGGTGTGGGGGAGGGAAGATCTCTATATAGACATCACAGCAAGACCAGCGCAAAACCCCTTGCACACAGAACCAACAGATGGAAGTGGGGGGGGGGGAGATCTCCATACATACCAGTGCAAAAACAGGGGAAAGGTAAGTCAGCCCCAGTAGAGTCAACGGGGCTCACTTGCAGGGATGCGTGGACAGAAGCCTGCCAGCGGCTCCTCTCCAGGTCTACTCACGAGTCAGCCCCAGTAGAGTCAACGGGGCTCACTCCCAGGGATGTGTGGATGGGAGAGAAGCCTGCGATCGACCGGTAGATTGCGAACGACGTATTGAGCACCCCTGCTATAAACGTTTATTCAGAAGTTCCACTGTGTTCAGTAGGGTTTAAGGTGTGCATAGGATTCTGACCTGAACCACTGTTCTGAAGGTGATTCACGTATTGCAGTGTAAATAAATAATTAAAATATAAACATAGGAATCTGAGACAGCTGTTGAAATCTTTTTAGGGAAGGCATATTAATTTATTGATTGCAGGGAGCCCACCACAGCATGTAAAGGGCACCCCCCCTTCCTCTTTAGAACCATTCCAGGCATTCGCCTCTGTTTTTCTCCCACTGCCTGGAATGGCTCCAAGGTGGAGGGGGCCCTTTCACACTACAGTGAGGTTCCCTTCGAGACTTAGTGCTTTGCACCTCCTCTAGCTATGCCACTGGTGGCAGCCACACATTCACTGTAATGTCTAATTGGGTCCTGAGTTTCTGAGCTCCCAACTATTACCCTGAAAAATCTAGCACTTGAATGGGATGGAGTTGGGTACATTACTATAAGTGGCTCTTTTTCTCATCTTCTCATAATGATATTCAAATTAAGCTATTTGCCAAGGAAAAAGTATCTTCTGGGACAAGAATCAGAGTAGGACTATTACATATTCCTTGCAAGTGAGAGAATCACAGAATTATATAGCTTCCTCTGCTTCCACTAGATTTCCTGCATCACAGCCAGTTCTTCTTCCCCTCTGTTGTTTGATTTCAGCAGTTCAAGCTGTCTTGCCTAATGGGTCTAGCATCTGGTAGCTAAAACAGAGTAACAAGGATTGTTTATCTTTTGATTCTTCAGGAGTCTCCTTGTGCTCCACAAAGTCTTTGTCTTGCAGCTCACTATGCAAGGACGTCTTCCGCTGACACATGATTCCATTAGGCCTCAAGATGGAGTCCTAATCCTCCATCTTCAAAAGACTGAAGATCTTTTCTGTCAATTTCAAACTTATGCCATTCATGATATCTGCCCATGGTATCTTGCAATACATTGAACACATCTGCAGAAGCGTGTGTGGCCTCTGGGACACCAAGTGCCTCAGGAACAAAGTGCCAGGTAAGGCACCACGAGGTTAGCATCTGTGCGAGTTCAGCAGCAGGGGGAGGAAGCCAGGGCCCTAGATACCACCCTTTCTCTTCCCTTGAAAAGAGGGCAGCAAACCAGTGAAGGGTTTTTAAGTACCCCTAAAGAAACAAACAAACAATGCAGTCAGACAGCCAGCTGCAGGGTGGGGGCTATCCAGGCTATCATATGTATGACTATATGCCTCTGAGGCATAAGTCATGTGTGTGTCCTCGGTGCAAGGAGCTCCAGGGACTCAGGGAACGCGTCTGCTCTCTTGAAGCCTTGGTAGCCGACCTGGAGAAGCAGAGGCAGGCAGAGAAGGACCGTGGGGAGACTTCCGGGAATGATCAGTCTTCGTCCCAACCTCAGGCGTGCAGCTCCTCAGCTGCCTGGGTGGGAAGTCTCGGGGCTGGAGGACATCATCCTGGAGAGGAGGGAAACAATCCCCTAAGGGGGACCCCTTCTCCAGGGGACAGGCCCGTATCCAAATGCACTCAGGATACTCCTCAGCAGGAGGGGGGTTGGGGGCTTCTTGTAGTGGGGGATTCGATTATTAGAAACATAGAGAGGGGGGTTTGCGATGGATGTGAGGCCCGCATGGCGACTTTCCTGCCTGGTGCGAAGGGTGCGGACATCACTTCTCATCTGGACAGGCTGGTAGACAGTGCTGGGAAGGAGGTAGCAGTTGTGGTGCATGTTGGCACCAACGACATGGGCAAGTGTAGCCGGGAGGTCCTGGAGGCCAAATTTAGGCTATTAGGTAGATAGCTGAAAGCCAGGACCTCAAAGGTAGCGTTCTTGGAAGTGCTACCTGTTCCACGCACAGGGCCAGCTAGGCAGGCAG
The DNA here is from genome assembly GCF_035046505.1 of Tiliqua scincoides. Taxonomy (NCBI): domain Eukaryota; kingdom Metazoa; phylum Chordata; class Lepidosauria; order Squamata; family Scincidae; genus Tiliqua; species Tiliqua scincoides. The sequence continues at coordinate 18,372,096 of NC_089825.1, forward strand.
AAATCAGGGGTCTCGATGTGTGGATGAGATGGTGGTGTAGGGAGGAGGGGTTTAGATTCATTCGGCACTGGGGAACGTTTTGGGACAAGTGGGGCCTGTACAAGAGGGACAGGCTTCACTTGAACCAGAATGGAGCCAGACTACTGGCGCATAACATTAAAAAGGTGGCAGAGCAGCTTTTCAACTGATCCCTGGGGGAAGGCCGACAGGAGCCGAGGGGCATCCGGCATCCGGGACTCCTCATCCCTATGGGACGAGGATGGGGAGGTTAGAGAACAACAAGGTAAAGGCAGAGTAGGAGAAGAAATTGGGAATGGTAGCGTGATGGGATGTGATAGATGGTTTGGCACAATGAGAGGATTCAGGGATAGAGGAGCTAATAAGCAGTTCACCCTGGGGCATTCCATGTACAAATGCTTTTATGCAAATGCCCGAAGTCTCCAAGTGAAGATGGGAGAACTAGAATGTCTGGTGACAAGGGAAAACATTGACATAGTGGGCATAACGGAAACCTGGTGGAATTCGGAGAATCAGTGGGATACTGCAATCCCGGGCTATAAACTTTACAGGAGGGTCAGGGAGGGGTGGGTTGGAGGTGGGGTGGCCATTTATGTTAAGGAAGGGATAGAATCCAGCAAAGTAGAGATTGAAGGTGGGTCCAACTCCATAGAATCTCTATGGGTTAAATTACCAGGCAAGAGGAGTGATGTAATACTGGGGGCGTACAATTGTCCTCCAGACCAGAAATTGGAAGGGGACCTTGAAATGAGGAAACAGATCAGGGAGGTGACAAGGAGGGACAGGGTTGTAATCATGGGGGACTTCAATTATCCTCATATTGACTGGGTCAATTTGTGTTCTGGTCACGAAAAGGAGACCGGTTTACTTGACATGCTAAATTACTGTGCCTTAGAGCAGCTGGTCATGGAGCCCACCAGAGGACAGGTGACTCTGGATTTAATATTGGGCAGTACTCAGGACCTGGTTAGAGATGTCAATGTTACTGAGCCATTGGGGAACAGTGATCATGCTGTGATCCGTTTCGACATGCACACCGGGGGAAGAATGCCTGGCAAATCTCTCACAAAAACCCTTGACTTCCGATGAGCGGGCTTCCCTCAAATGAGGAGGCTGGCTAGAAGGAGGTTGAAAGGGAAGATAAAAAGAGTCCAGTCTCTACAGAGAGCATGGAGGTTGCTCAAATCAACAGTAATAGAGGCCCAGTGGAAGTGTATACTGCAAAGGAAGAAGGGCTTGACTAAGTCCAGGAGGGTGCCCGCATGGCTAACCAGCCAAGTTAGAGAGGCCATAAAGGGCAAGGAAGCTTCCTTCCATAAATGGAAGTCTTGCTCTAATGAGGAGAATAAAAAGGAACATAAACTGTGGCAAAAGAAATGTAAGAAGGTGATACAGGAGGCAAAGAGAGACTATGAGGAACACATGGCCAGCAGCATTAAGAGGAATAATAAAAGCTTCTTCAAATATGTTAGAAGCAGGAAACCCGCCAGAGAAGCAGTTGGCCCTCTGGATGGTGAGGGAGGGAAAGGGGAAATAAATGGAGACTTAGAGATGGCAGAGAAATTGAATGAGTTCTTTGCATCTGTCTTCACGGCAGAAGACCTTGGGCAGATACCGCTGCCCGAATGGCCCCTCCTGACCAAGGAATTAAGTCAGATAGAGGTTAAAAAAGATGTTTCAGACCTCATTGATAAATTAAAGATCAATAAGTCACCGGGCCCTGATGACATCCACCCAAGAGTTATTAAGGAATTGAAGAATGAAGTTGCTGATCTCTTGACTAAAATATGCAACTAGTCCCTCAAAACGGCCACAGTGCCAGAGGATTGGAGGATAGCAAATGTCGTGCTGATCTTTAAAAAGGAAAAGAGGGGGGACCCAGGAAACTATAGGCCAATCAGCCTAACATCTATACCGGGTAAGATGGTGGAATGGCTCATCAAAGATAGAATCTCAAAACACATAGACGAACAAGCCTTGCTGAGGGAGAATCAGCATGGCTTCTGTAAGGGTAAGTCTTGCCTCACAAACCTTTTAGAATTCTTTGAAAAGGTCAACAGGTATGTTGATGCAGGAGAAGCCGTGGACATTATATATCTGGACTTTCAGAAGGCATTTGACACGGTCCCTCACCAAAGACTACTGAAAAAACTGCAGAGTCAGGGAATTAGAGGGCAGGTTCTCTCCTGGATTGAGACCTGGTTGAAGACCAGGAAACAGAGAGTGGGTGTCAATGGGCAATTTTCACACTGGAGAGAGGTGAAAAGCAGTGTGCCCCAAGGATCTGTCCTGGGACCGGTGCTCTTCAGCCTCTTCATAAATGACCTGGAGACAGGGTTGAGCAGTGAAGTGGCTAAGTTTGCAAACGACACCAAACTTTTCCGAGTGGTGAAGACCAGAAGTGATTGTGAGGAGCTCCAGAAGGATCTCTCCAAACTGGCAGAATGGGCAGCAAAATGGCAGATGCGTTTCAATGTAAGTAAGTGTAAAGTCATACACATTGGGGCAAAAAATCAAAACTTCACATATAGACTAATGGGTTCTGAGCTGTCTGTGACAGATCAGGACAGAGATCTTGGGGTGGTGGTGGACAAGTTGATGAAAGTGTCAACCCAATGTGCGGCGGCAGTGAAGAAGGCCAATTCTATGCTTGGGATCATTAGAAAAGGTATTGAGAACAAAACGGCTATTATAATGCCATTGTACAAATCTATGGTAAAGCCACACCTGTAGTATTGTGTCCAGTTCTGGTCGCTGCATCTCAAAAAGGATATAGTGGAAATGGAAAAGAGGAAAATAGGGCAACTAATATGATTGCTGAGCTGGGGCACCTTCCTTATGAGGAAAGGCTATGGCGTTTGGGCCTCTTCAGCCTAGAAAAGAGACACCTGAGGGGGGACATAATTGAGACATACAAAATTATGCATGGGATGGATAGAGTGGATAGAGAGATGCTCTTTACACTCTTACATAACACCAGAATCAGGGGATATCCACTAAAATTGAGTGTTGGGAGAGTTAGGACAGACAAAAGAAAATATTTCTTTACTCAGCATGTGGTTGGTCTGTGGAACTCTTTGCCACAGGATGTGGTGGCAGCATCTGGCCTGGATGCCTTTAAAAGGGGATTGGACAAGTTTCTGGAGGAAAAATCCATTACGGGTTACAAGCCATGATGTGTATGTGCCACCTCCTGATTTTAGAAATGGGCTGTGTCAGAATGCCAGATGCAAGGGAAGGCACAGGATGCAGGTCTCTTGTTATCAGGTGTGCTCCCTGGGGCATTTGATGGGCCGCTGTGAGATACAGGAAGCTGGACTAGATGGGCCTATGGCCTGATCCAGTAGGGCTGTTCTTATGTTCTTATGAACAAATGAAGCACCTTAGCAGATCTGTTTCACTGGATTCCTAATTGCTAGAGGTATCTTGTATGTTTATAGAATTAGCAAGTATCTTAGCTAGACATTTTATGTTTAAATCTTCATTATAACATGCACTTCATTTGCTGATGGGAGTGATTGTAGATCAGTGTTGCTCAAACTGTGGGCTGGGACCCACTAGGTGGGTCATGAGCCAATTTCAGGTGGGTCCGCATTCAATATTTTATTTTTAATAGATTTGATGGTCACATGGTATGTGACTGCATTTGGGGAAATATTACAGATCTATACTTTTAACAGGCTACCATGTATATGCTTTTAACAATGATAGTAAATAGGACTTGCTCCGGGGTAAATGTGGGTAGATTTGCAGTCTAGGAGCCCAATCCTATGCCTGTCTACTCAAAAGGAAGTCCCATTAAAGTCAATGGGGCTTACTCCCAGGAAAGTGTGGATAGGATTGAGCTGTAGGATTGTAAAAAAAATTCTTGCTTGATGATGTCACCTCCGGCCATGACATCACTTCCGGTGGGTCCTGACAGATTCTCATTCTAAAAGGTGGGTCCTGGTGCTAAAAGTTTGAGAATTTGAACCACTGTTCTAGATTCCACAGTGCTGCATTATAAATCATTTCCTGCCTTTTCTAACCTTTTAACAATCTTCTCTCCTTTCTCATCCAAATGCTTTCCTTATATGCTTCTAGGTAATATGATACAGCTTGACTAATATTCACAAATGTGTAAATACATATTCCTATTATACCGTAATAAGTGTGTTCCCAGAATTTTCCATTGGCAATCTACTATTTCAGGTTTTATGTGTTTTTGATTAGTTTCAGTTAATTTTCCTTAATTTCTTTTTCTGGCATGCTGGTACTCTAATGGCATTTTTCAATCTTTATTAATGCTTGCCACAAGTCATACTATTTCCAGATGTCCAGCTGCTATTGAAGTCGGGGAAACTAGACAGCCAGCTATGTTGTGTTTTGAGCAGCATAATGACACATGCCTGATACCATGATGACCTATTGTTGTTGTTGTTGTTGTTGTTATTATTATTATTGTTGGCATCCTTCAGTCTCGGAAGACTATGGTATCGCGCTCTGAATAGTGTTCTGCAACAGAGTGTCCTCTCCAGTGCGCAAAGCTTGGGTAAGGTAGATATGGAGGATAGACTGTTACCCATGCAGCAAATCCCCCCTCTCCACGTCACTGAAATGGTCCAATGGAAAGGCAGAAGCCAATACCGTTGGTTCCAGCGGCGTCGCAGGAGTTGCCAGAACGTGACTGTGTTCAGCCTTGAACTGCCTCAGGGACTCCGGCTCCTGATTTTGCCTCAAGGTTGACTCCTGAAGCCTTTTCCATAACTGGAAGTAGCCACAAGGCAGTGAAGTTTTGGGATCAGAGTTTTCCTTCTCTCAGATGAGCTGCCTTCCCAGGCTGACGAGTCCCATCTACCCAGTGGCTGTTTAGTCGCCTCTTATGACAAGTACAGCCAAACTGAGGACCTATTCTTATCCCCAGCCCCCAGGGGACAATATTATTATTATTATTATTATTATTATTATTATTATTATTATTAACAGTATTTATATACCGCTTTTCAACTAAAAGTTCACAAAGTGGTTTACAGAGAAAAATAAAATAACAAATGGCTCCCTGTTCCAAAAGGGCTCACAATCTAAAAAGATGCAAATGAATACCAGCAGATAGCCACTAGAACACACAGTGCTGGGGTGAGGTGGGCCAGTTACTCTCCCCCTGCTAAAAAAGGAGCACCCACTTGAAAAAGTGCCTCTTACCCAATTAGCAGGGGTTAACACTTTCATTTTCTTCACAATAATCTACTGTTTTTTGCTTTCACCTCCTACATATTTTAGAGTTCCACATTTTCTTGACTATTGCAAACTAAGCAGTTTCAGAAGCTGATTACTGTACTTCTGTACACAAAAGAGCCACAGAACTTATGTCCATATTTAAAACGAGTTGAGGGTTCTCAAGGCTGAGCATTCATACATTACATGGGTAAAGGTTTCAAGGATTTCAGTCAAACTAGCCTCCATGATATATGAGTAGTGCTGAAATGCTGATAAATTGATCTGCTACCAAATCTGTGAAGCACAACATCCAAAACTCTGTTGTGGCCATGATTTTTACACAGTCACTTTAAATCAACCAGGATATCCCACAAGGAAAAAAGCCAGAGTCCTACACAAGGAAGAAGCAAATGAAGGAGGGAATTGGTTTTCTTTTGCCTCATTTTGGTTTGGCTGTTTTCTTGGAGGGGAGGTGCATGTAGCAGATCAGTGCTGGCAGTGGGCAGTGGACCTGGCTGAGCCATCCCTGAGCTAACCAGTCAACATGTTAGAGATATTTGCAAGTCATTTTGGAGAAGAAGTTCTGAATTATGGAAGAGAGTATTTCTGTTGTAATGAAACTATGATTGTCACAGGTCTAACCAAAGGTCCAGAGTTAACCTAGTGCCTTGCTTTATGTGTGTGTATGCATGCGTGCATGGACATACTATAAGAATTGTGCAGTTGTCATTGAATCACATAGACTCCACATGCTGGCCTTGACTGATAGCAAAATCCTATATAATGGGGCTTACGCCAAGGAAAGCGTGGATAGGATTGCAGCCCAAGGTTCAATCGGCATGCATAGAACAGAGCCTTCTCTGTAATCGCCCCCTAGACTTGGTTCCCACTCTGGTTCCCACCCCTAGACTTGAAGAAGCCCCTTACTTCAAGAGGCTTGAGTTGCTACTCCCTCTCCTAACTTTTACGAAAACTCTGAAGAGTCAGCCTTGTTTCACCAGGACTTTAGGGGATGAAGGTCACCTGGGAATGGTTTGTGTTTGCTGTTGGAGTGTTGGTCCCAATCGTATCCAACTTTCCAGTGCTGATGCAGCCATGCCAACAGGGCAAGTGCAGCATCCTGTTGGGGGGGGGGGCAATCACAGAGGCCTCCTCAAGGTAAGGGAACTTGGGGCTGCATTGCAGTTGCATTGGTGCTGAAAAGTTGGATAAGATTGGGCCCTTAGTTGCCTTGCAGTCTGAGTGGTTTAGTAATTAGTTTTTAGTAGTTTTAATTGTCTCTATGTTTTTATATTTTACTGTTAGCTGCCTTGAGACTTGTAGTGAAAGGTGGAATACTGACAGAAAAATCAAATAAAAATAAAGGCAATATACAAACTTCAGAAGCTGTATCTGGGCTTCAATACTAGCATTTGAATAGTAAAATCATACTGTAGATACATGTTTTGTAATATCCAACTTCTAAATCTATTGGCCTGGGCTTCAGAGTGCTCTTTAGTTCTATGCTGTGTTATGAATTTCACTTCTGACTCAAAATCAGAGATTTGCCCTTTGAAAACAAGTTGTTCTCTGCTTTAATCATTTGCTTCCATTCCCCGGCTTTTTTGCAAGTCTGTTTAGTGCATCGCCCTTCAGCACAGCAAGCGGTCTGTTTGTGTGGGTGAAATAAGAGATTTGTCCGGACAGCCAGATTTCACTTTCTGCTAAAGATGGGAACATTATAGGTTCATAAATTGTTTCCTACTTATTGAATTGGTCTAGCCATGGACGGACTTTCTGGATGGTTTTTAAATTCTTGTCAATAATTCTTCCCATTTGCTTCCACCCCAGACCTCTTGAAAGCTCCAGACCACAGCTCACCTCCATCAAGCTGAGAGAGGGAGAGACTATTTCTCCCTGGTGCTGTTAAACATGAGTTTGAACTTAAGACAGAGGGCATTGCTAAATAGAGAACTAGGGCCATTTCCTGACAGAGGGATTTTTTTTTTTTTTTTTGAGTGCCTGGAGGTCTGATTTGGTATGCCTGAAATTAATGCTCAGTATTCTCCCCATATCTGTGGGGAATAGGTTCCAAGACCTACTACACAGGCCAACACACATTTTGCTTTGTTAAACGTTACACCAATTCCTGGGGATATTTGGGGTGCCGATTCCAAAAATGGCATCCGTTTTGCCCTATCAAGTCTAGTTTTGGAGACACGGCATAGCCTCTTTAGTGAATGGTTCAAGCAGCTTCCTCATGAGGAAGCCTACACCATGGCTTCTTCCCATTTGCTTCCATTCACTAATGAGGCTATACTATAGCTCCAAAACTAGATGTGATGGGGCAATATGGATGCCATTTTTGGAATTGGCACCCCAAATTCAAATCAAACCACCATAAAGTTTGGGAAAATCTTTTCTGACCCTCAATTTTGTAGGCCTGTGCTATGGATGCCCAAAATCACAGATAGTAGTGATCCATGTATACAGTATTTGCAGATTCCTGGTTTTAAGATCCAGAGGCTATCTGCCTGAGTGACGGGCTGGTGGGCTGCTCCCATGTTGACAGCTGCTGAAGCGTCTTTGGGCTAGAGGGAGCCTCTGGGTAAGGCACTGTAAGAGGTGAAGAATGGGGGGGGGCCTTCCCCTGCTCCACATCAGCATAGCCTTCACGGAGAAGCCGCCAGCTGTTAAAGTGCTACTGAATGACATGGGGCCATTGAGCATGGTGGCTGAGGCAAGCTAGAGCCTGCAGTTAAACACGGTGTGCTTCAAAGGGCAGCGCTAGCATCCTGGGGGGGGGAGGGGGAGGAACACCATGTCAGTATTTTCAAGAACTTTCTGGAATCCTTTTGAATATTTTTGATCCACAGTTGGTTGAAACTGTGGATATGGGACTCACGGATACGGAGGACCCACTGTATTGTAATATATCTTTAACTCAAAGAACAAACATGTCTCGGACTTGGAATCAGTGACGACAAGCTATTGCACAGTAAATGAGCATAGCATATAGATGAAGTACTGGCGGTGATGGTGGTGCTTGGATAGTGGTCCTTGAACTAAGACTAGGGTGCTACAAGTGAGTCCATCTGTTGATGTACTGGTGGATATGCGATAGACTACCGGCTCAGTTCAGAGAGAACTGGATTCCAGAGGCCAGCCTCAAGCTCAGCTGGTGCAAAGCACCCATATGGAGAGGGATCCAACCCAAACCTGTCATTCATTTTGCCTGGAACAGAAAGGACACTTTCTTTACTAAGCATACCCATGGAGAATGGGGAATAGCAAAGCACCCAGGACCTTACTGTCTGTGGCTTCCCAGAATGTAGCTCTAAGGACACCAAATGCCGAAATTGTAGAGTGATATTTTTGTCTGACCTTGATTCCAGCGTTTTCTTACTCAGCAAGGTTCACCTCATATTTGTTTTGTTTGAAAGTCTGGAATATTTTGCATTTCACCTTAATAGTTCCACTCTGTTTGAAATGTTTATATAGCGTGATTTACTACAATATGGATGTGTAATTATGTGATGATTAGACAAAACATTTCTGACAAGAAAGGAAAACAGTAGTTAATAATGTTTTCCATCTGTCTGGTTGAACTTTACTGAAAAAGCAGCTCTTTGCATGGACCAGAGTCCAAGGCTGCACCTAGACAAGAACCCGGCAGAAACAGTAAGGCTTCCATAAATTCATTCTGATCACTGCTCACACATTTTGGGAAAGCATTACCATCTGTTTTGCAGATAAATATTACAATAATTAATGTCAGCACATGTTTACATTATAGAATCCTAGAAGATTTCTTCCCTTTCCTTTGCAAAAATAAAAGATGCCTTTTAAACAGTTGGAATGAAACCCACTGTCTTTTTAAGGTAAAAATAAGTGTGTGTCAATAATGCTGTCTTTTATTACACAGTGTGGAGACATTTTAATGTTTCTGTTCTCCATTTAGGCCCAGATTTCTTAGCCAACATTGCTGTGCACTGAAAGACCCCAAAGAACTGAAAATCTACAGCTCCAACACCCTTTGTAACTCCCTGACCCCTCATTTGCAAATATTTTGTATCACCCCAACCAGAAAACTATATGGGGGCCAGGGAAAGGGAGTGACTATCTAAGAGAGTGTGCCCCTCTTTAGCCGAGAGCTAATAACACTCAAAGCCCAAATTCCTTTGCAGGGACCCATTTGATGCTGTGCTGCTAGGCCAACCACTGAGACAGACATCACAGGGCTCAAACATCAAACATTGTGGATCAGAAATTGGTTCCCTGTTCCCTGCAGCGCTAGGGCTGCTGCCTTGGTGCCCTTCGGGGAGAAAGGCGGAATACAAATCTAATTAATTAATTAAATATATTAAATAAATGAGAAAAGAGAACTACAGGCAATTCCACTGAGGTCATTCATAGTACAGTCTACAATCTTCCGGGTCTGGGAGGTCAGGTAACACCAATCCAATGCTGCTGGCTGCTCTTCCCTTAGGCTGTGTAACTTCTGTTTGAAGCAGTTAAGTCTTCCCTTTGCACCAACTAGCTAGTAGTAGTTACCTGCAAACAGGGATGTGCTGGAGACTAGAGTCAAGTCCCGAGTCCATGCCCCCCTGACTTGACTTGTGAGTCATAAGTCATAACGTTGTGACTCAGCGCGAGCTGCTTACAGGGTCATTTTTGACTCGAGTCATGTTATGGTGCTAGTCAGACGCGGTGAAAAAAGTAAACAAGCATGCACACGCATGAAACTGAGTTGTAAGCTGCACACACAAAATGCGAGTCACCCCTTGAGTCAATTCACATTGTGACTCTTTTCTGAATCACTGGCCCGAGTTGCATCCAAGACAGTGACACCCATAACACGAGTTCACACGAGTCATGGAAATTGCATGTTTTCACAACTTGAGTTGGGTCTTTACAAGCTGAGTTTCCATCCCTGCCTGTGAGCTTCACATACTGGCAGCCTTCACCATAGTATCACATATGATACTTTCCCAGCACATATGGAGCTTTCCCAGCACAACATACACCACCTCTGCTGGTGGAAAAACATGCAGACTAGATTCTTCCCCAATGACTCATTAAGAGGCAAACTTCCTTCTACCTTTTTAACATTTTGACCAATGAGCAAAAAAATAATGAGGTAGGGTCGAGGACAAGCAGCCTGAGGGAGACCTGACATGTGGAGGCCACTGATAAATGTTGCTTTCTGGCAGTGGTTCCAGATAGCAGCTGTAACCTAACTAAGCTGCTTGTCATATGGATCAATTTTATTACATTCTGCCTCTATCCTTGCATGACGTGTTTCTGAAGGTGACTGGCGCTGGAGTGGAAGCTACTCAATATGTGCTATGACCACTCCATGTATGGCCATCTTGAGGACTTGAGGAAAGGTACAGGACATTCAGATACAGTCTGCAGGAAGGAAAGTCCCAGTAGAGGAAGTGTTCAGCACCTTAGCGCTCAGGCCCCCACTGGCATTTTAAATGAACCCTTCCCCCAATCTCCATTTTATGGATGATTGTGGCAGACTCCCATTTCAAGAGAGGTGGTCCTGCTACTATCACAATTACTTTGGGACACAGATGGAAACAGATGCTCATGCAAAGAGGTGAGCCCACAGAAAAGCATTTATTGATGGTCTTAAAGTGGCTGTGATGGGCCAAGAGAGAAGATTAAGAAGCATCAGTCACTCTTGTTTTCCATGTTCATTTTCTTCTTTATGCCTTACAGAGCTTCCTCTCAGGACTGGCAAAATCACCATTTACAGAATGCTGCTGAGGTCCAACATGCCAGGAAGGCTCACCACTGCTTGCTCAATCTCTCCTCCCCTGTGGATGGAGGGAAGAGAAAACACTTCAAGGAAAGGACCCTACCAGGGACATCTTGCCAAGGACTGACGATAAAACCTGAAACTTGCTCTGCCTTCTTCTTATTTATTACTAAGACAATTCTCTCTTCTTCCTTCAAAATCATTTCCCCCTATATACTGTCTCTTCTTCCCCCTAAAACTTCAGATAGTCTACTCCTGCAGTTTGCTCTTTGTCAGAAATGAAAAGGCTAGAAACTTTTAAAAAAAGGCTGGAAAACTCGAAGAAGGGGCTCAGATTATCCTCAGGGGGTAGGTCTTTAGAGCTACCAAGAGCTCTAAAGCAGGGGTGCCCAAACCCCGGCACTGGGGCCACTTGCGGCCCTCGAGGCCTCTCAATGTGGTCCTCAGGGAGCCCACAGTCTCCAATGAGACCCTGGCCCTCCAGAGATTTGTTGGAGCCCACACAACTGCTCTCACCATGAGTGTGACTGTTAGACCTCTCACGTGAGCTGTGGGATGAGGGCTCCTTCCACTGCTTCTTGTTTCACGTCTGTGATGCACTAGTAGCAGCAAAGGAAAGGCCAGCGTTGCTTTGTGCAAGGCCTTTTATAGGCTTGAGCTATTCATTCATTAATATAAGTTCATCTTTAATATATTCATTTATGTAAACTTATGTAAATTTATTCAAATTTTAAATGTAAATTAATTCTTTTTTCCCCCGGCCCCCGACACAGTGTCAGAGAGATGATGTGGCCCTCCTGCCAAAAACTTTGGAAACCCCTGCTCTAAAGCATAATACCAAGAGCACTGTGGTCTGTTCCACTGGTTCACAAACTGTAGGTTGGGATCCACCAGTGGGTTGTGACCCAGTTTTGGTGGGTCATGAAACTGACAAGCTGATAGCTGACAAGGAAAGCATACTGAGCCTGATAGAAACCAAAGGGAGCAGTGTGTGCATGCTTACTTGTGAGTAAGCAAACGTGCCTTGGTCCACTTCAAACAGCAGGCCAAGGGGAATGCAATGCCACCAGAATGGTCCCGATCTGATGAATGCAAGCCTGCAATAATACTCAAGTAGGAAGCTCTTCTCCCTCCAAGCTGAGAAGGAAAATGTAATGAGCCCTTTGGAAAGCAAAACTGAACCACACGTGTCCATTTACTTGTGAGTATGCAACAGTGCCTTAGCTCTTATCAAAGGGGAATGCAAGGCTACCAGAATTTTCTCTGTCTGATGAACATGGAGCTCAACACACACTCTAGAGGGTAGTTCCCCCCACCATAGTAAAAAAACACCAGTTAAAAAACAGAGGCTTGATGGCTGGAAAAGTGAAACTTTTTTTAGTTTTATAAAGTTAGGTGGGTCCCAATAGAGTGTAGTTTTAAAAAGTGGGTCCTGGTGCTAAAAGGTTTGGGAACCACTGGTCTATTCAGCTGGAGAATTCAAATCTTAAGTGGAAGGCAGATCATTTAAGGAACCCTTCATTCCGAAGGGAATGATTTATTAATTCTTCGATTCCCCATTTACTGCTCCCCCCCCTTTCAGGGAGCTAGTGTGTGCATGCATTTCTTTTGCCCCATTTTCTCATATATGCTAAGGCTCCCCACTTAATGTGCAAGGCTGGCACACAATATGTTCCAGATGCAGAAATACGTGTCTGACAGTCTCCAAACAGAACTATTTTACATTGGGTCTTTAATAACCTCTTTGTCCCAGAGAAAATAAGTCACAGTTGAATATTTCTTTCTTCACTGTGGATATTTTGTGCACCTGTTGGAAGTGTTGGCATTTGAAAACCTTTTGTCTGTTGAGAGAAGTGGAATGAATTTTGCACCTAATGAGGTTTAGCTCATATCTCAGAGCTGCTTGGAGAGATGCCCTGAGCTGTTAGGACCACTTTTCAAAGGGACTTCATGCAGTTTATTCGTGGCTCCATCCCCCCCGCCCCAGACAGGTTATTCTTTTCTTTTGCAAGAATAGCACAGATAGAATGCTTTACTGTTTCAAGTCTAGATTTAGGTCTCCTTAGAGAGAGTTAAATCCATTTACGCTACTACTCAGTGCAATAATAGTGGCCAATAGATTTTCCTGGATGGGTTCCACTGTGGATTCAACCCAGACAAAGGCTGTGAGTAGCCATCTGATTTTCCATTAAGACAATTGCCGATGTGATTGTTTGCAGAGAAGAGATGCGCCTTACATGTTTCCACTGGAAAATGATAGCTGTAGAGAGATTATGCAAAGAGCTGAACACCAAACGCTTTTTTGTAGTAAACACAGAAGTTTTACTGTCAGTCTGACAAAACACAGAAGCTATACTAGCCCTTGTGGTTCTTTACTGCCACCTAGTGGCCTCCCTTACATGAACACAGTACAGAGACATCCTTCTAGAAGTCAAGGGGCTCTTTGCGTCTCTTCCTCTTCTCCCTTTATGCAGTATAGGAAATTAATTACATGGAGTTGTTAGTGCAGATTGCTATTTAAATCACACAGTATCTCTGCATACTAAATCTGGGCTTTGCCTCATTCCAGTTACTGGTATTAATGGCCCCAGAAATATTGCACACATCCATTACAGCATTGGTTGTTATATATTTGTAAAGTTTCTGTGACATCCCTGGTGATAACAAGTGATATATACTCTTTTCCCCTCCCATCCCTCAGCCATTTTGAATGCAGTTCCTACAGTTCTGCTGCACTCAAGAGAGCAGGACTAACACCGGGAGAGAGGTGAACTTCTACATCAGGGGTGTCAAACTCATTCCATATGGAGGGCCACATAGCATTCATGATTCCTGCTGAGGACTGGAAGCGATATCATTAGGCAAGAAGTGATGTCATTAAACAGGTCATAACCAAAAATAAACACTTTTTTCTCACTTAGAAACTCGTTAGCTGCAAATAACAACAGAGAAAATATACAAATCTTGATCATATTTCAAGATATGGGAGAGCCCAATTTTCATGTGGGCTGCCGTTTCAGCAGTAGCACCTCAGCACTACAAGGCAGCTGAAAGCCTGAGGGCCGCATAAAAAGCTTCCAAGGGCTGTATCCGGCCCCCAGGCCTTATGTTTGACACCCCTGGCTTTAAGGGTATGGGCCACAATCCTATCCACACTTACCTAGGAGTAAGCCCCATTGACTATAATGGGGCTTACTTCTGAGTAGACTTACAGAGGCTTGGTCACACTCTATCTTGAATAAACGAGCAGGCAAGTGATGCTTTCCTTCCCCCCACCTCCTCCCCTCCTGCACACACATCCCCCCATCATAACTGCAGTTAACCCCTCTCTTTCTGCCCCTCCCCACCCCTCCCTCTTCCCCACCTTCCAAAGACCAGAGTCAGTTGCCTCCCATTCTCTTTCTCTCTCTCTCTCTCTCTCCCCCCTCCCCACCCCAGTGAATCCTGCACTTGTTTCAGCCACATCTCCTCACTGTCCCTCCAGTATGCTCAGTCTCATCTCTTTGCCAGCACCTCCTGGCATATGAGAGCATATCAACTGATAACAGTTTGAACAGACCTGATTCAAAACCTTTCCAGAAACCACATACACCTCCCTCTCCAAGCTTCTTGGGAATTTCTTTCATTGACATGTATTGATCAAAGGCTGCAATCCTAACCACACTTTCCTGAGAGTAAGCCCATTGAACAAAATAGGACTTATTTCTGAGTAGACTTGGTTAGGCTTGTGCCCTTCGTTATATTAATTAAATTAATTGTAACATAATAATGTAATTAAAAGCTAGTAGTGTGCCTTGACAACGTTAGTGCCTTGTCAGTGTGCTGTGAGCTAAAAAAGGTTGAAAATGGCTGATCTAGATACTGAGAACAGTGGAGGGGAAAGGGGGCAAACAGGGGAAACTGATGTGATTATTCCCATTACATGTACTTGGCTTATTTATCATAGGAAATGGGGACTAAGATGTGGCAAACAAGGCTTTGCGGAAAACATGGGTTTTAGCGAGGGATTTGATGGAAGTGAGTGAGAAAGCATCCATCTGCATTCATTCAACATGACCTGAGCGGTTACAAGCCAGATCAAAACACAGCATTTTCTGAAGGATCTAGATGTTCTTTGGATATATCCTGTCCACATATTACTTCAGAATGATTTTCTACAGCAGTATAGCTATAAAAATGTGTTCCATATTATTTCTTTCTTTAAAAAAAAATTTCTCTCATTCTGTCAGATTGCATCTGCATGCAAAACACATTAGACTACTGAGAAGGACAATCGCTGCATCCTTATTTTGTAACACGAAGCATATACCATTGAAACAGCTGCTATAATCTTCAAAACACTGCCGTGCTGTCCAATAGATAAAATATAAAAGGAATGATGTCACCCCAGAATATGACTCTTAAAGGTCTCTTGTCACGTGATGAGGAGGGGGAGAGCAGGAAATAACGGACTTAGGATGTGTTTAAGCAGTTTACCTGCATAAGTACATTCACATATATTTTGGTGGAAAATAGATTATGGTTCAGCTGAGTTCAGTATTACACCTACAGATACACTACTATTGCCAAATGTTTTCCTGTGTTGTTCAACTGCTTGGATTCAATTACTATTGTACTGCGCTGGGGGGGGGGGCAGAGCCACAGCAATCATGATTTGTGTGCCAAAGTTCCCACTGAAGCAAATGCACATTTAAATGTAAAAGCACTGATTTAAGGACCGGATCAATGCCACTAATGTCATTTTACTCTCCGTTTAAACAAAATACTCTAGATTAGCTGCAAACGGGATTCTTTGGGTGCAATGTGTATTCAGTAAATATTTGGCAAGATACTGACTGGATGGTTAACTGATGTTAGCGAAAATCTTTAGCAATCAGCCACTCCAATCCACACACTCAGTAAACATTGGACTGCACATTCACTGTGAATTTTTCTGATACCAGGATGGCCACATACTCACTCAAACTAAAAATCATTTGATTTGGGTATGTGCATAGACAAAGAGTATGCTTCTTCCTGGGTTGGAATACTGACTAGATGCACTTGAAAACTATTTCAGATGACTTGCATACTCGTACTATAAATCCACATAAGCCAAGAGATTTCTTCCCCTGTATCCATCAGTACCTTGTGTGCTGCTCTGGGCGCCTTGAAAGCAGGGTGAAATAAAATACGATAAGCTTATTTTTATTTGCAAATACATTGACTATGTTCTTATATGTACATCGTAGATTTGTGCTTTAAAAATGTAACATGTAAAGGGATAGAGGCAGCTGGGAATGTTGACTCCATCCAGGGGCTTAACCAAGGCATGCAGATAGAACTGATAATGGAGATTGTCTCCTAACATAGTTTTGAAAAGGATGATATCTGATACTACATTTCTCCAAGCACAAAAACTAGTGGCTCAGGATGTCATAGAGCTCAATCCTAATGTGCGCTGGAACAGGCAGGTCGACTGGCCCATGCTGTATCCAGCACAAGGTAGGTGCTGGCTGGAGAGCATCTTGGGGTAAGGGGTTATTAGTAGTGCCTCAGCCACCCCTGTGGGGCTACTAGAAATTGTTGGTGCAAATCCAAGCAATCTGTGTAAGGTTGATTGGGCCAGGAGTTGGCGTTAGGATTTGGCCTGCACTACTGCAGCTGATTCCGCCCCCTCCTGAGCTTGATCCGCCTCCCAGACCACCCTCCCCCTTCCCACCTCTGTTCCACCCTCTCTCAGCCCCTGTACTGGACTGCCTTGGCCTCTCCAGTGCAGAAACTGGTCTTTGGGAGCCAGTGTCAGCCACCATGCCAGCATCTGCAACTCTCAAGTCGATGCAGAAGTGTCTAACGGCACATTTGCGACACAAGGAGTCCAGCGCAGGAGGTGTGCATCGGCTTAAGTGCAGGTAAGGCTTGCTCTGCCCAGTATCCATTCCTTTATTTTTTTGCAACAGTCTCTGAAATCTGTCTGTTGAGAATTAGAAAGGAACTACTCGGAAAATGCACGGTAGATGGTATAGTAACTTTTACTGGAGCCCATCAATGGAAAGTTATAGGTAGTAAATCATTTGAGCCATTAAGAGAAATCTCTGTGCCAACTCAATAAGCCTGTATGGGAAGGTGCAGTTTTGCTAAAAAGCCAAGACGCGATAGAAGATTATGAGTACAGGACCAGTGCATAATTTTCCATTCTTTACTAGGGAAAAACAAAACATCAGGCATTTGAAATCTTCTTAAACTGACAAAAAATAAAATCTTACAATGTACTGTACTTTCAGGGAGTTAAGTCCTGGCAAATGTTAAGCCTGTTCAGTTGTGCTCCTTTTCCATGGCACTCAGTGGCCAGTAAGTCCCTCAATGGGCAACAAATTTCCATAGGTGCCATGAAGCAAGGCTGATCACCCTTTAGTTCAATGGAAACAGAAATGGATCTAAGTTACAGCACAATCCTACCGAGATTCCTGTGCTGCGATGCAGCAGCGCTGAAATAGCCCCCGCTGTATCCAGCACTGGAACAGAAGCTGCTGGAGGTCTCCCCAAAGGAAGGGGTCATTAGCTGGCGCATGTTTGAGCACCCCTGTGTCAGGAAATCAGGCCCAGGAAGGGGGAGAGGATATGGCAGTAGCCACTGCTGCTGTTCTTGCCTCCTTCCGCCCCTGCGCTCTCCCACCCTGTTACATCTCTGTCACCTCCGTTCCATCCTCCCCCCGCCCCTCTGCCAGCCCATGGAGAGCCTACCTGCTCCAGTGGACACAGGCCTTTGACTGATACTGGCAGGCCAGTGCAGGCCTTTCTGCTTGTGCTACAAACCTTTTGGCACGTTTGCAACAGCATGTATGCTTGTTCTGGCGGTGTTGGGTCGGTTAAGATTGGGCTGCACCTTGTCTCTCTCCACAACCACATCTACCTCCTATTTTCCTACAGCTCTCTAGCCTTCAAGTTTGTAAATCTTCGAATTCTACATTCCTCTGAACAGGTTGGAACTAAATTGCAACTTGACTTATTTTCCACTCATTCTGAATAATTTCCTAAACTGTTCTTCTCTGTCTCAGATTCTTTTATCTGAACTTTAAACAGGCAAGGTGGACCCTGCCAAATGCATTCTTACTCAAAGCAATTTCCATTAACTCTAATCAGAGTTCCAAGAAGAAAATACATCCCTCCTAGAGACATGAAAAGATTTCAGGACTTGTTGAACTATAATGAAATATGTAAGAGATGTTATCAAAGAAAGCTATGTACAGTGCAAAGTTATGCAAGCAAAGAGAGCCAGCTGTGATTTCGGGGGGGGGGGAATTCCCCCTTTCTTTAAAGATGAATTTATTTAAAATAAAAACAGAGTTTTCTAGTTAGAACAAGCATATTTCATTTTTGTGCTCAGTGAATATGCTATTTGGCTATACAATTGTTCTTTAATGTTTTGGGCCTTCTGCCAATTATTAATTAGAAATAAAACAAATATGATAAAATACATTATTAACCATCTCTGCCTCTAAGCGGTGGCTAAGTGCAGTAATCCATCATTTCCAGTGACCCTTTCAATGGTGTCCCTCACCAATCTGATCATTTAACAATCACCTGACAGCCTAATTCCTTGCTCGAGTAGCCAACATGTTTTTAGCAGTAACCTTTTTCCTTTCATTTTTTGTTTCCAGTGGTACATTATGCATTCCCTTCTGAAATGCCGTTAAACACAACATACCTTCCTATTTTTGGAGCCACTTCCAAAAATGTTGCAAAAGTCTGGAGAAGCCATTTTCTTTTTTTCCAAGTCGCTCAGAAAAACTTCCATCTCTCTCTTTCTCTCCTTTTTTTCCTCACCTTAAATACCAAAGAAAAAGTATTACAAAATACTAGAAAATAGTATTACAAAATACTAGAAAATTGATTACAAAAATGGAAGAGATTGCCACAGTAGGACAATTAACCATTTCATTTGCGTTTGAGAGAACAGGCAGACGCGGGACACATTTATGAGGCACCTAGGGAAAACATTTATTGATTTTTATAAAACAAATGTTACATATCCAAATATACAGTTCTCAGAATTTATCCGTTATGTGACTCTGCTGAATTAATGATACTTTCCTCGCATAATACTATTGTAATTACTTATATTTGTAAAAGATGATTTGGGAAAAAAATACCACAGTGGCATCAGAAATCTAAAAACACATGCAGTCAGATCCTATGCCTGCTTAGAAAATCACACAGTTGAATGGAACTTACTTCCTAGCTAGCTTGTATGTTTAGGATTGCAGCTTTAGAACCCAATCCTACCCTCTCCTCCCCCCGCCCCACTGGTGCAGCCACGCCCCCAAAAATGGATGTGCTGTGATGCAATGTGCTAGATCGCGCTGCTTTGGAGGAGCTCAGGGGCTTGCTGCCATTTACCAGAGCCTGCAACAGCCTTCCAGTGGTGTGGGCAGCCCCCGCCTCAGTCTCTGTAGGGCTCCCCACACCGTAGAGACCCTCAAAATCGCCTTTGCGAAATCAGAAGCAGTTGCGATCATGATTTTGAGGGTCTCCGCATGTTGACTGCAGGCTCTGGTAAGTGGCAGCAGTAAGTGGCCCCTGTGGGCCCCCAAAGCAGTATGATCTAGTGCATTGCATCGCTGCCATCCCCCCCCCCCGTCCCTGCATGCGCTTACTATGGCCAAAACTCTCCCTGAGAGTTTGAGAACCTCTGGTCTAGACCAATATTTCTCAAAGTGTTCCCTTTGGGGAGTACCATAAGTGGCCCCCATCTACCCTCTGCCTGGTTTGCTCATCCACTTCTCCCACCTCTTCTGTTCTCCTTCCCCTCCTGTTACAGCTCTTTGCCAGTATTCAGCATTCAGCTCATTGCTGTGCATGCACCTGCGCTCTGGGGAACCCTGAGGCTCCTTTTAGGAGTGTAAAGGGCTTAAGAGACTGAAAAGTTGGAGAACTGCTGGTCTATTGGCATTCCTGAGGGGGACAAGAGGGCAAATTCCACAGGTACCAGGCTTAGGGGGGCAGCACCATACCGCCACCCACACACACCCCCGCACCCCAGTGTGGCACTCAGTTGCTCAGCCTTGGTACTCAGTTGCCCAGTGATGTTCTGAGGCTGGGGAAGTGGAGCGCCCTTGTCCTTGGCGCCCTTGGAGGGCCAAAAAAATCTCTTCTGGTTTCATGGAGAAAACCAGAATACCCTTAGAATATATATCCTTAGAAGGCATTCCGAAGGCCAGGGAAGCTTCCCCATCCCTCAGAAGGCCTTCTAAAGGCTTAAAAACGTCACTTTCGGTTTCTTCCGTGTAAGTGATGTTTTGGCCCTCCAAGGACTTTACAAGACCTTCAAGAGTTGAGGAGGCTGTGGGGAGGGGGCAGAAGCAGCCCAGCCAGTTGAGGGGGCAGCAGCTTGTGGTTGTGATTTCGGGTGGTACCAGGGACAGGATCACCACTGTCTGGTCTAGACAATTACAGTGTTCCACTGCACTGTACTGATGTTTGAAACTTAGGACAAGTTAAAAACTTACTACTACCCATGCAGTGGAATGAGGTGGCAGAGTGGACTGCATCTCTGTTTCCTATTTATTTAGCCAATTTATACTCTTCCATTCTTCTAAAAAGGGGCACTCCACTTCAGCTCTAGTTATGTAGTTTTTCAGTCCTTAAAAGAACCAAGTTATAACTCAGTATTGATTATACTTACAGTATTGGCTACAGTGACACACTTTTGTCCTTCTTCTTGTTCCCACTTTGTTAATTAATGTCACTGTAGAAAAATGAAGTTTTAAATATAAATGATTGAAAGACAACCCTGGCTAACCTGAATAACAAATTAAAGCTAAGTGTTTTGGTGCCATCATGAGGCCAACTGAAATGTACATGCTGGAGTGAACACTTATATACACAATGGTTAACCTTAAGCACATTCTAGGGGAATAAATGCTACTTAAATCACAGCCTAATCCGAAAATGTGCTGGCGCAGTGGAGTGGCAAGGTCCCCGGTTTTACCCAGTGCAGCTCAAGAGCAGGCAGCTCCTGCACGGGATCCATGCAGGTAGAACATTTGTTCCCTTACCCTGTGTCACGCCCCAGTCTGCCCAATGGTGTTACTAGGTCTGTGCCAGCTAAATTGCTGGCATAGAACTTAGTAGCCCTGTGTAGGACTTTCAGGTCTGGAAGAGGGTTAGATTGTGGCGGAGGCCAGTTCTGCCTTCTCCCTAGGCCTGAACCGTCCTCTTCACCACCCTTTCACCACCCAAAAACACCCCCTCCCCACTTCCAGAATACCCTCCCCCACTTCCCCACTGCCCGGTGCAGCACTAACTTGCCCAGCAGCCATTGGGCAGGATGGGCACTCTCATACCATAGAATTGGGCTGCCTGGCTGCTATGCTAAACACATTTACCAGGAATTAAGTTATATTGAACAAAATGGAACTTGCTTCTCAGTGACTATGTATACATTTGTGCTGTAAATAAGTTATGGCACAATCCTGCTTACACAGAAGTAGGTCCCACTGTACAAAATAGGGTTTACTCCGAAATAAGTGGACATGGGATTGCAGTCTTACAGAGCAATTGTAAATATATCCATTGAGAAGTAAATCCCACTTAGCTCAATGAGCCTAACTCTCTAGAACAGTGGTTCTCACAACTTTTAGACTGGGACCCACTTTGCAGAATGACAATCTGTCTGGGACCCACCAGAAGTGATGTCATCAACATGGAAGTGGTGTCATGGCCAGAAGTGACATCATCAAGTAGGAAGTGACATCACTGTTCTCACCCAGTAGTTCATAAACTGCAAGTGACAAGAGAAAATAGTCCAGCTCCAAAGCTTGTTTCAATTCTCACTGCACCTCCGCCATTGCTACCAAGCATCCCACCTGTTCACTATATTAAAGGGAGAGTATCTCATGGTGTTTTATTAACTTTTATTGGGTTATTTTTCAGCCATTTTCCAATAGCAAAGTATAAGGAGAAAAAACCCATTTAAACCTTGACACATATTTAAACCTATTTAAACCTCCCCCATTTCAGGGATCTGCTGAAGTTTAAGTGCTTGGAGTGGGGTAGGAAGGGCAGAGCTGGGCTGGATGCAAGTGAGGGGAGAGGGGGCTAGATCACATGGCAGAGCTTGAGCTGGAAAGAGCTGGTAAAACAGAAAGCAAAACAAAAAAGAAATGATGGCGCTAGCTGCCTAATTTGCCAGTTTCCAAGAAGGCTGCCTGCATCTTTCCGTGACCCACCTGACCTCAGGTTGCGACCCACCAAGTGGGTCCCAACCCACAGTTTGAGAAACCTTGCTCTAGAATATGTATTTAGGATTCCAGCTTTACAGCCCAATCCTATCCCCACTTTCCTGGGAGTAAGCTCCATTGACTCTAATGGGATTTACTTCTGAGCAGACATGCATAGGATTGGGCTGCCATGCTGCAATCTTATGTACCCTTACCTGTGAGTAAATTTCATTGAACTCAGTGGGATTTACTTCTGAGTAGAGGCATAAAGCATTGCACTGTTGATCAGCTAAACACTTCAGATAACCAATTTAAACAATCAGTTTGATTATTTTTGGTCAACTGAAGCTTTTGGTTAACTAACTGGTCAATTAGTGGGAAACCGCAATTCCAGGTTATAAACTCTATAGGAGGGACAGGGAGGGGCATGTTGGCAGTGGGGTGGCCATCTCTGTTAAAGAAGGGGTGGAATCCAACAAAGTAGAGATTGCAGGCGGGTCCGATGCCACCATGGAATCACTGTGGGTTAAATTACCAGGCTCAAGGAGCAATGTATTACTGGGGGCCTACTATCGTCCTCCAGAACAAAAACCTGAAGAGGACCTTGAAATGAGGAAACAGATCAGGAAGGTGTCGAGGAGAGACAGGGTTTGTAATCATGGGGTACTTTAATTATCCTCACATCAACTGGGTCAATTCATGCTCTGGTCATGAAGGAGAGACCAGATTTCTTGATATGCTAAATGACTGTGCCTTAGAGCAGCTAATCATGGAGCCCACCAGACGACAGGTGACTCTGGATTTAATACTGTGTGGTAGGACTGGTTAGGGATGTAAATGTTACTGAGCCACTGGGGAACAGTGAAAATGCTGCGATCCATTTTGCCATACATGTTGGAGGAAGAGTGCCAAGCAAATCTGAAACAAAAATCCTTGACTTCTGAAGGGCAGAGGCTAGTTAGAAAAAAGTTGAAAGGGAAGTAAAAAGGGTCCACTTGCACCAGAGTGCATGGAAGCTGTTTAAAACAATGGTGATAGAAGCCCAGTGGAAGTGTGTACCACAAGGGAGGAAGGATTCAGCTAAGTCTAGGAGGATGATGGCATGGCTAACGAGTCAAGTCAGAGAGGCTGTACAGGGCAAGGAAGCTTCCTTCCGTAAATGGAAGTCTTGCTCGAATGAGGAGAATAAAAAGGAACATAAACTGTGGCAAAAGTAATGTAAGAAGGGCATATGGGAGGCCAAGAAAGACTATGAGGAACACATGGCCAGCAACATTAAGGGGAATAATAAAAGCTTCTTCAAATATGTTAGAAGCAGGAAATCTGCCAGAGAAGTGATTGGCCCTCTGGAGGGTGAGGGAAGGAAAGGGGAGATAAAAGGAGATGGCAGAGAAATTTAATGAGTTCTTTGCATCTGTCTTCACAGCAGAAGACCTCAGGCAGATACCGCTACCCGAACGGCCCCTCTTGATTAAGGGTGCAATCCAGCCTTTGATTTGGGAGTAAGTCCCATTGAACACTTACTTCTGAATGGACCTGCTTAGGATTGTAGACCTGCTTAGGATTGTGCCCAGAGACGAACAAACCTTGCTATGGGAGAATCAGCATGGCTTCTGTAAGTGTAAGACTTGCCTCACAAACCTTTCAGAATTCTTTAAAAAGGTCAACAGGTATGGGGATGTGGAAGAACCTGTGGATATTATATATCTGGACTTTCAGAAGGCGTTTGATATGGTCCCTCACCAAAGGCTGCTGAGGAAACTCCACAGTCAGGGAATTAAAGGGCAGGTCCTCTCATGGATTAGGAAATGGTTGAGTACCAGCAAACAGAGACTGGGTGTCAATGGGCAATTTTCACAATGGAGAGAGGTGAAAAGCGGTGTACCCCAAGGATCTGTATTTGGACCAGTGCTTTTCAGCTTGTTCAGAAATGACCTGGAGGCAGAGTTAAGCAGCAAGGTGGCCAAGTGTGTGGATGATACCAAACTTTTCCAAGTGGTGAAGACTGTAAGAGATTGTGAAGAGCTCAGAAGGATCTCTCTAAACTGAGAGAATGGGCAGCAAAATGGCACATGCATTTCCATGTAAGTAAATGTAAAGTCATGCACTTTGGGGCAAAGAATCAAAACTCTACATAATGGGTTCTGAGCTGTCTGTGACAGATCAGGAGAGAGATCTTGGGGTGCTGGTGGACAGCACGATGAAGGTGTCGACCCAATGCACGGTGACAGTGAAGAGGGCTAATTCCATGCTTGGGATCATTAGAAAAGGTAATGAGAATAAGACAGCGAATATAATAATGCTGTTGTACAAATCGATGGTAAGGCCACAACTGGAATATTGTGTCCAGTTCTGGTCGCCATATCTCAAAAAGGATATAATGGAGATGGAAAAAGTGCAGAAGAGAGCAACCAAAATGATTACTGGGCTGGGGCACTTCCCTTTGGAGGAAAGGCTACAGTGTTTGGGGCTCTTCAGCCTAGAAAAGAGGCACCTGAGGGGAGACATGATTGAGACATACAAAATTATGCAAGGGATGGATAGAGTGGATAGAGAGATGCTCTTTACACTTTCACATAACACCAGAACTGATGGACATCTGCTAAAATTGAATGTTGGGAGAGTTAGGATAGACAAAAGAAAATATTTCTTTAGTCAGCATGTAGTTAGTCTGTGGAACTCCTTGGCACAGGATGTGGTGATGGGTACCTGACCAGGATGCCTTTAAGAGGGAATTGGAAAATTTCTGGAGGAAAAGTCCATCACGGTTTACAAGCCATGTTGGATATGTGCAATCTCCTGATTTTAGAGGTGGACTACCTCAGAATGCCAGTTGCAGAGGAGGGTGCCAGGATGTATCTTGCTGTCTTGTGTGCTCCCTGAAGCATTTGGTGGGCCACCGTGAGATACAGGAAGCTGGACTAGATGGGTTTATGGCTTGATCCAGTGGGGCTCTTCTTATGTTCTTATGGTCTGAGTTTCTGGCCCCAAAAGACTGTAAAGGTGGTTGTTTTCTCAAACTTCAGATTAAAATCCAGATCATGTGAATTCATGTCAAGAAGGTCAGGTCTGCACTGCATGTAAAATACAGAAATGGCTTAGGAGGAATATGCCCATGTTGACCATCATACAATGGAGAAGTTGATTAGTGTTAGGGATTTTAGGGGGTGCAATCATTTCTTTATCTTCACCATATTTACGAGAAGCCTATGTCCAACCCAACCACACTATCTTGCAGTGGGATTTAAGGACAACTAGAAGAATTTGGACGTGAGCTCAGGCTAGAGAAGGAGGGAGTGTGCTCAGGGCTGCAAGAAAACTGCATGGTTGGAATGCGAACAAGCAGAAGCAAAACTTTAGTGCATGAAGTTAAGAGGTTCTAGCTCCCTGCTGTGTTAGTTTTCTATTTGTAGAGAGCTTCAGAGGTGCAGCGTGGAGGTTAAGGAATAAATATCCTTTACCTTTTTCTCTGCCCTGACAAGACCCCAATTTGAGCTGTGGCTGCTGTACACAAGCAAAGGGAGGGTGTCAGCTGCACGTAACACATGGTTTGAGTTTTCCTTGGGTCAGAGACTAGATTTGCAGGGGCAATCCTATGGCAATCCTAGATTTGCCATAGTGGTGATCCTATGCAGGCTTCCCTGGAAAAGGCCCCATTAGACTCAATGAAGCCAGTAGCTTTTGGCAGTGATTTCACTTGCTGGAGTTAGAACAATCAGTGGCCTCATTTGCAGCTTGCCACTGAATGGCCCCCCAAATTCAGTCAGTTGAAACAACTTTTCCCTTGTGTTTCCCCAATGTGTATGCACAGGGGCTCAGCCGCGCCAGCCCTTTGTGGTCTCTAGTTGCAAAGCAGCAAGATGCATTGAGGCCTTGCAATGTTCTTCACAGCTCAGCCTGAGAATCCACTGCAGAGGGAAGGAGGAGAGTTCTCTGGCTAGTACATCAAAGGAGGAAAAGATGATGGAGCTGACAATGGAGGTAGCTGAGGGAAAGGAACATCTGCTATAGCCTGTGCTTTGGGTGAAGGCTGTTTACCTGGCAAGTGGGAATTGGGGATGGGGAGATGCCATGCTTCGGTGGCAGCAGAAGCCGGACTGACCAAAGTGACAGTGGTTCTCCCAAGCCACCTTTGGAAGACTGCCTCCCCCACATGATCCTACCCATGGGATCTTTTGAGGAGGCCCTCTTGCACCTCACGGCAGAGCTAAGGCTGGGCAGGGGGTACATTGCCTCAGGTACATGATCTTGAGGGGGTGTCAAGGGAACTTGACACTAGTGGTCAAAATTGTAGAAACCTTGGTTTTCTACATATTTATGAATAATATCATCATGTTATATACCATTTGATAAGTCCTTTAATGCAGAATGCAATGAAACAAACTGCAAATCTGTATTTTATCAAAGGTTATAGCCAAATAACCAAAAAATGAAAACACAACTGCCTTATGTAACAAAAAATATATTTCTCTAACTCCAAACTGACCAATGAGATTGATGGTTCCAAGAGCTAATTAGGTGTTTTTATGATACAGCATGGAACCAATAAGGTATGAGCCAGCTCTCATTTCCATGTTATCATAATACAGTTACCCCTGCTAACTGGGTAAAGAGGCACTTTTTCAAATGGTGCTCCTCTTATATTTAGCACAGGAAGAGTAACTATCCCTCTACACCAGGAGTGCCCAAACCCCGGCCCTGGGGCCACATGTGGCCCTCAAGGCCTCTCAATGCAGCCCTCAGGAAGCCCCCAGTCTCCAATGAGCCTCTGGCCCTCCAAAGATTTGTTGGAGCCCGCACTGGCCTGACACAACTGCTCGTAGCGTGAGGGCGACTGTTTGACCTCTCACATGAGCTGTGGGATGAGGGCTCCCTCCACTTCCTGCTGTTTCATGTCTGTGATGCAGTAGCGGCATTAAAGGAAAGGCCAGCCTTTCTTTGTGCAAGGCCTTTTATAGGCCTTGAGTTATTGCAAGACCTTCATTCATTCACATAAGTTCGTCTTTAATATATTCATTTATGTAAACTTATGTAAATTTATTCAAATTTTAAATGTAAATTAATTCTTTTTTCCCCTGGCCCCCAACACAGTGTCAGAGAGCTGATGTGGCCCTCCTGCCAAAAACTTTGGACACCCCTGCTCTACACCCTAGCACAGTGTCTTTTCTAGTGGCTGTTTCCTAGTGTTCTGCATCTTTTTAGATTGTGAGCCCTTTCAGAGATGTACAATTTCTGGAAATTTTGAAGCTCAGAAAAAAACCTGGTTTTTTCCCATTTTTTTCGGGAAAAAACGGAAATGTTTGGAAAAATTGAAAAAAATGCTACATTAGCACTGTTTTTTTCTTTCCCAGATTGAAAGTCATTCAGTTACTTTGGGAACATAAAAATATGACTATGGACAATTTGACTTGGCATAAAATTATCGTGGTTGGCAACCTTCAGTCTCGAAAGACTATGGTATAAGCCTACAGCACCCAGTATTCCCAGGAGGTCTCCCATCCAAGTACTAACCAGGCCTGACCCTGCTTAGCTTCTGAGATCAGACAAGATCAGGCATGTGCAGGGTAACAGTTGCTGCATAAAATTATCACAACTAGCATATTAAAAGTATAGTGTATCCAAACAATTATTACAAGCATAATTTACTTTTTAAATAATATTTGTTTGTAATTTTAACAAATGGAGCAACAATCTCTGAACTGTTTACTAGTTTATGTGGAATAGACAAAAAACCTCCACAAAACAATTTTTTAAAATCCAGAAGTAACAATTAGTCATATTTCCTCTCCACAGTATTAAATTAAAAAAAACAAACCCATTCTCATAAAAAGAATTGAAGAGGGGGGAAGTGTATAAAAGGGAGTGGGACTAAGTTTCAATGAATGGACATAAAATTTAATCAGAATCATTTTCTGAGCTGTAATTATCAGTTGCAGTCTCTGCTGCTGCAGCTACTCTGTTCTGTCTGTCATTATCACAGTTATTATGGAGTTCTAAAAACTGAAGGTTTGCCTGGATTGAAACAAGTTTCTCTATCCTTACGCATGTCAGTTTATTTCTTGAGTTAGTGTTAGTGTTTCCAAACATAGACCAGATTCTTTCACATGCTGAAGAAGATGGAGGAATCTGAAGAAGGCGAGAAGCAAGAAGAGTCAGAGGCTGTGTTGTGCAAAGACCTTGCACCACGTTGCAGGAGGAATATGTTTGGCAGAATCCCAGATTGCATTCCTAGACCAAATCTCTGAAGAAATTCTGCAACATTTGAAAGTACTTTCCCAACATCAAGTCCTAATGTGATGCTTGTTCTGTAATCCAGTCAAATGCAGTAGCAGTGCTATCATCACTTCTATTTCCACCTTTGAATCTTGGATCCAGCAAATTTGCAGCAGTATGAATTGGATGGTAACAAAATTCTTCCCTTTTTAAAATAAAATCTTCCACTGTACTTTCTTCTATAGTTGTAAGTGGAGATATACTGAGATTTTCAAAAACAGTTGTTTTTATCTTGGTCATTAAATAAGGAATTTCTGACAAAAGTGCACCATCTGATTCAGATGCAGTGATTGCTGCAGGAATTGGTTTTAGAATCTTCAGGGAACTTTGCAGCTGAACCCGGAAGACATCCTGATCAAGAACAGTGTTTCTCACACTCCTGGGTACTTTAAGATCTTCATCTATTACTGTTTCTTGAAGAGCTTCTTTATTTTTTTTAGTAAACTTACAAAGGAGATCACCACTCCAGCCCACTGAGTTTTACTACAGAGCTTCAGTGTCACTATTTTATTTTTTGAATTTTTTTCTACTTGCTTCTTGAAAACTGCAGCTACAACATGCGTACCTTCTACATGTTTTATAACTTCTTTTGCTCGTCTAAAGATCATTTGAAGTGTGTCCAGTTTCATGATATAATTAAGAAGCAAGTTGAGCCCATGAGATGCACATCCTATTGCAGTAATATGTGGATACTTATCCATTATGATCTCCCATGCTGCTTTCATATTGCTGGCATTGTCAGTCAGCAAAGCAAATATTATTAATTATTATTATTTTTGTTGGCATCCTTCAGTCTCGGAAGACTACGGTGTCACGCTCTGAATGGTGGTTCCGGAACAGTGTCCTCTCCAGTGCGCGAAGCCTGGGTAAAGTAGGTATGGAGGATAAGAATAGGCCCTCAGTTTTGGCTGTACTTGTCGTAAGAGGCGACTAAACAGCCACCGGGTAGATGGGACTCGTCAGCCTGGGAAGGCAGCTCATCTGAGAGAAGGAAAACCCTGATCCCAAACCTCCACTGCCTTGTGGCTACATCCAGTTATGGAAAAGGCTTCAGGAGTCAACCTCGAGGCAAAATCCGGAGCCGGAGTCCCTGAGGCAGTTCATGGCTGAACACAGTCACGTTCTGGCAACTCCTGCGACGCCGCTGGAACCAACCGTATTGGCCTCTGCTTTTATTATTATTAACAGTATTTATATACCGCTTTTCAACTAAAAGTTCACAAAGCGGTTTACAGAGAAAAATCAAATAACTAAATGGCTCCCTGTCCCAAAAGGGCTCACAATCTAAAAAGGTGCAAATGAATACCAGCAGACAGCCACTAGAACAGACACTGCTGGGGTGAGGTGGGCCAATTACTCTCCCCCTGCTAAAAAAAAAGGAGTACCCACTTGAAAAAGTGCCTCTTACCCAATTAGCAGGGGTTACTTTACCACTCCCAATTTTCTGTGGGACTTCACATATTTGACAGCTGATATACTCTGCAGTATGTCTATTCTCTCCTGTTTCAATGCTTTTGTAAACAACTGGTTGAGGTGTTCTAACAAAATTTATAATTCCTTCTCCTCTCACATTTGTCCATCCATCTGTAAGTAGTGCAAGACACAGTGCTTCATTAATTTTTCCTTGCACAGATTCCATGACACATTCATATTCCGACTCCAAAAGAGGCTTACTCAAAGAATGTCTGTTGGGCAAAAGGTATAATGGGAGGGGGAAAATTTTGAGGGGGAAAAAGGCAAAAAAATCCATTGGCTGCTCCGAGCAGCATGCAGCCACTCCAAGAGCACCGCAACCAAGAAGTAATTGGCAGTGACGTCATCATGTCACCACAATTACGTATTTTGGAGTGTAAAAAGTTTTTGTGCCCCAAGTGCCGGATGCCTTAGCTATGCCACTGCTTACACATCCCGTGAGTGTTGGAGTACAGTAGGAGGGGACAAATCATAGGCCCTTCTCAGTGGTGGCCCCATTCCTGTGGAGCTCCCTCCTATGGGAGGTTCACTGTGCTCCCTTCATGCAGAGAAGAGACTGGGCTAGGGAGAAGGCTAGGGAGAAGGCTAGGAAGGAGGCAGTATTGACGGAAGCAGCACCACTGATATCCTATCCTCCTTGGTGACCTCAATCCAGCTTCCTGGGACCACTCAGGCTTGCACTAGCTATATTGCTGGCACGGGTCCATGTAGACCCAGTAGGACAGCAAGAGTTTACCCCAGGGCAAGGCAGTTAATGTTCCCTTACCTTGAGGAGGCCTTTGCAGCCTGAAACTCTCCTACAAGATGCAGCGTGAGCAAATTGGAACAGCTGCATTACCATTTTATCTGGTGTGCTCCCTGGGGCATTTGGTGGGCCGCTGTGAGATACAGGAAGCTAGACTAGATGGGCCTATGGCATGATCCAGTGGGGCTGTTCTTATGTTCTTATGTGGGGAGTTAGGTAGAATTGAGCTCTTTGGTGTATACCTTCTTGCCACCTCCTCCAAACTGTCACCTGCTTCTTGTCCAGCTCTGTCCTCTTCTCACACAATAGCACACAGGAGGATAATGGGGAGGGCTTGTCTCTCTCGTCTGTTACAAATTTGACCACTCAGGACACAATCCTAACCTCTTATGTCAATGCTTTCCAGCACTGACATAAGGGCAATGCAGCTCTGAGGTAATGGAACAAACATTCCCTTGTTGTGAGGAGGCCTCCATGAGTGACACCCAACTGCAGGATGCAGCACACATCCCATTGGCACAGCTATGCCAATGCTGGAAAGCACTGACATAAAGGATTGTGTCCTTAGTCTAGTGTGGAATCAGGCCACCGCTCTGGAACAAGAATCGTTAGAAGAGGACTGCAAAAATCACAACAGGGTACAAGCTAAGAACACCTGGCTTGGATAGTTACAGGTGTTCCGTTATTCATATGCGCCTATTCATACTCACACAAGCATAGTCAATTAGATGCCTTGATCCAATTGTTAACTAGTATTTGAAAGGCTGGCATCTGGTAATCAATGTGTTTCATCAGGTCTTGACCTCCAGCCTAGTTGGGTCTGCCTTTTAACTATGTAACTCTCTTGATGTCATTATAACATATGGAGTAATTTTCTATTCATGGCTGCTCTACCGAGCTAGGCTCCCACACAGCCTTGACTGTCGGAGCATGTGAGTTCAAGTGCCTGTTGGGCAAGTCTTCTAGTTCCACCCTGACAGTCCTTTATTCAGCTAACCACACTTATGGCCCAATCCTAGTCTCATCTGGTGACAGCAGAACATGTGATCCACCTGTGTGTGCTGTTGCAAAAGTGCCATATAGAGCTTCGCAACAGT
Source organism: Tiliqua scincoides (assembly GCF_035046505.1). Taxonomy (NCBI): domain Eukaryota; kingdom Metazoa; phylum Chordata; class Lepidosauria; order Squamata; family Scincidae; genus Tiliqua; species Tiliqua scincoides. The sequence continues at coordinate 18,403,848 of NC_089825.1, forward strand.
GTGAAGGTCAGGAGTGTTGGCAAGAAAGATGGAGCCTTCCCGATGGGGCCAGTAGTCGCACGGATGCCTGCCGAAAGTCTAGCGCAGGGAAGGGTGGGGAGGGGTGAAATGGGGCGGGGGAATGCGGCAATGGGGGCAGAGTGGGTGGATTGGGCCCGGGAGGGGGTGGGATCAGCAGTGCCAGTGCTCACTATACCCTATCCCCCTTCCCAGGTCTAATCCGCAGACACAGATCAACTTGAACTTCTGCCTTCGAGTTGACCCATTGTGGCTGCAGGGCTTACCCTGGGGCATGGGGACAAATGTCCTCTTACCCCAAAGAGACCTCCAGCAGCTGAAATTCTCCCAGTTGCAGGATGCAGCAGAGGCTGTGCTGGCACCACTACATTGCCACAAGAGAATTTAGTTAGGATTGGGCTGTTAGGCAAAACCTATGGTTGAAACATTAACAATTATTTTATCTTTTCCCCTGCATGTTTCTCTTCTCATGGCGTGATGTCCTCATCTCAACTCTGGCAACAGACTCCCAGGCTTCTCTTGTCCAGCCTCTTGTCAGTCTAAGCCAGCCAGCCAAATATTACTCACACATGCTTTCTATGAATACATTCTGCAATGCATTCTAGGTTTTCCTCTAGCAATAGTAACTCCAGCAGGTATCAGGAGGGACCAGGTGAGGGAACAATGTTGGGAGCCCAGCATTCTTGTCACTGCCATTAGAGACCACTGTAATAGTGGTTGCAGAGGCCACAGTGCCAGACTTGGAGGAGGAAGGGAAGGGAAGGGGTGGCAGTGGGCTGGGGCATCTTACTTCGCCCTAGTCCACTTCTGCTATCTCCACCACTGCTGCTTCCTCTAGTGGCTGGAGGAAGGAATGCAAGCTCAATATGGCTGTGTAAAGTTGCATACTTAGCAGATACTTTCAGCTTACTGAAAACCTGAACAAAAGGACACATCACTCCCTTTCATGTTCAAGACAATGTGAATGCCATGAAACGCAAGCTTCAGTTTGCAGTTAGAGAAGCTGAGAAAGGTAGTGGGTCTTTCTTCCAAGTCCTTCAAGGTTTTCATCCAAGAGAATGAGCTCCAATTTCATCCTGATGTGCTGAGGGACATAAGACACTCCTGTCAAAACTTGGTTCAAGACCTCACTGCTTACTTCACAGGAAATCTTGACACTCATGACTGGATCAGGGACCCATTTTGTGACTGAGATGCCCTCACTCCCCCGCCCTTCTTCACTGTCCTCCTCATGGCTTTTGCCCCCCACCTTCCAACAGGGAAGTATCCTGGTTTCGGTCTTTCTGTGCAAACATGTTTTGCTATGGCTATTTTCAGCTATATTGTTTGGTTTCTGGCTTTGTCAGTGGTGGTTTTACTGGCATTAGGCACCTTTGGTTAACTTGTCAGCAAAAAGGAAGGGGGTCTGTTAATTATAGAATTTGCAAGGCAGTTAGTCTGGAGCATCTCCCCTAAGTTCATACTTTGTCTGTCTTCGTTCTGCACCCCCTCCCTCTGTCCTGTATTGATGGTTGTTACAAGTTACTTTGAGAGGAAAGAAGGGGGTCCAAGACAGGTAATTAGGTAACAGTTTCCCCCCTTTGAGGGTGTGGATCTCAATGATGTGATCTTGGAGACCCTCACCCTCACATAAAATGCTGCTTAGTTTGTACAAATATTGCCATTGACATATAATAGAAGCAACATGTTTCACTCCTTTGCGTTGAAATTTGCTTCCAAAACCTGGTTTCACAGCACCACTTAACTTCTCCTGGAGTGGACTTGGTCTCCCAGTGATGGTGTTATCTGAATCGAACATGTGAGTGAAAAGGTTGCCTGAGGTATTTGTCACTGACCTGTTATGTATTGCTTTCTATATTCCTGTGTCATTCCAGAACTGCCACAAGGTAGTGAGGTTAATGTGTGGTCTCTTAGTCTTCCCTAATCTGACTGGTGGTTGGGAGGCATTTTAAGGCTTGAAGTGCCACTGCCTGGAAGGTGTGTACTGCTAAGTTCTCATTCCACTTCTCTGAGATCCCTGTTGCTTCTAATTGTGATCCACTCCAGACCAGTATCGAGTACCACTGAGCAAAGAGGCACTGAGCAATGGCAGAATGTGTGGTCTGGGGTGTGGTTAGGCTCATTTCGAAACTCTGGATATGCTTTTGCTATGCTGTTTAAAAGCAGTTGGTGTCTGGGGTTTGTGGTTCCTGAAAGCAGTTTCCTTTGGCTTTTGTCTGTGTATTTCTTAAAAGTGCACTGCTTACAGCACTGAGGTTTGTGTGGAGTTCAGGCTAAGGTGTAGGTGCTGATTCTGTATGGGCGTCTTCTCCTGGTAGGCTTTTGGATCAGGTAAGGGTAGCCTCGTTCCTATCGGCCTGTTAACTACCTCAGGAGGGTGTTGAGCACTGACAATAAGCGTGGTCTGGATTGTAGTTGGTCAGGGTCATGTGGTGTTACTGTGTCACACTGTGGGTTTTCCCTTAGCTCCTAAAAGTGTTTAGATTGTTCAGGGTTTTTCAGGAATACTGTTACTCTGTGTGCATTAATGTTGGGATAAGTGATTACCTTAGTTGGAGGCAGTTTAACAGCTTTTTCTCCTCCCATACACTTTTAGGTTCTTTTAAACCAGGGGTGCTCAATAGGTGGATCGCGATCTACCGGTAGATCGCGAGGCAAAATGAGTAGATCGCGGAGTGCCGACCCCCCCCTTCAGGTGCCTCTGGGAGGAAACGCCGGGAGTAAGGCCCATTGTACTCAATGGGGCTTACTCCCAGGTAAGTGTGGCTAGGATTGCAGCCTCACAGCCTAATCCTAGGCATGTCTACTCAGGAGTAAGTCCTGTTATACTCAGTGGGGCTCAAGGTACACCAACATACATTGTACACATAAATGTTATATGTTATGATGGCGCGAACATTGTAAAAAAAAACTCTGGTAGATCTCCGGGCCTTGCTGGGTTTCAAAGTAGCTCTTGAGCCAAAAAAGTGTGAGCACCCCTGTTTTAAACAAACAAACAACTACTTGAGTCCCAAACTGTCTTTTTTGTTGTCTTCTTGCACCCTGGTAACAGTCCAATTCTCGGGTGCCTCAACTTTCTTTAGCCGGGAGTGGTGGATCCATTTCTTCTCTCCTTCAACTTTTGCTGCAATGTAGTGGTCAGGAGTACCAGGCGAGGTTTCTTTTTCCACTTCGGTTGGAGTGGGACCGGTCTTCACCAGCACGTAGTCACTGGGCTGCAGACTGTGGACTGGGGCATCCAGCGGGACAGATGTACCTGTGGAAAAAAAAAAGGCAAAACAGCAGAACGGGAGCGCATACACTGGCAATGCAGACATTCCCAGTTTCCCACGTTACATTTATAAGTCTAGCCTCCTCAAACGTCCTGGTGACTGGCTAGGCTCTCTTGAAAAGGAGTTCAAAGGGGGATAACCCTCTCCTGCTATGGGGCAGCTTTGGGTAGGAAATGCTTCTGGCTATCTAGAAATCTGTTTGCAAACACTAACAGGTAGCGCTTCCTTTTTGCTGGAGGTAATTCAGTGAAGTCTTCTTGCCATTCCATGCTTGGTCCTTCTGCGGGGGTAATGGGACTGGAGTCTTCTGGACTTCTTCTTTGAGGCTGGTTCTTTGACTTGTCTGAGTGATTCTCCATCCCCCTGCGTTGAGTTCAAGTTTCTAGCTTGTCTGCTAGCTCTAGTTCCTCTTGAGTCTAGGGGCTTCTTGGAGGGAGGGGAATTACTGGCAATAGGGCTCCAGCGAAGATGAGCTGCCTTTGTTTTGTAGCTCGCTTAGCTATTGCATCAGCAAAGTCATTTCCTTTTTTCCACTTCTTCACCTCCCCTTGTATGAGCTTGGCAGTGTACTATAGTCATTTCTTGGGGTAACATCATAGCCTCAAGGAGATCTGGCTATTTTTGATTTGTGTTCCTGCTGCTGTTAGGAACCTTCTTTCTTTGCAAAGGGTGGCAAATGCTTGGGTCACCCCGAATGCGTAGTGCAAATCAGTGAAGAGCATGGCACGTCTGCCTGCTGCCAGCTTAAGCACATGGGTAAGGGCAATTGGTTCTGCCACCTGGGCTGAGCTTCCACTGGCAAGTGGTCAGGCTTTTGACTTTATGGAGGAAACAACTGCGTATCCTGCTTTCCTGACTCTTCTCTTCACAAAGCTTGACTCATCCACAAACCATACTTTATCAGCGTTTGCAAGAGGGGTAGCTTTCAAGTCTTCTCTGGCTGTGGTTTGGATGCAATCATGGTCTGGCTTCAGGTAGGAGTGTTACAGAGCTGAAGCTTTTTCCCATAAAACTGTTTGGTATCTTCCCAACCTTGCTTGAGTGAGCTAGAGGTCTCCCTTTTTGTTCTAGCAGCGTCTTGACTGTGTGTGGAGTGTATGCTGTCAGTTCTCCCCCCCCCCCAGGGCGATTTTGCGAGCCTCTTCAATCAGAAGGGCTGTGGCAGCTACCGCTCGCAGGCAAGGTGGCCATCTTGCGGCTACTGTGTCTAGCTGCTTGGATAGATAAGCCACTGGTCTGGGGGTTTCTTACTTTTTGGATCAGGAAGCCTAGAGCCACTCTTTGTTTCTTGCCCACAAACAGTGAGAATGTTTCTTGCCCAAAAACAGTGAGCGGGGGTGGGGGGGAAGGCAGCGACGTGATCCCCACGATTGCATTGCTAAGGGGTGCTGCAGGAACTGGGATATACTCACCAGTCCCTGCAGCAGCCTGTCAGGGGTGCGGGAAGCCCTGCGGAAGCATCTGCAGGGCTCTCTAGCCTTCTAAAAGTGAAAGCGGAGCGATTGCGTTCCACTTCTAGTTTTGTGGAAGTAGAGCACGATCGCTCCACTTTCACTTTTCACTACATCCCAGTCCCTGCAGCCCCCATTAGCAACGCGATCCTGGGGATTGTGTCACTGCCTTCCCTCTGCCCCTGCCCCCACCCCTTAAGGGGGCAGAGGCCAGGGCTGTCAGGCTGGAGTGTCACAGCACCCAGTTTGAGTAGCTCTGGGCTAAAGGCTTCCATTGAAATCAAGCAAGCCTTGTTCCATTTTGCAAATGCTGCTGAAGCCTCCTTCCAGGTTGCAAAGGCTTGCATTCTGCAGATGTCTGTTTTTTGTTTTTTTAAACACCAGGATGTAATCTTCGTTTCCATCTGGAGCAAAGTCCCAGGTTACAATTCAGTGCACCATTACTTAAGAATAACACCCATGGAAAGCAATGGGTCTACTTCTGACTAAATAGGGTTGCAAATATGTGCAGCTGCACTTACTCGCAGTCATTCTTTGTTGCTTGTCTCTCTGCTGTGCATTGAATTGCATACACGTGCAACGTGTATGTTGCACATTACACGTAGAGCTTCTGGTTTAACACATCAGGCACCTTAAAGGAGGATTTGATTCATGGTTCTCCTGCAATGATTCCCAACTTTTTTTTCACTTGCATACCCTTTGGCAGCCAATTTCCATAAATTGTACCCTCACATTAGCAAAATGTTTATAATTAATATGAATAATATAAGGCCTCATCTCCTCTATATGAAAACCCATACTTTATGTATTCAGCACAGTATTTTTTTTCTTTATATCTGTTTCAAGATCTGAAGACTATGGGCCCAACACTATACAGTGCAGGCCGGATCACCACTGGCGCGCACTGTCGCAAACTCGCCATAAAGCATGTTTACGGGCCCTAGCACCAGTGCCCCGCCGGTGCTAGTCCAGTGCTGGCCGACTGGGTCTCTGGTGACCCAGTCTGCAAACAAGACCAAAGTGCTCAGCCAGTTCCATTTTTCCTCATCTCCTGTCATGTTTAATCTGCACCAGATGCGCTCTGGTGACTAATGTGAATCTTGTGAACCATTTGAATTTTGAGGGGAAGAGTTGGAAGACACTACTGGATACATTTTAAAATATTTCTGTTTTGTTAGTTAGAGTTGTTAGTTAGGTTAGTTAGAAATTTGCAGAAGAATTTGTGTGGAGAGGATTGGCTAAGGACCAAGACAGAAACATTGCAGAAGAATTGTATTGTGGAAGAAATAGCTAGCTGAGGACTATCTAAAGCAGCCATTTTCAACCCCTGTGCCATGGCACACTGGTGTGCCACGAATGGTCCACAGGTGTGCCGTGGGAATTTGGGAGAGGGTCATTTATCAATAGGACCATTGGGGGATGTGAGCCCCCATTGACAGCATAGTGTGCCCTGTCAATTATCAAAAAGCTGATGGTGTTCCTTGACCATTTTAATGCCTTGCCAGCATGCTGCAAGATGGAAAAGGTTGAAAATCGCTGCTCTAAAGACTTGCAAACTAAGCGGAAAAGCATTTTGTTTTGTAAGATTTGTTCATTCCCAATGGTTCTCAATGGTTCATTCCCTTCCTGGAAAACATCTTACTGGGAACATGTGGGAATAACTTGGAAGGGACCACCTGAAGGCAAGCTTACACAAGGCAAGAAGTAAAGCAAGATTGTGTAAAGCTTTTTGCTAGTATGGCAGTTGCTCAATGGAGCAAGAACCAAATTTTTCTCACATATTTCCTCAGAAACGTGTCCACTCTGTTCCACAGTATTTATTTTTAGTTCAATATGCAGAGGATGGCAGTCTCCATCAATCAGATGTTTTGCACAAGAATGAATGTCAGCTTGTATCATTCAGTTTCCTTCTGCCTATATTTATGTTAAATTAAACAAACAGGTGCTGAGAAAGAAAACTAATTATTCTGCAGTTGCAGAATACCTGAGAGAAAATGAAATCTGAAGATGAGATAGCGATAGTAGGGATTGCGTGCCATTTTCCTGGAGGTAAGTTTCCATAATTGCTACACGAAAGTGTCAACCCAAGGCAGAGATATCAAAATCTATCAGTAAGGCAATAAATAGTGGGGATTTGATAGAAATGGAAATTATTAGGCAACTGAGAGCCCAATCCTATCCAACTTTCCAGTAGCCATGCCAATGGGGTGTGTACTGAATCTTGAAGTGAGGGGCAGTCACAGAGGCCTCCTCAAGGTAAAGGAGTCCCTTACTTCGGGATTATATTGCGGCTGCATCTAGTGATGGAAAGTTGGATAGGACTGGGCCCACAGTGATTTACAGATCATTTTACACTTTAAAGAGGAACATGTGCACAAATCAGTAATAATGTCATAAGCACTTTGTTACATCAACTACACTCTACCTAGAAAGGGATTTATCCATATTTGTGAAGGTTTAGGAATTAAGGTTCCCCTGGGGGCTGGGGATAAGAATAGGCCCTCAGTTTGGCTGTACTTGTTGTAAGAGGCCACCGGGTAGATGGGACTCGTCAGCCTGGGAAGGCAGCTCATCTGAGAGAAGGAAAACTCTGATCCCAAACCTCCACTGCCTTGTGGCTACATCCAGTTATGGAAAAGGCTTCAGGAGTCAACCTCGAGGCAAAATCCGGAGCCGGAGTCCCTGAGGCAGTTCATGGCTGAACACAGTCAAGTTCTGGCAACTCCTGCGACGCCGCTGGAACCAACCGTATTGGCCTCTGCCTTTCCATTGGACCATTTCAGCGACGTGGAGAGGGGGGTTTTGCTGCATGGGTAACAGCCTATCCTCCATACCTACTTTACCCATGCTTCGCGCACTGGAGAGGACACTCTGTTCCAGAACCAACATTCAGAGCATGACACCATAGTCTTCCGAGACTGAAGGATGCCAACTACTAGGAATTAAGGTTGCTTTTCAAGATTACTTATAATGCACTAAACCAAGAGACATGTAGTAGCAGATGATTCAGGTGTACCACCCAATGGCTCCGAATGAAGACCGTATGGTTGTTTTATCATCATCTTGACCCTTGAATATTGATGCCATAGAGAGGGACGGCTACCCACAAGGCCTAGCAAAGCTAGAGAAGGTGGCAAATTGGCAGAAAGTATTAGAGTGCAATCCTGAGTGCTTGTTTGGTCAGCCCAGGAGTGTTGTGAACATGCCATAAAGCACATTTGTGCCTTCTTGAGAGCTGGCTGGGCAGGCGCAAAGGCGTGCACTGGCTCACGGATGCCAGATCCATGGCCAGAGTAGGTGAGTTCACACCGGCTGCAGGAGACTGGCACGGGGGGGGGGGGGTGTGAGTGGGAGAGGATGGCAAGAGGGCAGGCCAAGGTGGAGAGGGGCCGTTTTGGGGTGGGGGAGGGTGGGGCATTGGGTGGATCAGGTCAGTGACGAGTGTGGGACCAGCTGCAGCCCAGTGTTACACCAGGCTGCTCAGATTTGTGCCACCAATTTTGCTGACACAGATCTGAGTAGTCTCATAGTGGTGGCTGGGGCGTTACTTGGAGTAAAGAGAAAATATGATATATCTCCTTATTCCAGTTGCACTCCAGCCAGCACCTGCCTTGCACTGGATACAGTACAGGCCACTCAGTCTGCATGTTCCAGTGCAAGTTAGGACTGGGCTGCCCAAGGCATCCCCTGGCCTGTTTGCCTGCTCCACTGGTCATTGCCACATCCTCTACACATGCAATCTCCTTGGAGAGTGAGCAACAGGAGCAAGAGAAAGGGTGGCTTACCTCCTCCAGAACCACTACTGAAGGTTGCAGCAAAAAAACTGGCATGGGGGGGGCATGGCTGCTCCTGCAATCCTGTTCTAAGCAAGTAGTCAGGAAAAGGGCCATCTCCTTCTTTCCTCCTCCCCTGCTCATCGCTGCTATTAAACTTCTTCTAAACTCTCTGATTGGGAAGGATACCGGAAAACATGTATTTGCTTACGGTATTTATACCCAGCTCTTTAGGACAAGGCTTTAAATAATAAGGCCATGTTTTATTAGTAATTTAGTATCTTAACTCCGTTTTTGATAAACGGGATTAGGACTAATTATGTTTGCTTTTATGATTTCTCTATCTATGCCTAATAAAGGTTCATTCATTCATTCATTCATTCATTCATTCATTCATTCAATAAGGCCATAAAAACAGAAAAAACAACAGTCTAAATAAAAGCAGAAGAGCAGTTAATCCCAAATTACATTCCTGGGTGATAATCACTTATTATTTTTTACAACAGAAAATTGTGTTGAGGGGAGGGGAAGGCAGGATTTTGTGAATGCATCACTGTTAGTGTTGGACTTGCCTACACATGCCTCCCACATAGAGAAACACATGGAGAGTAACTTATGAACAAGGGTGGGGGGGGGGTTATCAGGAAGACTTGCTTCCAAAATTAGTTGCTGCCTAGGACAACGTGCTGACAGGTTAAACAGAGCAAGATAGAATAGACTCAAACTTTGGTATACCTTCATGGAGCATTTGGTTGTTGCAGCTTAATGTTGGATGGGTGAAAGTACTAGATATCTAAGCACTGGAAATAAAGGGACTTGTATAGGATGTTGTTGAGTGTAGCTGAGTTCCATTGTTTCCAACAGGAAAATAGATTTACACAAAAATCTTCTCCCTCAAAAGTGTTGAAAAAAGTAGTTAATATATATCTATTAAAACTTGCTGCAGGAGAAGGAATTGATAATTTCTGGCAAGTGCTGGTGGAAGGCAGAAACTGTACTGCGGAAATACCCCCAGAAAGATTTGACACCCAGAAGTGGTATGATCCAGACCCCAACAAACCAGGAAAAATATTCACAACACGTGCTGCACTTCTTGATGCGCAAGTCTATAATGTGTATAAGTCTCTAATGTGTATAATGCATAAGCATAATGATCATGCATCAGATGACTTGGCCAGGCCATGTTTAACATGAAGCCACAGACAAATGTTAATGACCTAGAAAATTAATATTTTTCCCTTTAAAATGTTTATGGCTTCTGTGATTAAATTCTCCCAAAAGATAATTCAATGTTTTTCTTTTTGTTGTTATCAGATGGCTGGGCACATATTGCTGACACAAGTCCATGCTCGCCGGTGAAGGCAGATCAGGCCAGGGAATGGGGTTAGGATTTGGTGGCAATTGCATCCACCAAACCCACCCCCTACCTGGGCCCAATCTGCCCTCCTCCTCCCATTGCCTCCTCTTTCCACCCACCATCACCCTTTTCCACCCCCCCCTTCACCCAGCCCCATATGCAGCCTTAGTACACTGGTGGGCATCAACGGTCCATCTTTGTGCAGACCTCCCCACTTGTCATTTGTATAGAATCTTATGCCACTGGAACATACATTTTGCCAGCATGACCTGCTCATAGGATTTAGCCCTTGGTGTCCCTAGTTGCTGGTCTTGTTCAGTCTCTGCCTCCTCCCTTCAATACGTGATAAGCTAATTGTCAAGCATGCCGAAACTAGCAGATAAGTGCTTTATGAGAGAGCATATAGAGTCCCCAAATGGCTAAGAATGCTGTCTGACAGCCCAATCCTGTCCACACATTCCTGGGAGTAAGCCCCATTGACTTTAATGGAACTTACTTCTGAGTAGACATGCATGGATTGGGCTGTAAGTAAGCTAAGGCTCCATTTGAGTTCTGACTCTGGGATTGATCTGTGGGTGAGTACAGGATTCTGACTAAGCCCCACTTCCCCCAACTCTGTCTATTACTGTCCCAGCTGTGGCATACTACCAATGTAGTCACTGATGCAACTGTGGGGCAAACAACAAAGACTGACAAAATGAGGCTATCTTTGGGATCTGCAGTACTTATCAGGGATCTGATTTTTGCCCAGAAGTTGTAAATCAGGGGTGGGTTTGTACTGGGGAATTTTACAGTGCAAGCCTAAGCATGTTTACTCAGTTGTCAGTACCTCTAAGTTCAATATGATTTACAGCCCAATCCATGCGTGTCTACTCAGAAGTAAGTCCCATTGCGTTCAGTGGGGCTGGCTCCCAGGAAAGCATGGATAGGATTGCAGCCTTACTCTCTGGTAAGTGGGCTTCAGGTTGCAGTTGTAAAGTTCTGTGTTTTTTTAAAATAAATATTTATTTTTATCTTGTTGATGTACAGTATTTTTAGTAGTGAACTGACTTAGAGGTTTTAGATGGAATGGGGTATAACTTCATTAAATGAATAATGATACTTCTCCTTGTGTGGACATTTTACCATCTGTCCTTTTCAGATTCAACACATTTGACAATGGGCTGTTTGGTATCCATGATATGGAAGCTGCACATATGGATCCTCAGCAAAAGCTGCTCCTGGAGTGCACCTACAGAGCACTAGAGGATGCAGGAATACCCACAGAGGACATCAGTGGCACCAAAACAGGGGTTTTTATTGGTGGGTCACAGTCTGTACATCATAAATCCAATTACTGCATAATCACAGTAGCTGTGAAAAGTGAAGAAAAATATCTATTTATATTATTCGGGGATCATTATAAGGCCTATGAATGTTTTAGGACAGAACTGAAGAATTGCAAAAAAAGAGATCATGCTATGGCCTCGAGTGAGTTGTGGCATTTGTCTGAGAAGCCTGCATTGTTTGAACAGTAGCTAAGGTAGATCAAGGAATCCTAGTTTACGTTGTTTCTACTGGAGACTTTGGAGGAGTTGTGCTGGCCAAGCTCTGAATCTTCAGCAGACTTTTTTGATCTCTCACCCGCTACTTCCTCTCCTGCGGCAGTCTGTCTGCTTTGCTTCACCTTGCCTCACTCACCGCCTGTTTTTCTCTCTTCTCCTTACAAAATTGGGTGCACACTTTTGCCATGTCATTCTCTGCTTCCCCCTTCCTCCTTCCAAGTAGCCAGGAGGGAAAGTAGTAGCTAATGCTGACTGGCCACCACCAAGCAGTGCAGGAAAAGAAGAAGGAAGAGAACCACAAAAGTGTGGCAGTTCACTCCCTCACCTCCCTTTGTCACTGGCTCTTTATGGTGGTTCACACTGCAGGTTGGAAGTAGGTCCCAATTCTTGATGAGCTCTTAAATTATAATGATAGATCATTTCCAAAACTGTCACAGATTGACTCCTTTTGGTTCAATTCAGGTGATACTTAGCAAACTGAACTACTTAAAAACAAGTAAGAAAAAGCTTGTGTTTTTTTTAATCCTGAACCAAGTTCAAAATCTCATCATTTTCCCAATGACGTGATTGGGAATGTGATGGGTTTCTCTGATTCCATGTTATAATATCCCAATCCCCCGCAAACCACTAAATCCTGCCCCTAAATTAACTTTATCATACTTTTGAAACTTACTGTCCCACTGAACCTGAAGCTCATCTTTTGTATTCCTAGGTCTGATGAATCATGACTATGAGATTATTACCAGTGGAGCAGTGACAGAAATGAACCATTATGATGCTCCTGGGGCAGCAGCAAGCATAAGTGCTAACCGGATTTCATACACATTTAATCTGACTGGACCATCACTTGTCATCGACACTGCCTGCTCATCCTTCCTTTATGCACTGCATTGTGCCTTGAACATGATCAAACAAGGTACTGGATTTCTGAATTAATGAAATCTGTTGTATATTGGTATTTATGTGCAGTATTTTACTGTGATTCCATTTGCTACTGTTGGTTCAAGATCAGAATAACATTTTAATTATGAGCATCATAAAGTTAACTTTCTACTACATCAGCTATACTAATACAGAACATGAATCTGCACTGAATCTACCATTTGTCGCAGTAACTGATGATAACTTTTTCTCGGTTATTGGGCTGTGTTCACATAATAAAATACATAAAGAGTTACAGTCATACTCCAATAATGCAGCTTCCTTTAGCACTGAATCTTTATAGTGCTCTTTGTCCCAGCGTGATTGGCAACTATTCTAACCAATAGGAGCAGTGCATTCTAGGACAATCAGCATCCATGTCCTGCCTATTAGTCTAAAGGTGTATTCTACCACCCAGTTTCGTGCTGTGCAGAACTTTTAGAGAATGCATCTTTTTAGAGAATGCATCTGCTGCACTATTGGCAGTGTTGCTGAACCCAAACAGATTCCAAAAGTGTTAACACCAATATGAAAACTGAAGGTAAAAACCAAGCAAGCAAACCTACCAGTCATCCCCATTGCCATGTTCTAAAGACTACTATTTCCATCATAACCATGAGGAAGTTGGTTTGGCTAGACATCTTAGGCAACAAATCCCATAAGATCCACTGCTTGTACTCCCTTCTGATGTCCAGGGTCTTTGGAGCAAAGACCAGTGAGCTGAGCATTCTGGAAAGAACATGTGGGGAAAGGTGATCCCTGAAGTCTCCAAGACTGAGAGGCTTTACAATTTCAAATAAAGCTAACTAATGAAATAGCTTCATTTTCTTAATAGGTGACTGTGAAGCAGCACTCTGTGGAGGAGTGAGCTGCATCATAAATCCCGGCACCTTTGTATCCCTGGGAAAAACAAAAATACTCTTTCCTGATGGTCTGAGCAAAACTTTTTCTAAGGAGGCAAATGGCTATGGAAGAGGAGAAGGCTGCGGTGTCGTTTTACTGAAACCACTAAAGAAGGTGCTGTCACTGATTGTGTTTCATGTGTCAGCAATTATAGGATTGAGCCTAGTGCCACTCTTACATTTGATGGTTTCAATGTCATTTCTTCCAAGCATCTTGGAAATGTAGTTTTGTGAGAGTACTACAGATTCTTTGTTAAGAGATCCAAGCAACCTTATGTGGAATGCATACAACTAACATCCCAATCCTATCTAAACCCACCCACCCCCTGGCAATGCAGCCATGCCACCAGAGCACACACTGTATTTGTGTGTGCGTGGGTGGGGGGGTGTCCAAGTGATCTCCTCCAGGTAAGGGAACATTTGTTCACTTGCTTGGGTGTAAGCCTCCAATGATGCAATTGGTACTTGGAATTGCACCAGATATTGCTGGCACAAGACTGAGTGAACCTAGGAAGGCGGATCAAGGCCTGGAAGGGAATAGCATATTGGCACTGCCTTCCCACCCCTGTCTCTGCCCCATTCTCCACCCCATTCCTCCCCCTCCCTGCCCAGTTCCACCCACCTCTCACACTGATTTACTGATGCCAGGGCTGTTCAGGAGGCTGGTGGCAAGTGTCTATGGCCACTCACCACTTGTGGCGGTAGCCCGGCTGTGCAGAATGGTGGGTTGTGCTTTGCGACCAGTGTATCATATTTGAGGGATTTGAGTAAATGTTAGTTTGCTGCATCATGAGGCACCCAAAACTTGTGAAAAATGCTAGATCTAAATGGAAGCAATGTGAAAACAGAACAATCGACATCTTGAAGAGGGAGCAGCTTCTACAGGCTGCTTTCCTAGAGCGGGGGAGGGAGCGAGGGAGGGAGGAGGGAGAGAAAGAGAGATTTCATGGGAAACTTATAATTTGAAAGACAAACAGCTCAATTCTCTGGGCTGCCCAACGCCAGACAGAGTCCCACTGTCATAAAGCGCTTTAGAGTAGTGCACACCATGCACGGCCAGCGGCCATTTCCGAGCTGCCAAGCAAAGCAACAGCAGCAGTATTGGATGCCCATGGCCGTGGCCAGCAGCTTGCACTGGATCAGGTGTGGGAAGTGGTTCATGGATGGGGAAGAGGAGTAAAAAGGCATTTTGAGAAAGGAACTGGGGGGGTGTCAGGAGAGGGAAGGGTCGGATCCATTCTCCCCTCTTTTGAAACCTTGTTACTCCTTTTCTCTCCTCAGACATACACCACCACAATGGCTGGTGCATATCTGACGAGACCCATAGGTTATTGAGCAGTCTACCAGTGGGTAAGTAAAAACATTTTTCCCAATCCCCTGTAAGTAAATTTCCCAGTTTCCCACTGGTAAATTTCTCAATTTTCCAAAATTTTCCCTCCCCAAATATTTTTATTTAGCTCCTAAAGGCTATCTGATTGCCCCCCATTGCATGCAGCATGCACTCCATTTACACAACTGCATGCTATAACATGGCAGGGGATAGGATAGATGCAATTGAGTGGTGTGTCTCACCATGTGACATTCTTTCAAAAACTACAAATCCCAGAATTCTTTTGTTCCTTGTAGCATTTCTTGTGACACGGGTAAGGGGAACCTCCTGGCAGCCTGAATGCTTGAAAAGACTAGCTTGAGGTTAACAGAAAGCAGTTAACTTCTGTGTCCTGTTAACCTCAATCTAGTCTTTTCAAGCATTCAGGCTGCTGGCAGGCAGCCTGTGCATTTCTATAAGCTTGTATGCTTATAGCAACCTATAAAAGCAAAAACATTTTCACACAGGTAAGCATTTAAATAACATTAATGGATGTGGAGGCACTCAGAGCCGATGGAGACAGAGTTCCCCATATCCGTGGTCTCCGTATCCACAGAATAATCCCTGGAATGGATTGCTTACAGATAGAGGGGCAAGACTGTATTCCATTTACTCGTACAATCTATGAGAAATTGTACAGAGTACAAAGTCTTATACTTGTGATTAGTTGATAAAGGGGAGCATTACTAACCTTTGCAAGAAAATAAAGCACTTGTGACAATTTTGTAACAGAGCTTTCCTGGGGGTTTCTGTTTGCCATTTCCATTCTGCCAAAATCTTGATCAACTCCATGTTACTTTTTCTTCCAAATAGGCACAAGAAGACTTCAACAAAATATGGGGTGTCATCAGCATCAGTGCAGTTAACCAGGATGGAAGATCTGCCACTCCAATCACCAAACCTTCTCAAGAGCTACAGGAAAACCTCCTACTCAGCGTTTACCCAACTCACATTGATCCATCGGCACTGCAGTATATTGAAGCACATGGCACTGGAACTCCTGTAGGAGATTCCACTGAAGCAGAAAGCCTAGGCAATGTCATTGGCAAAAAGAGGTCTCCTTACATGCCCCCTCTCAAGATGGGCTCCGTTAAAGGGAACATCGGGCACACAGAGTCTGCTTCTGGGGCAGCCGGGCTAATCAAAGTGCTCCTGATGATGCACCATGGGAAGATCGTTCCATCCTTGCACTTCTCGGAGAGCAACAGCAGCATAAATACAGAGGAATTAAATCTCTCCATTCCCACAATGGTCGAGAGGTGGGATGACTCTGGCGACTTGGGCAGAGTAGCCGGGATCAACTGTTTTGGATTTGGCGGGACCAACGCCCATGTGGTTGTCCGGCAGGTTAAGCAAACCCAGGTTCTTCCTCCAGTCAAAAGACCTGTTGAGCTGTTTGTCATCTCTGCAGCTTCAGGCTGTTCTCTCAGAAGGACAATGGAAGACACTGCTAGGCACATCAGTGCAGGTGGCTCAGTAACCCTCCCAAGCCTGGCCTATACCTCTGCATGCAGAAGAAGCCACAGAAACCACAAGTGCAGAAAAGCCTTTGTGGTGTCCTCTCTCCAGCACCTGGAACAACAACTTACGTCTGCAGCTGGAATAGAAATTGTTCCAGCAAAGAGGCCTCCGCAACTGGTTTTTGTGTTTTCTGGTAATGGGCTGAATTTGAAAGGGGTGTTTGCAGCCTTGCTAAAGACTGAGCCAGTCTTTAGAGACAAATGTCAGGAAATTGAAAGACTCTTTCAGAAATACTCTCCCATTGACTTCCTGAAATTAGCAGGAAGTGAACATGAGGGTTTGACCAGGCCCGAGATTGCCCAACCCTTACTCTTTATGCTGCAGGTGACCTTGGTCACCCTTCTGCAATACTGGGGAGCTACACCAGCAGCTGCTGTTGGCCATTCAGTTGGCGAGGTAGCTGCTGCCCATTGCGCTGGCTATATTTCCCTGGAAGACGCCGTCAAAGTCATCTATCACAGGAGCAGGCTACAGACTACAGTCACTGGAGGCAGGATGCTGGTCGTAGGTAATGTCCCAGTGGAAGAAGTGTCTGGGGCCCTTGGAGCATACTCAGGCAAGGTCTGCGTTGCAGCCTTTAATAGTCCCCAGTCTTGCACGTTGTCAGGAGATTCAGATTCCATCAGTGCCCTTCAGACAGAGTTAGGTGAACACTTCAGAGGAAGAAACGTTTTTCTTCATGCTTTAAATGTGCCGGCTGCATATCACAGCCAGATGATGGATCCAGTACTGCAAGAGATAGAAGAAAGCTTACTGGTGTTGGAGAAACAGAAGCCTGAGCTGGAGGTGTTTTCAACAGTGACGGGGAAGGTTGTCTCAGATGAATTTCTCACGGGCAGCTACTGGGCAAGGCAAGTTCGGGATCCTGTTCTTTTTGCAAAGGCCTTAATGACTTCCGTGAAGGACAAGGAAAATGCTGTGTTTGTAGAAGTCGGTCCCCAAGGAGCACTATGGAGATACGTAACTGAAACATTAGGGAAGCAAAGAGAAGTGTTTCTTTCTTTGCAAACTAACAGAGAATATGAGACCCTTCTCACGCTTGCGAAAGGCCTTTTTGAATTGGGGTTCAATCCAGATTGGAAGCACCTCTTTGATGGATATCAGAGTGTGCCATCCAGTTATCCCAAGTATCAGTTTGAACGTAAGAGCATCACGTCCTACTTGGAGTATCGCACCCAGCAAGATCAAAAAGCTGCAAACTTTTATCATCCTTTAGCTCTGAGTGTTAGCAATGGCAACACAGAATTGAAGGGTTCGATCTCTCAGGCCCTAACACCGTATCTGTATGAACATAAGCACAACGGTGTCCCTCTTGTTCCTGGTGCCTTTTTTGTTGAACTTGCTCTGGCAGCTGTGACGAGTACTTCAAGATCAAAAACACCCTTAAGTATGTGCCAGATGAGCACAAAGTTTACATCACCATGTGTTTTGAGTGAAAGTTCTCATGAATTGAAGGTGGCCCACACCCACCCGCACCCCCCTAGCGACGCCACAAACGCTGAGACAAAACCTCGTTCTCTTCACTGTGTCACACTAGACTAGTCAGACTAGCAGCATGTGACCCAATATCATGCATATATCATGTCATGCATAATAGATATAAAATATAATAGATATTTTACTGCAGAACTTTTTTAAAAGGCATGTGCAGCAAATTTTGGTGTAATTTTTTAACTGCTTCGGACTACTGGGTGCTGTAGGCTTATACCATAGTCTTTGGAGACTGAAGGTTGCCAACCATTTTTTTTTAACAAGGCACCTCCAAGCTTTATAGTGCTTAGGGCTTCACCAAGTCTGAATCCCGTACTGGGACTCAAAGCCCATAGTTTGTTCCTAAATTGGAACTTAGCTCCCTCTAAGATTTGTGGCAATCCCCACAGCATTTTGTTAAGACGCAATTGGGTCTCAGAAGCATGGGAACTGGTTGCACCCCCTGGTGCATTATAAACACCATGATCAAATGCATAAAATGTTTAACAAAAATGAAATGTAGTGATTTTGGAGTATTTTAATGTATATTAAACACTACATGCTAAAGAGGCATTCTATATCCAGGGACACACTTTTAATGTGTTCTGCAAGGCAACCTAACTATGACATAAACTAGGATAGAATAGTAAGACATTTTATGCAATCTGAATCTTGCCAGGGTCAAAATGGATTTTCTTGAAGTGCAGGTAATTGAGGATTGACTACATTGACAGGAGATAGTTTCACGAAGCTTTTCTCAGCAACAAATGCACTATCCTTTTGCCAACCAACACAACAACCAAAGAATGTTAAAAACACAGGAATAAAAATGAGTCCATGAACAGCCCCAAACAAGATAACCAGAAATATTATCTTAAAAAAGGTTCTGAAAATGTAACTGGCTGCCACAGACAGCGCTACCACTCCCAAGATGGTGGAAACAGCTCCCTGCATGATGGGGTAACCAAGGCGGTATAGCGCATCCACTGCTTTGTCATTCATTTTGGGTTCCTTGCTAGAAACAAAAGCGTAAGAAATATGAGCAGAGAAGTCTACCGAAAACCCTGTGCAAATAATAAGGTTGATCATGGATATGGAGTCGAGATTAACATCCCAGTAGGTCATGAAACCAGTCACACCGACAATAACAGATGCTATAGCAAAAGTGACCCACAAAGAGCAAAGAGGATTTGGAATGAGCAGCAAGGAAATAACTAACATGGCTGCGGCTGCAACCAGAACATTTTGAATTGCATTGTGAATTATTGCAACATACTGATCAAAGTATATAAATGCTGGATGATAAACTATTACTGGTATCTTACAATTTTTAGCAAGGCCTCTCAGTTCACTTAAGAGATTGCTCTCATCAACTGCAGTAGTAACATTGAAAGTCTGTATGTAAAACCGTGATGATGATATTTCCGTGGAGCTAAAATTAATGTCCCACTGAGATTCTGGAGTTATATTAAAGAGAAGAGGTAAATTACCAATGAAAGCATTCTTGTCATCTATATCTAGAGCCATGTCAAAAGTAACAGATTCATAAATTCTAAACCATGATTCTGATAATTCCTTGTCCACATATGATGAGTTTTCTAGCGATTCCATGCAGTTCTCAAGATCTGCACGGACAGATGAATTCCAATATTCTATACTTTGAGTAACAACCACCATAACCCTTGGACCATACACCTCAAAATATTTTTCTTCCCAATCATAATACTGAATGACATAAGAATTATCACTAGCTAGATTTCGAAGATCAATACCTTCTTTTACCTGAATACACCCATAAATACTACTGCTCAGGTACAGCAGATACAGAACCATCGCCAACACCTTAATCCAGGTATGCATAAGGAAAGGGCCATAATGCTTTCTAAAGAATCCTTTCATGGGGTGTTCAGTCTCTGTTCCAGTGGCCTCATCAAAAGAGCCTCCAATGCAACACCTGTTATACACAAGGCCACGGGAATCCTGAGGCTCAGTTTCAACTTTCATGAACGTGAGCCAGTGTCTGTTGCTTTCTTCTCTTCTACCATTTAGGGCAAGAATAGCCCCTAAGAATGTCAAATTGTAGAGGTAGCAAAATATGAAGGCTGTGCCTGTATAAATGCAAAATGATCGAACAGATTGGAAGGAAGTTGCAATTCCAATGTAGAAGGCTAAAACGTCAGTAAGAGTAGTGATGGTAACTGACACAGCCGCCTCTGCGTAGGTGTCAGCCATGCGATCTTTGACACTGTCCTTCACTTTAGTCTGCTGCCAGCAGGACACCAGGATGAACATGTCATCAACACCAACTCCTGAAGAATGGCAAAAAGAGAATGAAGGTATCAGTACCACTTACTGCATGAACAAGGAAAGAAGCAAAAGAGAGACATATTTTGTAATTAACAATCACTGCCTTAGGAATAGAAAAGAACTGATAGGTTTAGGTTCAGTGTACTGAAAGAAAGCTTTATCGTGACCTTTATGAATATTTATGAACTTTTCTTCAATGTTTTCCACAGAATGATTAAAAGTAGGGCCACCTCTTCAGAAGTGATATCATGTGTTTCTGATTGCTTAAAAAAGTAACATTCTGCATATTTAACACTTTGCGGTGGTTAGTCCTATGGGGTTTTCAGCCAGTACAGAGTAAGACGGGATATCTGTCTCACAAGGTGATTCTTTTTCACAAGGGTATATCTCACAAGGTGATTGTGAGACACTAGACAGGGGATATCTGGCAGTCAGGAATGGAAGTCAGGGTTCAACATGAGTGAGCAAGAGAACAGATGTGTCTTTATATTTAAGTGTTAAGAATTTTTAAGTGTTAAGAAGCAGGAGGTCTGGCTCAGTTGGTAGAGCTGCTGCCTTGTATGCCTGAAGATCTGAGGCTGCCAGTTCAAAACAACTGGAAGTACCCGAGAACTGACAACACGCTGATATATTGATGAGCTGACCCTCGGTGGCAGAGAGGAGTTGCCGTCAAGTGGAAGCGAAGGGCCAGAGAGAGGCCAGACCAGGAAGGAATCCAGCTGGAACGAGGAGTTCTATGAAAGCCTAGAACTATTCAATTGTAAAAATCCCCATGGGGTTTAGAACAGCCTGCCAATGTAAACCGCCTTGGATTAAAGTCTGAGGAGAAATCTGACGACCAAAGAAAGGCGGTATATAAATACCTGTATAAATAAAATAAATAAATTTTTCCACTGTACTAGAGCTTCCAACTTCAGGGATAATCTAGGATCACTTAACTGATTCCTTGTGCTCATTCCCTATTTCCCATCCTATTGTACGCAAATCAATGTTATAATGTGAATATGTCAACTTTTCCATCCCGACTGAGAACTGTTTCCAGTTCAATTACTGGTCTGGTTTGGTCTGATCAACAGGAGGAAAACAGCCAAAACACTAACAGGAAGCAGGAAACTTCCAGCTTCCTATTAACATCTTGGCTGTCTCCCTCCTCTAGTGTGCTGGCTGAATGCTTCTCATGTTCCTCTTCTAGCATTCTGTAACAGGAAAGGCTGCAAAAAGAGAGGGCTGAAAAGAAAGATGGATGAGAAACAATGCTAACAGGAAGGGTTTCTGTTACACCAAAGTACTGTAAGTATAGGGATCACTTTTATCTGTGGTTTTGGTATGGGGGTAGGAGGAAGCAGGAATGTACCCCCTGCCTGTATATACATTTTGCTGGAAAGTAAGGGCCAAACGAGATGGCATCAAGATACATGACTCATTTCAGACATCTTTTGAAGAGGTTAACGTAGCTGCCACCAATCCAATCTGGATCTGTTGTCCAGGACAAATGGAGGGGGAATTAACCCTCTTGTCCTGTAGGAAATCCAGAATGCAATCAGTGCCTAAGCTGCTATTAATCACACGGGGAAAACATACAGGCAACCATATTGTGCCTCAACCCCACCCCCCTCCACAACTAAGAGCAGCTTGATATGGGGCAATTGGCACTGTGAAATCAGCATAGAGGGAACAGATTTAACTGCTCTTCTTCCACTTATGACTTACAGCCCAATCCTGAGCAGCCCAGGCATGAGGCTGCAGTGGCACCAAAAATAGCTACCGCTGCATCCTGCACTCCCAAAGCAGCCTTGGGCAGCACCTAGGGAGAAGGGAACTTTTGTCCCTTTCCCCCAGGTAAAGGGAGTAGCCCCACAATGGGGCTACTCGATTCACCGCCAACCAAAAGGTCAGAGGTGAGGTAAAAGCCTCCATGTCAGGCGGTGAGCCTGACGTGAAGGCTTTGGATCCGGTGGAGTGAAGCTCCACCGGTCCCGCCTCCCTCCCTCCCCACTCCCTCCTCCCAGAACACCTCCCCCGCCCTCTCCCTGCCTCCCGCCTCCCTGTCACACCTCCTCCCCGCCCTCTGCCTGCCTCCCTCCTCCCCAGAACGCCTCCTCCCCATCCCTCCCCATGCCCCCGCTTTCCTCTCCACTCCTCGACAGTCCGTGTGACCGCCAAGTGGCGGTGACCAGGTGCCCACCTGGCGCTAGCCCAGTACCAGCCAGCACTGGGCTAGCATGGGCGCTCACCTGGCGTTAGGGCATTACCATATGTTTGCATCAGTGCACACAGTGGTAAGCCAGCACACAGAGCTCAGAATTGGGCTCTCAATCAGAATCACACCTTTTTGTTTTTTGAGCTATTTTAAAGATGAGAGCAATTATTTGTTTTTGGCTGCAGCCTGATGCTATGTTTATGTTGGCCCAAGCCTAGTGAGGTGATGAGTGCATCAAGGGACCCTGTTTATCAAGGTTCAGGAGATGCTTATTTAGATATACCCGGCCCAAGCTCAGAGGACAGATATCTGTAACTGTATACACCTGATCACACTTACCAAGTATAAGGAATGGTGCACCTGCAACTGTGATAACAAATGGCACCCCACAAAGGAGCAATAATCCAAAGCTGCTGAACACAGATAAGCCTGATGAAAATACCCCAAACGCCGCAACCCACACTCTTGTCCGCACACAGTCTTGCCTGTAAGAGATGAAAAAGAGTTTCATGCTAGCTGGGCCAAGTCTCTCCCTCCTTGAATAAAATTGAATGTTGCAGCCCAGCTCTTGCAGTTGACATATTCTCTCAACAGCCACAACAATTAAGGCCCAATCCTATCCAACTGTCAACCATGCCAATAGGGCCTGTGCTGCATCCTGTCGGGGAAGGAGGCCGTCATGGAGGTTTCCTCAAGGTAAGGGAACGTTTGTTCCCTTTCCCCAGGGCTGCATTGCAGCTGCATTGGTGCTGAAAATTTGGCCAGGACCGAGCCCTTAGAATAATTATTTTATCAAATGGAGGGTTCCATTCTACCAATTCTCTCAAGTGGCTTATGGCACTGAAACCGTGAAGCGCTCGCTTTGTTCTTGAACTACATGCAGGCCTCACTCACTCTGCAATTCAGATTGCGACACATTTCTGACTCCTGGTTCCTGTCGTGGCTTCAGGGGCTGTGGTATATTTTTCAGGTTCTGCACAAATCCAACCACAGCAGCTGAATATACCACTAACAATTAAGCACTTAAATGAAAACATTTCTAGGATTTCAAAAAACTCCAGCTATTTACCAGTTTGTAAATTTTTCTGATGCAGTTAAAATACTGTTTTGCATATCATTGATTTTTATTAACAGTAATGCAACTGTGAATTTTATTTTGCAAATTTGTTCCATTTGAGGAAAACAATTGCATGATTTAAAAATCAAGATTCCCCTCCCTCTTCCAAAATCAAGAAACAAGAGTTACCTTGCACATGATATAATTGAAAAGAATATTGTTAAAAAATATGTGATTGAAAACAAAGGAACTACTTCCTTGATATGTTTTTCAAACTCTTCCTGTCTGGAGAGTGAAGTGAAATAAGCCACCTGCCAGGGTGAGGAGATAAAGAATATTAAAACATTTATTTCTTTATATGCTTTTTCAAATAACATTCTCTCTTGATATTTAAAACAGTTTAAAAGACAGGTTACAAATGATTCATACTCATTAATTGATAGTACCACAAGATTCTTCACTGCTTTTTCCAATGTAATTAAAAAAAATTAATTTTAATCAGAACCTCCAGAATGCCTTACTTTCCTTCCATACAGATTACAAAACCCAGCTTTATGGTAATCTGCAAAATCCCTTCGCCCAGTTTCTAACAGCACTGAGAAGAACATTCAGCTCCCCTTTTCTCATATAAATGACTGTAATGCTCATATCTAAGGAAACAGGGTGGATTGATTTGATATCTGTGAATTAGATCTTCTAAACCACCCAGAAAAAAGATTGAGCTTGAGTTCAACAAAAAGAAAAAAGAAATATTGATTAAAACTCAAAGTACAAATAACAAGGGATTAATATTTATTTAAAAGATTTATATACCGCATTTCTAAAACTCAAAGCAGTGTACAACAAAGAGATAAAACATACATAAGATAAAGCATAAAAATAAAAGCATTAAACAAAACCAATTAAAATAAATTAAAATTTTAAAATGATGTAAGGGCAGGTTAAAATGTAAAACAGCTGCAACATAACATAAAGCAGTAACTGGAATCAAAAGGGTCCTGGGGTCCATTTAAAAAGAACTGGAAAGATGCACATTTCAGTGTTTGAACAATGAGATCTGAGGCACCATGTAGATGGATTATAGCGCAAGCTAGACATGAAGTTACATGAGTCATGGTCTAGTGAGGGTCAAAAAGAAGCAGTTGTCTACTTAACATTTGGCATGCCGTTGTAGCAATTAGCCGCCAAATGTCAAAGGGAAAGGGGCATTTTCTCATAGTGCTGGAGAATAAGCAAGGTGCTTCCAAGACATGCCCCTTACCTGGATGGATTTGAGGTTCAAGGAGCCCAGGACATGGGGGATGTGCTCCAGGAAGCTTTTCAGCCACAGCTCGCTGGCCTCACGCTGCGAAGCATCGTCCTCCTGCAGGAAATAGAGGAGCCGCAGTGCTTTGGCGGCCAGAAGGGGACGCTCCCACTTAGTTCCTCTGGGGTCCAGCTTGACACCTCCAACAAAGGGCGCCAGGAACACGCGGCCCTGGAAGGCAAGTGGCCAGGTGAGGTTGGGCAGCAGTGCTTCAATACGCACTGGGTTGCCCTGCAGGGCACTGAGGAGTGGGTTAGGGCTGCTGCAGGTGCCATGGCTGTGGGCACACAGCTGGGCAAAGGTGCGGCCAGTGGTATGGAACCTTTGCACTGCCTCGTTCAGTGCCAGAAGCTCGGCAAAGGCCGCCCGGGTGAGAAGCGTGGCGTTGTCTCCAATGACCACAGCCAGAAGGGCGGCGAAGGTGCCCAGGGTGCTCAGCCTCTGGGCCGAGAAATGCTCAGCGTCACACGTCGGGAAGTGGGTCTGGACGAAGCAACGCTCGCCTTTGGCTGGACCCCCAAGGGGTGTGAACTGGCCCTCCATGTCATGTTTCTGGCGGCTATGCAGGAAGACAAAGCCAGTGCTCAGCCCGGCCGAGAGCACCAAGGGCAGCAGCAAGAAGGGCCATGGGTGGGTGCCCACAGAGGCTCCCAGGGCCCGCAGCAATTGCGACAGGGGCCGCTCCAGGCAGTCTGTGTTGCAGGTGGTGGGTCCCGACATCGCAGTTCCTTCGTTTGCGCCTTTCAATCTCAGCAGAGGAGCAGTTGCCCAACGGTCCTTCTCGCCATTCCTCTGCACTGGAATGTTGAGTCTGTAGAACTGGGGAGCAGAAGAACTTGGAGGCAGAATTCTGTGGCTTCTGGCTTGTGCTGCTGGAGCCCCTCCTGGGCTAAACAAGGAGCTTGTTCTACTGGCCCAAGGCTGTGCAGGGGCTCAGCGCAGTTGCCATCGGTGCCAAGAAGAGCTTGCTTCTGGGGTGAACCACAGTCATATGGAGCTATGGAGAGGAGTTGGTCTAAAGCTCAATGGTGGGAGCCGCTTTTGCTTTGTTGCCTGCGAGTTCCAGGGGCAATAGAATTCGCTGAAGCTCGAAGAGTAAGTGGCCTCTTTCTACACATTGCCACTAGATGGCCCCAAAGGTCTATTTGTTGGAGGAGCACTGAGTTCTTTTTCTTCTCCAGTAAAAGTGGACAGGGCTCGAAGGCACCTTATGTGTCTGGCCACTCAGCTCTTTGCAAGGCAATCTTATGCTTCAGCTTTTCCTGTCACAGTTTTTGTGGAAGTGGTAGCACACGTGCTCTTTATGGACTAGCCCCCTGGTTCAATCTGGGGCAGGCCTGCTCCTTATCATTTGACCCCCAGGAAGCTCCTCTTCAAAACTGTCTCCTGTTGTATCTGATGCCTTGGGCCCCTCCAGGCATCAATGTTACATACAGGAAATGGGTTTTTTCATGAGTTTGTGATTCTGAAACACTGTACAGTACTTTGAAACTTATCATCTTTGTGGTTCGTAAACTGTTGGTTGGTTGTGTCATAAGTGTTTTTATGGTCCTTCCATCTGTGGTTTTAAGTGTCCTTTAAAAATAGCATGTGGGAACCTTGCTTGCACTCACATGAGCATTAGGATTTTGGCAGGGAAGGGAACTCGGATCAGGTGATTCGAGTTCGAGTCACAAAAATGCACATTTTGGCTGACTCGCGGAGACTCAAGTTGCGTGCATGGCAGACTCAGCAAAACACTTGAGTCAAGGGCCCCTTGACTCAGCACTTGTCCCTATGCATGCAGACTCAAGTCTGTCTGTGTCTGGATGTGCTTGCTTACTGTTTTTGTGGCATGAAAAATCTCGTGGGGCCATCATTCAGATCGTGCAAGCAGCAGGGAAGTTCCAGCCAGGAGGCAGGGAAGGATTAATACTTGCTTTTGCATCCGAGCGGGAGAGGGGGAGGCGGGAGTGGGCTCTTTTGCCCATCTCTGAAAGAACCAGTGATCATTGGATGAAGAATGGGAGGTCTGATATTTTCTTTGGCTGAGGTAGGGCAGGAAGAGGAGCTCAAGGGATTCTTATCATTGGCTGGAGAAGCCTGGGGAGGGGAGGAGGCAGGGAAGCAGGGGGGATGCTGGTCATAGCAATCACATTTTTCAATCACATGGCTGCTGTGAGGTCCATTGTTAATTGGGAGGATGGAGAGTCATTGAATGACAGGCTGCAATGGGACTACTTCTGAGTTGAGCTGCAAAGGATTGGGTCATCCTGGTAAGCCTTGCAGCTGCTGTGCATGTCCCACCTCTCTCTTGCCTCTTCTGTCCTTGTTCTCACGCAGTCCCTCCCACCCCCTCTCACCTTGTTTACAGGTGGAATGGGGACAGCAAGGGAGTGATTAAAGAGAACTTCAGCAC
Source organism: Tiliqua scincoides (assembly GCF_035046505.1). Classification (NCBI taxonomy): domain Eukaryota; kingdom Metazoa; phylum Chordata; class Lepidosauria; order Squamata; family Scincidae; genus Tiliqua; species Tiliqua scincoides. The sequence goes on from NC_089825.1 coordinate 18,430,714, forward strand.
ACACACACTAGCAGCAGCCCCATTTTTTTTCCCACACCTGGCTTTTTAAAGAGGCCAACTCATGACTTAAATATTTTCAAGTCGTGAAAAGACAACTCAGTGACTTGGAACATGCCCCCGTTATGAATCATTTTTGAGTCACTGGGGATGGAGACTTGTGACTCAATTCGAGTCAAACTGCACTGGATTTGCCCACCCCTGGATTCTGGACTTCAGAGATAAAGTAGCAAAGTAACATTGTCAACGTGAAACCTGTAGTGGTTTGGTATTATAAGAAATCGTGATCTCAAGGAGAAAGTGATCTTTCACAGTCCTGATGTTACCAACCCAGCTGGAGAATTCTAGGGCTCCAGGCCTGTAGCAGCCATTGTTTCTCCTTCTTACCCCCTACCAGTGATGTGCAGTCAGGGTAGGCAGGGTAGGCAGAGCCTCACCTGACCCAGCTAATAAAACTAAAAAGGAACCCAAAGGTTAAAAAAAAAAAAAGTATTTTGTATGTATTTCCATTCTATCAAAAGTTATGGCCAAAAAACCAGAAAACAAAACTGCAACTGCCTTATGTAACAGAAAGTACATTTCCTTAACTCTGAGGTATTCAATCTGTTTGTCCTGCCTCCCTAGTGAAGCGTGGCTAGCCTCCAGGGGTGTAGCCAGGCATCTTGGGGAGAGAGGTGGCCGGCAGCTGCTCTGCTGCTCAGCTCTGCTCAGCTCAGCTGCAGCCTCCTGACTTGCTGCTTTTCCGAGGCTGAGAACGAGGTGGGTGGCGCAGAATGAGGTGAGGTGGGTGGGGCAGTGTGAAACATGGTGGGGGGACGTGGGAGAGAAGGCTGGTTGGGCAGGCAGAGGTGCCGCATCTCATCATGGAGCTCTCTCCATGTGCAACCTCGCCCCAAGGACTATATTTCCCAGTGTGCCCCTCATCCTGGGCATCCTGGGATTGGTCAAGGCTGGAGGAGAGAAGAGTGCGGAGGTGCTGCATCTCATCAGCACAGGGCATGCTCCTGGCAGACTTCAAACAGGGAGGCAAGAGTAAGTACAGGCAGTGCAGCGCTTTCCTCTGCTTGGGAAAGAAGGAGCTCTGCTCAGCTCAGCTGCACATGCTGCCTCCTGACTTGCTGCTTTTCCGAGGCTAAGAACAAGGTGGGCAGGGCAGCGTGGGTTGGGGAGGACGTGGGAAACATGGTGGGGGGAGGTGGGAGAGAAGGCTGGCTGGGCAGCAGAGGAGGTGCTGCATCTCATCAGCACAGGGCGCGCTCCTGGTAGGCTTCAAACTGGGAGGGAAGCCTGACCTAGAGAGAGCATCGAAGTGCTTTCCTCCACTTGGGAAGGAGGTAGCCCAGTCTGCTCTGGGGGGGGGGTCCAAATGCCCAGCCTGCATCCCTCCATCTTGCCTGAGTGGAATAGGGGTGGCACCTGCATGTTGGGGTGTATGTGTGTGAGCATGTACTTTGGGGGTGAGTTGTAATCTTGCTCTGTGTGGCTGCAATCCTAGTTGCACTTTCCTGGGAGTAAGCCCCATTGACTCAAATGGGACTGAGTAGACCTACATAGGCTTGGAGTCTGTGTCAGGTTAACCAAGGATCCTCACCTCTCTCTTTTTCCTCCCCCTTCAAAAAAGAAAAAAAGCCACTCTTGATGGCTTTGTCTCCAAAAATGGATTAAAAAATAAAAGCACCATTCCTTTTCAGCCACCCTCCCTTTTTCCTCCTGCCTCCTTTTGGGGGGGGGGGGGTTGGGGTTTACTTCCCATGTTAGCTGCTATTATAAGACAAAAGACACAATCCTAGCTAGATCTACTCAGAAGTAAGTCCTATTGTGTTTAATGGGACTTACTCCCAGGAAAGTGAGGTTAGGATTGCAGCCACAGTCTCTGGGTCTCAGTTTGCTTCAGTTTGCAATTAGCAGATGCACACAAAACAAAGTCTTCCCCTCCCCCAGCAAATTCATCACTTCCCCCTCCCCTTCCCTTTCCAAGCCCCTCCAGGTGTGCTGCTAACAAACTCAGTACACACTCCTAACCAGGTCTACTCAGAAGTAAGTCCTATTTTGTTCAATTTGGCTTACTCTCAGGTAAGTGTGGTTAGGATTGCAGCCTCAGTCTTCCCGCTGATGGCCTGGACACTTGTAGCAAAGACTTATCTGGTGAGCTGAGCATTCAGGAAAGAACGTTTGGAAAAAGTAATCCTTAATACATTTCACGGCCCAGTCATATCCCGGGCTGGCCCAGAGTATGCAGCAATGCTAAAACAGAGTGCTGGCAGCTGTTTTTTTTTGTTTCTAGTGTTTAATCTTCATCCCCATTTTGGGGGTAACTGAGGTGAGGTGATGTAATGGGGAGCCGTGGCCAATGGCCACAAGGATCAGGGGAGCCGCGGGCTGGAAAAGTTTGAGAACCACTGCCTTAACTCAAACCAGACCAATGAGTTTAAGTGTGTGAAGACCTAATGAGATGGTATCATGACCCAGCATGGAACCAATAAAGTGTTAGTAAGGTGCTATCTGGAGGAGGGGGGGTGTCACCACTAGTGACCAAAATTGCTAAAATTGCAGTTTTTAGGAATAATACCATCATGTTATATACCGTTTGATGCGTAATTTACAGCAGAGTGCAATGAAACAACCGCTTTGAAAGATCTGTGTTCTACCAAAAGGTATGGCCAAAAAACCAGCAGGGGCAGGGTGATGGTACATTATCACACCCACCACCCCGGTTGTTGCCCTGCCCAATGCATAGGAGAGGTCGATCAAAGGGGGTGATGCACTGGCCTCCAGCAGCGGGTGACACAAACCCTGGAGACACCTCCGCAGTCTGGCACCCTGAGGGGTGGGCGGAGGCACAGCAGCTGCTCTCCCAGTGCTCAGGTGGCCAGTATATGGGGTGGGGAGGGAGCCTCGCCCCCCGCGCCACTCCTGGAAACCCCTAACAAGGTTTTGACCCCGAATGAACACACGGTTCTTTGGATTTTGGAGCGGCAAACAACAGATGACAGGAGAATTCAAAGGACTTCTAACGTTTACTCGTTTGCAAATGGGACCTCCACACACACACACGTGGAGGACCCTGAAGGATTACAATGATGCAGGTTTTATAGGGTCTTTTAGTTAGGGGAGGGGGACAAGAGGACACAAAGAGAGAAAAAATATCCAGGGGAAAATAACATACAGGCAGACACACAAACAACATTTGGCATGTTATCAGTACAGGATGTTGACCTGAGGATGGCAATTCGATACACATCGGCAATTTGTTTACAGAGATATCTGTTAGAGGGGGTCTGGTACTCTGACTCATCCCTTTTACCCTAACCCTTTTATCCTCATTTCTTGATTGCCCTTATCTATGACTTTTCTGTTCACCCTTGGAGGCCCATACCACAGCTAGCTGGTTCTCTGAGAGGGATAGCTTTTGGTCAGAGAAGAGCCTTATGGGTGAACTGGGCATCTTGGGATATTTCCATATTGTGAGCTGGGCATATTGATATCAGTTTCGTAGGGGAACGACGGGGTTAATGGGGCCAGGACTGACCCACGGCTTCCTTGAATGGGAACCCTCCAGCCCCTCATGGGAAATCCACTGTAAATAGAGGCATAGCTGGAAAAGAATCCTGTGCCTGGCAGCAAACGCCGAGATCCCCTTGCCGGGAGGTGGGGAATGTGGGGGGAGAAGTGCTTCAAACTTCAGGTCTGGGAGAGAGAGAGAGAGAGGAATGTCTGCTGGTCCCAGGGACTACGTTTCCCAACAGGCCCTGCTGTGATTGGGGACTCTGGCCCTGAAAGGGGAAGAGGCCTTGCCAGAGGCTGGGAAAGGGAGTGAGAAGGCCGGGCCCAGGGAGAGAGGAGAGGCCTGGGAGCAGCCTTGGGAGAGGGTGAGGGGGGAGGCCTGGGGGGAGGCCCAGCGAGGACTGGGAGTGGCAGGGTCTGGGTGGTGGGCAGAGAGCAAAGAGAGAGGTGGAGCTGAGGCTCCTGGTGGCAGAGGCTGCACTGGGAGGCCAGGGCCTGCTGGACTCCCTGCTGCCCCTGTGCAGTGAGGCCTGTGCTGCACTGGCAGCCACAGGAGCCTGGCTCAGGGCCTCACGCAGCCCCCTTTGGGTTCTTATCCCCCCAGGGATTGCCAGCCCCTCTGCCTTGCGTGACCATTAAACCAGCTGCTCTCCTGGGCCAGCTATTGGGGTGATTGCTGGAAACAGACCCCCAGCCCAGTGCTAAACTCCCAGCCAGGACTACGGCTGTAGTCCTAGGAGGCTGTCCTGTTTTCCACCTCTGGCTTGAGAGAGAAGGAGCCTGCTTGGCAAGTGCTGGGAGGTGAAACACCAGCGCGACCCTCGTGCGCAAAGGAGGGAAAGAGCAGCTCTGGCGCTGCTGGCCTTGGAGGCACAAAAGTGAGCACAGCCTCTGTTTGAGGACGGAGCTCCAGCCATCAGGACGAATGTTAGTTGGCCTCCAGCCATCAGGAGTCAGAGCCATGATGTCTTTCTGTGCCCAGTCACCCTCTCCAGCCATCACCTCAAGTAGTGAGAAGGATTCAAGCATGTGCATGAAGCAGGTATAAAAGCTTAAAAAACTCACACAGGTCTCCCTTCTCTTTCTGGTAGATAATTGAAAAACAAAACAAAGCAAAGCAAACCAGGCCAAACTGAACAGAAATGGCTGCTGCCCGTTCAGGCTAGGTAAGGAGGATTGGGTTTGGGCTTCTGTGACATTTCCAGCCACACCTTTTTGCCTCTCTCTGCACTATATTTGTTTCCTTCCTACTTCCCCCCTCTCCTTTCCCTGCACCCTAAAGTCATCCTTCTCCAGGGTTCCTCTGGAAAGCCCAGAACTCTACTCTATCCCTTCTCCCCCTGCATTTTCCCCTTCCCTGAACTTCTCCTTCAGGGACATTTCTCTCTCCTCCCCTCTCCTTTTCACCTCCTTCTAGCTAACCTTCCATAGGCCTCCACTGTGTGTGCATGTTGGTGGTAGAAGCCCCCCTGTATCGTTTAAGTGTGTCAGAATTGTGAGTCTCATTTAGGTTCTTAACCACTTTTGATAAACTTTGGTACATGATCATTCTTGCCGAAGTACTTAGACTGATAGCCATTATCTTCAATACAAAATCCCAGCACGCCATTGCTTTCCCCCTTGTGTGAGCGTGTTGCATGTGTTTTTAAAACGCACTGTTGGTAACATAGTGCGGGGGCTCGAGTGGGCGGATACACACCTAGACAAGCAAACCACAGCCAGAGCAGCAGAAAGTGACATCACATTTTTGAAAGTGGGAAAAGTGATGGGGATTTTAAGGTGTAAAAGTTTTTTTAGTTGAAAAGCGGTATATAAATACTGTTAATAATAATAATAATAAAAGCAGCTACAATGTACAACTTCTGAATCCTGGATATGCTTTCCTGGGAATATGCCCTGTTGGAAGCACTGAAATTTACTTGTGGGCTTGTGTGCATAGGATTGTGATGTCTGTTTGGAAGCTGGAATGGAAGGAAAGGATTCTTTGAGCCTCCTTTCAGGGAACTTGGGAATCTTCACTGGAACTGGAAGTCCAAAAGATGGAAATGCAAAGTTGAAACAGAATGTGTGTGAGAATGCGATGTCAAATTTAGAAATGTTTTGTCCTTCATGGAAACCGGAATACAGTTCTCCCTTTGGATTGCAGTCATGGCCTAGGTAAGTCCAGTGTTGTTCATAGGACATTTCTCCTTTTTCTTTCAGGGTCCAATTTCATTCACAGAGATAGCTGTGCATTTCAGTAGTGAAGAGTGGGCTCTGTTGAGTCCATACCAAAGGCACCTATATGAGACCATCATGATGGAGAATTATGAAAATGTGATCTTTGTAGGTAAGGAGGATCCTTTGGCCCTGAACTGAAAGATGGCCCAGGTAGGAGCTTCTACTCTATTGGATGTTGCCCAGGCTGGCTAGCCAAGCATGACCTAGGCATGGCTACTGCGACATCCGATGGCCCTACATCTTCTGATCAAGACAGATCTGGGTCTTTTGATAAGGAGGGTGGCCCCAATGGGGGACATGGTGCCATAAATGAGCTGGAAGTTCCTTGGCTACCCTTGGAGGAAGTAGATGTGGTTTGGGGAGCATTTTCCCTTGTGTTTGGGCTCTCGTTCTGTGTGCAGGACCCACCTGAGAGAGAAACAGCCCAAGTATTCCTGCATAAATAATGAAGTGGCATTGAGAGCTCAGATAGGAGAGGAATGGGGGACAGATGTCTCTAGGTAATTTGGAACTTCCACATGTAGAACATACAAGGATGAAAAATGTCTTTCCTTGAGGGAGACATTGGAGTACAGACCAACGACAGAAGAAAATGCCTTCACTGCAAACTGATATCAGTATACTACTGTGATAGGTCTCCTTTATAGGATCCTGGGAATTGTAGTTTGTGGAAGGCTTTGTGAAATATCTGCAAGAGATGGTGATTGATTCTTCAGGTCCAGTGTTTGCTGACTGCTGGATATCCTGAATCATACTTTGATTCCTTGCAATGTCTCATAGCATAGTCTGTGTTTGCAGGAAAAGACTAGCCCTCTCTCTACTGTCACAAGGCAGTACAAGATAGTACAAGTGTCACAAGAGAGTTGGATGTCCTTGTGACAGCAGGCTCTATTTTTGGAGAATTGGAGCTCATGGCTCTTTGAACCTATACAGTACATCTATCTGCCAAAAGCAGCCAGGTGCTAATTACTGTGAGTTTTGCATTACTTCTAAATTTGGCATCCAGGATGTGTCTGATAGTTACCCCATACTAGAATGAACAGAATGAGCTCTAGTCCAGTAAGAGCTGGAAATATTGCAGTGCCTCTTTGAATTAAGGAGATGGAATACAATCCCCTTCCTCAAGCATGAATTATGGAACAGTTGTGGTTTAGAGATGGGGTAGGTCAAACAAATGATTTTCTTTGTTAGTGAAATTTCAGTTGTAGGTGTTTTTGTTTACTTCATTTAGTCCTATGATAGGCTTTGGTCCCCCGCCTCACTTCTAAGGTAGCCCAGGCCTTATAATAGGGAACATCCACGTTCTGGGAATCGTGTCCCTTTCCTATCTTCATGTTCTCCTCCTTTAGTAAAAAATCCTCTTGCAGTCCCAGGACTCTGATACAGGTGGCAACCCTGGAGCAGAATTTTGTGAAATTTCTGCCTTTAAACTAAGAGGGAAGTGGAGGCTTGGAAAGACCCTCCGAGCTCCCTTTGGTCCTGTCCCCTTAATTGACTTTGCAGGGCCCACTATGGGCAATACAGGGTGAATACAGGGTAAACAGGCTCCAGCAAGTATCCGGAGGGCCAGAGGCTCATTGGTGACTTGGGGCTCCCTGCGGGCCAGATTGGGAGTCACCAAGGGCCGCAAGTGGCCCCCGGGCCGGGGTTTGGGCAACCTTGCTCTAGAGAAAGGAAACCTCCTACACCTTCAGGGTCAGGTTACAATCCCTGCTTTCTGTCACTTTATCTTTTTTCAATATTTGTATTTACCTCCCAGTAGGCCACTTGTCTGCCAATGGGTCTCTTCAGAAATATGCTGGCTGTTTTGCTGGCACAAGTCCAAGGAGCCATGGGGGCAGGTCTGGGCCAAGAAAGGGGGACAACATCCTGGCGTGCACTGCTACTGCCGAGATCCATCACTCCCTGCCCCCACCCTAATCCTCCCCCAAACTGCTCCCTCCACCACCTTACGTACTTGGTTGGGGACTCTGGGAGCCTCTGATATGTGTACAAAGCCTCTGGCTGTTTATGCAGGTAGCTCCATATCCTTTGTACCATATATTGTATATATGTTTTCTCGAAACAATGTTATTACCCCTCTTCTTGTGCCTGCCAAGCTACCTAGGAGCTCTGCTATCACCACCCCCATATAGGCATTGAGCCCCCTGCCAGGACACCTAGACAATCAAGTGGTATAATGCTATAAACCAGAAACTAACCCCACAGGAAACACTGCTGCCTATAGGTGAACCACAGGTGTGTTGTGAGACTACTTATGCCTCTCCCAAGTCAGATTTTAGGTTTACCAGGTAACAGGGACACTAGGGAGGTGGGACACTAGATAGGCTGGAAAGGGGGCGAGGCAACACATGGGACACTCCAGTAGAAGGGGAGACCCCAGTAAAAGGGGTTCAGTCAGTGCCAGTAATGAGGTGGTAATGCCAGGATGCAAGACTGAAGGCTCTGCTTTCATAGCCATCTGCTGCCTAGTCTAGATTCTTATCCCAGCAATGAGGGAGAGCTTGGGAGGGCACAATTATGCTTCACAGATCCCATTAGACACTTTGTTCCACCTGACTCAGGGGTGCCAGGGGTCATGGGCATAACACTTCCCCAGCGAGCTACAGTTTCTTCCTTTGGTCTCTTACTGCATTTGTTTTCTTATTTCAACAGCATTGGTTTGGGACCAGATTGGAAGAAAGAAGAAACAGACTCAGTCTTCACAGGAAAGAGCTAATACAGGGAAGAAGCCTTATAAGTGCCAGGTGTGCAGAACAACCTACAATGACTGTGGTCATCTTAAAATCCATCACAGAACCCACACAGGGGACAAACCCTGTAAGTGCCAGGTGTGCAGAATGACCTACAATGACTGTGGTCCTCTTAAAATCCATCACAGAACCCACCCAGGGGAGAAACCCTATAAGTGCCAAGAGTGTGGAAAGGCCTTCAGTCTGAGTAGAGTGCTTAAGATCCACCAGAGAACCCACACAGGGGAGAAACCCTATAAGTGCCAGGAGTGTGGAAAGGCCTTCAGTTATAGTAATAAACTTAAAATCCACCAGAGAACCCACACAGGGGAGAGACCCTATAAGTGTAAAGAATGTGGAAAGGCCTTCAGTCTGAATAGAGTGCTTAAGATCCACCAGAGAACCCACACAGGGGAGAAACCCTATAAGTGCCAGGAGTGTGAAAAGGCCTTCAGTTGGAGCGATTGTCTTATAAACCATCATAGAACCCACACAGGAGAGAAACCATATAAGTGCCAAGAGTGTGGGAAAGCCTTCAAACACAGTAGTCATCTTATAAGCTATCATAGAACGCACACAGGTGAGAAATCCTTTAAGTGCCAGGAGTGTGGAAAGGCCTTCACTCAGAGTAGTGCACTTAAGATGCACCAGAGAACCCATACAGGGGAGAAACCCTATAAGTGCCAGGAGTGTGGAAAAGCCTTCATTAACAGTAGTCATCTTATAAACCATCATAGAACCCACACAGGGGAGAAACCCTATAAGTGCCAGGAGTGTGGAAAACCCTTCAGTCAGAGTGGTAGTCTTATTGGACACCAGAGAACCCACTCAGGAAAGAAACCTTAGGCAGCTTAGGAGTGTTAAAATTGGTTTTCAGTCAGGCAACAAAATTGAGTCCCTTGTTTGCATCCAATAACTGATGTTTGTAAAATTCCTGCAGTGTTTGTTTGAAATGCAGATGAAGTTTCTTGCTTGTTCTTGTTTTTTGAAACATAAAATGTGTCAAAATTGCCCTGTTGTTATTTGCTAGAATTCATGGACTGGGTTTACTCAGTCATTGTCCAAGTTGGGATCCGGCACAAATCACTATGATACACTGAATCATTGATTTAACAGGCCTTGATTTCACCGACTTCAAAAATGGACACTTTTCTAAGACTATTGAAAAGTAGTTGGTTACATTTTGCAGATGTGTATCTCCGTTGACTTCAGTGTGTTTGGATTTAATGGACTTTCAGCACTAACAGAACCCCTTCCTTTTATTCCATTAAATTGAGGGTTCACTGTACTACCAGCTTCATTTTCCTTATTAGGATCTACCTATATGACTGAAATTCCCAGCACCCAACTGGGATTTGAGCTTGTTGCATGACCGCGCTTTGCTGAGGGCCAGAACTAGACCCAAAGGAAGTCAGATGCACACTGTCTGACCAATCTCTTGAAGAGCTGGGATCTCAGCTGGCCTTGTGGAATGCAAAAGATGGAGGCTGGCCCTACTAAGAGGCCAAGTCTACTGGGCAAGTAGTAAAGGTTGTGTCACTCAAGAGGTGGGCCAAATCCAAGCAGCCTGGAACTGCCCTGGGCTGCCCAGAAACAGGGTTAGTGCTGGATCCTGGCTCCGCCTCCCACTCCCAGCTCACCCAACCCCAGGAGCACCCTTTGACCATCCTTCCCCCACCCCGAAACGCCGAAATAATAATAATGATAATAATAATGATAATAATAATGATAATAATAATAATAGTTTCCAAAATGGCAAGGTTAGGCCCAGATGGGGAAACTGTATCTGTAACAAAAAGTGACTCTTCAGTGAATAGCAGGGAGAGAAGGAGGTTTGCATGAGATACAAGCTGTTAAGTCTTCTAGGATTTGTTTTGCCAAAGAGCTATAACTCCCAATAGAAAGCCAATGCAAGACATGGATGTTGGATGATTATGCCTGTTTTGCTTTATTTTTTTGTTTGAGTTGTGTTTTCTAACTACTCGTACATTTCATTTATCTATGCCAATAAGGGTCTTATGTATGTATGTCTGTAGAAAGCCAGTGCTCTTTGGATTTCACCACCAGGTAAAGAACTACACAGGTATGTCCAGGTACTTGCCCCATTGGAATCCATCTGATGCTGTCTGGAATCTCAACAAAACTGAAGGGACGTTATTCGTAACTTTTCTTTTCCCAACACATCACCAATATATGTAACCATCTTTTGATCTAATGAACTTATATTTTCCTTACATCCTCTTCTGTAAGCCAAAACATTTTATTCTTCCTAACACACTGTATTCTGGCTGACATTGAACCAGAGTGACCCACAGTCTGGCTGGAAGCACTGAGTAGCTAACTCCACATGGCAATGGACACTGCAAGGGGTGAGCCAAAAACAGGCCATGAATCACTTCTCCCGCTTGTGCTGGGGTGCAGCTAGTCCCTCCCTCCAAACACACACTCTCAACCAATACTCCAGGCCTCTGAATGAACATCAAAAAGAGAGAAATGAGATTTTTGACATTCTGAGGGCTTGAGGGTTCATTCAAGAGGCTTTGACAGGAAGAAGGCCTGACACTAATCACTGGCGGAGTTAAGTGCCATAAAACCCCTTCTGTCCTTGGCGGAGGTGCGATCATGATGGTTGTGTCATTGTCATCACCCTGCCCCCACAAAGATTTAGAGCCAACTCTTTCTGAGAGTTTGAAAACCACTGGGTACAAGAATTAGAAAAGGCTCAGACACGCGTGCAAACCCCCAACTACCCAGTATGTGCAGAAAGGAAGAGAAAGAAGAAATACTGGGATGTAGTGAATTGACTTCACATGAGACAAGGCAGTGCAAGGATAGTGGGGACTTGATGGGTCCTTGGCAAGGCTGCACCATGGACCAAGGTTACGTGACTTTTTCTGCAAGGTGTAAGAGCTGCACTGTGTTGCAGGGACTCTGTGGCTACAAGGAAGTCAGCCACAGGGGTATTTAATTTCAAGAGAGGTCTCAAAGACAAAGGGCTGTGAAACACGCCTTTAGCATGCAATGAAGCAATAGTCTTGAAGGGACCAGGGCAAGAGAGCCAGGTTGCCTTTCTGGAAGGGAAGAGACACCGAGAGAGAGAGCTGGACCAGAAGGTTAGTGACCACTCTGTGCTGTCTCAGTAGTTTTGGTAGAAGAGAAGCCAGAAAGGAATGGGAATTTGGGGGTGTTACCATCCTGGGTGCTGGACTGCTGGTTGATATGTCATGCTCTAATGGAAGCTGGAATTGGGGTGACTTAATGCAACACATGTGGGTTATGAATCCACAGTGGCTGGCAAGGCAGGAGTGAACAATGGAACAGCCAGTGGAATGAAACACATTAGGCTCCAGAGCAGCGGTTCCCAACCTTCTCAGACCACTGAGGCAAAAATTGGAATTGTTGTGGATCACATGCAACCCACATCCCTACGTCCTGTACACAAAAAATACTATTAAAGTTGTAATAATTAGAGAAGTTTTATTAGAGATGGATTAGATTTATAAAGAAGATTTCTGGGTTGCAGCTTTTGTTGCTGACTAAGGATATGGGTAGTCCATTCTCCTCCCTCTCTGGTCCTCCATGGGGGAGATGGTGAAAGTAGCAAGTTGGTGAAAGTGATCAAAGATAATCCTTTTTTCTAAGACCTTGTAGACCACTTTTCAGCGTCTTGTGTACCACCTGTGGTCCACAGACCACAAGTTAGAAACCAGTGCTCTAGAGCAGGTGTACCCAAACCCCGGCCCTGGGGCCACTTGTGGCCCTTGAGGACTCCCAATGCGGCCCTCAGGGAGACCCCAGCCTCCAATGAGTCTCTGGCCCTCCAGAAACTTGCTGGAGCCTGTGCTGGCCCCACGCAACTGCTCTCAGCATGAGGGCAACTATTTGACCTCTCACGTTAGCTGTGGGATGAGGGCTCCCTCCACTGCTTGCTGTTTCACGTCTGTGATGCAGTAGCGGCAGCAAAGAAAAGACCAGCCTTGCTTTGTGCAAGGCCTTTTATAGGCCTTGAGCTATTGCAGATCTTCATTCATTCATATAAGTTCCACCTCTAGTATATTAATTTATGTAAACTTATGTAATTTTATTCAAATTTTAAATGTAAATCGTTTTTTTACCCAGCCCCCGACAGTGTCAGAGAGATGATGTGGCCCTCCTGCTGAAAACTTTGGACACCCCTGCTCTAGAGTAGCAGTCTCCAAACTGGAGACCGCTGCATCCCAGAAAAGCCTTCCACGGACTGAGTGGAGCATACCATTCCACCAAGGGGCCACTTTTCTTTCAAGCTGATCCGTTCACAGGGATGCTCTTGGCAGTCATGTCTATTGCCCAGCATCCCAGAAGGCTGTGCAACAGGATATCCAAGCAGATGCGACTGCCCCCATGCCAAGATCAGCTAGAAAGAAAAACTGTGCCATGGTGTAACAGTAAGCTCCTCTCACAGGGGAAGGGCTTTTCACAAACCCCAGATCCAGCTTGCAGGCTGGGGTTTGGAGAGCCCTGCTCTAGTGTCAAATGTTTGATTGTTTTTTAATGTCTTTTATATATATATTTCTAAAATAAATAAATAAAATAAATGTTAGATGCTTCTCCCATAGAATCCAGGAGATGCTTAGGTGGCGTAGCTCAATCAAGAAGTCCTCTATTGCTAGTCAATGACCCTAGCTGGGTTCTGCCTTGGCTTAGCTGCCCAGTTGAGAGTGCAGTAGCTAGTTTGATGTCCATTTGTTTGTTCCGAGACTGGAACTCAGTTATGGGGTTGGTGAGAACACCTGTAGGAGTGAAACCTTTCCTTTACAAAAGTTTTTTTCCAGGGAGGCTGTTCAGGACACAAGACATCAAACATGCTGTTCCTGCAGGATTTGGAGCTTGGAAGCTACACCCATTTTTTGGAGTCGCATAAACAGGTCTCCTTTCAAACTTGGAACATTGAGCTCCATGGATCAATGGGGGGGGGGCATGATTACAATGTTCAAAGGAAAAGCATGGACTTCCTAACCTCTTGCCATCAGTCTCGTTACTAGCCATATTACTGGTCTGACACTTTGCACCTATCACAAAGTACACATGTATAAATGTATGTTTCCTGCATACCCTGAATCAAGGAAATGAACATAAAATATTGATCATGCTTCTAACAATCATCCCAACCATGGACATAAAAACTATCTACACTGACTGGAAGCGGTTCTCCAGGGTTGCAGACAGAAATTTTTCTTTTCCCTGTCCAAGAAACCTTGGACAAACTTTCACCAAGCTATCACTCTTGCTCTACCAGTTGACCTGAAATTGATTTTTGATTGGTTGAATGGGTTCCCATTCTCAGCCCCTCCACCACTTTTTAAAGATATTACTGCATTTCTAAGAATATACAGTCACTTTTTGCAATAGCTTGATGCACTGGCAGCCCAATCCTATCCACACTTACCTGAGAGTAAGCCCTATTGACTCTAATGGGACTTACTCCTGAGTAGATATGTGTAGGATTGGGCTGTAAGACTCCACAGCATTTTGCTAAGATGAAGCTGGGCCACAGAAGCATGTGAACTGCCTGCACCCCGTTACACATTACATCATGTTGGCAACCTTCAGTCTCGAAAGACTATGGTATCACGCTCTGAAAGGTGGTTCTGGAACAGTGTCTAGTGTGGCTGAAAAGGCCAATTCGGGAGTGACAATCCCTTTCATACTGGGAGCAAGTGCAGTCTGTCCCTGGTCTGTCTCCCTGGCTATGGGCCTTCCTTCTTTGCCTCTTAGCCTCAGACTGTTGGCCAAGTGTCTCTTCAAACTGGGAAAGGCTATGCTGCACAGACTGCCTCCAAGCGGGCCGCTCAGAGGCCAGGGTTTCCCACTTGTTGAGGTCCACTCCTAAGGCCTTCAGATCCCTCTTGCAGATGTCCTTGTAACACAGCTGCAGTCTACCTGTAGGGCGCTTTCCTTGCACGAGTTCTCCATAGAGGAGATCCTTTGGGATCTGGCCATCATCCTTTCTCACAACATGACCAAGCCAACGCAGGCGTCTCTGTTTCTGCAGTGCATGCATGCTAGGGATTCCAGCACGTTCCAGGACTGTGTTTGGAATTTTGTCCTGCCAGGTGATGGCAAGAATACGTTGGAGGCAGTACATGTGGAAAGCGTTCAGTTTCCTGTCCTGTTGTGAGTGAAGAGTCCATGACTCGCTGCAGTACAGAAGTGTACTCAGGACGCAAGCTCTGTAGACCTGGATCTTGGTATGTTCCGTCAGCTTCTTGTTGGACCAGACATTACACATTACACATTACATTACACATTACATACACCTTGATCAAATGCATAAAATATGGATCAAAACAGGAATGTACAGCTTTTTGAATATTTTATTTCAATATATATTTAAATACTAACTATTTAATAAACTAAATAGTACATTCTAAAGAGGCATTCTATACCCAGGGGCACATTTATTTTTAACCTGTAAGGTAACCTGGGTATGGTACATAAACTAGTATAGAATATTAAGGAAGACTTTTCACACAGTCTGGATCCTGACAGGATGAAGATGAATTTTCTTGAACCACAGGTACTTGAAGTTTGATTACATGGGCAGGAGATAGTTTCACAAAGCTTTTCTCAACAACACTTCCTGTTTCCCGAACGAAAACAACAACCACAGAATGTTAAAAACACAGGTGTAAAAATCAGTCCATGAACAGCAGCAAGTAAGATAGCTAGAAATAGTATCTTAAAATAGGTTCTGAAGATGTAACTGGCTGCCCCAGACAGCACAACCACTCCCGAGATGGTGGAAACAGCTCCCTGCACAACAGGATAACCAAAGCGGTATAGAGCATCCACAGCCTTGTCATTCACTTCAGGCTCCTGGCTAGAATAAAAGCCATAAGCAATATGACCACAGAAGTTTATCGAAAACTCTATGTTGATAATAGAGAAGAGTGCGGATACAGGATATAAAGTGACAGACCAATACCACATATAACTAAACACACCAATAGTAACAGACAAATAAGCACAAAGGACACAGAAATTGGACAGAAAAGTGGGAATGAGAAACAAACAAGTTATTAATATAATTTCAAACAGAATATTGAGAATTATATCCTGAGTTATCAACTTTTTCTCATCCAAGTTTACAAATGATGGATGATAAACTATTACTGGCATCTTACACTTTTTCGTAAGGCCTCTCAGTTCACTTAAGAGTTTGCTCTCAATCACATCGGTAACACTGACCGCCTGTACGTAAAACCGTGACGTTGATATTTCTGTGGGGCTAAAATTAATGTCCCACCGAGATTCTGGAGTTATATTAAACAGAATTGTTAAATTACCAATGAAAAACTTCTTGTCATCTATGTTTAGATACTTGCGTTTGGCAACAGATCCATAACTTCTCAACCATGACTCTGATAATTCCTTGTCCACATACAATACGTTTTCTAGTGACCCCATGCACTTCTCAAGATCCACACGAACAGATGGATCCCAATAGTCTATACTTCTGGTTACAACAACCATAATCCTTGGACCATACTTTGAAAAATATTCTTCTTCCCAATAATAATACTGAATAAAATAAGAATTATCAGTTAGAATTCGAAGATCTATACCTTTTTGGTGCTGATTAATCCCACGAACAAACCCATAAATAATACTGCTCAGGTACAGGAGATACAGGACAGCCACCAACATCTTACTCCAGGTATGCATAAGGAAAGGGCCATAATGCTTTCTAAAGAATCGATTCATGGGGTGTTCAATCTCTGTTCCAGTAGACTCATCAAAAGAGCCTCCTACACAACACATGTCATATCCACGGCCACGGGAATCCTGAGGCTCAGTTTCAACTTTCTTGAATGTGAGCCAGTGTCTGTTGCTTTCTTCTCTTCTACCATTTAGAGCAAGGATAGCCCCTAAGAATGTCAAACTGTACAGATAGCAGAAGACAAAGGCTGTGCCTGTAAAGAGGCAAAATGATCGAACGGATTGGAAGGAATTTTTAACTGCTACTAAGAAGGTGAAAATATTGGTAATATTGTTGATGGTAACTGACATACCCGCTTCTGCATAAGTGTCAGCCATGCGGTCTTTAACACTGTCCTTCACTTTGGTCCACTGCCAACAGGACACCAGGATGAACATGTTATCAATACCAAGTCCTGAAGAATGGCAAAAAGAGAATGCATCAGTACCACATATTGCATGAAAAGGGAAAGATACAACAGAGAGACGTATTTCGTAATGGATAATCACTGCCTCGGGAACGGAAAAGAACTGGCAGGTTTAGGTTCAGCGTACCAAAAGAATGTTTATTGTCCACTTTATGAACGCTTATGAACTTTTCTTCAATGTTTTCCACAGAACGATTAAAAGTAAAGCCATCTCCTCATCATTTAAAAAGGGAACATTCAGCATATTTGATAAGTTTGTGGAAGTTAGTCCTGAGGGATAGTCAGCCAATTCAAAGTTCAGAAGTCTGCTGGTGTCCAAGGTCTGAGGAAGGTGATTGTGAGACACTAGACGGGAAGATGCCTGGTGGTCAGGAATGGAGGTTGGGGTCCAACGTAAGTGAGCAAGAAAATGAATTTGTCCTAATTCAGGCATTCCCCACTCATTTGACAGGAGCAGTGTGAAAAGTGCACATGGTTGAAAAATGGAACCTGGTCTTTTTTAAAGTTTACATATTTTGCTCCCAATGCTTTTTTTAGCTATCTAATTGCAAATGCCTTTTTTATCTTGCAAATTCCTGCTGTCACACAAAGACTCCTGCAAATGGACTCTGATCAACACCTTCAGGAATGAGAATAGACCCGGAGCTAAAGTTGCTGTGTGTTCTCTCTCACACCCCCCAAAACAGTCTGAATCACCATGTCATATGCAAATCAACATGGCGGAGGGCAATAATAGCCTTTGGAACAGCAGAGAGAGGTTGAAAGAGTTGAGCATGTGTTGAATGAATGGCTTCCGGTACAATTGGAATGTGCTGAAACAGCAGATCATGAACCTTGGAAAGCAGTGAATATCTGTATACTAAAGTGTTACGTAGTGTTTGCATTATACTACACCAGTGTTTCCCAAACTGTGTGTTGGAACTTAACAGTGGGTGGAAATCTGATTGTTGTGAAACTGACAGGCAGGTAACTAACAAGGAAACTGAGCTGCACATGTGCGTTCACTGATGAGTAAGCAAGTGTGCCTTATTCCTCTTGGGAAAGGCAGCAACCACACCAGAATGGTCCTGATTTTTTGTCTCATAAGACTAGGTGGGTCCTGACAGAGTGTCATTTTAAAAAGTGGGTTCCAGAATTAAAAGTTTGGGAACTACTGTACTACACCTTTCAATTGCAGTGATAATCCAGGGTCATCATATTGCTTCCTTGTGCACGGTCCCTGTTTCTCACCCACATGTTCCAAATTCCTATACATTTTGTATGCACATCTATGCTATATGTCAATATTTCCATGCCAATTGAGAACTGTTTACAGTTCGCATCCTGGTCTGGTTTGGTCTGGCCAACATGAGTCACAGACAAACCAGGAACTGTAGTGGATTCTTTCTCTGGTCAGAGAATGCCATATCAGAATACAGACTGAACACTAATTTGTTGGCAGATTGCATCCATATATGAATCCTGTGGAGACAGGGCTTAAGGAAATAGATTCCTCTTTTTCTGCTCCTATACAGTTTTTGCTCCTATACAGTTTACACAAGAGTGTTGGGACCACTCCTAGCAGGTTTACAAAAATGAACAGACGCCCTGTTCATTCAATGGTTGTGGTGGAACCTTCCAAGATAATGACAAGCTCTTCAAAATGCAGAATGCTTACAACAGTAGCCCTGTTCACAGAATGCCTCCCTCAAGTTCAGAGAACATAAGTAACATACAGTCAGGGGAGGTGGAGCCTCACCTCAAAAATAATAAAGCACAAGGACCCAACGAGTAAAAGAAAAAGTTCCTTGCCTTTCCATGCTACTCCTTTCTTTTCTAGCACAGTCAATGAGTTAAGAACATACACCATTTACAATAAACAAGGAAGCAGCCAGCAGCTGATTAGTGGCCATCATGGCTGGCTTCCAATGAAAAACAGGCAGGGTGGCAGTGACAGCAATCTCTAGGGAGGCAGCAAGCAGAGTTGCCTCCAGCAGGTTAGGCTGTAATCATAACTGGCTTCCAAGTAAAATAAAAAAACAGGGTGTCTGGCTTCCAATAAAAAATATACAGGAGTCCTGCATCAGCATGTTCTGGGGAGGCAGCAGGAAGAGCTGCCTCCATTCTGTTTTTAAAAAAGCCATGAAAAAAGCAGGAAGCCTGTGCAATTGATGGGCAATCTAAAGGACCAGGACAGGCAGCTTTTTGGTTGCCTCAGCAGGCATTTGTTTGCAAGGGCAGAGCTGAATCAGAACAAGCCTTCATGCCATTTGGAATCTTGATCAGCCAGTCACTAATCAAACAGGATTCCAAATTGCATGGAAAATCCCACTGCACATTCAACTCCACCACTTGCAACAAATGCTGAAGGGGCATAGCCACAGCTAGTGGGTGTGATTCCACTTCCTCCACCCAACACAAATGTGGGAGCGATCTATCTCTGAAGAGTGCTAACCATGAGAGATCATAGGGACAGATCCTTAGGTACATAGTCTGATGCTATGCTTAGGTTGGCCTAAGCCTAGTGAAGTGATGGTCCCCATCTAGGGACCCCTGGTTATCAAGGTCAAGGAGCTGGGTGGTAGGGAGGCTTCTCAAACACTTATTTAGATATTCCCATCCAAAGCTCAAAAGATTTATATAACTTTGTACATCTGATCACGCTCACCAAGTACAAGGAATGGTGTGACTGCAGTTGTGAAAAAAAATGGCACCCCACAAAAGAACAGAAGTCCAAAGCTGCTGAGCACAGATAGGCCTGATGAGAAGACACCAAACACTGCAACCCACACTTTTGACCGCACACAGTCTTGCCTGTAAGAGATGAAAAAGAGTTTCATGCTAGCTGGGCCACGTCTCTCCCTCCCGGAACAAAACCAAATATCGCAGCCCAGCTCATGCAGTTTAAATTGATTCTCAACAGCCATAACAATTAGAAAGGTAATTATTTTACAAATGGAAGGTTACATTCTGTCAGGTCTATCAAGGGAATTATGAAACTGAAACCATGGAGTTCAGTGCTAGCTTCCTTCTTGAACTATGGATTGGTCTCACTCTGCAGGGGGGGCAGCTGCAATTCAGGTTGCAACACATCTCTGATGCCATATTCCTGCCCTGGCTTCAGGGGCTGTGGTTTACTTTCCTGGTTTTGCACTTCCTGTTAGCCTTGAGAATTCTTATTTCTTTGTTCAGAACCAGCCATTTATGAAGGTTCAGCAACACGACATTTATTCTTTAAGACGTCCATGTATCCCACAAGGCTGAGAGATGACAACCTTGTCCACAGTGTAATCCATGCCGGAACAGTTCCCATTCACTTACTAAGTCCCACTTAGGAGTGCCATGATTGTTCCCCACACCCATGCCAGCTGCCATCACAACAGCAATAGATTCCTGCAGACAAAAAAAGGGCCATGCTCTCTGGCTCCTGCAATCACATCCTTGCCCATCACCCAGTCCTTCTGAATGGACCTGGAACATACTTCGTTATTGGCCTAAGAAACCCGATTCGTTTCTAACACAATTCAGTCAGACATTCTCAACAGTGATTCCATTCTTTGAGATTAGAATGAGCAGGCAAGACTCTATATCAGGGGTGTCCAAAGTTTTTGGCAGGAGGGCCACATCATCTCTCTGACACTGTGTTGGGGGCCAGGGGGAAAAAATGATTAATTTACATTTCAAATTTGAATAAATTTACATAAGTTTACATAAATGAATATATTAAAGATGATCTTATATGAATGAATGAAGGTCTTGCAATAGCTCAAGGTCTATAAAAGGCCTTGCACAAAGCAAGGCTGGCCTTTCCTTTGCTCCCACTGCTGCATCACAGATGTGAAACAGCAAGTAGCGGAAGGAGCCCTTATCCCACAGCTCAGGTGAAAGGTCGAACAGTCATCCTCACACTGAGAGCAGTTCTGTTGGGCCAGTGTGGGCTCCAGCAAGTCTTTGGAGGGCCAGAGGCTCATTGGAGACTGGGGGCTCCCCGCGGGCCTGATTGGGAGACCCCGAGGGCCGCAAGTGGCCCCTGGGCCGGGGTTTGGGCACCCCTGCTCTATATCTTGACAACAAAATTATAGGCAGATGGACATGACGGCAGACAGTGACAGTTGGGCGACTGCTGGAAAGGAGGCTGCTCTCCCTGACAGCGGAGTGATCTCCCTTCTCCAAGTTACAATCCCTTTTGCCCTTTTTATGAAAGGGGTCACAGGTGTACAGCACACCCAGACCGATGAATGATGGTACAGCTCATAGCAATTGAAATTATTACTGTGAGAACAAATCTTTGTAGAATCAGCACAGCTGAATAAATAATTAACAATTATTTAAATTATTAATGATTATGTATTTAAAGAAAAACATTTCTATGCTTCAAAAAATACAAGCCATTTACCAGTTTCTATAATTTTCTGATGCAGTTAAAATACTACTTTGCATATGATTGACAGTAACGCAACTGGGAATTTTTTTCCTAGTTTGTTACTTTGAAGGAAAACAAGACCACAACAACAAAAATTCCAGAATTAAGATACAAGAGTTACCTTGCACATGATATAATTGAAAGAAATGTTAAAAAACATATGACAGGAAACAAAGGAACTAACTCCTTGGTAATTTTTTCAAACCATTGTGATCCGGAGACTGAAGTGAAATAAGCCACCTGCCAGGGTAAGGAGAGAAAGGAGATTAAACATTTATTTCTTTATTTTTTCAATTAACACTCTCTCTTGTTGTTTAAGACAGTGTAAAATGCAGGTTATAAGTGATGCTACTCATTCATAGATAACACTATAAAATTCTTGACTGCTTTTTCCCATGGAATTAAAAATTAATTTTAATTTGAAGTTCCACAATGCCCTATTTTCTTTCCACACAAATTGTAAAACCTGCTTCAATCTACAAAATCCCCTTGTCCAGTTTCTATGGTTTGTTCTACCAGCTGAGACTGAGGGCACAATCCAGATGTTTTGCCTGACTCACATAGAGAACTTATGCCCACTTTGAGCTAATTAGTTCCCCTTCTCCCCCCCCCCATCCTAGCTCTGCACTGCAGCACTGCTGGACCCCTCCACCAGGGTTGCTCGCCTGTTCAACCTGCAGAGAACCTCCTTCCGCCCCTCTCCTGCCAGCAGCTTCTCCATCCACCACCACAACTCTTCTTGCTCCTGCTGGTTATATTCCTGAGGACCTTGTTGCCTCTTGTGGCTGCAGCTGTGCAGCACAGTTACTTTTAAAGCCTAGGTTTTAACCTTATGCTTGCCTGCCAGAGCAAGAGGCCACTGTCAACACCACACACTATCTCCTCTTGTGCATTTCCATTACACTGCACCCCACGGTGTCACAGTGGTCCCTTTGATTGATCATCCATTCTCTTCTTTCTTGGGCCATCCATCCCTTGACCTGCCTCATTCTCCATACTGATTGCTGATGCTCCCATATGGTCCAATCTATCCATCCTGGTACCTATTCGGTCTACACCAGTGCCCATCTTATGCATTTCTGATCCCAATC
Organism: Tiliqua scincoides; assembly: GCF_035046505.1. Taxonomy (NCBI): domain Eukaryota; kingdom Metazoa; phylum Chordata; class Lepidosauria; order Squamata; family Scincidae; genus Tiliqua; species Tiliqua scincoides. The sequence goes on from NC_089825.1 coordinate 18,452,825, forward strand.
TGTCTATGCTACGCCCCATCCCAGAGGGGAGCTCATCAATTCCCATAGTTCTGCGGTCAAGTTCAGGGGCCATCCTAACAATTACAGGAATTATGGCTCATCCACCACCCCCTATTCCCTTCTCCAGGGCATCTTCAAAACTATGAGGCTTCCCATTTCATTTCTTGGGAAGTCTCTTTAAAATCCATCTCCGATTCCACAGTTCCATTTCATTCATTCTGCCAAGCCCCATTGGGAAATGGCCCAAGTTCTCCATGCCATGGAAAGGATTTTCCATTCCTCCCATTTTGTTCATCCTAAAGCCCAGGCCTTCTATGCCCTTTCCTCCGGGACCCAGGTTGCCCATCTCCAGGCCCTTGTGCAAGTAGTTTGCATTAATAGGTATCTCTCCTGGTCCCAGCCCCATACCAATACCCCCAAGTCCATGAGGAAGCTGCTGGGGCCACTCCGGAGAGAAGTAATCTCCTTTTATAAGGCTCATTCATGCATCGGTCTATCAAACAACACTGCCCACTGATCACAGAGATGGCCTGATCAGCTTCAATCACTTGCTCAGAAGTCCCAGTGCCAATCCCTTGATATTTGCCATCTTTGTCTTTGAGAATGTCTGCACAAACAACCACACTGGCCATGTTGAATACCTCCTTCAGCTTCTTCCAGGCAACTTTGTAATTCAGATTGGCCACAAACACAGTGGTTCCCAGCTGAAAAGAGTCAAAAAGGCCCTCCCTGCTGTTCCTGCTGCCCCACTCTTTTATCTCTAGCCAAGTCCGGCACTTCAGTTCAGCCAGGCACCCTGCCTATACCTTATTAAGGTTTTCCGCTGCCTTTATATCTTTGTGGGCATTTGGTGAGGCTGCCACATATTCAAAATTTCTTTCTCTCTCTCTCTCTCTCTATGCAAATTAGCCCTTTTAACTTGGCAACTTCCTCTCTCAGGGCCTTTTATTCCACATCCTCCTCACTTGACCCTCTGAGCCTTTTCAGGGAAAGGATGCTACATGGAGTGACCCCCCCCCCCATATACTGCACCATCTGAAACGTGGTCCAAAAAATGCTCAAAGTAGCCCAGACATTCCATAATATGGCAGGAGCATTTGCCCCCTGTATTACAAGGTCCAGTGCCTCCCAATTCTGCCAGGGATCCATTTGTTTTGCACACCTGTTGCACAGAGGGGTACTAATTGCCTCAGGCTCAAACCCCACTCCTGGTACCAATTTGTCTTGCCAAATTCCTGTTCTAAACTTGGCCTAGAGAAGTTATGCCCACCTCTAGCTAATTAGCCCCTCCCAGTCCAAGCACAGCTAGTTCTAGCAGCCTCCTGCTGACCCCAGCAGCAGTGGGAAGGTGGCAAGTAGGAGGCTTGCCTTAGGGCTGCAGGGTCCCTCCTCCCAGTTCCCCAGGCAACAGCCTTAGAGGGTGCTGTGCCACCTCTGCTCTCCGCTACTCAGCAGTCTCTGTTTGGTTAGTGCATTAGCTAGTCCGTCAGTCTATGTGCACCAGTTCATTGCCCACCCACCAGTCCATCAGTCAATGTGCCAGTTTGTTGTCCATCCGCCAATCCATCAGACAGTGTGCCCGTTAGTTGTCTGTCCATCAGCCAGTCAGTGTGCCAGTTGGTCAGATAGCCAGAAAGTTTCCTCTTCCTCCTCCACTCTATCTCCAACTACAACCCACAAACTCTCACTGCTCCAGGTACTGCTTTTATCCCTGTAATGACCTAGCTGCCTCTAGTGGCTGCAGCTGTGCAGCACATCCTCTGCTGAAAGCCCAGGGCTTCACCCTATGTTCCCCAAATTCACCAGAGCAAAGGGCCACTGTAGACACCACATCCTATCTCCTCACAATATCTTCTGTGATTCCAATACACCAGAGAGCATCCTGGGTCAACGCGAGTCCCTTGTGCCGGCCCACCATTGTCCCAAAAGTGCCATAAAGCATTTCCATGCCACTGGGAGAGGAGGGAGGAGGATGTGAGCCCCACTCAGCCAGGGCGAAAAGTAAGCCCTCATCGGCCAAGCTAGGCTAGCGTGATGGTGGGGGACCATGGGGATGGCAGGAGGGTGGTGTTTTGGGGCAGGGGGGAGAGCCGGCCAATGGGTGGGTGGTAAGTGGAGGGTGGGGCCTGGATCCAGCACTTATACTGGATCCTATCCCCATTCCCAGGCAGCATGGGGCAGCTCTGGGCTGCTTGGATCTGTGCCACCTCTTCTATGAGCGTCACATCTGTGTGACCTGTTTGAGTGGTATCACCACACAGATGTTGCTGCCTCCACCTGCCCTCCGGAGTCCTTCTGAGAGCCAAGGAGGCCCTGTGTGGCATCTCCTAACCCTCTGAAAGCCTTCTGGGGTTTCCACAGGGCTCTTAAACAATACTTACAGTTTTCGTAGGAAAACTGTAACAGCCCTTGCAGAGGCCTCAGAAGGCTTTTGGACAGTTAGCAGATGCCATTCGAGGCACCAAAGCAGAGGTAAGTCTCCTCTCCACGGAGCAGCATTTTGCAGAGCTGTGGCCCCAAGTAGCACAGGGGCCAGGTCCACAACTGAGTAGCCGGTGATCACTATAGAGAAATTGGTCACCAACTGTTGGTGTGGGGCAGGGAGTGTTTAACTGTTCACTTCTTGGCCATTTTGTGGCCGAAAAGAAGCACTCATCTATTTAATCCTGTAAATACCATTGTAGCAGATGCCAAGGGGAAGGGGTATTTTCTCATGGCGCTACACAATGATCAAAGTGCTACCTGGATGGATTTGAGGTTCAAGGAGCCCAGCACGTCAGGTATACGCTCTAGGAAGTTTCTCAGCCAGAGCTCACTGGCCTTTCGCTGCAAAGGGTCGTCCTCTTGCAGGTAATAGATGAGCCGCAGCGCCTTGGCAGCCACAACAGGCCGCTCCTGCTTAGCTCCTCCAGGGCCCAACTTGACTCCCCCCAGGAAGGGCGCCAGAAACTTGCGGCCCTGGAAGGCAAACGGCCAGGTGAGGTTGGGCATCAGAGCCTCAATGTGCACCGGGTTGCCCTGCAGGGCACTGAGGAGTGGGTTGGGGCTGCTGCAGGCTCCAAGGCTGCGCGTGCATAGCTGGGCAAAGGTGCGCTCAGTGGTGTGGAGTCCTCGCACTGCCTTGTCCAGTGCGAGCAGCTCAGTGAAGGCCACCCGGGTGAGGAGCGTGTCTCCAGTGGCCACGGCCAGGAGGGCAGCGAAGGTGCCCTCGGTGCTCAGCCTCTTGGCTGAGAAACGCTCAGCGTCACGTGTGGGGAAGTGGGTCTGGACAAAGCGGCGGTCATCTTTGGCCGGGCTCCAGGTCGGTGCAAACAGGCCCTCCTTGTCGTAGGCATTGAAGCTGCGTAGGAAACAGAAGCCTGAGCCCAGAGCGACTGAGAGCACCAAGGGCAGCAGCAGGAAGGGCCATGGATGGGCGCCCACAGTGGCTCCCAGGGCCCGCAGTGCCCGCCGCAGGGGTTGCTCCACGCAGTCACTATGGCAGATGGGACGTTCTGACATTGCAGTTCCTTTGCTTGCACCTTTCAACCTCAGCAGAGGAGCAGTTGCCCAACAGTCCTTCTCGCCATTCCGCTGCACCGGAATGTTGAGCCAGTAGAACTGGGGAGCAGAAGAACTCCAAGGAAGAATTCTGTGGCTTCAGGCTGGAGGGAAAGTTTGCAATTGGGTCACTCAACAGTACAAGCTGCCACCCCCACATGACTTCAGCACAACCGAACCTGGCAGGAGTCATTGCAGAGACGCAGCTTGTCAGCTGGAGCCCCTTCCTCGGCTGAAGGAGGAGCTTGTCCTGCTGGCCCCAAAGCTGTGCAGGGGCTTGGTGCAATTGCCCTCGGTGCCAAGCAGAGCTTGCTTGCGGGGTATACCCCAGTCAGATGGGGCCATGGTGGAGAGATGGGCTAAAGCCCAGTGGGGGGAGCCACTATGGCTGCACCTCACAAGAGCAACTATGCTCTTCAGGCTTAATGACACCTTGGGGTATTTGGGCCACCAGTTTCAGAGGTGATTGAACTTGCTGAACTTGAGGAGTAAGTGGCTGCCTTTTACAGGTCACCACTAAATAGTCCCAAATAGCTGTTTGTTGGAGGAGCAGTGAGTTCCCTTTCCTCTCCTTTGAAGGCAGAGGGGCTTGAAGGTGCCTCATCTGTCTGGCTGCTAAATGCTTTGCAAGGCAATCTGATGCTTTAACTTTTCCTGCCACAGTATTTGCGGAAGTGGCTATAGCTCAATGGTAGCGTGCGTGCTTTTCCTGGAGTAGGCCCCAGGGTCCATCAAGGCAATGAAATACCTGCTTCTTACCATTTGCCTCCCAAGTAGCTCCTCTTCAGGACTCTCCCTCACTTCTGTTTTATCTGACTGGATAGAGGGATGCTCTTTCCCTCTCACACAACACCAGAACCAGGGGACATCCACTAAAATTGAGTGTTGGGAGAGTTAGAACAGACAAAAGAAAATATTTCTTTACCCATCATGTAATTAGTCTGTGGAACTTCTTGCCAGAGAATGTGGTGATGGCATCTAGCCTAGATGCCTTTTAAACAGGATTGAACAGATTTCTGGAGGAAAACTCCATCACAGGTTACAAGCCATGACGGGTATGTACAGTATGAGATTAGCTGGTCACTCATTATGAGGGCAGGGTAGGAATTTTTTTTCTGTCATCCGAATTGGCCGTGGATGGCAGTTTTTTGCCTACCCCATACTGGTGAGGGAGGGAAGGTATATTGGGTAGGTTTGGTCACTGCGTTTAATAAAGTAGCACAAGTTAAACTCAAGTGCAATCTGGTGTCTTCACTGGGGGGTGTGAGGGTAAATAGAATGCCAGGTGCAGGGGAATGGCAGTGAGAAGCAAGTATCTTGTGGTCTTGTGTGCAGCTAAGGCATCTGGTGGGTCACTGTGAGTTACAGGAAGCTGGACTAGATGGGCCCTTGGCCTAATCCAGGAGGGCTCTTCTTATGTTCTTATGTTTGTGTTGAATTGTCAGACTCTTCACTCTGCAGGCGCTACTGTAAGAGTGCTCAATAGAGACCCATCAAGGTCACAACCTATTCTAGAGGAGGGTTTTTGCTCAGAGAACCCTTCTGGCAAACGGATATCCTGGGCTAATGGCAGCAGATTAGAACTGCCAAGGCTTTCCCCATTAAGCTGCATGTTCCAACCAACAGGAAAAGTGGGCGGATGAGAAGGGACTGAGTGCTTGGCACTAGAGGATGCCCCCACAAAGATTTTGAGCCATTCTCAAACTCCCTGACAGTTTGAGAACCACTGGGTACAAGAATTAGAAACGTCTCAGACACGCACGCACTCCCCCAGCTACACAGTACTTGCAGAAAAGAAGAGAAAAAACAAATACTGAGATGTGGTGAATTTGACTTTGCTTGATGGGTGTTTGGCAAGGCTGCACCACAAACCAAGGTCACCTTTCCTTTTCTGCAAGGTGGAAGAGCACTATGTTGCTAGGAGTGTATCGACAAGGAAGTCAGCCACCGGAGTATTTAATTTGAAGAGAGGTCTCAAAGACAAAGGGCTATGAAGCAAGCCTTTAGAATACAGTGAGGCAGTAGCCTGAAGGGAGCAGGGCAAGAGAGCCAGGTTGCCTTTCTGGAAGGGATTTGGGAGTGATGATCGTGGGTGCTGGTTGAAATGGTCGTGCTCAGATGGAAGTCAGAACTGGGGTTAAGAATCCACAGAGGCTAGCAAGCCAGGGGTGAACAACCAGTGAAACAAAACACATTAGGCTCTAGAGCAGTGGTTACCAACCTTCAGATGCCCACAGACCACTGAGGCAAAAATGGGAAAGATCAGGAAAAACATGCAACCCCCCCCACCTCCTGCACACAAAAAATACTATCAGAATTGTAATAATTAGAGAAGATTTATTAATGATTTATTATATTTATTATTTCTAGAGATGATTTCTGGGTTGCTGCTTTTGTCACTGGCTGCGGCAACAGGCGATCCATTCTCTTCCCTCTCTGGTGCTCCATGGGGGAGTGCTCACCCAGTGAGATGATGAAAGTGATCAAAAGCAATCTTTTTTCTAAGACCTTGCATACAGGAATGCTCTGGGCAGTCACATCTATTGCCAGAGTCCCAGAAGGCTGTGCAACAGGATGCCCAGACAGACGCAACTTCCCAGAGACTCCCTGTGCCAAGATCACCTAGAAAGAAACACTCCACCATAGTGGAACGGTAAGCTCCGCTCGGGGGGGGGGGTGTTCCAAACTCTGGATCCAGGCTGCGGGTTGGGGTTTGGATTGCCCTGTTCTACAGCCAAATATTAGATGTTTACTCCATACAGTCCATGGGTGGAGCTTTGGTGGGGGTAACTCAATCAAGAAGTCCTCTATTGCTAGTCAATGACCCCAGCTGGGTTCTTCCTTGGTTTACCTGCCCAGCTGAGAGTGCAGTAGGTAGTTTGATGTCCATTTGTTCCGAGACTGGAACTCAGTTATGGGATTGGTGAGAGCTGCTGTAGGAGTGAAAACTTTCCTTTGCTTTACAAAAGTTTTTTCCAGGGAGGCTGTTCAGGTTACAAGACATCAAACATGCTGTTCCTGCAGGATTTGGAGCTGGGAAGCTTCACCCATCTTTTGGAGGCACGAAAACTCCATTTCCATGTAAGGAGTAAACAGGTCTCCTTTCAAATGTGGAACAATGAGCTCAATCATGGGGGGCATGATTACATTGTGCAAAGTACATTGTGAAAAGTGTGGACTTCCTGGCTTCTTGCCATCAGTCTTGTTACTAGCCAACATTATTGGTCTGATCCTTTGCATCTAACACCAAGTACACACATTTAAATGTATGTCTCCTGAATACCCTATATTAAATAAACATTAAATATTGACCATGCATGTAAAAATGATCCCAACCATAGCAAAATGAACTCTTCAATTAAACATAACAGGTAGATGACATTACAGTAAAATTCACCCTGTTTAACAATGTTTATTTTATTTAATTATATTTCTACTTATTATCGTGTTTCTATTGTTCTTACAGGTACTAAATACATGTATTATCCGGATTATCTGGACCCCTTTTAGTCTGGTCTCAGGTTGGGCCATGGGATGGAGATGGCCTTGGTTGCCTTGGTTGATGACCTGCACCAGGGACTAGTCAGGAGAGTGCATCCCTGTTGGTCCTGCTGGACTTTTCAGCCGCCTTTGACACCATCGACCATGATGTCCTTCTGGACTGCCTTGATCAGGTTGGGGCTTGGAGGCACTGTCTTGCAATGGTTCTGCTCCTTCCTGACATATCGGACCCAGATGGTGAGGCTGGGGGACACCTGTTTGGCTCCCTGGCCACTGACTTGCAGGGTGCCACCGGGATCTATCTTGTTCCCATGTTGTTTAACATCTACACGAAGCCCCTGGGAGAGGTCATCAGGGGATTTGGAATTGGAGTGCCACCATTATGCAGATTACACCAAGCTCTACCTCTCTTTTCCACCAAGTTCCCAGGGGCCTGTTGAAGTTCTGGGGCTCTGTCTGGAAGCAGTCGGGGCCTGGATGAGGGCTCATAAACTGAAATTAAATCCAGACAAGGTAGAGGTCCCCCTGATCTAGAAAGCGACTACACAGGTATTAGACCTACAACTTGCTCTGGATGGGGTAGCACTCCCTCTGAAAGAGCAGGTTCACAACCTGGAAGTCCTCCTGGACATGCAGCTGTCCCTGGATGCTCAGGTGGCATCTGTGCCCAGGGGAGCTTTTGCCCAGCTTCAGCTGGTGCGCTGGCTGCAACCGTACCAGTGTCGGTCAGATCTAGCGACAGTGGTCCATGCCCCAGTGACATCTCAGCTAGACTACTGTAATGCACTCTATGTGGGACTACCCCTAAAATGGTTCAGAAGTTGCATTTGGTGCAGAATGCGGCAGCTCAGTTGGTCACTGGGTCTTGGTGTGTGGAATCTGCTGTGCCGTTGCTCCGGCAGCTACACTGGCTGCCCATTTCTCTCCCAGCCTAATTCAAGGTGTTGGTGATGACCTTTAAAGCCCTATATGGCATAGGACTGGGATATCTCAAGGACCACCTCCCCCCATATATTCCTGCATGTCCCTTGCAGTCATCAGAGAGGGCCCTGTCATGAATAAGTCCATGTTAGGCCTAAGTTGGCATGAGAAGCCTGAACCAAACTAAGGAAGTGTAACTGAGAAGTTGCTAGCAGTTCCCAGCTGCTGGAATGTGGGTAAATAAACAAGAGGAAGGAATGTGTTGTCTCTCCTTTGATGGCCAGGAAGGACAGATAACAGGAATTATGACTATTTGGAGTGTTTGGCACCTTAGCAGATAGAGAGTCTCCTTAGCAAGGGTGATTGAATGCAGCTGTGGATCTTCAGTTGGGAGGGGTAAGAACTATGAGGGGTTAGAAACCAGGCCAACTTTGAGAAGGTTCTGTTCATCAAGGGTTCTGATTGGACAGTCTAATAATTGTGAAGTCACCTCAGTACTATTAACATAAGAACATAAGAACAGCCCCACTGGATCAGGCCATAGGCCCATCTAGTCCAGCTTCCTGTATCTCACAGCGGCCCACCAAATGCCCCAGGGAGCACACCAGATAACAAGAGACCTCATCCTGGTGCTCTCCCCTACATCTGGCATTCTGACTTAACCCATTCCTAAAATCAGGAGGTTGCGCATACAAATCATGGCTTGTACCCCATAATGGATTTTTCCTCCAGAAACTCGTCCAATCCCCTTTTAAAGGCGTCTAGGCTAGATGCCAGCACCACATCCTGTGGCAAGGAGTTCCACAGACCGATCACGCGCTGAGTAAAGAAATATTTTCTTTTGTCTGTCCTAACCCGCCCAACACTCAATTTTAGTGGATGTCCCCTGGTTCTGGTATTATGTGAGAGTGTAAAGAGCATCTCCCTATCCACTCTGTCCATCCCCTGCATAATTTTGTATGTCTCAATCATGTCCCCCCTCAAGCGTCTCTTTTCTAGGCTGAAGAGGCCCAAACGCCGTAGCCTTTCCTCATAAGGAAGGTGCCCCAGCCCCGTAATCATCTTAGTCGCTCTCTTTTGCACCTTTTCCATTTCCACTATGTCTTTTTTGAGACATAAGAGCATAAGAGGTATAATAATGAGTGCTCAGGGGGTGTGTTTTCGTTCCCTCTTGGAGTTGGGTGTGACGTCCTGCACGCGTGTAAGCTCCATTGTCCACCATGGGCACCTGGCCCCATAGGTAGCGCTGGAGCTAAGAGATCTACAAAGGGTAACTGACCCAGGAGAGTTAAGAGTTAATAGAGATAACCAGCTAGCTTTATTATTATTTTATTGCTGATATGTTTCCTAGATGTTTAAGCCTCTAGCATTTGCTGCCTTATCGTAGAGTGTGTAACCTTATGCACTTAATAAACTAAAATATCTTTTACTAAGTTGTTTTATTGTCTGTTGGGAACGAAGGTTCAGAATCCTGGCTAGCCGTTCAGCAAGCTACCAAGTACTCGTTGAGGTCTAGTACCTTGAGGGTTGAGGCTTTATTGAGAAAGAGCTCAGTGCCTGCAAGGGATAGTATTAAGTCTAGAGGGTCTCAGTGACCCCTGGACTGAGGCACTGGCACGTTCAGGGTGGTGGCAGTACTACCGGGCAAGGGGCCTTGAAGGTTTTAAGGTTCAAAAAACCAAGAACCCTCCTACCCCCTATGGTCGCGACAGGCCCTTCTTAGGGTACCTTCACCATCTGAAGCCAGGGGGATAGCTGTGAGGTGTAGGGCTTCTTGGTTGTGGCACCACACCTCTGGAATCAGCTGCCACAGATGTCGTGGAAGCCTCCTCAGTATATGGTTTTCGGCAGGGTTTGAAGACCCATCTGCTTGGCCTGGCCTTTGGGGAGGAAGACATTCCTTAGGGACCCCTTGTACACTTTTATGCTGCTGACATTTAAATCTGCTCTTTTATTGTTATCTTTTAAATTGTTTTAATGGTTTTTATGGTTTTATTTTAATTGATTTTAATGTTTAATCTTTATGTTTTGTCTGTTGTATACCGCTTTGGATTTTTAGAAAAGCGGTATAGAAATCAAATCAAATCAAATCAAATCAAATCAATAAATAAATAAATAATGACCCAATCCTATCTGCCAGCTCTGCTGGTGGAACACGTTAGCAGGTAGAAGGTCTCCTTGGATTAAGGCAGAGGATCTCAAACTCCAAGGGACTTTGAGCCCTGCAGTAAGTCCTTGCGGGGAAGGTGAGGAGGCAGTGACACGAGAGCCAAGATTGCAACGCCGTGAAGGGGTGCAGGGGCTTGCCTGAACTTATCAGAGCCTCGTTCAACCTCTTGGGGGTGTGGGGAGCCTGGCACCAGCCTCTGCAGGCCCCCCCCGGAAGCGCGCTGACATTGAAAATATTGATTGCAACCCACTTCTGGTTTGCAATTGCGAAACTGGAAGTGGATCGTTATCAATATTTTCAAATACAGCGTGCTTTGGGGGGACCTGCGGAGGCTGGTGCCAGGCTCCCCGCACCCCCTGAAGGCTGCAGGAAGCTCTGGTAAATCCAGCCAAAGCCCTGCTCCACTTCACAGCAACGTGATCCTGGCGATCACGTCGCTGCCTCCTCCCCTCCACACCCCTTAAGGGCCAGGGCTTTCTGGTTGGGGTGTTAGGACGCCCCAGTTTGAGAACCTCTGGATTAAGGGGACATTTGTTCCCTTGTCCCAGAGAATGCCCCAGCTGCCTTTATGGATATCGCTGGTCCAGGTCCGCATTGACCCATGTTGGTGGATCAGGCCCAGGAAGGGGGATAGCATATGGCATGCACTGGCACCACCAATCCTACCTCCTCTTGGGCCTGATCCACCCATGCCCTGTCACAGCCCTCCCCCACCCCATTACACTCCCTCACTGCCCTGCTTCACCCTTCTACCACCCCTGCACAGCAGAGAACTTCCTAGCTTCAGTGGGCATTGCTCCTTCCACTGGCACCAGTGGGAGGGCTCTGGCCTTCCCACTGGCACTGCAAACAGACACGTTGTCACAAAGTGCTTTACAGTACTTTTGTGATGGCTTGCTCTGGCAGAGTGCTCTAGGGGGTGCTCTAGGGGGGGATAGGATTGTGCCCTAAAGCCTCTGCCATCACACCACCAAGTTACTTTGCAGCCCAATCCAATGTATATTTACTCAATAAGAGTAATTTACTCAATAAGCAAGTTTAGTTGGTGGAACTAACTTTAGTGGAACTTATTCCCAACCATACATAAGATTGCACCCACAGATTTAGCAAGCTCAGCACTAGACCATGATCTATACAGGCGTGCCCCCATATCTGCAGTGGTTCTGTTCCAGAACCCCATGTGGTTACCTGAAATCACAGACACAGGTGACCGCCTGCCCCCACATCTGGAGCCCAGCAGAAACCGCAGACGTCTGTCCACAGCCTCTGCCAGGCTCAGACTGAGCTCTAGAGCTCAAACCACGTGACATCCGGTTTCATGGAGAAAACAGAAGTGACATTTTTAATGCCTTATAAGGCATTAGGAGGTCTAGGGAAACAATCAAGGGCTTTCCTGGGCTTCCTAATGCCTTATAAGGCATTAAAGAATCATTTCCGGTTTCTCCGTGAATCCGGAATTTACATGTTTAGAGCTCTAGAGCTCGGTCTGAGTCTGGCAGAGGCCACAGATTGAAGCCACAGTCCTTTCTCCAACAGTTGACTTGAAATTGATTGTTTTGTTGAATGGGTTCCCTTTCTGAACCCCTACCCTGCTTTTTCAAGATATCACCCCATCTCTAAAAGTAGCAAAGACGTCACTTTTTGCAATAGCTTGATGCGCCCCCTAAGATTAGAGGCAATCCTTACAGAATTTTGTGAACTGCCAGCGCACCATTTTGCATTATATACACCATGAGCAAATGCATAACATGTGGATCAAAACAGGAATGTACTGCTTTTGGAATATTTTAATGTGTACTAAAGGATACATTCTAAAGAGCTATTCTATATATAGGGGCACATTTACTTTTAATGTGTTCTGTAACGTAAACTGGCTATGGTATATAAACTAGTATAGAATATTAAGGCAGACTTTTCACACAATCTGGACCTTGCCAGGATGAAGAAGGATTTTCTTGAAGTGCAAGTAACTGAGGATTGACTACATTGACTGGAGATAGTTTCAGAAAGCTCTTCTCAGCAACAAAGACACTTCCTGTTTCCCGAACGAAAACAACAACCACAGAATGTTAAAAACACAGGAGTAAATACCAGTCCATGAACAGCCGCAAGCAAGATAACCAGAAATAGTACCTTGAAATAGGTTCTGAAGATGTAACCAGTTGCCCCAGACAGCACAACCACTCCCAAAATGGTGGAAACAGCTCCCTGCGCAACAGGATAACCAAAGTGGTATAGAACATCCACTACCTTGTCATTCACTTCAGGCTCCTGACTTGCCAAAAAGCCATAAGCAATACAACCACAGAAGTTTACTGAAAACTCTAAGGTAATAATAAAGAAGATTACATTTAAGGGATATAGACCGACACCCCAATAGTGCATGTAACCAGATAAACCAAAAGCAATAGACAGAGCAGCTAAAAGGAGCAACATGGTGGACCAAGGACTGGGAATGAGCAACACACAAATATTTAAAATGACAAAAGCCCAAAATGTTGCTTCTCTGGCATCAGTTACAACTTCGCTCCAAGCCGAGTATATAAATGCTGGATGATAAACTATTACTGGCATCTTACAATTTCTAGCACGGCGTCTCAGTTGCCTCAAGAGGTTTCTCTTATCAGCTACAGTTGTAACATTGACCGTCTGTATGTAAAACCGTGATGTTGATATTTCTGTGGCACTAAAATTAACATCCCATTGAGATTCTGGAGCTGTGTTGAACAGAATAGTTAAATTACTAATGAAAACATTCTTGTTGTTCATGTTTAGATATGTGTGTAAAGCAACAGATCCATAACTTTTCAACCATGACTCTGATAATTCCTTGTCCACACGCGGTGAGTTTTCTAGTGACTCCATACACTTTTCAAGATCTACACGAACAGATGGATCCCAGTATTCTATACTTTTGGTTACAACAACCATAATCCTTGGACCATACTCTGAAAAATATTCTTCTTCCCAATCATAATACTGAATAAAATCAGAATTATAAGATGGACTTTGATGTTCTATATCTTGAATGAGTCCATAAACGATCCCATAAATACTACTACCCAGGTACAGCAGATACAGGACAACCACCACAACTTTACTCCAGGAATGCATAAGGAAAGGGCCATAATGCTTTCTAAAGAATACATTCATGGGGTGTTCAATTTCTGCTCCAGTGGCCTCATCGAAAGAGCCTCCAATGCAACACCTGTTATACACACGACCACGAGAATCTTGAGGCTCAGTTTCAACTTTCATGAACGTGAGCCAGTGTCTGTTGCTTTCTTCTCTTCTACCATTTAGAGCAAGAATAGCCCCTAAGAATGTCAAGTTGTAGAGGTAGCAGAAGAGGAAGGCTGTGCCTGTATAAATGCAAAATGATAGATCAGATTGGAAGGACTCTCTAACTGCAGTGAAGAAAGAGAAAACACAGGTAAGAATGGTGATGGTAACTGACACAACCGCCTCTGCGTAGGTGTCAGCCATGCGATCTTTAACGCTCTCCTTCACTTTAGTCTGCTGCCAGCAGGACACCAGGATGAACACGTGATGAACACTAAGCGCTGAAGAATGACAAAAAGAGAATGCATCAGTACCACATACTGGGTGGAAAAGGGAAAGATACAACAGAGAGACTTGTTTTGTAATGAATAATCACTACCTTAGGAAGAGAAATGAACTGGCAGGTTTAGATTCAGTGTACCAAAAGCAGGTTTTAGTGTACACTTCACGAACTTTTACAAACTTTTCTTCAACGTTTTCCACAGAATGATTAAAAGGAGAGCCACCTCTTCAGAGGCGATACCATATTTGTCATCATTAAAAAAATTCATTCAGCATATTTACTAAGTTTGTAGTGGTTAGTTCTGTAAGGTTTACAGCCAGAACAGTTCAGAAGCCTACTGGTGTCCAAGGTCTGAGGAAGGTGATTGTGAGACGTTAGGCTGGGGGTTATCTGTCAGTCAGAAGTCAAGGTCCAATGTGACTAAGCAAGAAAATGGATTTATCCTAATATACAGTGTTGAAATGTTTTCATTATAATATACTAGTGTTTCCCAAACTGTCAGTTGGGGACCCACCAGTGGGTTGTAACCTGATTGTGGGTCATGAAACTGAAAAGTTGATACCTAACAAGTGAAACTGAGCTGCAAGTGTGTGTTTACTCATGAATAAGCAAGTGTGCCTCAGTCCACTTCAGAGAGGCACACAACGACACCTGAATAGGGGGTCCTAGAACTTCAAAGCTTGGGTAGTACTATACTACACCTTCCAGTTGCAGTGATAATCAGGATCATCATATTGCTTCCTTGTGCTCATTCTGTTTCCCACATCAATTTTATAACATGAATATCTCAACTTCTCTATGCCAATTGAGAACTGTTTACAACTCGCCTACTGGTCTGGTTCCGCCTGGCCAATGTGAGTCACATACAAACCAGGGACAGTAGTGGTTTCTTTCTCTGATTAGAGTTTGATCTGAATACAGAACTGACACACTAGTTTGTTGGCAGACTGCATACTGCATACTGTACTGCATACATATATGACTCCTGTGGAAATAGGGTTTAAAGAAGATTCCTCTTTTTCTGCTCCTATACAGTTTACACAAGAACTCCCTGACTTGGGACGCTCCTAGCAGGCTTACAAAAATGAACAGTTGTCCTGTTCATCCAACAGCTGGGGCAGAACCTTCCAAGATAATGACACACTTTCCAAAATGCAGAATGCTTACCCACAACAATAGCCCTGTTCACAAAATGTCGCCCCCCCCCCCCAATTCAATGGACATCAGTGACATCATGGGAGGCAGAGACTCACCAGATCTAAAGTTTTTTTTTTTTTTTTTAAAAAAAAAAAAGCACAAGGGCCCAACAAGTAAAAGAAAAAATTCCTTGCCTTTCCCTGCTGCTCCTTTCTTCTCCAGCACAGTCAGAGCCCAATCCTATGCATGTCTACTCAGAAGTAAGTCCCATTAGAGTCAATGGGGCTTACTCCCAGGAAAGTGTGGATAGGATTGGGCTGTCAGTGAGTTAAGCAGAGCACAGACATGCCCATTACAATACATAAGGAAGGAGCCAGTTGCCAATTAGCTGCCATCCATCATGTCTGGCTTCCAATGAAAAACAGACAGGGTGCCTGTGGGCCCAATCCTATCCAACTTTCCAGCACTGGTGCAGCTGCGATACAGCCCTGAGGTAAGAGAATGCATGTTCCCATACCTTGAGGAGGCTTCTGCGACTGCCTCCCCATTACAAGGCACAGGAGCAATGGCACTGGAAAATTAGATAGGATTTGGCCCTGTGGCAGCAATCTCTGGGGAGGCAGCAAGCAGAGTTGCCTCCAGCAGGTTAGGCTGTAATCATAGCTGGCTTCCATTTTTTTTTTTTTTAAAGGCAGGAGGAAGAGCTGCCTCTGTTCTGTTAAAGAAAGCCATGAAAACAGCCCCACTGGATCAGGCCATAGGCCCATCTAGTCCAGCTTCCTGTATCTCACAGCGGCCCACCAAATGCCCCAGGGAGCACACCAGATAACAAGAGACCTCATCCTGGTGCCCTCCCTTGCATCTGGCATAGCCCATTTCTAAAATCAGGAGGTTGCGCATACACATCAGGGCTTGTAACCCGTAATGGATTTTTCCTCCAGAAACTTGTCCAATCCCCTTTTAAAGGCGTTCAGGCCAGTCGCCATCACCACATCCTGTGGCAAAGAGTTCCACAGACCAACCACACGCTGAGTAAAGAAATATTTTCTTTTGTCTGTTCTAACTCTCCCAACACTCAATTTTAGTGGATGTCCCCTGGTTCTGGTGTTATGTGAGAGTGTAAAGAGCATCTCCCTATCCACTCTGTCCATCCCCTGCATAATTTTTTATGTCTCAATCATGTCCCCCCTCAGGTGCCTCTTTTCTAGGCTGAAGAGGCCCAAACGCTGTAGCCTTTCCTCATAAGGAAGGTGCCCCAGCCCCGTAATCATCTTAGTCGCTCTCTTTTGCACCTTTTCCATTTCCACTATGTCTTTTTTGAGATGCGGCGACCAGAACTGGACACAATACTCCAGGTGTGGCCTTACCATAGATTTGTACAACGGCATTATAATATTAACCGTTTTGTTCTCAATACCTTTCCTAATGATCCCAAGCATAGAATTGGCCTTCTTCACTGCCGCCGCACATTGGGTCGACACTGTCATCAACCTGTCCACCACCACCCCAAGATCTCTCTCCTGATCTGTCACAGACAGCTCAGAAGCCAGCAGCCTATATCTAAAGTTTTGATTTTTTGCCCCAATGTGCATGACTTTACACTTACTGACATTGAAGCGCATCTGCCATTTTGCTGCCCATTTTGCCAGTCTGGAGAGATCCTTCTGGCGCTCCTCACAATCACTTCTGGTCTTTACCACTTGTAAAAGTTTGGTGTCGTCTGCAAACTTAGCCACTTCTCTGCTCAACCCTGTCTCCAGGTCATTTATGAAGAGGTTGGAAAGCACCGGTCCCAGGACAGATCCTTGGGGCACACCGCTTTTCACCTCTCTCCATTGTGAGAATTGCCCATTGACACCCACTCTCTGCTTCCTGGCCTCCAACCAGTTCTCAATCCACGAGAGGACCTGTCCTCTAATTCCCTGACTGTGGAGTTTTTTCAGTAGCCTTTGGTGAGGGACCGTGTCAAACGCCTTCTGAAAGTCCAGATATATAATGTCCACGGGTTCTCCCACATCCACATGCCTGTTGACCTTTTCAAAGAATTCTATAAGGTTCGTGAGGCAAGACTTACCCTTACATCTAAAGCGCCAGGAGAGGCAGCTTTTCAGTTGCCTCAGGGGGTGTGCTGCTGAGCTTTCCCTAGCTCCAAGTGGGGGAAAGTGAGGTGAACTTTTTGATTTATGTGGGGGAGAGAGAGTGTGCGTGATTTTTTTTCCAAGGAAGGGAATGAAAGACACTGAGTTTAAGGGGCAAGTGCAGCCAGCCTTAGGACAATTTGTCTAATTTGGGCCCTGTTTCTGGAGGGGCCCCACACTGGAGCAGGGAGCGGAGCAGGCACAGCTGCAGCCAGCACCTCACTCTGTAGTTGCTGCTCCAGTATGGAATATTCCATGCTGAGACGATATGAGGAGAGCACAGTGAACAGAGCATTGCCTCAGGACAGCCCTCCCATCTGCTCACCCTGGGTCCAAGTGGTTTAAATTCCCCACCCCAAGCAGCTGGTGCCAGGTGCCTCACTGCCGCCACTTATCCTGGTGAGTAGGGGGGGCCTGCAGGGGGAACATGCAAAAATGACCCAACATGCATTGGGTCCCATAGCTTCTAAGACTGCCCCTGGAGAGAAAGAGAGAGAGTGTGTGCATTCATCTAGCTGTGCCTCCCTGGGCCTGGACCTCACCACACAACACTGGTGGACATATGGAGTAAGATCTGGAGAAGGACACGTGGAGCAATGTGGAGCAGGATCGTGCCTCCTAGCCATGACAGCTGGGCACAAATTTTGCATTTGTTTGCAAGGGCAGAGCTGAATATTTGAACATACCATTTGGAACAGGGGTGCCCAAACCCCAGCCCTGGGGCCACATGTACCCCTCGAGGCATCTCAATGTGGCCGTCAGGGAGCCCCAGTCTCCAGTGAGCCTCTGGCCCTCTGAAGATTTGTTGGAGCCCACACTGGCCCAACACAACTGCTCTCGGCATGAGAGCGACTGTTTGACCTCTCGCGTGAGCTATGGGATGAGGGCTCCCTCCACTGCTTGCTGTTTCATGTCTGTGATGCAGTAGCGGCAGCAAAGGAAAGACCAGCCTTGCTTTGTGCAAGGCCTTTTATAGGTCTTGAGCTATTGCAAGACCTTCATTCATTCATATAAGTTAATCTTTAATATATTCATTTATGTATATTCATGTAAATGTATTCAAATTTTTAATGTAAATTAATTCTTTTTTTCCACGGCCCCCGACACAGTGTCAGAGAGATGATGTGGCCCTCCTGCCAAAAACTTTGGACACCCCTGATTTGGAATGCTGATTAGCATTCCACCTCTTGCAGACAAATGCTGAAGGGGCTTGGCCACAGTGAGTGGGTATGATTCTGCTTCCTCCACCCAACATAAATGTGAGAGAGATCCATCGCTGAAGAGTGCTAACACAGGCAGATCATAAGGACAGGTCCTTAGATAAAATGCTACACAGTAGCCTGCAGCAAAGGACGTTTCCAGGATCAGGCTGGGAGAAGAATTCTGAGAGGTCTGTCTCCTCTCATATGATCCTGCCTGTTCTTTAAGGTCTACTGGAGAGGCTTTCTTGCATGTCCCACCATTATCTGACATTTGTTTAGGAAGAACACGTGACAGAGCCTGCTCTGTAGTGACACCCAGACTGTGGAACTCCCATCCCCAGGAGATCCACCTGATTTCCTCTGCATTATACCGTCACTATCTTTTGAAGACCTTTTCATTGGGGCAGACATTGTTGGCTCTGTTTGTGTCTATCAAATTGTTTGTGTTGCCATCTATTCTCTCCCTGCTTTGTTGTTTTAAAGTAGTCTTTGAAAAGTGTATTTTAATTACACTGATGGTTAGTTGCCTTGTTTCAACAGAATGTTGGGATTAAAACAATTAATCCAAGTAGTTATATGTCCTATATATATGTCCTATACATTTGTCCTATATATATGTCCTATATATACATATATATATCCATGGCTATATATACATTTAGCCCACAAGTACCTAGAACTACACCTGCCCTGAAAAGAAATGCAGCCCTGACATGCACGTCAGAGCCACCTGCATATATAACAATGCAAAAGACAGTATATATGTTTTGCTGGAAAGTAAGGGCCCAACTGGAGATGGCCTCAAGATGCAGGACCCATTTCTGATATCTTTTGAAGTGGCTCGTGCAGCTGCTCCCAGACCAATCTAGATTTGTAACCCAGAACAAAGGGAGGGGGAATTAACCCTCTTATCCTGTAATAAATTTGGAATGCAAACAGTGCCCTCCCAGAGCTGCTATACATCACATGGGGAAAGTATACAGGCATCCCATATTGTACCCCCCTCCATAATGAAGAGCAGATTGGTACAGGGTAATTGGCACTGTGAAATCAGCAGAGAGGGAAAGGATTTAACTGCTTTTCTTCCACTCGTAACTCAATCAAGTGGAAGATTTTCCTTTTCCTTTTTTGAGTTTTAGCAAATAATTGCAAAGATAACAGCAATGATTTGTTCTTGGCTTACATGAGTTGATGAGCGCATCAAGGGACCCGATTATCAAAGTTAAGGGTGGAAGGGAGGCATCTCAAACACTTATTTTGATATCGCCACCCAAAGCTCAGAGATACATTTTCACATCTGAGAACTATGATCATACTCACCAAGTACAAGAAATGGTGTGATTGCAATTGTGAAAAAAAATGGCACACCACAAAAGAGCAATAGTCCAAAGCTGCTGAGCACGGAGAGCCCTGCTGAGAAGACTCCAAATGCTGCAACCCACACTTTTGTCCGCACACAGTCTTGCCTGTAATAGAGATGAAAGAGTTCCATGCTAAGTCTAGGCCAAGTCTCTCCCTCCACGAACAAAACTGAATACTGCAGCCCAGCTCATGCAGTTTAAATATATTCCCAACAGCCACAACATTTAGAAAGGTAATTATTTTCACCAATGGAAGGTTCCACAAGCGGCTTATGGCACTGAAACTATGGAATGAAGTACTAGCTTTGTTCTTGAACTATGTGTGGGTCAGCCTCTCTCTGCAATTCAGGCCGTGACACATTTCTGACTCCATGTTCCCCATGGCTTATGGAGCTGTGGTGCACTTTCCTGGTTCTGCACATCCTCTTAGCCTTGCACTCTCTTACTTCTTTAACCTGAAACACTCACCTAGGTAAGGTTCAGCAATACATCATTTATCCTCTAAGAGGCCTTCATATCCCACAAAGCTGTGAGACAGCGATTTTGCCCACAGTATAATCCATGTTGGAACACTTCCAGTTCACTTGCTAAGTTCCACTTAGGAGTGCCATGATTGTTCCCCACACCCATGCCATCTGCCGTCACAACAGCAATAGATTCCTGCAGACAAAAAAAGGCCATGCTTTCTGGCTCCTGCAATCACATCCTTGCCCATCACCCAGTCCTTCTGAATGAACCTGGAACATTCTTCCTTTGCCATGGGCCTAAGAAACCTGATTAGTTTCTAACACAATTAGTTTGGACATTCTTGGCTATCGACAGTGACTCTTTGAGACTAGGATAAGCAGATAAGATTCTATAGCAGCTATTTTCAGTGCCGTGGCAATGGTCCCCAGGTGTGCCGTGGGAATGTGGGAGAGGATCATTTATCAACAGGATCATTGGGGGATGTGAACACCCATTGACAGCACAGTGTGCCTTGTCAATTGTCAAAAAGCTGATGGTGTGCCTTGACCATTTCAGTACCTTGCCAGTGTGCCGAAAGATGAAAATCACTGCTCTATAGCATGACAACAGAATTATAGGCAGATGTACATGAAGGCAGAGAGTGTGAGCTAACAGGCAGGCAACTGCTTGATGCTCTCCCTGACAGTGGAGTGATCTCCCTGCTCTGTGTTACAATCCGTTGTGCCCTTTTTATGAACAAGGTCACATGTGTACAGCTCCTGATGTGCAAATCACACCCAGACTGATGCATGATGGTACTGCTCACAGCGGCTGGAATTATTATTATACTGGAATTTACTGGTATTTATTTATAGACAATGAGAACAAATCTTTATAGTACAGCTTAACGTAGCATTACTGATTAAGGCCCCGTTTCAGGGCCCGGCGCACTGGCTTACCTCCAGCGTGCAGTGTCACAAACATGCTGTAAGGCACGCCTGCAACACATACCACAGTCCCAGGCCTGGACCTACCCAGGCATACACCCATACTGGGCCAGCACCAGTGCTGGGCCTGTAGTCCACTGCCTGGTGGCTTACCCTAACTGCCGGGCAGCAGAGAGGTGAGTGGGGGTGTGGGGGGAGACGGGGGACGCATTGCGCGCCAGGGAGGGGGGGAAGGAACATGGTGTTGGGAGGGATCCGGAGCCCCGTGTTGGGACTCCTCGATTCTATGTGGGCTCAAGAGCTGCCACAGAATCAAATAGCCCCATTGCAGGGCTACTTCCCTTATACAGGGGAAGGGGACAAAAATCCCCTTCTCAAGAGGAGCTGCCACAGGCTGCCCAGTGCATGCTGGGTACCGCAGCAGCCATTTTTTGGCGCTGCAGCAGCCCTGCGCAACGGGCAGCTCAGGATTGGGCTGTAAGTGCTTAAATGAAAACATTTCTATGCTTCAGAAAACACCAGCTATTAACCAGTTTTTATATTATTCTGATGCAGTTAAAATACTATTTTGCATATGATTGGTTTTTATTAACAGTAGTGCAACTGTGAATTTTTTCCCCTCAGTTTGTTATTCTGGTGGGAAAAGTTATATAACTAAAAAAAATTAAAGATTTCCCTCCCTCTTCCAAAATTAAGAAACAAGAGTTACCTTGCACATGATATAATTGAAAGGAATACTGTTAAAAAATACACGATGGACAACAAAGGAAGTACTTCCTTAGTTCTTTTTTCAAACATTTCCTGTCTGGAGAGTGAAGTGAAATAAGCCACCTGCCAGGGTGAGGAAAGGAAGAGTATTAAACATTTACCTCTCAATATATTTTTCACTTAACATTATCTCTTGATGTTTTTCAATCAGTTTTAAACGACAGGTTATAAATGATTGATATTAATACATAATACCAAAAAATTATCCACTACTTTTTTCCAATAGAACTAAAAATTAATTTTAATTTTAAAATTAATTTTAAAATTAATACATTGATTTTATTAATTAATAAATTAATAATTCCAAAATGTAATATTTTCTTTCCACACAAATTCTAAACCCTGCTTCATAGTGAACTGCAAAATTCCCTTGTCCAATTTCTTTGAATTGTTCTACCAGCTGAGACACTGAGGGCGCAATCCTATCTGGGAGTTGCGGCAAAAGTGCCATAAAGCACTTGTGCGCCACCCTGGAGGCAGTTATGCCGGCACAAGGGATTTGCGCCAGCCTAACTGCAAAGGGTGGGGAGGAGGCGGGCGGGAGGCAGGTGGTCCTGGGGGGGTTTTGGGAGGAGGTTTTGGGGGGGGCAGGTGGTCCTGGGGGTGGATGGGGAGTGGGAGGCAGGACTGGGACCCAGCAGTTATGCCGGATCCCAACCCCCTTCCCTGAGCAGCGCAGAGTGGCTCCAAATCGCTCCATTCTCCTCGGACTTGTGTCACCTCTGGAGGTGGCGCAGGTCCAAGGAGACCCATTGGGATTGTGGTTGCTTACCCTGGGGTAAGGGGAAGAGTTTCCCCTTGCCTCCAGATGAGCCGGTTTTGGCCTCAATATTGCGCTGGATACAGTGCAGGCCTCCTGGCCTGCCAGTTCCCAGCGCAAGTTAGGACTGCGCTGTGAGAACATTTTTGTTCTTATAAATGACATACTGCAATGTGAAAAGATCAAAGAGAAAGTGAGTAGATTACTTTTATTGATCACTGTGATCCAGATCTTCGAAACCGCCCAGAAAAAGGATTGAGTTCAACTAAGAACTATAAATATTTATTAAAACTAAAAATACAACAAACAGGTGACTCATTTTTTAAAAAGGACTTGACAGAAATGCATTTCGTTGTTCATATGAGAATTGCAGCATCATGCCAATGGGTTATGGTACAAGCTAGACATGAAGTTACATGGGTCACGGTCTAGTGAGGAGCTGACCGATACCTCTATAGAGATCCTCAGCTACTACAGTTTTTGAGAGTAAAACTGCAGGAGCCAATGATCTCTATAGAGAAATTGGTCACTGACTGTCAGTGCAGGGCAGGGAGCATTTAACCATTTACTTCTCGGGCGTTTTGTGGCCGAAAAGCACTCACTCAAGCACACTTCCATTCCAGAAACCCCAGTAGATTAAAAAAATCAGTTGATACCAAATCAGCTTTGAAAAATAGCTTTAAAGACCCACTTCCAGGTTTCTTGCCACCCCAGAATGCCTTGGTAGACGTGATATACCACATTCAGCCACAAGGTGGGGTGAATAATGGAATCTAATGGAATGAAATTATAATTATTTAAATGGGATTTTGCTGCTTTTTGTTACAAGGCATTTAAAGGTGGACCCCCATATCAGTGGTGAGTCAAATCAGTGGATGCCAAACCAGTGAATACCAAGGATGCATCTGTACACCCAAAGCAGACACCCCTTACCTTGATGGATTTGAAGTTCAATGAGCCCAATACATGGGGGATGTGCTGCAGGAAGTTTCTCAGCCAGAGCTCACTGGCCTTGCGCTGCAAAGGATTGTCCTCCTGCAGGTAATACAGGAGCCGCAGTGCTTTGGCTGCCAGGAGGGGGCGCTCCTGCTTATCTCGTCCGGGGCCCAGCACAACGCCCCCCACAAAGGATGCCAGGAACACATGGCCCTGGAAGGCAAGTGGCCAAGTGAGGTTGGGCAGCAGCACCTCGAGACGTGCTGGCTCACCCTGCAGGGCACTGAGGAGCGGATTAGGGCTGCTGCAGGTGCCAAGGCTGCGGGCACACAGCTGGGAGAAGGTGTGCTCAGGGGTGCGGAGCCCTTGCACTGCCTTGTCCAGTGCCAGCAGCTCGGTGAAGGCCACCCTGGTGAGGAGCGTGTCTCCGGTGGCAACGGCCAGGAAGGTGGCAAAGGCACCTTTGGTGCTCAGCCTCTGAGCCGAGAAACGCTCAGCATCGCGGGTCGGGAAGTGTGCCTGGATGAAGCGGCGATCCTCTTTGGCCGGGTTCCTGATCGGTGCGTACAGGCCCTCCATGTCGTAGGCATTGAAGCTGCTCAGATAGATAAAGCCGGAGCCCAGTGCACCCGAGAGCAACAAGGGCAGCAGCAGGAAGGGCCATGGGTGGGCTCCCACAGAGGCTCCAAGGGCCCGCAGCACCTTTACCAGGGGCCGCCGCTCTGCGGTTATGGGGTAGGTGTTGGGATCCATTACAGTTCCTTTGCTTGCACTTTTCAACCTCAGCAGAAGTGCAGTTGCCCAACGGTCCTTCTCACCATTCCACTGCACCGGAATGTTGAGTCTGTAGAACTGGGAAGTAGAAGGACTCCAGAGCAGAAGTCTGTGGCTTCCGGTTGGAGGGAGAGCTTGCCGTTGGGCCACTCAACCTGTGACTTCAGCAGTCACCACAGCTGAGCCTGGCAGAAGGAATTGCAGAGACACGGCTTGTGCTGCTGAAGCCCCTGCTTCGGTTGGAGAAGCCTGTCCTGCAGGCCCCAAGGCTGTGCAGGGGCTCAGCACAATTGCCTTCAGTAACAAGCAGAGCTTGCTTGCAGGGTATACCGCAGTCAGATGGGGCATGGCGGGACATGGGCTAAAACCCAATGGGGGAGCCACTGTGGCACCCGGGACCCATAAATTTTTGGCACCCACCCTTCGACCAAATTATTTTCAGTAATAGACAGTGAACAGTTTCTTTTATTGAATTTTGAATACACACACACACACAAACTGTAAGTTTGTATATTTATATGTGTATACTTACACACACACTCACACACTTTATAACTTTGTATATATAACCATACCAATTGAAAAAATGACTTTAAAAGAAATAAGTTTTCTTCCTGAAAAAGAAATTTAAACATCTTGTGATGGCCTCACGGACACCCTGTTGCAGCCTGGCACCCAGGGCTGGGGACCCCACGGCCACCCTCTTTGTATGGCACTGCTCAAGAGTGACTATGCTCTTCAGGGTTAATGACACCTTGGGGTATTAAGGCTAATAATACCTTGGGTTATTCCGGCTACCAGCTCCAGCAGCAATTGAACTTGCTGAAGCTTGAAGAGTACTTGGAGACCTTTTACAGGTTACCACTAGATGGCGCCAAATATATATTTGTGGAGGAGCCACAAGTCAGCTTTCCCCCTGCTTCCCCCATAAAAGAAGACAGGGCTTCAAGGCTCCAGATCTGTTTCACTTTGCAAAGTGATATGGTGCTTCAGCTTTTCTTTTGCCACAGTTTTTTGGGGAGGGGCTAAAGCTCAATGCTTGTGCACATAATTTGTATGTAGCAGGCCCTAGGTTCAATCAGTGGCCTACTCCTTTCCATTTGTCCCCCAGGGAGCTCCTCTTCAGAACTCTCCCCTGGCTTTTGGTGCGTCTGGTTTTGATCATATATTGAACTTTGTAAGCTGCCTTGCGTATTTGTTTCGGCATGGGAAAGGTGGGAAATAAATAAATCCCATTTTACATGCACTGTATAGTGATGTTTGGGTCCTTCCACTCTTGTGCAAGAGTTGCGCAGTACTGTGGCTCAGTCTGGGGAAATGGTGTCCAAAACAGTGCCTGAAATATCTACTTAAGCCTTAGCAGCACTTCTGAGGTTAGCTAGTCACTTGATGGGCACAGTTTTCAGGAGGAAAATGGAACCATCAAAGAGTTAAATATCTGCTACCTCGATGTTGTGACCCCAGTCCAGGCTGCCACCCAAAGTGAGGTGAGAGTGAGGTGAGAGTACAAGAAACCAAACTGCAATACCATGTGATAAAAGCAACGAGTGGTTCAGGTTTTGCCCTTGCAACGTGGAAGCCAGTGCTGCCTCGAGTCGCCCTCCAGGTTTGTCAGCAGCTGCGCTCTTGCACCCTCACAGTTTGCTGCTCAGTTTGCATGGAAGCCGTCCCAGGTTCAGTCCCTGGCAGGTCTGCTTTTGACCTTTTAGCCCTTGGGATAGCCAGATTTGGAAGCTGCATTTTCTCATGTTACTTTCTCACATTATAATAAAGACATTGTGGACTCTGATTCATTACTACCAGCTTCATATATATACCGAGATCAGTGGATGCCAGTGTGCAAGATGAGCTGTTTTCTCAGAACCTTTTGGGCACAAAATGAACAGTGAAAGCACTACAGGTTCAATCCTATCCTCCTCCCCTCCCCCATCCCATTGCCAAAAAGTTGCATGCTGTGTCCAGTGGCAGGGGGAGCCTGGAATGGCTCTGAAGGGGAGGGGGAGAAAGCGCTTGCATGGAGCAGTGAGACTCCCTGCAAAACTTAGTGCTTTGCACCCCCTCTAGCTACGCCACTGATTGTAATAGATCCTATGGGGCTGGGGAGGAACTTTTTAGGAGCGGATTCAATACTGCCTGCCTCAAAGCAGCAAGGATATTCATACCCTTCCCAAGGTGTGGAGGGGGTGTGATGTGGCTGTTGCAGCCCACCAGGCAGAGGTGTGGGGACCTATCAAAGATAGGATCTCAAAACACATAGACGAACAGGCCTTGCTGAGGGAGAGTCAGCATGGCTTCTGTAAGGGTAAGTCTTGCCTCACAAACCTTATAGAATTCTTTGAAAAGGTCAACAGGCATGTGGATGCGGGAGAACCCGTGGACATTATATATCTGGACTTTCAGAAGGCGTTTGACACGGTCCCTCACCAAAGGCTACTGAAAAAACTCCACAGTCAGGGAATTAGAGGACAGGTCCTCTCGTGGATTGAGAACTGGTTGGAGGCCAGGAAGCAGAGAGTGGGTGTCAATGGGCAATTTTCACAATGGAGAGAGGTGAAAAGCGGTGTGCCCCAAGGATCTGTCCTGGGACCGGTGCTTTTCAACCTCTTCATAAATGACCTGGAGACAGGGTTGAGCAGTGAAGTGGCAAAGTTTGCAGACGACACCAAACTTTTCCGAGTGGTAAAGACCAGAAGTGATTGTGAGGAGCTCCAGAAGGATCTCTCCAGACTGGCAGAATGGGCAGCAAAATGGCAGATGCGCTTCAATGTCAGTAAGTGTAAAGTCATGCACATTGGGGCAAAAAATCAAAACTTTAGATATAGGCTGATGGGTTCTGAGCTGTCTGTGACAGATCAGGAGAGAGATCTTGGGGTGGTGGTGGACAGGTCGATGAAAGTGTCGACCCAATGTGCGGCGGCAGTGAAGAAGGCCAATTCTATGCTTGGGATCATTAGGAAGGGTATTGAGAACAAAACGGTTAGTATTATAATGCCGTTGTACAAATCTATGGTAAGGCCACACCTGGAGTATTGTGTCCAGTTCTGGTCGCCGCATCTCAAAAAAGACATAGTGGAAATGGAAAAGGTGCAAAAGAGAGCGACTAAGATGATTACGGGGCTGGGGCACCTTCCTTATGAGGAAAGGCTACGGCGTTTGGGCCTCTTCAGCCTAGAAAAGAGACGCTTGAGGGGGGACATGATTGAGACATACAAAATTATGCAGGGGATGGACAGAGTGGATAGGGAGATGCTCTTTACACTCTCACATAATACCAGAACCAGGGGACATCCACTAAAATTGAGTGTTGGGCGGGTTAGGACAGACAAAAGAAAATATTTCTTTACTCAGCGTGTGGTCGGTCTGTGGAACTCCTTGCCACAGGATGTGGTGCTGGCGTCTAGCCTAGACGCCTTTAAAAGGGGATTGGACGAGTTTCTGGAGGAAAAATCCATTATGGGGTACAAGCCATGATGTGTATGCGCAACCTCCTGATTTTAGGAATGGGTTAAGTCAGGATGCCAGATGTAGGGGAGAGCACCAGGATGAGGTCTCTTGTTATCTGGTGTGCTCCCTGGGGCATTTGGTGGGCCGCTGTGAGATACAGGAAGCTGGACTAGATGGGCCTATGGCCTGATCCAGTGGGGCTGTTCTTATGTTCTTATGACGGCAACAAGGCATATAACCAATGAACTTGACCTTCGCAGCATGCCTTTTAAGTAAAACCACTACTGCCACCAGAAAAGGAATTGGCTTGCAAGTCTGGGTAAAACTGGGGTGCCCGCTCTCATCCCACCTCCCTCTTGAGTTACTTTGGCACAAAAGCTGGTCATTAGTGGAGCAATCCAGGAGGCTAACTGACCGGGCTAGCACCAATACTTTATCCTCACACTTGCACTGAATAGCCCCAGCCATGAGCAGCTATCAGGGATGAGGAGGAAGTGCTTTTTGTTCTGGGCAAAAAGAAATGGGCCAGTAACATGTAAAGACAACATAAGTTTACTTAAAAGGCAAACATAAAAGGGGGAACAGAAGAAGGGCACTTAAACAAAAGCAGGCACATGCAATTCAACAGAAACAGACCTAGAGGGGAAAGTGAAAATAAATCTTAAAATGTATGCTTAGACAGTGAACCCTGCCTTGAGATGCACTTGCTTTGCTACAGTTTCTGTGCACTTCCAGGAGTTAGCAATGGACAAGCAACTGTTGTCAGAGCCAGAATGAAACCATGCCCTGTTTCCAACCAGCCATTTCCTTATATGGGCTTCCGGTGGTTTAAGATTCAACGTTTTTGATGGGTGGCTCAGCTTCAAAGGCAGGACAGATGGGGTCAGCCCTATGAATATCCCCTTTGCCATGGTCATATGGATGGTCTCGACCACTAGCAAGGCATTAGCATAAGAACATAAGAACAGCCCCACTGGATCAGGCCATAGGCCCATCTAGTCCAGCTTCCTGTATCTCACAGCGGCCCACCAAATGCCCCAAGGAGAGACCTCATCCTGGTGCCCTCCCTTGCATCTGGCATTCTGACATAACCCATTTCTAAAATCAGGAGGTTGCGCATACACATCATGGCTTGTACCCCATAATGGATTTTTCCTCCAGAAACTTGTCCAATCCCCTTTTAAAGGCGTCTAGGCCAGACGCCAGCACCACATCCTGTGGCAAGGAGTTCCACAGACCGACCACACGCTGAGTAAAGAAATATTTTCTTTTGTCTGTCCTAACCCGCCCAACACTCAATTTTAGTGGATGTCCCCTGGTTCTGGTATTATGTGAGAGTGTAAAGAGCATCTCCCTAGCCACTCTGTCCTTTCCCTGCATAATTTTGTATGTCTCAATCATGTCCCCCCTCAGGCGTCTCTTTTCTAGGCTGAAGAGGCCCAAACGCCGTGATCTTTCCTCATAAGGAAGGTGCCCCAGCCCCGTAATCATCTTAGTCGCTCTCTTTTGCACCTTTTCCATTTCCACTATGTCTTTTTTGAGATGCGGCGACCAGAACTGGACATAATACTCCAGGTGTGGCCTTACCATAGATTTGTACAACGGCATTATAATACTAGCCGTTTTGTTCTCAATACCCTTCCTAATGATCCCAAGCATAGAATTGGCCTTCTTCACTGCCGCCGCACATTGGGTCGACACTTTCATCGACCTGTCCACCACCACCCCAAGATCTCTCTCCTGATCTGTCACAGACAGCTCAGAACCCATCAGCCTATATCTAAAGTTTTGATTTTTTGCCCCAATGTGCATGACTTTACACTTACTGACATTGAAGCATATCTGCCATTTTGCTGCCCATTCTGCCAGTCTGGAGAGATCCTTCTGCAGCTCCTCACAATCACTTCTGGTCTTCACCACTCGGAAAAGTTTGGTGTCATCTGCAAACTTAGCCACTTCACTGCTCAACCCTGTCTCCAGGTCATTTATGAAGAGGTTGAAAAGCACCGGTCCCAGGACAGATCCTTGGGGCACACCGCTTTTCACCTCTCTCCATTGTGAGAATTGCCCATTGACACCCACTCTCTGCTTCCTGGCCTCCAACCAGTTCTCAATCCACGAGAGGACCTGTCCTCTAATTCCCTGACTGTGGAGTTTTTTCAGTAGCCTTTGGTGAGGGACCGTGTCAAACGCCTTCTGAAAGTCCAGATATATCATGTCCATGGGTTCTCCCGCATCCACATGCCTGTTGACCTTTTCAAAGAATTCTATAAGGTTCGTGAGGCAAGATTTACCCTTACAGAAGCCATGCTGACTCTCCCTCAGCAAGGCCTGTTCATCTATGTGTTTTGAGATCCCAGTAGGATCTCAAAACACTAGCAAAACCCAGTAGGGTGCCAGAGGATATCTGCCTGGCCCTTTGTTTGACCTAAGCCAGTAGCAGATTGCCCAGCATGCTCAATCAACCTCCTAGCTAAACTGCTCTTGGATACGTACAGGTAAGAGTGATTTGGACTTGTACTTCAGAGATGTACAAGCTGAGTCATCCTAGCCTAGATTCTTGTTACATCAGATTTCCCAGAATGCCCAATACAAACCCTAAAGCTGCTCCTATGTACAGACAGGTAAGAAGGGTTTGGACATCAGAGATGCCAAACTGGCTCATCCTAGCAGGAACCATGTTATACACAGACAGACACGTTCCCATTAGAGTGAAGCTCTGCATTCATCACCGGAGGGTAAAATATTGGCAACAAATATGGTGTCAGCCTTGCAGCCTATGGCTGGATCAGCTAGTCACAAGCTGGGGCATGTGCTAGATCCTTGTTCCTTACATTGGACAGTCCTCCCAGGCAGCTATAGTATGTGATGGTATAAAAATCCCTTATTAAGGCCCCTTTTAAGAGGAAGTGCAAATTCCTAACGACTGAGGATTGTCCAATTGTTCTTGCACTTCCATTTCTTAGAGCACTTCTTTTTCTCTCCCTCCCCTCCTTTGTCCTGAGGCACTTCGTTCTTGCTTGATAACCATCCACACTTCTCACACTGGTATTTTTCAAACCAGTGAGTCAGGGCTGAATTGCCCATACTGGTTTCTGTTCTTATCAAGCATCCATTCTTTTAACCCATTTTAGCCCAAACCACAGGTATACACATTTGGTCCCTGTTGCATATATGCAACGTTGGGCAGAAATGGCTTAAAGAAGGATGTTATTATGACACTTTGAAAAGTCAATTTTCCTGACAAAATCCAAGGTAGGATGAAGCAGTGCTTGGCGGGGAGGGCAGTGCACTCAGTGGCTGCACCCTGGCTGCAGCCCTATAGGTAGGTGTGATGGCAGGATGGAGATACAGGATGGATGGCAGGATGGGGGTACAGAAGCAACTTTTGGACAAAGTTTTGGACAACTTTTGGTAGGTCAATGCCACACATGCAGATGTATACATGCCTTTTAAACTGCATGATACATCTGGCAAGAAAGTTAATTACACAACAACCCAAACCCCCAGATGTGATTGGATACAGTGGCATATGTAGTGGCATACCTAGAGAAAATGGCACCCATGGCAGGCACTGAAATTTACCCCTGTCCAAACAGAGCAGGGAAGATAATGGGGTGGGAGGCCAGTCCTGTTCATCCCGCCAAGCGAATTTATTCAGCAAGCTGCACAGAGAAGGGGAGATCATGGGTTGGAAACCAGTCCTATCTCACCATGTGAATTTATTCAGTAGGCTAAACAGAGAAGGGGGGATGGGGAAGAAGCCAGCCCTGGTCCACCAAGAAATTTATGCAAACATTGGTGGATGCTATGAAAAATAGTGTTCATTAACCCCTTTTTGGAGGTTCCATGAAACTGGTGCAAAAATTCACCACTGGCTCTGCTGCAGAAATGCTCCATCGGCAGAATATGGGTAATTCTGTGCCTGGTGCCCTCCTTCAACTGGCGCCCGGGGCCGATGTCCCCACTTGCCACACCCACTGATATGCCACTGAATGGATGATCACTTGATAATGCCTTGATTGCCCAGCAACCAGTGGTATACAAATAGGGGGGCTCCGGGACCAAGTTGTAAGCATTCCAGAAAACCAAATGTATTTTTCATAAATGTGCATATGTTCTGCCTTTCCTCTATGATTACAACAAAACTGTTTTTGTAGGTATGACAGACCGCAAGCCCACTGCATTTATCTTGATGGACATTCCTTCCCTGTTTCGTTCTGGGTTATGATGTCTAATGTTCACTACATATGTGAAACCTATTATATATAAGAAAATGTTTACTGTCTGAGCTTCTTCTCTGGTCATTATTATTATTCATTCCCTATCATGACTATTACTGAAAATAATTTTGTCATGGGGAGGGTGCCAAAAATTAATGGGCCCGGGTGCCAAATAACCTTCGTACCCCACTGCCAGCAACCCCTTTATGGCTCAGCAACCAATCATAATAACTGCAACAAAAGTCAAATAAATGTTAGCTACAGCAAAATAAGATCAACTGTTGCCCTTTAATAAATTGCCTCGAACACATCCTTGTAAAAGAGGAGGGTAAAATGCACTTTGAGGGGAGGGATGAGTTCAGAGTCCTGTGTCTGTTATCATACAAAGAATAGAGCTGGCAAAGAAGATCTGGCCCAGGGATTTTAAAATATTAACCACAAATATTTGCCTTTAGTGTGCCAGTTAAGCATATTAACATTGAAGAAATTCCGAAGAAATCACTGCCATAAAGTTTTTTTATGGATACCTGAGCATAACCATACTTTGAAAACTTTGTTTTCTTCCCACTGTATTCAGTGCGCAAGGCCTTGAATGTATTTGCATACGAGAAGTTCTTATATTGAATAGCCCCGATATTATCTACCACTGTCATTGGCAGCCAGTCTGCATGGTTTCAGACAGCGATATTTCCTTGTTCTGTTCAACTGAAGCCCCAATAATATGACACAAAGAGGGAAGTGAGCATTCCTGAGTATAGACCTTCACCCCAGAAGAACCTGTCATTCGCACATTCCCTTTTCTGGACTAGACAAGGAAATCAGAAAATATTTTGTTGATGTTTGTTCTAATGTTTGTTATCTTCTCTGTTGGCTTTTTGCCACCCTTGATTACACGAGGGGTGGTAACTTGGGTAAGCAAGAGGATTAGAGGTTGGGTGTATTGTACGTTGCGGAAATTTTTAGTGGTTTTGACACCTTGCAACAGTTTTACCTGTTTTATAATCTCTTTTTATTAAATCATATATTTAGTGAGTTATCCTATGTTGTAAGGAGCCAGGAATGAATATTACTCTACAGATAGGACAGCTGAGGCCTAGTGTCATGGCTGCAGCCAGAGGGTTGCAGTTCCAGCTTTAAGCCTGCCTACGCAGCAGATAAAGTGAAAAATACATTTATGACCAAGGGCTCAGTTGGCTGGGGGCCATGGACTTTTTGCTTTGACAATATCTGGGAGAAGAGATACAGGAAACATGTCAAGACGTTCAGGGCAAAGTGACCTCCTGATTTGACAATTGCAGAAAGTCCCAGGATGAGAGCCAAAGTTTGCATAAGAGGGTCTCATTGGATAAGGGGTGTACTTGTTTACACAATGCTATAAAACCTGTGAGCAGGGGGAGGTTGCTTGGGGGCTGGTCCTATGTCCTGAGATGGTCTTATTTCTGTCCTGTATGGTAAATCTGCTGGAGAAATAAAGATGGACTAAAGAACAGTACAAGTCTCTTGTCATTCAATTTGGCTGCTTGAAAAAAGAACCAGGAAAAGGTAAATTCCTCTCTAACAATGTTGCATGCAGGGTTTTTGCCCATCTTTCCAGGAGAAGGGATGTACTTGGGACCAAGGGTCAAAGAGGGCATGTTGGTACCACCATCATGAGCACAAGGGCAGCACAGGGGGTATAGGTGGATTAGTGGTAGGAGTTTCAAGTGCCAGACAAGTGGGGTTCAGACAAGTTGTGCCTATTTTGTCTTCTGGTTGCTTTCTCAGCCTTGATACCGTCATAACCTTGTGGGCAGCCATTAGGTCTTATCCTCCTGCCAGGTCAATCTTCCATGGATTGAATCATGGATGAGCATGCCAGCCTGTCTTGCATCAGGCAGGAGGATTGCTCTGTTTCAATTCTGTCCACCAGAGCTCCCACGGAGTAACCCCCACTGAGTTAGGCAGCAGCCTATCTCAGTGGGAAGGAATGAATGTGGCCATAAGCCAGTGGTTCCCAGACGTTTTTGACTGGCTGCTCGCTTGACCAACTGGGTCAAGCTTGTGGATGACACCAAATTTTTTCAAGTGATGAAGACCAGAAGAGATTGTGAGGAGCTTCAGAAGGATCACCCCAAACTGGGAGAATGGGCAGCAAAATGGTAGATGCGTTTCAATGTAAGTAAGTGTAAAGTCATGCACATTGGGGCAAAAAACCAAAACTTCACATATAGGCTAGTGGGTTCTGAGCTGTCTGAGACAGATCAGGAGAGGGATCTTGGGGTGCTGGTGGACAACTTGATGAGTGTGTCAACCTAATGTGCAGTTGGCATCCTTCAGTCTTGGAGGACTATGGTATCACGCTCTGAATGGTGGTTCTGGAACAGAGTGTCCTCTCCAGTGCGTGAAACCTGGGTAAAGTAGATATGGAGGATAGACTGTTTCCCATGCAGCAAATCCCCCCTCTCCACGTTGCTGAAATGTTCCAATGGAAAGGCAGAAGCCAATATGGTTGGTTCCAGCGGCGTCGCAGAAGTTGCCAGAACGTGACTGTGTTCAGCCATGAACCGCCTCAGGGACTCCGGTTCCGGATTTTGCCTCAAGGTTGACTCCTGAAGCCTTTTCCATAACTGGATGTAGCCACAAGGCAGTGGAGTTTTGGGGTCAGAGTTTTCCTTCTCTCAGATGAGCTGCCTTCCCAGGCTAACAAGTCCCATCTACCCGGTGGCTGTTTAGTCGATTAATGTGCAGTGGCAATGAAAAAGGCTAATTCTATGCTTGGGATCATTAGAAAAGGTATTGAGAATAAAATGGTTAATATTATAATGCAATTGTATAAATCAACGGTAAAGCCACACCTGGAATATTATGTCCAGTTCAGGTCACCATATCTCAAAAAGGATAAAGTGGGAATGGAAAAGGTGCAGAAGAGAGCAACCAAAATGATTACTGGGCTGGGGCATCTTCCCTATGAGGAAAGGCTACAGCGTTTGGGCCTCTTCAGTCTAGAAAAAAAGGAGCCTGAGAGGGGACATGATTGAGACATACAAAATTATGCATGGGAAGGATAAAGTGGATAGAGAGATGCTCTTTTCCCTCTCAAACACCAGAACCAGGGGATATCCACAAAAATTGAGTGTTGGAAGAGTTAGGACAGACAAAAGAAAATATTTCTTTACCCAGCTGGTACTTAGTCTGTGGAACTCCTTGCAACAGGATGTGGTGATGGCGTCTGGCCTAGATGCTTTTAAAAGGGGATTGGACACATTTCCGGAGGAAAAGTCCATCATGGGTTACAAGCCATGATGGGTATGTGCAACCTCCTGATTTTAGAAGTAGGCTACCTCAGAATGCCAGATGCAGAGGGGGGAGAGCACCAGGATGCAGGTCTCTTGTTGTCTTGTGTGCTCCCTGAGGCATTTGGTGAGCCACTGTGAGATAAAGGAAGCTGGACTAGATGGCCTGATCTAGTGGTGCTCTCCTTATATGGGTCACTGGCTACAGCTCCCTATTAGGGTTACAATCCTGTACATTGTCTAGGAAGGCAGTTTTTTTTTGTGAGGATTCCATGGCTCCCTTGGTTAATTTCTGCAGCTCCTGGGGGAGCCACAGCTCACAGTTTGGGAACCACGGTCACAGGCTTCGTAGGATTAAATCTTCTTTGCCTGTGCTCTGTTCAGTTTTGAGAGCACATATGTGCAGGTAGGAGTTCAGCCTAGAAGAGGGATTCTTCTTCTCCTGGCGATCAGAGGAGGTCTCAAATGCGCTGTTAGGACCAGCCAATCTGGTCCAGCCCTCAGGACCAGCCCTCATGGCCAACTGAAGTAGTCCCTTCAATGGGTAGGGAGTACCCACATCCTTCTGCATACTCATCTCCCCTGCTGCTGCTGCTGCTGCACCTTACATTCCTTGGACTGAAAAAAAAGAGGGAGTTTAAGAGGGAGTATAAGAAGCAGTGTGCAGGAGGCTGTGGCTGAACTCCTTCTTCTGTTCCATTCCTCTGTTCTCCAGTTCATGGAGGGAGAGAAGAGAGCTGACAAATTACCAGGAAAGAGGCAGTGATTTTCTAGCACAGTGATTTTCAGCCCCACTGCAGGCACACTCCTGTGGCACTATTCTCCTTCACAGACACCAAGAAGGAAATCCCTGCCTGGAAACAAGTGTGTCTCCCATCCCTCACCAGTGCTGCATAACTCCTTCCCAGATGGCAAACCTATGCACACTTCCCTAAGAGTGGCCCCATTGAATTCAGTGGGACCTATCTCAAGGTGGGAAAACATAGGATTGTGCTTCCAAGCCTAGAGACAAGTGAGACTGCCAGTGCTGTTTTCAAGGCCTTGATGCCTCTGCTGTGTGCCTCCCCCTCCCCTTGCTTCCCACAGGCCGAGAAGCCTGTGAGACTGAGAGACAGCTGAGACTGTTGCTGCTGTTGTCTATGCCTTACTGTCTCTGTTCTGTCTCCCCTCCCCCTTGCTCTCCGCAGGTTGCTGCCCCACAGACTGCTGCCCCACACTGGGAAGTGTAGTCTCACCAAAGTGAGCAGTGCAGTCCTGCCATCCCCAATCTGGTCACTGACCTAGCTGGTCCCACCTACGTTCCTGTGGCTTTGCACACTTCATGACACACAGCAAACCGACTGGTGCTGCCAGACTGCACTGACACACATGATGTGGGTGTATGTTGGATAGTTTGCAATGGCACAACCGCCCTGCTGGGGTTGGCCACCCCACCCATGCACGTTTCCCTTTCAGATGCCAAGTGGCATAGCTAATGATCATGTAGGCCGGTGCCAAGCTCAAAATGTTGCCCCGGAAGTGATGTCACAACCAGAAGTGACATCATGCCCGGGCTTTCTAAAAAGTGAGAATTGGGAGGAACCCACTTCCTCCCCCCAGCTGCTCACCACCAACTTGCTCTGCTGCCTCCCTCCAGTCAGTGGCATAGCTAAGGCCTCTATCTGCTACCTGGGGTCAAAGAAGATTTTATAGCCCCCCTCCATGACAAAATCAAATTTAATTAATTAAGTAAATAAATAAAAAGTTATTGGTTCCATGCTGCATCATTATATCTTCTCATTGGCACTCAGAGCAATCAGTCTGATAGGTCAGTTAAGCAAACCTACTTTTTGTTCCATAAAGGCAGTTGTGTTTTCATTTTCTGGTTAATTGGCCATAACTTTTGATAGAATACAGATATTCCAATGCAGTTTGTTTAAGTGCATTCTGCTTTAAATTACCTTTCCCATGATGTATAACATGATGGTATTATTCATACATACCAAGATTTTCACAATTTTGGTCACTAATGTCAAGCTCAACTTGTTGCCTCCCCCCAAACCTTGTTGCCTGGTGCAACCGCTACCCCCTGCACCCCCTTAGCTATGCCACTGCAGATGCTGCTCTTCAATGGATCCAGTGCAATAAAAACCATATGCAACAATAGAAAGAAATGAAGCACGATACACACATCCGGTCTTGTCCTTGAGTGATAAGGACTCCACCTTCCTTTCTCCAGCAAGCTCCAAGGAGGTTCACCATAAAGGAGGGCTCACATAGCCAGATGATAGCCGGGAGCCTTAAGCCAGGCTGTCACTTGGAAAGGGAATGAGCTGGCTCTGAATCCAACATGTAAACAAGCAGAAAATGGGGTGTCACACTTACACATGGACCAGAAAATAACCCAATGTTGGGAAGTCTCATCACATCAGGCTAACATCTTTCACGCATGTGCCCAGGATCTGAGCCAGAGGCAGAGCCATGTCTGGTGACTCTGAAATCTATGCATGTCTACTCAGAAGTAAGTTCATCTTTAGGGGGGAAGCACATAAAAAATATTTTATTACTCCAATAAAAAATGGTTTATAAATAAATAAATAAATAAATAAATCAAAGATTAACAAGTTGTGAGTTCCTGCCCTTTTTTATTTTTATTTTTTTACAAAAAAAAGCACTGTCTTTCACGCATGTGCCCAGAATCTGAGCCAGAGCCATGTCTGGTGACTCTGAAATCTCATGAGATTTGGTTATTTATTCATTTTTATACCCCCCTTTTCCAAGGAGCTTGGGGGAGTGTACATGATTCCTTCCCTCCTTTTGTCCTCACAATAACCCTGTGAGGTAGGTGAGGCTGAGAGATAGTGGCCTAAGGTCACCACTGGATAGCCTGGCAAATGGTTGGATTGCCGTGGGGGTGGGGGTGGAGTGTGGTGGGCCGCCCCAGCCATGCTACACCACTGCCTCATAACAACCCTGTGAAGCAAGTAAGTGGAGAGATCGTGACTGGCCCAATGTCACCCAGGAACCTTCATAGCCGAGCGGGGATTTGAATCTGGATAGTGCTTCTGGTATTCAACAGCACCATCCTGGCTCTCTATGAAATCTATGACATTGTTGCACAAAGCGGCACAGATAGCACCTCCATGACATGACTGAGGTTGTGGGAGCACTAGTCAGGGCAGTGGGGTTATGCCCCCACTTGCACACCCTCATGTCCCCAAACTCCACCACTGTCCCCAAACTTGATGCCTGGAGGGTAGTGGGACAAGCCATGGGGCCCCCATGGCCAAACTGTTGGCAACTAAGTGGCAATCAGAAGGCCATCAAGGCAGTCATCCATAAGGAGAGGGCCTTTCAGGCCTCACATAGGCACCTGAGCCACAGCCCCACCCCCCACACCTGCAGATGCTATGGCTCTTGTAGCAGGCAGTAGTGGCCCACTCCTTGGGACCACCATCACACCAGTAAACTGCCATGGGAGACACGGCTTCGCCTGGCATGAATGGGCTGGGCTTGTCCTGGCTAGGGCAAGGGCCAAGGCAGCACTAAGGATGCCCCCTCCCTCCCATGTGCAGCTTCACTATGGCATGGGGGTGGGTGCCATATGTGGCTGCCCTGTGCTGCCAGCAGGCCTCCCTGCAGCAAGCGGCTGATACACGGGGTGCCTTGCAGGTGTGACTGGATGGTATGGCTGGTGTGCTGTGTCTGCCTGCGCAGATCTTCGGGGACCTTCCCTGTGTGCTACATGGTTGGTGCCAGGTTGTGCTGCAGTGGCTGTGCCTGTGGGCACAGGCTGTCATGTGACCTATGGATCTGGTGCACTACTGTCAGCACACTCTCATGCATGTCTACGCAACCAGGGCGAGGCGGTTGGGGCAGCCCCTCTGGCAGCCGTGTCACACCCCACCCTGAGAAGCAACCTGGGAACCTGGGGCCAGCGGGGGAGGGTGAGCGGGGGAGTTCCCCGGCGGGCCAAGGAGGCTCCCGGGGAGGAAGCCACCACCTATTGGAGCTGTTTCAGGTGGTGGTGGGTCTTTCACACCTTGGCCTTCAGGAAGGAGTTGTGGCAGAAAAGCTCTGTCCAGCAAGCAGAGCACTGCTCGCAGTTCCTGGGTTAAAGCCCCTGTTTTCTTACGAAGTGAGGAAACAAGGTCAAGCACTGTCAGAGAGAGCAGTAGCCCTGGTATAGTGCAGGGATCTCTAAACCTTTCAGCCAAAGGGCCGCATCAAATATCTGGCACAGTGTCGAGGGCTGGAAAAAAAAAATTCAATATAAAATTTTAATAGATACATTAAGGATGGAACTTAGATGAATGAATGAAATGAATGAATGAATGGGTTCAAATGTCCAGGACTTCTCCAAGCACGAACACAGCCCAAGAAATAAAGCACACACACTTAAATGGACCCCCATTCCCCCACCCCACAAGCACAACTCTGGTTGTGTTTGGTCAACTGGGCCAGAGGCTCTCAGGGGATCAGAGGCTGGCCGCGGGCCGGATAGAGGTACTTTGCAGGCTGCATCTGGCCCCTGGGCCGGGGTTTGGAGACTCCTGGTATAGTGCCACAATGAATGAGACTGGACTTCTGTAATGTTTCCATTTTCATGAAATATCTATGAATTGTGATAAAGGGTTTGCCTTCTCTAGACTGCTGTGCACACCTTCACATGCTTGCATTCCCATCTGGGATTGTATATAGTTTCCTGCATGACTCATAAGAAAAAAATAATGGTGCAATAAACTTTTATCACATGAAGTAGGCTCTAGTATATATGTAGCAAATGCCAGTTCAGCACAAGCAGCAGGTGATTCAGTCTTCAAGAACAAGGAATTTCCTGTGAAATGCTTACAGGTATTACCAAATCAGTCAGAGTACTTATATTGGAGATGGAGCTAGCTTAAAGAATAGTTGTTTCTCTTTATTTTATTATTTGCCTTGGCAGAATTATTTTTTGAATAGGTAAGTTCTTCTTTACTACTAATTTATATTAGACGATTTTTGGACCACAAGTGAAATTGTTATACAGAGCCTTAACCAACTGATTAATGTAATTGTGATATGATCCAGTGACTACTGTCGTAGCTTTTTATGCCACATTATAGCATTTGGTATGTTAGCTTAGGATCCTGGTGGTTTCATGAAAGAAGCATATGTTGAAATAGAGAAGCATCAGAATGCAAGACTGAAGTAGGATGAAATAGATCAAGGTTGCAATCTTATGCATGCTTTCCTGGAAGTAGGCCCCACTGAACACAGGGATTTACTTCTAAGTAGACATGCATAGGATTGCACTGTAAGGCTGAAATCCTACACACACTTTCCTTTGTTCTGGAAAGTTACTCTGGGAGTAAGTCAGCCTGGGAGTAAGCCAAATTGAACAAAGTGGGACTTACATCTGAATAAACTTGAAATAGACTCACACTGGAAAAGTTTGCTTGAAGTGCATTATATTGAGTGGATGTTCTATAACCTTTGGCAACTCATTTATATTCACAAACATTTGAGAATATGTCACACTTTTTCACACTTTTTCCACACTTTTTTTTACATATTTAAGGATTTTTTTTTCTATTTTCAAATTATATTTAAATTTTTAAAGTTTGATCCAGAGTCCTACAGCTACCACTGCAGCCTATCTGTGATCTGTGGGTTTGAGCAGAACAAGCTGAGGCGCTACCTTGAATAAGGGGGGTGGTTTGCCCTTGCCCAGCTTTGTAGAGCACAAGGACAGAAGCCAAGCTAAGGTAATACCACCACCTACCATGGTGGCCTCTCATGCACCATTGAGGGAACTGAGGTGCAATGGTGGCAGATTCAAGTCAATTCATTCAATCAGTTGGGGACATGCAGCCTCCCTCACTTGCTCTAGGGTCCCACTGGCCTCCTCTAAAACTTCTGAGCCTAGAAGCCACTGGGCAGCTCCTCACACAACAAATTGAATTGCATATACAAGGTACTGAGTACAAAAGACCCACACATCCTTGTCAGTTATGAAAACTGTATACATCAAGTATTTGCTGCTTGTCTCTTTAAAAGTACTTGCAGGCAGGGATCCAGTCCTTTTGTAGTTAAAGCTTCCATCAATGTATCTGAAAGGGTCAAACAGTGAAAAATGCATGCATTCAAGTGTTGAGTTGCTCTTGCCTCACTGGGAGACTTTGCATGTTCCTTTAAATGCCTTGAACCAGCAGGAGAGTGTACTGCCACTGCACTTTTACCTACCAAGTGTGGGGAAAAGCTACTACAGTCCTGCTGTTCTCAGTGTGATGAAGAGACTGGTTGAGGAACATGGAAGGAGGCACCATCAGCTAAAAAGAGCTTACAGTATTGGCTAAAAGGAGGGGGAGGTAAAGTAATTGTTCATCCCTCCTCCCTCCATTCAGTTGATATAATGGGGAAACGCTGAAGCTCTTAAGAAGTAAAATTAAATTTTTCAATGGTGTGAGCATGGAGAGGAGGAGGAGAAATGTGTAATTTGTAACAGGTGATGAACAGGCATTAATCAAACTAGATTTGCCACACTTCTACAATCACAGTATACCTGGCACTCCAAAGAACCAAAAGATAGGCTGTGGGGATATGGGTGTGCGCAGCACACTGTTCTTGAGACAGAATATTCTGGTTTAATGTTCTGATCTTGCTGCAATAGACATGATAGTTGTAGGAGCACACTAGATCCTGCACAGCACTAGATAGTTACTAGATCCTGCACAGCAACTGCATAACAAAAATGAGCATTTTGTGAATGCATGCGCACAGTGTGCTTGCAAGGAGAACAGGCAACAAAATTATGTGCATATACAGTGGATCCTTGAGCAACAGTGTATCTTCCACCTGCTTGCTCTTTGCTTCTTTCCAGATGTCTAATCGACCCTCTCAGAGGTATAACTACATTGGAGCCTGAGGAGTACCTGCTCCTCTGCTAGAGGGGCGCAACACACAAGGCAGTCACTTCTGTGTTCTCTTCAGAGGAGGAGGCACTGGTGGCTTTGTGCGCCCTGTTCCTTCTCCTGTGGCACCTCCAGCGCCTCCTCCTCTGGGGAGAACCAGGAAATGATCTGCACCTCTTCTAGTTGCACCTCTGGACCCTCCCACCACATGCCAGAAGAGAGGGATAAAAGCAGAACTGTTTCTACTGGATCCATTACCCCTGTACTCTTCACCTCTATAAGTTCATATGGAGCAGGCATTGTTATACATGTCACCCAGGATCAACTGTGAGGGTTGGCAAGTTGAGCTCAATTCAACAGTTGAATACAACATGGTTGAGTTTGCTTCCCAAGAGCAACAAAAAAGAGTGTCCTGTGCACTGGAATTCAAAAATCACTGAGTATAAATATCAATAGCTCTCTTGTGGTTTTATTAGTATACTGAATTGGCACATTAATAGCAATTGATAAGGACATTTGGAAAACATCACAGCCATAATTTTTTTTTTATGGTTACTTGCACATATTAGATGGTATTGGAACATGTGTCACAAGCAGTATGCATTAACTGGAGAAAACGCCAGTGACAGTTGACATGATTTAAAAAATTAAGAATACTATTAGGGTAGCTACTAGGGCAACTCA
Organism: Tiliqua scincoides; assembly: GCF_035046505.1. NCBI lineage: Eukaryota > Metazoa > Chordata > Lepidosauria > Squamata > Scincidae > Tiliqua > Tiliqua scincoides. The sequence goes on from NC_089825.1 coordinate 18,495,487, forward strand.
GAGGATCTAAGAGTAAACTGATGGGAATTAAGCTCAGCCTAGCTATGTTGATGTGAGCATGTCTTTTGCACTCACACATTCTAACCTAGTTGACAGCCTGACACTGTGCATATGTCCTCAGAAACATGCTCACTGTGTTCCACAATCTTCACTTCCAGGTCAATATTCATAGGATGGCAGTCTCTATGGATCAGATGTTTTTGCATATGAATGAATGTAGGTGTATATCATTCAGATTCCACCTGACTATATTTATACAAGATTAAATAAATAGATGCTTAGACAAGACACACAATTATTTTATAATTATTTTGCAGTTGCAGAATACATGTGAGAAAATGAAGTCTGAAGACGAGGTAGCGATAGTAGGGATAGCGTGCCATTTTCCTGGAGGTAAGCTTCCATAATTGCTACATGAAATTGCCAATCCTAGGCAGAGATATCAAAGAGCTCAGTCTAGCGGTAAGTCATGAAAGAGGTAGTGGAGATTAGGTAGAAATTGGAATTATTAAGCAACATGGTGATTTACTGATGATTCAAGACTGGAGGAACATGCACACACATCAAGGATCCTGTCAGAAGCAGTCTGTAAGCTGTGAGCCATTTTGTTACATCAGCTACACTCTATTGTTCACCTGGGAAAGAGTGTTATCCACAATTATGCTTTTCATAATTGCTGGTTCAGACTTAAAATGTGATGCAAACCAAGCGATGCAGAGCACAGATGATCCATGAGTACCACCCAAAAGCTCAGAAGAAGACCATGTGGTTTCTTGAACATCATCTTGACATCTGAATATTGATGGCATAGAGCAGGAGTGTTCAAACTTTTTGGCAGGAGGGCCACATCATCTCTCTGACACTGTGTAAAGGACTGGGGGGAAAAGAATCAATTTACATTTCAAATTTGACTAAATTTACATAAATGAATATATTAGAGATCACTGGCATACCTGGGGGGGCAAACAGGGCAAATGCCCTGAGCGCCAACCCTCCAGGTGTGTCTCAGAGCCTCCCCTCGCCCTGCCCCCACCCCCCCAGGAGGAACACACAGAAGCGCTGTGGAGAGGCAACTTGCTGCCTCTCCGTCAGCGCCTGGGCACCAACTGAGCCGCCCCTCCCCTCCTCTTTTATAGGAGGATAGGAGGCAGGTGCCCTAGAGAGGCACTGACAGAGGGAGGGGGGCGGCCCAGTTGGCACCAAGACACTGTCTCCCAGGAGCGCTCCTGGGTGCCCCTGCTCCACCTCTGAGGGCATCTCTCAGAGGCAGAACAGAAGTGGCACGCGCCCCCTCTGAAGTCGGAGGGGTCACCACTCCTGCGCTTCAGAGGGCATCCCTCCCAAGTGCAGGGCAGGTCTCCCGGCACGGGTCACCCCTCCTATGCTTCAGAGGGCGTCTCTCTGTGGCGCAGGGGAAGCGGCACGCGCCCCCTCCAACTTCAGAGGAGACGCGTGCTGCTTCCCGGCCCCACGGGGACTTCCGCGTGAGGTCTCCACTGCACAGCGGTCTGGGGCCGCTGGAAGCAGCCCCAGACCGCTGTCATGGAGACCCCCACAGCGCGGAAGGCTCCATGGGGGCCTCGGCTGCCTCCTCCATTCCCCCTTGTTTTCAAAGGGGGAACAGAAGAGGCAGCTGCGCAGAAGTAATTACGTTGAGGGTGATGGTGTGCAATCCTATCCACACTTACCTGGGAGTAAGCCCCATTGACAATCATTGTTATATACATTGTTAAATCATTGTTATATACATAGTAGCCTGTTAAAGTATAGATCTGTAACATTTACCCAAATACATTTACCCAAATGCAGTCACATACCACGGTAGCATCAAGTCTAACAAAAATAAAATACACATTGAAATGAATGGGGACCCACCTGAAATTGGCTTATCACCCACCTAGTGGGTCCTGACTCGCAGTTTCAGAAACATTGTAATAGGAGATTGTTGACTGTGGCTGAGTTCCACTGTTTTCAAGAGAAATAGATATATATGCAAAATGGTAGTTCCCTCTCCCTCAAATACTGAGAACATAGGTAGCTAACAAATATGTTAAATCTTGCTGCAGGAGAAGGAATTGACAATTTCTGGAAAGTGTTGGTAGAAGGCAGAAACTGTACAGTAGAAATACCCCCGGAAAGATTTGACACCCAGAAGTGGTATGATCCAGACCCCAACAAACCAGGGAAAATATTCACTACACGTGCTGCACTTCTTGATGGGTAAGACTAATAATGATCATGCCTTGTTTGACTGGGCCAGACAGTGTTTACCATGAAGGCACAGGCAAAGTTAATGACAAATAAAAATTGCTTAGAAAGAAATAATATATATATTCCTTTGAAATGGTTGTGTCTACTGAAATCAAAAATTATATAATTAGAAGTTTTCTTTTTTCTTTTGTTGTTATTGACTGGGCCTTGTTTCTCCTGCTTTCTGCTATGGTGCTAAAACCTTTTTTACCCAAACATGATTTGCATAATAGCTTTTTTTCTGCTGTACTTGGTGTGATTTTCTGAACTTTTTTTGGTCCCCATGTCTTGTTTTTCATGCTGTTATTTAGTATTGATGTTTTATTATCTTATTAGTATTCTGTTTTGGTTGTTTTATGGCACAGCAGCACACACAAATCCAATAAATACATACATATAACTTTTATCCACAGATAAGAGTAATCCCAAAAGGCACATTAGACTTCCGGTCTTCCTAGTGGAGGGAATCAAGGGTTCAGTCCTATCCAACTTTCCAGCACTGATGCAGCCGTACCAATAGGGTATGCGCTGCATCCTGCAGTGGGGGAGCAGTCAAGGAGGACTACTCAAGGTAAGAGAACGTTTGTTCCCTTACTGTAGGGCTGCATCAGTACTGGAAAGTTGGATAGGATTGGACTCTAACAGCCTAATCTTATTGCCTTTAAGCTTGGGAATGGTGTAAACTGCAATCCCCATTGCCCAAAAGACCCTGGATGCCCTCGGTCCCTAGGGCAATGTTACAATGGCATTTCCATGCAAGTAAACTATAATCAGTGAAAACACATGAGCTAGGCAGCCCTGAAGGGTCTGAAATCAAGAATTATCTTTTCCTCTCAAAGAGTTATCTTTCCCATTCATTCATTCATTCATCTAAAGAATTTATTCCACACCTTTCTCCCAGTAAGAGCAATCAAAGTTTGTGACTTTGTAACTGGGCCATTTCCAGTAAGTGACCACAAAGTTTAAAATTTCACAGTAATAAAATATTAAAAGCAATTACACCATTCTAAATAAAAAGGCCTTAAGGCCCTGCTAAAAGGGAGTTGGTCTTAATTCTAAGGGGAGGAAAATTCCACAATTGGGGCACTACTACTGAGAAGGCCTGATCCTGTATATTTTGACCATGCTGTGTCAAAGGTGCTCTGATCTTAGATTGATGTTTGGCAGCTGATGGTATTGTCCAGGCTCCAGATTTTTCCCATAGAGGGAAGATGGAGTTGAAGGCAAGAGTTGCCTGACATTTATGCATCTTTATGTGTTTTGAAAAGACAGATTCACCTGTCTCACACGGCATTCCAGGTTTATTGAATGACTTATATTTATTGCTACTTTATTACTGTTTTTTAATCAGGTATTATGGATTTTTGGATTCAAGTGCTTTCATATAAAAATGTGGGACTTCAAAGGGGCTCTGTGGATGAAGTTCTTTCATTCACATGGCACCTGTAAATAAAACCAGAAGTTCTGCACTGAACTGCTTTCTGCATACTTTTTGGACAGAAAGTGGATCAACGTGGCTTGTGTCTGCAGCAAGCTGGAGAGAGGTGGCAGTGGTGGCAGATGCAGGGTAAAAGACACCCCAAACCCACCCCCCACAATTGCTGATGCAATCCACATCACCTCACCTTATGGATGGGCTGCCCCTGTCTCTATGCACTCCAAGCAGCAGAGAATAGCAGAAGAAAAAAAATGTGAAAGAGCAGCACCAACAGCCAATCCGCAGCATTCGTGGCAGTTCAGCTACCATTCACCAATCAGTGTTGTGTGTCAAAGAAAGCAGCAATCAAGTTGAAATTTCTTCTTCTGTACAAATTGTCAAAAGTGTTCCCCTCTTCAAATAAGTGCTTTATGTTCTCTGGATTTGAGGGTGCAGTGAGTTAGTTGAGGGACTATGGGCGCAATTCTAACCCCTTATGTCAGTGCTTTCCAGCCAAAGGGACATGTGCTGCGTCCTGCAGTTGGGTGTCACTCACAGAGGCCTCCTCAAAGTAAGGGAATGTTTGTTCCTTTACCCTGGAGCTTCATTGCCCTTATGTCAGTGCATAAGGGGTTAGGATTGCACCCTATATTTCTCTACTCAGAGTTCTGTTTTCGGTTGATCTGCAGGGATGAGGAAAGAGGAAGTGGGGGAGCAATTATTAGGGACCATGCCATTAGCACCAATTGAAGTGTTTTTAACCTACTGCTGGGGAGGTTGGATTGACCTGTGGGTGACCATAATTTCCTTACTATACCCCACTCCTCCCAACATTGCCCATTTTTGCCCCTTCTGCCAGTGGTGTATTACTGATGTACAGCCCAATCCTGAGCTCCCAGTGCTCAGGGCTGCAACGGCGCCGAAAATGGCTGCCGCTGCATCCTGCATGCCTCTTAGGCACGGTCGGCGGCTCCTTGGGAGAAGGGGACTTTCGTCTTCTTCCCCCAGGTAAGCCAAGTAGCCCCGCAATGGGGCTACTTGACTCCACACCGACCCTTGGGTCAGCGTAGAATTTTGAGCCTCCGTGTCGGGCTGGTGGCCCAAAATGAAGGCTCAGGATCCAGTGGAGAAAAGCTCCACCGGTCCCGCCTCCCTCCCTCCCCAGTCCCTCCCCCAGAACGCCTCCTCCCCACCCTCTCCCTGTTCTCCCTCCACCTCCCCCTGCCCCGCAACGCCTCCTCCCTGCCTCCACCTACCTTACCACTGCTCCACAGTCTGTGTGACCACTGAGCAGCAGAGCTCCAGTGCTTGCCCAGTGCTGGGCTACGACTGGCAGAGCACCAGTGCTAAGGCCCGCAAACATGCCTTATAGCACCGAGCTCAGGATTGGACTCGTAGTCACTATGCTGGTGCAAGTGTAGTATGACCTCAACATAGATTTTCTACACCTGGTTATCTTTGAACTCAACCAGCTCAACCAGAGATGCTGTCTTTACCCAAAGAATGTAAGTCAAAGATAAGGGTGTACTGTTAGGAATTTTCTATGTTTATCTGATGCATTTTTGTTTGTGAACTGACTTGGAAGTTCACTATATGTGGTGGGGTATACCTTCATTAAACAATATTTAGTACTCCTTGTGTGGACGTGTGGTGTTTTTAAGTGCTTAAGCAGAAGCACACAGAAAGCCTTGGTAATATGGCAATTGCGGGCAAACCCCCCCTTGTTACGGCAAACCGACAGAGATGCTAGTTCCCAGGCTGAAATGTGACAATAGCTGATACAGCACTCTGTGAAGAAGCACCCATTGTTCTCACCCCTGTATGAGATTCTAATGTGGCCTTATCTGAGAACTGAATGTAGCTGTTAATGTTGCAAGTACAATAAAAACGCAGGAGGAGGCTAGTAGAATCAGCTTTTCTCTCTCTCTGCTTTGAATCTAAAAGTCTGACTCTCGTCCTTCCTTGGCTCCCTGATTCTTTCCTGCACTTATCCAGCAACCTAGCCCGGGGGCTTGGTTGCTCCCCCAAGGGTCACTGCAACAGACGTGTAACCATCTGTCCTTTTCAACACATTCAACAGATTCAACACATTTGACAACAGGCTGTTTGGTATCCATGATATGGAAGCTGCACGTATGGATCCTCAGCAAAAGCTACTCCTGGAGTGCACCTACAGAGCACTAGAGGATGCAGGAATACCCACAGAGGACATCAGTGGCACCAAAATAGGGGTTTTTATTGGTGGGTTACAGTCTTTGCATCTTGAATCAATTAGTGTGTAATCACATTGACTAAGAAAAGTCAGGAGAAAAATGTTTCATTAAGTCAAATCATTAAGTCAAAATCTATAAATGTTTGGATCAGGTGGGTGAGGGTTCAAAAGTAGATTATGACGTAGATTCAGATGAGTTGCAGCAGTGCCATCATTTTGTTTTGAGGCTCAGACCTGCACAGTTTAAAAAATAGCTAGATCAAGGAATCTTAGATTATGTGGGTGCCACTTTGGCTTTAGGGAGAGGTGGGGAGGGGTTGTGTTGGCCTTGTTTCCAAATTTCAGCAGACTCTTTTGATCTCTCACTCACCAGAGGCATCCTGAGGGCGGGTTTCATCCTGTGCAGCACTTACTTTCAGCAGCTCAGTGTTCTGGAAGTTTGGGGGTGATGTAGTGAAGGGATCACATCTTCCCTGACCATCTCATGTTAGCGTGAAGCCCATCTTTTCTATTTTCAGGTCTGATGAATCGTGACTATGAGATTGTTTCCAGTGGAGCAGTGACACATATGAATCATTATGATGGCACTGGGGTAGCAGTGAGCATAAATGCTAACCGAATTTCATACACTTTTAATCTGACTGGACCATCGCTTGCCATTGACACTGCCTGCTCATCCTTCTTTTATGCATTGCATTGTGCCTTAAACGCGATCAAACAAGGTGCCTAATTTCTTAACTAATAACATTTGTTGTAATTTGGTATTTATGGGCAATGTTTTCTTGGAATTTCATTTGTCACAAGAACAGACAATCACTGCTTTCCAGTAACTTTTATGCTTCGTTCATACAATAAAATACAAAATCATTTGTCCTAACTGATGTCATAAAAAGTAATGCCAATAAGAAAACTTAGGATAAAAACCAAGTTAGCCAGGAGCCAGACACTCCCAATGCCATGTTTTTAAAGGCTGCTAGAATGGTTAGAAGTAGCTAGTGAAAAATAGCAACAGTGCAGCACGTGTAGCTTGTGTGGCATCAGGAATGAGTTCTTGATGGGAAGGGCAGTTCAGCAGTGGAACAGATAGCTGAGGGAGGTGGTAGATTCTCCCTCACTAGAGAACTTCAAGCAGAGACCTGCCAGGCACCTGCTAGAGATGCTCTCAGAGGAGTTACTGCTACAGGCGGAGGGGTTGGACTATATAACCTTGTGGGCCACTTCCAACCTTTGATTCTATGATTGTTGCCTAGTTTTCATTGTATGTGCAGATAATACGCTGGCTCTCCCAGATGGAAAGGGTCCCTAAGCCACATATGAAAAGCCTTAGAGGCCTGTAGTGAATAAACCTAAACTATTTCAAGAACTTATTGGATCTTGACTTATTGGATTTGAAGCTGGATCCAAAGCTTATACTGGATTTGCTGTTTGAAGATCCAGCTTATACTGGATTTGAAGCTGAATTTCAAAGCAGTTGTTACTTGGATAACTCCATGTAATCTTTTTTTTTTTTAATGCCAATGCCAATACTGTATAAGTATCCAATCTTGCTGTTGTCAAGACCCTGTAGGATCCACCTGTAAGACCCCCAACTATTTAGGGCTTCAAATATTCAAACAACCACTTTGAACTAGACCCAGATGAACACAGAGAATTCAGAATAACTGAAATTTGAAAAATAATTTCATTTTCCTATAGGTGACTGTGAAGCAGCACTTTGCGGAGGAGTGAACTGCATCATAGATCCCCGCACCTTTGTATCCCTGTGCAAAGCCAAAATGATCTCTCCTGATGGGCTGAGCAAACCTTTTTCCAAGGCGGCAGATGGCTACGGAAGAGGAGAAGGCTGCGGTGTCGTTTTACTGAAACCACTAAAGAAGGTGCCGTAGTGTTTATAGAACCAGCATCAAAATTCTGAAATGAAAGACCAAATTACTATAAAGTTATCTAGCTCTGTATTGTCTTACACATGACATCTAAAGGCAATTGTCAATTGTGTAAAAGAACAGGATACCATCAGGTTGGTCTAGCATAAAAGGCAGGAACCAGAAACACAAGAAGTGTAAACAGAGAGACCTACAACCCAATCCTGAGCTGCCTGGGGCGCATGGCTGCAGTGGCACCAAAAATGGCTGCCGCTGCATGCTGCATGCTCAAGGCATGGGCACGCTGGAAGCAGGGGACTTTTGTCCCCTTCCCCTGGGTAAGTGCAGTAGCCCCACAATGGGGCTACTTGATTCTCCACCAACCCAAAGGTGGGCAGTGAAACAAGAGCCTCCATGTAAGTCAGCAAGCCCTACACAAAGGCTTTGGATTTCACCGGTCCCGCCTCCCTCCATCCCCGTTTCCTCCCCTCGGCACGCCTCCCCCGCCTTCTCCCTGCCTCCCCAACATGCCCCCTCCCTATCCTCTGCCCGCCCTCTGCTTGCCTCCCCCTTCCCCGGAACGCCTCCTCCCCACCTCCCCCCACGCCCCCACTTACCTCTCCGCTGCTTGGCGGTCTGCATGACTGCTGCATGGTGGAGGTCGGGTGCCCGCCCCGTAGTAGCCTGGCACCAGCCAGTGCTGGGTTACCACTGGCACTCGCCCAGCAGTAGGGTGCAGTAGGGTGCAACAGTGCATGCCAGCATTAAGCCTAGGACTGGGCTCCTATAGAAGCTTAGTAGACAAGCAATTTTACATTATAAACCTCTGCCTCTACTGCAGAAACAAAAAAAGCAAACAGGAAAAATACACCCACTGTCTTGGTTTGTCAATGCACATTTTCAGGCAAAGTATATATTCCATTTACTTGTGTAATCTATGATTAATTGCACACAGTCTTACACTTGTAATTAGTTGATAAGAGGATTATTACTAAACTTTGCAAGAAATTAAAGGACTTGTGACAACTCATAAAAGAGCTTTCCTGGGAGTTTCTTTGCCATTTCCATTGTGCCACAGTCTTGATCAATGTCATTTTATTTTTCCTTCCAAACAGGCACAAGAAGACTTCAACAAAATATGGGGTGTCATCAGCGTCAGTGCAGTTAACCAGGACGGAAGATCTGCCACTCCAATCACCAAACCATCTCAAGAGCAACAGGAAAATCTCCTGCTCAGCGTTTACCCAACTCACGTTGATCCATCGGCACTGCAGTATATTGAAGCACATGGCACTGGAACTCCTATAGGAGATCCCACTGAGGCAGAAAGCCTAGGCAATGTCATTGGCAAAAAGAGGTCTCCTCACATGCCCCCTCTCAAGATGGGCTCAGTTAAAGGGAACATTGGACACACGGAGTCCGCTTCTGGGGCAGCTGGGCTAATCAAAGTGCTCCTGATGATGCACCATGGGAAGATCGTTCCATCCTTGCACTTCTCGGAGACCAACAGCAGCATAAATACAGAGGAATTAAATCTCTCCATTCCCACAATGGTCGAGAGGTGGGATGACTCTGGCGACTTGGGCAGATTAGCCGGGATCAACTGTTTTGGATTTGGCGGGACTAACGCCCATGTGGTTGTCCGGCAGGTTAAGCAAACCCAGGTTCTTCCTCCAGTCAAAAGACCTGTTGAGCTGTTTGTCATCTCTGCAGCTTCAGGCTGTTCTCTCAGAAGGACAATGGAAGACACTGCTAGGCACATCAGTGCAGGTGGCTCAGTAACCCTCCCAAGCCTGGCCTATACCTCTGCATGCAGAAGAAGCCACAGAAACCACAAGTGCAGAAAAGCCTTTGTGGCGTCCTCTCTCCAGCATCTGGAACAACAACTTACATCTGCAGCTGGAGTAGAAATTGTTCCAGCAAAGAGGCCTCCGCAACTGGTTTTTGTGTTCTCTGGTAATGGGCTGAATTTGAAAGGGGTGTTTGCAGCCTTGCTAAAGACTGAGCCAGTCTTTAGAGACAAATGTCAGGAAATTGAAAGACTCTTTCAGAAATACTCTCCCATTGACTTCCTGAAATTAGCAGGAAGTGAACATGAGGGTTTGACCAGGCCCGAGATTGCCCAGCCCTTACTCTTTATGCTGCAGGTGGCCTTGGTCACCCTTCTGCAATACTGGGGAATTACACCAGCAGCTGTTGTTGGCCATTCAGTTGGCGAGGTAGCTGCTGCCCATTGCGCTGGCTATATTTCCCTGGAAGACGCCATCAAAGTCATCCATCACAGGAGCAGGCTACAGACTACAGTCACTGGAGGCAGGATGCTGGTCATAGGTAATGTCCCAGTGGAAGAAGTGTCTGGGGCCCTTGGAGTATACTCAGGCAAGGTCTGTGTTGCAGCCTTTAACAGTCCTCAGTCCTGCACGTTGTCGGGAGACGCAGATTCCATCAGTGCCCTTCAGACAGAGTTAGGTGAACACTTCAGAGAAAGAAACATTTTTCTTCATGCTTTAAATGTGCCGGCTGCATATCACAGCCAGATGATGGATCCAATACTGCAAGAGATAGAAGAAAGCTTACTGGTTTTGGAGAAACAGAAGCCTGAGCTGGAGGTGTTTTCAACAGTGACGGGGAAGGTAGTCTCAGATGAATTTCTCATGGGCAGTTACTGGGCAAGGCAAGTTCGGGATCCTGTTCTTTTTGCAAAGGCCTTAATGACTTCCGTGAAGGACAAGGAAAATGCTGTGTTTATAGAAGTCGGTCCCCAAGGAGCACTACGGAGATACGTAACTGAAACATTAGGGAAGGAAAGAGAAGTGTTTCTTTCTTTGCAAACTAACAGAGAATATGAGACCCTTCTCACGCTTGCGAAAGGCCTTTTTGAATTGGGGTTCAATCCAGATTGGAAGCACCTCTTTGATGGATATCAAAGTGTGCCGTCCAGCTATCCCAGGTATCAGTTTGAACGTAAGAGCATCACATCCTACTTGGAGTATCGCACCCAGCAAGATCAAGAAGCTGCAAACTTTCATCATCCTTTAGCTCTGAGTGTTAGCAATGACAACACAGAATTGAAGTCTTCGATCTCTCAGGCCCTAACACCATATTTGTATGAACACAAGCACAATGGTGTCCCTCTTGTTCCTGGTGCCTTTTTTGTTGAACTTGCTCTGGCAGCTGTGATGAGTACTTCAAGATCAAAAACACCCTTAAGTATGTGCCAGATGAGCATAAAGTTTACATCACCATGTGTTTTGAGTGAAAGTTCTCATGAATTGAAGGTAAAAGTGGAATCACAAGAAGCAGTACAAGATTTCAAAGTGTTCTCTTCATCAGGGGCCGTTTTTGCATCAGGACAAGTCACAAGGAATCCAGAAATGTATTTGGAAGAAAGGAGCATTTGCATTAAAGATGTTCTGCAACGCTGCACATTGCTCATAAGCAGAGATGAGATCTATGAAACACTGTCTTTTGCTGGATTCCAGTATGGTTCAACATTTAAGCAGCTTGGAGATGTTTTTTATTGTGAAGAACTGAAAGAAGCTATAACCATCATGAAGGTGAACAAACAGACCACAGAAGAAATGCATGAGTATTTTATCCATCCAGTACTCTTAGACAGTTTTCTGCAAATGACAGTGGTTATGATTGCAAAAACATTCAAGCATCGTATAGGCTTTCCTTCTGGAATAAGCAGCCTTGTAATTGTGAGACCATTGGAAGAAGAAATTGTGATATATTTAAAAACAAACAAATCTACTGAGAACTACTTGGAGTTCTGCGGATGCTTCACAGATAAACACGGTTCTGTTTTGGTTGAGATAAAACGTGCTGGGATCACTTTTGTGAAGGAGACATCCGTGCAAGAAACCAATTCACTTTTTGAAAGTAAGTGGAAGGAGATCTCCCATTCTCAGATGATGCAAAAGTCAGGAGAAGCCCCTAGGGTTGCTGTGTTTGCTGACAAAAATGGGGTATCTCGGCAGCTAAAAAGATATTTGCATAAAGATTCTACGTTTTTTATGTATGATGAGTGGGAAAAATTAATGGAAGTCAAAAGCCCAGAATCAGCAGCGCAGGACAGAATTAAGCTGGAAGTACAGGGCTATAGTGATGTTTTGTTTCTGTGGGGAATTCAAAGGCTGAAAGAGAACAATCCAGACAGTGTGGTTGCACATTCATCCATGTGCTGTGAAGCTTTTCGACAACTTATCATAGCCTTGAGAGAGAAAATGAGTCATTGTTCCATCACAATAATCACTTACAGGACAACAGACAAGAATGTAGACCACATTAACCCTGGCTTTGCTTTGTACGGCATGGCACGGACCTGCACGATGGAGGCTTCTGAAATCACATTTCAGATGATTGATCTCAGCTCCACAAGCACAACAGACATCTCAACATTAGCAGATGTTTTAGTAGAATATGAAGCAGAGAAATATCCTGAAGTGTGGATTGATCAGGGGAGAATTTACACCTCTGAAATCAGACACACCCAAATTAGCGGCACATCCCACAGTTGTCGTTCACGGCCTCTTCAAAACACTGAGCAGTTCTCTCTTTATACTTCGGAGCCTAATGAAGTGAGAGATGTATTTGCTGAATGGACTGACAATGGTCCTGCTCCTCTGGAGAACCACAGCGTGCAAGTGCAAATTGAAAAAATAAGTATCCATTCTGAAGACTTTTTTCCTGTTAGCGTTTCCAGCTGGAACTTTGGAAATACGTTATATTGGAAGTCACAGACAATTGATAAGCATCAGCTTATGGCCCTCGACTTCAGTGGGACAGTCGTGGCAGCAGGTTGCAAAGTGGAACAGCTCAAGGTGGGAGATCATATTATCTCCTGTTATCCGGTTGTTGCATCTTCAAGACTGAATCTCCCTGACACTGTGTGTTTTAACACTCAGAAATTTCCATGCTTTAAAACTGTACCTTGTGTGTCTTTCTTCAGGATTGCCTGGGAAATTTTGCATCAAATGTTACCAAAGCTAAAACGGAGTGGATCTTTAGGCATTATTTCTACTGAACCACAGTCGGTTTTGTGCCAAGTGCTTACACTGTCAGCCCAGAAAGCAGGCTGGAAAGCCCTATGTACAAGACTTGACAGCAGTCTGGAGCAATGTATAGCTCACTGCAATGCCCTTATTTTCCTGCCTCCCTTGGAAAAATTACCTAAAGATGTTTTGGCACAACTTTCGCAGCTCCAGGATGTAGTGGTAGTAAGTGGAAACCACCAAGTTGAACGGCTGACATCTCTCATGGGAAGTTGTCCTGAAAATATAAAGATTCATGTTCTCAGTCTTGCCAGCATTTTTCAGAAAGCATCTCTGAAACGTACCCATAAGTCTTTCTCTCACTGGATGAAATCAATGCAACTCAAGCAACTGAAGAACTTGTCTTGTTCAGTATTCCAACAGACCGAGAACTGTAAGGACACAGACCCTCTGATGTCCCGTTTCACTTGCAAAACTGTACCTCTTGCTTTGCTGAAGGGTGACATGCACAACAGTTGTATCTCTGACATCCCAGTGTATGAAGCCAAGGGCCACCTGTTTAAGCAGAATGCTGTGTACATAGTCGCAGGGGGACTCACCGGTCTCGGCTTTGAAACGGTGAGATTTATTGCTCAAAACAGAGGAGGTTGCATTGCAATACTTTCACGGAGAAAGCCCAATGCTGAGCATCAACAGCAAATCAGTAGTTTGCAAAATCGGTATGACTGGAGCAGGATTGTCAGTCTGCAGTGCAATGTAACTGTTGGGTCTGATGTCACCAGAGCGATCAATTCAATCCGCAACCTCTTTCCAAACCGCCCCATCAAGGGTGTATTCCACAGTGCTGTGGTTTTACATGATGGGATGATTGAAGCCCTGACGATATCTCACTTTGAGGAAGTCTTAAGCCCCAAGGTTGCAGGAGCCATCAATCTTCACCATGCTACTCAAGGGCAGGATCTCGACTATTTTGTATGTTACTCATCAGTTTCTTCCTTTTTTGGAAATGCAATGCAAGCCAACTATGCTGCCGCCAATTCCTTCCTGGACCTTTTCTGCCATTACAGGAGAAACTGTGGACTTGCAGGACAATCTATTAACTGGAGTGCCTTGAACCTTGGAATACTGCAAAATCAGAACCCGCTTCAAGCTCTTTTGGAAGCCAAGGGCCTAGAGATCCTGCAAGTGGATAATTTTCACCAATATCTTAAAAGGAGCTTGATCTTGAACAATCCTCAGCAAGCAGTCATTAGACTGAACATGAGGACTTTCATTGCTCAAAATCCAATGTTGAGATACCGCATGCATGCAATCTCTACAGAAGTATTTGGCAGCAATTTCCAAGTTTCTGAACAAACAAAGTTTTCAGAATTAGCTCCAGTAAAATCTGAAGATTATATCATGTCATTGATGAGCCAGATCAGTGGTGCAGACAGAAGTGATATAGCAGTAAATACATCAATTTCATCCCTTGGCATAGATTCTATGTTAGCTATGACTCTACGGAACTGCATTTTGCAGGACAGAAAAGTAGATATACCACTTGTGAAATTACTGGATCCTCACACCACTGTGCTTAGTTTAGCATTGCTTTTAGATGGAGGCTCCAAGTCCGTCGGAAAGAGGTCTGAGAGAGAATACAATGAGAAACAAAATACTGAAGGAGAAAGCTGGAGTGCTTATTTGTAACTTGATTGTTTACAAAATGTGTTTCTTTCAAGAATGTTTAAATAAATTACCTTTTGCTAAAAGTCAAGCTACAGAATTCAACAGACAGAAATGAATGCTTAGATAATTTGTGTTTCACTCCAAAATTCCATTGAACTGAATTCACTGAAACCTGCAGAAAATGATTTTTTTAAATTAAGTTTTCTTTTCTGAAGCATTTTCCTTTAAAGTTTTTAGTCTGCATAACATTATTCCCCTCTAGAATACTTATTTCCAGTATGATTAAAATATATTTTCTTTAGTTTTGAGAAATATCTTACAGTTGTGCTACTTTTCAAACCATATTTGAAGTATGGATATTATTAATAGACCCATCAGCTAAGGGCTCAATCCTATACTTACCTAGCCCTAGCGCTAGTTTACAGCTGGGTGCTGTAAATATGTCATAAAGCATGTTTACAGCACCCAGAGAGCAGGGAGTGCTGGCACTGGGCTGGTGCTAATCAGTCACCAGGCCCAGCTCCAGCAGGAGGAAGACTCCAGGAGTAAGCAGCCTCCAGGAGTTAGTGAAACCACCAGGTGGACAGGAGGTGGGTGGATTGAAGGCAGGGCCATGGATGGGACGTAACCAGGGTGGGAAGGGGTGGGACCAGCAGAGCCAGGCTCTGCCGGATACTCAACAGCCCTTGATTCTGTGCCAGCAAAATCAAGAAGTCAAGAAGACCGGTTGCCTTACCTTCCTCTAACTCCTGGTGGCCTCTTGGTGCCTGCTGTGTACAGCAGTAGCTGCTTTGGTGCCACTGCTCCAGCAGGTGCCAGGAAGCCAGAATTGGGCATTGGAAAATAAAGCATTTTCATGTGTTGTAGACGGAATACTTCAAGAATTTAAGAACTGGGTGACTTTGGGCCCAATCCTATCCAATTTTCCAGTGCTGGTGCAGTTGTGTCATTGGGATGTGAGCTGCATCCTGTGGTGGAGGGGCAGTCACTAGGGCCTTCTAAAGGTATGGGAACATGTGTCCCCTTACCATGGGGCTGCATTATGGATACACCAGAGTTGGAAAGTTGGATAGGTTTGGGCCCTTTATTGGCTATGCCATGTGTGTTGTCATATACTTCCATCAGCATCTTTAAGTGTCCTGATTGCACTCACACGAGCAATAGGTTGCTGAATGTCAGAAGGTCTCTGTCATTTTGCAGAGATAAATTGGTGATAAAGGAGTAGTGGAAGGTAATGGATGGGCCCAATCCTATCTAACTTTCCACTGCTGTCCCTCCACTGCAGGATACAGACCATGTCCCGTTGGCATGGCTGCATCTAAGCTCAAAAGTTGGATAGGATTGGGCCCAAAGTTACATTGCAAAAGTGAAAGCTCTTCCTCTTTGGTGCAAGTGTCTCACAAGAGTATAGACCAGGGGTGCCCAAACCCCGGCCCTGGGGCCACATGCGGCCCTCGAGGCCTCTCAATGCGGCCCTCAGGGAGCCCCCAGTCTCCAGTGAGCCTCTGGCCCTCCAGAGATTTGTTGCAGCCCGCACTGGCCTGACACAACTGCTCTCAGAGTGAAGGCAACTGTTTGACCTTTTTGCGTGAGCTGTGGGATGACTGCTTGCTGTTTCATGTCTGTGATGCAGTAGTGGCAGCAAAGGAAAGGCCAGCCAGCCTTGCTTTGTGCAAGGCCTTTTATAGGCCTTGAGCTATTGCAAGACCTTCATTCATTCGTATAAGTTCATCCTTAATATATTCATTTATGTAAACATGTAAATTTATTCAATTTTTAAATGTAAATTAATTCTTTCTTTCCCCGGCCCCCGAAGTAGTGTCAGAGAGATGATGTAGCCCTCCTGCCAAAAACTTTGGACACCCCTGGTATAGACTGACAAGCATGATAGCTTCCATGGGAGCTGAACAGAATACTTTCCATATCATTTTCTTAATTTAAAGACATTTTTCTTTGTTACTTTTAAAATAAAGAACAAGCACTTGTTTATTTGTACAGCCAAAGTCTTTAAATTTCTTTCATGTAACTAATAAGGAGTTGAGGGAGACTTGTATATATTTTCATTGGATCTCATTTTTGGGAATTCACTCATTTGTGTAATTCACACAAATTAAAAATAAACTTTCATTTTAGATTGTGAGCCCTTTTGGGACAGGGAGCCATTTAGTTATTTGATTTTTCTTTGTAAACCGCTTTGTGAACTTTTAGTTGAAAAGCGGTATATAAATACTGTTAATAATAATAATAATAATAATTTACCTGGATCCCAGTCTTGATACTGTCTTCATGCGTATGTGCAATGTATTATTTGAAACTACATGGGATCACATACAATGGGTGTCCATTAAGCCAAGACCCATTAAAAGAGATAATAAAATGGGGTTGTGACAGGTCTCTGAAATTGCTCCTTTTATGGTGGTGGGAGCTCATCTGTTAGGAGATGGCAGAATTGTTGCCATGTTTCTGGGGACCTTGGGGCATAACCCTGCATTGAGCCGCTATGGCACCTAGCTCTCATCCCCTGATGGCAACTATACACTACCACTAACAGTGCCTGGGGTGGCACTGGGGCAGGGTGACTAGATGTCCTCTTTTTCCAGGTCATGTCCTCTCTTTTAGCCATGTGTCCTGGAAAGGAGCATAAATGTCCTCCTTTTCCCTGTGAGCGGGCCCCAGCAGGCAGCGCACAGTCTTTTTGTAATTAAATATATGTAATATGGTTTTAAATTTACCAATAAGTAATATAGTTTTCAATTAACCACATCAGCATTTATTTTGTCATGTCCTACATTTTTTCTTGGATGTCCTACATTTTGGGGTGCCTTGTTGTCTTTTGCGATTATGACATCTGGTCACCCTGCATTGGGGTCATTCAGATCGGGCACTGGCTGAGAACTGAGGGCCCAATCCTACCCAACTTTCCAGCACCAGTGCAGCTGCAATGCAGCCCCAACGTAAGGGAACAAATGTTCCTTTACCTTGAGGAGGTCGCTGTGACTGCTTTCTCACCAAAGGATGCTGCACATGCCTCATTGGCATGGTTGCACTAGTACTGGAAAATTGGATAGGATTGGGTCTTAAGCCGATTAGAGGGCCCACCTGACCACGCTGACCCTTGAACCCTAAGTACTGGAGACCGTAGTAGTGCTCACTGTTCCATCTGGGGGTGCCATGGGGGTCCGGCACAGGGATTTGTCCCAGGGCCACTCCATGTTGGCACTGCCCACCAGCATTGAGTTCAGGGGGTTGGGCATTGCCAGGTGGGCTCTCTGACATGATTGAGCCCTAAAAGGGCCCTTTTGGGCTTCCTTTACCTAAGTAGCAATGTGTAGCTATGGAAACTGCCTCACATCTTTCAAAGACTTATGCAAATCTGCAAAAACAGAAGATCATTACATTGCAAACCACTACAGTGCAAGACCATTGCAAAATGCCCTCCTTCTCTGCCTGCCACCCTGTTCTGTTGCTTTCCAACTGCCTGATTAGAAGTTCTATAGGACTCAAAGATTTGGTGTTTCATATTTCATTTGGCTAGTGCTAAATAAAGTATTACCCTACTTTGAACTGTAGATTCTAATTCACCATCACAACCATCCATAAGTTTGAAAACAGTGTTGGCACCAGGTTCCCTGGAGCCCTGAGGACAGAGTACTGCACTGGGTTCCCAATGGCTGACACTGCCACAAGTGGTTGTGGTTGGCTTGGTCAGGTCAGGTGTGGGTCCTCATCAATGCTCAGCATACTGGTGGAGCCTGTGGATCTGTGCCATGGATCTGGCTCAACGTGGTTCCTCCAGACCTGAATTCAGCCAGACTCAGCTCCACCTGAGCCATCTAAAGGGGATCAGAGCTGTGCTCCAGTCCCCTCCAGAGGGCTTTCTGAAGCCAGCAGAAGCAACAGGAGGATGCACTCTGCCTCTGAAGGCTTCGGAAAGCCTTCTGGTGGGGACCAGAGCGTCACCTGGAGGGGACCAGACCAGGTCCCCTTTGGCAGGAGAAAGGGGCTGAAAATCACAGATTTGATTATTCACAATTTTTCGTATCAGCGGGGGGGGGGGGGCCGAGAACAGATCCCCCGCATATTCCAAGGCTGCACCTACAGTCACACCTGCATTTCATAGAATTTTTGATTGGAGACTTAAAAGAATATGGGGAAGTGGCAGGTCTAAAAATAAATTACCAGAAGACCAAAATGATATTTAAAAATATAAAAGACAATGATATAGAACAATTAAAAGAATTTGGACTACAAATAACAAAGTAAAATATTTAGGAATTATAATTACCAAAAAGACAAATACATTAATGGCAGACAACTATATTAAATTAATGAAAGAAATAAAAAAAGATTTGGAGAAATATGATAAATTGCAACTATCCCTAATGGGAAGAATAGCATTGAAAATGAAAATATTACCAAAATTAATGTTTTTATTCTACACTATTCCAATTATTTTGAAGAGAACTTTTTTTGAAGAAATGAATAAAATTACTACAAAATTCATCTAGCAAGGTAAAAAACAGAGAATAAGACTGAAATTACTTCAAGAGGATAAAAAAAAAGAGCAGGATTCAGATTACCAGACTGGGAATTATATTATCAAGCAGCAGCCTTAAACTGGATAAAAGATTGGGGACTCATACCAAATTCCAAAATTTTAATATTAGAAGCACATGATCTACAAATAGGCTGGCACGCATTCCTGTTTTATGATAAAGTCAAACAGTATGGATATTTTAGACAACACATTTTAAGAAGATCTTTAATTTGGATATAGGAACAGATAAAATACAAGATATACTCTAAATTACCCAGATAGATAAAACCACTTGAAATAGCAACTAATCCGAACTGGAATAAAAAAGACCAAAATAAATCATATAGCAATCTGCTGAATATTAAAGGAGAGATCCTAAGTAAGCCTGAGTTAGAAGAGAAAGGAATAAAATTGGACTGGTGGAACGAAATGCACATAAGAACAAGATTACCAGAAGACCAAAACATAGGTTTTTATGAAGAAGATATAAGTTTTGATAAAATATTTTTAATTGATGAGGGGAAGTATATAAAAAAAATGTACAATTTTCTCCTTGAGATAAGAATGGAGGATGAGACAGTTAAAGATGCAATGGTGCGCTGGGCAAAAAATTTTGGATATAATATATCGATGGATGACTGGAAACACACTTGGAATATAAATATTAAGATAACTAAAGCAGTGTCTTTTAAAGAGAATTTATATAAAATGTTTTATAGATGGTATTTAACTCCAGAGAAATTAGCAAAAATGTATTCTGGATCATCAAATAAGTGTTGGAAATGTAAAGAGGTTGAAAGAACCTTTTATCATATGTGGTGGACATGTGAAAAAGTAAAGAAATACTGGAAAATGATACATAAATTGTTGCAAGAGATATTGAATTGTGTATTACCATTCAAACCAGAAATATGCCTCCTAAATGTGACAGCAGAAATTAAAGACCAATGTAAGAAATACCTTATTGTACATATTGCTACAGCGGCAAGAATATTGTTTGTGTAAAAATGGCAATCTACAGACGTGCCAACTAGAGAAAATTTAATAGACAAAATTTATGAAATAGCAGAAATGGAAGTTTTAACAGAAAAAATGAAAGAGAGATTTAGGTAGAGTAAGAAAATATTGGAAGCCTTTTTATGACTGGATAGATAATTTTAGTTAAACAATATTGAGTGTTTAGAGAAATCTAAATTTTTATACTGATAAATATGATAGCTTTTGTATTGATGATTATTGTGTTTATTTCAGTCGTTTGATTGCTTTTTTTTTTTTGGAATAACGCATGTTGTAATCTAGGGCCAATACCCTCATGTGTAACCTGTGTAATACCAGCCCCAAGTATAACCCATTTTCCTTACCTGTATCTGTAATAAATAAATAAAATACTTAATTAAAAAACAAAAACAAATTGGGAACAAATTCAATCATCTTCTGAACCAATCTGTGGCTTGGAAAATTATCATTTCTCCATGCCAGTCTGCTACCCCCCCCAAAAAAAAACTGCTGCCCCTGCCCTTTACTTACCATTCTGGTTGCAAGAGCAGCAACAGCAGTTATCTCTACCTTTTCCATGTGTCTGAAGTGGAATTACTATGTGAAGCTTAGTGGCACCATGAATCAGGAGTTCACTGTATCTCAGGGCCCAGTCCACAGCAGTGTGCACCAGCTCACCGCCGATGTGCACTGTCACAAACGTGCCTTAAGAAACATTTGTGAGTCCTTATGGGGGCTCAGCACCAGAGCTAGCCCAGTGGGCTCAAGTTCTGCCACCTGGTGGTCACCCGGACTGCCAGGTGGTGGAGAGGTAAGAGGGGGCAGGGGGGAGGCAGGGAAAGTGTTTCGAGGTGGGGGAGGTGGAGGAGGCCAGGGAGAGGGCAGGGAGGAGGCATGGCGGGGGAGGGAGGGGCAGGATCAGCAGAGCTCAGCTCCACCAGATCCTGAGCATTGTGTCCATCCACCTAAGGAGTGGATGGGCCTTGCAGCCCAACAGGGGACTCTCCAATTCTGTACCAGCTCCATAGCTGCTGCAGAATCGAGTAGCCCCATTGTGGGGTTGCTTCCCTTACTTGGGGGAAGGGAGGAAGGTTCCCTTCTCCCGAGGAGGTAGCTGTGGCTGCCCAGGGCGCACAGGATGACTGACAGACAGCCACGTATAGCGCTAGGCCAGCCCCAGGCTCTGGGTAGCTCAGAATTGGGCTGCCTGTCAGTCAGTCAGAACCTTTATTGGCATAATACATACATACACAAACAGACAGTTCACAAACCTGAAGACTAATATTAGGTGGTACAACCCATTACCTTGCGCTATTGGTTGAGCTACAATGTTTTAGGAGATGTTATTTAAAAAAAAAACCCCAGTCTCAATTACAGTCAGATCCTCAGAAGACAACAGATAGTTCAGTTGGATATCGTCTGAATAATCTGCCCACATATTTAAGTAGGGGCTAAATACTTTTTGCAAGCCATGAGATGGAGTGTGCACTGTAAGACCAAGTGAGAAAGAGATTCTATCATACCCAGCTCACAACTACAGCATCTTTCATTATATGGGGTCTTGTTTTAATCTTCCATACAGCACAGCCAAGGGAAACACACTGCACCTGGCCAAGGTGAAGGCCCTGCGTTCAAAAGGGCACGTTAGCAGAGCAAGGTACTGCGGCAACTGACCAGCTGTGCTAGGGAACGGTATCTCTGTTTAGTATACAATTAAGTAGAGCAGACAAAATCAGGAGGACTTTAAGATGCTTCCCAAATTCACTTGGAGAACTATGTGCCTCAGGAGATGTATTGATTTTCTGTCTACTTCTACTGTGTTCAATAGGACTCACTCCAAGATAAGGGTGCATAGGACTATAGCTTCAGGCAAAAACACACTTCTAACAGGAAAAGGGGTAGTACTGAACTGGACAGGTTCTCCAGCTTACATCATTCCAGTAACTGCTTGTTCCCAAAGCATTTCAAAGAATTTCAGATTTGGAGGAGCAGAAATGTGCTGTTTCAGGCATCCAGGCATGTGTCTGATCTAGTGCCAGCCCAGCCATGAACATGAGTGTGGCTGCTTCCATCGGTAGGTGGAGGGGGTGGCAACCTTAGGAAGGTTGCCCTGCACCCTGTATCCGCCTGTCCAGCTGCTTCATTTGGTGTGCCGATCCTCATGCAAGAAGTTGAGAGCAAGTAAGAAGAAGAGGCAGGTGGTATAGCTAGAGGAGGTGCAAGCACTAAGTTTGCAAGGAGGCGTTCTACCTTTGTTTTGCTCCCCCTGCTCAGAATAGCTCCAAAGGGGGGGCCGCTTGCACTGTGCAATCAGGTGCCTGCAGAACTTAGAGCCCAATCCTATGCCAGTCTACTCAGAAGTAAGTCCGATTACAGTCAATGGAGCTTACTCCCAGGAAAGTGTGGATACAATTGCAGCCTTAGTGCTTTGCACCCCCCTCTAGCTATGCCACTGGGAAGAGGACTGGAACAAGGGCAGCCTGTCTCTTCCTCCAGCACTGCTGCTGTGAGCTGAAAGAAGCAGCAAGTCAGGGCAAGCCATCAGAACGTGCCTCTTTTTCGTTCTGCCTGTCCAGCAAGAAAACCAGGCAGGCAAGGAGAAAGAGTGTGAGTGCCGCTGGTAGACCCGGGCTCCCACCTGGATTTAGAGCCCAGATCAACTGGTTGAATAGATCTGGGCTCCCATTCCAGACACTGGTTCAAAGTTCCATTGGGAGCCCAGGTCTTCCCAGCTTGTAGATCTGGGTTGCAAGTCCATGCGGGAGCCCAGGTCTACCCGCCCAGTGAACCTTGGCCATAAATGGAGAACATCAATTAAAGTGGGAGCCCAGGTCTACCTGCCTGGTTGACCTGGGCTCTGCAGTTGGTAGTGATCATGGCCTCCCCCCAACACAAACACTAGATAAGAACATAAAAACAGCCCCACTGGTTCAGGCCATAAATCCATCTAGTCCAGCTTCCTGTATCTCACAGCGGCCCACCAAATGCCCCAGGGAGCACACCAGATAATGCCTCAGCCCAGTAATCATTTTGGTTGCTTGCTTCTGCACCTTTTCCATTCCCACTTTATCCTTTTTGAGATATGGTGACCTGAACTGGACATAATATTCCAGGTGTGGCTTTACCGTTGATTTAGACAATGGCATTATAATATTAACCATTTTATTCTCAATACCTTATCTAGTGATCCCAAGCATAGAATTAGCCCTTTTCATTGCCACTGCATATTAGGTTGACACTCTCATCAAGTTGTCCACCAGCACCCCAAGATCCCTCTCCTGATCTGTCTCAGACAGCTCAGAACCCACTAGCCTATTTGTGAAGTTTTGGTTTTTTGCCCCAATGTGCATGACTTTACACTTACTTACATTGAAACGCAGCTACCATTTTGCTGCCTGTTCTCCCAGTTTCGAGTGATCCTTCTGAAGCTCTTCACAATCTCTTCTGGTCTTCACCACTTGAAAAAGTTTGGTGTCATCCACAAACTTGACCCAGTTGGTCAAGGGAGCAGCCAGTCCAAAACGTTTGGGAACCACTGGCTTAAGGCCACACTCATTCCTTCCCACTGAGATAGGCTGCTGCCTAACTCAGTGGGGGTTACTCCGTGGGAGCTCTGGTGGACAGAATTGAAACAGAGCAATCATCCTGCCTGATGCAAGTCAGGCTGGCATGCTCATCCATGATTAAATTGACCTGGCAGGAGCATAAGACCTAATGGCTGCCCACAAGGCTACCACGGTATCAAGGCCGAGAAAGCAGCCAGAAGACAAAATAGGCACAACTTGTCTGAACCCCACTTGTCTGGTGCTTGAAACTCCTACCACTAATCCACCTATACCCCCTGTGCTGCCCTCATGCACTCATGATGGTGGTACCCCCTTTGATACTTAGTCCCAAGTACATCCCTTCTCCTGGAAAGATGGGCAGAAACCCTACATGCAACATACAATACACCCAACCACTAATCCTCTTGCTTACCCAAGTTACCACCCCTCGTGTAATCAAGGGTGGCAAAAAGCCAACAGAGAAGATAACAAACATTAGAACAAACATCAACAAAATAATTTCCTGGTCCAGTCCAGAAAAGGGAATGTGCGAATGACAGGTTCTTCTGGGGTGAAGGTCTATACTCAGGAATGCTCACTTCTCTCTTTGTGTCATATTATTGGGGCTCCAGTTGAACAGAACTAGGAAATATTGCTGCCTGAAACCCTGCAGAGTGGCTGCCAATGACAGTGGTAGATAATATCGGGGCTATTCAATATAAGAACTTCTCGTATGCTCTTATGCAAATATATTCAAGGCCTTGCGCACTGAATACAGTGGGAAGAAAACAAAGTGACTTTTCAGATAACCATAAAAAAACTTTATGGCCGTGATTTCTTTGGAATTTCTTCAATGTTAATATGCTTAACTGGCACACTAAAGGCAGGTTAATATTTTAAAATCCCTGGGCCAGATCTTCTTTGCCAGCTCTATTCTTCGTATGATAACAGACACAGGACTCTGAACTCATCCCTCTCCTCAAAGTGCATTTTGCCCTCCTCTTTTACAAGGATGTGTTCGAGGCAATTTATTAAAGGGCAACAGTTGATCTTATTTTGCTGGAGCTAATATTTATTTGACTTTTGATGCAGTTATTATGATTGGTTGCTGAGCCATAAAGGGGTTGCTGGCAGTGGGGTAAGAAGGTTATTTGGCACCCGGGCCCATTAATTTTTGGCACCCTCCCCATGACAAAATTATTTTCAGTAATAGTCATGATAGGGAATGAATAATAATAATGACCAGAGAAGAAGCTCAGACAGTAAACATTTTCTTATATACTATAATAGGTTTCACATATGTAGTGAACATTAAGAACATAAGAACAGCCCCACTGGATCAGGCCATAGGCCCATCCAGTCCAGCTTCCTGTATCTCACAGCGGCCCACCAAATGCCCAAGGGAACAAACCAGATAACAAGAGACCTGCATCCTGGTGCCCTCCCATGCATCTGGCATTCTGATACATAGCCCATTTCTAAAATCAGGTGGTTGCACATACACATCATGGCTTGTAACCCATAATGGATTTTTCCTCCAGAAACTTGTCCAATCCCCTTTTGAAGGTGTCCAGGCCATATGCCATCACCACATCCTGTGGCAAGGAGTTCCACAGACCAACCACACGCTGAGTAAAGAAATATGTTCTTTTGTCTGTTCTAACTCTCCCAACACTCAATTTTAGTGGATGTCCCCTGGTTCTGGTGTTATGGAGACATCCACTAAAATTGAGCATTGGGAGAGTTAGAACAGACAGAGTTCTAACGGAGTTCGAACTCTAACGGAGTTCGAACAGAGTTAGATCCGCCCCTGCTGACAGCAAACAAGCGGCAACCAGGGCGAACATACAGGGAGGGGCCATTTCCCCCTCCCTCTTCCTCTTTCTGTGTTCGGTTCCCTCTGCGCGGCCAGACAAGGATGTAGAGCCGTCCAGGTGGCCCCCGATGAAAACCTGGAGCAGCCCAGGGTGCTGGTGCCTCCAGGGAGGGAAGGATGGCCGAGCAGCAGCGCAGCCCGGGGGGCGCAGGGAGGGCGGCCCCGGCAGGCGGCTGCGGCTGCCGCACGGACTGCCTGGAGGGGCCCCTGTCGCGGGCGCTGCGGGCCCTGGGCGCGCTCGTGGGCGCCCACCCGTGGCCCTTCCTGCTGCTGCCGCTGGCGCTGTCGGGCGCGCTGGGCTCCGGCTTCATGTTCCTGCGCAGCCGCGAGGCCAATGACATCGAGGGCCAGTTCACGCCGCTCGGGGGCCCGGCCAAGGGCGAGCGCCGCTTCGTCCAGGCGCGCTTCCCCACGCGCGACAACCAGAGCTTCTCGGCGCAGAGGCTGAGCACCGAGGGCGCCTTCGCCGCCCTCCTGGCCGTGGCCGCCGCGGGCCGGGACTCGCTGCTCACCCGGGACGCCCTGGCCGAGCTGCTGGCGCTGGACGAGGCGGTGCGAGCGCTCAACGCCAGCGGGCGCGCCTTCGCCCAGCTCTGCGCCCGCAGCGGCGGCGCCTGCAGCAGCCCCAACCCGCTGCTCGGCGCCCTGCAGGGCCGCCCGGAGCGCATCGAGGCGCTGCTGCCCGGCCTCACCTGGCCGCTCGCCTTCCAGGGCCGCGCCTTCCTCGCGCCCTTCCTGGGGGGCGTCGAGCTGGGCGCCGGCGGAGCCGAGCTGGCGCGCCCCGTCCGGGCAGCCAGAGCGCTGCGCCTCCTCTATTACTTGCAGGAGGACGAGCCCGCGCAGCGCAGCGCCTGCAGGCTCTGGCTGGGAAGCTTCCTGGCGCGCATCCCCGACGTCCTGCACTCCTTGAACCTCAGCCACGTGCAGGTAAGGGGCGCCTCGAATGTTGCGCAGCAAAAGCGCCCGGAGAAACTGCCCCTTCCCCGTGGGCCTGTGGGTGCTCATTGCTGCAGTGGCAGCGCTTCTTTTCGGGCGCAGAACGGCGTTAGAGCCCAATCCAATGCATGTCTACTCAGAAGTAAGTCCCATAATAGTCCATGGGGCTTACTCCCAGGAAAGTGTGCACAGGATTGGGCTGACAAGTAAACCCCAGTGCCTAGAATGGGACTTATTTGTGAGTAGACATGCAAAGGATTGGGCTCACAGTCACTTATATTAAGATAAAAAGGGAGCTGAATGTTCATTTCTGTGTCTCAGCTGGTAGAACAATCCAGAGAAACTGGACAAGGGATTTTGCAGACTACCATAAAGCTGGATTATGTAATTTGTGCAGAAGGAAAGTATGGCATTTTAAAGGTTCTAATTACAATTTAATTTTTTTTAATTCCATTGGAAAAAGCAGTGAAGAATCTTATGCATTATCTGTAATGAGTACAAATCATTTGTAAGCTGTCTTTTAAACTGCTTTAAACATCAAGAGAGAATGTTAATTGGAAAACATATTAAGAAATAAATATTTTTCTCTCCTCACCCTGGCAGGTGGCTTATTTCACTTCACTCTCCAGACAGGAAGAGTTTGAAAAAAATACCAAGGAAATTGTTCCTTTGTTTTCCATCACGTATTTTTTGACAATATTCTTTTCAATCATGTCATGTTCAAGGTAATTCTTGTTTCTTAATTTTAGAAGAGCGGAGAATGTTTATTTTTTTTAATCACATGTTTGTTTTCTTCAAAAGTAAGAAATTTGGGGGGGGGGGAAACACCTCCAGAAATCCACAATTGCTTTGCTGTTAATCAAAAGCAATTGTATGTAAAAAAAGAATATTTCAGCTGCATCAGAAAAATATTAAAAGTGGCAGAATAAACAGGATGGTGAGGTTATGGTATTGGACTTAGACCTGGAAGATCCAGGTTCAAATCCTTGCTCTGTCATGAAGCTTCCAGGGTGACCAGTCACTCTCAGCCTGCTTCACCGGGTTGTTGGAAAGACAAATGGAGGAAAGCAACTATGTACACCACCCTGAACTCCTTGGAAGAAGGGCAATATAAAAATGTGAAAAATAAATAGCTGACATTTGCTGCAACATGTTTTCATTTAAGTAGTCAATAATTGTATATTTGGCTGTCCTGATCTTACAAAGATTTGTTCTCACAGTGTCTAATAATTCCAATTGCTATGAGCAGTACCATTGTGCATCACTCTGGGTGTGATTTGCACATCAGGGGCTGTACACCTGCAACTGCTTTCATAAAAAGGGTTTGGAGGTATAACAAGGAACAGGGAAATCTCTGCTGTCCAGGGAAGGAGTCTCCTTCACAGCAGACTATTACCCAACATTCAGCTTGGACTCTGTGCCTGACAAGAACACCTGCCTATAGTTTTTTGGTGTAGATATAAAGAGCCTTAGGGCTGAATCCTATACCCAGTCAGCCAAGAGCATGCAGTGCTGCTGATGGAGCGCATGCTGTGGGTGTTGGAGGCACCAAACAGCCCAGGAGAGGTGAGTAAAAAACTTTTACATACCTCTCTGTGGACTGCCTGTTCTCTAATGGCTGACCTCAGACTCAGACCAGCATGTGCCCCCTCTGCCCTCTCCCACTCCCCATCCCAATCAACCTATGGTCCTTCCCAGAACAGGCCTTGCTGAGGGAGAGTCAGCATGGCTTCTGTAAGGATAAGTCTTGCCTCACAAACCTTATAGAATTCTTTGAAAAGGTCAACAGGCATGTGGATGCGGGAGAACCCGTGGACATTATATATCTGGACTTTCAGAAGGCGTTTGACACGGTCCCTCACCAAAGGTTACTGAAAAAACTCCACAGTCAGGGAATTAGAGGACAGGTCCTCTCATGGATTGAGAGCTGGTTGGAGGCCAGGAAGCAGAGAGTGGGTGTCAATGGGCAATTCTCACAATGGAGAGAGGTGAAAAGCGGTGTGCCCCAAGGATCTGTCCTGGGACCGGTGCTTTTCAACCTCTTCATAAATGACCTGGAGACAGGGTTGAGTAGTGAAGTGGCTAAGTTTGCAGACGACACCAAACTTTTCCGAGTGGTAAAGACTAGAAGTGATTGTGAGGAGCTCCAGAAGGATCTCTCCAGACTGGCAGAATGGGCAGCAAAATGGCAGATGCGCTTCAATGTCAGTAAGTGTAAAGTCATGCACATTGGGGCAAAAAATCAAAACTTTAGATATAGGCTGATGGGTTCTGAGCTGTCTGTGACAGATCAGGAGAGAGATCTTGGGGTGGTGGTGGACAGGTCGATGAAAGTGTTGACCCAATGTGCGGCGGCAGTGAAGAAGGCCAATTCTATGCTTGGGATCATTAGGAAGGGTATTGAGGACAAAACGGCTAGTATTATAATACCGTTGTACAAATCGATGGTAAGGCCACACCTGGAGTATTGTGTCCAGTTCTGGTCGCCGCATCTCAAAAAAGACATAGTGGAAATGGAAAAGGTGCAAAAGAGAGTGACTAAGATGATTACGGGGCTGGGGCACCTTCCTTATGAGGAAAGGCTACGGCGTTTGGGCCTCTTCAGCCTAGAAAAGAGACGCTTGAGGGGGGACATGATTGAGACATACAAAATTATGCAGGGGATGGACAGAGTGGATAGGGAGATGCTCTTTACACTCTCACATAATACCAGAACCAGGGGACATCCACTAAAATTGAGTGTTGGGCGGGTTAGGACAGACAAAAGAAAATATTTCTTTACTCGGCGCGTGGTCGGTCTGTGGAACTCCTTGCCACAGGATGTGGTGCTGGCGTCTAGCCTAGACGCCTTTAAAAGGGGATTGGACGAGTTTCTGGAGGAAAAATCCATTATGGGGTACAAGCCATGATGTGTATGCGCAACCTCCTGATTTTAGGAATGGGTTATGTCAGAATGTCAGATGTAGGGGAGGGCACCAGGATGAGGTCTCTTGTTATCTGGTGTGCTCCCTGGGGCATTTGGTGGGCCGCTGTGAGATACAGGAAGCTGGACTAGATGGGCCTATGGCCTGATCCAGTGGGGCTGTTCTTATGTTCTTATGTAACCCGTCCTTGCTGCTGACTTCCCAGCAGCAACAGAGGATGGTAGAGGTTCTGTGGGCCAGTCTCCCCTGCGTGGGCATTTGTGCTGGGAGCCACATCTGCCAAACACCAAAGCTGCTTTTGCGCTATCATGAGATCCGCCACCGTAAACCCAGCATAGGAGTGAGCCATTACCTGCTCATCCTAATCTCAAAGAATGGAGTCACTGTCAATAGCCAACAATGTCTGACCTAATTGTGTTTGAAACTAATCCGGTTTTTTAGGCCAATTGTGAAGCAGGCGAGGATGTTCCACGTCTATTCAGAAGGACTGGGTGATGGGCAAAGGTGTGATTGCAGGAGCCAAGAAGCATGGCCTTTTTTGTTCACAGAAATCTATCGCTGTTGTCATGCCAGATGGCATGGGTGTGGGGAACAATCATCCCAAGTGGTGCTTACTAAGCAAAAGGAAAGTCTTCCAGCATGGATTATACTGTGGCAAAGTTGCCTTCCCACAAGCTTCTGGGATATGTGGGCCTCTTAAAGGTTAAATGATGTGTTGCTGAACCTTGCATAGGTGGATGTTTCTGTCCAAGGAAGTAACAGTCTTCAAGGCTAACAGGAAATGCAGAACCAGGAAAGTACACCACAGCCCAGCCTGAAGCCAGGGCAGGAACATGGAGTCAGAAATGTGTCACCATCTTTATCATAAGTGCCCCCCCATGCAGATTAAGGCCTGCATGTAATTCAGGAACAAAACAGGCTCTTCACTTCGTGGTTTCAATGCCAAAAACCACTTGATTGATTTATTAGAAAACAACCTTCCATTTCCTAAAATAATTATCTCTCTGATTGTTGTGACTGAGAAAATGCTGGGCTGCACTTTTGTTTCTGGAGGGAGACTTGGCCCATCTAACATGAAACGTTTTCATCTGTGTTACAGGCTAGACTGTGTACGGACAAAAGTGTGGGTTGCAGCATTTGGAGTCTTCTCATCAGGCTTAGCTGTTCTCAGCAGTTTTGGACTATTGCTCTTTTGTGGGGTGCCATTTGTTATCACAGTTGCAAATGCACCATTTCTTATACTTGGTAAGTGTGATCAGGTACACACACACACATACAGATGGATAGGTGTGTATCTTTCTATCCTCTGAGCTTTGGGCGGATATTATCTAATTAAGCACTTGAGATGTCTTACTTCCTCACATCTCCTTAAGAAATCTGTTCATCACCTCACCAGTGACAAGTGCATTTTAATCTGGCATGATTCCCACAGGTGTGCCACAGGACTTTGGGGGAAGATTATTAGAAGGGCCAATGGGGAAGTGAGCCTCCCACTGGCAGCATGGTGTGCCTTGTCAAGTGTCAAAAACCTTATGGTGTGCCTTGACAATTTTAGTGCCTTGTCAGTGTGCCGTGAGATGAAAAAGATTGAAAATCGCTGGTCTAGAGAACAGTTTTTCTCAAAGTGTGCTCCTAGGAGCCCTGGGGCTCCCTGATCACTGGAAGGGCTCCACAAGCACACTCTTAAGTGGCTACCATCTGCCTCCTGCCTGGTTTGCTTGTGTGTCCCTCCTTCCTCCCCTTGGCCATGGCTCTCCTTCCTCATTCCCCTTGTGTTCTGACTCTTTGCCCATATTCGGCTCTGGGCTCAGCACTGCACCACTCTGCACGTGTGTGGGAGCTCTGAGGCTCCCCAATAGGAACATAATGGCCTCCAAGACCACAAAGTTTAAGAATCTCTGGTCTAGAAGATTACATCTGAGATGGAAATGGAACTACAGACAGGCTTGCTGTGCAATGGCAGATGGAAGCCATAATTTGAATTTACAGCTGCTCAGGATTACTCAAGTGGTTTGTGTTAGTCTAGTGTTATTTTGTTATTTTGTTTTTTGTTTGTTTTCAATAGCTTGAAATCCTGAGTTTTCAAAGCACTTGTGGAATGAAGGCTAGTATTCAGAGAAACAAGTCTCCGCTCTCTTGGATTCACTGTCCTCTGGATCCTAGTCACAGATTGCAAGGTTTTGTGTCAAACACTGTCTGTTCCTAGATCTACAGAGTGCTTAAACTACTTATTGATTTCCTTACATCAGTGGTTCTCAAACTGGTGGGTTGCGACCCACCAACTTGTGTACAGCTTTCCCCATCCCTTTAAGGGATGGCAGAGAGGGGGAGGCAGTGGCACAATCCCGAGGTTTGTGTCACTAAGGGCAGTGAAGGGGGAGTGCTTTTATTCAGATGGCGTGTGCGAGGTCCAGGAGGTGCAGGGAGCCCCTCTGCGGGGCTTCCCGATGCTTAGAGAGTTCAAAGGGAGTGATTGAAAAGCACTTCCTGTTTCCAGGAAACACAATCCTGGGATCGCACTGCTGCCCTTGCCCCTCCCCATCAAAGACTTCCTTGGGGAGTAAATCTACCTAAAAGTTTTAGAATCACTGCCTTACATAATTCAGGGCCAACCTAAACATAACATCATAGTTATGTTTTTTTTTTGTTTTGTTTTTTTAATTATTTGCTAAAACTAAAACTTAAAATGGAAAGGTATGATTTTGACTGAGGTCAAAAAGTGC
The DNA here is from genome assembly GCF_035046505.1 of Tiliqua scincoides. NCBI lineage: Eukaryota > Metazoa > Chordata > Lepidosauria > Squamata > Scincidae > Tiliqua > Tiliqua scincoides. Next base: position 18,527,430 of record NC_089825.1, read on the forward strand.
AAGAAGAGCAGTTAATCTTTCCTGCTGATATCCCAGTGCAAATTGCCTCCCACCAAGTTGCTCTTAGCTGTGGAGGAGGGTAATGTTGAGGCACAATATTGATACCTGTATGATTTGCCATGTTACTGATAGTAGCTCTGGGAGGGCGCAGTTAGTGTGGGGGTTTGGCTCAGGGGAAAAGGGTTAAACCCTCCTCCTTTGTCTTGGACTACAAGCCCAATCCAGATTGGATTGAGGGGCCCCTATTTTACAGCCCAATCCTATGCAGGTCTACTCGGAAGTAAGTCCCATTGTAGTCAGTGGGGCTTACTTACAGGAAAGTGTGGATAGGATTGTAGCCATAGTCACTTCAAAACATGTAGGAAATGTGTTTGCCTGTGTTGGCACTCTTCAGAGACAGATCTCTCCCACATTCAAAGAATGTATGGGCGAGAAAGCAGAATCACACCCACTAGCTGTGGCCACTGCTCTGCCCACTGGCCATGTGTGTTCAGCATTTTCCGCAAGAGACAGAGTTGAATGCACCAACTAGTGTCTCAGAACAGTGGCATAGCTACACGGGGGCAGCGTGGTAAGTTCTGCAGGTGCCACAATGCACCATGTACATGTCCGCCCACACTCACTGGCAGAGCCATTCTAGGCAATGAAATGCATTGTGCAGGAAAGGCTGAACCAAACGTTGCATTTCACTGCCTGGAATGGCTCCAACAGCAAGTGGGAAGGCCCACTTACACTGCACATTGTGGTGCCTTCAGTACTTACTGTGCCGTCCCCCTCTAGCTATATCACTGTCTTGGAACTACCTTAGATTTTGAGCACCAGTAGCTGTCTGATCTCCAGTATAGTATACTGGATTAAAACCCCCGCCACACACACACACACACACACATTAAATACGTTGAATGCATGGTATGTTTGTTTCTTCAGAGGACAAATGTCTGCTGAAGAGGTGGCTCTAATTCCTATCATTCTGTGGAAAATGTTTAAGAAAAGTTCATAAAAGTTCATTAAATTCATGATAAAACTTGCGTTCAGTACACTAAACCTAAACCTATCAATCCTTTTCTATTCCTAAGGCAGTGATTGTTAATTACAAAACATGTCTCTCTGTTGTATCTTTCCCTGTTCATGCAGTATGTGGTACTGATACCTTCATTCTCTTTTTGCAATCTTCAGGAGTTGGTGTTGATGACATGTTCATCATGGTGTCCTGCTGGCAGCAGACTAAAGTGAAGGACAGAGTCAAAGATCGCATGGCTGACACCTACGCAGAGGCGGCTGTGTCAGTTACCATCACCACTCTTACTGACGTTTTAGCCTTCTACATTGGAATTGCAACTTCCTTCCAGTCAGTTCGATCATTTTGCCTCTATACAGGCACAGCCTTCATCTTCTGCTACCTCTACAACTTGACATTCTTTGGGGCTATTCTTGCTTTAAATGGTAAAAGAGAAGAAAGCAACAGACACTGGCTCACGTTCATGAAAGTTGAAACTAAGGCTCAAGATTCTCATGGCCATGCATGTAACATGTGCTGCATAGGAGGCTCTTTTGATGAGATCACTGGAACAGAGATTGAACACCCCATGAATGGATTCTTTAGAAAGCATTATGGCCCTTTCCTTATGCATACCTGGAGTAAAGTTGTGGTGGTTGTCCTGTATCTGCTGTACCTGGGTAGTAGTATTTATGGGTGTACTCAGGTTAAGCAAGGTATAGATCTTCGAAATCTAGCTAGTGATCATTCTTATGTCATTCAGTATTATGACTGGGAAGAAAAATATTTTGAGGTGTATGGTCCAAGGGTTATGGTGGTTGTTACTCAAAGTATAGAATATTGGAATTCATCTGTCCGTGCGGATCTTGAGAACTGCATGGAATCGCTAGAAAATATATCCTATGTAGACAAGGAATTATCAGAGTCATGGTTGAGAACGTATGAAATTGTTGCCAGTAAATTGTCTCTAAATTTAGATGACCGTGCTTTTTTCATAAGTAATTTATCAATTCTATTTAACATAACTCCAGAATCAAGGTGGGATATTGATTTTAATGCCACAGAAATATCAGCTTCACGTTTTTTCATCCAGACATCCAGTGTCACTACTGCAGTTGATGAGAGCAATCTCTTAAGCCAGCTGAGAGGTCTTGCTAAAGATTGCCAGATCCCACTGCTGGTTTATCATCCAGGTTTTATATTTTTTGATCAATACATTGTGATTGTTCAGAACACAATTCAAAATATTGCCATTGCTACTGGAGCCATGTTACTTATTTCCTTGCTGCTTATTCCCAATCCTCTGTGCTCTTTGTGGGTCACTTTTGCTATAGCATCTGTTGTTGTCGGTGTGACTGGTTTCATGACCTACTGGGATGTTAATCTTGACTCCATATCTATGATCAACCTTGTTATTTGCATAGGGTTTTCAGTAGACTTCTCTGCTCATATTTCTTATGCTTTTGTTTCTAGTGAGAAACCCAAAGTGAATGACAAGGCGGTGGATGCGCTCTACCGCCTTGGTTACCCAGTAGTGCAGGGAGCTGTTTCCACCATCTTGGGAGTAGTAGTGCTTTCTGTGGCAGCCAGTTACATCTTCAGAACCTTTTTTAAGATAATGTTTCTGGTTATCTTGTTTGGAGCTGCTCATGGACTCATTTTTATTCCTGTGTTTTTAACATTCTTTGGCTTTTGTGGTCGTTCAGCAAGTAGACAGCACCAAAACAGTGGGCTGTGTTATGAAAACTCAGCTGTTGCTGATAAGAAGACTATGAAACTGACTCCTGTAAACATAGTGAAACCACAATTAAATGGAAACCAAGAAAATTTTTCTTGGCCCTGGCCAGATCCAGATTGCATGTGAAGTCTTCAATCCTACCACACATGCCATAGCCATGTTACCTTGTGCATTAAAGACAATTGTACCCATGGATATAGAATGCCTCTCTACAGTGTATATGTAATATATACAGGTTGAGTCTCGGTATCCATGAGGGTTCTGTTTCCAGCACCAAAAATTGTGCTAAAAACCAATGTCCCATTGCTCAGCAATTTAAAAATAGCCTTGCTGACCTTTGTAATGCACAACAGAAGCATCATGCAGACCCTCAGTCAGCTGCCTTCTCCCACACTAACGAGGCTATTATTAAATGACTTTTTCCTTTAAATTAAAGGCCCTTATCATGTTGAGATAAAGCCACGGGTGAAAAATCCATGGATAATTGGGTTATATCTGTAATATAATGTAATGTGTAATGTATATTAAAGAACTCAAAAATAGTACACTGTTTTGTTATACATTTTATGCATTTGGTCATAGTGCATGTAATGTACAGTGGGGCGCAGACAGTTCAGGTGCTTGTGCTATACAGTTTCATCTTAACAAAATGTTGTGGGGTTTGCCTTTAATCTTAGGTGAAGCATCAAGCTATTGTAAAAAGTGACAGTATGCTCTGCTACTTTTAGAGACTGTTTTTTTTTTTTAAGCAGTCTTTTAAAAATTTAACTCAATCAGTCTTCCCCCATTGCAAACAATCTTTTTTCAAGTCAACCATTGGAAGAAGGACCATGGGTTGGTGAATAAGGACTTCCTTTCCATACAGACAGTCCCAGACTCAATCCCTAGCACCTTCAGTCTGGCCAAAGAAATATTTATGTCTGAGAGCCCAATCCTGAGCTGCCCGGGGCGCACGGCTGCGGCGGCACCGAAAATGGCCGCTGCCGCATCCTGTGCACCCAAGGCAGCTGCAGGCAGCACCTTGGGAGAAGAGAACTTTTGTCCCCTTCCCCAGGGTAGAGGAAGTATCCCCACAATGGGGCTACTCAATTCATCGCCGAACAAAAGGTCGGCGGTGAGGTAAAAGCCTCCAAGTCAGGCTGTGAGCCTGATGCAGAGGCTTTGGATCGAGTGGAGTGAAGCTCCACCGGTCCCGCCTCCCTCCCTTCCAACTCCCTCCTCCTGACACACCACCTTCTGCCCCCTCCCCACCTCCTGCCACCCTGTCATGCCTTCTCCCCACCCTCCTTCCGCCTTCCCCCATGCCCCCGCTTTCCCCTCTGCTGGTCGGCGGTCTGTGTGACCACTGAGCGATGGAGGCAGGGCGTCTGCCCGGCGCTAGCCCGGCGCCGGCTAGCACGGGCGCTCACTTGGCATTAGGGCTTGCAAACATGCCTTATGGCAGAGCTCAGGATTGGGCTCTGAGACTCTGGAGAGTTAGTGCGGATCAGTGACAACAGTACACTAGGTGGATCAGTGGTCTGACTCAGACCAGGGCAGATTCCTTTGTAACCTAGTTACATCTGAGTTGTTCCTTGAAATGAAAAACAAAAAAAGAGCCTATTCAAATGGATAAATTTAATCTAACATTCTTAGCTTCCTATGCAACTTACAATAAATCAAAAAGATGATATAAACATTTTAAACTGATTTCTGCTTCTTACCAAGTATTATTTCCATCACAATCAAGACAAATCTCTGAGGAAAAGCAGGGTAAAATCAGGAGGTCAAACCAAATGCAGGACTTGAAATGGGTTACTTGCAAAAACCAAACCAACTGAGATTATTTCTGAGACAGAAATGGAAAAATTTATCCATCTCTAACTAGTTTTGATTACCTCTCCAAATGGCAAGCAAACAACCCACATTAAATCCCAACAAATGGATCATAGGCTTTATTTTATGCCAGCTGAAAAGCCTCACTCATGGCCCAATCCAGTCCTTCCCCCCCCCCCATGTAGTCATGTCACTGTGCAGTCATGCCACGGGTTACAAGTCAAGGTAGATATGTACAAGCTCCTGGTTTTAGAGGTAGGCTGCCTCTGATTACACAGGCCTACAAAACTGAGGGTCAGAAAAGTTTTTCCCAAACTTTATGGTGGTTTGATAAGAATTTGGGGTGCCGATTCAAAAAATGGCATCTGTTTTGCCCTATCACATTTAGTTTTGGAGACATGGCATAGCCTCATTAGTGAATGGTTCAAGCAGCTTCCTCATGAGGAAGCCATGGTGTAGGCTTCCTCATGAGGAAGCTGCTTGAACTATTCACTAAAGAGGCTATGCCATGTCTCCAAAACTAAATGTGATAGGGCAAAATGGATGCCATTTTTGGAATCAACACCCCAAATATACCCAGGAATTGGTGTAATGTTTAAGGAAGCAAAATGTGTGTTGGCCTGTGTTACCAGATGCAGGAGAGGGCACCAGGATGCAGATTGCATATGTTGTCTTGTGTGCTCCCTGAAGCATTTGGTGGGCCACTGTGTGATACAGGAAGCTGGACTAGATGGGCCTTGGCCTGATGCAGTGGGGCACTTCTTATGCCTTAAAGATAAGCGCTGTATCCAGCAGGGGGGTGGGGAGATCAGGAGGCTTTGGAGGGGGAAGAGGATTTAAATCCCCTTGCCCCTCCAGCTCTGCAGTCAATCTCCTTGGACCTGCACCAGCTCCTAGCTGGCACAAGTCCAAGGAGCGAAAGGAGCTTTGCTCCACCTGAGCTTCCTGAGCCACCTGAGCTTCCATGTTGGGCCACCTGCCCGACCCAGAGGCTCTTCATTCTATGCTGACCCTTGGATCGCTGTAGAATCGCTGTAGAACCATTGCAGGGCTACTCACCTTACCAGGGGGAAGGGGACAAAAGGAGGAGTCAGAGGAGGCAGCAGTGGCTGCCTGGGGTCCACTGGATGCAGCAGCAGCCATGTTCGGTGCCATTGCAGTCCTGCTTGCCAGGCAGCTCAGGACTGGGTTGTTAGTCATTTGACATTCATAGGCTGGCTTATTAATCTCACATAGCATTTTCTTTCCTGAAGGTGCTTTTGAAATAATTCTGATGGAACATTTATATGGGGTGCTTCTTTCCTAAGATGGTTCAAGCAACACTGCAGTGCAATATTGCTTAGACTCTATTAAGATTGAAAAAATGCAAAAAATTTTGATAGAATCACAAATCATATGGCATAGCATTTCTGCCTCTGGTTCTCATTTCTGATAGCTAAATAAACTATTATTGTGGTCTGGGACCAGTGGTGGACCAAGAGAGGGGCAAGCAGGGCAAATGCCCCAAGTGTTGACCCTCCAGGGGCACCTCCAGCAGCCTTGCCCTCCCCTGCCGCCTGTCTTTTTTTTTAGTGAAAGAAGCCAGCAACTCCACAGCTTCTTTCACTTAAAAAAAAATCCTCCCCTGATGGAGGAGGGGGCGGGCCAGAATCCTTGCCAGAGAGGCGGCAATTACCAGCTCAAGCCTCTGGTTTATTCTTTGGGGGGGCTGCCTTCTGGAGCATTTGTTGAGCTCCACTTTCATTAGATGGGGACCATGCAGCTCGCCTTGCATTCCTCTTTGACTGACTTGGCTTGACTGATTCCTCTCAGCCTGCCTTTTCCAATGAACTACGGCACGTTTGCCTACTCGCAAGTAAACGTGCGATATGGCTCAGTTTCGTTTTCCATAGGGTTCCATGCATTTTTTTGTTTCTGGTTTTTTGGCCATAACTTTTGATGGAAAGGAGATATTTCAATCCGGATTTTTGCATTGCATTCTGCTGGAAATTCTGCATCCAACAGTATATAGCATGATGGAGTTACTCATAACCTCCGTGGTGTTAGTGATGTTGGGGCATTTGTGGTGTCACCCCCCCAAGGGTGATACCCGGGGCGGACCGTCCCCTCCACCCCCGCTAGCTACGCCACTGACAGTACTGCCTGAAACATCTGCCACTGTAATCCTGTGTGGGAAGGGAGGCAACTGGAGGTTGCCTCAAGGTAAGGGAACATTTGTTTCCCTACCCCATGTCAAGCCTCAGCAGCCACTCTGGGTATACTGGGATCCATGCAGGATCAATCACTGGTGCAGAACTGAGTAGCCCCTCGTAAGGCTTTCAAGTTCAGGACAGGACATAGGATCCGGCAGCAGCCTCTGCTACTGCCCCCCCCAGACCTGAATCTCTTCCCCACCCCAGAGTGCCCTTGTGCTTCCATGCTGGTGCCTCCCTCCTTCTGGTCACCACAAAGTGTTTTTCAGCACTTTCATGCTGGTCATCTCCCTGGCAGCGCATGCAAGACCAGCACATGCACCAGTAGGACTGGGTCCTTAACATAGTTCAGTACTGTGCATATCCTACAGCAAAATGGTACCACTGTGATAAGCAATAACCAACACACTTCCAGCATCATTGGCAATTCCACTGCCATACACCAATAACCACCAGAGTACCACGCTCCCCATCTAGAACAGTGGTTCCCAAACTGACCCAGTAGGGGAACTGGAAGAGGGCCATTCCCCTTTAAGGGCAGTGGCCCAGAAATGAGTGCCCGACGACACAATTGCAGTGGCGCTGGGACCAAGGGACTTTTACACCTATCTGGGGGGTCACGCTGGCTTCTGACAGGGTGTGGGTGGCTTGCAGCCCCTTCTGCGGGCCTCTCCACTGCTGAGAACAGCTCTTCTTGGTTATTGCAACCCTCTTCCAGTTTTTCAATCACAACCCGGAAGTGGGTTGCAATGGCTGAAAAGAGCTGCCATGGTTCTGGTGGCTCCATGATTGCTGCAGCACCAGTGGTGCCTCCCCACCCATACTTTCAACAGTCTCAAAGTCTGAGTAGGAAATTGGGAACCACTGATCTAGGAAGTACCAATAAATGCATAGTGATGGCCTCATGATGTCAGTGTGGATTGGGCAAATATTTGAGAAGGGCAAGTTCTGAATATTATTCAAGCCAACAATTCACATCATGACAAGCCCCCTTCACCCATGATCTGACTCAGACTTTGTGTTCATAAACCATCTCTACCATGTCTCTGAATGAAGACAAAAACACCTCACGAGGAGGCACAGGTGGCCTTAGAAGTCAACCAGGCCAGGCATTGACTGAGGGCCTGTGGTGAAAATATCTACTATTCCTCTTTTTTCCTATTTTTCATCTGTTTGAACTTCTCTCGCACCTCAGAGGCTTCTGTGGACTGCTGAGACATTTGAAGATAGATGCTGATGTCCTTTTCTGTTTATTGTTTGAGCATCTTCTTCCCCAATAGACTGATAAACAAAGAACTTGGCTTTGAGCTAGCTCATTGATTTCCAAGGGTGCAAAACCGAGAACTTGGATGACTGCCCGCCCCTAATTTCCTAAATCCATTGTTGAAACCTGGTTAACATCCAAAAATGATATCAATCAGGTTTACCTGCTTCCCTGTGTGCATTTGTCTAGGTTCAATGCTGGGAGTTTCTGCTCCAAAGAGCTGCTGTCAATCAAAGCAGCATACAAAATTGGAGCTACTCGATAAACAAACTTCTCATAAAGTCAAATATGTTCATGTTCAGCACACTGAATGCTCTGGGAGGAGAACAAAAATATCTGATCTACCATAAAATAACCTTATGGCACTGATTTCTTCAGAATTTCCTTATTGATCTGCATTTACTGTGCCAATTAAGCATGTTAATAAAACCTTGGGCCAGATCATCTGGCAGCTCTATTCTTTCTATACACATGACTCTAAACTCATCTGTCCCTCAAATGTCATTTTACCTTCCTCTTTTACAAGGAAGTGTTTAAAGGAAATTTATAAAAGGGCAGCAGTTGAAACTATTTTGCTGGGGTTAATATTTATTCAGCTTTTGCTGCAGTTATTATGACTGGTTGCTGAGCCATAAAATGGTTGTTAGGCAATCAAAGTATTACCGAGTGATCATTCAGTTACACCTGGGGGTTTTGAGTTGTCATATAATCAACTTTCTTGCCAGGTGTACCATGTGCTTAAAAGGCACATGTACATCTGCCTGTGTGACATTGTCCAGTCAGTTGCTTTGCATCTCCATCCTGCCCCTTCCAATCACACCAACCCAGGGGTGTCAAACGTTTCATACCAGAGGCCAAACAGCATTCATGATGCCTGCTGAGAGCTGGAAGTGATGTCATTAGGCAGAAAGTGATGTCATTATTCAAGATATGGGAGAGCCAATTTTCATGTGGGCTGCCCTTACAGCAGTAACATTTCAGCACTGCTCCGCTGCTGAGAGCCTGAGGGCCAGATAGAAAGCTTTGGCGGGCCACATCTGGCCCCCAGGCCTTATGTTTGGCACCCCTGCACCAACCTATAGGGCTGCAGCCAGGGTGGGGCCAGTGGGTACACTGCCCTCCCCTGCTGAGCAATGCTTCATCCTACCTTGGATTTTGACAAAAAATTGAGTTTTCAAAGTGTGACATAACATCCTTCTTTAAAAGAAATGCAGCTTGTTAAGAACAGAAGACAGTTTGGATATTTCCATCCAGATTCACTGGTTTGAAAAACACCAGTGTGAGAAGCGTGGATGTTCAAACAAGAACAAAGTGCCTAAGGACAAAGGCGGGGAGGAAAAGAAAAAGAAGAGCTCTAAGAAATGGAAGTGCAAGAACAATGGGACAATCTCCAATTTTCAGGTATCTGCTCTTCCTCTTAGGGAGAGACTTTAATAAATAACACAGGCCTACAAAATTGAGTATTAGAGAGGTTTTTCCCAAACTTTATGGTAGTTTGATATGAATTTGGGGTACTGATTCCAAAAATGGCATCTGTTTTGCCCTATTACATCTAGTTTTGGAGATATAGTATAGCCTCATTAGTGAATAGTTCAAGCGGCTTCCTCATGAGGAAGCCATGGTGTAGGTTTCCTCATGAGGAAGCTGCTTGAATCATTCACTAATGAGGCTATACTATATCTCCAAAACTAGATGTGATAGGGCAAAACGGATGCCATTTTTGGAATCCACCCCAAATATACCCAGGAATTGGTGTAACGTTTAAGGAAGCAAAATGTGTGCTGGACTGTGTAATTTTATAACTTCATAGCTGCCAGGGAGGGCCATCCAGCATAAGGAACAAGGATCAAACACATTCCCCAGCTTGTGACTAGATTCAGTGGTTCCTAAACGTTTTAGTGTGCCAGGACCCACTTTTTAAAATGACGAACTATCAGGACACACCTAGCTTTACAAGACATTTAAAAAGTTTCACCTTACCAGCTGATGCCTCTGTTTTTATCTTTTTTACTATGAAGGAGCAACTGCCCTCTGGAGCATTTGTTGAACTCCATATTCATCAGATCAGGACCATTCTAGTGGCTTTGCATTCCCCTTCACCTGGCCTTCAAAAGGAACCAAGGCGCGTTTACTTACTCAGGAATAAACATGCATGTCTGTCAGTATTGCTTTTCATAGGGAGACTTCCTTCTCAGGTGTTTTTTGGGACCTATGTTCATCAAATTGGGACAATTCTGGTGGCACTGCATTGCTCTTGACCTGCCCTTTGAAATGGGCAGAGGCATGTTTGCCTACTCACAAGTGAACATGCAGTTTGGCTCAGTTTCGCTTTCTATAGGGCTCCATGCATTTTCCTAGGCAGCTATCAGCTTGTCACTTTCACAACTCACTAACAATTGGGTTGTGACCCACAGTTTGGAAAGCACTGGACTAGATGATCCAGCCACAAGCTGCAAGGTTGATGCCATGTTTGTTGCCAATATTATATCTCCAGTGATTAATAGAGATCTTTCACACTAAGGCCCATGTGTGTAACATTGTGTTGGCTTTCTGGTAGCTATAGTGGTTTTGTTAGAAGATGATTCAAGAGCAAGTGGGAAAGTTCAGGCTACCATCTATGTGACTTGCTGCATTCCCCACACATCTGCAACAGCTGTACCACACCTCTACCGCACCTTAGAAGGAAGACTGTGAATATTCCCACTGCTCAGTAGCAGGCAGTAGTGAATCCACTCTTGAAGAGTTCCACCCTGGACCCATATGAGCAGTCAAATTACTATGTAGTCCCAAATCTTCCTTTTTTGGCAACATATTTGGGCATGTAGTACCTGACGGTTAGCAGGTACTGTAAGTGCTTGCGGGTGCGGGGGAAAGGCAGCAGGGGCGGGTGGAAGGCAGCGGCGTGATCCCCAGGATAGTACCGCTCAAGGGGCTGCAGGGGCTTGGGTGCACTTACCCAAGCCTCCTGCAGCCTCCCCGGGGTGCAGGGAGCCCAGTGCAAACCTTTGGCAGGGCTCCCTGCAGCAGTGAATGGAAAAGTGGAGTGATTGCGCCCTGCCTCCGCTAAAGCAGAAGTGGAGCGCGATCGCCCCGCTTTCACTGAGGATCTTGCCGCTGCCTCCTCCCTGCCTCCAGGCTGCCCCTGCCCCTTAAGGGGGCAGAGGCCAGGGCCCACAGGCAGTTTGAAAAGCCCTGAATTAGAAGATAGTCAAAGGGACTGTGGATCTGCCCATTTGCCTGGACAGCTTGGAGGCTTTAGTATAATTAACCATAGCATGCTTATGGTTCCCAGTATCTGACTAGGAACTGGAAGCATCACATTGTGGGAAAATTCTTGTGCCATCATTTGAACTGACCCTAACTTTAGTCACTGCAATGCACCAACCTGCACACAAGTATCACCTGATTTCCTTATTACCAAGCAATTTTTCACAAAACAGGCATAACTAATAACAAGGATGTCAGGTGACACTTCTGCTGGACTGGTGTGGTGGTTGGGCTGGAGCTTGTTAAGGCTGTAAGATCAGAGTTCAAATGGACTGGAAAGTTTAGGACAAAGAAAGGCCAAACCAAGGTCGGGACATAACCACGCAGTACTGAGCTTCACAAACTGGGAGCGATATGTTCAGCTCTCTCAGTAGCATTTCAATGTATACAGGCTCGTGCTCCTACCATTTTAATCTTTAATGCAGGCTTGATCTGCAGGAATTCATTCATTTAGGGCAAGGGTCTCTAAACTTTTTGGCCAAAGGGCCGCATCAAATATCTGGCACAGTGTTGAGGGCCGGAATAAAAAATTAAATATAAAATTTAAATAAATATATTAGAGATGGAACTTAGATGAATGAATAAATGAATGGGCTCAAATGTCCAGGACTTCTCCAAGAACCAACACAGGCACACACTTAAATGGACCCCCATTCCCCCACCCCACAAGCACAACTCTGGTTGTGTTTGGTCAACTGGGCCAGAGGCTCTCAGGGAATCAGAGGCTGGCCACAGGCTAGATAGAGGCTCGCCATGGACCGCATCTGGCCCCTGGGTCAGGGTTTGGCGACCCCTGATTTAGGGGATGTACATCACTCTTTTCACTCAAAACATTCTCAAGGTAGTAGGATTGGTAGGTGATAATGTTCATCTTCATAACGGGATGCCATTAGAGATTGGACAGGTCAGCCTCTGGCCAAAGACCCATGGCCATCAGAGGGCCTGCCTCACCAGACTGTCCTCTGACCCCTCAGTGGTGTCACCCAGTGTGCCATGAGGGGCCTCAGTGCAGCGCAATCCTTTGCCCCAAGGCCCCCAGCAACTTGGTGGCAACACAATTTCCACACCATGTAAAGTGTCACTTGCCAGATCCTCCAGATCACATGGCTCCAAAAGGCACAGCTACAGGAGCCGATTCAAAGGTCAGCAACCCTAACTGAGACCAGGTCCATCTTTCCGACCTCCCCCATTCTTCAGAACTTACAGTGAAATCCTAGCCTTAGGCCATTGTAAAACAGTGCAGTCATTCCTAATTTGCATGTGCTGAAGGATATCTCTTTCCTGTTATAAAAACATCACTGATGGAGCTGTAAAAAATGCAGCTTACAAATCTGTCTATCCCAAGGAGCAAAAGGACAGAAGCAGACCTACCAGGGACTAAAACTGGCACCTCTTCCATGCAAACCGAGCTGCAAACTGTGAGGGTGCAAGAGCGCAGCTGCTGACAAACCAGGAGAGCAACTTGAGGAACAGCACTGGCTTCCACATTGCAAAGACAAGACCTGAACCACTCCTTGCTTTTATCACATGGTGTTTCAGTTTGGTGGTTTCTTGTACTCTTATAAGGACAGCTTTGGGTTGCAGCCTGGACTGGAGTCACAGCATGGAAGTAGCAGATATTTAACACTTTGCTGTTTCCATTTTCTTCCAGAAAATTGAAGTGACTCCTGCCCTGAAGCGATTAGCTAACCTTAAAAGTGCTGCTAAGGCTGAAGTAGATGTTTCAGGGTCATAGTTTTTGTAGGCCATCACCCCAGGCCATCGCCCCATTAACCAGGCCTGACCCTGCTTAGCTTCCGAGATCAGACGAGATTGGGCATGTGCAGTGTAACAGTTGCTGTGGCAAACGTAACATGGGATTTGTTTGTTTGTTTGTTTGTTTGTTTGTAGAATTTATATCACACTTTTCTCAAGCCAAAGCATATGCCCAAGGCAGTTTACAAAGTTCAGTATATGGTCAAAACCCGAGACATCAAAAGCCAGGGGAGAGTTCTGAAAAGGAACTTTCTGGGGGAACAAATGGAAGGGAGTAGACCTGCCACTGATTGAACCTGAGGCCTGGTACTTGCAAAGCATATGCATGACTACTGAGCTATTGCCCCTCCCTAAAGAACTGAGACTGGAAATGCTGAAACATCATATTGCATTGCAAAGCTTGAACAGGAAGACGGATCCAGTAGTGTCGCTAGGAGGGTGCAGGGGGTGTGGACTGCACCAGGTGACACACACGGGGGGGTGACGTGCTAAACTCGTGGTGGTTAGGAGTAACCCCATCATGTTATAGACTGTTGGATGCAGAATTTCAAGCAGAATGCAATGCAAAAAACCAGAGTGAAATATCTCCTTTATATCAACAGTTAAGGCCAAAAAACCAGAGAACAAAAATGCATGGAGCCTTATGGAAAGTGAAACTGAGCCGTATCGCATGTTTACTTGTGAGTAGGCGAACTTGGCTTAGTCCCTCGGAAAGGGCAGGCTGAGAGGAATCCAGTGATACCAGAATGGTCCTGTTCCAACAAATATAGCCCCAAAAAACACCTGAGAAGGAAGTTCCTCCCTCCAAGCAGACAAATGTATTGAGCCCTATGGACAGCAAAACTAAGCCTCACAGTCGTGTTTACTTGTGAGTAAGCATATGTGCCTTGGCTGTTGGCCAGGCAAAGGGGAATGTGAAACCATCAGAACAGTCCTGATCTGATGGAACTGGAGCTCAACAAATGCTCTAGAAGGCAGCCTTCCCCTCCCCCCCCCCACTAAAAAGGATCAAAGCAGAGGCTTCAGCTGATAAGGTGAACTTTTTTGAGACTTGCAAAGCCAGGTGGATCCTGACAGTGATCTGGTTTAAACAGAAGTTCTTAAATTGAACTGGGCACTGGGTAGGGCTGAAAACCTTACTGGCTTTGGAGGGGGATGTTATTGCAGGCAGGCTACAGAGGACATTCACTTGGTGGAACAGGGCTGGCTTCTGCTTATTTAATTATTTGTTTTACTTTAATTATTTATTCTTATTTATTTTAATTTGCCTGATGATGTCACTTGCACCATGACATCACTTCTGGTGGGTCTTGGAAAGATTGTCATTCTAAAAAGTGGGTTCCAGTGCTAACAGTTTGAGAACTGCTGCAATAAGGTGTTAGTAAGTTGACACCCTGGGAGGGGGTGTGACACCACTAGTGACCAAAATCACTAAAATCACAGTTTGGAGGAATAATACCAGCATGTTATATATCAATCAATGCGTAATTTCATGCAGAATGTGTTCTTTCTTTGTTCTATCAAAAGGTACAGCCCAAAAACCAGTGGGGGCAGAGTGATGGTACATCACCACGCCCACCACCTGGGGTGTTGCCCCGCCCACTGCATGGGGGGTGACGCGCTGGCATCCCACACCTGGTGACGCCACTGGACGGATCAGGCACCTTTGAGCCCTATCCCCCTTTAGAAGAAGGGGAAACTTGCCCTCCTCCAACAAATCGATCTTTGGGGCCATCTAGTGGCTACCTATAAAAGGTGCCACTTCTCAAGCTTCAGTGAAATCAATCTCCTTTTCTACCCCAAGGTTTCAATAACCCCAAAGGGCACAATTGCTCTTAAGTGAGAAGCCACAGCAGGCTTTAGCCCATCAGGCTTTAACCCAACAGCCTGCCATGGTCCCATCTTGCTTGCAGGGTAAACCAGTCAACTTTCCTTAGCACCAATGGCTGGCAACTGCTCTGAGCTCTGGCACGGCTTTGGGGCAGGCAGACAAGCTCCTCCAGCTCAGGCAGGGGCTCCAGCAGCACAAGCTGCATCTCTATAATGACCCCCTCCAGGCTTGGCTGTGGTGACTGCTGGGGTCACAGAAGAACAGGGGCAGCCTGTTCTACTGAGCTGCTGCAGGCACACCACTGATGTCAGCAGGGGTGAGAGCCAGGATGGTGTAGTGGTTCAGAACTTGGATTTGGAAGATCTAGATTCAAATCCCTGCTCAGTCATGAAGCTTCCTCAGTGACCTTGGGCCAGTCACTATCTCCCATTTCTCTTACCTCACAGGGTTGTTTTGAGGCAGTGGCGTAGCATGGCTGGAGCAGTCCTCCCCACCCCCATGGCAATCCAATGGTTTGCTGGGCTCTCCGATGAGGAGGGGGGGTGCACAGCGCTTGCCACCCCAGTGTTCAGAGTGGACCACTGAAGGGACCTTCCACCTGTACCTGTTTGGCTCTAAATCGAAGCCATATCTGGGAAGGGGGGTTGACACAATAATGGGGGGTGACGCGATGGTGTCGCTGCATCATCATGCCCTGGGTCATCATATCCTGGGACATCATGCAATGTCACTGTTGTGAAGACAAAAGGAAGGGAGGAACCATGTACATCATGAGCTCCTTGGTGGAAGAGTTGTATAAAAATATCAAAAATAAATAAACCAGGCTGTAGCCAGGCACTTACCTTGAATAAGGGCTGAAATTTTAAGCATGCTCAGTCTTAGGCCAAACAATAGGCCAAACAATAGGCCACACTCATGCTTGATTCCCACATTCCGATATACCACACATCATGCTTGATCAGGGTGACCAGACATCCTCTTTTTCCAGGACATGTCATATTTTTTAGTCTCATATCGCAGAAAAGGACTGTACTCCTTTTCCCTGTAAGTGGTTCTCTGTAGACAGTGCATAGTCCTCCTGTAATTAATGAATTATATGCAATAAATAATATGTGATATAGTTTTAAATTTAATAATAAGTAATATAGTGTTTAAATTAACCATATGAAATTAGTACACGAGTGTTTTTGGCTTTTATTTTTTCAGGTCCTATATTTTTCTTGGATGTCCTACATTTTGGGGTGCTTAGTCCTCTTTTGTGGTTACAACATCTGGTCACCCTGTGCTTGATTCCCACATTCTACAAGCCACCCATCATGCTTGATGCTTTATTTTATTAACCATTAAAAACGAGTAATGCAAAGAGCCAGAGAATCTGAAAAACCAGGGAATGTTTATTCCTTTCTCAATGGCTTGCTTTCTGAACACATTCAGCCCTGCTTTTGGGGGAGGGGGGACAGGACAGAAAGGAAGCCACCTAACCTTCAGTGGCTATTTTTCTCACAACCAGTCTCTGGACCCAGAAAGACCACCAAACCACACTTTGACCACCTGAGGTGTGTAGTTACCACAGATACTTGCCTATAAGTTGACCCCACAGATAAGTTGAGGGCAGGTTTGAGCCAACAATCATGGAGTTTTCTATGACCCTCGGATAAGTTGGGGGTTAAACCTGGGGGGGGGGTGTCTGACTATAGTTTTGTCTGATTCTACCCGAGGCCAGATCCTGAAAAATAACCTACCACTAACTGTTACCTAAGAACTGTAGTCTCTAATTTATTAAAAACACAGTAAAAGATCATAAGATACATTTTTATTCTTTTTTAAATTCTGGTCTTCACCACCTTTTTGTAAACACTATCAAAGTGCACTGTAAACAACATACCAGTGGTTCCCAACCTGGTATTCATGTACTCCCAGGGACACTCAACAGGACCTTTAGGGGTACTTGAAAAAGAATGGAATAATGGCAGAAAAAGGCAGGCCGTGCTCCAGAATGCATGGCCTGGAAGGGAGGTAGCTAGTTGGCTGTGAAAGCCCACCAATAGTTAGTTTTTGGTCATCAATTCATGTATGCACCATGTATCTACTGGGCAAGTAGTAAAGGTTGTGTCACTCAAGAGGTGGGCCAAATCCAAGCAGCCTGGAACTGTCCTGGGCTGCCCAGGAACAGGGTTAGTGCCGGATCCTGGCCCCGCCTCCCACTCCCAGCTCACCCAGCCCCAGGAATGCCCTTCGACCATCCTTCCCCCACCCCAAAACGCCAAAACAATAACAATAACAATAACAATAACAATAATAATAATAATAATAATAATAATAATAATAATAATAATAATAATAATTTCCAAAATGGCAAGGTTATTTGCCCAAAATGGCCCAGATGGTGAAACTGTCTTTGTAACAAAAAGTAACTCTTTTATGAATAGCAGGGAGAGAAGGAGGTCTGCATGAGATACAAGCTGTCCAGTCTTAGAATCTGTTTTGCCAAAGAGCTATAACTCCCAATAGAAAGCCAATGCAAGACATGGGTGTTGGATGATTATGCCTGTTTTACTTTATTTTTTTGTTTGAGTTGTGTTTTCTAACTACATTTCATTTATCTGTGCCAATAAGGGTCTTATGTATGTATGTCTGTAGAAAGCCAGTGCTCTTTGGATTTCACCACCAGGTAAAGAACTACACAGGTATGTCCAGGTACTTGCCCCATTGGAATCCATCTGATGCTGTCTGGAATCTCAACAAAACGTTATTCGTAACTTTTCCCAACACATCACCAATATATGTAACCATCTTTTGAGCTAATGAACTTATATTTTCCTTACATCCTCTTCTGTAAACCAATACATTTTATTCTTCCTAACACACACTGTATTCTGGCTGACACTGAACCAGACTGACCCACAGTCTGGCTGGAAGCACTGAGTGGCTAACTCCACGTGGCAATGGACACTGCAAGGGGTGAGTATAGAAACAGGCCATGAATCTCTTCTCCCGCTTGTGCTGGGGTGCAGCTAGTCCCTCCCTACTAGAGTTGTAAAATTTCTGTAAATTTTGAAGCTTGGAAAAAAACCGTTTTTTTCCCGGTTTTGGGGGGAAAAAATGGAAATTATTGGAAAAATTGAAAAAAATGCTACATTAGCACTTTTTTTTCTTTTCCAGATTGATAGTCATTCTGTTACTTTAGGAACATAAAATATGCCTATGGACAATTTTTCCCCCTTTTTTTTTAATTACAGATACAGGAAAGGAAATGGGTTATACTTAGGTCAGGTACAACACAGGTTACACATGAGGGTATTGGCCCTAGATTCCAACATGCATCATTCAGTTAACAAAAAAACAACATAATCGTCAGTACAAAGGCTCTCATATTTATCAATTTAAAAAATTAAATTTAGCGAAACACTCAATATTGTTTAACTAAAATTATCCAATCATAAAAAAAACTTCCAATAATTTCTTACTCTATCTAAATCTTTCTCTTTCATTCTTTCTGTTAAAACTTCCATTTCTGCTATTTCCTAACTTTTATCTATTAAATTTTCTCTGGTTGGCACATCTGTAGATTTCCATTTTTGCGCAAACAATATTCTTGCCGCTGTAACAATATGTACAATAAGGTGTTTCTTACATTGATCTTTAATTTCTGATGTCACATTTAGGAGGAATATTTCTGGTTTGAATGGTAATACACAATGCAATATGTCTTGCAACTGTTTATGTATCATTTTCCAGTATTTCTTTGCTTTTTCACATGTCCAGCACATATGATAAAAGGTTCCTTCAACCTCATTACATTTCCAACACTTATTTGATAACCAAGAGTACATTTTTGCTAATTTCTCTGGCGTTAAATACCATCTATTAAACATTTTATATAAACTCTCTTTAAAAGACACTGCTTTAGTTATCTTAATGTTTGTATTCCAAATTTGGTTCCAGTTGTCCATCGGTATATTATATCCAAAAAATTTTGCCCAACGCACCATTGCATCTTTAACTTTCTCATCCTCCATTCTTATCTCCAGGAGAAAATTGTACATTTTTCTTATATATTTCCCCTCATCGATCAAAAATATTTTATCAAAACTTATATCTTCTTCATAAAAACCTATTTTTTGGTCTTCTCGTAATTTTCTTACGCCACTTGGTCGCCACCAAAGTAAAGGCGCTTGTATGGGGTGAGCAGCCCTGCCCAAGTGCTTTGGATCCGCTCCGCAGATCGGCCTCTCCCCCTCCCCCAACTCGCCTCCCACCCGCCCCTGGCCACGCCTCCTGCCGGCCTCCCCCCTCCCTGGAATGACTCCCCCACACACCCCAGCCACGAACCTACCTCCCATTCCGCAGCCCGGCTTTCTGGGAAAACGCGGAGCTGCGGAACCCAGGCGACAGCTGTTCGCTAGCCCAGTACCGGCCAGCGCCGGGCTAGCTCTGGTGGGAGCCCAGCGGTAAGCCCCGAGCGCGGACCTCAGGATCAGGCTCTCAGTTTTCTGGAATCAGATAAATGTAAACTCTTACCTTTTTAAATTAAGTATATACTTTCAGGTCCTTTTTATTGCTCTGTATTTTCTTCCAATGCTTTGAGGCCTAGTGAAGAAGACAGAACAGAACCAAACATACCCACCCACATGCAAAAACAGAACTGAAACCTTTTTCTTTTCTTGTGACAATGGCAGCACCTCCTAAAGGAAGAAATGCATCTTGTTCTTGCATTGGAAAGTTCAGTTTGTAACCTAGGACTTGCTTGTCCTCAGTGCACATAAATTAGAATAATCTGATACCATACATATTTTTTTAGAAATGATTTGGAAAATATTTGAACAGCTTGTCTTAAAATATTTTATTCATCATGTTAAAATAAAACTTTCCATTATCAAATTTTTTTCTTTCTTTTTTCTTTTTTTCAATTTTTCCAATTTTTTGGAAAAAAACAAAAAAGTCTTCAGGAGAAAAATGGAAAAAAACCTGTTTTTTTCTGAATTTTTCTGGTTTTATCTCTACTCTTGACCAATACTCCAGGCCTCTGAATGAACATCAAAAAGAAAGAAATGAGATTTTTGACATTCTGAGGGCTTGAGGGTTCATTCAAGAGGCTTTGACAGGAAGAAGGCCTGACACTAATCACTGGCGGAGGTAAGTGCCATAAAACCCCTTCTGTCCTTGGCGGAGGCGCGATCATGATGGTTGTGTCATCGTCATCACCCTGCCCCCACAACGATTTAGAGCCAACTCTTTCTAAGAGTTTGAGAACCACTGGGTACAAGAATTAGAAAAGGCTCAAACACGCATGCAAACCCCCAACTACCCAGTATGTGCAGAAAGGAAGAGAAAGAAGAAATACTGGGATGTAGTGAATTTGACTTCACATTAGACAAGGCAGTGCAAGGATAGTGGGGACTTGATGGGTCCTTGGCAAGGCTGTACCACGGACCAAGGTTACGTGTCTTTTTCTGCAAGGTGTAAGAGCTGCACTGTGTTGCAGGGACTCTGTGGCTACAAGGAAGTCAGCCACAGGGGTATTTAATTTGAAGAGAGGGCTCAAAGACAAAGGGCTGTGAAACACGTCTTTAGCATGCAATGAAGCAATAGACTTGAAGGAACCAGGGCAAGAGAGCCAGGTTGCCTTTCTGGAAGGGAAGAGACACCGAGAGAGAGAGAGAGAGAGAGAGAGAGAGAGAGAGAGAGAGAGAGAGAGAGCTGGACCAGAAGGTTAGTGACTACTCTGCGCTGTCTCAGTAGTTTTGGTAGAAGAGAAGCCAGAAAGGAATGGGAATTTGGGGGTGTTACCATCCTGGGTGCTGGTTGACATGGTCATGCTCTAATGGAAGCTGGAATTGGGGTGACTTAATGCAACACATGTGGGTTATGAATCCACAGTGGCTGGCAAGGCAGGAGTGAACAATGGAACAGCCAGTGGAATGAAACACAGTAGGCTCCAGAGCAGCGGTTCCCAACCTTCTCAGACCACTGAGGCAAAAATTGGAATTGTTGTAGATCACATGCAACCCACATCCCTACCTCCTGCACACAAAAAATGCTATTAAATTTGTAATAATTAGAGAAGTTTTATTAGAGATGGATTAGATTTATTATTTATAAAGAGGATTTCTGGGTTGAAGCTTTTGTTGCTAAGAGCCCAATCCAGTGGTCGGAGGCTCCGTGCCACCGACCACAGTCGCAAACGTGCCATAAGGCATGTTTGCAGGGCTCACCGCCGGGCTCCCACCAGTGCTAGCGCAGCGCTGGCCAGTGCTGGACTAGCGCTGGGCGATGGCCCAGGTTCTGTGCCTCAGTGGTCTCCTGGACCACCAGGCTGTGGAACGGGAGGCGAGGGTGTGGATGGAGGCGTGGGGGGGGGGCGTTCCAGGGAGTGAGGAGGCTGGTGGGGGCGGGGAAGAGGCGGGCTAGGGGGTGGGCGGGAGGAGGATCTGTGGAGCTCAGCTCTGCAGGATCCAGGGCACTTGTGGAGGGCTGTGCGCCAACCTTTTGGTCTGAGACAGAAACTTCTAAGATAATGACCCGCTTTCCAAAATGCAGAATGCTTACCCACAACAATAGCCCTGTTCACAAAATGCCCCCTCCCAATTCAGTGGACATCAGTGACATATAGTCATGGGAGGCAGAGCCTCACCAGACCTAACAAGTCTGGGCAGGAGGTCTGGTCTAGAGGGTTGAGCCTCCATTTGCCTGAAGATAACATCTGAAGGTCGCCAGTTCGAGGCCACCGGCACCGTGCGACCTTGAAGCAGCTGACAAGCTGAGCTGAGCTATTCCATCTGCTCTGAGCGTGGGAGGATGGAGGCCAGAATGTGAAGCCAGATCGGAATGAAACACCTTGAATGTAGTGGTTCTTGAAAGAAAGAACCTTCTTTGAAATTTTAAAAATCCCTATTTAATAAGGGATTTAAATAAAGCCTGCCTATGTAAACCGCCTTGAATAAAGTCTAAGGAGAAATCTGAGGACCAAGAAAGGCGGTATAGAAATACCTATAAAAAAGCACAAGGACCCAACAAGTAAAAGAAAAAGTTCCTTGCCTTTCCGTGCTGCTCCTTTCTTCTCCAGCACAGTCAGTGAGCTAAGCAGAGCACAGACATGCCCATTACAAAACATAAGGAAGCAGCCAGCTGCCAATTAGCTGCCATCCATCATGGCTGGCTTCCAATGAAAAACAGACAGGGTGCCTGTGGGCCCAATCCTATCCAACTTTCCAGCACTGGTGCAGCTGCGATACAGCCCTGAGGTAAGAGAATGCATGTTCCCATATCTTGAGGAGGCTTCTGCGACTGCCTCCCCTTTACAGGGCACAGGAGCAACGGCACTGGAAAATTAGATAGGATTTGGCCCTGTGTCAGCAATCTCTGGGGAGGCAGCAGGAAGAGCTGCCTCTGTTCTGTTAAAAAAAGCCATGAGAAAAGCAGGGAACTTGTGCAATTGATTGGCAATCTAAAGCACCAGGAGAGGCAGCTTTTCATTTGCCTCAGGGAGTGTGTTGCTGAGCTTTCCCTAGTTCCAAGTGGGGAAAGGTGAGGTGAGCTTTTTGATTTATTGGGGGGGGGGGGGGGAGAGTGTGTGTGATTTTTTTCCAAGGAAGGGAATGAGAGACATTGCGTTTAAGGGGGAAGGGTAGCCAGCCTTAGGGCAATTTGTTCAATTTGGTCAAATTGGGCCCTGTATCCGGAGGGGCCCCACACTGGAGCAGTGAGTGGAGCACCCACAGCTGCAGCCAGCACCTCACTCTGTAGTTGACACTCCAGTATGGAATATTCCATGCTGAGACATTGAGAAGAAAGCACAGTGAGCAGAGCATTGCCTTTGGACAGCCCTCCCATCCTCTCCCCCCTGGGTCCAGTTGGTTTAAATCCCCTCCCCAAAGCAGCTGGTGCCAGGTGCCTCACTGCCACCACTTATCCTGGTGAGTAGGATAAGTCCCCCTTACTGCAGGGGGGACACGCAAAAATGTTTTGCATTGGGTCCCACAGCTTCTAAGATCGGCCCCGGAGAGGGAGAGTGTGTGTATTCATCTGGCTGTGCCTCTCTGGGCCTGGACCTCACTGCACGTCACTGGTGGACATGTGGAGCAAGATGTGGAGCAGGACATGTGGAGCAATGTGGAGCAGGATCGGGCCTCCTCGCCATGACAGCTGGGCACAAATTATGCATTTGTTTGCAAGGACATAGCTGAATACGTGGACATACCATTTGGAATGCTGATTGGCATGGATTAGGATTCCAAACTGCATTTAGAAACCCACTGCACATTCAGTTCCACCTCTTGCAGACAAATGCTGAAGGGGCTTGGCCACAGCGAGTGGGTATGATTCTGCTTCCTCCACCCAACATAAATGTGAGAGAGATCCATCGCTGAAGAGTGCTAACACAGGCAGATCATAAGGACAGATCCTTAGATAAACATGCTATACAGTGGCCTACAGCAAAGGCTGTTTCCAGGATCAGGCTGGGAGAAGAATTCTGAGAGGTCTGTTTCCTCTCATATGATCCTGCCTGTTCTTTAAGGTCTACTGGAGAGGCTTTCTTGCATGTCCCACCATTATCTGACATTTGTTTAGGAAGAACACGTGACAGAGCCTGCTCTGTAGCGACACCCAGACTGTGGAACTCCCATCCCAGGAGATCCACCTGATTTCCTCTGCATTATACCATCACTATCTTTTGAAGACCTTTTCATTGGGGCAGACATTGTTGGCTCTGTTTGTGTCTATCAAATTGTTTGTGTTGCCATCTATTCTCTCCCTGCTTTGTTGTTTTAAAGTAGTCTTTGAAATGTGTATTTTAATTACACTGATGGTTAGTTGCCTTGTTTCAACAGAAAGTTGGAATTAAAACAATTAATCCAAGTAGTTACATGCGTTTAGACCACAAGTACCTAGGACTACACCGTGTGCTATCCTGAAATGAATTGCAGACCTGACATGCACGTCAGAGCCACCTGCATATATGACAATGCAAAAGACAGTATATATGTTTTGCTGGAAAGTAAGGGCCCAACTGGAGATGGCATCAAGATGCAGGACTCATTTCTGATATCTTTTGAAGTGGCGCATGCAGCTGCTCCCAGACCAATCTGGATTTGTAACCCAAAACAAAGGGAGGGGGAATTAACCCTCTTATCCTGTAATAAATTTGGAATGCAAACTGTGCCCTCCCAGAACTGCTATACTTTACAAGGGGAAAACATACAGGCATCCATATTGTACCCCCCTCCATAACTAAGAGCAGATTGGTACGGGGCAATCGGCACTGTGAAATCAGCAGAGAGGGAAAGGATTTAACTGCTTTTCTTCCACTTGTGACTCAATCAAAATCACACCTTTTCCTTTTTTGAGCTTTAGCAAATAATTGCAAAGATGACAGCAATGATTTGTTCTTGGCTACAGTCTGATGCTATGTTTACATGAGTTGATGAGCGCATCAAGGGACCCGATTATCAAGGTTATGGGTGGAAGGGAGGCGTCTCAAACACCATCCAAAGCTCAGAGATACATGCAGTGGCATCGCTAGGGTTCGCGCCCCCCACAAAGGATGCCAGGAGCACACGGCCCTGGAAGGCAAGTGGCCAAGTGAGGTTGGGCAGCAGCACCTCGAGACGTGCTGGCTCGCCCTGCAGGGCACTGAGGAGCGGATTGGGGCTGCTGCAGGTGCCAAGGCTGCGGGCACACAGCTGGGAGAAGGTGTGCTCAGGGGTGCTCTTGCACTCAGCCCTTGCACTGCCTCATCCAGTGCCAGCAGCTCGGCAAAGGCTACCCAGGTGAGAAGCGTGTCTCTGGTGGCCACGGCCAGGAAGGCAGCAAAGGCACCTGGGGGTGGATGGGGAGTGGGAGGCAGGACTGGGACCCAGCAGTTATGCCGGATCCCAACCCCCTTCCCTGAGCAGCGCAGAGTGGCTCCAAATCGCTCCATTCTCCTCGGACTTGTGTCACCTCTGGAGGTGGCGCAGGTCCAAGGAGACCCATTGGGATTGTGGTTGCTTACCCTGGGGTAAGGGGAAGAGTTTCCCCTTGCCTCCAGATGAGCTGGTTTTGGCCTCAATATTGCGCTGGATACAGTGCAGGCCTCCTGGCCTGCCAGTTCCCAGCGCAAGTTAGGACTGCGCTGTGAGAACATTTTTGTTCTTATAAATGACATACTGCAATGTGAAAAGATCAAAGAGAAAGTGAGTAGATTACTTTTATTGATCACTGTGATCCAGATCTTCGAAACCACCCAGAAAAAGGATTGAGTTCAACTAAGAACTATAAATATTTATTAAAACTAAAAATACAACAAACAGGTGACTCATTTTTTAAAAAGGACTTGACAGAAATGCATTTCGTTGTTCATATGAGAATTGCAGCATCATGCCAATGGGTTATGGTACAAGCTAGACATGAAGTTACATGGGTCACGGTCTAGTGAGGAGCTGACCGATACCTCTATAGAGATCCTCAGCTACTACAGTTTTTGAGAGTAAAACTGCAGGAGCCAATGATCTCTATAGAGAAATTGGTCACTGACTGTCAGTGCAGGGCAGGGAGCATTTAACCATTTACTTCTTGGGCGTTTTGTGGCCGAAAAGCACTCACTCAAGCACACTTCCATTCCAGAAACCCCAGTAGATTAAAAAAATCAGTTGATACCAAATCAGCTTTGAAAAATAGCTTTAAAGACCCACTTCCAGGTTTCTTGCCACCCCAGAATGCCTTGGTAGACGTGATATACCACATTCAGCCACAAGGTGGGGTGAATAATGGAATCTAATGGAATGAAATTATAATTATTTAAATGGGATTTTGCTGCTTTTTGTTACAAGGCATTTAAAGGTGGACCCCCATATCAGTGGTGAGTCAAATCAGTGGATGCCAAACCAGTGAATACCAAGGATGCATCTGTACACCCAAAGCAGACACCCCTTACCTTGATGGATTTGAAGTTCAATGAGCCCAATACATGGGGGATGTGCTGCAGGAAGTTTCTCAGCCAGAGCTCACTGGCCTTGCGCTGCAAAGGATTGTCCTCCTGCAGGTAATACAGGAGCCGCAGTGCTTTGGCTGCCAGGAGGGGGCGCTCCTGCTTATCTCGTCCGGGGCCCAGCACAACGCCCCCCACAAAGGATGCCAGGAACACATGGCCCTGGAAGGCAAGTGGCCAAGTGAGGTTGGGCAGCAGCACCTCGAGACGTGCTGGCTCACCCTGCAGGGCACTGAGGAGCGGATTAGGGCTGCTGCAGGTGCCAAGGCTGCGGGCACACAGCTGGGAGAAGGTGTGCTCAGGGGTGCGGAGCCCTTGCACTGCCTTGTCCAGTGCCAGCAGCTCGGTGAAGGCCACCCTGGTGAGGAGCGTGTCTCCGGTGGCAACGGCCAGGAAGGTGGCAAAGGCACCTTTGGTGCTCAGCCTCTGAGCCGAGAAACGCTCAGCATCGCGGGTCGGGAAGTGTGCCTGGATGAAGCGGCGATCCTCTTTGGCCGGGTTCCTGATCGGTGCGTACAGGCCCTCCATGTCGTAGGCATTGAAGCTGCTCAGATAGATAAAGCCGGAGCCCAGTGCACCCGAGAGCAACAAGGGCAGCAGCAGGAAGGGCCATGGGTGGGCTCCCACAGAGGCTCCAAGGGCCCGCAGCACCTTTACCAGGGGCCGCCGCTCTGCGGTTATGGGGTAGGTGTTGGGATCCATTACAGTTCCTTTGCTTGCACTTTTCAACCTCAGCAGAAGTGCAGTTGCCCAACGGTCCTTCTCACCATTCCACTGCACCGGAATGTTGAGTCTGTAGAACTGGGAAGTAGAAGGACTCCAGAGCAGAAGTCTGTGGCTTCCGGTTGGAGGGAGAGCTTGCCGTTGGGCCACTCAACCTGTGACTTCAGCAGTCACCACAGCTGAGCCTGGCAGAAGGAATTGCAGAGACACGGCTTGTGCTGCTAAAGCCCCTGCTTCGGTTGGAGAAGCCTGTCCTGCAGGCCCCAAGGCTGTGCAGGGGCTCAGCACAATTGCCTTCAGTAACAAGCAGAGCTTGCTTGCAGGGTATACCGCAGTCAGATGGGGCATGGCGGGACATGGGCTAAAACCCAATGGGGGGAGCCGCTGTGGCACCCGGGACCCATAAATTTTTGGCACCCACCCTTCGACCAAATTATTTTCAGTAATAGTCAGACAGTGAACAGTTTCTTTTATTGAATTTTGAATACACACACACACACACACACACAAACTATAAGTTTGCATATTTATATGTGTATACTTACACACACACTCACACACTTTATAACTTTGTATATATAACCATACCAATTGAAATAAGTTTTCTTCTTGAAAAAGAAATTTAAACATCTTGTGATGGCCTCACGGACACCCTGTTGCAGCCTGGCACCCAGGGCTGGGGACCCCACGGCCACACTCTTTGTATGGCACTGCTCAAGAGTGACTATGCCCTTCAGGGTTAATGACACCTTGGGGTATTAAGGCTAATAATACCTTGGGTTATTCTGGCTACCAGCTCCAGCAGCAGTTGAACTTGCTGAAGCTTGAAGAGTACTTGGAGACCTTTTACAGGTTACCACTAGATGGCGCCAAATATATATTTGTGGAGGAGCCACAAGTCAGCTTTCCCCCTGCTTCCCCCATAAAAGAAGACAGGGCTTCAAGGCTCCAGATCTGTTTCATTTCGCAAAGTGATATGGTGCTTCAGCTTTTCTTTTGCCACAGTTTTTTGGGGAGGGGCTAAAGCTCAATGCTTGTGCACATAATTTGTATGTAGCAGGCCCTAGGTTCAATCAGTGGCCTACTCCTTTCCATTTGTCCCCCAGGGAGCTCCTCTTCAGAACTCTCCCCTGGCTTTTGGTGCGTCTGGTTTTGATCATATATTGAACTTTGTAAGCTGCCTTGCGTATTTGTTTCAGCATGGGACAGGCAGAAAATAAATAAATAAATCCCATTTTACATTTACTGTATAGTGATGTTTGGGTCCTTCTTCCACTCTTGTGTAAGAGTTGCGCAGTACTGTGGCTCAGTCTGGGGAAATGGTGCCCAAGACAGTGCCTGAAATATCTACTTAAGCCTTAGCAGCACTTCTGAGGTTAGCTAGTCACTTGATGGGCACAGTTTTCAGGAGGAAAATGGAACCATCAAAGAGTTAAATATCTGCTAGCTCGATGTTGTGACCCCAGTCCAGGCTGCAACCCAAAGCAGTCGTTAGGTGAGAGTACATGAAACCGAACTGCAACACCATTCGATAAAAGTAAGGAGTGGTTCAGGTCTTGAGCTCTGATCTTGCAGCCTTAGCAACCATAGCACACACCATCCCAACAGAATTGTCACCTGACTTCCTTGTCATTAGCTATGCCTGTTTTGTGATAATTTGCATGATAATAAGGAAGTTGGGTGATGCTTCTGTGCAAGTTGGTGCATTATAGTGGCTAAAGTTGATAGAGAGATTCTGGGATTCTGTCTCTGAGTCAATGCTAAACAGGCACAAACTCCTTTAAAAGCGTATAGAAAGTTTATTTACAGATTAGGAATAGATTTTAGATTTCAGGATGGATACAGGTTCAATACAGAAGTGTTACCCCATGGTGGATCCTTGGTTTCTCAGAGAACCACACCCAAACATTCTTACTTGTACTCTGTAACAAACAACTGACCCATGTGATATTGCATGTCATTTCCCCCTCCTTACTTGGCATTCTATGACAATTTGGTACATGGTTCCAGCCCTAATTAGGAAGTCACATTGCTCTGCCTCACAAAGATTCCCAGCCCCCAGCTCTGATTACACAAGAGTCTGAAATTTTCTTTTTGGGAACACTATGTCGTGGCATTCTTGTGTACAGGTCAACTTGACATGACTTCCCTATCCTGTTTATAACAGAAAAAACTAGTCACTGCTTTGGTTCCTAATTTCGGGTGTTTTTCTTATCTGAGAGAAGTTAGGTTAACCCTTAAAATATCCATCAAGTTAGGGCCTGGCTCAAAGGATGGCACAAGAATGTTCCCACAATGTGGTGCTTCCAGTTCCCAGTCAAATACCCAGTCCAGAAGCATGCTTGTTTAATGGCACTGAAAGCCTTCAAGTGGTACGGGCAAATGAGGAGGTCCGCAGTGTCTACCTCCCAGCCACCCAGACAGTTTCAGTCCAGAAACCAGGCTGAAATGGATCCAGACAATCCTTTCCATCCAGATATACCTGGACCTGGCCTGCAGGTACTGTTCAGGATGGATCCTCCTTCCTCTCCCCCCCCCCTTAGGTACACTGTACCCCTGCTTTTTTCCTTCTTTGTTTTACTTTCAATTCCTGGTTATGTTACTTTCTCACATTATAATAAAGACATTGTGGACTCTGATTCATTACTACCAGCTTCATATATATACCGAGATCAGTGGATGCCAGTGTGCAAGATTAGCTGTTTTCTCAGAACCTTCTGGCCACAAAATGGACAGTAAAAGCACTACAGGTTCAATCCTATCCTCCTCCCCTCCCCCATCCCATTGCCAAAAAGTTGCGTGCTATGTCCATTTTGCTTCCATCACCTGGAATGGCTCTGAAGAGGAAGGTGAGAAAGCGCTTGCATGGAGCAGTGAGGCTCCCTGCAAAACTTAGTGCTTTGCACCCCCTCTAGCTATGCCACTGATTGTAATAGATCCTATGGGTCTGGGGAGGAACTTTTCAGGAGTGGATTCAATACTGCCTGCCTCAAAGCAACAAGGATATTCATACCCTTCCCAAGGTGTGGAGGGGGTGTGATGTGGCTGTTGCAGCCCACCAGGCAGAGGTGTGGGGAAGGCAACAAGGCATATAACCAATGAACTTGACCTTCGCAGCATGCCTTTGAAGTAAAACCACTATTGCCACCAGAAAAGGAATTGGCTTGCAAGTCTGGGTAAAACTGCGGTGCCCGCTCTCATCCCACCTCCCTCTTGAGTTACTTTGGCACAAAAGCTGGTGATTAGTGGAGCAATCCAGGAGGCTAACTGACCGGGCTAGCACCAATACTTTATCCTCACACTTGCACTGAATAGCCCCAGCCATGAGCAGCTATCAGGGATGAGGAGGAAGTGCTTTTCGTTCTGGGCAAAAAGAAATGGGCCAGTAACAGGTAAAGACAACATAAGTTTACTTAAAAAGGCAAACATAAAAGGGGGAACAGAAGAAGGGCACTTAAACAAAAGCAGGCACATGCAATTCAACAGAAACAGACCTAGAGGGGAAAGTGAAAATAAATCTTAAAATGTATGCTTAGACAGTGAACCCTGCCTTGAGATGCACTTGCTTTGCTACAGTTTCTGTGCACTTCCGGGAGTTAGCAATGGACAAGCAACTGTTGTCAGAGCCAGAATGAAACCATGCCCTGATTCCAACTAGCCATTTCCTTATATGGGCTTCCGGTGGTTTAAGGTGGTTTTTGATGGGTGACTCAGCTTCAAAGGCAGGACAGATGGGGTCAACCCTATGAATATCCCCTTTGCCATGGTCATATGGATGGTCTCGACCGCTAGCAAGGCATTAGCAAAGCCCACTAGGGTGCCAGAGGATATCTGCCTGGCCCTTTGTTTGACCTAAGCCAGTAGCAGATTGCCCAGCATGCTCAATCAACCTCCTAGCTAAACCACTCTTGCATACATACAGGTAAGAGTGATTTGGACTTGTACATCAGAGATGTACAAGCTGAGTCATCCTAGCCAGATTCTTGTTACATCAGATTTCCCAGAATGCCCAATACAAACCCTAAAGCTGCTCCTATGTACATATAGGTAAGAAGGGTTTGGACATCAGAGATGCCAAACTGGCTCATCCTAGCAGGAACCATGTTATACACAGAGAGACACGTTCCCATTAGGGTGAAGCTCTGCATTCATCACTGGAGGGTAAAATATTGGCAACAAATATGGTGTCAGCCTTGCAGCCTATGGCTGGATCAGCTAGTCACAAGCTGGGGCATGTGCTAGATCCTTGTTCCTCACATTGGACAGTCCTCCCAGGCAGCTATAGTTTGTGATGGTATAAAAATCCCTTATTAAGGCCCCTTTTAAGAGGAAGTGCAAATTCCCAACGACTGAGGATTGTCCAATTGTTCTTGCACTTCCATTTCTTAGAGCACTTCTTTTTCTCTCCCTCCCCTCCTTTGTCCTGAGGCACTTTGTTCTTGTTTGATAACCATCCACACTTCTCACACTGGTATTTTTCAAACCAGTGAGTCAGGCCTGAATTACTTATACTGGTTTCTGTTCTTATCAAGCGTCCATTCTTTTAACCCATTTTAGCCCAAACCACAGGTGTACACATTTGGTCCCTGTTGCATATATGCAATGTTGGGCAGAAATGGCTTAAAGAAGGATGTTATTATGACACTTTGAAAAGTCAATTTTCCTGACAAAATCCAAGGTAGGATGAAGCAGTGCTTGGCGGGGAGGGCAGTGCACTCAGTGGCTGCACCCTGGCTGCAGCCCTATAGGTAGGTGTGATGGCAGGATGGAGATACAGGATGGGTGGCAGGATGGGGGTACAGAAGCAACTTTTGGACAAAGTTTTGGACAACTTTTGGTAGGTCAATGCCACACATGCAGATGTATACATGCCTTTTAAACTGCATGATACATCTGGCAAGAAAGTTAATTACACAACAACCCAAACCCCCAGATGTGATTGGATACAGTGGCATATGTAGTGGCATACCTAGAGAAAATGGCACCCATGGAAGGCACTGAAATTTACCCCTGTCCAAACAGAGCAGGGAAGATAATGGGGTGGGAGGCCAGTCCTGTTCATCCTGCCAAGCAAATTTATTCAGCAAGCTGCACAGAGAAGGGGAGATCATGGGTTGGAAACCAGTCCTATCCCACCATGTGAATTTATTCAGTAGGCTAAACAGAGAAGGGGGGATGGGGAAGAAGCCAGCCCTGGTCCACCAAGAAATTTATGCAAACATCGGTGGATGCTATGAAAAATAGTGTTCATTAACCCCTTTTTGGAGGTTCCATGAAACTGGTGCAAAAATTCACCACTGGCTCTGCTGCAGAAATGCTCATCAGCAGAATATGGGTAAATCTGTGCCTGGTGCCCCCCTTCAACTGGCGCCCAGGGCCGATGTCCCCACTTGCCACACCCACTGATATGCCACTGAATGGATGATCACTTGGTAATGCCTTGATTGCCCAGCAACCAGTGGTATACAAATAGGGGAGCTCCGGTACCAAGTTGCAAGCATTCCAGAAAACCAAACATATTTTTCACAAATGTACAATGTGCCTTTCCTCTATCATTACAACAAAACTGTTTTTGTACGTATGACAGACCAAAAGCCCACTGCATTTATCTTGATGGACATTCCTTCCCTGTTTCGTTCTGGGTTATGATGTCTAATGTTGTGGATGTGGTGATGGCATCTGGCCTGGACGCCTTTAAAAGGGGATTGGACAAGTTTCTGGAGGAAAAATCCATTATGGGGTACAAGCCATGATGTGTATGCGCAACCTCCTGATTTTAGAAATGGGTTATGTCAGAATGCCAGATGCAAGGGAGGGCACCAGGATGAGGTCTCTTGTTATCTAGTGTGTTCCCAGGGGCATTTGGTGGGCTGCTGTGAGATACAGGAAGATGGACTAGATGGGCCTATGGCCTGATCCAGTGGGGCTGTTCTTATGTTCTTGTTCATTACATATATTATATATAAGAAAATGTTTACTGTCTGAGCTTCTTCTCTGGGCATTATTATTATTCATTCCATATCATGACTATTACTGAAAATAATTTTGTCATGGGGAGGGTGCCAAAAATTAATGGGCCCGGGTGCCAAATAACCTTCTTACCCCACTGCCAGCAACCCCTTTATGGCTCAGCAACCAATCATAATAACTGCAACAAAAGTCAAATAAATATTACTATGTTGGCAACCTTCAGTCTCAAAAGACTATGGCAGGGGTGCTCAATAGGTCGATCGCGATCGACAGGTCGATTGCGAGGGCAAAATGAGTCGATCGCAGAGCTGCTCCAGCTGTTCCTGCTGTTCCGCGGCTTGGCCAGCAGGTGGCGATGAAGAGCCGCCTTCTGGGTTCTGAGCTCACCTCCGAGCCTGCACAGGGGCAGCCTAGAGTGCGATGAGGGTGCGTGCGCCTGCCTGTGCCTGCGTGCACGCGAGCTCTGTGACTCTCACCGGGCGTCGGGGCGGGCGGAAAAATGAAGTGAGAGCGTGCGCAGTCGCCGTTTGTCGCTCCGCTCGCACCCCCTCCCCCTCAGCGCCCCAGCTGGACAGGAGAGGCTGGAGCTGCGGCAGCGCAGGCTGCCGGACAAGGGTGGTGGGGGGAGGGAGAAGAGAGCCTCGCATCGCCTCGCCTCCCTGCTGTGCAGCTTTTGTGAGAGGAAGTGCCCCTCTCTCCAGCCCACCCCTAGGGTAGAGGGTGGCCTGCGCGCAGACCTGGGCTGGAAGGTGAGCGGGCGGCGGGGTCCCTGCAGGCGGAGCACGGGGGGGGCTGCGGGAGGGCAGCAGGTGGTCCAGGCTGCTCGCCCGCCTGCCCGGTCCGGGAGGCATGACTGCTGCTGCTGCTGGACCAGGCGGTCCCTCCCTCCCTCCCTCCACAGCCAGTGGGGAGGGGGCTGCCAGGGCAAGCCCGGCCACCTGCTCCTCTGCCGGTCCTCCTGCAGGCGGGGGGCTCCCGGCACGGGCCAGGCAGGGCGTCCCTGCGGAGGGGGCGAGCCTGTGCAGGGAAGATGCTCTGCATGTGCTCAGAGCACCTCCAGCCAGTGGCTTCTCTCCAGCCCACCCCCAGGGTAGAGGGTGGCCTGGGCGCAGCCCTGGGCCGGAAGGTGAGCGGGCGGCGGGGTCCCTGCAGGCAGAGCACGGGGGGGGGGCTGCGGGAGGGCAGCAGGTGGTCCGGGAGGCGTGACTGCTGCTGCTGCACCTGCTGCTGCTGCTGGACCAGGCGGTCCCTCCCCCTCCCTCCGCAGCCTGTGGGGAGGGGGCTGCCAGGGCAAGCCCAGCCACCTGCTCCTCTGCCGGTCCTCCTGCAGGCGGGGGGCTCCTGGCACGGGCCATCCGGGCCATACATCCAGTGCAATAAAAACCATATGCAACAATAGAACATCCGGGCCATACACCATCACCCCATTCTGCAGCAAGGTGTTCCACAGATTAATTACATTGTTGTTGGCAACCTTCAGTCTCGAAAGACTATGGTATCGCGCTCTGAAAGGTGGTTCTGGAACAGCGTCTAGTGTGGCTGAAAAGGCCAATTCGGGAGTGACAATCCCTTCCACACTGGGAGCAAGTGCAGTCTGTCCCTGGTCTGTCTCCCTGGCTATGGGCCTTCCTTCTTTGCCTCTTTGCCTCAGACTGTTGGCCAAGTGTCTCTTCAAACTGGGAAAGGCCATGCTGCACAGCCTGACTCCAAGCGGGCCGCTCAGAGGCCAGGGTTTCCCACCTGTTGAGGTCCACTCCTAAGGCCTTCAGATCCCTCTTGCAGATGTCCTTGTATCGCAGCTGTGGTCTACCTGTAGGGCGCTTTCCTTGCACGAGTTCTCCATAGAGGAGATCCTTTGGGATCCGGCCATCATCCATTCTCACGACATGACCGAGCCAATGCAGGCATCTCTGTTTCAGCAGTGCATACATGCTAGGGATTCCAGCACGTTCCAGGACTGTGTTGTTTGGAACTTTGTCCTGCCAGGTGATGCCGAGAATGCGTCGGAGGCAGCGCATGTGGAAAGCGTTCAGTTTCCTCTCCTGTTGTGAGCAAAGAGTCCATGACTCGCTGCAGTACAGAAGTGTACTCAGGACGCAAGCTCTGTAGACCTGGATCTTGGTATGTTCCGTCAGCTTCTTGTTGGACCAGACTCTCTTTGTGAGTCTGGAAAACGTGGAAGCTGCTTTACCGATGCGTTTGTTTAGCACGGTATTGAGAGAAAGTGTGTCGGAGATCGTTGAGCCAAGGTACACAAAGTCATGGACAACCTCCAGTTCATGCTCAGAGATTGTAATGCAGGGAGGTGAGTCCACATCCTGAACCATGACCTGTGTTTTCTTCAGGCTGATTGTCAGTCCAAAATCTTGGCAGGCCTTGCTAAAACGATCCATGAGCTGGATAAATAAATATTAGCTCCAGCAAAATAAGATCAACTGTTGCCCTTTAATAAATTGCCTCGAACTTGGTTGGCAACCTTCAGTCTCGAAAGACTATGGTATAAGCCTACAGCACCCGGTATTCCCAGGTGGTCTCCCATCCAAGTACTAACCAGGCCTGACCCTGCTTAGCTTCCGAGATCAGACGAGATTGGGCATGTGCAGAACACATCCTTGTAAAAGAGGAAGGCAAAATGCACTTTGAGGGGAGGGATGAGTTCAGAGTCCTGTGTCTGTTATCATACGAAGAATAGAGCTGGCAAAGAAGATCTGGCCCAGGGATGATAACTATAGGCCTTGGGCACTCAGTCTCTAAAAGGTTTGCCATCACTGGCCTATACCAATTTTTATCTGGCCCAACACATGCAGCAATCAGAGTGTCCTCTTGGTTTCCTGTGTGCTGTACAGGAGAAGAATAAGCTGAGAATAGAGGGTGTTCTTATCTGTCATGGTCAGACCACTACCTGGTTAAATTTAGGCTGTGTAACGTTTAGGCTGATCTTCTCAGATCTCTTTTTGCAGGCTGTCTTCCCCAGCAGATCCACACAGGTAAATCAAGGGAAAGGGTCTTCACACACTCACCCTGGCTGCACAGGTGTCCTCCACACAGGGTTTCAGGAGCCCCCCCCCCCCCGAAAGAAAAGGTACAGATTCTAGCATTCATGCCCACATCTCCTCCACAGCACCACTGCAGGCACACTCCTGTGGCACCATTCTCCTTCACAGACACCAAGAAGGAAATCCCTGCCTGGAAACAAGTGTGTCTCCCATCCCTCACCAGTGCTGCATAACTCCTTCCCAGATGGCAAACCTATGCACACTTCCCTAAGAGTGGCCCCATTGAATTCAGTGGGACCTATCTCAAGGTGGGAAAACATAGGATTGTGCTTCCAAGCCTAGAGACAAGTGAGACTGCCAGTGCTGTTTTCAATGCCTTGATGCCTCTGCTGTGTGCCTCCCCTTCCCCTTGCTTCCCACAGGCCGGGAAGCCTGTGAGACTGAGAGACAGCTGAGACTGTTGCTGCTGTTGTCTATGCCTTACTGTCTCTGTTCTGTCTCCCCTCCCCCTTGCTCTCCGCAGGTTGCTGCCCCACAGACTGCTGCCCCACACTGGGAAGTGTAGTCTCACCAAAGTGAGCAGTGCAGTCCTGCCATCCCCAATCTGGTCACTGACCTACCGGGTCCCACCTACGTTCCTGTGGCTTTGCACACTTCATGACACACAGCAAACCGACTGGTGCTGCCAGACTGCACTGACACACATGATGTGGGTGTATGTTGGATAGTTTGCAATGGCACAACCGCCCTGCTGGGGTTGGCCACCCCACCCATGCACGTTTCCCTTTCAGATGCCAACTGGCATAGCTAATGATCATGTAGGCCGCTGCCAAGCTCAAAATGTTGCCCCGGAAGTGATGTCACAACCAGAAGTGACATCATGCCCGGGCTTTCTAAAAAGTGAGAATTGGGAGGAACCCACTTCCTCCTCCCAGCTGCTCACCACCAACTTGCTCTGCTGCCTCCCTCCAGTCAGTGGCATAGCGAAGGCATCTATCTGCTACCTGGGGTCAAAGAAGATTTTATAGCCCCCCTCCATGACAAAATCAAATTTTGTTAAGTAATTAAGTTAATTAAGTAAATAAACCTCCTGATTTTAGAAATGGGCTATGTCAGAATGCCAGATGCAAGGGAGGGCACCAGGATGAGGTCTCTTGTTATCTGGTGTGCTCCCTGGGGCATTTGGTGGGCCACTGTGAGATACAGGAAGCTGGACTAGATGGGCCTATGGCCTGATCCAGTTAGGCTGTTCTTATGTAAATAAAAAGTTATTGGTTCCATGCTCCATCATTATATCTTCTCACTGGCACTCAGAGCAATCAGTCTGATAGGTCAGTTTTGGGTTAAACAAACCCACTTTTTGTTCCATAAAGGCAGTTGTGTTTTCATCTTCGGTTAATTGGCCATAACGTTTGATAGAATACAGATATTCCAATGCAGTTTGTTTCATTGCATTCTGCTTTAAATTACCTTTCCCATGATATATAACATGATGGTATTATTCATACATACCACAATTTTCACAATTTTGGTCACTAATGTCAAGCTCAACTTGTTGCCGCCCCCCAAACCTTGATGCCTGGTGCAACTGCTACCCCCTGCACCCCCTTAGCTATGCCACTGCAGATGCCGCTCTTCCATGGATCCAGTGCAATAAAAACCATATGCAACAATATAAAGAAATGAAACACGATACACACATGTGGTCTTGTCCTTGAGTGATAAGGACTCCGCCTTCCTTTCTCCAGCAAGCTCCAGAGAGGTTCACCATAAAGGAGGGCTCACATAGCCAGATGATAGCCGGGAGCCTTAAGCCAGGCTGTCACTTGGAAAGGGAATGAGCTGGCTCTGAATCCATCATGTAAACAAGCAGAAAATGGGGTGTCACACTTACACATGGACCAGAAAATAACCCAATGTTGGGAAGTCTCATCACATCAGGCTAACATCTTTCACGCATGTGCCCAGGATCTGAACCAGAGCCAGAACCATGTCTGGTGACTCTGAAATCTCATGAGATTTGGTTATTTATTCATTTTTATACCCCCCTTTTCCAAGGAGCTTGGGGGAGTGTACATGATTCCTTCCCTCCTTTTGTCCTCACAATAACCCTGTGAGGTAGGTGAGGCTGAGAGATAGTGGCCTAAGGTCACCATTGGATAGCCTGGCAAATGGTTGGATTGCCGTGGGGGTGGGGGTGGAGTGGGGTGGGGTGGGCCGCCCCAGCCATGCTACACCACTGCCTCATAACAACCCTGTGAAGTAAGTAAGTTGAAAGATCGTGACTGGCCCAATGTCACCCAGGAACCTTCATAGCCGAGCAGGGATTTGAACCTGGATAGTGGTTCTGGTGTTCAACAACACCATCCTGGCTCTCTATGAAATCTATGACATTGTCGCACAAAGCAGCACAGATAGCACCTCCATGACATGACTGAGGTTGTGGGAGCACTAGTCAGGGCAGTGGGGTTATGCCCCCACTTGCACACCCTCATGGGCTCCACCACTGTCCCCAAACTTGATGCCTGGAGGGTAGTGAGACAAGCCATTGGGCCCCCATGGCCAATCTGTTGGCAACTAAGTGGCAATCAGAAGGCCATCAAGGCAGTCATCCATAAGGAGAGGGTCTTTCAGGCCTCACATAGGCACCTGAGCCACAGCCCCACCCCCCGCACCTGCAGATGCTATGGCTCTTGTAGCAGGCAGTAGTGGCCCACTCCTTGGGACCACCATCACACCAGTAAACTGCCATGGGAGACATGGCTTCGCCTGGCACGAATGGGCTGGGCTTGTCCTGGCTAGGGCAAGGGCCAAGACAGCACTAAGGATGCCCCCTCCCTCCCATGTGCAGCTTCACTATGGCATGGGGGTGGGTGCCATATGTGCCTGCCCTGTGCTGCCAGCAGGCCTCCCTGCAGCAAGCAGCTGATACACAGGGTGCTTTGCAGGTGTGACTGGATGGTATGGCTGGTGTGCTGTGTCTGCCTGCGCAGATCTTTGGGGACCTTCCCTGTGTGGGGAAGGTCCCTGTGTGCTACATGGTTGGTGCCAGGTTGTGCTGCAGTGGCTGTGCCTGTGGGCACAGGCTGTCATGTGACCTATGGATCTGGTGCACTACTGTCAGCACACTCTCAGGCATGTCTACTCAGATGTAATGCCCATTGTATTCAGTGGGACTCACTGCCATGTACATGATTTGACTTAGGTTGTGCCGGCATTCCTATGCCGTTGGTTCATCGGTTAGTTAGGATTGGGGTGTCCATTTATTTAGCTGTGTAGTCAGCTTTGTGGGCTACCCTCTGTTGAAGAAAAGTAGTCTATGTATACACATTCTTCTGAATAATGATAATATGACAACACCTCACCCGGCAGGGGTGAGGGACCTCAGAGAGTGATCCATTCTCGATTCCTAATGGATCTTGATGGTTTCCTGGTGACCTTGGGTGATTTTCTTGCAAGTGTGGAGGTTCGGTCAATGCTCTGGCCAGTGTACAGAGAGGATCCAGCTAGTAGACACAATCCCTGCTGGGTGCCTGGAGGGTCGTGGGACAAGCCATGGGGTTGTCACGGCAACCCATTTGCTCCCTATACAGCCAAATCGCCCCCACGGTTTGTCTTGGAGCCGATGGCAAGGAAAGGGCTGCTGGAGCACTGCTGGAGGAGAACTTGTGACCATAGGTTACGAGCCCATTCAGGCCCGTCCTGGGGCAGCAGGAGTGGTGAATGTCAGGGGCTCGCCGCGGGGCCAGCCCCTGTCTTACCCGGAGGGGCGGGGGTGGCGAGGACAGGCGGGAATCCCCCGGAGAGCGGTGGGCAAGCCCCACCAGTCCGCCTCGCAGGCGACCAGGGCCAGCGGGGAGGGAGGGAGGGAGCAACCCCCAGCGAGGTGCCCCGCCTCGTGGAGCTGCTCCCCCGGAGGCCGTGCCGCAACCCCCAGGGAGGTGCCTCTCCCCGCGACCAGGGCGAGGCGGTCGGGGCACCCCGCCGGCAGCCGTGTCAGCCCGGGGAGCGGGCCTCGCGGCTGGGGCCAGCGGGGGAGTTCCCCGGCGGGCGGCCGGGCGGGCCAAGACGCTGTTTCAGGTGGTGGTGGGCGAGGGAGTGGTGGCGGAGCAGCTCTGTTCCTGGTCGAAGGCCCCGCGGGCTGTCCCTGGCCGCAGAGGTCCCCCCCGGGAAGCTGCTCCCGCAGTCGGTGGCGCGGGGCTGCGCCCGTCGGGCTCGCTTTTCCACACAAGGCTGGCTCTGTCACAACACCGGAGTGAGAACGGCGGGGGCGGCGGCGGCGACACTTCCTGCCCGGCTGCACAGTGCTGTGAGCGGCTCCCAGGGGAAGGGTCGCATCCTCTCAGCGCTTTCCCGGAGGAGGCAGCCTGGCGGTTCCACCCGCCGCGGACCACGAAGCCGCCCGGGCCTCCCCTCGGAGCAGCAGCAGCGTCGAGGTAGCGCCTCATTCATTCCCTCTGGGCGTAAGTGTGAATGTGAGTGTGAGTGAATGTGGGGTGTGTGTGTGTGTGAGAGAGAGGGTGGGGGTGGGGGTGGGTAAGTGTGACTGTGAGTGTGGGGGGAGTGTGTGGGGGGGTGAGTGAGCGGTGGGTGTAGGGTGTGTGAGTGTGGGGTGTGTGTGTGAAAGGGTGGGTGTGGGGTGTGTGAGTGTGTGGGGTGTGTGTGGGGGTGGGTAAGTCTGACTTTGTGAGAGTGAGTGTGGAGGGGTGAGTGAGCGGTGGGTGTGGGGTGTGTGAGTGTGAGTGTGGGGGGTGTGTGTGAAAGGGTGGGTGTGGGTAAGTGTGAGTATGTGGGGGGTGTGTGGGGGTGGGTAAGTCTGACTGTGTGTGAGTGAGTGTGGGGTGTGTGTGCCGCCTCTTTCCCTCCTGCTGTGAGGATGGCACCATTCACAGGTGACGTTTGCCCTGCATGGTGTTCCCGCGAAGGGAACGAGGACTGCACACCCCGCCCTGTGCGCCTCTCGGCTCTCCAGGGCTTTGCTGCTGCCTCTCACTCTTGGGCACACTTCGTGCAAACACGCGCGTGCGTCCGGGGCGCTTCTTCGGTTTACCAGCAACTTCTGGGGGAGGCGTTCCGCGCAAAAAGGCGTGTCAAGGGGCGGCAGCTCTTTCAAGGAGGAAAACCAGCTCCCGAATGAGCGCTGGAGGGGAGCGGGCGCCTGACCCGCGGCTCAGAATGCCTGCAGGTTTACCTGTTATGGTAGCAAGCAATGGGCCCAAAGAGGGATGATGCATTGAGGGCTGAGCCCAATCCTAGGTATGTCTACTCAGGAGTAAGTCCCCTTATAGTCAATAGGGCTTACTCGCAGGTAGGTGTGGAGAGGAGTGCCATCTTGGAGCCGAATCCTATGCTTGTCTACTCAGAATTAAGTCCCATTATAGTCAGTGGAGCTTACTCCCAGGAAAGTGTGGGTAGGATTGCAGCCTTGTTTCACAGCACAGTGACAACAAGAGAGCAAGATTTAAAACCAGATTCTGCCTGGCCCACAGCTGTACACTTTTGGTCCCTGTACTGGGCCCCCCCCCAGTATGCCCATCAATTATCCAGGCACCCATGGCCCCCTGTACCCCCTTTGCAGCCTTGCCTGCTTTCACTAACTTACCTTCGAAGTTCCGCTGCCTTTCATATGTCTTAAAATGGTCATTAGGACATAGTATTGGCAATCTTCAGTCTCGAAAGACTATGGTATCGCGCTCTGAAAGGTGGTTCTGGCACAGCGTCTAGTGTGGCTGAAAAGGCCAATCCGGGAGTGACAATCCCTTCCACACCGGGAGCAAGTGCAGTCTGTCCCTGGTCTGTCTCCCTGGCTATGGGCCTTCCTTCTTTGCCTCTTAGCCTCAGACTGTTGGCAAAGTGTCTCTTCAAACTGGGAAAGGCCATGCTGCACAGCCTGCCTCCAGGCTGTTACTAGTACTAGGTACTAGTAGCTGGTACCTAGGACATAGGTTAGCTGGTACTAGGACATAGTACCTGTTGTTAATTTATTTGAATCCCACCACAGCCCCTGTTTTCTTACAAAGTGAGGAAACAAGGTCAAGCACTCTCAGAGAGAGCAGTAGCCCTGGTATTTCTTTGAAAAGGTCAACAGGCATGTGGATGTGGGAGAACCCGTGGACATTATATATCTGGACTTTCAGAAGGTGTTTGACACGGTCCCTCACCAAAGGCTACTAAAAAAACTCCATAGTCAGGGAATTAGAGGACAGGTCCTCTCATGGATTGAGAACTGGTTGGAGGCCAGGAAGCAGAGAGTGGGTGTCAATGGACAATTCTCACAATGGAGAGAGGTGAAAAGCGGTGTGCCCCAAGGATCTGTCCTGGGACCAGTGCTTTTCAACCTCTTCATAAATGACCTGGAGACAGGGTTGAGCAGTGAAGTGGCTAAGTTTGCGGATGACACCAAACTTTTCCGAGTGGTGAAGACCAGAAGTGATTGTGAGGAGCTCCAGAAGGATCTCTCCAGACTGGCAAAATGGGCAGCAAAATGGCAGATGCGCTTCAATGTCAGTAAGTGTAAAGTCATGCACATTGGGGCAAAAAATCAAAACTTCACATATAGGCTGATGGGTTCTGAGCTGTCTGTGACAGATCAGGAGAGAGATCTTCGGGTGGTGGTGGACAGGTCGATGAAAGTGTCGACCCAATGTGCGGTGGCAGTGAAGAAAGCCAATTCTATGCTTGGGATCATTAGGAAGGGTACTGAGAACAAAACGGCTAGTATTATAATGCCGTTGTATAAATCTATGGTAAGGCCACACCTGGAGTATTGTGTCCAGTTCTGGTCGCCGCATCTCAAAAAAGACATAGTGGAAATGGAAAAGGTGCAAAAGAGAGCGACTAAGATGATTACGGGGCTGGGGCACCTTCCTTATGAGGAAAGGCTACGGCGTTTGGGCCTCTTCAGCCTAGAAAAGAGACGCCTGAGGGGGGACATGATTGAGACATACGAAATTATGCAGGGGATGGACAGAGTGGATAGGGAGATGCTCTTTACACTCTCACATAATACCAGAACCAGGGGACATCCACTAAAATTGAGTGTTGGGCAGGTTAGGACAGACAAAAGAAAATATTTCTTTACTCAGCGTGTGGTCGGTCTGTGGAACTCCTTGCCACAGGATGTGGTGCTGGCGTCTAGCCTAGACGCCTTTAAAAGGGGATTGGACGAGTTTCTGGAGGAAAAATCCATTATGGGGTACAAGCCATGATGTGTATGCGCAACCTCCTGATTTTAGAAATGGGTTATGTCAGAATGCCAGATGCAAGGGAGGGCACCAGGATGAGCTCTCTTGTTATCTGGTGTGCTCCCTGGGGCATTTGGTGGGTCGCTGTGAGATACAGGAAGCTGGACTAGATGGGCCTATGGCCTGATCCAGTGGGGCTGTTCTTATGTTCTTATAGTGCAGGGATCTCTAAACCTTTCGGCGAAGGGCCGCATGAAATATCTGGCACAGTGTCGAGGGCTGGAAAAAAAAATTCAATATAAAATTTAAATAAATACATTAGAGATGGAACTTAGATGAATGACTGAAATGAATGAATGAATGGGTTCAAATGTCCAGGACTTCGAGCATGAACACAGCCCAAGAAATAAAGCACACACACTTAAATGGACCCCCATTCCCCACCCCTCAAGCACAACTCTGGTTGTGTTTGGTCAACTGGGCCAGAGGCTCTCGGGATCAGAGGCTGGCCGCAGGCTGGATAGAGGCACTTTTGGGCCGCATCTGGCCCCCGGGCCTGGGTTTAGAGACTCCTGGTATAGTGCCACAATGAATGAAACTGGACTTCTGTAATGTTTCCATTTTCATGAAATATCTATGAATTGTGATAAAGGGTTTGCCTTCTCTAGACTGCTGTGCACACCTTCACATGCTTGCATTCCCATCTGGGATTGTATATAGTTTCCTGCATGACTCATAAGAAAAAAATAATGGTGCAATAAACTTTATCACATGATGTAGGCTCCAGTATATATGCAGCAAATGCCAGTTCAACACGAGCAGCAGGTGATTCAGTCTTCAAGAACAAGGAATTTCCTGTGAAATGCTTACAGGTATTGCCAAATCAGTCAGAGTACTTATATTGGAGATGGAGCAAGCTTAAAGAATAGTTGTTTCTCTTTATTTTATTATTTGCCTTGGCAGAATTATTTTTTGAATAGGTAAGTTCTTCTTTACTACTAATTTATATTAGATTATTTTTGGACCACAAGTGAAACTGTTATACAGAGCCTTAACCAACTAATTAATGTAATTGTGATATGATCCAGTGACTACTGTCGTAGCTTTTTATGTCACATTATAGCATCTGGTATGTTAGCTTAGGATCCTGGTGGTTTCATGAAAGAACCATATGTTGAAATAGGGTATAGAGAAGCATCAGAATGCAAGACTGAAGTGGGATGAAATAGATCAAGGTTGCAATCTTATGCATGCTTTCTTGGAAGTAGGCCCCACTGAACACAGGAATTTACTTCTAAGTAGACATGCATAGGATTGCACTGTAAGGCTGAAATCCTACACACACTTTCCTATGTTCTGGAAAGTTACTCTGGGAGTAAGTCAGCCTGGGAGTA
The DNA here is from genome assembly GCF_035046505.1 of Tiliqua scincoides. Taxonomy (NCBI): domain Eukaryota; kingdom Metazoa; phylum Chordata; class Lepidosauria; order Squamata; family Scincidae; genus Tiliqua; species Tiliqua scincoides. The sequence goes on from NC_089825.1 coordinate 18,571,525, forward strand.
AGCCAAATTGAACAAAGTGGGACTTACATCTGAATAAACTTGAAATAGACTCACACTGTAAAAGTATGCTTGAAGTGCATTATATTGAGTGGATGTTCTATAACCTTTGGCAACTCATTTATATTCACAAACATTTGAGAATATGTCACACTTTTTTTTACATATTTAAGAATTTTTTTCCTATTTTCAAATTATATTTAAATTTTTAAAGTTTGATCCAGAGTCCTACAGCTGCCACTATCTGTGATCTGTGGGTTTGAGAAGAACAAGGTGAGGTGCTACCTTGAATAAGGCGGGAGGGGGGTGGTTTGCCCTTGCCCAGCTTTGTGGAGTGCAAGGACAGAAGCCAAGCTAAGGTAATACCACCACCTACCATGCTGGCCTCTCATGCACCATTGAGGGAACTGAGGTGCAATGGTGGCAGATTCAAGTCAATTCATTTAATCAGTCGGGGACATGCAGCCTCCCTCACTTGCTCTAGGGTCCCACTGGCCTCCTCTAAAACTTCTGAGCCTAGAAGCCACTGGGCAGCTCCTCACACAACTTGAATTGCATATACAAGGTACTGAGTACAAAAGACCCACACATCCTTGTCAGTTATGAAAACTGTATACATCAAATATTTGCTGCTTGTCTCTTTTAATGTACTTGCAGGCAAGGGTCCAGTCCTTTTGTAGTTAAAGCTTCCATCAATGTATTTGAAAGGGACAAACAGTGAAAAATGCATGCATACAAGTGTTGAGTTGCTCTTGCTTCACTGGGAGACTTTGCATATTCCTTTAAATGCCTTGAACCAGCAGGAGAGTGTACTGCCACTGCACTTTTACCTACCAAGTGTGGGGAAAAGCTACTACAGTCCTGCTGTTCTCAGTGTGATGAAGAGACTGGTTGAGGAACATGGAAGGAGGCACCATCAGCTAAAAAGAGCTTAGAGTATTGGCTAAAACGGGGGGGGGGGGGCAGAAGGTAAAGTAATTGTTCATCCCTCCTCCCTCCATTCAATTGATATAATGAGGAAATGCTGAAGCTCTTAAGAAGTAAAATTAAATGTTTCAATGGTGTGAGCATGGAGAGGAGGAGGAGAAATGTGTAATTTGTAACAGGTGATGATCAGGCAATAATCAAACTAGATTTGCCACACTTCTACAATCACAGTGTACCTGGCACTCCAAAGAACCAAAAGATAGGCTGTGGGGATATGGGTGTGCGCAGCACACTGTTCTTGAGACAGAATATTCTGGTTTAATGTTCTGATCTTGCTGCAATAGACATGATAGCTGTAGGAGCATTGACTAGATCCTGCACAGCAACTGCATAACAAAAATGAGCATTTTGTGAATGCATGCGCACAGTGTGCTTGCAAGGAGAACAGGCAACAAAATTATGTGCATATACAGTGGATCCTTGAGCAACAGTGTATCTTCCACCTGCTTGCTCTTTGCTTCTTTCCAGATGTCTAATAGACCCTCTCAGAGGTATAACTACATTGGAGCCTGAGGAGTACCTGCTCCTCTGCCAGAGGGGCGCAACACACAAGGCAGTCACTTCTGTGTTCTCTTCAGAGAAGGAGGCACTGGTGGCTTTGTGCGCCCTGTTCCTTCTCCTGTGGCACCTCCAGCACCTCCTCCTCTGGGGAGAACCAGGAAGTGATATCACAATGTTATATGACGCCAGGCGCCGGGACTTCTAGTTGCACCTCTGGACCCTCCCACCACATGCCAGAAGAGAGGGATAAAAGCAGAACTGTTCTACTGGGTCCATTACCCCTGTACTCTTCACCTCTATAAGTCATATGGAGCAGGCCAAGTTGTTATACATGTCACCCAGGATCAACTGTGAGGGTTGGCAAGTTGAGCTCAATTCAACAGTTGAATACAACATGGTTGAGTTTGCTTCCTAAGAGCAAAAAAAAAAGCATGCCCTGTGCACTGGAATTCAAAAATCACCGCATATAAATATTGATAGCTCTCTTGTGGTTTTATTAGTATACTGAATTGGCACACTAATAGCAGTTGATAAGGACATTTGGAAAACATCACAGCCATAATTTTTTTTATGGTTACTTGCACATATTAGATGGTATTGGAACAAGTGTCACAAGCAGTATGCATTAACTGGAGAAAACGCCAGTGACAGTTGACATGATTTAAAAAATTAAGAATACTATTAGGGTAGCTAATAGGGCAACTCAGAGGATCTAAGAGTAAACAGACGGGAATTAAGCTCAGCCTAGCTATGTTGATGTGAGCATGTCTTTTGCACTCACACATTCTAACCTAGTTGACAGCCTGACACTGTGCATATGTCCTCAGAAACATGCTCACTGTGTTCCACAATCTTCACTTCCAGGTCAATACTCATAGGATGGCAGTCTCTAGCGATCAAATGTTTTGCATATGAATGAATGTAGCTGTATATCATTCAGATTCCACCTGACTATATTTATACAAGATTAAATAAATAGATGCTTAGAAAAAAAACACACACAATTATTTTATAATTATTTTGCAGTTGCAGAATACATGTGAGAAAATGAAGTCTGAAGACGAGGTAGCGATAGTAGGGATAGCATGCCATTTTCCTGGAGGTAAGCTTCCATAATTGCTACATGAAATTGCCAGTCCTAGGCAGAGATATCAAAGTCTAGCAGTAAGTCATGAAAGAGGTAGTGGAGATTAGGTAGAAATTGGAATTATTAAGCAACATGGTGATTTACTGATGATTCAAGACTGGAGGAACATGCGCACACATCAAGGATCCTGTCAGAAGCAGTCTGTAAGCTGTGAGCCATTTTGTTACATCAGCTACACTCTATTGTTCACCTGGGAAAGAGTGTTATCCACAATTATGCTTTTCATAATTGCTGGTTCAGACTTTAAATGCACCAAACCAAGCAATGCAGAGCACAGATGATTCATGAGTACCACCCAAAAGCTCAGAAGAAGACCATGTGGTTTCTTGAACATCATCTTGATATCTGAATATTGATGGCATAGAGCAGGAGTGTTCAAACTTTTTGGCAGGAGGGCCACATCATCTCTCTGACACTGTGTCTGGACCGGGGGAAAAAAGAATCAATTTACATTTCAAATTTGACTAAATTTACATAAATGAATATATTAGAGATCACTGGCGTACCTGGGGGGGCAAATGGGACAAATGCCCTGAGCGCAGACCCTCCAGGGGCGCCTCAGAGCCTCGCCTTGCCCTGCCCCCACCCGCGCCCCCCCAGGAGGAGCGGCCAGAAGCGCTGCAGAGAGGCAACTTGCTGCCACTCTGTCAGCACCTGGGCACCGACTGAGCTGCCCCTCCCCTTCCCTCCTCTTTTATAGGAGGATAGGAGACAGGTTCCCTAGAGAGGCACTGACAGAGGGGAGGGGGTGGCCCAGTTGGTGCCAAGACACTGCCTTCCAGGAGCAGTCCTGGGTGCCCCTGCTCCACCTCTGAGAGCATCTCTCAGAGGCAGAGCAGAAGTGGCGCGCGCCCCCTCTGAAGTCGGAGGGGACGCGTGCCACTTCCCGGCCCGGGTCACCATTCCTGCACTTTGGAGGGTGTCCCTCCAATGCGCAGGGCAAGCCTTCCGGCCCAGATTGCCCCTCCTGTGCTTCGGAGGGCGTCTCTCTGTGGCGCAGGGGAAGCGGCATGCGCCCCTCCAACTTGAGAGGAGATGCGTGCTGCTTCCCGGCCCCACAGAGCCTTCCGCATGAGGTCTCCACTACAGCCGCTGTAGTGTAGCCGCTGGATGCAGCCCCAGACCGATGTCATGGAGACCCCTGCGGCGCGGAAAGCTCCATGGGGGCCTCAGCTGCCGCCTCCGTTCCCCCTTGTTTTCAAAGGGGGAACAGAAGAGGCAGCTGCGCAGAAGTAATTACGTTGACGGTGACGGTGTGCAATCCTATCCACACTTACCTTGGAGTAAACCCCATTGACAATCATTGTTATATACATTGTTAAATCATTGTTATATACATAGTAGCCTATAGATCTGTAACATTTACCCAAATGCAGTCACATACCATGTGACTTGATGTTAGACATCAAGTCTAACAAAAATAAAATACACATTGAAATGAATGGGGACCCACCTGAAATTGGCTTATCACCCACCTAGTGGGTCCTGACTCACAGTTTCAGAAACATTGTAATAGGAGATTGTTGACTGTGGCTGAGTTCCACTGTTTTCAAGAGAAATAGATATATATGCAAAATGGTAGTTCCCTCTCCCTCAAATACTGAGAACATAGGTAGCTAACATATATGTTAAATCTTGCTGCAGGAGAAGGAATTGACAATTTCTGGCAAGTGTTGGTAGAAGGCAGAAACTGTACAGTAGAAATACCCCCGGAAAGATTTGACACCCAGAAGTGGTATGATCCAGACCCCAACAAACCAGGGAAAATATTCACTACACGTGCTGCACTTCTTGATGGGTAAGACTAATAATGATCATGCCTTGTTTGACTGGGCCAGACAGTGTTTACCATGAAGGCACAGGCAAAGTTAATGACAAATAAAAATTGCTTAGAAATAAATAATATATATATTCCTTTGAAATGGTTGTGTCTACTGAAATTAAATTATATCAAAAATTATATAATTAGAAGTTTTCTTTTTTCTTTTGTTGTTATTGACTGGGCCTTGTTTCTCCTGCTTTCTGCTGTGGTGCTAAAACCTTTTTTACCCAAACATGATTTGCATAATAGCTTTTTCTCTGCTGTACTTGGTGTGATTTTCTGAACTTTTTTTGGTCCCCATGTCTTGTTTTTCATGCTGTTATTTAGTATTGATGTTTTATTCTCTTATTAGTATTCTGTTTTGGTTGTTTTATGGCACAGCAGCACACACACAAATCCAATAAATACATACATATAACTTTTATCCACAGATAAGTATTGGAAGTTTTTCCAAAAGAGTAATCCCAAAAGGCACATTAGACTTCCTGGTCTTCCTAGTGGAGGGAATCAAGGGTTCAGTCCTATCCAACTTTCCAGCACTGATGCAGCCGTACCAATAGGGTATGCGCTGCATCCTGCAGTGGGGGAGCAGTCAAGGAGGACTACTCAAGGTAAGAGAACGTTTGTTCCCTTACTGTAGGGCTGCATCAGTACTGGAAAGTTGGATAGGATTGGACTCTAACAGCCCAATCCTATTGCCTTTAAGATTGGGAATTGGGAATTGCCTTTAAGATTGGGAATGGTGTAAACTGCAATCCCCATTGCCCAAAAGACCCTGGATGCCCTTGGTCCCTAGGGCAATGTTACAATGGCATTTCCATGCAAGTAAACTATAATCAGTGAAAACACATGAGCTAGGCAGCCCTGAAGGGTCTGAAATCAAGAATTATCTTTTCCTCTCAAAGAGTTCTTTCCCATTCATTCATTCATTCATTCATTCATTTAAAGAATTTATTCCACACCTTTCTCCCAGTAAGAGCAATCAAAGTTTGTGACTTTGTAACTGGGCCATTTCCAGTAAGTGACCACAAAGTTTAAAATTTCACAGTAATAAAATATTAAAAGCAATTACACCATTCTAAATAAAAAGGCCTTAAGGCCCTGCTAAAAGGGAGTTGGTCTTAATTTTAAGGGGAGGAAAATTCCACAATTGGGGCACTACCACTGAGAAGGCCCTGATCCTGTATATTTTGACCATGCTGTGTCAAAGGTGCTCTGATCTTAGATTGATGTTTGGCAGCTGATGGCATTGTCCAGGCTCCAGATTTTTCCCATAGTGGGAAGATGGAGTTGAAGGTAAGAGTTGCCTGACATTTATGCATCTTTATGTGTTTTGAAAAGACAGATTCACCTGTTTCACACGACATTCAAGGCTTATTGAATGACTTATATTTATTGCTACTTTATTACTGTTTTTTAATCAGGTATTATGGATTTTTGGATTCAAGTGCTTTCATATAAAAATGTGGGACTTCAAAGGGGCTCTGTGGATGAAGTTCTTTCATTCACATGGCACCTGTAAATAAAACCAGAAGTTCTGCACTGAACTGCTTTCTGCACACTTTTTGGACAGAAAGTGGATCAACGTGGCTTGTGTCTGCAGCAAGCTGGAGAGAGGTGGCAGTGGTGGCAGATGCAGGGTAAAGGACATCCCAAACCCACCCCCCACAATTGCTGATGCAATCCACATCACCTCACCTTATGGATGGGCTGCCCCTGTCTCTATGCACTCCAAGCAGCAGAGAATAGCAGAAGAAAAAAAATGTGAAAGAGCAGCACCAACAGCCAATCCGCAGCATTCGTGGCAGTTCAGCTACCATTCACCAATCAGTGTTGTGTGTCAAAGAAAGCAGCAATCAAGTTGAAATTTCTTCTTCTGTACAAATTGTCAAAAGTGTTCCCCTCTTCAAATAAGTGCTTTATGTTCTCTGGATTTGAGGGTGCAGTGAATTAGTTGAGGGACTGTGGGTGCAATCCTAACCCCTTATGTCAGTGCTTTCCAGCCAAAGGGACATGTGCTGCGTCCTGCACTGAGTGGGTGTCACTCACAGAGGCCTCCTCAAAGTAAGGGAATGTTTGTTCCTTTACCTTGGAGCTTCATTGCCCTTATGTCAGTGCATAAGGGGTTAGGATTGCACCCTATATTTCTCTACTCAGAGTTCTGTTTTCGGTTGATCTGCAGGGATGAGGAAAGAGGAAGTGGGGGAGCAATTATTAGGGACCATGCCATTAGCACCAATTGAAGTGTTTTTAACCTGCGCAACCTCCTGTGCAGGCATCATGTTAGACTACTGTTGGGGAGGTTGGATTGACCTGTGGGTGACCATAATTTCCTTACTATACCCCACTCCTCCCAACATTGCCCATTTTTGCCCCTTCTGCCAGTGGTGTATTACTGATGTACAGCCCAATCCTGAGCTCCCAGTGCTCAGGGCTGCAACGGCGCCGAAAATGGCTGCCGCTGCATCCTGCATGCCTCTTAGGCACTGTCGGCGGCTCCTTGGGAGAAGGGGACTTTCGTCTTCTTCCCCCAGGTAAGCCAAGTAGCCCCGCAATGGGGCTACTTGACTCCACACTGACCCTTGGGTCAGCGTAGAATTTTGAGCCTCCGTGTCGGGCTGGTGGCCCAAAATGAAGGCTCAGGATCCAGTGGAGAAAAGCTCCACCGGTCCCGCCTCCCTCCCTCCCCAGTCCCTCCCCCAGAACGCCTCCTCCCCACCCTCTCCCTGTTCTCCCTCCACCTCCCCCTGCCCTGCAACACCTCCTCCCTGCCTCCACCTACCTTACCACTGCTCCACAGTCTGTGTGACCACTGAGCAGCAGAGCTCCAGTGTTTGCCCAGTGCTGGGCTACCACTGGCAGAGCACCAGTGCTAAGGCCCGCAAACCTGCCTTATAGCACCGAGCTCAGGATTGAACTCGTAGTCACTATGCTGGTGCAAGTGTAGTATGACCTCAACATAGATCTTCTACACCTGGTTATCTTTGAACTCAACCAGCTCAACCAAAGATGCTATCTTTACTCAAAGAATGTAAGTCAAATGGTTGGCAACCTTCAGTCTCGAAAGACTATGGTAGAAGCCTACAGCACCCGGTATTCCTAGGCGGTCTCCCATCCAAGTACTAACAAGGCCTGACCCTGCTTAGCTTCTGAGATCAAGCATGTGCAGGGTAACAGTTGCTGCTAGAATGTAAGTCAAAGATAAGGGTGTACTGTTAGGAATTTTCTATGTTTATCTGATGCATTTTTGTTTGTGAACTGACTTGGAAGTTCACTATATGTGGTGGGGTATACCTTCATTAAACAATATTTAGTACTACTTGCGTGGACGTGTAACCATCTGTCCTTTTCAACACATTCAACAGATTCAACACATTTGACAACAGGCTGTTTGGTATCCATGATATGGAAGCTGCACGTATGGATCCTCAGCAAAAGCTACTCCTGGAGTGCACCTACAGAGCACTAGAGGATGCAGGAATACCCACAGAGGACATCAGTGGCACCAAAATAGGGGTTTTTATTGGTGGGTTACAGTCTGTGCATCTTGAATCAATTAGTGTGTAATCACAGTGACTAAGAAAAGTCAGGAGAAAAATGTTTCATTAAGTCAAATCATTAAGTCAAAATCTATAAATGTTTGGATCAGGTGGGTGAGGGTTCAAAAGTAGATTATGACATAGATTCAAATGAGTTGCAGCAGTGCCATTATTTTGTTTTGAGGCTCAGACCTGCACAGTTTAAAAAATAGCTAGATCAAGGAATCTTAGATTATGTGGGTGCCACTTTGGCTTTAGGGGCTATAGGGGGAGGTGGGGAGGGGTTGCGTTGGCCATGTTTCCAAATTTCAGCAGTCTCTTTTGATCTCTCACTCACCAGAGGTATCCTGAGGGCGGGTTTCATCCTGTGCAGCACTTACTTTCAGCAGCTCAGTGTTCCGGAAGTTCGGGGGTGACATAGTGAAGGGATCACATCTTCCCTGACCTTCCAGACTATCACATTGCTTGAGATGCAAAAAGTCAGCCTCGGAATAGTCTCTATTCAGTGACTGTCAGTTCACACCCGGCCCAGTTGCTTCGAGTTCTCGCCGGTAACAGGCGAAAACAGGATAATCCATAAGAGCGCGAGTTGGCTGGGCTCAGAGTGGGCTGAAGATCGCCAAACGAAGGGTGGTGTGGTGTGGTGTCACCCCCTTCTGAAGGTGTCACCTAGTTTGGCCCACACCGGGCGCACGCCCCATTGTGACACTGCTGCCATTCACTACTTGATCACCCTTGGCAGCCACTGTTCTGCCTTGCCTCACTGCCTATTTCTCAGATTATCATACATTTGACCTTATCATCTCGTGTTAACGTGAAGCCCATCTTTTCTATTTTCAGGTCTGATGAATCGTGACTATGAGATTGTTTCCAGTGGAGCAGTGACACAAATTAATCATTATGATGGCACTGGGGTAGCAGTGAGCATAAATGCTAACCGAATTTCATACACTTTTAATCTGACTGGACCATCACTTGCCATTGACACTGCCTGCTCATCCTTCTTTTATGCATTGCATTGTGCCTTAAACGCAATCAAACAAGGTGCCTAATTTCTTAACTAATAACATTTGTTGTAATTTGGTATTTATGGGCAATGTTTTCTTGGAATTTCATTTGTCACAAGAACAGACAATCACTGCTTTCCAGTAACTTTTATGCTTCGTTCATACAATAAAATACAAAATCATTTCTCCTAACTAATGTCATAAAAGGTAATGCCAATAAGAAAACTTAGGATAAAAACCAAGCTAGCCAGGAGCCAGCCACTCCCAATGCCATGTTTTTAAAGGCTGCTAGTTCCCTAACAACCATGAGGGTGTGGGCCCAGCCAGGCATTTTAGGCAATTAATTCCACAAGCTCCACTGCCTACATTCCTCAGGGCACAATCCTAACTAGGTCTACTCAGAAATAAGTCCTATTTTGTTCAATGGAGCTTACTCTCAGGAAAGTGTGATTAGGATTGCCGCCTCAGTCTTCCTCAGTCTGATGGCCTGGACACTTGTAGCAAAGACTTATCTGGTGAGCTGAGCATTCAGGAAAGAACGTTTGGAAAAAAGTAATCCTTAGTACATTTCACGGCCCAGTCATATCCCGGGCTGGCCCAGAGTATGCAGCAATGCTAAAACAGCCTCCGCTGCATGTTATGGAACAGCAGGGGACCAGGCAGCAGCAAAGAGGTAAGTAAAGATATTTTATACTTACCTACTCTGCCATTACCTCATCTCCAATTGCCTCACTCAGATCTACTCCTGGTCTTTGATTGATGTAAATCTGAGTGAGTCCAAGGGAGTGCTTTGAGCCCTGGCTGGGGATAGAGCATATCAGTGCTACAGCTGCCACCAATATCCACCCCAGCCCGCCCTCAGCACACCTCTGGTTAGGCCCAATCATCACTGTGATCTTCCTCACCACCTTACCCGGTGTCCTGGGTGCCAGGTCTGTTGGTAGCAGGCATGCCAAGCTGCATACTATTTCCAACTGTACCTCCGCCACATACAACAACAATGGGCCCCTTACCCCAGAACTGTGGCTTTTACAACAGCAGACTAGGAGATCTGCTGTTGTCAAGACCCTGTAGGATCCACCTGTAAGACCCCCAACTATTTAGGGCTTCAAATACTCAAACAACCACTTTGAACTAGACCCAGATGAACACAGAGAATTCAGAATAACTGAAATTTGAAAAATAATTTCATTTTCCTATAGGTGACTGTGAAGCAGCACTTTGCGGAGGAGTGAGCTGCATCATAGATCCCCGCACCTTTGTATCCCTATGCAAAGCCAAAATGATCTCTCCTGATGGGCTGAGCAAACCTTTTTCCAAAGCGGCAGATGGCTACGGAAGAGGAGAAGGCTGCGGTGTCGTTTTGCTGAAACCACTAAAGAAGGTGCTGTAGTGTTTATAGAACCAGCATCAAAATTCTGAAATGAAAGACCAAATTACTATAAAGTTATCTAGCTCTGTATTGTCTTACACATGACATCTAAAGGCAATTGTCAATTGTGCGAAAGAACAGGATACCATCAGGTTGGTCTAGCATAAAAGGCAGGAACCAGAAACACAAGAAGTGTAAACAGAGAGACCTACAGCCCAATCCTGAGCTGCCTGGGGCGCGCGGCTGCAGTGGCACCAAAAATGGCTGCCGCTGCATCCTGCATGCTCAAGGCAGCCACCTTGGGCACCCCAGAAGAAGGGGACTTTTGTCCCCTTCCCCTGGGTAAGCGCAGTAGCCCCACAATGGGACTACTTGATTCACCACCAACCCAAAGGTGGGCGGTGAAACAAGAGCCTCCATGTAAGTCAGCGAGCCCTACACGAAGGCTCTGGATTCCACCGGTCCCACCTCCCTCCCTCCCCGCTTCCTCCCCTCGGCACGCCTCCCCCCACCCTCTCCCAGCCTCCCCAACATGCCCCCTCCACGTTCTCTTCCCGCCCTCTGCTTGCCTCCCCCTTCCCTGGAATGCCTCCTCCCCGCCTCCCCCCATGCCCCCACTTACCTCTCCCCTGCTTGGGACTTACCTCTCCCCTTGCCTGTGACTGCTGCATGGTGGAGGTTGGGTGCCTGCCTGGTAGTAGCCCAGCGCCAGCCAGTGCTGGGTTACCACTGGCACTCGCCCAGCAGTAGGGTGCAACAGTGCATGCCAGCATTAAGCCGGTGCACCAAGCCTAGGATTGGGCTCCTAAAGATGCTTAGTAGACAAGCAATTTTACATTATAAACCTCTGCCTCTACTGCAGAAACAAAAAAAGCAAACAGGAAAAATACACCCACTGTCTTGGTTTGTCAATGCACATTTTCAGGCAAAGCATATATTCCATTTACTTGTATAATCTATGATTAATTGCACACAGTCTTACACTTGTAATTAGTTGATAAGAGGAGTATTACTAACTTTTGCAAGAAATTAAAGGACTTGTGACAACCTATAAAAGAGCTTATAAAAGCTTATAACAGCTTATAAAACTTATAAAAGAACCCGTAGACATTATATATCTGGACTTTCAGAAGGTGTTTGACACGGTCCCTCACCAAAGGCTACTATAAAAAACTCCACAATCAGGGAATTAGAGGACAGGTCCTTTCATGGATTGAGAACTGGTTGAAGACCAGGAAACAGAGAGTGGGTGTCAATGGGCAATTTTCACAATGGAGAGAAGTGAAAAGCCCCAAGGATCTGTCCTGGGACCGGTGCTTTTCATCCTCTTCATAAATAACCTGGAGACAGGGTTGAGCAGTGAGCTGGCTAAGTTTGCAGGTGACACCAAACTTTTCCGGTTGGTGAAGACCAGAAGTGATTGTGAGGAGCTCCAGAAGGATCTCTCCAGACTGGGAGAATGGGCAGCAAAATGGCAGATGCGTTTCAATGTAAGTAAGTATAAAGTCATGCACATTGGGGCAAAAAATCAAAACTTCACATATAGGCTGATGGGTTCTGAGCTGTCTGTGATCAGGAGAGAGATCTTGGGGTGGTGGTGGACAGGTCGATGAAAGTGTCGACCCAATGCGCGGTGGCAATGAAGAAGGCCAATTCTATGCTTGGGATCATTAGAAAAGATATTGAGAACAAAACAGCTAATATTATAATGCCATTGTACAAATCGATGGTAAGGCCACACCTGGAGTATTGTGTCCAGTTCTGGTCGCCACATCTCAAAAAGGACATAATGGAAATGGACAAGGTGCAAAAGAGAGCGACTAAGATGATTACGGGGCTGGGGCACCTTCCTTATGAGGAAAGGCTACAGCGTTTGGGCCTCTTCAGCCTAGAAAAGAGGTGCCTGAGGGGGACATGATTGAGACATACAAAATTATGCAGGGAATGGACAGAGTGGATAGAGAGATGCTCTTTACACTCTCACATAACACCAGAACCAGGGGACATCCACTAAAATTGAGTGTTGGGAGAGTTACAACAGACAAAAGAAAATATTTCTTTACTCAGCGTGTGGTTGGTCTGTGGAACTCCTTGCCACAGAATGTGGTGATGGCATCTGGCCTAGATGCCTTTAAAAGGGAATTGGACAACTTTCTGGAGGAAAAATCCATTACAGGTAACAAGCCATGTTGTGTATGTGCAACCTCCTGATTTTAGAAATGGGCTATGTCAGAATGCCAGATTCAAGGGAGGGCACCAGAATGAGGTCTCTTGTTATCTGGTGTGCTCCCTGGGGCATTTGGTGGGCTGCTGTGAGATCCAGGAAGCTGGACTAGATGGGCCTATGGCCTGATCCAGTGGGGCTGTTCTTATGTTCTTAGCTTTCCTGGGAGTTTCTTTGTTTGCCATTTCCATTGTGCCACAGTCTTGATCAATGTCATTTTATTTTTCCTTCCAAATAGGCACAAGAAGACTTCAACAAAATATGGGGTGTCATCAGCGTCAGTGCAGTTAACCAGGATGGAAGATCTGCCACTCCAATCACCAAACCATCTCAAGAGCAACAGGAAAATCTCCTGCTCAGCGTTTACCCAACTTACGTTGATCCATCGGCACTGCAGTATATTGAAGCACATGGCACTGGAACTCCTATAGGAGATCCCACTGAGGCAGAAAGCCTAGGCAATGTCATTGGCAAAAAGAGGTCTCCTCACATGCCCCCTCTCAAGATGGGCTCCGTTAAAGGGAACATTGGACACACGGAGTCCGCTTCTGGGGCAGCTGGGCTAATCAAAGTGCTCCTGATGATGCACCATGGGAAGATCGTTCCATCCTTGCACTTCTCGGAGACCAACAGCAGCATAAATACAGAGGAATTAAATCTCTCCATTCCCACAATGGTCGAGAGGTGGGATGACTCTGGCGACTTGGGCAGAGTAGCCGGGATCAACTGTTTTGGATTTGGCGGGACCAACGCCCATGTGGTTGTCCGGCAGGTTAAGCAAACCCAGGTTCTTCCTCCAGTCAAAAGACCTGTTGAGCTGTTTGTCATCTCTGCAGCTTCAGGCTGTTCTCTCAGAAGGACAATGGAAGACACTGCTAGGCACATCAGTGCAGGTGGCTCAGTAACCCTCCCAAGCCTGGCCTATACCTCTGCATGCAGAAGAAGCCACAGAAACCACAAGTGCAGAAAAGCCTTTGTGGCGTCCTCTCTCCAGCACCTGGAACAACAACTTACGTCTGCAGCTGGAATAGAAATTGTTCCAGCAAAGAGGCCTCCGCAACTGGTTTTTGTGTTTTCTGGTAATGGGCTGAATTTGAAAGGGGTGTTTGCAGCCTTGCTAAAGACTGAGCCAGTCTTTAGAGACAAATGTCAGGAAATTGAAAGACTCTTTCAGAAATACTCTCCCATTGACTTCCTGAAATTAGCAGGAAGTGAACATGAGGGTTTGACCAGACCCGAGATTGCCCAGCCCTTACTCTTTATGCTGCAGGTGGCCTTGGTCACCCTTCTGCAATACTGGGGAGCTACACCAGCAGCTGCTGTTGGCCATTCAGTTGGCGAGGTAGCTGCTGCCCATTGCGCTGGCTATATTTCCCTGGAAGACGCCGTCAAAGTCATCCATCACAGGAGCAGGCTACAGACTACAGTCACTGGAGGCAGGATGCTGGTCGTAGGTAATGTCCCAGTGGAAGAAGTGTCTGGGGCCCTTGGAGCATACTCAGGCAAGGTCTGCGTTGCAGCCTTTAACAGTCCCCAGTCTTGCACGTTGTCGGGAGATTCAGATTCCATCAGTGCCCTTCAGACAGAGTTAGGTGAACACTTCAGAGGAAAAAACATTTTTCTTCATGCTTTAAATGTGCCGGCTGCATATCACAGCCAGATGATGGATCCAATACTGCAAGAGATAGAAGAAAGCTTACTGGTGTTGGAGAAACAGAAGCCTGAGCTGGAGGTGTTTTCAACAGTGACAGGGAAGGTAGTCTCAGATGAATTTCTCACGGGCAGTTACTGGGCAAGGCAAGTTCGGGATCCTGTTCTTTTTGCAAAGGCCTTAATGACTTCCGTGAAGGACAAGGAAAACGCTGTGTTTGTAGAAGTCGGTCCCCAAGGAGCACTACGGAGATATGTAACTGAAACATTAGGGAAGCAAAGAGAAGTGTTTCTTTCTTTGCAAACTAACAGAGAATATGAGACCCTTCTCATGCTTGTGAAAGGCCTTTTTGAATTGGGGTTCAATCCAGATTGGAAGCACCTCTTTGATGGATATCAAAGTGTGCCATCCAGCTATCCCAGGTATCAGTTTGAAAGTAAGAGCATCATGTCCTACTTGGAGTATCGCACCCAGCAAGAAGCTGCAAACTTTCATCATCCTTTAGCTCTGAGTGTTAGCAATGACAACACAGAATTGAAGTGTTCAATCTCTCAGGCCCTAACACCGTATTTGTATGAACACAAGCACAACGGTGTCTCTCTTGTTCCTGGTGCCTTTTTTGTTGAACTTGCTCTGGCAGCTGTGACAAGTACTTCAAGATCAAAAACACCCTTAAGTATGTGCCAGATGAGCATAAAGTTTACATCACCATGCGTTTTGAGTGAAAGTTCTCATGAATTGAAGGTAAAAGTGGAATCACAAGAAGCAGTACAAGATTTCAAAGTGTTCTCTTCATCAGGGGCCGTTTTTGCATCAGGGCAAGTCACAAGGAATTCAGAAATGTATTTGGAAGAAAGGAGCATTTGCATTAAAGATGTTCTGCAACGCTGCACATCGCTCATAAGCAGAGATGAGATCTATGAAACACTGTCTTTTGCTGGATTCCAGTATGGTTCAACATTTAAGCAGCTTGGAGATGTTTTTAATTGTGAAGAACTGAAAGAAGCTATAACCATCATGAAGGTGAACAAACAGACCACAGAAGAAATGCACGAGTATTTTATCCATCCAGTACTCTTAGACAGTTTTCTGCAAATGACAGTGGTTATGATTGCAAAAACATTCAAGCATCGTATAGGCTTTCCTTCTGGAATAAGCAGCCTTGTAATTGTGAGACCATTGGAAGAAGAAATTGTGATATATTTAAAAACAAACAAATCTACTGAGAACTACTTGGAGTTCTGCGGATGCTTCACAGATAAACACGGTTCTGTTTTGGTTGAGATAAAACGTGCTGGGATCACTTTTGTGAAGGAGACATCCGTTCAAGAAACCAATTCACTTTTTGAAAGTAAGTGGAAGGAGATCTCCCATTCTCAGAATATGCAAAAGTCAGGAGAAGCCCCTAGGGTTGCTGTGTTTGCTGACAAAAATGGGGTATCTCGGCAGCTAAAAAGGTATTTGCATAAAGATTCTATGTTTTTTACATATGATGAGTGGGAAAAATTGATGGAAGTCAAAAGCCCAGAATCGGCAGCGCAGGACAGAATTAAGCTGGAAGTACAGGGCTATAGTGATGTTTTGTTTCTGTGGGGAATTCAAAGGCTGAAAGAGAACAATCCAGACAGTGTGGTTGCACATTTATCCAAGTGCTGTGAAGCTTTTCGACAACTTATCATAGCCTTGAGAGAGAAAATGAGTCATTGTTCCATCACAATAATCACTTACAGGGCAACAGACAAGAATGTAGACCACATTAACCCTGGCTTTGCTTTGTATGGCATGGCACGGACCTGCAAGATAGAGGCTTCTGAAATCACATTTCAGATGATTGATCTCAGCTCCACAAGCACAATAGACATCTCAACATTAGCAGATGTTTTAGTAGAATATGAAGCACAGAAATATCCTGAAGTGTGGATTGATCAGGGGAGAATTTACACCTCTGAAATCAGACACACCCAAATTAGCGGCACATCCCACAGTTGTCGTTCACGGCCTCTTCAAAACACTGAGCAGTTCTCTCTTTATACTTCGGAGCCTAATGAAGTGAGAGATGTATTTGCTGAATGGACTGACAATGGTCCTGCTCCTCTGGAGAACCACAGCGTGCAAGTGCAAATTGAAAAAATAAGTATCCATTCTGAAGACTTTTTTCCTGTTAGCGTTTCCAGCTGGAACTTTGGAAATACGTTATATTGGAAGTCACAGACAATTGATAAGCATCAGCTTATGGCCCTCGACTTCAGTGGGACAGTCGTGGCAGCAGGTTGCAAAGTGGAACAGCTCAAGGTGGGAGATCATATTATCTCCTGTTATCCGGTTGTTGCATCTTCAAGACTGAATCTCCCTGACACTGTGTGTTTTAACACTCAGGAATTCCCATGTTTTGAAACTGTACCTTGTGTGTCTTTCTTCAGGATTGCCTGGGAAATTTTGCATCAAATGTTACCAAAGCTAAAACATAATGGATCTTTAGGCATTATTTCTACTGAACCAGAATCTGTTTTGTGCCAAGTGCTTACACTGTCAGCCCAGAAAGCAGGCTGGAAAGCCCTATGTACAAGACTTGACAGCAGTCTGGTGCAAAGTGTAGCTCACTGCAATGCCCTTATTTTCCTGCCTCCCTTGGAAAGATTACCTAAAGATGTTTTGGCTCAACTTTCGCAGCTCCAAGATATAGTGGTAGTAAGTGGAAACCACCAAGTTGAACGGCTGACATCTCTCATGGGAAGTTGTCCTGAAAATATTCAGATTCATGTTCTCAGTCTTGCCAGCATTTTTCAGAAAGCATCTCTGAAACGTACCCATAAGTCTTTCTCTCACTGGATGAAATCAATGCAACTCAAGCAACTGAAGAACTTGTCTTGTTCAGTATTCCAACAGACCGAGAACTGTAAGGACACAGACCCTCTGATGTCCCGTTTCACTTGCAAAACTGTACCTCTTGCTTTGCTGAAGGGTGACATGCACAACAGTTGTATCTCTGACATCCCAGTGTATGAAGCCAAGGGCCACCTGTTTAAGCAGAATGCTGTGTACATAGTCGCAGGGGGACTCACCGGTCTCGGCTTTGAAACGGTGAGATTTATTGCTCAAAACAGAGGAGGTTGCATTGCAATACTTTCACGGAGAAAGCCCAATGCTGAGCATCAACAGCAAATCAGTAGTTTGCAAAATCGGTATGACTGGAGCAGGATTGTCAGTCTGCAGTGCAATGTAACTGTTGGGTCTGATGTCACCAGAGCGATCAATTCAATCCGCAACCTCTTTCCAAACCGCCCCATCAAGGGTGTATTCCACAGTGCTGTGGTTTTACATGATGGGATGATTGAAGCCCTGACAATATCTCACTTTGAGGAAGTCTTAAGCCCCAAGGTTGCAGGAGCCATCAATCTTCACCATGCTACTCAAGGGCAGGATCTCGACTATTTTGTATGTTACTCATCAGTTTCTTCCTTTTTTGGAAATGCAATGCAAGCCAACTATGCTGCCGCCAATTCCTTCCTGGACCTTTTCTGCCATTACAGGAGAAACTGTGGACTTGCAGGACAATCTATTAACTGGAGTGCCTTGAACCTTGGAATACTGCAAAATCAGAACCCGCTTCAAGCTCTTTTGGAAGCCAAGGGCCTAGAGATCCTGCAAGTGGATGATTTTCACCAATATCTTAAAAGGAGCTTGATCTTGAACAATCCTCAGCAAGCAGTCATTAGACTGAACATGAGGACTTTCATTGCTCAAAATCCAATGTTGAGATACCGCATGCATGCAATCTCTACAGAAGTATTTGGCAGCAATTTCCAAATTTCTGAACAAACAAAGTTTTCAGAACTGGCTCCAGTAAAATCTGAAGATTATATCATGTCATTGATGAGCCAGATCAGTGGTATAGACAGAAGTGATATAGCAGTAAATACATTAATTTCATCCCTTGGCATAGATTCTATGTTAGCTATGACTCTAAGGAACTGTATTTTGCAGGACAGAAAAGTAGATATACCACTTGTGAAATTACTGGATCCTCACACCACTGTGCTTAGTTTAGCATTGCTTTTAGATGGAGGATCCAAGTCCATTGGAGTCTGAGAGAGAATACAATGAGAAACAAAATACTGAAGGAGAAAGCTGGAGTGCTTATTTGTGAGAATGGATGATGGCCGGATCCCAGAGGATCTCCTCTATGGCGAACTCGTGCAAGGAAAGCGCCCTAAAGGTAGACCACAGCTGTGATACAAGGACATCTGCAAGAGGGATCTGAAGGCCTTAGGAGTGGACCTCAACAGGTGGGAAACCCTGGCCTCTGAGCGGCCCACTTGGAGGCAGGCTGTGCAGCATGGCCTTTCCCAGTTTGAAGCGACACTTGGCCAACAGACTGAGGCAAAGAGGCAAAGAAGGAAGGCCCATAGCCAGGGAGACAGACCAGGGACAGACTGCACTTGCTCCCAGTGTGGAAGAGATTGTCACTCCCAAATCAGCCTTTTCAGCCACACTAGACGCTGTTCCAGAACCACCATTCAGAGCGTGATACCACAGTCTTTCGAGACTGAAGGCTGCCTACATGGATTGTTTACAATATGTGTTTCTTTTGAAAATGTTTAAATAAATTACCTTTTTCTAAAAGTCAAGCTATATTAATTAGCATAAATTCAACAGACAGAAATGAATACTGAGATAATTTGTGTTTCACTCCAAAATTCCATTGAACTGAATTCACTGAAACCTGCAGAAAATGATTTTTTAAAATTAAGTTTGCTTTTCTGAAGCATTTTCCTTTAAAGTTTTTAGTCTGCATAACATTATTCCCTCTAGAATACTTATTTCCAGTATGATTAAAATATATTTTCTTTAGTTTTGAGAAATATCTTACAGTTGTGCTACTTTTCAAACCATATATCCTGGATATTAATAGACTGTCGTAGACTCCCAGGGTTTTGGGGTGCTCAGAGTTCTTGCTTCTCGAACCCTAGAGCCCTCAATGACCCCTGTTCGGTAGTACTGCCACCGCCCTGTATGTGCCAGTGTCTCAGTCCAGGGACACTGAGACCCTCTAGGCTTAATTTTATCCCTTGCAGGCACTGAGCACTTTCTTTAACTAAAGCCTCAGTCCTCAAGTTACTAGTCCTCAATGAGTATTTGGTAGCTTGCTGAACGGCTAGGCAGGATTCTAAACCTTTGTCCCCAACAGACAATGAAACAACTTAGTAAAAGGATTTTTACTCTAATAAATACATAGGGTTACATCAAGTTACAAAAGGCAGCAAATGCTAGAGGCATAAAGCTTCTAGGAAACATATCAGCATAAAATAACAAAGCTAACTAGCTATCTCTATTATTCCCTACTCTCACCTGGGTCAGCTTTCCTTTGTAGATCTTTCAGCCAGGTTCCTATAAGGCCACAAGGCCCTGGTGAATCAGGCTCTCCTCCAGGATGTTGCACCTTTTCCACCCAAAAAACGACAAAAGACTCTGTACTAATTCAAACTGCCCAATCAGAACTCTTGGGGATAGCACCTTCCCAAAGTGGGGCTGGATGCTAGCCCTCTCAGCTCTCCCCTCCCCACTGGAGATCCACAGCTGCATTCCCCTTGATGGGCACCTTTCTGTCTGCTTAGGTGCTACATTATCACCTTCCATTGAATTGTTAATTCCGTTGGCTGTTGTCACTCACATCCCTGCAGCTAGGAACTGCAAGCTTCTCTGTTACTGGTTTACTTTGGTTCAGGTTCCACATGCCACTAGGCCCAAACTGTACATAATCATGACATAGACCCATTAGCTAAGGGCTCAATCCTATACTTACCTAGCACCGGTGCTGAGCCCTAGCGCTAGTTTACAGCTGGGTGCTGTAAATATGTCATAAAGCATGTTTACAGCACCCAAAGAGCAGGGAGTGCTGGCACTGGGCTGGTGCTAATCAGTCACCAGGCCCAGCACCAGCAGGAGGAAGACTCCAGGAGTAAGCAGCCTCCAGGAGTTAGTGAAACCACCAGGGAGGCTGCAGGAGGCTTGGGTAAGATACCTGGGGATCACGCCACTGCCTCCTCCCTGCCTCCAGGCTGCCCCCGCCCCTTAAGGTAGCAGAGGCCAGGGCCCACAGGCTGGGGCATAGCAATGCCCCAGTTTGAAAAGCCCTGGATTAGAAGATAGTCAACAGGACTGTGGACCTACCCATTTGCCTGGACAGCTTGGAGGCTTTAGTATAATTAACCATAGCATGCTTATGGTTCCCAGTATCTGACTAAGAACTGGAAGCATCACATTGTGGGAAAATTCTTGTAACATCATTTGAACCGATGATTAGATCAGATCAGTTGGCAACCTTCAGTCTTGAAAGACTATGGTATCGCGCTCTGAAAGGTGGTTCTGGAACAGCGTCTAGTGTGGCTGAAAAGGCCGATTCGGGAGTGACAATCCCTTCCACACTGGGAGCAAGTGCAGTCTGTCCCTGGCCTGTCTCCCTGGCTATGGGCCTTCCTTCTTTGCCTCTTAGCCTCAGTCTGTTGGCCAAGTGTCTCTTCAAACTGGGAAAGGCCATGTTGCACAGCCTGCCTCCAAGCGGGCCACTCAGAGGCCAGGGTTTCCCACTTGTTGAGGTCCACTCCTAAGGCCTTCAGATCCCTCTTGCAGATGTCCTTGTCTCGCAGCTGTGGTCTACCTGTAGGGCGCTTTCCTTGCACAAGTTCTCCATAGAGGAGATCCTTTGGGATCCGGCCATCATCCATTCTCACGACATGACCGAGCCAACGCAGGCGTCTCTGTTTCAGTAGTGCATACATGCTAGGGATTCCAGCACGTTCCAGGACTGTGTTGTTTGGAACTTTGTCCTGCCAGGTAATGCTGAGAATACGTCAGAGGCAGCGCATGTGGAAAGCATTCAGTTTCCTCTCCTGTTGTGAGTGAAGAGTCCATGACTCGCTGCAGTACAGAAGTGTACTCAGGACGCAAGCTCTGTAGACCTGGATCTTGGTATGTTCCGTCAGCTTCTTGTTGGACCAGACTCTCTTTGTGAGTCTGGAAAACGTGGTAGCTGCTTTACCGATGCGTTTGTTTAGCTCAGTATCGAGAGAAAGAGTGTCGGAGATCGTTGAGCCAAGGTACACAAAGTCATGGACAACCTCCAGTTCATGCGCAGAGATTGTAATGCAGGGAGGTGAGTCCACGTCCTGAACCACGACCTGTGTTTTCTTAAGGCTGATCGTCAGTCCAAAATCTTGGCAGGCCTTGCTAAAACGATCCATGAGCTGCTGGAGATCTTTGGCAGAGTGGGTAGTGATAGCTGCATCGTTGGCAAAGAGGAAGTCACGCAGACATTTCAGCTGGACTTTGGACTTTGCTCTCAGTCTGGAGAGGTTGAAGAGCTTTCCATCTGATCTGGTCCGGAGATAGATGCCTTCTGTTGTAGTTCCAAAGGCCTGCTTCAGCAGGACAGCGAAGAAGATCCCAAACAAGGTTGGTGCAAGAACACAGCCCTGCTTCACACCGCTTCGGATGTCAAAGGGGTCTGATGTGGAGCCATCAAAGACAACAGTGCCCTTCATGTCCTTGTGGAAGGATCTGATGATGCTGAGGAGCCTGGGTGGACATCCAATCTTGGGGAGAATCTTGAAGAGGCCATCCCTGCTGACCAGGTCGAAAGCCTTTGTGAGATCTATGAAGGCTATAAAGAGTGGCTGTCGTTGTTCCCTGCATTTCTCCTGCAGTTGTCTAAGGGAGAATACCATATCAGTGGTGGACCTGTTGGCTCGGAATCCACACTGTGATTCTGGATAAACGCTCTCTGCAAGTACCTGGAGCCTCTTTAGTGCAACTCAGGCAAACAACTTTCCTACAACGCTAAGGAGAGAGATGCCACGGTAGTTGTTGCAGTCACCCCTGTCGCCTTTGTTCTTGTACAGCGTGATGATGTTTGCATCCCTCATGTCTTGAGGTACTCCACCTTCTCTCCAGCAGAGGCAAAGGATTTCATGCAGCTCAGTGATGATGATCTCTTTGCAGCACTTTAGGACTTCAGCAGGGATGCTGTCTTTTCCAGGTGCCTTGCCAAAGGCAAGGGAGTCCAGGGCCACGTGAAGTTCTTCTAGGGTTGGTTCACTGTCAAGCTCCTCCAGCACAGGCAGGCACTCAATGTTGTTCAGTGCTTCTTCGGTGACTACATTTTCTCTGGAATATAGCTCAGAGTAGTGCTGCACCCAGCGTTCCATCTGCTGCGCCCGATCCTGGATGACCTCGCCTGTTGCAGACTTCAGAGGGGCAATTTTCTTCTGTGTTGGACCTAGGGCCTGCTTGATACCATCATACATCCCCTTGATGTTGCCCATGTCAGCTGCTATCTGTATCTCGGAACAGAGCTGGAGCCAGTAGTCGTTAGCACATCTCCTGGCAGTCTGCTGGACTTTGCTGCGAGCACCTCGGAGGACCTGCAGGTTGCGCTCACTGGGACAGGCCTTGTATGCTGCTTGAGCTCTCCTCTTTTCCTCAATGACTGGTGTCAACTCCTCAGAGTGGGCTTCAAACCAGTCTGCTGTCTTGTTGGTCTTCTTGCCAAATATGGACAAGGCGGTGTTGTAAACGGCATTCTTGAAATGTTTCCATCTGTTGGATGCGTTTGCATCGACCGGGCCTGGAAGAGATTCCTCAAGCGCTCGTGCAAATTCCTCCACTTTTCTCTGATCCTGGGTCTTGCTCGTATCAATGCGAGGTCTTCCTTCCCTTTTCGTGTGATACAGTCGCTTTGTTTGCAGTTTCACTCTGCTGCACACCAGCGAGTGGTCGGTGTCACAGGCAGCACCCTGATAGCTGCGTGTGATCTTGATGCTGGGAAGGCTGGAGCGTCTGGTGAGAATCAGCTGGTGCCAGTGCTTTGATCTTGGGTGACTCCAAGAGACTCTATGTTGGGGCTTCGTGTTGAAGAACGTGTTGCTGACACAGAGACCGTGATGACAGCAAAACTCTAGCAGGCGTTGGCCATTTTCGTTCATCTTCCCAGTGCCGAACTGACCTAAGCAAGTGAGCCACGAACTGTTATCAGCACCAACTCTAGCATTGAAGTGCCTGTGTGTATCAGGAAGTTGAAAAGGGAGCAGTGGTGAGGCAGACAGGATGCAGGGGGAGGGGTACGAGAGGGGTTTGTGGCTATCAGGAAGTTGAATAGGGAGACATCTAAGAGAAGGAAAACTCTGATTCCAAACCTCCACTGCCTTGTGGCTACATCCAACCGATGATTAATTATTTAGTAAAAACAATTTAAAGTCAACAAATAAAACCAATATAACACACAAAGCAAAAGATACATTAAAAGAAAGTCATGTGGTGGTTAAATTGGTGGCCCATGCAGATGATGTATCCATTCTGGTAAAAAATAAGGAAGAAATGGAAAGATTAATTATGTTGTTTAATAACTATGAGAAATGTTCTGGATCAAAATTAAATATTCAAAAGAGTTTTTTAATTTCTTTAAAAGCATCTAAAAAAGAAATGAGTTATTCCAATGCAAGATGTAATCAACTCAGATTTAAAAACAGTAACAAATATGGAAATACAGGAATATATAAAATTGCTAGGAGTCTATTTTTCAGTAGGAAAAAATGGATGGGAAGTCAATTGGAAAAAATGGTTAGAAAAAATTACAGAAAAAATAAAAATATGGAAAAATTGGACTCTAACAGTGTACCAAAGAGCAATTTATGTAAGAACTTATCTTTTACCCATAGTGACGAATATAACAGTGGTGTACCCTCCTCCTCAGTGGTTGATTAAGGAAGCAGATAATTTGATTTTTAAATTTTTAGGGATACAATCCATTTTCCACTTGCAAGAGCAACAGCATTTAGATCTGTTGTTGATGGAGGATTAGATCTGCCTGCTATAGGGCCAATTTTTTAAGTGACTTTTTTATCCTTTAACTTTGGAAAATGGGCTCAATTAGAATTTGAAGATGTCAGAAGAACAGATGTTAAATTTTGGTTCGCATTGGTTCGCATTCGCATCAGTTGGAAGGGAAAACACTGGAGTAACAAGTGGTGGGAATCTGGTAGTTTATCTTATAATGTCACTCAGGGAATGAAACTTACTGGACCTGATTATTTATGTGAAATTTATGGAAGTGTAAAAAAGTGGAATATAAATGCTGACATGTTGAAAGAATATGGAGTTTCTGTAAAAATAACAAAAAAGAAAACATATCAATATATATTAGAAAAATGTTATTTTGAACCAGAATTAGAAAAAAAGAAAGTAAGAACTAATTTATGTAACTATTTAAGAGAACCAGATTATCCGATTGAATATTTTAAAGACAACAGAGTACCATTCTATCTGTGGGACTTGAGATGGCGGTTATACCACCAAGTTTATGGAGTTTTAGCAGCCAGACCATGGCTGGCAGCCAATGATCAAACTTGTACTCAGATAGCATATCGAAGACAAACAGTTACAACAGGATAACCTCATACAGAAACAATAGAACATTTTGTTAGTAATTGTATTACAGCAAAAGAAACTTGGACAAAATTAGCAGAAAAAATGGACTCGCCAGATTTGGCCAAACAGAACTGGGAAAATATTGTTTCAGGACAAAACGAAACAGAATCTTTCAAAGGACTAAGAAAGAAGACTACAAAGAAAAGGAAAAGGAATGAAAGACAACCAACTGTGATAAACTATTGGAGTGTTTGTACTATTAGCATTAACATTTCAAAGAAACAGAGAAATTAAAATTGGAAAAGAAAGTAATTCGGTTGAATTTATATTGTTTAAAGTAAACGCATTAAGTACTTGTAGATACGAAAAAGAAAGTATGTCAGAAACCAAGTGGAAAAAATTTTGGCCTTGGGACTAGGGAACAACTGCTCCAATAACATGACAGAAAACTGGAAATTGAAACATTTGTGCAACATTTTTCAATTAATGCTAGGTAACAATTGTATATTAGATGTAAGTTAGATAAGATAATACACTGTATTAGTAAGAAACAGAGATAAAACCAGTAATGTAACAGATTTTCGTGTACGGGAATGTAAATACGATTCGTACATGTACATGTAAATATACATGTAATACAGTACGTGTAAATACATGTAAATATATGGTGTAGTAAGAAAATTTAAAATAAAAAATATATATTCCTAAAAAATATATATTCCTAACTTTAGTCACTACAATACACCAACCTGCACACAAGTATCACCTGATTTCCTTATTACCAAGCAATTTTTCACAAAACAGGCATAACTAATAACAAGGATGTCAGGTGACGCTTCTGCTGGACTGGTGTGGTGGTTGGGCTGGAGCTTGTTAAGGCTGCAAGATCAGAGTTCAAACGGACTGGAAAGATCAGGACAAAGAAAGGACGAACCAAGGTCGGGACATAACCACGCAGTATTGAGCTTCACAAACTGGGAGCGATATGTTCAGCTCTCTCAGTAGCATTTCAATGCATACAGGCTCGTGTTCCTACCGTTTTAATCTTTAATGCAGGCTTGATCTGCAGGAATTCATTCATTTAGGGCAAGGGTCTCTAAACTTTTTGGCCGAAGGGCCGCATCAAATATCTGGCACAGTGTTGAGGGCCGGAATAAAAAATTAAATATAAAATTTAAATAAATACATTAGAGATGGAACTTAGATGAATGAATAAATGAATGGGCTCAAATGTCCAGGACTTCTCCAAGAACCAACACAGGCACACACTTAAATGGACCCCCATTCCCCCACCCCACAAGCACAACTCTGGTTGTGTTTGGTCAACTGGGCCAGAGGTTCTCAGGGAATCAGAGGCTGGCCACGGGCCGGATAGAGGCTCGCCACGGGCCGCATCTGGCCCCTGGGTCGGGGTTTGGCGACCCCTGATTTAGGGGATGTGCATCACTCACTCAAAACAGTCTCAAGGTAGTAGGATTGGTAGGAGATAATGTTCATCTTCATAACGGGATGCCATTAGAGATTGGACAGGTCAGCCTCTGGCCAAAGACCCATGGCCATCAGAGGGCCTGCCTCACCAGACTGTCCTCTGACCCCTCAGTGGTGTCACCCAGTGTGCCATGAGGGGCCTCAGTGCAGCGCAATCCTTTGCCCCAAGGCCCCCAGCAACTTGGTGGCAACACAATTTCCACACCATGTAGTGTCACTTGCCAGATCCTCCAGATCACATGGCTCCGAAAGGCTGCTGCAGGCACACCATTGATGTCAGCAGCTGTGAGAGCCAGGATGGTGAAGTGGTTCAGGAGTTGGACCTGGAAGATCTAGATTCAAATCCCTGCACAGTCATGAAGCTTCCTCAGTAACCTTGGGCCAGTCATCTCTCAGTTCTATCTCTCAGTTCTCTTACCTCACAGGGTTGTTTTGAGGCAGTAGGGTAGCATGAAGGCTGAAGCAGTCCTCCCCACGCCCACAGTAAACCAATACTGCCTCAGGTCCTCTCTCAATTGGGGGAATTTGAAATGAGTTCTTTCCATTTGTTTGGTTTAGGTTCCATTTCTAATAAAAAGCTTTAAACTTAGTTTGGTGTCAGTGGTCTCTTTTGATCCTGCATAACAAGTGCTTGCATGTCTCACATGGTGTAGATACTTCCGGAAGGACTCTGGTGTGGTGGCCATGTGTGGGTTGTGTGTGCTTGCATGTCTCACAGTGGTGGTGCTTTGTGAAGAACTCCAGTGGGGAGGCTATGCTCATGGGTTGTGAGTGCTTGCGCGCCTCACAGGTTAGTACTTTGCGAAGGACCCTGGTGCAAAGACCATGAGTGCTTGCACACCTCACAGGGTGGCAGTGCTTTTGGAAGGACTGGTGGGGATACCATGTGTGAGGGTCGAGAGTGCTTGTGCACCTCACACTGTGATTGGTGAGGAGGCCATGGCTGAGGGTTGTGGGTGCTTGGGCGTCTCCCAGGGCGACAGTGCTTTTGGAAGAACTCTGGTGAGAGGCTCTGCCTCACCTGCCTCCCCGCCCACCGCGCCTCAGGTGGTGAGAGGGGCCGTGGGCCACTTTTGGCGGGAAAGCCTCGCAGAGTCCGCCTTACGCCTCCGGGAGGCTTTTCCCGCCAAAACGGTCCCCTCCCGCGCCTTCTCCTGAGCGCCAGCCGTGCCCCGCCTCCGTTCTGGCGGGCGGGGCTCCGAGGACGACCGTTGAGGCGGTTGGCAAGGCGGGCGAGCCGAGGGGATGCGATGCGGCGGTGGCGCTTCCGCACGAGCTGCGTGGAGGGGCCGCTGCGGCGGGCGCTGCGGGCGCTGGGCGCGGCGGTGGGCGCCCACCCGTGGCCTTTCCTGCTGCTGCCGCTGGCGCTGTCGGGCGGGCTGAGCGTGGGCTTCCACTACCTGAGCCTGCGCGAGTACAACGACATCGAGCGGCAGTACACGCCCGTGGGCAGCCCGGCCAAGGGCGAGCGCCGCTTCGTGCGCGCACACTACCCGACCCGCGACGGCGAGCGCTTCTCGGCGCAGCGGCTCATCAGCGAGGGCTCCTTCGTGTCGCTGCTGGCCGTGGCCGCCGGAGACCGCGACTCGCTGCTCACACGCGAGGCCCTGGCCGAGCTGCTGGCGCTGGACCGCGCAGTGCGGGCGCTCAGCACCCCCGAGCGCTCCTTCGCCCAGCTCTGCGCCCGCAGCGGCGGCGCCTGCAGCAGCCCCAACCCGCTGCTCGACGCCCTGCAGGGCCGCCCGGAGAGCATCGAGGCGCTGCTGCCCGGCCTCACCTGGCCCCTCGCCCTCGGTGGCCGCGCCTTCCTCCCGCCCTTCCTGGGGGGCGTCAAGCTGGCCGCCGGGGGCTCCGAGCAGGCGCGCCCCCTCCTGGCCGCCAAGGCGCTGCGGCTCTTCTACTTCCTGCAGGAGGACGAGCCCGCGCAGCGCAGCGCCAGCAAGCTCTGGTTGGGCGCCTTCCTGCAGCGCGTGCCCGACATCCTCGCCTACCTGAACCTCAGCCACGTCCAGGTAAAGGCGCCTCCCTGGCAGGGAGAGCCCCTGGGTCAGGCCCAGTCCAGCACCCTCTGGCCCAGAGGCCTCAGGCAGCACACAAGACAACAAGAATCACTCCCTCCCTCCTCCCTCCCTCACACACACACACACACACACTCTGATCAGGCCAAAGGCTCATCTACACACACATACACACAAGAAGAGCCCAGCTGGATCAGGCACTGGCTGGGCACACTGGACACGCACACACTGATCAGGCCAAAGGGTCATCTACACACACATACACACAAGAAGAGCCCAGCTGGATCAGGCCTACACACACACACAAGAAGAGCTTGGCTGGATCAGGTCAAAGGCCCATCTAGTTCAGCTAGCTGTATTTCACAGTGGCCCATAAGGTGCATCAGGGAGCACCCAAGACAACAAGAGACCTGCATCCTGGTGCCCTCCCTTGAAACTAAACCATTCAGAGGCACTCATACCCCTGGTTGAGAAACACTACCCTACATGCATGCAAAGCCTCCCCAAGTGATTGGGAGCTCTGATCTTTTAGACCTTTGCTCCAACACACGGGGGAAGGGAGTAGAGAGATGGTGGATGCATCAGTTATGGATGTGGGGTTGACTATGTGGCTGAAAATGTAGAGAGGAAGGAACAAGATTATGAGCTCCTTTCTACATGTGTTCACTCTGCACGTAAGAGGAACCCCACTGGACCAAGCCAAAGGTCCTCTAGTCCAGCTTTCTGTATCTCACAGTGACCCCTAAATACTTTGGGGAGCACACAAGACAACAAGAGACCTGCATTCTGGTGCCACTCCATTGCCTTGGCATTTGGAGACACTCTACTGCTAGAACCAGGAGGGTGCACTTACCCATCATGGCTTGTAACCCATGATGGACTTTCCAGAAATTTTGTCTGATCCCCTTTTAAAGACATCCAGGCCATACACCATCACCCCATTCTACAGCAAGGTGTTCCACAGATTAATTACATTGTTGGCAACCTTCAGTCTCGAAAGACTATGGTATCGCGCTCTGAAAGGTGGTTCTGGAACAGCATCTAGTGTGGCTGAAAAGGCCAATTCGGGAGTGACAATCCCTTCCACACTGGGAGCAAGTGCAGTCTGTCCCTGGTCTGTCTCCCTGGCTATGGGCCTTCCTTCTTTGCCTCTTAGCCTCAGACTGTTGGCCAAGTGTCTCTTCAAACTGGGAAAGGCCATGCTGCACAGCCTGCCTCCAAGCGGGCCGCTCAGAGGCCAGGGTTTCCCACCTGTTGAGGTCCACTCCTAAGGCCTTCAGATCCCTCTTGCAGATGTCCTTGTATCGCAGCTGTGGTCTACCTGTAGGGCGCTTTCCTTGCACGAGTTCTCCATAGAGGAGATCCTTTGGGATCCGGCCATCATCCATTCTCACGACATGACCGAACCAACGCAGGCGTCTCTGTTTCAGCAGTGCATACATGCTAGGGATTCCAGCACGTTCCAGGACTGTGTTGTTTGGAACTTTGTCCTGCCAGGTGATGCCGAGAATGCGTCAGAGGCAGCACATGTGGAAAGCGTTCAGTTTCCTCTCCTGTTGTGAGCGAAGAGTCCATGACTCGCTGCAGTACAGAAGTGTACTCAGGACGAAAGCTCTGTAGACCTGGATCTTGGTATGTTCTGTCAGCTTCTTATTGGACCAGACTCTCTTTGTGAGTCTGGAAAACGTGGTAGCTGCTTTACTGATGCGTTTGTTTAGCTCGGTATCGAGAGAAAGAGTGTCGGAGATCGTTGAGCCAAGGTACACAAAGTCATGGACAACCTCCAGTTCATGTGCAGAGATTGTAATGCAGGGAGGTGAGTCCACATCCTGAACTATGACCTGTGTTTTCTTCAGGCTGATCGTCAGGCTCATCGTCAGCCTATTAATTACATAGGAACATAAGAAGAGCCCCACTGGATCAGGCCAGTGGCCCACCTAGTCCAGCTTCCTGTATATCAACAGTGGCCCACCAGATGCCTCAGGGAGCACACAAGAGACCTGCATTCTGGTGCCACTCCATTGCACCTGGCATTCAGAGACACCCTCCTCCTAGAATCAGGAAGGTGCAAATACCCATCATGGCTTGTAGCCTGTGATGGACTTTTCCTCCAAAAATCTGTTCAATCCCGTTATATAAGCATCCAGGCCAGACAGCATCACCACAACCTGTGGCATTGAGTTCCACAGAATAATTACCCGCTGGTTAAAAGAAATATTTTCTTTTGTCTGTCCTAACTCTCCCAACACTCAGTTTTAGTGGATGTCCCCTGGCTCTGGTGTTGTGAGAGGGAAAAGAAGGGGGAAAAGACCTTTTTCGTGCCATGACCCCAATATATAATGGGACTGGGGACCCCACTATCATACCACACCCTCTCCACACAATCTCCTGGTTTGAAGGGTATACCAGATGCCTTCCCCTTGACCTGGTGGTGCTCTGGTCCAGTTGTCTTCAACCTCTTTCATTCCCATATGTTGCTGCAACCCCACAACTGAAGCTTCATGACCCCATTAGGGTCCCAACCCCAAGTTTGAAGAACACTGACTCATGGAAAGTAGCACACACAGTTGCATCTTCGTACAGCACCAAAGAAGCTGCCAACAGCATGTGAAAGCCATGCAGGTTAATGAAGAAGTGTTGCAAATCCCAAATGAATGAAACTCTGAGTGAACTCTTCTATGTGCTCTGTCTCTCTCTCTCATACCGGAAGGGTTGGCTTATGACTAAATATATTTTCTTTCTGCTTTACTTCTTGATGAATTTCATCTTATGTTTAAATCAAGGCAGTTTAACACATTCTTTTAGATGTGCCTATTCTTTTAGATGCGCTAATCATCAGATCACGAAACTGAATAGCCTCTTTATAAAACAACTGAGGAAAAATGGGGCAGGCAAACATATTATTTGTCATATGGGAGGCTTTTCAACAACAAAAATTTGCCTGTTTTTCAAGCTTCTAATGCTAATGCATTGATTCATATAAAATATTTATATCCTGCCTTCCCCCCCATCGAGAAGCCCAAGGCAGCTTACAACATCTTAAAATACAATAGAAACCATAATATTTATATTAAAACAAACACAGCAGCCATAGAGTTAAAAGTCAGCGATAAAACAATAAAATCAGCATAATAATAAAAAACTAATAATAGCAAAAAAAATAAACGATATCTCAGACTGAGAGAAAACCATAGTAAACTGGGACTAATAGAAATGAAGGGGAGAAAACAAAGAAGGGGTTTTCAGCCCCTGCCAAATGTTTTCACTTGTATTGGGGAAACCATCAATGACCTGATCATACCTACAATTTATACAGTATTCCATCTTGATTTTTTGAGTGTATGTTATTACAGAGAGGAAACATTTAACAGGAGAGTCTTTTTTTTCTTGTATCCTGGCAGGTGGCCCATTATACTTCCCTGTCCAGACAGGAAGAGTTTGAGAAAAGTGCAAGGACAGTTATTCCGTTCTTTTCTACTGCATATACCTTAACAATAGTCTTCTCCGTTCTTTCATGTGCAAGGTAATTGCTTGGGAAAGAGAATTGAACTAACGTAATTTATTTTTTTTTGCAGTTCTGTGTCTTTCTTGTTACTCAGCCTTACACACAAATTAAAAAGTCCACAACACTGCATTTCTGTTAAGCAAATTAATCATATGCACATGGTATTTCTTAGCTGCATCAGAAAAATGTAGCGGCTGACAAATAGCAGTTATTTGCTGAAGAACAGATAAGCATATAAGTTTCAGCTATATTTTGTTAATGTATTCAACAGCTGTACACTTGAAAGAACTTCATTCCTGATTCTCAAGAGTCCCTGTACACATTCATACATCATCTCTCTTATTGGGTAGTTCCCAGCCCAACTTTGCATGCTTCAAGTAGCTGCCTGGTTTTCCTGGCCTAATGCTTCTCACTCCCCTAGAGGGGCCAATAATAATTCTCCTAGCAGCCCTAGAAGGCTCTTGGGTAAAATATCATGGCTGCTATGAGATTCATGACAACCTGAACCTGCTTAAGAAAATATAGGGTTGTGGTGATTCACACCACACATATTCTCACATAGAATCAGAGTAAGAGTTAACATAAAGGTAAGAAAATCTAGAGTTATCACAACACTTGGATTTTTT
The DNA here is from genome assembly GCF_035046505.1 of Tiliqua scincoides. Lineage (NCBI taxonomy): Eukaryota > Metazoa > Chordata > Lepidosauria > Squamata > Scincidae > Tiliqua > Tiliqua scincoides. Next base: position 18,603,831 of record NC_089825.1, read on the forward strand.
TTTAAGTAAACTTAGGCTTCGTTCTTTTTTAGACAGGAGAATTGGCCGAAGTGATGTTTCCATCGTGCTACTAGCATGCTTCCAGTGTGATTAATTTTAAAACAACAAACTGGCGTCCCCTCATTGAAATGAATTGTATGGAGGTTGCCATGTTGTCACCATATACTGAATACATTATGGAGGCTGCCATGTTTTTGACAGATTTCTCTGTTCATTTCTAATGAAAATAGGAGGAAGTGAGGTAAGCATGGTGACGGCCATCTTTTCTAGCTCTGAGCTTGCTCGTAGAAATTCTAGCATGGCTAGCACGCTGGAACCTAAAAAAAGAACATGCCCTGAGCTTGCTGGAACCTTAAAAAAAAGCTCTCTAGCGCTTCTTCAAAAACAGAAGTTAAAAAAAGGTTGCCGCCTTACAGCCCAACCCTGAGCTGCCCCGGGTGCATGACTGCAGCGGCGCTGAGAATGGCTCCCGCTGCATCCTGCATGCCAAAGCCTGCTGTGGGCGGCGCCTCAGGAGAAGGGAACTTTTGTCCCCTTCTCCCAGGTAAGGGAAGCAGCCTCGTAATGGGGCTACTCACTTAACCACCAACCAAAAGGTTGGCAATAAGGTAAAGGTGTTCATGTAGGGTGCCGAGCCCCACATGAACACCTTGGATCCGGTGGAGTGGAGCTCCACAGGACCCACCTCTCTCCCCCCAGCACGCCTCCCACCCGCCCTTTCTCCACCTCCCACCTCTCCATCACGCCTCCTCCCTGCCCTCTCTCTGCCCTCTGCCTGCCTTCCCCCTCCCCAGAATGCCTCCACCCTGCCCCCGCTTACCGTGCCGTGGCTCAGCCCGCCTGGCGCTAGCCCAGTGCCAGCCAGCAGTGGGCTAGCACAGGCTAGCCTGGCGGTAAACCTCGCAGACATGCCTGAGTGCTGAGCTTAGGATTGGACTCTTAGAGAGGTAGAGAATGAATGAATGAATGAATGAATGAATCTTTTATTATGGTCACTGACCAGTACATAAAATATAAAACTGCACTTAAAAATGTCAGTACACAAAATATAAAATTTTACAATTAAAACATTGGGCTAAATAATCTCTATCTTCAAAAAAGCCCAAACCCAGCACCCATTCCCAGTGGCAAACTTCCCATCATAGGCAGCAACTCTACTGAATTTAATCCACTTTCAGTATCAATGTCCTGATACGTATCACTGAAGCAAAGCAAAGAATCTCGCAACATTAGATGTTGGACTTGTGTCAGAAAGCAACAAGTTCATATATTGTTGCTGTGTATGTCCCGGAAAATGGGTCAGCAGTGGTGCAATAATGCAGAGAAGTAAAATAAAGAGGGTGGAGCAGTGTGGCAATAGGGTGGCCCTATAGGCGTTTTGGGCCCCCGTCTCATACCTGGGTATGTCCACCCTCTGGAGCCAGCCCTGAATCTATATCTGCACATAATTGTACAGCTGTGTCCCTGGTCTTGGAAAGGAACTAGGGGTTAACAAGGAAAGCAGTCTCTACTGCTGAAAGGAGATACCTCCTTCCAAACAAAGCATAACAAACTTGTGACTATCAGTTTTGATTCTGCACTTGGAATGAGCACCTGCTTATTAAAAAAAAATGTAGATGTGAATGTAGCTTACCTGCTTTTCCCAATTCCAATAAATTGAATCACTATTCACACACAGTCAGAATTGCTGATCTAAATGCAGTAGAAGCTTGTGTGTTTTTTTTTTGGCAGAATGTGATTCAAGGGGGGGGGCAAAACTTCATGTGGTTTTCACTCTCACAATATCTACCTTAGTATTAATTGCAAGTTTGGAGGAAACACAATAAATATGTGAATTTATAATGCTTCCAGAGTCTCTAGTATTGTTGAAGGACTGGATGTGCTTTAACACTTCTGATCTTAGTTAGCCTATGATTGTCTCTTATATATAAAGACAAGTGTGGATTGTAGCTAGGGATAAGGCCTTCTCAAATTTTTGTGAGATTTTGATTTGTTCCAAAGTAAAATATATCTTGCCTAATCTTACAGAGGTGGATGATTCTGTTCAGGGAATAATGATATTCAAGGCTAGAAGAACAGCACCCAACAAACCAAGCCATGGTCCCATGAGGCTATTGCAGAGAAATTGGCAGCCTAATCCTAAACTGTGCTGGTGCAACAGGGCCACATGGCCTCCAATGTATCCAACTCGGCTTAGGAGCAGGCTGGAGGCCACCTTGGGGTAAAGGGGTATTTTTCCCCTTACCCCTGAGTAACACCACAGCCCTCCCTTGGAGCTACTTGGATCTGTACCTGCTAAATAGCAAGTACAATTCTGAGAGGCCTAGTGTAATGCCCGCAGATCCGAGAGGAGGGTTAGGATACAGTGAAGGCCTGCTCCACTGAACCCTTCCCCTCCTGGGCCTGATCTGCCCCCTGTTCTGCCCTCCATCACCACAAAATGCTACCTCCCCATCTCCAAACCATCCTCCTGAAACGCAGAGCGACCCTACATGCCCTATTTGGCAGAAGGACTGGATGCAGTGTCGATGGGGCAGTGCAGACCTCCCCACTGGTGCTGCTTACTCTCCGGGTGTACAGATGTTGACAACACCCTCAGTCGGCTCAGGAACCGCTGTGCTGTCAGATCTTCAGTTTTGGATTGTCCTATGAATCAGAGATGTGGCACAGATGAGATTTTTGTCATGATTTGAAATGGACACCCTACAGTGAGGCTCACGTGCAGCTCGAGATGTTTTCCCTGCCTGGAATGAAATTCATAAGAATGTAAGCTTTCATTTGTAAAGACCATGACATTTCTGTGTCTTGTGGTTGTGAAGATATTTTTTCTTATTTTTGTTCAAAGAGGGAGTGAATAATTGGAATCTGTGTCATGCAACTCCAATCTAGTTAGATTCTTTTTCATGTTTGACAGGCTGGACTCCGTACGAACAAAAGTGTGGGTTGCAGCATTTGGGGTACTGACATCAGCCTTATCTGTGCTCAGTGGCTTTGGATTGTTGCTCTTATGTGGGGTGCCCCTTATTCTCACAGCTGCACATGCTCCTTTTCTGATACTTGGTAAGTACAACCAAATACATGAATTTCTATGCCTCTCTCTCCGAATGGGAGTGTTTAAACAGGCATGAAAGAGAACATCCACCCATTTATATACCTCCTTGACTCCAACAAGAATGTTAGAGTTCTCCATTCTTCTTTTTCAATGTTATCTCAACAGTGCAATCCTATATATACTTACCTGGGAGTAAGTCCTATTGAATACAGTGAGATTGATTTCTGAGTAGACATGTTTAGGATTGCATTGTTATTGAACAGTGACAGGCAATGCAATGTACTGTATCAGTGACAGAGCAACATCTGAAAGAGAAACATGCAGGTGGGATTGCCAACTATTTCTTCCTAGCAGCCGCATTGCAGGTTGTCCAAAAGACAGGCAAGGAACAGGTACTTGTGAGGTCTGGGCGCACCAGATGGTTCATTGTCTGTCATAGAGTTTGCAAAGCCACAGGGGCCTGACTGAAAGTAGTCGGACAGCAGCCTCACTGAACAGCAGCTGGGCACACACTAGTCACTTCAGGCAGGTTGTAGGCTTTCCTTGGGATTTGTATGGTGTGTTCACCTGTGGGACAGCTGCCTGTAAAGATCAAGGTGAAACAGAGATTGTAATGGACTTGACAACAGTGTCAGTCACACCTGTTCTCTGGCATAAGATGTATGCTCTGTGAGGGAGAGAGGAGCCACCAGAGTGTACATTCAGAAATGCCTTGTTGGGGATCAAACCCATAGTGGCTCAGAACCTTACTTTTTCCCTGGGGCTGCAGAGGACCAACTCCCTGTGGCAGTGGTGCAGTCCTAAAAACAACAAGGATTCAGATGTCTAGCAGTAGCAATGGTTGGAGTCCCTTGTATTCACCAGAAGAGAGTAGACACTCCTGGCTCTTACGTGTTACAAAAGGAAGGGATGGTTAGGCAACACAACTGACAGACACATTTTGGTAATCCTAAAGGGTAAGAATGGGACAGGATGGAGACATGAGAGGGAGATGCATCATAAATACATTGTGGCATGAAATTCCTTTCCTCCCCCCTTTTCTTACCCATATGGGTGCCTTGTCCTGCTTACCATGTTGGGGTGGTAAGGTAAATATTCCAGTTGGGTGTCAATGACGTGCTAGTAGGGCAGAATATCTGCAATAAAAATTCTGAAGGGACAGGTCTTATAGAACAATCTTCTCATCCATCTTATGAGGAACAAGTAGTTATGAGAAGGGCCCCCTCTGTATACCAAGTGTCCTTTCACCATGGTTCCCATCTGAATAGTTCCCCTTTGAGAGGCCATATAAATATAGTCATATGCCACTTGCCTGATAATCTGGGCTGTCCTCTCCCTGGCAGGGGCTTTATTTTTGGGGTGCATGCAGGGCCAGTTCCAGGAGCAGTGGGGCCCAATTGTGCACCAGGCACTCACTCACCAAGCAGCCACAGCAACTGCAGCTGTGGTGAGCCAGATGCTTGTGTGCTATGGGCAAAATGGCACCCAGAAACAGTTGGTGGTGACGTAATATCACTGCCAGCTACTTCTGGAAGGCCCATTTCAGGCCAAGCAGTCCCAGTGGAGGGCAAGCAAGCCCACACTCCAGTTGTTGCACTGCCCTTCCTGGATGCTGGCTGCAGCAATGGGAGATCCACCTGCCGCCCCAGTGCGGACGGCCCCAGAGAGCAGGGCTCAGTATCACAACATATGCCACATTGCCCTAAGGCCGGCCCTGGGTGCAAGTCATGTGACTGACTGCCAAATGTAGTCTGTATCCTATGCTTTGTTATAAGAGAGTGGGCAGAGTACACAAGTGACAGGACAAGCAGTCTTATAGGGTTACTCTCACCTATACCAGCTCCGTCATTGGTGTAGTGTTTTTCTGGGGTTCAGGATGTGTGTTGTCTGAGGGGATAGGTTGATGTCACCTCCTCCTCATCCCACCATGCCCCAATCTCTTCCCTGTTTTGTCCTTTCCACCAGCAGAATTGTGCTGGTGTACTGAGCGTTGATGTCCTGAGCTATGGTGGTGCAGCATTTTTTCATGTTGCACCAGCATCTGTGTTATGGCAGGCAGACTTCTATCCTGGTGAGGCTGCCATTGTGCCAATGCATGTAGAGATACAGTAGTGTATCTCAAGGATAGGACTGGGCCCTTAGTTGTCGCTTTCATATCAGTTTCCAGATTGTAAGCCCCCAGGGCCAAGGATCAGTTCTCAGTTTCATAAAGCACCATCAGCCTGAATGGCATTAAAGTAATAATAATAAATTATGCAAGCTCAGATTTGGCTCAACTTCGAATCCTAATCAAGACTTTTCCTAAGTGGCATGTTGGTAAGAAATGTATGTCTATGTCATACATTTGTCTCTATGATTGTCTGAAACGTCTCTATGATTCCGTAGTTAGAAGAGATCTCTGTACAGATGACGATTACGTTTTTTTCCTGTGCTCTTCATTCGCATCTGTTGGTTCTTTTCTATCTCTGTGTTGTTTGTTATTTATTGCAAAGCTTGCTTCTCTTTTATACATTGCCCTTTTCGAATAAGCACATCACACCAATACACTGTTTTTCCACCCTCTTTAGGTGTTGGTGTTGATGATATGTTCATCCTGGTGTCTTGCTGGCAGCATACTAAAGTGAAGGACAGCGTTAAAGATCGCATGGCGGAAACTTATGCAGAGGCAGCAATATCAGTTACCATCACCACTCTTACTGATGTTTTAGCCTTCTATATTGGAACTGCAAGTGCCTTCCCATCGGTTCAGTCATTCTGCGTCTACACAGGCACAGCTTTCGTGTTCTGCTATGTATACAACCTGACATTCTTGGGCGCTATTCTTGCTCTAAATGGTAGAAGAGAAGAAAGCAACAGACACTGGCTCACGTTCATGAAAGTTGAAACTGAGCCTCAGGATTCTCGTGGTCGTGTGTATAACAGGTGTTGCATTGGAGGCTCTTTCGATGAGGCCACTGGAGCAGAGATTGAACACCCCATGAATGGATTCTTTAAAGATCATTACGGTCCTTTCCTTATGCACCCCTTTACAAAGGCGTTTGTTGTAATCCTATATGCCTTATATTTGTCTAGTAGTGTGTATGCGTGCACTCAAGTTAAAGAAGGTATAGATCTTCGAAACACAGTGAGTGATGATTCTTATCTCATTCGGTATTATGACTGGGCAGAAAAATATTTTGAGGTGTATGGTCTAAGGGTTATGGTGGTTGTTACTAAAAGTATAGCTTATTGGGATTCATCTGTTCGTGCAGATCTTGAGAAATGTATGGATTCAATAGAACACTCAAAGTTTGTGGACAAGAAATTCTCAGAATCATGGTTGAGAATGTATGAAACTATTGCTAGTCGCTTATCTTTAAATTTAAATGACCGTTCTGCTTTCATTGGTAATTTACCTGTTCTGTTTAACATAACTCCAGAATCTAAGTGGGACATTATTTTTAGCAACACGGAAATTAAAACATCACGGTTTTACGTACAGACTGTCAATGTTAAGACTGCACTAGATGAGAAAAACCTTTTAATTCAACTAAGACGCTATGCTAGAAAGTGCAAGATACCAATGCTAGTTTTTCATCCGGCTTTTATATACTTTGATCAGTTCATTGTGATAGTTAAAAAGACTCTTCAAACTGTTGGGATTGCTACTGGGACTATGTTAATTATTTCCTTGCTGCTCATTCCCAATCCTCTGTGCTCTTTGTGGGTCACTTTTGCTATAGCATCTGTTATTGTTGGTGTGACTGGTTTCATGGCCTATTGGGATGTCAGCCTAGATCCCATATCCATGATCAACCTCATTATTTGCATAGGGTTTTCAGTCGACTTCTCTGCTCATATTTCTTATGCCTTTGTTTCTAGTGAAGAACCTGAAATCAATGACAAAGCAGTGGATGCTCTATACCGCCTTGGTTACCCTGTTGTGCAGGGAGCTGTTTCCACCATCGTGGGAGTGGTAGTGCTATCTGTGACAGCCACTTACATTTTCAGAACCTTTTTTAAGATAATGTTTCTGGTTATGGCATTTGGAGCTATTCATGGACTCGTTTTTATACCAGTATTTTTAACTTTCTTTGGCATTTGTACTGAGTCGCCACAGAACCGGTAGCAGATGAAGGATTTCTTGGGACTTTGAACATGCACCCAGTCTTAATGTTACATTTATGGGACAGTCCCTTGTTTGAGTGGAGAACTCACAACTGTTTCCAATTCATGTAGATCCAGACTGCTCAGGAAGGCTCCATTACTCATGACTGCCACCTACCCTAAGGGCGCAATTCGATGATTTGCCGTCTCTGCCACTTGGTCTTGTTTCTGTATGTGCATGTGTGTGCCTACTTGGATATTAATGTAAATAGCAACACCAGTATTAGAAGCTAAAATGAACATTTATTGTTTTAATATGATTTCCACCTTCTGTTCAGAACATCTAGCTTCATGAGTAAACCTCAGTTTTGCAGTACTGAAGTTAACATTTCTGGAATTCCCTGTGTGTCTATTAGCTTTTTAACATAAATCATAATAGCCATAATGTGGGAAAGTGACTTGCCTCACAAGGAAAACTCTCATTGGTGCCATTGGGATTTTTTTTTACAGGACAAATATCAGCTGTGCAGGGACCCAATTCAGATTAGGACCACAGCAGGGCCAAAGTTAAAGCCCTTCTATTTAAGTCCCAATTTGTATTGAGGCCCTGTGTACCTGCTATTTACATTGAAAAACAACCACCTAAACCATTTCAGAAATGTTCACCAGCACTGTAAAATTTAGGTTTATTTATGAAAATGATTCTAAATGGGAGAAGGTTTAAAATACCATATAAATACATCAAGCATCTAAGCTTAATCAGACTGAAAATTTTGGGCTAGTTTCAGAAAGACTTAACATCTAGTTTTTAATTTTTATACAGCAAATGTTGGTATGTTCTTATGTTTTTCTTTATTTAATATAGTCTATGTAAATAAACAAAAGTGCTTCCAAAGATCTGGTTGTGTGTGTTTTTCTTAATCTGTTCTTAGTTAAATGAAACAAGGAACTGGTTGATGCCCATCTATTTGTTCATGAAATAACAGAGGATTGCATGTGTGGACAAATAGTAATGAGAAATGCCAATTCATTAGAAATTTCCAATATGCAGTTACTGTATTATAAATATTTGATTATCATCTCAAGCATCTTGTACCCACCTCTGACTTCATTACTTTCTTGGGAAAATTGATTGCCATTTCATTTTTAAGGTGTCCTGCGATTTTTTTTTTTGTTGTTGTTCTCTCCCTCCCATATTCTTTCTTATTCATTTCTAATGCCTGGCTTTCATACATACATGATTTCTATTCAGTGTCAGTTTTCTTTCATACACAACTCACAGCAGTAGACCTCTCTTTTATCTGTCGTGTATATAGCAGCCAAACATGCATACAGGTATGCCCCGGTATCTGTGGGGATTCTGTTCCAGAACACCCCCCCCCCCCCGTGGTCAATTGAAACCACAGATACCAGGGGATGTGTGTCCCTGTCCCGTCCCCCCCGGAGGCAATGGGAGCTAGGCTTCCCTTGCCTTTGGGAGGATCTTCTAAGGCCTCCAAAGGCTGCATGTAACCACCCGCGGCTGCTGCAGAACTCAGAATGGCCATAAAGGCAAAAAAAAAATGACTTATAGTTTTACGATAAAACCAGAAGTGATGTTTTTACTGCCTTATAAGGTTTGGAAGGCCCTGGGAAGCCCCAAAGGGGGTTTTGAGGGAGGCTTCCCCAGGCCTCCTAATGCATTAAAAGGCATTAAAAATGCCACCTCCAGTTTTATTGTAAAACTGGAAGTCACGGTTTTTTGGTTTTTACCTTTTTGGCCATTCTGAGGCCCGCAGCAGCCGCGGGTGGTCATGCATGGCCTCTGCAGGCAACCACAGATGCCTGGATCCCACAGATCTTCTTACCTCCAGAGGTGAGCAGAGTCCAGCTCCTCTCACTTCCAGAGGGGGCATGTGCAGGGGGAGCACAGATCCAATCCGTAATTAAGTAAGACCATGGATACAGGATCCACAAATATGGGGACCCTCTTGTACTTACACACACCCTGACCACTCTCAGTCTAATCACTCAAATGCATGCAACGGAACTCTCTCACACAGACACTGCAGCACTATTCCTGCTAGCTGGACAAAGAGGCACCTTTAAAAGTGGTGTTTCCTTATAAGAGCACAACTGTCCCTTTTCACCCCTCCAGGGTGGATTTTCTAGAGCTGGTGTCTCTCCTGCATCTCTTTTTAGACTAAACCCTGTGGCAACGGAACAATTTATTGATATATTTTGCTGTGTAAATAGCTTTGTGAACTACTTTTTGTTGAAAAAGTGCTATATAGAGGGCCTCCTTATCCACAGGCTTGGCATCTGTGGTTGGAGGGCCTCAGAGGACCTCCCAGATATAACCAAAAGTCATTTCCGGTTTGCGTTGGCAACTCTGGTTGTGTCTAGAGGTGTTCCAAGGCACAGGGAGGTCGCATGCAGCCTCCCTCCTCCTCAGAATACCTCCCAAACACAAGTGGAAGTCACTGGTGCAAACCACTGGCACAGATCTGAGTAGTCCCATAGAGTAGACTGGGGCCCAACATGGGGTAAGGGGAAAATATTCCCTTACCTCACAGTGACCTCCAGCAGCCTCCTTCATTGGACATAGCATAGGCCATGCAGCGGTAGGAGCATGCAAGCTGTAGGATTCTACTGCTCATCCCTTTGAGAAATATTGGCTGCATCATTATAATATCAAACCATGGCATTACATGAACTGAATACCTTGGTTTGGCATTATAAGATACAATGGCATTAGGCAGAATGAAGTTGGAACTGACTATAAATGTTACTTTTTTCCTGGAAGCTAACTTGCTTCGGAAGCTAACTGCTGTATTTTTCTCCCATTTCATGCCACCAAGTCTGGAATATTTTTACAGTTAGGTAACGAGAGAAACAAAACCTTGGTGTGTGATCTTAATACTATAACAAAGCAATCAAATGAAATACACAGCTTGGTATTTTCTGTATAGTTTGGAAAAAAGGAATAGGCAACCTCAAGTTTGCACACTTCCCTCTCTGCATATGAGGGGAGAAAATTAGAGATTTCCTTTACTGGTTTACAGCAAACCATTGTTTGATATTTCATCTGAACTTGGTAAAGTATGCTTTGCAGAAGTAATAGTATGCAGCGTTCAGACAAAATAGCAAACTCTGCTGCAACTTTTTCTCATGAGAGCTGGACACAGGCATTGCATTTCAAATGGTCTGGAGTGATGATGTGAAAGTTCAGTGACTTCTAGTCTGGTCGGAGAATGTTTATTTTTGCATGTGAGTCGCAGCTTGAAGAGAATCCTCCAGAACATGCCTTCAGCCTTTATGCTATTCTCACCGTGCCTAAGTGAACCACCAGAGCAGCTCTCTAACTGCAGGGCTTGGGCTGGGCATTGATGAGTCATAGATACTCAAGTATAAGTCAATCTCACAGATAAGTTGAGGGCAGGTTTTGAACCAAAAATCATGGAATTTTCTATGACCCTTGGATAAGTAGGGGTTTAAACTTAGGGGGGTATCTGACTATAACTTTGTCTGATGTTACCTGAGGCCAGATCCTGAAAAATAACCTACCAGTAATTGTAAACTAAGAAGTGTACAGTCTATAATTAATTTAAAATATAGTAAAAGATCCTAAGATATGTTTTTATTCATTAACTTTTAAAATTCTGGTCTTCACAACATTTTTTGTAAACACTGTAGTAAGTGCACATAGTAAGTCACTGTAATAAGTAAGTTCAGAGTAAGTGCACCGTAAACAACTTACCAGTAAAACCGTTAACCAAATCCTTCTTTAAAGTGCCTGGTGCATTAAGCCAGAGGCTCTACATATTACATACAACATATCACACATAACTGAAAGTGTGCAATTCAATTCACAGCTGAGAGACAGGCAACAGCAACAAGGAATGAGTGAGCAAGAGCAGCTACCCATAGTTGCAACCGATGCATTCAGAAGTAGACCCACTGGTTTCCATGGGTGTTATTCTTAAGTAATGGTGTGCTGAACTGTAACCTCAGACTTTGTTTGAGATGGAAATGAGAATTACATCCTGGTGTTTTAAAAACCAGACATCTGCCAAACATTTGGAATGAGAGTGCAGAAGGGTCAGGTGTGATTCTGCCGAAGAGAACGAGGCTTGCTTGACTTAAATGGAAGTGTTGAGCCCTGGCTTGTTTTTTTCTCAGGAGGAGTGAAAAGGTGAACTTTGGCTACAGCTTGCAGCCTCGTTGCCCTGGAGACTAATTACCCTATAATTATCTCTGCATTGTCCTCTTGGCTTTTCCTGACTGCCAAGATGTGCCTGAACAGCCCTGACCCGAGTGATCTGCAGATAAGGCAAGGAGATAATTAACACCATTTATTGGCAGAAATTTCTCACTTTACAGACTAATATCTATTCTACAGTATATAGATTACTGCAAAAAAGCTTCTAAAAACAATGTGTGCATTACAGAAAGACTCATTGGATATTCATTCAAATTACTTAGGCTAAACCAGTGCTCTCCAACCTTGGGGTCAGGACCCCAATGGGGTCACAACTTACCAGAATGAAAAAGGTTGAAGACCACTGGACTAGAACACCACCAGGTCAAGAGGAGGCAACTGGTGTATACAACCAGGTACCAAGAGATTGTGCTCCAGTCCTGTTCGGGTTGTTAGCAATTGTACTAAAATGTAGCTTTTGCTGCCAGGCTTCATGGTAAATTTTTCTGCTCTCCCCAATAAGAATATTTTGTTATAGTGAAAAGTGCTGGGAGGGCATTACAGGGTGGATAGTGGGCAGCAGAAGGAAGGGGGTAGGCCAGGGGTCAGCAACCTGTGGCTCTTTAAGCTGTCTGCTGTCCTCCTGGTGAAAGTGGAAAAGGGGGTAACAGGAGGCACCTGTGCTGGGAGGGCAGGCTGCTTCCCTCCGCCCCCTGAGCTCACTGTCCTCCTCTCCCTTCACCCCCACCTGCTCCACATTGGTTCCCCTTTTCAATTTTGCCTGCTCTGCAGGCTTAAGCTCCCTGTTTTTCCCTTCCCAACTCTCCAGCAGGATGCCCTCCTCCTCAGCCATTGTGAGCCCTTGCAGCCCGCCTTTCCCTGTGCAGGTCCCCACTCAGTGCAAGGAGAGGCTTTTCCTCCACAGCTGAGGAGACATCCTGTGTGTCTACTCAGTAGTAAGCCCCGTTACAGTGGATGAAGCTTACTCCCAGGAAAGGGTGCCTGGGATGGCAGCCTTGGAGCCGTGCCCGGCAGGTCTGTTCATGAGCAAGCCCCGCTGTAGTCCCTGGGCTACTCCCAGGAAGGTGTGGAGGGCTGTAGCTTCAGCCCCCTCCTGTGCAGGTCTACTTACAAGTAGTCAGTGGGGCTTCCTCCCAGGAAGGTGTGGAGGGCTGCAGCCTCAGCCCCCTCCTATGCAGGTCCACTCACAAGTAGTCAGTGAGGCTTCCTCCCAGGAAAGTGTGGAGAGGACTGCAACCTGAGAGCTCCAACCAACTTGTCTGCTCAGAAGTCCCATTGTAGTCAATGGGGCTTACTCCCAGGATAGTGTGGAGAGGGTTGCAGCCTGAGTGAGGGAGGGCAGGCAGGCAGGCAGGGCAGAAGCTGGCCTGTGGCTGCCCCCCCACCTTCCCCCCCAGCTCTGGCTTCTTCTCTTCCCCACCTCTGGAGTCATTGTCCTTTTTTCCTTCCAGCAGGGTGCCTCTGGAAGGTGGGGGGAGTTCTTTAGTATCCATGTAAGATAAGCAGATGTCATAACCAACATATGTATTGGAATCTTGGAAGATCTGGTGAGGAGGTAGATGTGGTGTCAACAGTGGCCCCTTTAAGGGTAAGGCCTGGGCATCCAGCAGAGTGTGCTGCACAGCTGCAGCCACTTGAAGGCAATAGGGCCCTCAGGGATATAAGGAGCACCTGAGGCAGAAAGGGGGGGTGTGGGCTGGAGAAGGAGTGCAGGTTGGAGAGGAGACTGACTTGCCTTATTGACTTGGATACTCTGACTGATTTGACTGACTTACTTTGGAATCTGACCTTGGACTCTGCCCTGGATACTCTGACTGACTTTGTGACTAAGGGATTGCTGGAGACACTGGAGTTTGGTGTGTGGCTGCTGTGCCCAAGACCTGCTGAGGACCAAGGGTCTGCTGTAGTGGTGGGAGGCTGCTGGCAGGAGATAGGACCTCTGCAGGTTGAACAGGTGAGCTACCCTGGAGGTGGGGTCCAGCAGGAGCGCAGGGCAGAACCAGGGTCATTTGCTGGGGGAAAGAAGGGGAGCTAATTTGCTTAAAGTGGGCATAATTCTCCAGGCAGAGAATGGCCTTGGAATCAGGCAAAACACCATAGAGGACCAGGCATCTGAAAACACAGGACAAGAATGTATGACAAAACTAACTAAAAGCTACAAGAGGGGGCTACGTTATAAAAATGGGACCTATAAGAGCATCAAGGTAAAAAAAACAAACTATATATGCAGTGTTATCTTCATTTCAGATGTCAAAAGGGTTTTGTGGCTCCTGAGGTGTTTTTACACCAGAAAACGGGTCCAAATGGCTCTTTGAGTGTTTAAGGTTGCCAACCCCTGGGGTAGGCAGATAGGGTCCTGGGAGGGGGAGCAGGATCGACACTGGTGTCCCGAGTCTCATATTTTGTTTGTTTGGGTTGTAGCATGCAAAAGGTTGAAGACCACTGGGCTAAACTACAAGTTAATATTTTTCAGCTTTGCTGAAAAGGACAATTAATCTATATTTCACCCTCAGGCTAATGCTAAAAAAAACAACCCATTGAATTTATATAATTTATTAATGGACATTTACATTTGTTGTTTACACAAACACATTTTCATTATTGAAAATTTAGCTAAATGAAAACCTTTTGTGTTATAGAGGGAACCAGTGTTACTTTACCCATCAAACATAGTACAACAGACTTACTTAACCCATCAAACACAGGATGCAGTTGTAGCTGTGCTACCGCAATCTGCCTGTTGCATGATCAGCTGTAGGGTTGGCATTAGGCATCCCCAACTACAAGGCTGACTCCAAGTTTGAGGAGATCCTTTGTGAAGTCACTTCTCATGGCTCACCTCATCGCTCCCGCGGTCTCAGGAGTAGGGATGACAGGGAAGGCAGGTTTCTATTTTTCTCCTATATCTGCCATGATAGGGACTCAAGGTCCAATCCAAATTTTCAGCACAGATGCAGCCGCAATGCAGCCCCAAGTTAAGATAACAAACATTCCCTTACCTCTGTGACTGTTCCCCTACCACAAGATGCAGTTAGCACAGCTGCATCAGCACTGGACAGTTATATAGGATTGAGCCCTCACTCAGCCAGTAGTCACTGATTGCTGGGCGGGCTTATTTCTCCTTTGGAAGTCATGACAGGAGTTGGTATTGGGGCCCTCTCAAGTATTTGGCCCCAGAAGCTGCCCCAGGGTGCCACACACTGACATCACCCCTGCCCAATTACTGTCCTGTATAAAATATGTACATCAGTGTTGCCCAATCTTTTCACCAGATTGCTTTGCACCAGCCAGGTAACACCACAGAATGCCTTGCAGCACCGCAGCTGACACCAGCCTGCAATTCAATTTTTAGCATTTCATGTGTTGCAGTGGCCAGAGAGTACCCCAGAACGCCTTGCAACACTAAAGCCTGCATTAGCCATGCCCCACAAAAATCTGGCTCACAACCCACAGTTTGGGAGCTGCTGGAGTAGTCAAGGTGTTTTGAGATCTGAACTGAACAAAATACTGGGGAAGTTCAGCTCTTATGATGATTCTTTTGGGTTGACACCAGAAACAGTGTTTCTACAACCAACTCCCAGCATCAGACTCCTCAGCTACATGAGAATTTATTGTCTCCAAATTCTCTTTCAAATGTAAGATTAAAGTTAGAACAGTTGAGTGAGGATCAAGTAGTTTAACAAGAGGTATTTCCACTCCCCTTTCCATAAGGATGCGATTCTGTAAAGTAAAAGCAACTGTAGAATCTATGCCCAGTGATGAAAGTGGTGTACCCACTGAAAGTTCACTAGGGTTTGTATCACTGAGGCTTTTCAAAAGTGAAATGATGTAATCTACAGGTTCACCTAGAGATGATTTCTGGAATGGAGTGTCACTACTGGTCTCCTCAGAAACAAGGCTGAAAAAGCGACTTCTCAGTGACAAATTCTGAGATAAAACATGTGCTAAACTTTGAAAATTGAGCTTTATCACAGCTTGCTGAGGATTGTTCAGGATTAAAATTCTTTTAAGATACTCATGAATGTCATTCACTTGCAGAACTCCTACACCTTGGGTTTGTAACATATTTTGGAAATGCTGTTGATCTTGCAAACCAGGCAGCTGTAAGGGACCCCAGTTAATGGACTGTCCTGAACAACCACTGTTTCTTCTGTAGTGGCAGAAGAGGTCTAAGAAGGAATTGGCAGCTGCATCGTTTGACTGTGTGGCATGACCAAGGAATGACGAGAAAGACGAGTAACATACAAAATGGTCCAGCTTCCTGCCTTGCATAGCACAGTGAAGATTGAGGGCTCCTGCTACTTTGGGATTCAAAACCTCCTCAAAGTGAGACATGGTCAGGGATTCAAGACATCCATCATGTAAAACCAGAGCAGTGTGGAATACACCTTTGATTGGACAACTGGGAAAAATTTTACTGATGGACTTGATGGCCTTCTCAACTTCGGAACTGAAAATCACATTGCATTGCAAGCTGATTATTCTGCACCATTCACAGTGATCTTGAAGAGCGTTTACTTCCTTTTGCATCTCAGGGCTCAGTTTTTCAGGTAAAAGGATCACGATACGGCCTCCTCCGTTCTGAGCTACAAATTTTACTGTTTCAAAGCCAAGCCCCGTGAATTCCCCAGTGACTATGTAAACAGCATTCTGTTTAAACAGTCTGTTGCCAGGCTCTGTCACTGGTATATCTGAGGTCTCGCTACCCTCACTTTTCAGCACTGCAACTGGGATGCTTTTGCAGTTGAAATATGATGGAGCAGTAACTGACCTTTCAGACTTTCCTGCTTGCTGAAAAGGGGAAAATGTGAGATGTTTTAATTGTTTCGTGTTCATTGACTTAAGCCACCAGGAGATCTCCTTGTGGGTCTGTATCAGAGATGCTTTCTGAAAAATATGGACCAGGTTGACAGGACGGATGTGGATATTTTCATTATCGCTCCCAATCAGATGCCGAAGGCATTCTGGCTGTTCATTACCATAAACCAATACAATGTCTCGCAGGTGGAAAAGACAGGTTAGGCTCTCTTTAAATATTCCATTTAGTGGAGGTAAAAAAATGAGGGCGTGGCACTGATTAACACGCTGCCATAGACCAGTCAGATGGCTTGTCATGATTGTTTTCCATCCTACTTCCTGGGCGGAAAGATTAAGCACTTTGCACAAAACTGACTCCGGCTCAGTGGAAATCACACCCAGCATTTCACCATGCCTGGGCATAGGCAATGTTCGATGCAAAACCTCCCTTGCTACCCAGAAGAATGACAGGCATGGCATATTTCTAAAGCATGGAAATTTCTGAGTATTAAAACAAACGGTTTCTGGAATAACAACTCTTGAAGCTGCAGGGACTGGATAGCATGAAACAATATGGTCTCCCACTTTGACTTTTTTCACTTCGGCCCCTGTTGCCGTTACAGTGCCAGTGAAGTCCAATGCTAATAGTTTGTGCTGATCGATTGTGTGTGAATTCCAGTACAAGGTTTTTCCAAATTTACAGCTGGACACAGTAACAGGAAAATAGTCTTCTGAATGGATGCTGAATTGTTCAATGTCGACCTCAACGCTGTGGTTACCAAGTTGAGCACGTGGGTTGGCAACTTTCGCCGAGAGATTACTTGTGCCATATGGATCGGATGTATACAAAAAGCACATTCCTGAGTTCTGAATCTGAAGTTGCTGGCATGGCAAATTGAGGGCGGAGGCTTCAAACTGCATGCGCTTAATTTCAGCACTGTAAATTCTTCCTTCATTGATCCACACTTCGGGATAATCCTGTGCTTTGTACTTGACTAAAACGTCTGCTAAGGCGGAGATGTCTATTGCGCTTGTTGAGCTGATGTCAATAATCTGAAATGCAATTTCAGGGACTTCAAGCATACATGTTCGAGTCATGCCA
The DNA here is from genome assembly GCF_035046505.1 of Tiliqua scincoides. Taxonomy (NCBI): domain Eukaryota; kingdom Metazoa; phylum Chordata; class Lepidosauria; order Squamata; family Scincidae; genus Tiliqua; species Tiliqua scincoides. The sequence continues at coordinate 18,621,069 of NC_089825.1, forward strand.
TACAAGCCAAAGCCAGTGTTTATGTGGTCTACTTTCCCTTCTGATGTCCTGTAAGTGATTATTGTGATGGAGCAATTAGCCTTCTTCTCCTTTAATGCAATAACCACTTGGCGTAATGCCTCACAGCACCTTACTGAGTATTTCACCACTTTATCTGGTAAAGTTTCATTCAGTTTTTGGATTCCCCACAGATACAGAACATCATGGTAGCCCTGAAGCTCCAGGTTAATTTTATTTTGGGCACGGCGGTCTGTTCTCTTTGCTGTCAGCATTTTGTCCCAGTCCTGATAGGGAACAAATCTAGATTCACTGTGCAAGTAATTCTTGAGTCGCTGCGCTATTCCAAATTTGTCAGCAAATACCACCACTCTGGGTGCTTTGGGTAAATTCTGCATTGTTTGATCAGAGGTTATTTCTTTCCACTTATTTTCAAACAATAGATCATTTTCTTCTCTGGGAATGTCCTTTACAAAGGGGATCTGAACGCCTTTCAGTTCTGCCAAAACAGAGCCGTGTTTATCTGCAAAGCACCCACAGAACTCCATGTAATTCTCTGTGGACTTGCTTGTTTTCAAATATATGATCATTTCCTCTTCCAAAGGTCTAGCAACTACAAGGCTGTTTATGCCAGAAAGAGGCATCACTTTGGTCTTGGAAATAGTCATAGCCAGAAGTCCTGTCATTTGCAGAAAACACTCCAAGAGTACTGGATGGATATAATACTCATACATGTCTTCTGACGTCTGTCCCTTCACTTTTACGGTTGTTACAGCTTCTTTCAGCTCTTCACAATAATAAACATCATTTAGCTGTCTGAAAGTAGGACCATAGAAGAATCCAAGGTGTGACAATTCCTCATAGACTTCATCCTTGCTAACAACAGCCGTACACCTCTGAAAAATGTCTTGAAGGCAAATGATCTTTTCTTCAATTGATGTCTCAGGATTCTTTGTGACTTGTCCTGAGACATGAACTGTACTAGCTGATCCAGATAGTATCCTGAATTCTGACAATCTTTGTGATTCCACCTTTATCTTTAAATCATGGGAACTTTCTTTTAAAGCACACGGTGCAGCAAAATTTATATTCAACTGATTGAGACTTAAGGGTGCTTTTGGTCTTGTGCAACTCATCACAGCTGCCAGAGCAAGTTCCACAAAAAAGCTACCAGGAACCAAAGCAACACCATGGTTCTTGTGTTCATACAAACATGGGGTCAGGGCTGGAGAGATTGAACAAATGAATTCTGTGCTGTCATTGTTTGTACTGCAAATTAAGGGATGCCTCGAGCTTGCAGCTCTGTGAGTTGCTTGTTGCGTAGTGTTCAGCCGTGACATGAGGTTTTTGTGATCAAACTGATACCTGGGATAGGGTGATGGTACACTTTGATACCCTTCATAGAAGTGCTGCCAGTTGACGTTCCATCCCATTTCAAACAGATCTTTCATCAGATTAAGAAGTGCGGTGTATTCCGTATCTGTCTGCAAGGAAGGTAAAACTCTGGTTTGTTTTCCTAAAGTTTCAGTAATGTATGTCTGCAATGCTTCATGAGGACCTATTTCTATGAATACAATCTTTTCCTTGTCTTTTGCAGAAGTTATTATGGCCTGTGCAAAAGAAACAGGGTCTCGAATCTGTCTAGCCCAGTAATTGCCTGTCACAAAGTCACCCTCTGAAGCAGCCTTCCCTGTTGCTGTGGAAATTAGATTAATTTCTGACTTCCTGCCTTCTAATTCTGATAGACTGGCTGCCAACTCTGACAGTACTGGGTCCATCATGTGGCTGTGATATGCAGCTGGCACATTTAGACCATGGAAAAAAATGTTTTGTTTGCTGAAATGTTCAGCTAAGTCCTTCTGAAGAGAATCGATGGACTCTGCATCACCCGACAATGTACAACACTGAGGACTGTTGAATGCGGCCATGCAGACCTTGCCTGAGTATGCCCCAAGGGCCCCCGACACCTCTCCCACTAGGACGTTACCCACAACCAGCATCCTGCCTCCCGGGACCATAGCCTGCAGCCTGCTCCTGTGATAGATGACTTTGACGGCGTCTTCCAAGGAAATACAGCCAGCAAAATGGGCAGCAGCCACCTCGCCAACTGAATAGCCAACCACAGCTGTTGGTGTCACTCCCCAGTGTTGCAGAAGAGTAACCAAGGCCACCTGCAGCGTGAAGAGTAAGGGCTGGGCAATTTCAGACCTGGATAAATCCTCATGTTCATTTTCTGTTAATTTCATAATTCTGGGTGAGAGTTGCTGAAATAATTGTTTGATTTCAAGACATTTGTCTCTGAATACTGGCTCGCATCTTATTAGGGTTTTGCAGATCCCATTGAAATTCAAATCGTTACCAGAGAACACAAAAACCAGTTGCGGAGGCCTCTTTGCTGGAACAATTTCTATTCCAGCTGCAGATGTAAGTTGTTGTTCCAGGTGCTGGAGAGAGGACGCCACAAAGGCTTTTCTGCACTTGTGGTTTCTGTGGCTTCTTCTGCATGCAGAGGTATAGGCCAGGCTTGGGAGGGTTACTGAGCCACCTGCACTGATGTGCCTAGCAGTGTCTTCCATTGTCCTTCTGAGAGAACAGCCTGAAGCTGCAGAGATGACAAACAGCTCAACAGGTCTTTTGACTGGAGGAAGAACCTGGGTTTGCTTAACCTGCTGGACAACCACATGGGCGTTGGTCCCGCCAAATCCAAAACAGTTGATCCCGGCTACTCTGCCCAAGTCGCCAGAGTCATCCCACCTCTCGACCATTGTGGGAATGGAGAGATTTAATTCCTCTGTATTTATGCTGCTGTTGGTCTCCGAGAAGTGCAAGGATGGAACAATCTTCCCATGGTGCATCATCAGGAGCACTTTGATTAGCCCAGCTGCCCCAGAAGCGGACTCCGTGTGCCCAATGTTCCCTTTAACGGAGCCCATCTTGAGAGGGGGCACTTGAGGAGACCTCTTTTTGCCAATGACATTGCCTAGGCTTTCTGCCTCAGTGGCATCTTCTGAAGGGTTTCCTGTGCCATGTGCTTCAATATACTGCACAGCTGAGGGATCAACACATGCTGGATAAATGCTGAGCAGTAACTTTTCTTGTTCTTCACGAGATGATTTGATGTCTGTGGCTCCTCCATTCTGATTGACTGCAGTGGTGCTGATGACACCCCATATTTTGTTGAAGTCTTCTTGTGCCTGTTTTGGGGGAGAAAGGTAAAGATACATTTATGCTACTGTGCATGGTTAATTATTTCAGCATTTTGTGTATCTTTGTTTCATACTGGACATCCTAGAAAGGCTATGTGGCTTTATATTGTCACGGATACTGGCTGCCTCATTATTTGCTGCAGACTGATAGTTTAATAATTTGCAATTTGCTGCAGGTTGATAGTTTAGGGTGCTTGGCTGATTTTTTTTCTTTATCAATGAGAACTTATGGTTAGGAGACAGTCTCTTGATAGTTGGGAATCTCTTTGTGGTTTTGAATGTGATCCTGATCAGAACTTGAAGACACAAAGAAGGAGATAAATGGCGTGACATAGTGTTGGGCTAATTTGGAGACTGAGAGTGATCAAGCTGTGAGTTGGTGGAAGGTGGAGCAACCTTTGATCTGCTGTCTCAAAGGAATGCCTCCTTGCTTCCACTTATGCCCTGCTTGTATACTTGTAAATAAAGCAAAGATTACAACGACACACCAAGTCTCTGTTGCTCCCTTATCCAAAGGAAACTAGAGCTGGTTCAAAATTTCTCCCTACTTGAAGAAATAGGGAGCACTATATAAACACCTTACCTTTTTCAGGGGCTTTAACAAAAGCACGCCGCAGCCTTCTCCTCTTCCATAACCATCTGCCTGTCGAGAGAAGGGCTTACTGATTCCGTCAGGAGATATCATGGTTGCTTTACTCAGAGATACAAATTTCCAGGGATCCATGATGCAGTTCACTCCTCCACAGAGAACTGATTCACAGTCTCCTGCATCAAATGTACAAAACAATCTGGAAGTCATGAAAAGTGGAAAAACGGCACGATCTTCACCTGGCCAAAGAAGTTGCTTTTCTATGACATGGTAATTTCTCTGGACAGCACCTGGGATCAAATCAGAAGTGACCTAACCACATGAACAACACTTCCATGGGGTGTGTGTGTGTGCCTGTCCTCTTCAGTCATCAGAGGGGGCCCTGTTGGTTGTGTCGCCATTAAGAGAGGTGAGGGGGATGGCAGTCAGAAATAGGGCCTTCTCGGTGGTGACGCCTGTATTGTGGAATTCCCTCCCCTTTCAGTTGAGAACAGCTCCTTCATTGTTAACCTTCCAGTGAGGCCTGAAAACGTTTTTATTCCAGCAAGCCTTTGATGTCTGATGGCTGCTTTTAATTGTTTTTACTGCTGATTTTATTGCTACTGGTTGCTTTTATGTTACAGGTTGCTTTTATGGTTTGTTTTTATGTATTTGATATATTTTAATGTATTTTATTATTTTTAAATGTTGTTAGCCGCCTTGGGTGCCCTCCGGGGAGAAAGGCGGATTACAAATCAAATAAATAAATAAATTTTAAGGGAATAGCACGCACAAGTGGGCAGGACAAAACTGCCCGAATCCACAGCAGAAGGATAGAGGGACTTTAGTATTCTGCCCTGCCATGGTTCTGATCCTGATTGCAAGCTGTCGCACATTTCTGATGGGAAAAAATTGAAATTTTCTTGCCTTGGAAGAAAATTACAATTAAAAGCCCATTAAAAACAGCAAACAGGGGAGCGGGGGCTTCTATCAGGATCAGAATTGCCCCAGGGCAAAGTAATAAAACCCCCACCTCCCCATCATAGTTTCAGGTCATTTCATTGTGTGCCTGCTCTACATGTGCTATTTGCTATTACACACACACACACACACACAGAAATGTTAGTTATGCATTTAGAATCACATCAAACCTTAACATGACAGTGTGCATAAAAACCAACCTTATATCCAAATTTCCCTGCCCTTCTTTCCTCCAAAGAATCAGTGTAAATGAAAATTGGACCAACTTCACATTTTATTTGACATTGGGTTGTATACAAAGTTCCCTTCTACCAGAGGAAGGGAACCTTTGGATACAGCCTGTTGTAATTTATTTTAAACAATCATATTCTGGCTTTCCAGCCTAATGACTAGACACTGAAGGAAGCTGCCAGCAAGCAGTATACCAAGGACAGGGCAGGGAGGTGGTCTGCTCCAGGTGCCAGCGATAAGGGGGTGCCTGAATCTTGTGCCTGTCACTCTAGGGGCTGGCTGGCGAATTCTTCCCCATTGAGAGCTCCAGAGCTCAAAGACAACCACAGGGTTACCCATCACTTCAAATATCAGAGGTACCCTGAGGCAGAGACCAGGTATACCTGTGGCTTTGAGCAGCCAAGGGCAAGGCAGTGGGAATGGTCTGTCCTTGGTGTCAAATATACTAGCTATGCCATTGCTAACAGCATCGCAATTACAACAATAGAGGGTCCAATTCTATTCAACTTTCCAACACCATGCAGCTGCAATGCAGCCCTGAGATGAGGGAACAAACATTCCCTGACCTTGTGGAGGCCTTCGTGATTGCTCCCCCATCACAGAATGCAGCACACACCCTGTTGGCATGGCTATATCCAACCTGCAAATTTGGATAGGATTGGGTCCTAAATTTGGATAGGTCCTAACTTGGATAGGATTGGGTCCTTACTTCTGTAAGAACTATTTCCACAGCCTACCTAAATTAGAATGAGTGAAAATGTCAAGCCAGGTATCATATACGTATTGGTGACATCCAAGCCCAGACTCCCAGATGATCTCCTCCAGAAGCTTCATGTCAATGTTCAATAACATGGGCTATAGAATTTAATGCTGTGGGTTACCATATGCCAAAGGAGTCTCACAGCACCATTTTCTGCAGGAGATCTTTCAGGAAGGCCTGAAGTCACCATGAAGTAGTACCTCCAAGTCCCATTCCAACAGTATGGGTTAGAAATCTTGACAAGTCTAAAAATGGACATTCATAATCTTCATTCAAAATTCCAATACCCTGTTTAATGGCTGTGCAGGCAAAGTGCAAAGCAGTGAGGAATGATGAGCAAGCAGTATCAATGGTAAGTGATGGTCCTGTCAGATTAAAAGTGAATGAAATCCGGTTAGCGGCTGTGCTCATTGTTGCTCCAGTGCCGCCATATTGGTTTGTTTCTGAAACTGCCCTGTCCGTTATGGATTCATAGTCTCGATTCGTCAGACCTGAAAATACAGAAAAAGAAAACATTAAGATCTATATAGGTAAGACAAACATTCAGAGTCCAACACAGGTCAAAAACTATAATGGCTTCAAAATGTAGTTGCCAGAATGCTGACAAAGACAGAGTGGACAGCACGTTACATCTGTTTTGTGCAAGTTGCACTGACTACCCATTTGTTTCTGGGCACAATTAAAGGTTCTGGTTTTAATCTTTAAAGTCTTTAAATGATTTAGGATCAGGTTACCTGTGGTGAAAACCTCCAGTTACCCCATTTTCTGCCTTGTTTTCATCAATACATGAAAACAAGGCAGAAAATTTGTGGGCAGACTTGTATTTTGCCTTTAATAGCTTTGATAGTGTACTTTTTAATAAATGTCTTATATTTTTACTGTGTCGTCTGGTCTTTCAGTTCACTTTAGATGGAGCATGTTGCCATGACTCTCAGATTGCACTTGCCCCACTATTGTCTGATTGCAATGGGGTTTGGGTCTCCCTGACAAATTGGGAGGGAGGCTTTCCCAAGATACTCTTTCTGAATGGCTTTGAATGATGGCAGGAGAACGACACTTTCCTAGTAAACACCCTCCCCCAGTTTACCCAGTTAAAAGGGCTAAGTGGGGAGCAAGAGATGACTGCCAATTGCCAAATACTAGTCACTAAGCCCATCTTGTCTTCCATCTACTGTTACATTATTCTAAGAACTGCTTTCACCCATATAACCCTACATGGGTTCTCTAACCTTTGCAGCTTGCTCAATTTCGTTTCATGGGCACCTGAGACAGAGCCTTCTTGGTGATGGTGCCATGGTTATGGAATTTATTCCCCAGGAAAACCCATCAATCCCCCTCTTTTTCCATCTTTAAAAGGCAGTTACATGTTTGAAAAAAATTGCATGGTCTTCTGTGGGTGATTTGATCTTGCGTTTAATAGATATCATGTGGCTATTCTTTCTATTTTATTATGTTACTTTACATAACATAGACACAAGAATATTGGATTGTTCTGAAACTTCTGGAAGCCACTTTATGAAGATTTGTCTTTAAAGGCAGCACATAAATCTATAAAATAAAACAAAAATCACACCACAGTGGCATTCTTACAAGGATAAATAGCTTTGCAAATAGGATTCAAATATTGTTGATAAATAAGTTGCATTGTGCCGTATCAAACTTATAAGCCGCCCACGTGGCCCAGTACTTCGTGTCCATCAAGGCTTATTGAGAGCAACTTTCTAAGGTCTCTCAAGAACCTTTTATGGAGACACAACAGACGCAAGCCACTGGACTGTGGTGTTACAAGCCCTTGTTGCGTGGCTAAAGCAGATATATAAGCGAGGACTATTATGATGTGTTTGGGCAAATCTTCTCCATGAAACCATTTGCTCACCAACAAAAACCCCAGTTTTGGTGCCACTGATATTTTCAGTTGCGACTCCGGCATTTTCCAGTGCTCTGTAGGTGCACTCCAGGAGCAGCTTCTGCTGAGGATCCATACATTTGGCTTCCTCGTTGTTAATGCCAAACAGCTTATTGTCAAATGCATTCAATCTAAAATAAAAAATAAGAACAAAGACACAAGAAGATGTGCCACACACAGTGTGATGCACAAGCCGCTTAATCCAACAAGCTTGATATTAAAATGAGCTGTAATAATTTTATAGATTGAAATTATTCCTCCACTGGAGAGCTGGCAAAGAAAGTGGGACAGGCAATTTGTTACTGCAGGTAGTTGCCCTACAAACAGAACCACAGAACCTGGAAAGGCTTTTCAGCCATTTTCAACCACTGTGCTCCAAATTCTTGTGGCACGCCTGCGCAACTTTTGCGGCACACCAGTGTGCCACAGCACACCAGTTGAAAATTGCTGCTCGACACCCACCCACCCCCACACCTGTCTACTAAGAATTTTGCTTCCTGCATCTGAGAGGGTGGACTGTCATCTTCAAGGTGCCACAAGCCTCTTTATTGGTTTTACATTCCATTATGTCATTGTGATGGCATTTCCTTGCCCTTTCCTCCCTCTGTGAGTGGCATCCAATGAAGCTGAGCAGGGTGTGAGGAAATACTAACAGGATGATATCATGTCCTGCCCCCCACATACACCAAGAAGTTGAGGATCAGCAACACCCACACATTTTTTCCCCATTGTATAACATTTCTGCCTCAGATCTTCAATCCAAACCAGCTCACATGGTGTGCAGGTTTTCTGTGAGCAACCAAAGCAGCTCATTACTTTTAAAGAGAGATGTTTAAAAGGTTCCTATATAGAACCAGGGACATGAATCACTAAGTTCAGAAGAAAAGCACGCCCTACTCCCCATTTGCAAGTTTGGAGAGCTGAATGGTTTACAAGCATGTTGTAAGACTTACTCATCGAGAAGAGCAGCATGCGTTGTGTGCATTTTACCAGGTTCATTATAATGTGGGTCATGCCAAACTCTCATGCTAAATCTTTCTGGAGGTATTTCTGTAGTACAGTTTCGGCCATCCTCCAGCACTTTCCAGAAACAGTCAATCCCTTCACCTATTGCATGAAGATTTAAAAGAAAAAGAATGTCTGCTTGTCTTTATTTACAAAAATAAATTGTCTTTATTCACACACACACAAAAAAACCTGTTCGAACCATTTGCAATTTTCATGAGAAATAATATTTCAAATGTAAAACAATTTAAGTCAAATCTGAACTTTCCCAGCAATATCTATTTTGAGTAAAGCCTCAGTTCAAGGGGGCTCAATCCTGCTGCTATTGACTAAACAAAAACTAAGACTTCAATCCTAACCACACTTTCCTGAGAATAAGCCCCACTGAACAAAATAGAACTTACTCCCGAGTAGACCTGGTTAGGATTGCACCCTAAGCCCATCAGGTCAAATTATTCTTAAAATGTGGTGTGGCCTCAAACTATTAAAAGCATTCTAGCAAGAACTTAAAGGTCAACATTTCTAAATATCTAGTACTGCCATCTTCTTCTGAAAACACCTACAATGCAGTCCAGAATACCTGAAGAACTGACAGAAATAAGGATTTATACCTCCTATATCAGTGTTTCTCAAACTGTGGGTCAGGACCCACTAGGTGGGTTGCAAGCCACGTTCAGGTGGTCCCCATCCATTTCAATGTACAATATATCTTATCTTTATTAGACTTGATGCTACCATGGTATGTGACTGCATTTGGGGAAATGTACAGATTTGTACTTTTAACAGGCTGCTCTGTATATGCTTTTAACAATGATAGTCAATGGGGCTTACTCACTCTTGGGTAAGCATAAATAGGATTGCAGCCTTTGGGTGTTTGGTGAATTTTTAAAAAACAGATCAGCCACAGCTTGGGAGGGTTAGGAGGGTTCTTCTTTATTTTAAATAAATTGGTAAACTTATACTTATCATGAACTTTTAATTTACTTACAGCCCAGAGCGCAGGGCTGTCACTGCTGCAAAATAGCAGCCACAGCATCCAATGTGCCTCAGGCAGCCGCTGCCACCTTCCTGGGAGAAATGAAATTTTGTTCCCTTCCCCCAAGCAAGAGAAGTAGCCCTGCAATGGGGCTACTTGATTCTGCGGCGACTTTCAAGCCACATGGTCCAAAATAGGGCTCTGGATCCAGTGGAGCCAAGCTCCACCAGTCCCGCCCCCTTCCCACCATGCTCTCTCAACCCTCCATGTCTGCCCCCTGCCCACTGCAGAATGCCTCCTCCCGGCCCCTTCCCCCACTCACCTCTCTGCCACCCAGCGGTACAGGCAATTGCTGGGCAGCAGAATGCAGGCCCAGCACCAGAGTTGGCTCAGCACGCGCTCACACTCTCGCTGGGCCTGCTGTAAGGGCTCGCAAACATGTCTTATGGCACTGCTCAGGATTGGGCTTAGTTAATTTAATTTAATTTAATTTAATTTTAATTTGTCATATGGGGGTGTTAAAAAATTTTCCTGCTTGGTGATGTCACTTCTGGCCATTACATCACTTTCAGGTTTAGTGACATCACTTCTGGTGAGTCCCAACAAATTGTGGGTCCCAGTGCTAAAACATCTGAGAACCACTGTCCTATTTCACTCTTAGCACAATTGTTTTGATTTAGCAAAGGCTTACCTCCAGGAAAGTTGCATCCTATTCCCACAATGGCAATTTCATCCTCAGATGCCATTTTTGTCTTATTTTTCTATTCATGCCAGTCATAATTAAGGCAAGGATTCTGTGAAAAATGAATACTGTACAAGCTTACAAATATTTGCTTTTTGCTTGTCACTCTGCAAAATGACATTTCACTTTTCCAGACACTACACAGAAATGAAATGTCTAGTTAGTTACTCAAGTGAGAAAAAAGAAATAAAAGTTTTCTTAGTTAGAGGTCAGATTAAAGTGTAGGACCGCCACATTTCCATACTGCTCACCACAAAACATAACCTCCCATCATTTGGAGAGTTTACAACAGCTGCCAGGATTGTTTGGCACTATTGTGGGAACAGCAAATGATTGAGGTATCCATATGTTGAGCCGTTTGAAAAATTATAACCCCACATGGACCAACATGATGTTGAAACATTTAGGCACCTTCTCATGACAGATGTGATAGGGTCCAATCCTATCCAACTTTCTAGCTCCGGTGTAGCCACAATGTAGCCCCATGGTAAGGGAACACATGTTCCCATATCTTGACAAGACCCCAGTGTCTGCCCACTCCATCACAGGATGCAGCCCCACTTGCACAGCTGCACCAGCATTGGCAAGTTGGATAGAATTGGGCCCATAATGTCTAAAAAAAAAGCCACCCTTCTTTACATTATTATTATTAACTTTATTTTTATTGCTATTTACTTTATTTATACCCCACCTTTCTCCCCCAAGGGACCCAAGGTGGCTAAGACTACATAGGAACAATTCACATGATTTGATTTTTAAAAATATGTATTTGACAAGACTTCCAGTAGGGTCCACTCCAAATATTGCAATTTACCATAAAAATAAGCAAGACTAATACAAAATAGTAATTAGAACTTAAAAGGGACACACAACACAATTATTCGTTTTTGATTTTTTCAAAATAAAAGAAATATTTTTTCGAAGGGTAGCATCTTCTTTTCAGAGCTAACACTCAGGGCCTCTCCTTTACACATTAACAACAATGTAGTCATGGTGTAACGAAGATCCTTCCACAGTTCCCAGGTATACAAGACATTTTAATAGTAATCCTGCTGGATAAAACCAATGATTCATCTAATCCAGCATTATTCTGTTTTTGGCTATGTCAAACAGGCTTCTGGGAAGTTTAAAAACAGGAGTCAATTCAACAATCCTTATCTGTTGCTTGTCTCCACTATTCTGCATTTATGGATGCTCCATTCAACTATCATGGCTAATACCTGTCAATAGACATCTCCATAATTTGTCTAACATTCTGGGTTTTTTTTTAGTCATCAAAACTAATGACCACCACGTTTTGCAGCAGCAACTTATATATACCTTTTTGTGCATTCCACATTAATAGTGTGTTCCTTTGCCACATGAGATAGGAAGTCTAGGTTCATCTGAATTTTTTTTTTAATAGCGTGTGCCAAGTGGGCGATTCCCTTATTCCACTCATAGCCACTAAGGCAAGTTGTGCTCCAACCTGGCAGAACCTTTCAGAAAAAACTCAGATTGATATCATGAGGAATTAAGTCCCTTTGACTTCAGCACAACTTTCACATAAGGAAACTTAAAATTGTCATTTGCGTCTCCATGCAACTGTTAATCAGTATTTAAATCTAAAGGGATCATTCACTTTGGGCACAAACCAGCTAAAATGAAAGCCCTTTTGAATCCAGTTTGTTTCAATAGGAAAATTAAATAAGTGCTTGAATGACTCCCACGAAACAAAAACTGCACTGGTTGGTTCATGTCCAACATATATATATGAGATATACGTATATAACCTCGTAGAAGAGGTTGTCATAATTTAACAGTGCAATCCTAGGCATGTTGATCCAACAATAAGTGCCACTGTGTTCACTAGGACTTTCTCACAGAAACATGGATAGAAGTTGAGGGAAAAATGGTTATGTTTAAAGATAAAAAAAGGTGATCTTATAAATGGAAAGGCTGATAAAAATTAGCAGCTCCACCTTTAATAAAAGCATCCTAGCTGGCACATTGCAAAATCAGCTTAATATTGGTGTAGGAGTAAATGAAGCAGCTTCCATATGAAACATACAAGCATTGAGAAATGCACAAAACAGTAACTGTGCATCAATGCCAAGCTTTTAAAGAGCTTAATATTTGCATACACTAGAAATACACGTTGAATAAACTTTGAATACAAAAGAAAGCAAGAAATACAGGAACATTTCTAACAATGTACAGTAAGAATTGAACTGGTCCTGGACGGTGGCTCTACAAGGTACTACTCTGTTTACACAAGCAAGAATTGTACTGTTGGAATACCATTTCAGAAATAGGTTCTACCACTTTCCAGGAGAAAAGACCAAATTCCACCATCAACCTAGAACTATAAATCACTCCCACATTAAAAAAAAATCATACATACTCAGATATATGTATAGAAACAAAACGCATTGAACAAGATTCGCATACTGTTTCACATAGAAAAATACTTGGCGTACTTCTAAATTCTAGAGACAACAGATAGAAAAGTAACTTTTAAATATACCATACACACAAATTAACTCAGACATCTGTAAAGTAAGCCTTAAGTGACATCTCATGCTGTTTGGTGTGTTACTGGAACAAACACTTGATCTGCTTCAGTAAGACCTACCTGATTTGTTAGGTTCCATGGGTTAAGAAACAGTTCCCCCAGCACAGTTCCAGAATAAAAGAATTACCACATGGAATACTCTGTACAGTAGTTTTTACCCTAGGAGTTTCCTGGCCGGCCTTCAGATATTCTAGACAAGCTCAGGCTAGGCTGCATCTGGTTATACCAGTTATATGTTCCTGATTGGCAGGTGAAGCAGTTTGCAATTTTGCAGGCAGTGCTAAATTGGTTTTCAACAGTTTAATCATCACCCTCTGGCTCCTTAACTAACATTCTGGTGACAAGAAGTGTAAACCAGGGCTGTGTTCATACCCCATTTTTATTTTCTTTTTTTGTTAATATGATGAAATTGTATTTGAGCTTCAGTGATAAAAGTGATAATGTATTTTTGTTGTAGAAACAAGATTTTTTTCTTTATGTGATTACTTCATGTTGTTATGCAGACTGTTTTACCCAAGTATCCACTGAACATTAATTATGATACTACCAAGGTGATTATATGTAGGCATACACTACTTAAGCAAATTGAGTCTCATATAATCAAACAAGTAACACTGCAGTTTTAACTCAGGGACTCGTATTGACCTAAACAAACCATATTAGCTTTTCCCAATCAAATTTTGTCAGTCCTGTACTTTAATCATCATACAATGAAACAGAACTTTCAGCCTTGGAAATTACATTCTCACTGCAGATATTTTCCCCCCAAAACAATTGGTTTTCTTCACTGCTTAACTAAAAGTATACATTCACCATAGTGATTACTAATTGTGTTTACATACATGTTTTATGTTAAATTAACAGGTAAGGAACGACTGATTTTTTTCATCTTTACACCCACTCTCATACTTTCTCAGATATTTTCCTATCAGTTTGTACTTTTCCTTTCCAAAATAGTGGGAGGGATGGGAGACACTTGCTAAATTAGGAGCATGGTGGGCTTTAACCCTTTGTCTTTGCCATGGTCTCAGTCTAGATTGGGCCTACCTGTTACGATTTGCACTGAGAGTGAAGCTGCCATTAGCACCATTTGGAGCTTCTCCCCTGGGACAAATACGCAGTGAAGGCAAATGATTAAGGCCTAGTCCTTATGTTCATCTGGATCCCCTCCCAGCTGCTATTTAGGTGGGGAGAGGGTATGAAAATGATCGATCAGAACAGGGTCAATGACACACAGTGTAATGTGTTGCTTGGTCTTTTGTGTGCTCAATACTTCATTTAAACTGTATTTATAATAATAATAATACAGGCATTTATATACCACCTTTCTTGGTCGTCAGATTTCTCCTCAGACTTTAATTCAAGGCAGTTTACATGGGCAGGCTATTTAAATCCTCGTAGGGATTTATACAATTGGAGAAAGGTTCTATCTTTCAAGGACCACAACGTTTCTGATGGATCTTTTACGGTCTGTTATCACTTTCTGGCCTCTAGATTCCTCCCACGCAGGCTGACAAGCAACTCCTTCATCTCTTCAAGAGCAGGTGGAATAACTCAGCTGGGCTTGTCAGCTGCTTCAAGGTCTCGCCAAATCACAGTGCCAGTGGCCTCGAACCGGCGACCTTCGGATGTTATCTTCAGGCAAACGGAGGCTCAACACTCTAGACCAGACCTCCTGCCCCCTCTAGACCAGACCTCCTGCCCCTGGTTCTATTTATAAGCTAGAATAGGCTATAGTACATATACAAGCAGAGTTCTTTGTGCCTTTCCTTGCACAGATCACTATAAGATATTTGGGAGACATCCACACCTTCAGTGAGTGAGTGGCAAGAACCTCATAATATCAATAGCTAGCTCTGTCTTGTTTACAACTTGGTCGACAAGTCTGCAAGCAGTCTTTAACAATACGGCCATAAAGGAATAATTTTTGAAATCCTGCAAAGAACTTTATATGCATAATTGTGTTTCTACTCCACTATAAGGAAATAAAATCAACTAAAATATTAGATTTAGTAATAAACCAATTACTTACATGGGATCAGAAAATGTTTGCATGCATACCAGATATATAAGAATGTTAATCGGTTAATTCTGAATATCAAAGACACATAGCCTCAGAAAGGTAGTACTCACTTTCCAAGAGTTATGAGAACCTATACATTCTAAATACCGACTTAAATGGTGAACAAATTGTATTTTATTTTTCAACAATTCAATTTTTCATTTAAAAAAACCTCATATACCTAATGAACAAGAGAAGTAGCAGCAAACACACCAAGTTCTCAGAAAAAGTTCTTAGAAAATCCAAGTCATTAAAAAAATTACACCTTTTTCTGAACAACTCTTAAATTTATTTACACATTCGGTATGTTTTATACACCTCAATTTACATATGAGGGAAACCAGAATTATACTTCAGAGCAATTTACACTGGGGGAGGGATTGGGAAGGGAAAAAAGCAGTCTGCTAAAAGAAAACAAAATGTTTATTTTTTTCTCAAAAGTGCCAAGCATGCCACATATGCACATTTTATTGCATGTTACTACAAGAAAAAAGGGGGGTATGTTTGTAATGAGTCAGTGGTATTCTGCTTAAAGAAACCATCTCAGGCTCTTTCCATATTCTGCTAATTTGAGTGAAAGACAAAGCAAGAAGAAAAAATGACATTGGAAATCCTTGTTTTGTTGAAAAGAAAATCATTCTCTACCAGTTCAAAAAAAAATTGCACTATTAGTTGTAACAAAAAAAAGCCATATTAGCCCTAGTTTTAACTGGAGTTGACTGGTAACTTCCTTTTCATTTCTCTCACCCAAGTTCTCACCCACCCATTTATCTCTGGCACAAAAGTATCTTATTAAAAAGGATGTTTATAGAAGGGAAGTGTAGGGATTAAAGTTGTGGCAAACAAACCGTTTGCCAGTCCTTCCACAAAACAGTTCCAAGAAAACAAGTCCTAGCAGTCGTCCCCGATGCCACTCCCCGGTTCTAACAAGTACAGAAGATGTTTCAACACATTTCACTCCCAGTATATGGGCAACGTTTACTTAAAATATGGGCTAACGGCCTTGAACTCTTCAGCCACAAAAACTGTACGTTATTAGAAAAGGGAAGGTGACTAAAAGGGGCAAGTCTTCTAAAACACTCATTAACCGAACACCACCTGCCTTATGGGAAAACCAAAAAGTTTCTCAAGCAGCCAAAATAACATCATTCTACAAACATCTAACAGCATAGTGAGCAGCATCAAATCCCTGCTGTCACAATGCCACACTGCTTAAATAAAACTGGAAATATATTCCCAATACTGCCTCAAAGATGGCAGCACACTGTCTCTTGGCTGCATGACCCGACCCCCCCCCCCAAAAAAAATTCTAAGTTCTACAGTGTGGTCCAAAGGCATCTAAACAGGTAAGCCCTATTATTTCTCTGCCCACTTACTGTGTTCAGAAGGATCTTGGGCACAGGTATGAAGGCCAATGAAAAAAACATGTAGCTCAGGATTGTGTCAGGGATGCCTGCCCCCCATTTTCTGTGGTTTATATGATCTGTTCAACACATCATTTAATTCTGCCCCACAGCCTTTCTAAATGATGAGTGAAGCTTTCATAAACTGCCCTCTGGAATTTGGCAAGACTAAAGGGTCATTTCTCTGCCTATTGCAAACCCTGCAGCATTTCAAGGTGTCTCAGGCCACAGTATTCAGTAGCTCGACTGCCAATCCACGTGGAGCACAGTCAGCTAAGGAAGATCTATTAAGAACATACTATTCAGCTTCAGAATTTGAGGTTTCCAAACAAGCTGGATTCAGCCCTGAGATTGTATGTCTACATCTGTGAGAACTGCATTTGCTCCTTGTGTCTTGTTGTACGGAAAGACAAAATTAAGTAAAATGAAACAGAAACTCACAAGACAAATATTTATCCTTAAGAAATGTGATTATTACCACACGCGAAAAGAAAGCTACACTGCATAAGTAGACTACTGCATTTCTTGTATTCGTTAGCGTTCTTGATAAGGAAGTTATCATCTAACTTCTAGCTTTTTTCCCTCTAGAACAATCTGAATTTCTTTGGCATCCAAAGTCTCATAAGTCAGTAACGCTTCTGCTAAGTTCTTGTGTTCTTTTGCATGGGTCTTCAAGATGTTCTTTGCCCTCTCATATGAATCCTGTCACAGAGAAATACAAATACATTAAGAAGTTTTACAACACTGGAAATCATGATGGTGTGCTGCTAGGATAAACCTCTCACAAAATTTATAATAAAGTCACAAATGTTCTTGTTTAGCTATGAAAAACAAAATGATGTCAGCAAGCTCTATTGCTAACGAATTGTTACAGAAGTGACTTACAACACTCAGTTTCACTGAACTTGAATATTTAGAGTGTCCTCAGCCGGTGCAAATCTTCTGCACCAGCCGAAGAGCGTTGCGAAAGTGCCATAAGGCACTTTCGTACCACCTTTGGAGGAGGGAGGCTGGCACATGGATATGCACCAGCCTCCAGATGCCAGCCCAAGCTCTGATGGGCTGACAGAGTAGGTAAGCCCACACAGGCCGAGTTAGGCCGGTGGGGAGGGGGCAGGGAGGAGGCATTTCAGGGCAGGGGGGCAGGCCCATTTGCGGGCGGCAGGTGAGCAGGGCCAGATCCTAACCCCTGGGCAGTCCAGGGCTGCTCAGATCTGCACCATCTCCTGAGGTGGTGCAGATCTGAGTAGCTCCATTCAGGCTGCTATGGCTTTTCATGGGGTAAGGGGAAGTGATTCCCCTTGCCCCAAGCTGAGCCGCTTTCGGCCCCAACCTTGTGTTGGATACGAGGCTGGCCAGCTGGCCTCTCTGTGCCATCAAGGGTTAGGATTGGGCTGTTAACCTAACAAATAAGGAGACTGGCCATACACCATATGGTTTACTATATAAAGACAAAGAAGTTGAAGTGTGTAAGTTATTCACTCAGTTCTTACTTCTATATATCAATTTATATTCTGCCTTTCTCCTCAAAGGGAACCCAAAATTCTTAAAGCAGCAGCTCCCAAACATTTTAGCACTGGGACCCACTTTTTAAAATGACAGAAAGACCCACCTAGCTTCACGTGATTTTTTGAAAAAAGTTTCACTTTACCATCTTCTCAAGCCTCTGCTATTATCCTTTTTACTATGGTGGGTTGAGGCAATGCCTTCTGGAGCATTTGTTGAGCCTCATATTCATTGGATTAGTACCATTCTGGTGGCATTGCATTCCTCTCTGCCTGTCCTTCAAGCAGACTGAGTCCTGTTTGCCTGCTCATGTGCAAACATGCATATGCTGCTCAGTTTCACTTTCCATCCAGTATATTTTCCTTGTCAGTTATCAGTCTGCCAGTTTCGGTTTCAGTCACCAACAATCAGGTCCTGACCTACTGGTGAATCCTGACCCATAGTTTGGAAAACACTGTCTTAAAGTATTAAAGTTCTTACCTTTAATAGTGCTCTTATTTCCTGCTCAATTGCAGACTGAGTTTCAGGACTGAGTTTTCCTGTATCCGTATAGGTCATGACACCAAGCTAACAAAAATGGAAAGTGCAAGACATTTACTTTTACAGCACTTCGAAAAAGACATTTTTATCTGATTTAACCTTTCAACATCATGCAAGTAACATCCACTGAACTGCAACAGGATCCCCCCACATCCAAACTACAGGCACTGATTTATACTCCACCTTTCCCTCTGAATAAATGGATTGCTCAAGGTAGTGTACAACAGAGGGGGAAAAAGTAAAATGCCAACATAAGAACAAAATACAAGGTGCAAAAATAATAAAAACCAGTGCAATTTAAAAATTCATACATGAACATATATTCATACATATGAATGCCTGTTAAAAAACACAGGTCTACTGAATATGAGTCAGGGAAGGAAAAGACTTAGTTACCAGTTAGATGCTTTAGTTGGCTGAACCGTAACGGTATGCAATTATTTTTAAGCATTCTATTAATTTTTACTGCCTATTAATCAGACTTTACATTGCTGCCCCTTTAAAAGTCTTCAAAAACACATATCACCTGTGTATCTAAGAGAAATGCCTCTACTCAAACATAGTTGCAAGGCAGGAGAAATGTGCCGGTTGCCCCAAGGAAATACCAGTGAACCTTGGGAGAAGCACTGAAACTAAAGCCTTTCCGGTGCTCTCCCTGTGGAATGGAGCCCAGAACACTGGGAAGCTTGTTTTATGTCACTTGGATTCTCCCTCCCTTTATCTGATGTGAACACAATACTATGATACAAGCTTGCTATATTGAGAAGCAACTGAAAGGTTCAGTTTATTGAGAAAGTTGTTTCATATACACCACATTGTTTAAAACACTATCCTCCAAGTAAAGCCCAAGTAATTAGTTTTTCAGTCTGTTTTTTTATTTACTTTCTTCATTACAGGTTGTACAAAGACAAAACTTCTGTTTTAAGTACTTTAAGTCTCACTCACGAAGTTTACACTTTCTGAAATCCATTAAGCTGATTTTGCGACATGCACAGATTTATTTCAAGTTCTAAACCTACCCTTATCTGGTCCCTACTCCCTACAGTGGGGATGACCTGGTTGACTCACCAGTTGCCAGGAGTCTGTGGTGGCCACTGCCAAAGAGAGATAGGAATCTCCCGGCAGTTACCAAAGTAGCAGAACCTCAAGCACTAGTCTGGGCAGCAGGGAAGAGTGTTGCCCTGATGACAGAGATGCAACCTGGTCCTACAAAGGAACTTGAACATGTTGCAGGAAACAGAGGCTCTCTCATAAGAACACACAATATGCTAAATCTGTGAGTGATAGGGAGAGGACAACTTAGCTGCCTGCTTCCCAAGGCTAGGGAAGCCACAGAGTGGAGGAAACGTATGTTGGAAGCCACTTCCCCTCCATAGCTGTGGCAAGGAGAATACCAGGGCTATACTGTGGAAAGCCAGGCAAGAAAATCTCCAAGAGATCCGAAGACAGATTAACAGCAATTGCAAAAGATCTAGTCCAGTTTCAGAAGGATTCACAAAGAACAAAAAGTCAGAGACAGCAATATATAAAACTGAAATAGGAGAGATGAAATGAGATCTTACCTTCTCACTCATTCCAAACTTTGTCACCATGAGCTTTGCTATTTTAGTAGCATTGTCAAAATCACTAGAAGCACCTAAAGAGTAAAAAAAAATCCATAAATTTGAGAGTATTCAATGCTTGTTTATTATCCTGAGATAATTTCCTACTGGTGTTTACTAACCTGTGGTGATATGATCACCTCCAAATATAAGCTCTTCTGCAACTCTTCCTCCCATACTAACATCCATCTGAGCAAGAAGCTGGGATCTGGTTTCACTCCATCTGTCATTTTCTGGCAGCAAAGACACCTAAAATGCAAAATTGCATGAGCAGACTTCGCAACAACAGTAGATTACACGTTGCTCATGGTAGTAGCTTTGATCAGCTTGAAACAGCAGATATAGGAATCCAACTGCCTTGATGCTCCTGAGTCTTCTGCTACTACCCTCTTTTGTTGATGCTCCTCTGCTAAAAACCATTGACAAGAGTCGAACTTCCCAAGGTTTTTTTCCTGCCAAAGTACATGAAAGCTTTTCATAAGGGTTCTGACTGCAGACCATAGCCATGCAATTTGCCATTCACTTGAGCAGAGCAACAGTTGTCCCCTAGTGAGCAAACTTGGAAACTACACTTGCTGATTGACAGGCCTTCCTGTCAGAATCCAGCCCCCTGCTGTCGAAAGCCAGCCTGGATTGAGTAAACAGCAGCTCTACAGAAATGAGACCTCAGTCAGGAAATGTGTCACAATGCCACAATGGTTGTTAGCTCTTTTGTTGCCCAATCAGGTCTCTAATCCTTCCAGGCAAGAAGAGAAGATGGTGTGAGTGTACTACAAGTTCCAATAACTTGGTAAAAATGGAAGACCAGAACATGCATCGCAACTGTTTAAATATTTTGTATGAACAGTTGCTGGAGAATTAAGAAATACAATAAGGAACAGCATACGGGACAATTACTTTTCAATTCAGGGAACCAATTGTAATCTTTGTTCAAATTCAAGGAACATTTTTTTCCTTATGTGTTCATGAAAGAATTACATAATTTTGCAGTCTCTTACTCCAAGTGATGCTATGAAATGTCCAACAGCCCAATCCTGAGCTGCCTGGGGTGCAGGGCTGCCGCGGCACCGAAAATAGCTGCAGCAGCATCCAATGCACAACTGGATAGCTGCTTGCGGTTCCTCAGGAGAAGGGGACCTTTGTCCCCTTCCCCCTGGTAAGGAAAGTAGTAATGCCAGTAATGGGGCTACTTGATTCTGTGGAAACCCTTGGGCTGGCGCAGAATCAAAGAGCTCCATGACAGCTTACGCAGCTGAAATCCACAGGTTCCATCCTCCGCCTGCCTCCCCCCACCTCGCCCCATGCCCCCACCTACCTCTCCACCGCCCTGAAGTTTGGGCAACCACTGAGCGGCAGAGCACTGGCTATCCCCCAGTGCTCAGCCAGCGCTAAGCCTGCAAGCATGCCTTACAGTACCAGATCTTTTGCAACAGTGCCAGATCTTCAAAATAACAATGATATTTCAACAATGGAAAGCATTAATCTGTAAGAGGCAGGGTGGTGTAGTGGTTCTGGTGTTGCACTTAGACCTAGATGATCCAGATCCAAATCCCTGCTCAGCCATGAGGTTTGCTGTGCGACTTTGGGCCAGTCACTATTAGCCTAACCTAGAATACAGAAAAACAGAAATAAAAGGCACTTCTGGTTTTGCAACAAAAACCTGAAATCCCCTTTTTCTATTTTTGGTTATTGTGAGGATAAAAGGAACCATGTACACCACCCTGAGCTCCTTGGAGGAAGGGCAGTATAAAAATGTGAAATAAAATAATATGGTCAAAGGGTGCACATAATTGGATGTTCTGTATAATCTGAAATCCTCACATGTCCAAGTGTTGGTCCTCGTGGCATAATTGTTGCTTTGTTGATTGGCATTGCATCTTTAGTATAATATGCAATAATGGCATGCCCAGATTCATGATAAGCTGTGATAGTTTTATTTTTAGTGTCAATTTCTACACTTCTACGCTCAGGGCCTGAAATTAAAGAAAAGCAACAAAGAAAACGGCATAAATGAAAGATAAATTACAACATATTTATACTAGGGGTAGTATTCCTGATTATTTACATACTGTTCACGTAAGAAGTTCAACAAATCAAAAATCTACTCTCCCTGGTTCTATTATTTGGATTTCCTCAAATTTCTATTTGGATAATCCTTATTTGGATTATCTGGATCCTTTTCGAATCTGGTTTCAGGCCAGGCTTTGGGACGGAAACCGCCTTGGTGGATGACCTACGCCGGGGACTGGACAGGGGGAGTGCGTCCCTGTTGGTCCTGCTGGACCTCTCAGCAGCTTTTGATACCATCAACCATGGTATCCTTCTGGGCCAATTGGACGAGCTGCGAGTTAGAGGCACTGTTCTACGGTGGTTCCGCTCCTACTTGGAGGATCGGTCCCAGATGGTGGTGCTGGGGGATGCCTGTTCGACACCTGACCCTTGAGGTGCGGGGTGCCACAGGGTTCAATTCTGTCCCCCATGCTATTTAACATCTATATGAAACCACTGGGAGAGGTCATCCAGGGGGTTGGAGTGGGGTGCCACCAATATGCCGATGACACCCAGCTCTATCTCTCCTTTCCTCCAGACTCCAGGGTGGCGGCTGAGGTCCTGGAGTGCTGTCTGGAGGCAGTGAAGATCTGGATGGGGGCTAACAAGCTGAAATTAAATCTGGATTAGAACCAACGTAACATTTAAAATAATCCCATGTTTTCTAGAAGAGGAAAAGGGGCCTACCCATAAGAATTTTGTCCTTTGAGAATTCCAGCTCCTTCATACTGACCATATCCTTCCCATCTACTGCTGCTTTTAGTGCAGCTTGGTTCACAAGGTTTTCCAGCTCAGCTCCAGAAAATCCTACTGTACCTCTTGCAATGATTTCTGGATCAATGCCTGTGTGAAAAAGAATATGCTAAGTTCTATATTGCCCCAACCTAAGAAAGATGATTTGACACATGAATCAAATGATTGGGGCAACTGTTTAGATGGCTGAATAAAGTTCCTGGCATTAAAAACACAGGAGACAGTTCATGGACAGCAAGAGATTTTACACATGTGACAGAAAGAAGTTCCAAACTGGTAGGAACTGCAAGAAAAGGAGAAGTTTTGCAATTATGAGTCCCTTTCAGAGTTTAAGCTCTTGACCTACATAGTAGAGATGGAAAAGGTGCAAAAGAGAGCAACCAAAATGATTACTGGGCTGGGGCAAATTCCCTATAAGGAAAGGCTACAGTGTATGGGCCTCTCCAGTCTAGAAAAGAGGCGCCTGAGGGGGGACATGATTGAGACATACAAAATCATGTAGGGGATGGACAGAGTAGATAGAGAGGCGCTCTTTTCCCTCTCACATAACACCAGAACCAGGGGACATCCACGAAAGTTGAGTGTTGGGAGCGTTAGGACAGACAGAAGAAAAAATTTCTTTACCCAGTGTGTAATTAGTTTGTGGAACTCTTTGCCTCAGGAAGTAGTGATGGCATCTTGCTTGGATGCCTTTAAGAATGGACAAATTTCTGGAGGAAAGTTCATTACGGGTTACAAGTCATAGTAGGTATGTGCAAGCTCTTGGTTTTAGAGGCAGGCTGCCTCTGATTGCCAGATGCAGGGGAGGGCACCAGGACGCAGGTTGTTGTCTTGTGTGCTCCCTGGGGCATTTGGTGGGCCATTGTCAGACAAGTAAGCTGGACTAGATGGGCCTTTGGCCTGATCCAGGGGTACTCTTCTTATGTTCTTTTAAATATGGGTGTCCCCACTGATAACAGGATTCAGCACTTCTGTCACCACACTCACACACACATACCACATGGCCAGTTTAATGGCAATTTTATTTTTCTTTCAAAAAGTAACAGATAGATGCTTATACTCACATGGGTCATACTTTATTTTATTAAGGTACCATTTCAGAATTTCTGTTCGGCCCCTAACATCTGGTCTGGGTACTGTAACTTGCATGTCAAAGCGGCCAGGACGTATTAAAGCACTAATTGGGGAAAAAATACAATCCTGTGAAACATTCATTTGGCTTAAAATCATTGCTAGATAGTTGATGTAAAAAGAACGAAGAACAGACTTGCTGAGGACAGCAGCCAATGTGTTCCAGGATTCCACCAAAGGTTGGTTCACACAGGCAGATGGCCTCCATGCAATTCCTCCCAACTATCCTCAAGTTCAGAAATCCCATGAAAAGTGGTATTTAATGAACCAGCACTCCACAGATACTGTCATGTTGCAATTTCTGTTGTTTTCCATTAAGGACCTGCACCTAATATTGCTGCCTCAGCAAGGATATTGAGAAAGGGGCTATGTGTTTTACTGCTGCCTCCAGAGATTATATGAACAGAAGGATGCAAGTCCTTCTGATTACTTACATACAGCCATCACCTGCCTATATGTTCAATGTTACATACTAAACAAAATCAAACCATGCAAAGTTACATTTCATGCTTATATGCACAGATACACATACTTATCTAATGCTTCAGGGAAGTTTGTTGCACCAATGATAATGACCCCTTCATTCGGTTTAAAGCTTCAAAGAGAAGAGAGATTAATTAATATACATAGAGTGTAAGTCTGTTTTCTAATCACACAAGTGTAACTGCAGCCCACACTTCTATGTGGATTTCCATGACCACTGCAAACACTGCATAGCTTTGTAAGGTCCCCTAGCTTTGCAGGGATTCATTAGTTTGTTCGTAAGTTTGCAGTCAGAAGAAAATAACTAAGAATCCTCCTGCTGGATCAGATCAAATATTTAACTAGTCCAACATCCTGTTTCCAAAAGTAGCCAGTCAAATGCTTTTGGGAAGCTCATAAGCAACCCTATTTATCCCCAGTCATTAGTATTAGGAAAGATGGCCTCTGCTATGAAAGCTTCCAATTCCAGTCAATCTCCTTCCTCTATGCTATGCAATCTGCTATGAAAGCTTCCAATTCCAGTCAATACCCAAGGGGAAAAGGAGGAGCATGTGATCCTAAGGTCTGTGCCTACTCATCCTCATAATGGCATGGTTTGTTACGTTTGAGCAGAGCCATTGCCATCACCTTTGAATTTGTCTAATCTCTTTTAAAGGCATCTGAGCCAGTGGTGATCACCACACCTTCTAGTGGCAAATTCTGTACATTTGTTATGTGTTGCATGAAGTATTTTCTTTCACCTGACCTGAATCTGTAGCAGCTAATGTTGATATCTAAACCAAGCAGACTTATAGGTAGGTTATACTCAGTTTCACCAACCCATTTAAAGCACAATCAACAACCCACCGCACTGATGCAATTGCCCATATCACAGTCAATCTAATCACCCTCTGTTGTCACCTAGACAATCTGTGTCCAACCTCTCTGCAGAAGTCCAATCTCTCTGCAGCAGGTTTTGTGCTCTAGTATTGAGAAGAACAGGAAGGAGGAGGCTTGTGTTCCTTCACCAGGAGATGAAGCTAACAGGAACAGTCACATCAATATTGGTGTGTCCTGGTCACTGGGCTATGTGGCATCCTAGGGGTTTCCTGGGACTTGGTTATTTATCTTGATGTGCAGTGGGGAAGATGCAAGTTTGTAGATTATATCTTAAATGGCTTAGTCTTCCTGAACCGCATATTGAATTCCCTGTTCTTTCCTGCTTTGGCACTACATCCTTCCCCCCACTATCCTGAACCCTGCACAATTTAGTTTGGCCTCAGTAACCGCATTTGTATTATTAGTAAAAATAATTCTCAAAAATGTTTCATAAGTAAAACAGCAGTAATGGTGAACGAAGAAACATTCTCCTTACATCTGCAGTTCTAATGGAACTAAAAGTCACTTGATTTCAAAAGAAAATGAGTATTTACCCATCCATTTCTGCAAGCAATTGATTTATAGTCTGCCTTGAGTAGGGATGCATTGGAGATTCTATTCTTTTGCCACCAACAGAATCCAGTTCATCAATGAATATAACACAAGGTGCATTTGCTTTGGCTTCTCCTGAAAACAGAAGTCAAATTAATTCTTCATAGTAAATACAACTTTTAATTTTCTGCACACCACCAAGGTGAACTTATGAACTTTTTTCTTATCTCTATCACCACTTTTTGAGAGTGAAAACAGCACACAAATGTCACTATTCCTAATGTGGGTTGAAAGTCAGAAGGAAAAAAAACCGTCTCTCTGAATTGGGCAGAAGACAGTAGCCATATGATAGATGTTCCAAATGAACAAACCATAATATTTTTTAATGAGCAACTGGTCAGACAAAACTTACATTTCCAATTATAATGCAAGCAATAAAAAGTGTGTTTCTGAATTTTCGTGGCTTCTGCTAGCTCATTGTTTATTCCAATAGAAAGAGATCTCAAAGTATTTGTTCAGTGATTAAATTGCTAGATGTTAGAGAAAGCGCATATGCACTCCTGACATTTCTTCACAAGAGCAGACAGTGCTGAAAAGAAAACTAAGTTGAACTTACTAAACAGATTTCTGATACGGCTGGCTCCCACACCAACAAACATCTCATCAAACTCAGATCCAGAGGCATAATAGAATGGAACATCAGCTTCTCCAGCCACAGCTCTGGCAAGAAGAGTTTTGCCAGTACCAGGTGGTCCCACCAAAAGGATACCTGGTAAAAGAATGGCATGGATATAAAAGAATACCAAAGCATATCAGGACCCTTTCACATAGCAACAAGTTAGCAAGCTGCCATTTGTGTCCCAAGTCCAGAACAACAACTCAAAAGAAAACACTGCTCTGATCAAGGTTTCAGCCTAGCTCTAAGAAAGCAGACTGAAAGGGACAACACTGAAATAAACCAGCAATTAAATCCAAATGGAGGCAAGAAACAAGTTTATTAAGAAAAAATAGTCCCAATGCATTTTGAGCTAGCGTCAAATCCATTCCTGGAGATAATGGAGAGCACAAGCTCAAAACGCATTGGGTCCTTTTGAAAAAACTGAATTTATACATTTTAAAATATATATAATCTGCTTTCCCTTCTGTATCAGCAGCCCAAAGCAGCCTCCCCCCTTCTCTCTCTCTCTCTCTCTCACACACACACACACACACAAAATAATAGTAGCTCTGTGCTCAAGAACTCAGTCCTTAAGGGAAAAAATGGTGTGGGAGATGAAAAGAGGGCAAGTAAACCCAAAAAGGGTGTTTAAAAACATAATTCTCCTCTGCCTTCCAGGGCTATGGTGTTTCTATGGTCACGGGGAAAGGAAATAGGTTCATGATAAAAGCAGCAGCAACTGGAGGTGGTAATGATGGAGCTTCAACATGCTGCCTTCCTTTTCTCCTTCTCCACCTCACAAAGCAGTTAGTGCTTGTAATTAATTCTGTTGTATTTTACATCCATTGTTCTTATAAGAATGTAGGAAAACTGTATGAATATACATGCTGAACCAACTCTGCAATATGATAGCTGCCACATGAATATGGTTCACTGTGATGGCTGCTATTATGGAATTTTATTGCTCTATGGTTTTTTAATGTCATTTTCCTTTGATTTTAGGCAACTTTTTACTTTTTTACGCTGATAATTTTATGATGATTTGGTACATTTACTTTCATTGTGAAAGCTACCTTGGGAATCTTGCTGTGAGCTTGAAAGGCCGGCTAGAAAGAACCTGAACAAACCAACACACACACACACACACGGGATATGATTAGTTTTCCAAGGGTGAAAAAACACCAAACAGGAGATAACTGTATCCAGATTTACTGTTTGCAAATTGGAATTTACTCAGTTCCCAAGAAGATATGGGCTAGATTAAAACACATCGGGTTATATCCTAATGACAGCAGGTGCAGAAGGATGTTTTTGCTCAGGAACTAGCCCACCATCACCTACAGCCCCCCAAAAAGCAGTCGAAGGTCACAGGACTCTCTGAAGCAACAATGCATGCAGAACAGGGGGTTGCTGAAAGAGGGGAGAATAAGTGAAAATCATCTGCTCCAGCATGCACAAAAGTGACTTATGTTGGACAAAATGAGGTAACAATACCACCCATGAATAACTGTCATGCAACACTGAACATTACATGCCTCACAAAAAACAGCTGAAACTACATAACACATGGTCTAAATATACACACTAAAGCAGCTGCCAGTCAGAAGTTCACTTTTACCTTTTGGAAGTTTGCCTCCCAATACAGTAAATTTCTGAGGATTTTTCAAGAATTCAACCACTTCTTGCAACTCTTGCTTAGCTTCTTCCACCTATAATCATGCAAGTGAAGAAAAATATATTAAGTTGTGCCAGCATTTTAAAAACCTCTAAAATTTACTAATAATGTGATCTTATCTATCAGGTAGACTAAAATTCACTCTTGGGACTGTGGCCATAAGCACACCCAAAGGCTCATATTTCTCCAGTAGAAATATGAAACCCTGTGTTATATCACTACTTTCTCAGTAGACTGAGGAAAGGCAGTATAGAAATCTTCTAAAGTAATACTGTGACTCTCCTGACTGCAATTCAAATAGCCCCTGCTTTGCTGATGTTCTGAAGGTGGGGGCAACACTTTTGTGCCACCAAATCTTTAAATGATATCCTCTTTTCTACTCTGTATGTTGCATTGGCTCTTGATAGTTAGGTGCCCAGCTTTGTAATTTTTATTTACTTGGATTGCTTTTTTATTTTACTGTTTATTTTGCTTGATGTTTTATGGTTTTTTGGTATGCTTCCCACTGGCTTAGAAAAAAGTGGGGAAAGATGTTTTAAAGCATAATCTTGAAATTCCTGTGTTTTCCAAAGCAGTTTGTTCTGTCACTCAGGTTCAAAGTTCTACAGGACACAGACACCCAGGTGCACTGGACTATGCTATGAAAGCAACCCAGAGATCTATGCAACTACAGGTATATGTTTTATGAACCCCACCATTAAGCATTGGTCATCCTCTAGAAGCACCCACAATGCCTTGTGGCAAAGCAGGAAGCAGCTGGCTGAGGAAGCACACAAATCTTTCCTTTGCACTACTGCAGATAAGGGAGCTACCAAGCTCCCTTCCTTTCTGCCTTGCAGGCTCAGCCAGCTAACTCCTACTTTACGTTCATGCTTTTCTTCCACTTTGGCAGCCACCTCCTTCTACCTACCTTTCTGCCTTAGGAGGGTTAATGAGATGGCAAGGCAGAAAAGAAGACATTGGGAGGTGGCTGCAAAAGTGCAAAGTGTGTTCGACAGCAAGGAAGGAGGAAAGGAAGCTAGCTTGGTGAGTATGGGAACCATCACACATGTGATCACTTGTTGGCTAGAACATGTTATTAGGAGACGCATACCTGTATCTTTGCAGGCCAAGCCCAATACTTGTGTTTGTTGAACAACAGAGCAATCAGTGATGTTCATGCATGTGAGTCAGAAAGAGGGGTGTGATCCAAGGCTTCAAGGGCTTGCTCCCTGCTCTCATTGTGTACTTTGTATCTGTCATTCAGACACCTCTAAACATAGCAGCACTTCACAGTACAAGTGTATATCTATCACTCATCTACAGAATACCGGTGACTGTCACTTAGTGACACTCCAGCCAGCGACAGCCCTCATACACGATGGCCACTGCTGGTCCATCATCCTTCCACGAAACCAGAAGCTGCGTCTTTTCGCCCGAAATGGGCAATCTGAGCCTCTGAGTGTGGCTACCCTCGCCTTTTGGAGGCTTTGCATAGCGTCAAGACTCACTCGGTGACGGAGGTGCCAGTCTGCATCCCTGTCGCTAAGCGATGCACAAGTGTAGTTTTATCTTACAGCTTTCAATAAGTTTTCTTCATACGTGTTCCTGTCTTTTAAACAGTGAACTCAGATGGTTGGGCACTTATTAGAAGCAAAGAAGGACCACCCCAAAATAAGGTAGTGGTTTCCCCATATGGTGGGGTTGGCTCCCCAGGTTCACAGAAATTCACCATTAGCAAATTATAAGTAAAACTGAAACAGGCTGATGTGAATCATATTTTCTTTCCTTCGTTTTCAGGTTCCATCTGATCTATTCCAATTCAGCGAAACAACAGACATCTAGCTTACCCCTTTGACGTGCTCAAAGGTGACGTTTTTCATCTGAATAGGGTCCACCGCTGCATCAAGTCCAGAAGTTGTTCGAAAACGAACTGCAGGCAAATTTAAAAAATGAATTGTTTACTATAATGCCATGAAGCCAACATAATTTTTTGATAACTCTTCCCCCCTTCAACAATAATATATTGGTCAATGTATGACGATGATGTTCAAACTTAGCATTAA
The DNA here is from genome assembly GCF_035046505.1 of Tiliqua scincoides. Taxonomy (NCBI): domain Eukaryota; kingdom Metazoa; phylum Chordata; class Lepidosauria; order Squamata; family Scincidae; genus Tiliqua; species Tiliqua scincoides. Next base: position 18,651,311 of record NC_089825.1, read on the forward strand.
CATAGTGCTCTCTCAATGCGCAAAGCACTTCACGCCTATTTTCTTGATCGAATCCTTATAATAACCATGTCAGATGAGTATCATCAGCCCTGCATCACTGGCAAGCCACCCAGTAAATTCATGGCAGAGGTGAGATTTAAATCATGGAAGTGCTGATTTGCAGCTCAGTCTTCCATCCAGCAAACTCATTACGTTCACAGCTCTTAGCTTCAGCAATGCTCTCATATTATTCACTGGGCCCTAACTGAACAAATGCTTGCTTTACTCCAGATACCAAAAACCTTAAGTGGTTTAGGGCCTGCATATACTGATGTCTATGCTAGTAGACATTAGTATGCTACTCAGTTTCTTGGAAGAAGGGCAGAATTCTTTAAAAAAAAAAATGTAGCGTAATACAATGTTCAATATCTGACATCTGACTTTGGATCATACAGGGACCACCCAGACACTCTGGCTGAAGCAGCCACTTTGATTGATGGAAGAAGGCAGCAAACTGACAATAGCTGTGCACACCCCACTTCTGCCTGCCACCTAGTCACCAGTCACCTGCCAGAGAGCACCCCATGCTCTCTGATCCTTGTTTCACTCACTGAGAGCAAGCAAGAGAATCAGGGCAATGTCAACCCACCACTTCCTACTGCGCTGCTGCCACGAGCAACAGCAGCAATGGCGAAGAAATATTAAGCAGGGCAGTACAGCAATCCTGTCCTGATCTCTCCCATGAGTGATCAAAAGGAGGCCTCAGCCTCCTCCTTGCCTGCCCAGCCACAAAAAGTGGGCAAGAAGGTGGCATCTGCAGGCTCCACATCCCACACTGTGCGTTTACAAGATGCAGCTGGACAGGAACAAGCAGGAGCTCTAAGATGTTAAGGTACGAAGATGGCAGAGGCGGGGCAAGGTGCTCTGGGATCTCACACTGGGATCCTCTTTAGGCGACTTTGGGTTTTATCACCTATACCCCCGATTTCTACATTTTCAGTGTTTCACAGATTCTATAAGGAATGCAGAATACGTTTGGGCTGCTTAGAGGGAAAACTATATAAAGTTGGAGAAGATTCCCAAAACGTGCTCTTAAGCCAACTGCCCCTGCAGAACTGTCTTCAGTAATCAAACACTGAAAAAGCAGAAGGGAACAAAACTACACAAGCTGCTAAAAGAACTGAAAGCAAGAAAGAAAATATAAATAGAAAGCCTGAATGAAATGCTCCTAGTTTAAAAAATGCTTTTAGAACTGGATTTCAGAGAAAAGAAAAAAGCATATGAAAAATTGAAAGAACTTTAGGTATACCCTTCTCAGAGTTGTGTATACCAAGAACAACTGTTTTGTGGATTTCAGTCAGTAAGTATAGTTAATCTAAAAACACATCTTTGATAGAGGAGAAACAATGCACAAGGAAAGAGCGAAAGATTCAAAAAGATTGAAAAGTTAACAAACCAGTATCAGAAAAGGAGCCTTTACCAGATAAAAATGGGGTTTTCGATAAACCATAAATACCAAGCAGTAGCAGTACAAGTAGAAAGAGACGGGTTCGTCTTAAGGAATCTGTGGGGGGGAAAAAGTCAAGAAAAACAAGATCAACTTCCTGGATAATCACAAACATATGTATATCTGAGAGCAAACAAGTTCAACTGACCATTTGTACGTTGTGTGAGTGCCTGGGCTTTTAAAAAGCCCTCAGCAAACCCAGTTTTAAAGGCATCTTGATGAGCTTCAGGTATGTTTTTTGTTTTCATCAATTTGTCTAAACTTTCGACTTCAGATCCTCTGTCTCTCAGCAGAAGGCCCTATGATTAAAAGAAATATATTACTTTTTAAACAATTGATTCTCATGAAGAAAAGTAATATTCTAATAATATGATTCTAGTAATATGTTCACTTCTGTCAAGCCTAAATATATAAAAAGCTCTACATTCAACACATGAAGTTCCAATAACCATGAAGAATTTCTTCTCTATTTTATAACAATCTTTTGAATTCTTATGTTAAGAAGTAAATAGCATACTAATCCTACAACTGAAGAGGGGGAAAGTGGCCTGAAGGTCCAATTACATGGTCTGAAAAAATATTTTCTAACATCTTAAATGTTATTTGGAGACTCATCCAAGTGTTTCAGGGGATTCTTTTTCGCTACTTACCATATTGTTTCAGCTAACTTTCTATAAACCCATCCTCTCCCGCACCAACTCCCTGATAATATAACTAACCTAACTGTACACACATCTTGATGCGCAAGTCCCTTGTCTCTTCCCAGTTTCTGTCTTTAGATCAATTACAGGTGTCTTGCAACGTTAGACTACATATTCCTCAGAATAGGGACTTGTCTCACCAGCCTTTTAATATAATACACAATACACACTGAATACAACGCTCTGAGAGTTAGGGCGCAATCCTAACCCCTTATGTCAGTGCTTTCCAGCAATGACATAAGGGCAATGCAGCTCAGAGGCAAGTGAACAAACATACCCTTACTTTGAAGAGGCCTCCATGAGTGACACCCAACTGCAGGATGCAGCACATGTCCTATTGGCACCGCTATGCCAGTGCTGGAAAGCACTGACATAAGGGGTGAGGATTGCTCCCTAAGTGTAACAAACCAGGTCATGATCACAATGTGAAAATCTCTGGACTAACCTTGACAAAAGAAGGAGCTACATTTTCTGTTTCTGTTAGTCGTTCTGATGTAGACTGTAGCCTTCTTGCTCTTGATTTCAGTGTTTTAAAACCCCTAGTCTGAATGAACACTTAAAGACAAAAGAATATGTTATATCTTAGGAGAATATGAAAACTATCAAAGAGCTTTACGTTCTGTACATTCTTCCGGGTTATGCATCTCAAATTTTAAAAACAGTGCAAAGTGGCAGAATTCAAAGAACCATATAACTAGTTCTGTACTTGGAGCGGCACATATGCTATAGATTTGAGTTTCTCAAGCAACAGCATTCTGTGCTTCATGGCGATTACTTACAAAACTAAAGATAGCTTCCAAATCAGCTTGTAAAGCTGCATTAGAAAGTGGTGAGGTAGGATTCGTCAATCCCAGTGTACGTATACAAACCCTTGGACATGTCTTAAATACATAGATTCTAATCATATTTTCAAGGAGTATACTACAGAGGCAATATTACAAAAAGGAATGGTAATACAGGTGTGTGTCACTTAACGACGCGTTCCCGCAGCCCCATTGTCAAGTGACACTGACGTTAATCGACATCACCTGTTCCAAACCTCCAAAGCTGAGGAGAGGTGTGCTCCCCTTGCCTCTGGAGGCTTTTCTGAGTACCACAGTGGCAGCACATGTCAGAGGCTCAGAATGACTGAAAAGATGCAACTTCCAGTTCCCTCTGGAAGTGACATTTTTTCAACTTATAAGGCATTCTGAGGCCCAGGAAATTCCCTGGAGGGACGCATACTGCAGGACTCAGAAAAGCCTTCAGAGGCAAGGGGAGCATAGCTCCCCTCAGCTTCAGCGGCTTGGGGGAAAGGAACAGTGATCAGCAATGGACTGTCGCATACGTGGCATGCTGCTGGTCAGAACGTCGCTAAGCTACGTTCACCTGTATAATCATTATCAATTTGATGTAATCCAACTTCAGTAACAGTTGCGGTATCCCCCTTCTTACAATAAAAAAAATAATTAACTGAACCGATTAGAGCCCCCCTCCCCTAACTGGTCGTTGATGGAGCCCCTCTGGTCAGGACTTCAATCCTGCTCCAGCTCAATAAAAGTAAGCAAGAAGAGAATCAGAAAAGGGTAGTCTCCTTCCCCTTCAGTGGCACTGGAGAAAGAAAGGGGGAAAACAAGTGCCTCCCTCACCATCTCATCACTCTCTACCCATTTGGATGCAGCTGAGTGGGCAGGGAGATGCTAGGCAGGACAAACTCATACCTGACATCCCCAATAACACCGGCTCTTTGCTTGTCTTTGGATGAGAGTTTCTAAAATACAAACTGGAAGAGCCCAGCATGCTCTGCTCTTCCTGATCATTTTCAAAGAAAGGAAAAAGACAGCACCAAAGAGACAAAGAATGAGGTCATCCCGCCTTCCCCACTCAGCTGCAGCCAAGTGGGCAGCAAGAGCAAGGAAATGGCAACGGTGGCACCTGCAGCACCTTCCCTCCCCAGATTCAGCAAACTGCGATAACTGGCAAACCCTTCACTCCTGGAGATGCTGGATCCTGCAACTTTTACCATTTTTCCTCAGTTGAAGTGAGTTTTAAAATAAAGGGGCAATTTCTTGCTTCATACCTGGCCAGCGCTGAAGATCTGAAGATATACTCTGGAGGGGACTAGGATGCTGTCTGTACAGATAAGATGAACGCAAAACACTAAACACATCCGCAAAACCTAAAAAGTTATCATAAAAAAAACCAAACTTACTTGATCTGAAAGTACTTAAACCTTATCATTAGATTTGTAACACACACCCCAGCAATTAGCATGCAGACTATAAACTTGAAGAAGGGTGTACGTGCATTAAGACAGTTATAGAGTGTTAAAGTAACTAAATTGGTCAATATGATCCACTTTACAAACAAGGGCATATTTGCTTAATTTTGAGCTTTATCCTCACATAAAACGTCCTGTAAGGATACCCAGCTGCAGGGTCAAATGTGGAAGAATAAAATTCAGCAATGATTTTCATTATCGGTGCTTCAAGCTCTACATAACTCTACTATGTTTAGCTTCACTAACACCATCATCAATTCCAACAGTATCCATTTGTGCAACACAATTAGGAGTTCGGAATCGAAGAGGAAAAATCAAGAACAGAAAAGATATAGAATTGCAGGCAGAACTTAATGGATACTGGGAAATACAGGTCCCACCTCGATACACACGGATCTGGACCACATTTTTGACTAACTGCATGTTTTGAACCTGCAATGAAGACCAGACTTGAGCTCCCGGATGTGACTGGAGGTGTTCTATGGTCATGTCCGGGAGCCTTTCTGAGACCTGCAGAGGCTGCATGTGGCCCTCAGAAAGCCCTCATATGTGTTTAAAGTGCACTTCCATTTTTCACTGAAAACCAGAAATCCCCTTCCAACACTTCCGGGGGCCTTTCCAAGGTCTGCAAGCAGCCTCCATAGGCCTCAGAACTGCTCCAGACACGACCAAACAAGGTTCCAAACACATCTGGAGCCCTGGTTGAACCACAATGAAGGATTTCATGCCATAATGAAGGATTTCATTATTCACAGGTTTCTGTATCTGCATGGGTATCTGGGAATGCATCCCCGTGGATACCGAGGTCCAACTGTAAAACTATCATGGAGCTTGGGCTCTTGGGGGCATTAGAGGATCGAGCAGGAAAGACAGTCACAGAAATGATGCAAAACACAAGTGTCTCAGTGGAACAATATTTCAAGAAGTATGGAACGATATTGCCTGGAACTAAAAAAGAATCAACTTCTCAAGTATGCCAATAAAATACCATAAGACATACCATACTTATTTTCAAAGAAAGACTGAGAAGATATATATGATGTGTGCCAGTGGGAAGAGGTTTTGTTTTCTATACAATAGCCAGGAAGTAGCCTGTCCATTAATTCATCAAGCTGGCCAGCTTTCAAGTCAGATAGTCCAAGATCTCGTAGATTAAGTATTGGCTGTGAAAAGAATAGAAAAAATTATTTAAATGTTTATGAACATGACATGATCCCATAAATTAGCCCAACCACCAGGATTCCATTATTCTAAAACATTTCTGAGAAGTAAAGCTAGACCAGAACTATTCTTGGATTGTGAAATGTCATTTTCCCACTGATTGCTCAGTTATGCTTGCCACGGTATTTATTTTTAGAAATGTATACCCCACCTTTTCTAACAATGACAAGCCCAAGCAACTAAAAAAATCAGAATCAAATAAAAAGTACAATAAATAGAATTTGCATATAGGCTTGTCTCAGATGATTCAACAAAACATAGTTGATTGCATTGTGAATATAAGCCCAAGGAGTTTTAGGCTCTGTGCTTCCTGTTTCTTACCACTGACTTGATAAAAGTATCATAGTTACTTAAATCACAGTTCTATGTGTCATCCAAATCTGAAGTGGTGGTTTAAGAACATAAGAACAGCCCCACTGGATCAGGCCATAGGCCCATCTAGTCCAGCTTCCTGTATCTCACAGCGGCCCACCAAATGTCCCAGGGAGCACACCAGGTAACAAGAGACCTCATCCTGGTGCCCTCCCTTGCATCTGGCATTCTGACATAACCCATTTCTAAAACCAGGAGGTTGCGCATACACATCATGGCTTGTACCCCATAATGGATTTTTCCTCCAGAAACTTGTCCAATCCCCTTTTAAAGGCGTCTAGGCTAGACGCCAGGTTTAATAGTCTAACAAACCAGAATATGAAACCTGCCCCAGTTTCATATCCTGGTTCATAAAACACAGTTAAATCACAGCTCCCAGTTTCTGATAATATGCAGAACTGCGATTTAACTAACCAGGATTCTCCCATTACAGTTTCATGATATAAGTGAGGGGAAAAGGCAAAGATCACAGGCTCAGACTTTCTTAGGCTCATGGTGGCTGAACTGTTTGAACCAGACCTTGGCCTCAATATAGACTAGTAACTGTTATTATTACTAGAACTGAAAAGAACATACATTACAACTGAACTCTGTGTATAACAAAGTATTTGCATATCAAATACTTATATTTCAAAGGGAGTGAATGGTGCTTTGCATATAATACTCTAAATCAATGTTCTTCAACCGTGGGGTCATGACCCCATTCATTTAGGGAGTTGCAGCAACCTTCCACAGTCTGTGCTAGAGTGGGCTTGAATCTAATCCAATAATGGTACTGTCTTATCAAAACTGAGTTCTTGATATAATCCTGCACATATTCTCTTGCTGTCTTGCCCTCCAGCTCTGCTCAAAGTTGTTATGAGGACACAAGATGTAGGGGGAAATGGGGCGGATGGGAGGGTGGGTCCCCATTCTAATACTTTATTGGGGTTGTGGCACAAAAACGGGTTGAAGACCGTTCCCAAATAGCACAAGTTTTCCTTTACACACAAGTCTTCCACAGATTCACTGAACAGGCTGAATGAAATCGAACCTGCTGGCCCTGACCTTGATGGTGCAAACCGTTGTCCATTTACTGCTATGCATCTAGGAGAAAGTATGTGAGGGGAGCTTGCATGCATACAGCTGTTCACATGCAAGTGCTCCTTTCTAGAAGTCATACTTAACGAATGTATATTGGGAGCATGGTACAGTCCTGCTGAACATACAGAGGGTTGTACAAAAAGGGCCAGTATTAAATACTCAAAGTTAGCACAATAAGATTCCTTTTTAATGCTTCCTTTAAGACTAAGCAAGCGTAAATCATGGTAAGCTACTAGGTGTACCTGAATACATCATTAAACATCATTAAGAATTCTTACCTCTGTGTTCTGTACATCATGTTCAGGTGTGGCTTCCCTTTGCACACACTGGGTAGATGTTGCAGTGAAAGATGGAACTAAATTTTTTGGTGAATGGAAGGCATTGATGAGGTGGCTGAGAGGAACTGTTACCTGGTATAAAACAACAATTATATGAACTCAACATATGAACATTCTTCCGTTTTAAACGTCTATATGAACTCTAGCACAACGTACAAACGGAATACTAATGTGGTATGAAATGACTTCCAAGTATCTCAAAGCACCTTTTAAACACAAATTAAACCTAACAATGTCACAAGTACTTTTGTCAGACTAAGATTCCATTCTTTGATTTTGTTTACATTTTCACCATCAAAACCTTTCCCTTGCATTTTTAAATTGATATGAAATGTGCAGCTTTTCACTGGTATCTTGGGTTTAGAAAGTAAACCGGTTTTTGATAGCTCATGGCAATAAGGTTTTTGAAGGAAAAAATTTTTTTAAGGAACATTACACTTTCTTCCTTATAAACTCATTTATAATGTGAAATGTGACCTCTCAAATCCCACAGTATTTAAAACTAGCCCAAATCGAGTAATTCAGTATTCTCTGTTGAGTTGCGTATCCTAAGTGTTTTCAGTGAGGTGCCAGAAGAACACTGATGTAGCTAATGGAAAATTGTATTGGCAACCTTCAGTCTCGAAAGACTATGGTATCGCGCTCTGAAAGGTGGTTCTGGCACAGCGTCTAGTGTGGCTGAAAAGGCCAATCCGGGAGTGACAATCCCTTCCACACCGGGAGCAAGTGCAGTCTGTCCCTGGTCTGTCTCCCTGGCTATGGGCCTTCCTTCTTTGCCTCTTAGCCTCAGACTGTTGGCAAAGTGTCTCTTCAAACTGGGAAAGGCCATGCTGCACAGCCTGCCTCCAAGCGGGCCGCTCAGAGGCCAGGGTTTCCCACTTGTTGAGGTCCATCCCTAAGGCCTTCAGATCCCTCTTGCAGATGTCCTTGTATCGCAGCTGTGGTCTACCTGTAGGGCGCTTTCCTTGCACGAGTTCTCCATAGAGGAGATCCTTTGGGATCCGGCCATCATCCATTCTCACGACATGACCAAGCCAATGCAGGCGTCTCTGTTTCAGCAGTGAATACATGCTAGGGATTCCAGCACGTTCCAGGACTGTGTTGTTTGGAACTTTGTCCTGCCAGGTGATGCCGAGGATGCGTCGGAGGCAGCGCATGTGGAAAGCGCTCAGTTTCCTCTCCTGTTGTGAGCGAAGAGTCCATGACTCGCTGCAGTACAGAAGTGTACTCAGGACGCAAGCTCTGTAGACCTGGATCTTGGTATGTTCCGTCAGCTTCTTGTTGGACCAGGCTCTCTTTGTGAGTCTGGAAAACATGGTAGCTGCTTTACCGATGCGCTTGTTTAGCTCGGTATCGAGAGAATGAGTGTCGGAGATCGTTGAGCCAAGGTACACAAAGTCATGGACAACCTCCAGTTCATGCTCAGAGATTGTAATGCAGGGAGGTGAGTCCACATCCTGAACCATGACCTGTGTTTTCTTCAGGCTGATTGTCAGTCCAAAATCTTGGCAGGCCTTGCTAAAACGATCCATGAGCTGCTGGAGATCTTTGGCAGAGTGGGTAGTGACAGCTGCATCGTCGGCAAAGAGGAAGTCACGCAGACATTTCAGCTGGACTTTGGATTTTGCTCTCAGTCTGGAGAGATTGAAGAGCTTTCCGTCTGATCTGGTCCGGAGATAGATGCCTTCTGTTGCAGTTCCAAAGGCCTGCTTCAGCAGGACAGCGAAGAAAATCCCAAACAAGGTTGGTGCAAGAACACAGCCCTGCTTCACTCCGCTTCGGATGTCAAAAGGGTCTGATGTGGAGCCATCGAAGACAACAGTGCCCTTCATGTCCTTGTGGAAAGATCTGATGATGCTGAGGAGCCTGGGTGGACATCCAATCTTGGGGAGAATCTTGAAGAGGCCGTCTCTGCTGACCAGGTCGAAAGCCTTTGTGAGATCTATGAAGGCTATAAAGAGTGGCTGTCGTTGTTCCCTGCATTTCTCCTGCAGTTGTCTAAGGGAGAATACCATATCAGTGGTGGACCTGTTGGCTCGGAATCCACACTGCGATTCTGGATAGACGCTCTCTGCAAGTACCTGGAGCCTCTTTAGTACAACTCGGGCAAACAGCTTTCCTACAACGCTAAGGAGAGAGATGCCGCGGTAGTTGTTGCAGTCACCCCTGTCACCTTTGTTCTTGTACAGCGTGATGATGTTTGCATCCCTCATGTCTTGAGGTACTCCACCTTCTCTCCAGCAGAGACAGAGGATTTCATGCAGCTCAGTGACGATGATCTCTTTGCAGCATTTTAGGACTTCAGCAGGGATGCTGTCTTTTCCAGGTGCCTTGCCAAAGGCAAGGGAGTCCAGGGCCACGTGAAGTTCTTCTAGGGTTGGTTCACTGTCAAGCTCTTCCAGCACAGGCAGGCACTCAATGTTGTTCAGTGCTTCTTCGGTGACTACATTTTCTCTGGAATATAGCGCAGAGTAGTGCTGCACCCAGCGTTCCATCTGCTGCGCCCGATCCTGGATGACCTCGCCTGTGGCAGACTTCAGAGGGGCAATTTTCTTCTGTGTTGGACCTAGGGCCTGCTTGATACCATCATACATCCCCTTGTATGAATGGAAAATCCCCTTGTATAATGGAAAATATGATAGCAGTATTCAAGTACAGAAAGGCTTGCCACACAGGAAGTCTTTGTTTCTGAGGCTCCTGAGAGCAAGAATAGAACTAATGGGTTAAAACCAATGGTTCTCAAATTCTCAGGGTGAGTTTGAGAGCCATTAAGTCTTTGCCTCAGGAGGCGGGGGGGGGGATCAGAGACGCGATGCCCAGCATTGCACCTCTGATCAGGGTGCAAGGGAGTGCTGCCACTCACTGCTGCCTACAAGAGCCTCCTGGGGGTCAGGGGAACCCAGCACCCAAGGCCCCCTACACAGCGCAGAGCCCTCCAGAAGGCGATTGCGACCATTCCTGTTTCTCGATCACAAAACCAGAAGTGTTGTGATTGCTTTCTTGAGGGCTCTGTGCGCGGAGCCCTGCTGAGGCTGGCACCAGGCTCCCCGAACCCCCAGGAGGCCCCAACCCCCGGGAGGCAGCAGTGAGTGGCAGCATGCCCCAGCGCCCTGATCAGAGGCACAATGCTGGGCATTACATCTCTACCTTTCCCCCATCCCCACTCCTTAAAGGTAAACAGTACAGGGTTGTCAGGCTGGGGCGTTGTGACGCCCCAGTTTGAAAACCACTGGGTTAAAACTATAAGGAAGTAGATTAGGCTTGTCATGTGGAAGAATTTCTTAACTGGTAAGAGCTGTCCTGCATTGATAGGACAGTTCCAACAGTTGTGGGCTCTCCCTTACTGGAGGTTTTCAAACTAGAGGCTGGGCAGCCACTTGCCAGGAATGCTTTGGCTGCCTGCAGTAAGCAGGTAGTTGAACTAAATGAACTCCAATGTTCCTTCCAGCTCTAACATTCTTCGATCCAATGGTCTCCAATTCAAGATAAAACATGTTTGTATGTTCAAATACTTCAAGCTCTCATATGCTCATGACATGTTTTCACCTCATTACATACCAATCCAATCTAGGAGTGTCCAACAATATCCCTCTAAAGCAGTATTTCCCAAACTGTGGGTCATGAGCCAATTTTTGGTGGGTCACAAAAAGTTTCTGAAACATTAAAAACAAAAAACTTTGCAAGCACCCTTGCCCAGTTCTTCTTGCAGAAGAAAACTGTTAGCTGGAATGCTTACCTGTGGTATGAGATAATCTTTATACCTTCAAGTTTAAATGTCACATTTTCCCATTTTCTCTAAAAATTGGCAAGCTGTAGATTACATGTGAACAAAGTTTCAGTCTTTTGGCCTGAAAGTCCCTAACTGCTCATCTTGCTCTGCAGTTTTGGGTATCCTGGAATGACTGTAAGGTTTGGGGGAGACAACTACATTTCTAGGGAGTGTCTAGCAGGCGTCCACACATACTATATATAAGGTGTCTAGCACCCTTGGGAGACAAGAACCTGATCATTATTATTTTTTTGTCTAGCAGATTGCGATAGATTGACGTTTTAAAAAGTGGGTCTTGATGCAAAAAAAGTTTGGGAAGCACTGCTCTAAACCAGTGTTTCTCAACCAGTGATATTTGCACTACCAGTTGTACTTGAGATGGTGGTATATGCGGGACCCTTCTGACCCCCACTGCCTGACAGTGAGACCAGCAATGCAACACGACAAGCAGCACTAGGAGGCTCGGTGGGCAAAGCGCCAGCATGTGCTTTTCATGTGCTTCTAAAAGCCCCATTTGCCCCGAGCCTCTTACCAATGTTTGCTGTGTGCCCTACGGCCTCCCAGACCAGATGTAACTGGTGATAATATCATTACAAGTTACTTACAGTGGTACTTCCAATAGGTGGACCATGCAAAGTGGTACAGTGGGCGACAAACACTGAGAAACGCTGCTCTAAACAGAAGCCATCAACTACACCTGGGTACCACTTTATGATTTTGTATACCCACAACCTGAAGTGTTTGGCTATTTTTCGATTTAGAAAAAGTACCGGATAGGGGGTGGAATGACAAAGATTTATAAAAATATGAATAGAAGCAGATGGATAGAGGTTTTTCTCCTCTCATAATACTAGAACTCAAGGTTACCTAACGAAATTGATTAGCAGGAAACGCAGAAGAGACTGAAGTATGTAGATTCACATCATGTTGTGAACCTTTTGAAATTTGTGGGCTCAAAATGTGTTCCTGCAGCTAACTTAGATGGCTTTAACAGGGTTCAAGAGCAGTGGTTCTCAAACTTTGTAGCACCAAGACTCACTTTTTAAAATGATTCTCTATCAGAACCCACCTACGTTTAACAGACTTGAAATAAAAGCAGATCCAGAAAGAAATTTTTATTTGCTTGCTTGCTTACAAGGATAATAAAAATAATACAATAACCAAAAAAACCCTCAAACATTTATCTCCCAATATTTACAAAAGCTTTCAAACCGCAGGAGCTCAGCTCCTTGCAGAGCAGTTCGCAACTATCTTGTGAACTTCAGGAGCTGGCCTCTTTGCAGAGTAATTAGCAGCTATCTGGTTACTGAATGCATTCAGGGCTTGAGGCAAGTGGTTTATAGCAGCTGCTAACTGATCTTGCCATCACCCTTATGTGACCCACCAAAAATCAGGTTGTGACCCACCAGTGGGTCCCAACCCAGTTTGGGAACCATTGCTCTGGAAACATTTGTGAGGAACAGGTCGATCAATGACTCAGTTACAACTTTTGTAGCTAAACAGAGCCTCCCTATTCAGGGGCAGTCTACCTCCAAACACCTGACACCTGGAGACACATTTGAAGGAAAGCTTCATGCCTCCAGGCCCTGCTTTGGGGGGCACCTGGCTGACTACTATGAAAGGCAGGATCTGGCAGGCCTCGGTGCATTCTTAGACCCTGTTTCAACTAGTCCTAGGAGGGAGATAGGGGGTCAAGGGGGGTGGGGGAGAGAGTCCCAGGAGGGGGTCAAGGGGGGCAGAGGGTCCCAGGAGGGGGGCAGGGAGTGGGGGGAGGGTCCCAGGAGGGGGGCAGGGAGTGGGGGGAGGGTCGAGAGGATCCTAGGAGGGAAGGTAGGGAGGGGGTCAAGGGGGGACAGGAAGTGGGGGGAGAGTCCCGGGAGGGCGAGGAGGATCCTAGAGAGGTAGTCAAGGAGGGCAGGGAGTGGGGGAGGATCCCAGGAGGGCGACAGAGAGTGGGGGCGGGTCCCGGGGGCAGGCCCAGCAGAAGGAGCCCAGCCCCCTCCCTGGATTGATGCGGGTCCTGGCACGGGAGAGGCCGGAGCCCCGAGCCTGCGAGTGCCCCCGCGCCCCCGGCTCTTCCAGCGTCCCCCAGAGCAGGCCGACGCCCCCCTGGCCCGTACCTGGGGCTGCACCGTGGTGGAGAACGAGAACATCCTCGCCGCCCCCCAGCCGCGCGGGCGGGTCCGCAGGCGGACACTCGGTCTGCGGCCGGCGATCCCTGTCGCGCAGCCCTCCGGGGCCCGGGAGGAGTCTCGGTGGCTCTCCACACGCACACCAAATGGCCGCCTCCGAGAGCCGGCGCCTGCGAGCGGCCCTCCCGGAAACGCGTCGCCTCACAATAGCGCTTCCGGGCCCCCTCCCCCCGCCCAGCCAATGGGCAGGTCGCACGTCATCCCGGACCACGTGATCGCTGAGGAACGCGTCGCGGCAGGGACGCTCCCGGGCTGCTTCCTGCGCACAGGAAGCCCCGTTGCAGACAGTGGGACCCGCTTCTGAGCAGGCGGGCGCGGGCTCTGCGCCGCCGGGCCTCCGACCTCCCCATTGGCCCTGCTCAGGAGTTCCCCCAAACTCCTGTGGCACACCTGTGGGCCACTCGGGGCACACCAGTGTGCCGAGGCGAAGCGGTTGATAAGGCCTGCTCCGCCCGAACTCTCCTGATACTCCCTTTGAGCGGCTGCCCTGGGGCTGTGGGAGGGAAGACAACGTCCCTCTATCCACCCCTGCTTCGTGGCTTCCCCCACATCATGTAGCAGGGAGTTCCACCGGCCACTGCCTTGCCCCCCCGTCTGTCCCAACTCTGCCAGCACCGCCCTGGTGATTCATCTCTATGGTGAACTCTCTGAGCATGGGACCGGAAGTGCGGTGAGGAAGCCGGAAGCCCTTCCTTCCCTGCCTCTGTGGGCACCGCGCCCGATCTGCGCCTCTTTCGGTTGACGCACGACGTCAGCGCGAGTGGAGGGGGCGGGGCTTCCCTTTGAATCGTGGCGGGCGGAGGCTGGGGCTTCGGCGGCGGCCTGAGGGAGCGCAGGGGCGATGGGGACGGCGGAGACGGCGCCCCGGGAGGGCCTGGGCGGTGCCCCGGAGGACGCCCCCCGCCTGGCGGTGCCCCGGCCGCCCTCCATCGAGGACTTCGCCATTGTGAAGCCCATCAGCCGCGGCGCTTTCGGGAAGGTCTACCTGGGCCGCAAGGCCGGCAAGCTCTATGCCGTCAAGGTCAGCGCCCCGCAGCCCCCGCAAGTGCCGGGCGCAGCTGGGAGCCCCAGTACGAGCAGGGCCCCTGAGAGGGCCTTGGGGGGCTCAGCGCCCAGCCCCGTGCTGGCTACTCAGGAGTAGTCCCGTTGCAGTCCATGGGGCTTGCTCCCAGGGAAGCGTGCGCAGGCTTGGGCTGAGGGTCTCTGTTGAGCCCCTCCGGGGGGGGGGAGAGGGGGCTCGCCAGGGCAGTCCCAGAGCCTAGGTCTGGACGCTGCTCAGCCAGCTGACCTCTGGCGTTTGCTGCTCAGAGGGGTGCGCTGTTTCTTTGGGACCCCTTCTCAAAAGGGGGAGGGGCAGGACTGGGGGGGAGGCAGCAGCAGCAGGGTCTTTGGAGCTGCCGTGCTCAACATAAGAACAGCCCTAGCCCATCCAGTCCAGCTTCCTTTATCTCTCAGCAGCCCACCAAATGCCCCAGGAAGCACACAAGACAACAGACACAACCTGCGTCCTGGTGCCTCCCTTGCATCTGACATAGCCCATTTCTAAAATCAGGAGGTTGCCCGTGCAGAGCCTAGGTTTACCTGCCCCCACAACAGTGACAGCTGATGCGGTAATACAGAAGACCAAACATTCCCCAGTCTTCTGAATATAGAAAACCAGTGCAAAGAGTTAGTTTCCTTGTATTTAGGCTCACACTAGAATGGATCAAAACTGCCTTCTGCGGCAGCTGTGTCCCTGAACTCCTATACGCTCCTTCGTGGTATGTGGCTCCACAAGCCAAAGAACTACTGCAGCAGGCCAGTGTCTTCCCAGAATCAACACTGTGTGAAGGACGGTCATTTGTACATTCCTCGGCCCAATGCTGGGCAGCCCCCAGCATCCCACATGGGAAGCAAGCCCAGGTGAGATTGGAAAATGTAAGAGCTCAGGAAATTTCCGGGCTGCCTCCTTTGGCTCCCAGGTTCCCTTTTTGACACTCAAGGGCAAGAGCCGGGAGGCAGAACCATCATCACATTGAGCGGCAGTCCTGATAATGGTTCCCCAAAGCAAAAGGCAGCTGGAACGCACAGCATGAGGCAGGGACTCCCCTCAGCACTAGTAGGACTCCCTTCACAAATTACCCCTTTCATGGGCCCTGAGCTCAAGCTCTGTGTTTGTGTGTGGAGGATAATTTGGGGAGGGTGTCTGAGTCTGGACACTTGTGACCACTTCTCAAGAGTACCTCTTGATACCACCACTTTGTATAAATAGCAGTGTGCTTTGTTTTGTCTTTTTTGTTAAGAATACAGAACGCTGCATTTTGGTGTTTTAGATAGTTTACCGAAATTAAACTAGATTACTTTTCCAGTTAGAAATGATTCTATGGCTGCATCTGCTGTGATCCTATATCACCTACCCAGTGCACTTTTAAAGTGTTCAGAATTAATTAAAATGAGAACTTGAAATAAATACACATAACATCACTTTCTGTGTTTCATCCAAGTTCTCATTTTATTTAATTTTAAGCCGTTTCTGCCCAACATTGCATATGCACAACAGGGGTAAAATGTGTACACCTGTGGACTGGGCAGGAATGGGTTAAAAGTGCACCGGGTTGTTGGTATAGGATCAGCAGATGCAATTACCCCTATATTTGTCTCCTTAACCTCTTGCAAATTCATGGTTTGTGTCAGAGACCGTGAGAGATTACTTTTAAAAAAGAACCTTTTGTCTCTGTCACTGAAATAAATTGGCCCTGTTCTTTCACTGTCTTGTGCAGGTGAGAAATACGTTTGGGCTTGTCCCTGCCAGGCTGTTAAGACGTGGTGTTTTGCTTGGCAAGGCCAAGCTTCACCAGCAATGCAGGTTTTCTGGAAAATTCTCAGGTGTCCTAAACTGTGGTCTCAGTTAGCTTATTTGCTTGACTTAGTAAACACAGCTAAAGTGTTTACAGCTTTCTAGATTGTGAGCCCTTTTGGGACAGGGAGCTATTAGTTGTTTGTTTGATTTTCTCTGTAAACCGCTTTGTGAACTTTCTGTTGAAAAGCAGTATATAAATACTGTTAATAATAATAATAAAGTAGTATATGTACCCTGCTAATTGTGTGTGCTGTTTACGCATCTCCCCACCCCCACCTCCGACTGCTTTCTACTGGATACAGTGGTAGCCGCTTCAATGCTGCTGCTCCAGCAGTCATCGGGAAGCTCAGGATTGGACTGCGATTTGGTCAGATATAACAACCTTATGAGTTGGATTATTAGGGTGGTGGTGGGTTTTGGGAATTAGGGAATTCATTAGGGAATTTTGCTTGCACTTTAGGTGGTGGAATTGAATAAGAGATTCTGTGAGGATGCTCAAATATTTCTAAACCCCCCCAAAATTTACTAACTTTATTTTTCCTTAAGTTCCTTAAGACTTAAAATACCCTGTAGTCTTAAAAGTAAAGTGAGAAATGATTTGTTATCCTGTGTATCAATGTCTTTATGCATTGCTTTACAGGTAGTAAAAAAAGCTGACCTAATCAATAAGAATATGGTCCATCAGGTGCAAGCGGAGAGAGATGCTTTGGCTCTCAGTAAAAGTCCTTTCATTGTGCACTTATACTACTCACTTCAGTCTGCCAACAATGTCTATTTGGTAAGCACATTGTTTCCAG
The DNA here is from genome assembly GCF_035046505.1 of Tiliqua scincoides. NCBI lineage: Eukaryota > Metazoa > Chordata > Lepidosauria > Squamata > Scincidae > Tiliqua > Tiliqua scincoides. The sequence continues at coordinate 18,668,369 of NC_089825.1, forward strand.
TATCCAAGACGACACCTGATGTTCAAGTTCAATCAGTTTTGAAACATTCTTTTTCCTTTAAATTGTGGCCTAACTCCCTCTTTGTAGTTTTTGAAAATACCATTTTCTTGTTTTTTCTTTCCGATGCCTCTTGATCACCACCATTTGGACTTTGCTCAGGAGAGCTATTTGGAATAGTTTGGATCCCTAAACTGATTTCAAATATCCTTGTGTGTTCACATTTCAAATATCCTTGTGTATCCTTCAAATATCTGAAGGGAAGTGTTCCCTCTAAAAATTAGTACTACTGCATGGAGGCCCCCATGCGCCGTGCAGTGGCATGGTGGCATCTTCCCAGTGGTTGGTGATGTCTTTGCCGACTTCTGGGTCAACTGAGCACCAAACTGCTTTGAGCTCAGCTGATACATGCGTGGCCATACACAAAACAGTTTTGGCTGTTTCTGGCTTCGCCCTCGTTTTTGACAAGGTGTGTAGCTACCATTGAACACAATTCAGTGCAATTGTAGGCAGTTGCAGAAACATAGAAACAGATGGAAGTTATCAGACATAAACCTGACAAACTCCAAATTTGGTATTATGAAAGAAATGACTGAGTTTGACACTGACGCTTTTCACTTGTCAGGTAATGGAGTATCTCATTGGTGGAGATGTTAAATCTCTCCTTCATATATATGGTTATTTTGATGAAGAAATGGCAGTGAAGTATGTATCTGAAGCGGCGCTGGCTCTTGATTACCTTCACAGACATAGAATAATCCACAGGTAAAGTTGGTTTATGCAATTTCTACTACTACCAGTTGGGGACCTGTTTAATCTGGAGAGGCTACAGGTGGCTCCTCAGGACAGAACTGATGCTCCTGCCTTCCATGTCCCCTTACAACCATTTTTTAATAAGCTCCAGCTACTCCCTTTGTAATTTCCATCCAGCTCCTCAAAGACTGGAACATTCTGTTTCTCTTGGCTTGATGAAGTGATCTTAACACTCCCATGGCATTCTGTTTTCTGGCAAATTCTCAGGCACAAATGCAAGACGGGCCCAGAGGGAAAGAATCATCTTGTGATTTTTGTTTGAGCAACTTGTTGAATATGTTTCTTGTCTCTTATTAAGCATGCTATTTTGGATGTCCGGGGTGGAAGAAGTGTAGCAAGATCCAGGGGCCTGTTCTTGATTATATTCAAAGTTCCTTTGCCCTCTAAAAGGTTATATGATTTTTTTAATGCCATAAGAATTATGGGAATATTGCTATACTATACAAACAGGCCCCCTTTTGAAGTAGAGGGATTTGTCCCTTCAGAGTTACCTACCAAGTAGACATGCTCATTTATTTATCACAATCATTCAGTCTGGAGTCACTGAGCTGGCAGTGATAAATGTGCTGTTGATGATTAATCATATGGAATTAAACATGGAGAATGTTGGGGGAGTGGGGAGTAACCTTCCTCAGTGGTGTCCTGCTTTCAATAAGTTATATGTGCAATATTTATTTCATCTTTATATTTGTAGGGACCTGAAACCAGACAACATGCTGCTGTCTAATGAAGGTCACATTAAGTTAACAGACTTTGGACTGTCCAGAGTTACTCTGAATAGAGGTGAGTGCTCTCACAGTGACTTGGGTTCTTCACTTATTTTCAGATTATGTTAATGTTTACTGACAGTGCCAATGTATATTTCTCTGAATCTGATACAAACTTGCAAAACAGTTTGTTTAAGCTTCTTATATTTCTGCATCCCTGATTTGTGTTTATAGCTACATAAACATGACAGTATGGCATGTATGCTTATTAATTATATATAATTGATAAAAACCCATTGGACGCTGCTCCCTAGAATCTAGGGTCTGGTCTCCAGAGCATATAAAAGCACTGAGGTGTATCTCATTTGCTAGCGTATGTTCGGGAACCTGTATGTTCTTTTAGCAGCACTGGCATCCACTGATCCTAGGATCTCAATGTCTCTGATAATGATGGTGCTTGTTGCTCTCCTTCTATCATACCATATTGACTCCTCAAGACTATGCACATGAAATGCTCACAGGCACTGTTCTCTCAAAGCTGTGGGGCATGCAGCTCAAAACTGAGCTTTGCACAGCTCAGAGTTTGGCTTTCCCAGAAACCTGGCTATGACAACATTGCTCAACCTGGATGCACCATTATGCAGCCACAGAAGTGGTTCACACAGTGGCACTGACACCATAGCTCTTAGGAACTAAAACTGTGGGGCCTGAAGTTCTTGAGAGAGCATCTCACATAAATTGGCATGCTTTTCTGTTCTTCAATCTACAAGTTCTAGGGTTTCTTATGTAAGTGTGTGCGCTCTCTCTCTCTCTCTCTCTCTGGGCTTGAGGTCAGCTGTTCACTGTTCAGAATGTGCTTGTTATTTTTAACACTGTTTCTGATTGGCTCCGACAAATCTCACAAAATCTAAATACTATATGAGTACATGGTGATAAGTATTCATATATATTCTCAAGCATGATTCTATAGTTTAGTTTCAGATTTTGTTTTTCTAGTAATAGGCTTCAAGTCAGGTCCATTAGACTTTTAGGCTTGGCTGAAGTGCCTCCTTCTCCCCCTCTCTGCCACACCTGGGCCTTTTTTTATGTTTAGTGCATGCAAATATTCTGTACTTACACACATTTGTTGGAATGAACTTTTAGGAAGTCATTCTGGGAGGTTTTATAGTTTGTAGCATTTTAAATTGTGTTAATTGCTTCAATTGTATTAGAAAAGTGGTTTTAAAATATAGTAAATAAAATAAGCTTTTTTACTTGAATTTGTATTTGTATTGGCAACCTTCAGTCTCGAAAGACTATGGTATCGCGCTCTGAAAGGTGGTTCTGGCACAGCGTCTAGTGTGGCTGAAAAGGCCAATCCGGGAGTGACAATCCCTTCCACACCGGGAGCAAGTGCAGTCTGTCCCTGGTCTGTCTCCCTGGCTATGGGCCTTCCTTCTTTGCCTCTTAGCCTCAGACTGTTGGCAAAGTGTCTCTTCAAACTGGGAAAGGCCATGCTGCACAGCCTGCCTCCAAGCGGGCCGCTCAGAGGCCAGGGTTTCCCACTTGTTGAGGTCCATCCCTAAGGCCTTCAGATCCCTCTTGCAGATGTCCTTGTATCGCAGCTGTGGTCTACCTGTAGGGCGCTTTCCTTGCACGAGTTCTCCATAGAGGAGATCCTTTGGGATCCGGCCATCATCCATTTGATAACAATACAATAACAGTAAAAAAAAAGCACATGCAAAAAGGAAACAAAAGAAAAATAAGAGGTTAAGGGTGTGTTTGTGTGAATAAATCACATAATAAAACAAACCACATGTTTGGCCACCTATGGTTAGTAAGGATCACTTCCAGGTGTCCAAGAAGGCCTTTTTGTTTTCAAAGTGAATAAATTGGCCTCCCCAGACTTGCTATGTGACTAGCTTATGTATGTATGTGCACATGGACAAGTCACAATGTTTCATAAGCTAGTAATAATAATAACGCCTTTTTAATATATTGTAACTTTTTGGGACTATTTTATGTTGTATCCTTTTTGGCTGCTGGTGGCATTCCACAGAAAAAGAGGCAGAAGGGGCTTATTGCAGCAGACATTTCTGATCTGGGACAATTGGCACAATTTCTCATGGTTGGCACAATTTCTCATGGGTATGATTGTCCAACAGGCATGAAGGGAGCATTCCTGCCAACTATATTCAGAATGTCCACGTGTTACATTTCGTTGTTTTTGCCTGTGTATTTGGAAGAGGTCAGGGCTGCCTGCATTGACAAAACAATTATATGAAGCTGTCCTCAGCTTTTTTGCGTTACCCGTAAGTCTTATGCAATGTGAGTAAAGTAATGCTGTATTTTGGCTTGTAGTGACCTCTACAGGTATGTGCACATAGCACATCATTAGAGCTAAGTCTTTTCTGTCACTAGACTCTAAAAACTTTTACTGAATTGTCATATGTTTTTAAAATCTTCTCAGAGATAAACATGATGGATATCCTCACCACACCATCCATGCCTAAACCTAAGCAAGACTATTCCCGCACTCCAGGACAAGTGTTGTCTCTAATCAGCTCCTTGGGTTTTGTAAGTAATCAAAATACAGGTCCAGCTTATTTATACACGGATTTTTTATACATGGATAAAAAAATGCAAATGAGAGAGAGAGCAAATGAGAAGGAATGTGCTGATCCCTGGAGAAGGGGGAAAATGCACTCCTTTAAAATCAGTTTTAAAAACTGAACAGTCTTTTAACAATAGCCTTCTTAATGAGAGGGCAGCTGGCTGACAATCCGTCAATCCTTCTCTCCGCAGTGGACCTCTCCCTTCCCCCCCCCCTGCGCATGAAAGAAAGGTGATCATTTTGCATTGGTGAAGGGAGGGGCTGAGTGAAGCGCTGATGGATTGTCTTCTTAATGATTCTAATCTTACATCACAAAGGTCAGCGTGGCTGTTTTTAAATCACGGGAGCAAAGAAACTTTGTTTTTTAAATTGATTTGCTATAGTGCGTTTTTTGCCATCCACATGAGTGCTTGGAAGGAACCCACTCGAATAATGAGACTCAACCTGTAATTGGTTGCCTTAAAAAAAAATTTGTACTGAATTCCTTGAGGAGGCTCTTAATCTTCTGGGGAATTAGGAAAATTTCAACCAACTGTGAATAAAAACTGTGGTTTTTATTTTGGACTGTGTGTTCTGGGATTTTTAATCATGTATGTTATGATTTTTAATCATGTATGTTATGAAGGAACTGTTTGCAGCCACCTTGCATCTTTATACCTGTAAAATGTGTTGCAAAGCTGCAAAGTCACTTTGCTGCAAAGATCCAGTTACATCCAGAATGTATATGAGAAATCATAGTACATTGTTATATGACTTCTAATTTATTTAGTTATATGGTGTCTGTTGAACAAGCTTTTCTTATTTTATCAGTACACCCCTGTTGGATCGAAAGCACACGCGCCTAGTCCAAGCCCTATCTGTGCAGACACATCTCAGCAATCTCAAACATTTGTTTCCCCAGCATTTGTGAGCTGCAAAGATTGTGTCTCTGCATCAAGTAAGCTACTGAGAGCCTGTAAGTATCAAAGCTCAGTGAACAAAAGTCTGGGGAAGAATCATAGTTTATTGATGGTGCAGAAGCTTTTCATGCACATGGTTCTACTCTTGAACCCTGGCACCTTCAGTATTAAGGCTAGAAGAGACTGAGATCTTGGAGAGCCTCCACCAGGCCAAGTAGTTCTGGGATAATTGGCTTGATAGTTTGAGTCCAAGACAGCTTTATATACTCAAAGGATATGTTAACAGGAAGGAGATTTGTAGAACTAGTGGTCATGATTTGCATTGTGCTTAGAAGCCCAGCATCAGTATGGCAAGTCCAGGTTTCTCTCCCAGCTTGGAGATGGGGCTGAAAAGAACTTCTCAGTAATTGTGCTACACTCTCAGATGTTCACCATAACTCCAGAGTAATCTCTGTCCATTTCCTAGCGCCAAGCTGGAGAGAGAGGCTGAAGCTCTTTTTGTTATCCTCACTAGAAGGCAATGGTGAAGGTGGCAAGTGTAATTAAGGAGCACTGTTTACAGAATAGCAACCTTTTTTTCTTGTAATATTTGTATTACTGTATTTACTACCTATATAGTAAACTGCAGTAAAAATGTTGGACAAAGCATCTGAAATAATTGCTGGGCACTTTGTAGCTAGGGAGGTCAATTATATGTAGCATTTTGTCTTCCTGTTGGCACAATCCTGACCTGCATAAGGCATGTTTCCACCTCCTTGAGAGGAAGCCAGACCAGCGCTCCGAGAAGCGCTGCCCTGCGGAGGCTGACGCAAGCCTCTGCACCAGCTTCCTCTTGAATGCTTGCGTTGGCCCTGCTGGGCTGACACAAGCACAAAAAGTAGGCAGGAGGGAGGCGTTCCTGGGTGAGGGGAGGGTGGGCGGCAGGGCTAGGATCTGCTGGATCCCAACCCCATAACTGCTGGATCCCAACCCCAGGGAGAACAGAGCAGCTTCAAGCTGCTTCTGGTCTCCTGGCTTGCCTGTTCCAGCACAGGATAGGATTGCGCCCTCAGTTTTCTCAGTGCTATTGATCTTCTTTTCCCCCTGAAACTAGCTAGTATGCTTTAAGTAGTTTGATTTTTAAAAAGATCAAAATACTGTACATGTTCTTCATACAAACATTGATTCTTCAGCTATAACTCCTGTAATACCTGTGAGGAGTCTAACACCAACTCTGCTTCAAGCCAGAAAAAGATTTGGAACCTCCAGTGCTAGCAGTCATTCCCGCACCCAGTTGTCCAGCATGGAGTCAGAGTGCTGCAGCAGCCCTGGGTGGGAGAAAGATGTACAGGTCAGTTTCTGACTTTTCATAGACATCTGATTTAAACGTGCATAATGAATTTGTGCAGCATTTCAGAGGCCTTCATAATTTGCCTCCAAAGGAAGGAGTCATAGCTTAGTGGTCTGTGCATGCAGAAGGCCCTGGATTAAGTACTTGGCGTCATTGGAGAACTGTTTCGTGACAATGTAGGGAGAGAATACTCAGCTAGGTAGACCAATTGGTAGCTTCCTGTCCTGGAAGATCTGGATACCACTTCCTGATGAGCAGGTGCATTTGCCTTGCTTATTTCTTCCACTGCACTTTTTGTTTCCAAACAATGCACAGAGGTTCCATTTCAGACCATTTCCAAGGTAGGTACAAAGTCATCCTAGGGTTAGTTTAATTCAGGGGTGTCAAAGCATAAGACCTGGGGGCCAGATATGGCCCATGGAAGCTCTTTATCTGGCCCTTGTCCTCTCCAAGCAACACCATCAGCTGCTCTCAACTGCTGTGCTATCACTGCTGACAGGGCAGCCTGCATAATAATTGATCAAGATTTGCATATTTTCTCTTTGTAGCTAATGAGTTCCTAGGTGAGAAAAAAGTGCTTTTTTGTCATGACCTTCTTCATGACATTACTTCCTGCTTAATGACATCCTTTCTGGCCCTCAGGAGGCGGCATGAGTGCAGTATGGCCCTCTGCATGAAATGAGTTTGTCACCCCTGGTTTAAATGATGGGGAGCAGTTCTCAGACTCACACCTTCTTCCCTTAACTGCATATAGAGTATAACATCTGAATTCCAGAGTTGTTTGTTGAACTCACGCTTTCTCTGACCCTTTGAGTCAAGCTGTGCTTTCAAGCAGGATCTGGATAAAGTGTACAAATGAATGTATCTTTGTGTGTGATTGTATATACATGTGAACCTGATACCCACTCCAGATTTCACCATACATAAAGGATCTGGGTCAGGGAAAAAGTATTATTGGAACAGACACCTAGACTTCTTTGTGTGATTTCATATAACTTTCTTCCAGATGCAGTGTTATACATGTAAATATAACATAATGCGTTTGTGGTAGTGATGTGCTTTATTTCCGCTGCTAAGTTTAAGGTACAGCATACATGATTTTATGTCTGATGGACATTCGCAGTGGAAAACAACCAAGTGTTCTTGTTTTACAGGAAGCTGAAAGCATGCTCTGCTCTGACACAGGCCAGATGACTGCATCAGAGAATTCTGATAATACAGGCTTACTGCTTGTCAATGACACTAAAGGCTTGAAGCAAAAGACACTTGAGTCTGCCATCTCTCCCATCAGCAGCAACAACTCTGAGAGTAGGCACGAAGGAAGGACTGAGCGCTGTGACTTATGTGACACTTCTTTAAGGACTTCTGACCTGAAAGACCTGGTCCGAAAATGTCTTTCAGAATATAAAGAATGGGAAGAAAAGCACTGTACAGAAAAACCAGCTCTGGTTAAGGAGGCAGCAAAATCTTCTGTTTGCCACCTGTCCACTTCAGACTCTGCTGTTCTTGTCAAACAAAGGAAAGAGGAGGCAGCATTGGAGAAGCCAGGTGTCAAAAGAGGCTTTGAATTAATAGATGCAAGCCCTACTCAAGAACTTCACCTTGTCAAAAAAAGCAGTGCAGAATACAAACGTGGCTGTAGAATTCCTGAAAAAAAAGGCACCGGGTTAACAGCTGAAATCTGTTGTTTAAAACTTGCTGGTGATGGAAGCTTGCCAGAAACATGTATGAACGGAAGTCAAGCAACAGGCTACAGTTATGCTGAACAACACAAGGATGGAAAATCAGCAGCCCCTTTAATACCTAAGAACCTTATGCATGATCTAGATGCAGATTGTGGAAAAGATGCAAAAAATGAACACATGAACTTCAGTTTTATATGTATTGATGATGAAAAGCCTCTAGCAAGCATGAGTGTGGACTCTGATCTCTCTATTCCAGAAGTGTCTGTGGCAGAGAGTCACATAGGAAAACATCATTCCACTCTAGATGGAAGCATTAAAGATCTCACTTTTGAGGAGCTGAAAACTGAGGACATGTCAACAGCGTCTCTCTGTTGCTTAAATGTTTTACGAAAAGGTGATGAAAGGCTTGTACAGGAGAGCAAACCACTACCTAATGAGCAAGATAAGAGTTTGAATGGTGCAATGGAAGCACACACAGATGTTCGTCCTTCTCCATCAGTAGAAGTTATGAAAACGCTGGGCGTCTTCAAGAAAAACGTGGTTGCCTTTCGTAGTTACAACAGTCCAATTAATATGTCTAATACATCTGAACCATCAAGAATTAGCGCAGTTTCTATTGAAGGAATGGATATCTCTGCTTGTAGTGGGTCGTATCCTATGGCTATTACACCTGCACAAAAAGAGAGATCCTACAGAGTGTGCCAGGTGGGTACTAACACAGACACACTGAATGTTGCATCGAAGGACTACATACCAGTTCACACAAGGAATTTCCTTACATGGGTCAGAAGTTGCACAAACCTTACATGTATGCTGTCAATGTGGCACAAAGCCCCAGGTGACGTTTGGCAGAAAGTTTTTACACGTGGTAGTGTAAGCAATATTGATTAGATAAAAAACAAGTTCTGTAGGAACTCTGTCCTGTCTAGGGTGGCTCTTGGGGGATTGGGGAAATATGAAAAATGAATGTAGCTGGGGTTCACATGTATTAGTAAATATGTCTCAGCTTTTTTCAGTTTTCTATGTACCACTATACCACAGTGAATCTATATAACCAAGAGAATTACAAGGTTACAATGGCAAGAACTATCGTTGGAAAACTTGCCAAGATCTTGACCTAAACAATGTGTGGAGTGCTAAAAGCTCTTGTTTAGGTTGGCTTAGGTTGACAAGCTACATCTGCTGAAATTCCCTCCAATATAGCAAGGTCCAGGAGCCCTAAAGTTGAAAGGTTGGCTACCCCGACACATGTTTTCCTGTCCATGCACCACTCTCTCGCATGACATTTTGCAAAAATATTGCTCTGAGTAAGGAAGAAGTGGCTGCTTGCAAATAGTGCATCTTAAAATTGGAAGGGTTCTGCTGTCCAAACATGGGGCAGCAAACATAAGTAGTCCATGTTAAATGTTATGGGTTAATCATACATATTGCTAGGACAGTCACATTTAAACTGGTCCACAGAGGGTGTTGCTTGTGTTCCTTCTGTTAGTTTCATACAACACTGAAAGGAATACATTTAAGAAGGTGAATAGTTGCTGGCAGATCCACTTTAGAAAGATGAGACAATTCAGGGAACACCTTTCAAGGTGACCCTTGCATTCAGGCACTGAGGAGCCCTAGGAACCTTTCCGTATTTGTGAGTGCATTTCTTGTAGGGTTTGACTCATCATCTATATCTCCAGTACAAAATTTTCCACCAGGGTGGTTGACCAAACTTCATAATGGCATTGGCTCAGAATCTCTACCTCCTTCTGGACTTCCTGCTTATGAGTAGCAAGAGGTCTGATGCTTTTGAAATGATTTCTTTAAAACTGAACATGTGCTTTAAATAGCAAACTATTCAGGAATCCCTATATGGAACTCTTGGTGTAGAAGGAGGGAGACAAGCCAAAAAAACTTTTCACTTTAGAAGTCTTCATCAGAATGAGGTGGTAATGACCGTTGGGAATCATGCAAGTACTGAAGATGCTAAATATGAAAAACTTACTTCATTGTTGAGGGGTATGATTAGATCCTAATTCAGCAGTTGAACTAGCAACCATTTTGAAAGAATAAAACATTTGCTTGTTTGATACATGTGGCTGGAGTAACCTCTATTCTTTGACATCAGACCCCTCAGGGAAATACTGATACACCATTCAGGACCCCAAAAAGTGTCCGAAGAGGGGCTGCACCAGTAGTGGGAGAACGCATTTTAGGAACACCAGACTACTTGGCACCCGAGTTGCTCTTATCAAAACCTCATGGTAAGCTACAAAACTAATTAAAGGATAATTTCATTTGTTACACGCATTCTCTCAGCCTTGCAATGAAATCCTGGCTCTTTTAGAGTGCTTTACACACGTCAATGGAGCCATAACCTAAACGTTCACCTTAGTTTTCTGTCAAGCCTGTTCCGTATCTGACAGATGATCTGAAAGAATAGTCTGTATTATCACCAGAATGACTGATTAAACAATGTTTAAACAATAAGATATTTATTGTGTGCAAAACAGTATTAATCCTGTTATTGAGCTTAGATTTTTTTGAAAAGTGCCAGGCACTGGGGAATTTGTGAGAGAAACTGTATTAACTGTCAGAGCATTTAATCATGTGAATCATCAGTGAAAGTTCATTGAAGATGTATCAAAGTGCTTACCTGATTTTTTTCTTTACACACAGGAGTTCAAACCTCTGGTAAGTCCACTGTAGTGGTCAAAGTATAATTAGATCACACTGCTCAGGTCAAAAATGAGAATAAAGGTACAAAGCAAGAAATCCACATGACTTGGAATGTTGCTTCTGCACAAACGATGCACCCCATGGAGGAACTAGGATTGCATTGTTCCTCTTTCTACAGAATGGTTGCAGCAAATGCAAAGTGGCTTTTTTTCCCTTAGCAAAAGCTTAATGTTTCTAGCCTTTCCTAATAGAGAATAGGAATAGAAACCTGGCAATTCTTCCTACCCCTTTTTGTGATGAGAATTACAAGTTTATGGTACAAGGGTTAAGATGCAGTAGTATCACAATTAGAATTGATAATCTGAACAACTCTGTGGAATTAAAGTTGGCTCCTGCCAGAATAAAGCCAGTACACACAAACTGAGATCCAGCTCCTGATCAATAAACATAAGGCACAGTCTTGTTATAAGTAGGAGTTTTTTTAAAAACACTAGAGGAGAGGTGGCCAAATGGTAGTCCTTTTGATGAATGCAGTTCTTGACTTGTTCAGGGATGTCAACAGAGACCAGTCTATCATGGAAGTTAAGTCTGAATGAAGAAGTTGGGGAATGTGCACAGATCTTCCTGAGAGGCAGAACAGATTGGTGGGAAAGACAGAAACAGAACTTACAGGTGGAAGCTGTAAATACAGAAAAGATAGTGATACTTGAGGGGGACTAGATTTATAAATCTGCCATATGGCTTTTGGCCAAAGACTGTCTAGCAGTAAAAATCTGCAAGCTTGGCCTCGAAACTTTGTGCCCTTTTGTGCTACATTAATCTTATCAATATAACTTTTTTCAACACTTTGTACAGAATTTGTGATCTGATTAGTCTTTGACATTTTCATGCTTTTTTCAGACATTCACATTCTTCTGCACTTATGAAATGCTACTTGCTGTACTGATTGTTGGGAGTAACTTTACTAGAAATCAGAATGTAAATTGAATTATAGGCATGTAATTTCAAGATAACTTGAAACTATTGGGGGGGAACTATTGCGATAATCTACATAAAATGGATAGGCTGGTCTGGACATTACATTTCTTGCTCATGCGAGTTTTTTTATTGCCCCGCACTGATTGCTCCCATATACAAACATAACGTGTGAATCAAATGATCCCTACTAGGTAGCAACAACTTCTGCAATTATAGATGTTAACTGCAAGCCAATAGCCACTGTTGCCAGTTTATCCATTGTACCTGTACACCCCTATCACCGCTTGCATGAGCAGGTTACATTGTCCAAATCAGGCCTGAAAAACCCAGGAAAATGTTTCTGTGTCTTCAGTGCAAGCAAGTTTCACAGCAGATTTCTTCCTTTGTTTCTGACATGGTGGAGTTGGCTAAAGCTTTAGCAGTGCAGCAGCTATAGGATGCATGCTGCTTATTAATGGGTTGTAGTGCCTGGGCAGCTTCGCCTGCTTGTGATGTGACTTTTCTAACCCGAAAACTGTCAAGAAGGAAATTATTGGAAATATTTTATTGTAAACCGCTTTGTAAAGATTTTATTGGGGGGAAACAGTACTGTTTTTAGATCAAACTATGCCTTGTCCTCATTAATATCAGCATAGCAAGGAACTAACTCATCTCTGGAGCCAGTTTCTACAGTAGAGAAGTGCACTTCAGATAATTTTTTTTAAAACCCACCACAACTCTTGATCGCAGATTCTCAAGTGATTAAGTCATGAATGTGTTCATTACTCAATTCAAAATACGTCTTTAAATGAAATGCCTGGTTCCCCTCTAAAGCTTAGAAAAGAATGTAAAGAAGTAAAAAAACCATTAGTGGACTGTCTTTGTGAGGGTTTGAGATGGGAATAGAACTTATTTCTGTTCACTCTGCCTTTCGTTGTGGAATATTTATGTAAATATTAACATTAGGAGTAGCAGAAAGAAGTTGATAATTTCTTTTTTGTATGTATTGATTTCATAAGCAAAAGGCATTCAGATGCTAAGCACCTTCCTGGGGTTCTGTCTTCATTTCTTGACACTTAACCCTATGTAATCTCATGGAACTGGTTTTTAAATTCATGTGGACTGTCTTCCCCCTCAGGTCCTGCAGTAGACTGGTGGGCACTTGGAGTTTGCTTGTTTGAATTTTTAACTGGAATACCTCCATTCAATGATGAAACACCACAACAAGTATTTCAAAACATTCTGAAAAGGGGTAATTACTTTCTTTGTCAAAACCAGAGTTTAAACGTGGTTTGTCTGTTGTATGCCTCACAGTATTTATCCTATGTATTTCCAGATATTCCATGGCCTGAAGGTGAAGAGAAGTTGTCAGATAATGCTCAGAATTCAATAGATATGCTTTTAACCATTGACAGTACCAAGCGAGCTGGACTCAAGGGTTAGTATATATTGTAGTTGTAAGTATCAAAGAGACAACATTCACATAGCATTTCAAAAATCCACACTCTAACAAAATAGTGTATTGATACAGAGAACTACTATTGCAAATGCTTTAGGAACTAGGAAGGTTTAAGCATTAACCTTTGACAGATCATCTTCATCAGTTCTAATGGAAGGACAGGAAGCTTTCTCATTTTGTTATTTCTCTAAGGAACTAGAAGTAAGTAAGTATAGCCTGCAACAACCATCAGCAGTGGTAGGTTAGGCTGAGAGTAGGGAGCCTAACCATTAAAAATGTGAGTTTAGTTCAGTAAATACATTTCATGAGGAATAACATCAAACCCATACCTAGCTTAAATCTGGCAAGTAAATAACTGAAATTAACATTGCTGTGTTCAGGCCACTCTCCCCTATACTCAGCTTGTACTGGCAGATGGCACCCATCATCTGTTGGCATCCTTCAGTCTCGGAAGACTATGGTGTCACGCTCTGAATGGTGGTTCTGGAACAGAGTGTCCTCTCCAGTGCGCGAAGCCTGGGTAAAGTAGGTATGGAGGATAGGCTGTTACCCATGCAGCAAATCCCCCCTCTCCACGTCGCTGAAATGGTCCAATGGAAAGGCAGAGGCCAATACGGTTGGTTCCAGCGGCGTCGCAGGAGTTGCCAGAACATGACTGTGTTCAGCCATGAACTGCCTCAGGGACTCCGGCTCCGGATTTTGCGTCGAGGTTGACTCCTGAAGCCTTTTCCATAACTGGATGTAGCCACAAGGCAGTGGAGGTTTGGGACCAGAGTTTTCCTTCTCTCAGATGAGCTGCCTTCCCTGGCTGACGAGTCCCATCTACCCGGTGCCTGTTTAGTCGCCTCTTACGACAAGTACAGCCAAACTGAGGGCCTATTCTTATCCCCAGACCCCAGGGGTATGCACCCATAGGCAAATGCATTCCTTTTGCTTTGTAAACCACTTTGTTACAGCATAATACAGTAGTAGTAAATTAGATGTCCCCAGTTCAAATGTCACCTCTGCCATGAATTCTCACCATGTTGCCTTTGGCAAGCCTCCCCCTCTCAGCCTCAGCTACAATTTAAGGATAATACTACTTACCAGAACCTGCAGTAGTTCCCAAACTGTGCACCGTGGCACCTAAGGGCACCATGGGAAGTCCCCAGTGGCCTCTTCTAGCACTCCTGGGCACTGCCATCTTGGTGTGCATGAGATCTCGGACAATCCAAGATGGTGGCTAATGGGACAGCCAGGAAAAAGAGGCTGCCACAAAAGAAGTGCACTGTGATCACAGCAACTTTGGGGACCCCTGCTTTAAAGATTCCATCAGGATAAGACATCTGAAGTGCAATGCAAATTCTAAGTATTGTAATGCTATGCAGTTATCCTATTCTGGGAAGAAAATCTCAGCTAGTGGCCAAAGAGGAAAAGCTGTAGGTCCATCCACCCAAGGAGGCCTCAAGCAAAGGAATAAAGGGTTAGTTCACATTTTTATCATCGGACCAGTCCATGCATTAAACATTTATGCTTGCAGTGCACACACACATCTCTCTCTGAACCAGTTTTTGGGATTGGCTTAACTCCTTGGTTAAGAGGACAACTCAACTAAGCTCTGCAGGAGGGCTTCAAGGCTGAAAAGGGACTAAAGTCCAGTTTCCTCAGTCCAAACTCTGTCTGCTACATCATATTTAATTGTTGCTTTTTCTTTTTTCAAATGTGAATTTGGTCATCTGCCCATTACTGGATGGCTGTCCTGCCTCAGACTAAACTTCATACATTATGGAATTGCTTATTTATAATTTGTGAAAATTATTAATTTTCACCCTGAGAGCAGATTTGGCTTAGCTGCCTACTTTAGAAATAGAAACTGAGTGCAATGAGAGAGAATCTGGAAAGTGCAATGGATGGAAAGAAACTTAATGTCTGTGTTCAAACTTTTATTCTAGAGCTGAAGCTTCATCCCCTCTTCTATGGTGTGGACTGGGACAATCTGCAAAATCAGCCTATGCCTTTCATACCTCAACCAAATGATGAAACAGACACTTCCTATTTTGAAGCTAGGAATAATGCTCAGCATCTGACTGTATCTGGATTTAGCTTGTAGTATGAAGTCACTGAATTCTCCTTCCTAGAGGATTGCACGTTTATAAAGCTTCCTCTCAACACTAGTTTACCTGGTTTTCTAACAATTTTGTTTTAAAAATCTGATCTGCTTTTAATTGTTTTCTCTTTATAAACTGTGTTGGATCAGTTTATAATTGCAAACAGCTATTGATCCTTATTTTTATTGCACCTTATATAAATCTTATGTGTATAAAGCTGGTATGCCACTTTCACTCAAAATGTGATTTTCTGCTGCTATGGAGTATTTCTACAGCTGGGTAGAAGGGCTGTCTTTGCAGTAAAGTATAATCGGTGATACACTAAATGTATGCTGATGTGTTTATCTTATGTGCCTGTAATTCAGAGTATGTCATTGAATTTTCATTATTAAATTACTTGGAACTGATTTAGACCATGCTAAAGCTGCACCTAAAAAATAAATTTTTCCAGTGCAGCCCAAAGATTTTCTTATCACTGTGCATGTCAGTTCTTCTACTACCCAAAAGATTTCAGGCACTTCCGGTCAATTATGTAATGCCTATTCTGCTGCTAATGTCTATCAGTGTTCTAAATGTTGATGCCCTTATCAGTGTCTGTGCTTTCTTTAACCTGCTTATCTATGAATATCAGGGACAAAATTCCAAGTAAGTTTTTAACTATTATATTGAAAAGATGTGAAGAGTACTGATTGTGGAAGCAACCTTTTATAGTTTTAAATACAAAAAAAATTGGAGGCTCCATTTTGTCATTTAAATATCTGGGTTATAAAAACAATAACAAAAATGAAAAACATGTATTTAAAAGTTGAGAATTTTGGTTTCAGTAAGCCAGATTTCAATTGAATACTGTAATATGTATTTTAAACACTTAAAATAAATGTGTAGATACTGCCAACATGAATTAGACTGTACAGATCATTATAAACCACCTGTTTTAGTGTTTGCATTCACTTATTGTAGATGAGAATTTGTTTCTAATACAAGGCTTGCTTCTAGTGTGTTTTTCTGTCTTCAAGGGCTGTCCATAATCATGACTAGAATGTCACAGCCAAATAGGTGTGATACAGATGTAACCTGTTTGACATGGCTACTATGAACAAATTAAGGTAGCTACAGCCTACTTATACTTCAGGACCTGTCTTAAGCATTTTGATGACCATGCTTGGACTACCTAACATGCAGGAATTGCTCTGTCACACTTTATGCTCTACCAGTCTACATTACATCACCAAAATACATAAAAAATGCAGCTGAATGCTACAGTTATATGTGCACTTTCTTAGGGCTAAGGCAAGAAAATGCAATAGAGCAGACTTGAGCAATCGTAGGTATATGTTGTTAGTTGTACTCCGTCTGGTATCATGTGCTGCCAGTGCTCTAACGAAGTAGTTTAGCAGCTCCGCCTATGTAATATTACCTCCATATAGTACTGGTAAATGTAGTTAGTGTGTTTGATTGCCAAAAAAGGCATGAGGATTTGCTCATTCATCTTCACAGCCAACAGTTGCAAAATACCCCATGCAGGGAGATAGCATTTTACAAACAGCCTCACCCCCAGTTTTCTTCTGCACAAGAAAAGCAATGTAGGCCCTCAATAGTCTTGTGTCAATTATGTGTGTCTGAAAGCAGCAACCTGGCTAAAATTACAACTAACCATCCAACAGTTTAAGTGTCCTCGGGTATATATGTCATTCTTTATTCGTTGCATGTTATTTACAATAGATTAAAATGAACTTGTTTTTTAACTAAACTTTAAAATCATGTTCTTGAACTCCAGTAATTACATTATTTATACAGCATATAACACATGAAAAGTGCTTTCCAAACTTGAGACCTTATCAGCGAAAACATTTACTGAGTGTATAACTCTCAAGAATTACACAATGCAAACGTTTATGATCTAGAAATTACTTACTCCACTAGACCCATTTGGGACCAAGCAGTTTAATGACTGCAGCTTTACTTTCACAGGTCTGGCATAATTTCTTTTCTACACAGCAAATGAAAGGCAAATTGCTTAATCCAATGCTGATCTTTCACACAAAGGATTAATTGTAATTAGTCTCCTCTTCATAAGAAAGCTCTGTGTCAGTTATTTTTCCTGAAAACACTTAACAGGCTGTTGTATTCAAATATGTATCTGATCAATAAAAGCAGTAAATAAAAATGTAACTTGCTAAAATTGTCTTGAAGATGTCTAGAACAGGCAGGAACTACCACAAGTATTAGTTGGGGTACAGGAAAAGGCCACAAATTATAGTTGTAGAGTTTATGGGGAAATGGCCTCATTCCCAGAACTACAAAAACAGTAAAGAAATGTGGTGCAGCTGCTGCCTCAGAGCACATACAGTAGACCAGGATAAGGGTGTTGAGTCAACCATCAGGTGAGCAGGAAGGGGCTACCTGGTTTTCCCTCCCCTCTTGAGTGACATTGAGGTCTAGTTCTTATAGATAATAAAGCAAAATCCCACAGACCCACTGGCATGTTTAGAGTAGAACTGCCCTTTTATTTTCTGCCTGCATTGTTTTTGTATGAAAGAATATGCAGTCACACAGGCTCTCACCTATATCACCTATAATTTCACGTGTATAACAGACACTGATTTATAACTCAAGTGAGCACTAGACCTCCATTACCTAGCCCTTGTGATGGCTGTCTGTAGGTATTACTTGCAGAAGAAGAGTACACCCCAAGGATAACAGGTCCAGGAGTCCATTCACCCACTCCTAGGGTCTGGATGTGAAATTCTACAGCAGCCTTTATACCTGCACCACTCCAACTGCAGAAACCTGTTTTGGCATACATGCTGAGACAGCACTATGCTATTAGTTTTTAGCACCGTTTTTGTGATTAAGTTATGTAAGTTGGTTAAAACTAACAATTTTCGTAAGAAAATATTTTAAAACTGAAAACTACTGCCTCTTGATACAACACATAGGCGGCTTAACCGAAATCAGTGAATTAACTATACTTGAAGCCCTGTCAGTTTCAAGATGGGCCCAGGGTGCCAGGTATGTGTTCTCTCTAGTTTGCAATCCCGAGAGGATACCTTCTGAATCGTATCCGGCCATCTCAGGCTGCTGTTTAACACAGAAGTCACTTGATTAAGAGTTTTAAAAATCCCCCACCAACAGGTGGGGTACATATGAGGAGTACAATCCAGTCAAATAGATGATTCCCTATTTGCTTCAAGACAAACAAAAAAAACTACAGTATAGATGTAGCAACAATAAGCCAAACCTTTCAGCTATGATACGTGCAGTCATAATCCCACTATGCCAACTGTTCTCGACTTACAAGGTCCTCATCTATGGCATGTTGTATGCATGTGGGAAGTTGTGTGTGAATTACAAATTAAATTATTTAAAATAAATAAATGTTAAGGTAAATGTTTACAAATTGTTTGCACGTGTTTTGGTAACCTTTTCTTCTTTTCCGAGTTGGAATCGCTCAGGAAAAGCTGCAATATTTCAGCTCTACAGACTTTGTCCAGTAAGTACATTCCAAAACAATCACACTTAAGGTTCATGTGATTGCAGGATGGGATCGTTGTATTTATTCTACTTGTATCCTAAGAGCAATGGATCATTCAAGTATGTTATATCAGGTAGTGCAAAGGGAAAATAAACTACAACAGATGGAAGATTAAGTCATCCTGAAGCCTGCAGTTATTAAAGGTGTTTTGATTTACTCCACTTTCTAAAGTCTCCCCATATTAGCAGTCCTTAAGCAAAGTCAGGAAGAGAATGTTCAGTTCTGTTTTCTGAAAAAGAAAAAAAAAAACCACTTAATTCCTCTTGTTTTCTCCCAGACACCACAGCAGAACTATTCATGCTATTGTTCCTTTCTCATTCCAAGTTTTAAAGAGCAATGTGGAACACAGAATTGGCCATTCAGAGTTAAATACAATATTGGACCTGTCATTTACTTGCATTATGCATTTTGATGCTGAAGAAATAAGGCTATTTTACAAATTTCTTTAATGTGACCTCTATTGACTGAAGTGCCCAAATTTACCGTACAACGGGGCTCTGATGCTGTATTAAAAAAGGCCAATCTAAGGTTGGTTTGAGCAAGTGCTGAAATAAATGTCAACATCAATAATTTTTAGCCTTACCTTCTCCTTCTTTGAAGGTATACATGCACCAGCCACTGGGCAAAAAAGGGCCACAAAACAGCAAAGGCTAAAGTACCAGGAGAAATCTCAAAGGGCCACCATGATGGTCTCTAAACACAGAATAAAGCTATCAGCATAAACGTATCCAGTCACTGAAAGTGTTATACATATGCCTACATATGTAGGAGTTACAGATATCAAACTGTAGACAGTTCAGATGCTGCCACTGTGAGCCCAAGAAACCTCAGGTCCAACCCTGTGCCCTCTGCTGTTTCATGGAAATTTCTCAGACAGCCTTTAAAAATATTATACATAAAATTAGAAAATAGAACATAAATCTATGAACTCAGATTGACATTTTTACTGGCTGCTCCATGAGTCTACTTCCTCTAAAGCAGGTGTATCAAACTTAAGATCCGCAGGCCAGATGTGGCCCATGGAAGCTCTTTATCCAGCCTGCATGACAGTTAGGTTCTCCCAGCACCATCATCAGCTGCTGAGCTGTGCCAAGGTATCACTGCTGAAAGGGTGGCCCACATGATAATTTGGCTCTCCTATACCTTGATTATCAAGATTTGCGTATTTTCTGCCATTTGTAGCTACTGAGTTCCTAAGTGAGAAAAAGTGCGTATTGATGGTCATCACCTGCTTAATGACATCACTTCCTGCTGACATCTCTTCCAGCCCTTAGCAGATGTCATGAGACTTAGTGTTGAGAAGCATTTAAAGCTTTTTATTGTTTCAGATACCTTTTGGTTAAGACAGCAGGAATTTTGGTGGAGCTGTACCATTTTGTTTTACTCATTTTAAAAGGAACATCTTTATACAGGTGTGTGCCTCTTAACAACCTTCTTGCCCACAACAGTTCGCATATGTGATGTCTGCTGCTGGTCAGGAGGTCACGCCTCCGAAGCTGAGGGAAGCTCTGCTCCCGTTGCCTTTGGAGGCTTTTCTGAGACTCCCAGAGGCAGAATGCACTGCCTCTGTGGGGCTCAGAATGCCGGAATTGTGCAAGAGATGCAGTTTCTAGTTTCCCAGAGGAAACTGGGTCTCGCGCGATTCCGGCATTCTGAGCCTCCAAAGCATCCGGAGGCGAGCGGACTTTCCCCTTGCCTTCAGAGGCTTTGTGTAGTGACAAGCCCTGCTTGACAACATAGATGCTGGTCCACATCCCTGTTAAGCGGTGCACGACTGTATATATTTTTGAAAATAAGAATAAATATAAAGAGCAAATGGTCCAATTTAGCAGGAAAAGTTGTTTAAATGCTGCATTATAGATTCATTTTATTGTGCTATGAAAAGCTTCATTATCTCCTTCAAGGGAAGGCAACAATTCGATCTCACCATTTTTTTCTCTTCTGTTATTGACTTACAAGTAAACAACATCTCACCTTAACAGGCGAGGCAGGTTGATTATTTGAATGTAGAGTTGCAGTTCTTGCCTACAAATACAAAACAATAAAAATCCAATTTGATGTACCAATGTGAAGCTACAAGCATGTGTGTTGGGACAACACTATATTCACCCTTAAAAAAATATGGTGTAAAAAATTTAACTGAGCAATTAACTCTTCTGCCACCTTCCACAGTCTCTTTTTTTCACTACTTCAAACCTCCCTCCAGCAAGGAATTAATGTTATTTCCTAGAAATGCTCTTCCATGTTCCAATTCCTAACTAAGTCTGACACTACTGTGACAAATATATATATATCTTCTTTAGCACTGTTTCATTACAGCATCTTCATCCCCAGTTGACAGACATATTGTAACTAATGGAAGCTATGTATTCTGGGTAGCACAGGGCCTCTCCTTTACAATGCTGGCCTCTTCTTTATGCTGTTTCGTGCAGTGGAATAGATCCCAGTGTTGTCAGGGGTATCACTTGTGGAAATTTCACAAGATACTTTTGTGCTGCGGTTCTCTCTTTTTTAATTAAAAGTATTACACATGAAACATCTCCTTAATTCAATGGTTTGAGTAGCTGAGCAGACTGGAATGAGAACAATTAAGGCTGCAATCTTACGCCCACTCATATGGGGGTAAATCTCATTGAACACAGTAGGACTGGACTTCCTTCTGAGCAAACATGCACAGGATTATACTGAAAGTCTGTCTTCTCTCAGTATGTACTACATCCAGTAAAAAATTTTTGTTTTATATTGTAACTTTTCTAAGCTACTAGCTCTGGTGAGTTTTACCTGCGATGCCGTCAGTGTCTCTAGTGCATGTAATCTCTGAAAAACATTTTGCATGTCTTCTTGTAATCGGATGAGTACTATGGCAATTTGTTCATTGAGACTGCTCCTTGGTCCTCTGTCTGAACCCCATCGTTCTCCATCTCCTCCACTGCCCATCTGTCCACCTTGGGCACCATCACCCACAGGATGCATCCTATGTCCTACATTAAAGGAGAGGGGCAAAACACACCTTTAAAAAGAAGCATTAGGAATATGTATATAAATTTTAAATCAAACAGAAAAAGAGATCTAAGGTTCACTTAATCACAGAAATCCAGTGGGGCTGTTCTTATGTTCTTAAATATTAAAATGGCAGTAGACTTATTTTATCTACATAAGAAGTAGCAATGCAAATATTCTCACAGTACCTCGCCCTCTTCTGATTCCATAGAAATCAACTTTTTCACCACTTTTCTTCTCTTTGTGAGGACCTCCATCACTGGCCTTGCCATCTTCACCACCACGCTTGACTTCGCCTTTTCCTTCAATTACAGCTTCGTTTACACCTTCTGCTTTGTAGTTTCCAAGTTCAAGAAAACCAGAGGTTTCTAGCAGACTACCATGATCCATCTCAGAGAAACGGAAGGGATGTCTTGAAGCTTCTTTGGTTGATGTACTAGTTTCCAAGATCTACAAGTTAACAGAAGCATCTATTACACTTGATACCAAACTGGTTTCCAATTTTTTTTTTTAAAAAAAACCTTCCCTATAAAAGCTGGGAAACTTAAACAGGGATTGTAAGGAGTT
Source organism: Tiliqua scincoides (assembly GCF_035046505.1). NCBI lineage: Eukaryota > Metazoa > Chordata > Lepidosauria > Squamata > Scincidae > Tiliqua > Tiliqua scincoides. Next base: position 18,690,659 of record NC_089825.1, read on the forward strand.
CTTTTGTGGACTACAAGCTCTTGGTCTATCTTCTGCCTACCAGTCTCCCGTGCAACAAGTGGGACAGCTGGCAGCACAAGAAAAGAGCCCTGTATCAAGTCCTCTATTGACAATTATTAGATTCTGTTCCAAGCAGATAAGGCTTCTGGCCAAAACAGGGTAATGCTTTGAAAAAATTCAGATACAGTAAGCAGTTATGCAGGATGTAGCTATTTCTGTAGGAGGTATATGGTTTGAGAAAAGCATGTTCAGATAGCAGGGTATAGAACTAAAGTGAACAATCAGAATCAAACTAAACTGATCCCAAACCAAGCAGGAGGACAGACAAGTGCGCATGTAACAGGGTTTTTCTGTTTGGCTTCACACATGATTACTTCCTATTGTAGCTCTCACTTTCATTGTCAGAAGAATTTAGTCTGGAAATCCAAGTGAAGCGGTAGATAGGGATCCAGGTTAAGGCCAAGTACACATGAAACCATATCATCAAAAGCATACAGTAGGTGAACAGACATCTCCTGTTTTAAGGTCCCCTATACTGTTAACGTCTACCCTGTATCATTGCCAATCATTCACCAACATATACAGTGTGCAAAAACATTGCATTAGAAGCACATTCCTTTGTTTTTTCAGAAGAGAAACTCTGGGTGTAAATGTAAATATACACGTAAGAGAGTTAGTGAAATGTTTGGCTTTTTCTTTCAGCAACTGACCATATACAGTATCATATCACAGATCCCTTTTGAAACTGACTTCAGGTTCAAAAGCAATTTGGCATGCAGGAGGGGAAGCTGAGATAATGTTCACCCAGGGAAGGCAGTTCAGGTCTAGAGCTGTTGGGCTCACAGAACTAGTTTCACATCTCTTTGGATTCTGGCCATTAGATGCCTCCTATATAGTACAAAGCTTTGCATAGCTGGTGCTTTTTACCTCTTCTTGCCCAAACTGCTCCATAGAATCACAGTAAACTTCACTATCTGAATCACTTGTCAGATGCTGAATTCCAGGGACTTCTTCAGCAGCACCTTCATTAAGTCCTGTATATAACAGACACATGCCGAAATGCTTAGCAAATACAAGTAGACCAGTTCTAGCATGGATAAAAGCAGCAATTACTGAACCACATTTAATCAGCACAGCAGTATTTAATCATAAACTTGAACTGAGCAAGTGAATAGTCTCAGAACAAAATGATTTCAGCCATTTTAAAAACATTAAGTGATTTGCTTAAGGGCAAGTGAATTAATCCTTTATTGTTTACAACAGTAACTGACTATACGTTCTGTCGAGGAAAAGTTTATCTTAATTATTCTGAATTTAAAAAAAGAATATACACAAAAGGCATTACAAAATTATTATTCTGGTGCAAAATCATGATTGCAGGAAGTCAGTGCCCTGTCCATTTTTTCCATCTTACTGAAAATTGTGTTGTCTTCAGTTCCCAGTACCCTGATCCTAAATACACATAGTTCAATCCAGATGGAGTACGTGCATCTCCATTTTGGCAAAAAAAAAAAAAAAAGAGTTCATACTTCAGACTGTATATGACTAAAAGACTCTAAATTTTATGGGATTTTTTTCTGGGTTTTTTTTAATTATTGAGAACCATTTTGGATTAGAAACACAGTACACAGCTTTTAAAACATTCTGTTACAGTATGTAAATAGAGCTGCCTCATACATTCAAGTAAATATGTCAGCTAAAATCAGTGAAACCTATTTCAAAGTAACATGTTCAGATAAGGAAGTTATATTTCTCAGGGCACAAACCTAACTTGCACTGGAAACAGCCAGGCCAACGGGCTTGCGCTACATCCAGCACAAGTTTGGGGCCAAAAGTGGTGCAACCCAAGGCAAAGGGAAACCTTTTCCCTTACCCCATGTCACGCTGCAGCAGCCCCAATGGTTTTACTTGGAACTGTGCCACTTGACAAGATGGTGCAAATCCAAGCAGACCGGGACTGCCCTGGACCACCAGGGAACAGGGTCAGGATCCTGCATAATTGTTGAATCCTGGCCCCGACTCCCACTCCCTGCCCACCTGCCAACAGTCTTTCCTGCCCCCCACCCTGAAACACTTCCAATAAAAACAGCCTGCACATGGGAGAACCCTCTGCATGTCAAGCAAGCAGCACCCCTAAGCCGTGTCTGGGCAACTCAAGTCGCCCAAATCCATGGCAGTTCCTGCGTCAGTAGCCCCAAATTTGAGTCTTTGACATGCTTGATTCAAATTCGCACAAGTCAGCGAAAAACATGTGTTCTCGCAACTTGGACTCGAGTCACTTGACTTGCGTTCCCATCCCTGGTGTGTGAACTAGCACAGTATATAAAACACACAACTCAGAATTAAGCATCAAAAAGTAAGGTTTGAACCCTCAGTTGTTTCTGTTAAGGTTTGATAAAAACTGAAGGATTGTCTTTATAAACTACCCATCAACATTCCTTTGGTAGTCTTTACTAAATTCCTAACAAACACTTAAGCAAATAGTCATGTGAACAGTACCTTGGTGAGAGGAACCCAAAACAGATATGATAGGTAGATCAAGATGTTTTCCTTTTTTCTTGATTTCTTCATCCACACCAATGCCATTCAAAGCAGATTTAGTCTGTATGCCACTGTGCATGTCAGCATTAGGGATATCATCATAACCATTAGTAACAACATCGTCCAGCCCCTTAGCAGTGACTGACTCCTGTTCCACAGTCTTATCTTCTGTAAAAACACAAGGCAACATATTTTCAAATAGAATTGGATTACCAAATAGACTAGTACAGTGGTTCCTAAAATGGTTGGGTTGCGACCCAACAATGAAACCAGAAATGAAATCGGCAGCACACGATTACTAGGATCATGCTGCTGCCAGGCAGGGAGGAGTTTTTTCCACTTACTGGTGGGGGCGTAATGGCCTGCCAAAGAGTCTGGGGAGCCTGTGACCCCCTCTGCAGCCCTTCTGGCAATTTCTACATCTTGAAAAAAATTGCAAAACACAACCACTTCCGGTTTTCATCCTGAATTAGGAAGTGGGTTTTCTCTCTTTTTTTCAAGATTTTGAAGCTGCTGGGAGGCCTGCAGAGGGGATTCCAGCTTCCCAGACCCTCCAGAGAACTGAGAAAAGAGAAAAAGGCAAAAAGAGAGCTGACAAACTCCTTTTTTTTGCTGAGAAGTTCATGAAATATGACAAAAAGAATGAATAATGCTTTCTTAGCTGACAGGACAAACCAATGGTTACATGCCTAGCAAATACTGAAAATGAAAAAGATGCAAGAAATAATACTGCCCTCCTAATGCCTTTTAAGGGCATAAAAATGGCACTTCCAGTTTTTGGCTAAAAACCGGAAGGTGTTTTTGGGGGGACTTTTAGACCATGTTGAAGCCCATGGAGGCCACGGGTGGACGTATGCAGCCTCCACAGGCTTCAGAAAGCCCTCCAGAGGGGACCTGAGCTGTGTTCTAGTCCCTTTCAGAGGGGTCAGGGGGACCCGTGTTGAACCAGATCCATGGATGTAAAATCCGCTGATAAAGAGGCTTCACCTGAACATTGTTGCAATTTGTAGCAATAGTTTCATTTGTTACCACACAACCTATATTTCACATGATATAACCTAATGATGTGTTTGATTTTATTGGAGCCCTACATGCTATTTTGTTTTCTTTTAACTAACTCCACTCTTCCAGGGATGCGAGTCACTCATTTATCAAAATCTGTAATCTGCATGATCTAACAAACTGAAAGTACTTCCATGTATGCTTCACTAACTGGTTCCATGAACCATGTGTTTTTGTATATTTACCAACTCGATTGGACAATACATTCTTGCATTACCCTGAGGCCAAGGTCGGCTTGATCAAGACTGAAAGTGCAAAAGAGCTGTGAAAAAGTGGGTGCAATTCAGAAATAAAAATACCTATTCCAATTAGCTGTAATTCTTCTATTTCTTCCTGAGGTTCTTCTTCCTCCGATTCTGCTCCACTGTCACTGCTTTCAGATTTGCCATTCACAGCTGGCATGGAAGTTATGGCAATGCTAGTATCTAAAATGAATCAGAAGAAATGCCTGCTGTATGAATTGAGGCTTTTGAATAATCAAATGGTTATTAACATTTGCTTGGTTTAATTCCAGACAAATTGGCTTAGATCCAAAGAATCATGAGCAATAGGAGAAGAATGACTTAGGGCCCAATCGCATCGAACTTTCCAGTGCCAGTGCAGCCACTCCAATGAGGTGCATGCTGTGACCCACGGGGGAGGGGGGGTTCAGAAGGCCTCCACAAGGTAAGGGAACATTCCTACAGTCGTACTGTTTTAACATGATGCACAATAAAAGAGATCACAAATGTACACAATAATTACTGTGAGCTATTAGACATTGTCACTTCTTGACTTCAAACAAGAATTATTCTCTATTTCGAATTCTAGCCTTTAAAAATAAGAGGGCTGCCTATTTAGATGGATCCAAAAGCAGCACTCATGAGGAAGGAAATTCATGAAAAGTGAGCATTCCCACCCCCTCCTCAGCACAAAAGCATTCTGTATTCCCTAAAAATCTGTACCAGTTCCAGGGACCCACTAGAACTGATGACATCGGTCACAAATGGCTACAAGGGGAATACATGAAAATCACACACACAACCATTTGTGCAAACCAACTGCTATTGCATGTTATGAAATAGCAGTTTAGGATCCAGCCCACTGCATACAATTCATCTGCCTGCTTTTATTATTATTTTTAAAATAAAATTTATGCAGGAGTTACTATTCCACAGGGAAACTGGTGGAGACTTCTGGATTGTCACCTGCATTAGCATAACTTGTAAAGCGTGCCAAAAACTTGGGTGTAATAGGTTACACAACATGTAATCTGAGTTTAGGAATTAATACTTGGAACTCAACATGTCTGTTTACATTTACAATCTTTTAAAAGAAAGTTTCATTTTACATTAATAATATAGCACAACAAACACTGTGTTTTATTGAAAGGTTCTCTCGTTTCAGAAGAAAGATGCCTTCCTTCAGAGCAAGGAAATCTTTGGATTAAACCCACGGAATCAAGATACAAAATACATGTTCTTCAGAGGAGGAGACTTATACTATAGTGGCTGACTTTTCAACCAGTGATCAAGTTGATCAGCAGTGGCAGTAAGGGAACTTCAGGATGCATTTGGAAAACCCATGTCCAAAAATAGCTAAGAAACTGAATTAGCTAAGAAAACTGACCCATTAGTATGCGCTATGAACCAATTGAGCTGTGGGTCGAGAAACAGGTTGTTCACACTCTACCTGCCCTCGGTATCTGCCCTAATTGCAATTATTATGTGTCAACACCCAAGTAATTGTACTGCTACAGAAAAGGAAGATTTCACTGGCAAGAGTAATGCCTATTCTCAGGCAAAGCAGCACGTATTTGAATTATGGTCCACCTTAGACAAGTTTAATTATATTACTGAAAGTCTAGTGCTGAAAACTTCAACAAATTCCCAGCAAATGGAAGGCTACCCTGAGCAGGTCCATAAGGGAATCTGGAGTATTAAAGACACACAGCAGTATAGTTTGCAGGGAAAAGAAAAATGTGGGGACTCAGTAGAGTAGCTATATATATTGGCAACCTTCAGTCTCGAAAGACTATGGTATCGCGCTCTGAAAGGTGGTTCTGGCACAGCGTCTAGTGTGGCTGAAAAGGCCAATCCGGGAGTGACAATCCCTTCCACACCAGGAGCAAGTGCAGTCTGTCCCTGGTCTGTCTCCCTGGCTATGGGCCTTCCTTCTTTGCCTCTTTGCCTCAGACTGTTGGCCAAGTGTCTCTTCAAACTGGGAAAGGCCATTCTGCACAGCCTGCCTCCAAGCAGGCTGCTCAGAGGCCAGGGTTTCCCACTTGTTGAGGTCCATTCCTAAGGCCTTCAGATCCCTCTTGCAGATGTCCTTGTATCGCAGCTGTGGTCTACCTGCAAGGCGCTTTCCTTGCACGAGTTCTCCATAGAGGAGATCCTATGGGATCCAGCCATCATCCATTCTCATGACATGACCGAGCCAACGCAGGCGTCTCTGTTTCAGCAGTGCATACATGCTAGGGATTCCAGCACGTTCCAGGACTGTGTTGTTTGGAACTTTGTCCTGCCAGGTGATGCCGAGAATGCGTCGGAGGCAGCGCATGTGGAAAGCGTTCAGTTTCCTCTCCTGTTGTGAGCGGAGAGTCCATGACTCGCTGCAGTACAGAAGTGTACTCAGGACGCAAGCTCTGTAGACCTGGATCTTGGTATGTTCCGTCAGCTTCTTGTTGGACCAGACTCTCTTTGTGAGTCTGGAAAACGTGGAAGCTGCTTTACCGACGCGTTTGTTTAGCTCGGTATCAAGAGAAAGAGTGTCGGAGATCGTTGAGCCAAGGTACACAAAGTCATGGACAACCTCCAGTTCATGCGCAGAGATTGTAATGCTGGGAGGTGCGTCCACATCCTGAAACATGACCTGTGTTTTCTTTAAGCTGATCTTTAAGTAGAGTAGCTAGAGGGGTGCAAAGTGCTAAGTTTTGCAGGGAGCAATGTGCAAGCAGCCCCTACCCACTCCCCTTTGGAGCCATTCTGGGCTGTAAAACAAAACAGAGGTGAATGCCCAGAATGGCTCTGAGGGGGAGGGGCTGCTTGCACACTGCAGTAAGGCTCCCTGCAAAACTTTGCGCTTTGCACCCCTCTAGCTACATCACTGGTGTGATTCCAAACATTATATAATATTCAATTGTGAATGCTAAACTTCACACCAAGTGTCTAATATGCAAAATGCGCTGCTAACATGACGTTTTTATTTGTAAAGTACAGATGCAATATTTTTTTTCAAGGAAACAATGAAGCAGAGATCTGCTATTTGAAGCAATGGTTTCTACATGTGCATGTCTTTGAGGTGGCTATAACACAGTAATGATCCTAATAGCTGCTCATGAATGGTCTTTGTGATTTTAATTTCTTTCTGGGGGGGAGAAGCAACAAATGCTTTTCAATACCCCTTAACCACAAGAGCAGTTTGCCATGTGGCAGGGTGTGGTGGGAGAGCCCTATTGATAAAGCCAAAATGAAGTCCAAAGTCCCTGGGCTCACTGAAATACAGGCATCCCCTTGTATCTGTGGGGGATAAGATTCCACCCCCACCAAATAACAAAAGGGATACCAAAAGGATAAAAGGGGACCCAAGTGTTGCCAAGCACTCCCAATTCTTTGCAGCCTGTTATAGTAAGCTAGAAGAGGAACAGTCAGAATGCAAACAGGAAGCTTCCTTCTTCCTGTTGGCATTTTCTTAGAGCTCAATCCTAATAAAATTCTCTCCTCTGGGATGCCATGTGTCAGGCATTCAGGCTCAGGAAGGGAGGAAGGATATCGCAGGGGCTTGTATCTTCATCATACTCTGGCCATTGTACAATTAAATTGTTTTGATGTAAAACTGAATTCATTTATAATTAAACCCAACAATCATCCATACCTTACAAAGATACTCGCAGAAAAACCATGTTTATACTCCTGGCCAGCATATTTATTAGATAGTTCCCTGCCCTGCCACAAAACACATTATTACAAGTCCATAGTCCATGTTAATCTTTTGTGTTGGTCTCATCAGTGCTGTTAAAACTGGATGCACAGGAAACTCCACATATGGATCAGAAGTACTTCTGAAAAGACTTGTTCCATTTTACACAAAAATGTAATTCGTCGGCAAGTCATTCTGCTTAGCTTCCGGGAACATGCATTTCTCAGATAACACCCTCAAACCTGAAATTCTTCCTCTTCATGCCCCACAAAGCTTTAAGCAGTGAATTGCTCAATCCTTTTGCAGAACCCAGCAAATGCAAGCTGTGCTTTTTCCAACCCTACACCTATGTGTGTTCAGGCAGACCTGCCTTCTCACACTGAATCTGGCAAACACATATTTAAATCGACTGTTTTTATATTTGAAAAAAATTAACTAAAGATAAAGACTAAAGCTGCATTTGGATAATCCTCTAAACCACCTCTAAACTCTGGTAAGTCTTTGTGGGGTAGGGGCAGCAACGCGATCCCTGGGAAGTGGGTCACAACTGCATTTTTTCATTGTTTTGAGGTGCAGGGAGCCCTACAGAGGGCTCCACCAGGCTCCCTGCACCCCTCCCCCCCAGAGACTCACACAGGAAGGGGTAAGTTAAAAAAGCCCCTTGGTTCCTGGCATCGATCCTGCAGATCCTTCCACGCCCCTTAAACGGCCAGGGACTGCTTCCCAGGTTGGTGGGTCATGACGCACCAGTATGAGAACCACTGCTCTAAACCATGGGTCTCCAAATTCCAGCCTGCAAGCCAGACTGGTGCACCAGGACAATAATCTAGGGTGTGGTGCAGCAGTTGTGAAACCTCAGCATTTTGCACTGCAGCCCCCTATCTTCATGCCCAATCTCTGCAAAAACTCACACTGAGCAGCCGCTTCCCCCAGGAAATTGGGGCGCAGAGCCTTCTGGGACAATGTGCAGCAAAAGAAGCTGCCCAGCGCGAATTTCTGTAAAGATCAAGCACGAAGATAGGAAGCTGCAGCGCAGAACGGTAAAGCTTCACCACTGCAGCGCCCATGATCTTGGTGCACCACTAAGCCAGAGGTTGAGACTCCTGCTCTAAACCAGGGGTCTTCAAACCCCAGCCCAGGGGCCAGATGCGGCCCGGAGTGAGCCTCTATACGGCCCGCAGCCAGCCTCTTGTCCCCTGAAAGCCTCTGGCCCACTCGACTGAACATGACCAGAGCTGTGCTCTGATTGTATCTGGAGGGTGTTCTGAGGGCCAGAGAGGCTGTGAATGAGCCCACTCATTTATTCATTCATCTAAGTTCCATCTCTAATTTATTTATTTAAATTTTTTATTTAAATTTTTTTCTGGCCCTCAGCACTGCACCAGATATTTCATGTGGCCCTCTGGCAAAAGGTTTGGAGATCCCTGCTCTAAACTATGGAAGACTGTGATCGAGTACTGTGCACGCATCCATCCTCCTCTTGTCCAGGGGCCTAATTCCCATTTTAATCAAAATATAATCTTTCCTGTCATGCACGTAACTTGCATAGAAGTTCCTTTATTTCCTATACAAATGTTATCCCACCAATTAGCAACAACAATGGAGATACTAGGACTACGGTATCATAGGAAGCTGCCTTAAACCAAACCAAATCATTGGTACATCTAGGTCGGTGCTATCAATACAGACTGCCACTGTTTCAGACTACTGAACCTAGGACCTTTTGCATATGCTCTGCCCCTGAGCCACAGACCTTCCCCAAAGGTTGCAACTATACATGGGCACCTGCTGGATAGTAAAAGCTATTATGAAAAGGTACACATCCATCTCACCTGTGCCCAAACCATTTTTTATATGAAGGGCTTGTTGTTGACTTTTGCTTTTCTTTACAGGGTCAGCTGTTCTCCACTATACAGTCTGAGCAATCATGTGATTTTAGTGCCAAATTAAACATAACTGCGGGCATGGCTCTTTCAGTGTGGGTCTGTCCTATTCATGTAAAAAAACAGGGGTAGGTCACAAAAAGGTCACATGGGTGAGGGGCATGGAACCTTATTTGTACGTACTACTCTGCAAAGGCACAGGTGATAGGCACCTTTCTCTCAGCCAGTAGTTTAACAGAGAGAGAAACGTTTCACCAGAAAATTGGCCGCAGGGAAGCAAGCTATGGGCAGATTTGGCATCAAGGGTCAGCCAAGTCAGGCACTGGCCAAGAGTGCAAGCCAGGTCAGACCAACTCCTCAATTTTCTCTTTCAGTACCCAATACACTCTCAGGGGCCCAATGCAAAGCTTTGCCATGGGACCCCCAGCAACCTACTACTGGCACTGGCAGGCTCAATACCCCAAAATCTAGGTGTCTCTTCTTGCTGTTTAAAAATCATCACACTCCTCCCATCTATACATGAACAGGTCAGACCTGCATTTAAAGAGACTAAGGGCACAATCCTAATCAGGTATGCTCAGAAGTATTCTTCTGGATTGCACTCTTAGGCTGTAGTCTTTTCTTACTCACTGGAAATAAAAACCTCTAGCTGTAGCAGTTTTGTGAGTTGCAATACTTTTGCAGGTAAACTTTATAGGCATGTCAGAACAAAGGAAGCAGATGCATTTGCAGATAGTTTTAGAGCTCTTGCCTTTAGCTACTTAGGAGCTTTCTACAGCTGGACTAGTATGCAGCAAGAAAGAAGAGAGAAGATACATTTACCTTTAAAACTGTTAGAAACAAAACACAATTGTTAAAATTCTGTTAAAATTGTTAAACAAAACTATACCGTGCATATTTTAACGCAATGTGAAATTAATAAGGTAGTGTAGAAACAGAAGCTTTGTATCCCAACCTGATATTATGCCAGGTCCTCTGCTCTTTTTATCCTCTACAATTTCATAGAATGGACCTATTACATGTAGCAGTTCTTCCACCTTATCCGTCACTGGCATTGTTTCAAGAATCTGTAGAAATACAGAATGCTTTTGAAAAGCATATTGATAATTCAATTACTGACAGGATTGACAGTCATTGCAGTATTTTCACGGAAATAAATTATTAGCTACAACACTTTCTACAATCCTTAACTTATCAAATATTGTTGCCTCTTCTCGTGTTCGGTTACAGCCATATAATTTTCAGAGAGTACAATATGTTTTACATATTAAGAAATGATGTATGTGGCAAACAAAACTCTTGTCAAGAGAGTAACATCCATCTCATCCACAGCCAAAGAAGGTTTTTTTCCCCCTCCCAAAAGGTCTTCCAGCAGAACTTCTTTCTAACCACTGAAGGATGAAACAGTGTCAAATGCCAATCACATGTAAAAGTTCAGCAAATTGTTCTTTACCAATTTTGAAAGCTTTTAGGCAATGGTATAAAATGGATAGCATCTTCATTTTATAGCCATTCCATGTTTCAGTAACTTCTGTGGTCAGAAAGTACAACAGCAGAAGTATAACCCCCATATCTGCGAATGTGGTCAGAAAGTACAACAGCAGAAGTATAACCCCCATATCTGCGAATATGGTATTCACAGTTACAAGGGACCCCTGCACCCATTATGGTACCTTAGTTTTTATGAAATCGAGTTGGAAGCATGAGTATTTCTTGCTTTAGCAAAGTAATTTCCTTGCTGAACTGAAGAATACAACTGCAGGAACACTAAAGGGACACTAACTGAACATTAACAGGCAGTGGCGTGGCTAATGATTGTGTAGCCCAGTGCCAAGCTCAAAATGTTGCCCCGGAAGTGATGTCACAACCAGAAGTGACGTCATGCCTGGGCTTTTTAAAAAGTGAAAATTGGAAACCACCTGGTCCCCCCAGCAGCTCACCACCCACTTGCTCTGCTGCCTCTCCCTAGTCAGTGTCATAGCTAAGGCATCTATCTGCTGTCTGGGGTCAAAGAAGATTTTATAACTCGCCCCCATGACAAAATCAAATTTAATTAATTAAGTAAATAAATAAAAAGTTATTGGTTCCATGTTGTATCATAATAATATCTCATTGGCACTCAGAACAATCAGTCTCATAGGTCGGTTTTGAGTTAAGCAAATCCACTTTTTGTTCCATAAGGCAGTTGTGTTTTCGTTTTCTGATTAATTGGCCATATCTGTATTTTGATAGAATACAGATATTCCAGGGCAGTTTATTTCATTGCACTCTGCATTAAATTACCTTTCCAATTACATATAACATAATGGTATTATTCATACATACCAAGATTTTCACAATTTTGGTCACTAGTGTCAAGTTCAGTTTGTTGCCCCCCTAAAGCTTGATGCCCAGTGCAACTGCTACCCCTGCACCCCCTTAGCCACACCACTGTTAACAGGCAGTTCATGGGCATAGGGGGCCTGAGAGAGGGTTCCCCCATATCCACAGGGGGGCCTGGAACAAATCCCCGAGGATACAGGGGAACTTCTGTCTCAACAATGCGTTTACTTAATGCATAGTGTCTTACTGAACTAGTGTTTGCTCTTAAACATGGATTTTTAAAAAGCATAACTTTTTTCTATGCAGTACTAATCTAGCATAGATTATAGCATGTTAACTGTTTGTGGCTGTTTGGTATGAAGTACTGTTATCTATCCTGGCCTTTCAGGATTGCATGACTTCAACATACACTCACACTAAATGGGGAATCAACTGAATGTTTTATACATAAACCTAAGCATAGGTTTCTGTGTGCTTGTTCATGACATCTAGAGGTCTGGTAATGCATTTCTTTTAACAAACACTCAGGAGAGCTAAAATTCTTCCAGCCTAGATCCCAAATTTAAAAAGCTGTGGTGAACAGTCTCTCTCCTGATCTCTGTTTTGCTGAGAACGAGCTCCAGTTCCAGCAAGGAATTGCAGTCTGCTTACCATAACTTCCACAATGCACTGATCACTTTTGCTGCACAAGACAAATTCCCCTAAAGCTGTCAGTATTTTATGACAGCTCGGCTACCCAGGTTACAGTTCATCAAACAATTCACAAAATTCCTTCTCAAGCTCTGCTAGAAGCATATCAAGTTTCAAGAAGCCTAGAAATAAAATTACTGGAAAAAAGAGTTTACTTCTGCAGTATGTATCCAGCAATTCCTACCTTCTTCATTTCTTCAACATAGGCAATCATAGCATCTTCTTTGGGCATATCCCCTAAAGCGCTCCATGCATCCCTACAATGAATATCACAAAACATTCTCAAAACATTTAAATATTAGATAGTTTTCTAAAAGACTGATTCATTCTGATTATACAGCTACAGAAACTTGTCATAATTCATCCAGTTTTGTGAGCATATATGTGCACTAAGATTCTGAAGAGGAGTAGGAATTCATGGATACAGAATGGAATTTTAACATGGGCTTTGCTAATGGATCCACCAACAAATGGTCTCATATCCATCTCTTTCCCTTTCCACTTCTTATCTAACTGTAGGCCATAGTCCTGGAGTCATTTATGTATGTATGTGTAAGGTGGGTCCTTTTTATCTGTGAGTTTGAAACCCTCAGATTTTATTCACTGCAGGTTCCCAACTCTCTCTGAAGGGCCCCACCCGATTTCCTGGATGTGACCAGAAGCACCTTCAGTTTGCAAACAGCAAGCTTTTGGAGGCCAGGGGAGGCCTCTCCAGGCCTCAGAACACTTCCTGGAGATATCAGAAAGGCACTTCTGGTTGCGTCCAGAGGTCAGTTAAGGGCCCCGACCCACTGATTGGATTATCTGTGGGTTTTGGCATTTGCAGGGATTCTGGGAATGGAACCTCCATGGATGCTGAGGGCCGATTGTAGCTCCACAGAAGCGAAAGAGACCACAGTACAAAGATGTAAGCTTTGGAAACTGGAGTCTAACTTTGATTGCTATCTCTGATTACAATTAGAATACCAGAAAGCTAAAATTGTACCTAGGATGTCTATTGAACTGTGCTAAAAAACTATAGCTAGAGATTCCAAGATCTCCAACTGGAAGAAATTTGGGAAATTAGCATATATTTGTTCTTCACTTTCATGCTTGAGTCAAGATACACAATACTTTGAAAATATAAAATCAGTTCCAATTATTTTACAATAAACTGGGGAAATAAGACTGGAAACACAAGGGATCAACGGATGTGAGAAACAGAGGAACAAGAAGGTAGGTGGAAGGGGGCAACTATAAAATGGGGCTGGAACTTCTTATGTTAGAATAGTGGTCTTCAACCTTTTTCGTGCTGCAACCCAAAACAAAAAAAAGTATGAGACTCACAACCCATACAATACAGTTTACAATAGATGTGTTAGAGAGCAAACAAGAATGAGCAGGGGCTGGGAGGGTTCTACCATCTACGGCTACTCTGAGAACCTCCTAGCACGGTGCCAATCAGTGAGGCAATGCCACCTTCGCCCAGCTAGAGTGTAACCCCACCTCCAGCAGTGGGCAGCGATTGCACCAACCAAAGTACGCTCATAGTAGAACTGAAGCCAGCATGCCCATCCTCTTGGTGAGATATGAAGCGAAATGCAATTAAGTCTTAGCAACTTGTACCAACTAATTGTACCAACTAATTGTACCAACTAATGCCTGCCAGACAAAGGTAGGATCACCTTACTGATTGGCTCTAGACAGGCGAAGGTGGCATTGTCTTACTGACTGGCAACCTACTTCCAAAGTAGCCTTTGGGAAGTGCAGATACCCTTCCCTTCCAGTCCCTAGAACCTCCAATATGAGGCATCGCAACCCCCAGGGGTGTCATGACTCATAGGTTGAGAAATACTGTTTTAGAAAGATATGCCTCCTAGTAAATCACAGCCAGTTTCTTGAACTTCGATACATTTACAGATATGTAGATATCTATTTCCTCACTGCCACAAACCAAGAGGGACAGAAATCAGTTTTTTTCTTTTTAAACCAGATGGGATCTTTCAGATCAGGAGTTTTTTGCACTTTATGTATACAATGCATTTACAGGTGCAACATAGGATTGAAAAGGCTTTCTGCAAATTAGTACATCTGTTGTGGGGAAGAATCAAACATCTTTCACAACTATCATGGAGAAGCTGCTCATTTCCAACACTCTGAACAAATTGCATTGGGAAATTCAGCTTTCTCCACCCTCACTCCCACATACACTATTCAATTGTTATTCAACAATTGAATGAATGCATTAGGTACAGCAGGTACTTGCGACACACCTCCTGCTCATGCCCACACTCCTCCTGCTCATTTCACAATATTTCCCAATATACTGTTTTTAGGGACTTTTCCTCAACATTTTTTTTACAACGAAGTGTCTCTACCCCACACACACAATATAGTTCTTACAGGCATAGAACGCAAAAGCTGCCTTGCAAAGCAGACCATTGGGCCATTTCAGCTCAGTGTTTTCCACACTCACTAGCAACAGTTTGCCAGGGTTTCAGTCAGGAGCCTTTCTCTGCCCTATCTGCAGATGGCAGGAACTGAACTTGGGACCTTCTGCATGCAAGATGTGTTCTACTACCACTGAGCTACAGTCCTTCCCCATATGCTCATGCAATTTTTAACAAAATGTGTAAGATGAATGCTAATCAGCAAGGTTATGCTCTCCTCACACAGCACTGCTCCCATCAATTTCACAGTCCTTTCCCTTTATCTCTTTATTATGTTTCATCTGCACTGTACATACTCCCTTGCAAGTGCTAGAATGCACAATTAACATGGCTTACAAAACAAAAAAAAGAACAGCTGCCAGGACTGGCATTTCTCTTCATCTGAAGTTTCCCAAGTGAAATCGTTTTAAATAGACTTTGCAGCTCCTATTCCAAACTAGTTCACAGATAAGCCTCGAATAAAGATTTCACTCAAAATGAACATCAAACGAGGTGATACACCAGGCCTGGCGGTTGTTCTTTTTCTTTTGAACTGTGCTTTGTTCCCCCTGCTTTTTGCTGCTGCCGACACAGACATTTTCACTCCTCCCAGGGCTCAGCACAGCTACTCTCCCCTGCAACAGAGCTGCATCATTCACATAAAGACTGGCATCACTAGAGTTTGCATCACCCGGTGCAGGAGGCCAGTGCATCACCCCCATGATGGACCTCCTCCCATGCAGAGGGCAGGGCAATGCCACAAGCGGTGGGTGTGGTGATGTATCACCACTGGTTGTTTGGTTATAACTTTTGGTAGAATAGATATTTCAATGAGGTTTATTTCATTGCATTCTGCATGAAACTATGCATAGATTGATATATAACATATTTGAAAATACCTAGATATTAAAAATTTTGGCAAGTAGTCGTGTCACCCCCCTCCCGTGCGTGTCACCTGGTGCGCCTCACACCCCACCTAGTGACACCATTGCACGGCATGCCACACTATTAGTTCTGCTGTGGTTTGTTCTATGTTAGTGCTTAGAACCATTTTCACAACTGATTAGTACATTCTCTCTTGCAGTCTCAAGGAAGTTATTGTGTCTATTTCTTATGGTACCTTTGCTGAGCAGTGATATTCTAAATCTAAAACATGAGAAGCCCCCATTTCTGGCTTGCTTCTCTGGATCCAGGTCCAAATGACACTGAGCATCACCTTGTGTATGATTTTCATCTCCTTGTTCATTGAGGGTTTCAACTATTGTAAGGCAGCATCCTCGATCTAGCAACTAATGACCAGGTTCGATTCCACTTCTTGTTGCAATGGAACCATGATCAATAGGTTTCTTCATTTGTTTTGTATTGGTTAAGCATGGTGGCCTTTAAGATGTCATAGCTGGGGCAATTCCAGGCTGGGAGAGACCACAATACACTTTGAACCAGACCGTAGGATCTCAACATACAGACTCACTGGGGTCACGGCATAGACCAAAGTCATGCCCCCTCCTACGTTGACTATTAAAGACATAAGACGACAGGCCACAATAGTCCAGCACAGGTCTCACACTAGGGGCACAATCCTAACCAGTTCTACTCAGAAGTAAGTCCTATTGTGTTCAAAGGGATTTACTCACAGGAAAGTGAGGTTAGGATTGCAGCCTAGGTCAGGGCTCTTCAGACTGGGGCTTCGTGACACCCTAGACTGTGGGCCCTGGCCACTTTCATCTTAAGGGGCAGGGGCAGTCTGGAGGCAGGGAGGAGGCAATGACGTGATCCCCAGGATCGAGCTGCTCAGGGGGACTGCAGGGGCTTGGGTACACTTACCCGAGCCTCCTGCAGCCTCCCAGGGGTGTGGTGAGTCCTGCGCGATCTTCTGCAGGGCTCCCCGCAGCTTTGAAAGCGAAAGTGGAACGATCGTACCCTACCTCCGCTAAAGTGGAAGTGGAGTGCTATCGTTCCACTTTCACTTCTGAAGCTGCAGGGAATC
Organism: Tiliqua scincoides; assembly: GCF_035046505.1. Classification (NCBI taxonomy): domain Eukaryota; kingdom Metazoa; phylum Chordata; class Lepidosauria; order Squamata; family Scincidae; genus Tiliqua; species Tiliqua scincoides. The sequence goes on from NC_089825.1 coordinate 18,707,452, forward strand.
CGGCAGGTCTCGCAGGGCTCCCTGAACCCCTGGAAGGCTGCAGGAGGCTCAGGTACATGCAGCCAAGCCCCTGCAGCCCCCCTGAGCGGCGCAATCCTGGGGCTCGTGCTGCTGCCTTCCCCCTGCCCCCGCTAGAACTTAGAGCTGCTCAAATTCTCCCCAAGAGTTTGAAAATCACTGGCCTAGGTCAGTCAAGGCTTCCTGTTGCTTCTGCACCAGATCATGCACCAGTTTGCCTTGATGCTCCACAAAACATTGCCCAAACAGAATGAAATCCTCTGAGATGGTATCATTGATGGGAGTCAGTTCAGTCCAGAAGTCCTCCTCGCTCTCTTTTCTTCTTCCTTTATAGTTCTAGTTTTTGGCTGGCAGTGGACATCTCACATATGCTCTCCACTAAGTTGTAATGTTATCGCTACTCACACTTCAAGACCACAAGGGAAGGGGAGTCATCCAGCACTCGGTTTCTTCTCCATTCAGGCAGCTCCTTCATGGGCGGGCATCAATGACCTTGGACTAACAATTTCTGGTTATTTCTAATGCCCTGCAAACCATGCCCCAGGAAGTTTCACATCATCACAAGACAATCCCTCCAATGCCACCAGAGTCAGCATTATTTTCCAGCCAGGACAGAAACAGTACAGTTACAGTCATAGGATTACCTTGTCACTATGCCTTCCTCCTGGTAGATGCAAACTTTACCCTTTGCCCAGTCTACCCACCTGGAGTTTTACTAAATCATAAGAGGCAAGTCACAACACACTTTTTCAGACTTGGATAGCTCTTCAAGTTCTCTATTTTATTTCAAGAATTCACAAAAAGGACTTATTTGACCAGGCACTGTAACAGACCAGGAGAAATTAATAAAACGTACCCACATACCCACACGCAATGATAGCTCTGTCACAAGTGTAAACAGACAGTGCAGAGCCCTGTGCTCCAAACTTCACCATCTCCAGCTCCATTCAAGGGACATGCTTACATAAGAATTATACTGATGCTGCATTTGTACCAGACCTATACTACGATTGCACCTATGCTGCATACACATTGCTGTAAAATCCTTTGACAAACTGGTGGCAATGAGAGGTTAGCAGCACAGCAGTGGCACCAAAAGTCAGCGTTCTGTTGGAGTATGACAGATGCCCTACCTAACCCTGCTCTACCATACCATTCAAGACTCAGAAAAATAACTGCCTATACAGAACTTTTGGGCAAGCCATCTTCCTCTTTTCTTTCAACTGCCTCAGAAAATCCCCTGCCAAGTCTTCCCGTTCATCATTATTGCACTCCCACTGCTATTCTATTTTTCTCCTGACCCCAGCCTCACTGCTCAGTCAGTTCCCAGGCTCTATGTCTACCCCTCTCTATCCAATACCAATTCCAGAAGCCACACCATAGCTTGTAACAAAAACATTTTTAAAAGAAATAGCAGGGGTAGCACGACAGGTGATAATGAGTTGTTAGGTAGGGTAGGATACAGGACAAAGACGCACAGGTCCATCCTGAAAGAAGCAAAGGTGCCACACTTGGAACCTATATCTCTACAATGCCTCCATTTAGAAACAAAAAAGAAAAAGAAAACACCCCTCACCATTGGCGATACACACACCAGTATGATCTCTATTTCCAAGGATTTTATCTAAACTTAAGTAGTACTCTATGTATCAAAGCTTAAAATATAATCCTCCCTTGAAAATACTTACCATTTATATCTACCAATAGGATCCCAAAATCCAGGTCTAGGAATGTCACATGGTCCATGAGTTGCTTGCTTATAAAAGCTATAGAACTTGAGCATCATTTCATTTGTTGGCTGGAATGAACCTAGGGGGAAAAAATTGGAGTGAGAAGTGTCATAAGAGATCACTTTTAAACACAGAATTTCTGTGTAAACGCAGAACAAACAGGATGCCACCTGGCAGGCAAACAAAAACAAAAGTACACTTCAGCTGGGCCTGCACTGTTGTAAAGGAAAACACTGTGTACTTTATAAATAACTAACCTTGAGGGGAAAGAGTTAAAGGGGTGAAGTGTTAAATAATGTTTACCACAGTTTGAACTAATCTACAATTTAAAAGTTTGAAGTTGCAGTTTCATGAAAACCTGTGTCAATCCAGCAATACCATGGCCCCATGCATGCACACTACAATCCTCAACAGTTTTTAGAGAGTAACTGCCCTGACTTAAAAGTCAGAACATAAGAACATAAGAAGAGCCCTGCTGTATGAGGCCAAAGGCCCATCCAGTTCAGCTTCCTGTATCTCACAGTGGCCCAACAGATGCCTCAGGAAGCACACGACTACAAGGGATCTCAGCATTTCTCAACGTTTGTCCCCCACTGTGCTTTCAGGAAGGTGGCACTTTCAGGAGATGGACCATGCAAGTGCCACAGGAAGTTGATGATGATAATGTCTTCACTGTCATCCAGTTATTTCCAGATTGGGAGACCAGACACAATGCAATGAACACCCACAAGAGGCTTAGGGCAGAAAAGAGGGCTTTTCTGAACATGTAAACTGCTAGAAGCTCATCATGCAATGCATTTCGCTGCAACTTTAAGGTGCCACAGGGACTGTTCAGACCACTGTGGTTATCCTGTGGGAAGGACTTCCACGGACTAATTACACCTTGGTGCTGTAATTTTGGGGAAATTGGTTTCTTATGTTGTTATTGTTTTAACAAAGGGGGAAAGGTGCTGGAAGTACCAAAAGAAAGCAGAAAATCCAGTGTTTCTCCCTTCTCACCAGGTGTGTGGTGGGTGTGGAGGCAGGTGAGGCAGAGCCTCTCCCCAGGTAGGTGAGGCAGGTGAGGCACAGCCTCCCCACTGGAGTCCTCTGTGGGAGGCACCCAAGCACCCACAACCCACGCGCAGAGCTTTACGGAGGACTCCAGTGGGGAGGCTCTGCCTCACCTACCTGGGGGAGAGTCTGCCTCCCCCGCCTCACCTACCCACCACACACAGCTGTCCAAGAGAGAGAGCAAGCACTCCTGCTCTTCCTCCTCACCGTTCTTGGGCAGGCTCTGGATCACCTTCACGGCCGCCTCGAAGCGCGTCTTGTGCACCGAGCAGCCGCCTCCTCCTCCGCCGGGGCCGCCGCTCTCCGTCTCGGCCATGTCCCCTCCTCCCTCAGCCGGGCCGAAGCGTGTAGGAGCCTGCAGCAGTCAAAGGAACCCGAGACATTGGGGAGCCAGGAGGGAGCGGGGGCTTCGTCTCCCCCTCCCCCCACAGAAGCCGCACCTTCCTTTCCCTACGACCCTTCGGCCTCTCTCTACCCCCCCCGCTGCTCCCCCAGTCAGCCAAGGCTCCCGTGGCCCCCCCTCCACACCTCCATCTCCCCCCCTTCAGTCGCCTTCTATGGTTGTGCTGAGGGGGGCTGTGGCCCCCCCACCAGAAGACCCACAGCCCAAGCCTATGCATGTCTACTCTGAAGTAAGTCCCATTATAGTCAATGGCTCTTACTTCCAGGTAAGAGTGGAGAGGATTGTAGCCCCAAATCCCTCCCCTCAACACAGTCCACCCCCATGGTGTCTGCATTGCTTGGGAGAAAGGACCAGAGGCATAGGTGAACCCCAGGCTCTCCCCCCCCACCGGGCATCCTTTTTCCAGGACATGTCTTCTTTTTTAGCCTCATGTCCCAGAAAAGAACTTAAATGTCCTCCTTTTCCCTGTGAGCAGGTAACGCATAGCCTTCTTGTAATTAATACATTATATTTAATATAGTTTTATATTTAATAAGTAATCTAGTGTTTAAATTAACCACATGAAATCAATACAGGAGTGTTTTTAGCTTTTATTTTGTCATGTCCTACATTTTGGGGTGCCTGGTCCTCTTTTGTGGTTATAACATCTGGTCATCCTGGGCTCTCCCCTCCACTACCACCATATGTTGTCTCCAGTACTATTCTTCCTCCTGTCTCTCCAGGCTGTGCCCTGCAAGGCTGGTTGGTGCCTGCTTGCTGGCATGTCAGGTGCCATTCAGATGAGGAACAGGGCTGCTGGCTTCCCAATAATAATTGTATTTGGGAGAAGGGCAGACTCAGGCTGCAATCTTATCCACACTTACCTGGGAGTGAGGCCCATTGGCTATAACAGAATGTACTTCTGAGTAGAAGTGTATAGGCTTGAACTATCACTGAAATGGCTCAGAGAGCTCATCATCAATGCACACTCACTCCTAGGTATGTCTACTCCAAAGGAAGGCTGCAATCCTTCCAATACATACCTGGGAGTAAGATCCATGGACTACAATGGGACTTACTTCTGAGCAGACAAGCATAGGTTTATTGAGCAGACATGCTCCAAGTCCCTTAGTGTTGTTGAGTGGGGCTTCCTCCAAACCAGTGTGCAGCCTAGTAGTCACAATAGCAGCAGCCCTCCAGATTCTGAACTCCTTTTTTTCTAAGGTGCTGCACTATAAATGAGAATGGGAAGCTAAGAGACTGGGAGGGGGGAAGGGTAGTGTTGAAGTCAACCTGTAAATCTCACTTGGTGTCCTAACCGTGATGGGGTGCAAAAACTGGCTTTTAAGTGTGGCAGAGCAACTGATGATATATAAGTATAGTCAAAAACTGGCTTTTAAGTGTGTGTTGCAAAGCAACTGGTGAAACACACTATGAACTTTCAGTCATAGGAGCCCCCTGTTGCCTGTCCACTTTCCCAGCCCAACAAACTGGTCTCATCCAGGTCTTAAAAAAAATAAATAAATCCTTGTTGTCTCCCTTCCAGGCAGGGTGATAAGATACAAAGGACCTTTCACCATTGTATAAAGAGGGATTTGGGGCAGGTGCAGCTCAACATGGAAGGGTTTAAAAAGCTGCACCTGCCCAAATTCCCTCTTCTATACAGTGGTTAAAGGTAGAGGTGCTCTGTCCTCCATCGTATATGGTCATCCTTCCTCCCAGAAATGCAGCACCCCACAATCTTTGCAGTGCTTATCCCTTTGCCAAGCACAAGCACCCTTCCCATTGCCTCCCCACAGAGAGAAATTTCCAAACCTCATCCTATCCAGCAACCTGATCACACAATCACTGAGCCAATCCTGGATCCTTGATGCTGGATTTTTTCAGTGGGATCATCATATCAGCTCTGCAAAGCCTCTGCACCCGATCCCCAAACACCATGTCTTTGACACACACCCCCATCACTACTATTATACAACCCTACCCACTGTAGGGTGGGGAACGGGGAAGGAGATGCTTCCCCAGGCACACCACCCAAGACCACCAGCAGACCCTGACAGCTGGAAGGGCAAACCACCATCCCTGGTCTTTCCTCCCAACTTTCCAGACTAAAATGTCCTCCCTAATTCTAGGCCAAGGGCTGGACAGCAGGAGCAACCTTGCCAGGCAGGGGCAGCTGCTCCCCCCCAATAACAAACCATCACAACAACAGCAAACCACCCCTGCTGCTCCTACCTTGGGGTGACAGCCTGCACTCACCTTTGCCCCCAGCCCAAGCTTCTGTTAATGTCGTCTTCCAACAGCAGAGATCCACTCACTCTTGTCCCGCCTCCTAAGAAGCATTCTGGGAAATGTAGTTTACAAGTCTCTTGCACTTCCTGCCTCAGAGAACCTTGACCCTGGTCGCCATGGCAACCATGTCTTTTCCCCCCTCCACAAGTTCCTCTCTGTCTCTCTTGCTCTCTATGGTTGTGCCTGTGTGCTGTTTATATGATTGTGAGAGAATCGGGCATTAGAATATGGCTGTCCACTGTGGCTGAAGCTGTTGCTGGAGATTCGCCTCCCCATGATATAATGCTATTGAACTCTCTCTCTCTCTATGTATACGTATACCTGTATGTCTACATGTATGTATATATACACATACACATATACACACACACACACATATATATGTACATTTATATATAGCCCACATTATACATACATACATACATACATACATACATTATATATATAATGTCCACACCTATTCTATTACAGCAATAGTTCATATATATAACGTGGGTTCCGTTGCTAAAACGTTTGAGAACCACTGCTGTAACCGAATAAGTGTGAACTTAATGTATCTTAGGATATTTGATCAGGAATAAGGGAGCCTATGTCCCCACCTCCTGTGCCATCTCCACTGCTACACAGTCAGGAGTGGGCAGAATGTCTAAACTACCTTTAATCACATGGTTGATAAGCTATTGTGATATCACCATATACAGATAGTTAAGGTTCAGATTTCCCCCCCTCTCCCTATGACTATAGAGAGCAAGGATGAGGCACTGGGTTAGGAGGGAGATGTACCCTAGTTCCTCCTTGCACAAAGGTGTCTGAAACGGTCCCATTTTTGTCCACCCCACCCCACCGCACCCACCGCTTTTTAAAGTATATGCTCTTTTGGTAAAAAGGAAACGTGTAATTCTCAGATAGATTATCAACACAGTATACCTGTGTGAAATGCAGTGTTTGAAAGATCTGATTTCATGTTAAATGTTGCCATGGGGCCTAGTCAGACACACCTCTAAGCATGTAATGTGGCCTGGTTGATTGATTGCTCATTTTTATTAAATAGCAGCTGGGGGGGGGGGGCTGCAGAACAGAGAAGAACTGTGGCCAAGGGGCTGGGAGAGGGCTTTAGGCCTTGCTCCCATTGCAGTTTTGCTTCCAATCATGCTCCATGCTGAACTGTAATCAGCTTCCATTGTTGGGGGACATTATCAGGAGTAAAATCACAACAGAGGCAAAGTCCTAAAGCCTCTCACTACCCCCACTCAATTTCACAGGCCCTCCAAACCACATTAAAAAAATAAATAACCCACCCACTGAGTCAAGTTGCATGCTTAGAAGTGTCTCTAACTAGGCTGCTAGTGTTCATGCATTCACACACATGCACTCCAGAGACAAGGGGCATCTGCTGTTTCCCACAGGCCAGAATGGAACCTGAAGCCAGAAGTATTACAATGCTAGCAACTCCCACAAAACATTTTACCAAGGCATCCTGAAAAGGCTAACAATAGGGACAAAACAGAGATGGTGATTTTGCAAGGAAAGAAAATATGAACTGTCCTTAGTACTTAAGGAGGATAACTGGAACATATTAAAGTATTTTTCTGTTTTTCAACAGGAACCTTTCCCATGTTATATCTACAACATCATTTATATTTAATGCTTTGTAATAGATCTTTCTGAAGTTTCATTCCAAGCCCTGCTACATAGTAATTGCTGCAGAATTTCTAATAAATACACCACAGCCAAAGATTTTGTGTGATACACATATCTGTGTCAATGATCAGATATTACATTGAATGAGCAATGCGCCTTAAAGTGCAGGGGAAAAAAAATGAATAAAATCAACCTTGTTTTGCATAGGATATTTTCCTCCCCTACTTGCTACTGATAAATGTTATGCTCCAAGACAGCTCAGTAACATTTCAGATTTTTAAACTGTGATCTCCAGGCAGATTACATTCTGCCACATTCACAAAGAAAAATACAGAGTGTCTAGAGTTAATGTTGGTATTTTAAGAAAAAACAAATACCTAGAGAGGGTGGGAAAAGGAAGGCACTGAAGGATTGATAGGGCAATCCTCAAAGAGAGGGCAAGCAACTAAAGTATTGATTGATTAGGGGAGAAAGGGAAAGTTACATAATGAAGTGCTGTCACACAGCTTATTTTGGATTCTTCTATTTTGTTCTCTCAGACCGGCAATCTTGGTTTTATTTTTGGGCTCCCCACCAGCTTGGCTGCTTAGCAATGACTGTCTGGAGTGTTCTTGCTCTTGTGACTGCAACATGCTTCTGGTTGCCTGGCAACAGGCAAACTAGTGGGCTGTATTGCCCCCCTAGCCAGCACACCCGGCAGGAAGTCATAAAAGAGTGTGTTCCTGTCCCAGGCCTGCCATTCACCTTGAGCGAGTGGAAGTGCCTACAGAACTCTGCAGGCTCAAAACTCTGAGCACTAAAGCTGCAGAGAGAAGGACTTGGAGGCCTCAGCAACACATGCCTCACCACAATTATCAGATTAAACAACAGCTTATTTTACATCGTTGGAAAAGTGGAGGAATGAGAAACAGGCATGTTTTCATGGGATCCTGTAACAAAGTAAGCAGCAAAAGAATGCATTTCGCTGCACTTCAAAATGCAACCATACCAGGAAAGCACATTTTTAACATTAGTCTTCACCTGAGACGTTTCCAATTGTTTTGCAGGTGTGTCATACAAACTATGGCACCATGTATATTACTGCATGCAATGACCATGTTTAAACCTGCATATGCCAAAGCGTGAGTAAGGGTGCTGGTATTTGGCAATCCAATCGGAATGCAGGCTGCACTTCATTATTAGGTCAAAACTGGATAACTTCAATATGCCATGGGTATCCAAGGGTCAGTCCAAAACTTGGTACCTTTGATGTGGCATACCAAAAATTATCACCTTTACTCTGCTGCTCTTCCTCTTTCTCCCCCTTACGCTCCTTGGATTTGAAAAACAGCAGAGGAGCAGTGGAACAGAAAATAGAAATAGACCTGTGGAAGACAGGGTGATGGTGGGCTAGAGCAGCCATTCTCAACCTTTTTGTGGGACTCCCCTTTGAAGCTCTTCTCAGGTTGCAGCCCTCCCCCATCAAATAAGGATACAATATGAAGAGATTAACATGGAATTATTTTTTTTCAGTCTGTGGTCCCCTTCAAATGTTCAGGGGCACCCCAGAGGGCCATATGGCTCCCACTGAGAATGGCTGGGCTAGAGAGACAATGTGGTAGAGGTGGGCAGGCTGGCAAAGGTGGGTGTCTACTGAGGCTGCCTCAGTTGACTACATGGACAGGCCAGACCTGAGTGTAGGCACAGGCACAGCTTGTCGTGACCCCTGTCCTGAGTTCATAGTTGAAATAAGAGGAAGGGGAACTGGCAGGCCAGAAGCATCAGCCTTAGACCCAGTCCCAAACCTTGACATGAGACCAGGGCATGAGCCAGAGCCTAAGCCAGAGCCAAAACCTTTAAGGAAGTAGATCCTTCCACACCTAGTTTTGTACACTGAGGGCCCAATCCTGAGTGGGTTGAGCCCCAGCACTAAGCCCCAGCACTAACGCTGGGTGTTGCAAATGTGTCAGCAGCACCCAGAGAGAATGAGCTGCCAACGCTGGGCCAGTTCCAATCAGAGCCTCAGCACTGTGTGGAGGGCCTGCTGGCACTCCTGCAACACCGACCAGTGGTGAGTGTTTTCAGGACAGGTGAGAGGCAGGGAGTGGGTGGAATGGGGCGAGAGGAGGGCAGGACAGCAGAAGGAACTGGCTGGGAGAGGATGGGTTCGCTGTATCCTATCCTCTGTGCCAGGCTGAAAAGCCCAACATAGAGTCTCTGAAGTCTGCACTGTCAAAATAACTGGTGCAGACTTGAGAAACCCCATTATGGGACCTGGGGATTTCCCCAGAGGAAGGGGATGAAAGGAGACCTCTGGTGGCCTTGGCAGTGCCACTGGATGCAGTGGTAGCCATTTTGGTGTCACTGCACCTGGCAGAGCTGCTGGGGATAGGATTGGGCTACTGGTGGTTGAACTTAGCCCCTTGAATCTGAAATGGTTGTACTCCTGGTTTCAGGACTCCAACCTTAAGGAGGATACACTGAGGTCAGTTACACATTATTACCATCTTTGCAACATGCCCTAATTGGTATTCTCGCTTGTAATTTCTGCAGAAAAAGCTGAGGATTCTGGGAGTGCCTTGAAACCAAATGTCCTGTCACGATCCCTTTGATGTTCTTTCCATATGAAAATCAATCAGCATGAAGCCATAAGCAAAGCAGATGGTGAGGTTTCATAATCAAGGCTGCCATCCTAAAATGTGTTTGTGCCAATCTTAGAGTCACAGCCCTGGTAACATTAGGGAAGGGTATTTGTAGGAAATGGAAGATGCTTCGTTATAAAACTCTTGGAATGTTTTGAGTACCTGGATTCTACATATTTTCCCCAAACAAGACACCTTTTTTAGTGCCTTTATATTATTTCTCTCCTTCATGATGAAAAGGCCTAAAGATGTAACTGTTGTACATGCAGGATGCCTGTGTAAATTACGGCACAATCCTTGGCAGGTCTACTCAGAAGTAGGTCCTATTGGGTTCAGTGGAACTTACTCCCAGGAAAGTGTGGTTAGGACTGCAGCCTTAATTAAATACATACATTATATCAATAACTTATTTTGCTTCAGATTAACAAGAGGTGTTGTGTTTCATGTATAGACTACAGGGTGCCAATACCCTTGGCATATGAAGCAATGGGCCAAACACCAATTCCTCTTACCCAGCAGTGCACCAGCCTATGCTGCTCCTTCTCGTACTCCTTGGATTCAAAAGGAAGTGTTGATGACAGGAAAGTGGTGGACATCTAGCTCAGCACTCTCCTCCACACTTCTTCTTCTGCTCCATCCTTCTCTTCCATTCTGAATCAACTGAGCAAAGTGTGGGGGAAGAGGCACAATGAAGGCAAGTGCGTAGGCAGTAGAGGTAGGTGGGTGCCCCTTGCTATCTACCACTTGAGGCAATGACTTCCATCAGCCTCATAGGTGGGTTGTTCTTGTTGGGCTATATATGACTACATTTTTCCGGCACAATCCTAACCAAGTCTACTCAGAAATAAGTCCTATTGTGTTCAGTGGTACTTACTCCCAGGAAAGTGAGGTTAGGATTGCAGCCTACATTGCATGTTGAGGGATTTATGTCCAGGGAAATGCATACAGGACTGGGCTGCAACTGTAAGAGTGCAATCCACACTGCACATTTGGCTGGCATAGGACCCCTGTGCCAGCCCAGGAGTGTCATGAATGTGCTATAAAGTGTGTTCGTGCCTCCTCAGGAGCTGGCAAGGCTGGCACAAGGATGTGCACTGGCCTATCAGTTCCGCATCCTGACCCAGAAAAATTAAGTTTGTGCAGGTCGAGGCAGGCCAGCATGGGAGATGGGAGAAGGTGGTGGGAGCGTGGAACTGAGGTGGGGAGAGGGCATTTTTGGCTGGGGGAAGGCAAACTGGGAGGCAGATACAGGTCTGGGAGGGGGATGGGATTGACTGCAGCAGCACAGGCCAAATTCTGACCCCACTCCCAGGTCCTGCAACCTTATATAAAATCGCTGGCGCAGGTCCAAGTAGCTCCACAGGAGTGGCTGGGGTAAGGGGAAAAATGTCCCCTTACAAGTTGCCAGCACCTGGTGGTACCTTGTGCTGAATACAGTTCAGGCCACTCAGCCTGGCTGTTCCAATGCAAGTTAGGACTGGCCTGTAAATATAAGGATGCTCACAAAACGTCCTTAGGAATATGTGTAAAAGTGCTTAAAAGCCATACCCAAACCACAGGAAAATATGTACTAAACAGAAGAACTCCATTACAAGTCAGATTGAACCTTGGCTTACTTGATCTCTCCTTCATTGAAATCAATAGGACCTACCTCAAAAGTAAACATTTTAGTATCTGGCCATATTTGAAGCTGCCTTACACTGTGTCATACAGTACCAGTGATCAAACTAGGCCACTCCTCTGACAAGCTCTCCTGGCTCTGTGACTGGAGAAAGGGTGCTCAGGAGTGGTTGTGTTGACAGCCCTGGACATTTCCTTGGAGAGGAAGTTGCCATGAAACTTCCTGGGTTACCTTAGGCCAGTCACTATTTCAAAGGCTCGCCTACTTCTCAGAGTTGTTATGAGGACAAAAGGGGGGAGCATCATGTACACTACCCTAAACTCCTTGGAAGAAGGGAGGTATAAAAATGTGAAAAATAAAATAAAAATACAGTACAGCCTCAGCAGGATAATTAGCCATATTGCTAGGAAAAATCAAAATAAAAAAGCAGAATCATCAGGAATTCATTCTAATAGGTCACAGAGCTTAGGAGCCCAGATAATTTCAGGGTTCAGGTTTAGATCATTACTCTCAGAAGTAGTGATCCGGGCTATGATAAAGGAGTGAAGTAAATCTTCTCCATTATCAGAGCTCCATTATCATATCACCATCTACCTGCACAGCGGCAAAAGTCAAGTGTATGGCCTGCTGGATCCATGGATGTTGATATTACCTGAGCCATGTCCACAGTTGCCTTGGTGTCCATTAAATCCTGAGTAGTCCCTAGGGCAGGGGCCTTATTGCCAAGTCCTCCAAGACTAACAGCCTAGGAGACTCCAGTCTGAGACCACCCTGGATAATTCAGGCTGGGGGACCGCACTATGCCAGTAGAATCCCAGTCCTGCCTCAAGCACCATTCAAAACTCAAACACTGCCAGATAGGACATCAGGACAGATATCCTATCTTATTTCAGGGCAGAGAAAGGGATTCAGGATAGGCCACCTTGATGCTGCCTCCCTGAACCACCAGTTGAGGCTGCTGCTGTATCTTGAAACCCTGTGGCAGAGCTGGCACTCCCTCTCCACCCAGCCAAGTGTCAGTAATACCAGTCAGACTGGCCTGCTTATCCAGAAACCAATTCTAGATGGCCAAGCTTTTATTGTTGACTGGTCTGGCATGAAGCAGCACACCTTCAAACCACAAGGACTGCCATCAGAGGGCCCAATCCTATCCAATTTTCCAGTGGGGTGTGCACTGCATCCAGTGATGGTGGGGCAATCACAGAAGCCTCCTCAAGGTATGGGAACATTTGTTCTCTTACCTCAGGGCTGCATTGTGGCTGCATTGGTGCTGGAAAGTTGGATAGGATTGGGCCCAGAGTTGGTAAAATCTGTTTAGCTGGGAAGAGGATCAGAAGAAATGCTGATCATCCCTCTTCTCCCTTTTCTGTTCCCTGGCTCCTTTGGCTCAGTTTTATTTCTTTCTCCTTCATTCTGTGAGTCTGACCTTTGACTCCTAGAAGAGCTTGGCTCTTTATTTAATTATTTTACAGACTATTTTAAAGGGGGGGGGTGTAAAAAAATCAGGATATTGATCAATAAATATATAAACTAGCAGCATCATTAAATCAACTAAGGGCGCAATCCTAACCCACTTTCCAGCACAGACATAAAGGCAATGCAGCTCCAAGGTAAGGGAACAAACATTCCCTTGCTTTGAGGAGGCTTCCATGAGTGCCCCCCAACTGGGAGTAAGCCCCATTGAAAATAATGGGAATTACTTCTTAGTAGACTCACACAGGATTGGGCTCTCAGGCTGCAATCCTGCGCACATACACTTTCCTGGGAGTAAGCCCCATTGAAAATAATGGAACTTCCTTCTGAGTAGACAGGCATAGGATTGCGCTGTCTGTCTCTAATCCAGGGGAAAGGCATTGGGGTCTGCGCACAGCAGGTCCATCTGGAAGAGACGGAGCAGAGCGCAGGAACGCAAAGATGCCTAGAATTGTAGGGGGGGGCTGTAGGGAGCCTCAAGACTACACCTCCCAGACTGCCTTGCGATGGCCCTTTCCTGCGGAGGAGGAGGAAGGCCAGGCCAGGCAGAGAGAGAGAGAAGAGAAGGTGGGTGGGGAAGGCAAAGCCAAGCCGAGCCTTCCTGGCTGTGAGGAGAGGAGGAAGCCCACAATAGCAGGCGGGCTGCTGAGCCTGGGGGAGCCCCTGCCTGCCTCTTGAGTGCAGGAGGAAGCGATGCGGAGGGGTGGAAAATGGCAGAGCTGCAGATGTTACTAGAGGAGGAAATCCCTTCTGGCAAGCGGGCTCTGCTGGAGAGCTACCAGAACCTCACCAGGGTCGCCGACTACTGCGAGAACAACTACATCCAGGTAGGCAGAAGAGGGCTGAGGGGCTGGCGCGCCCAGTGCCCCTGGAGAGCAGCAGCCTCCCCTCCCTTCCCTCGATGGAGGGGAAAGGCAGCCACACTCGCAGGGCTACAGGAAGTGGGCAATGACTGTTGCAACAGGGAGGCAGCCACAGTAGCAGCAGCAGCAGCCTCGGATACACTGTAGCTCCCACTCCCCACCACCAGCCTCCTCCCCTGGCTTCTGCCTTTGAAGTTTGGCTTTCTCTCCCCCCACCTCAGCCTTCCCCTGCTCCTTCCCCCAAGTCGGCTTCTGAAAGGGGGAAATGGGGGGGGGGGAGATGGAGCTCAGACCAGAGGGTGTACCTTTACGGTTATTTATCAGGAGGCATTTGATGCAGGCTTTCCTGAATGTATCCAGAGGCAGGGCCTGGGGGAAAAAGGTACAGGGCATCTAAGAAGGGTATGATCTCCTTATTCCCTCCCTCTCTCTCTCTAGTCCAGTCATTTTCAACCACTGTGCCGTGGCACACTGGTGCGCCGTGAATGGTCCAGCGGTATGCCGTGGGAATTTGGGGGAGGATCATTTATTATTAGGGCCATTGAGGGTTTTGAGCCCCCAGCAACAGCATGGTGGTCCTTGTCAATTGTCAAAAAACTGGTGGTGTGCCTTGACCATTTTAGTGCCTGGTCCATGGGTCGTGATTCAAAAAAGCTTGAGAATCAGTTCTTCCCATTAGTTTCTCTTTTGGTTTTGGATGGGATCTATATTTCCTTATCTGGGCATCTAAAAAAAAAAACTGTTTGAAATAGGTGGTTTCTAACTGGAAATAGAGGATGTAATATCAGGCTTTTTTTTTTTTCTCTTCAGGAGGGTTGAGACTTAGGTGGGAGACTTATTTGTCTCACATTTTTCACGTATGTCCATCTGAAGGTAGTGAAATGGACTGTGGAGTGAACTGTAAAGAATTGTTTGACTTGCAATGTGGGGGGAAAATCCTAAATTTATAGAGGAAGGGGGAAGCCCCCACCACATATGCCTCTTTGCATGTGCATGCCCACAAATGAATTCATGTAATTTAATCATGTAAGTGAATCCTCTGTGGACATTGTTTAATATTTGGCACGCCAGTCTTACTGAGACGAAATGAATTGCATTCCTGGCATGATGGTATGGTGATATTAGATTGCTGAAATGATTGGTGTGCGAAAGAAGTGATCTGCAGGGTATATAGTCAATAAAAAGAGAGCATGATATTTGAGTATGCATGGATACCCTTCTAAATTGATGGGCCCTGCTTCTTCCATAACAAACATTGTATAGTGTTACTGTATGCACCACATGAGAGAAAACCAGTGAGAGAGAACCCACTAGGTCTGCCAAGACTTATTGATATTAAGGAAATTAATCTTATTTTTATTCCTGGTACTGTGTTCAGCATTCCTACAAGTATTGTACTCTTTTTGTGTGTGTGGTTGCTACAAAGCCCTGTTTACTTAGCCTTTTTTACAGCAACCTCCACAACTACACAAATATGCATAGTTCAAATGGACAAACAGTCTGCATGGATTGTTTTTGCAAATCTGTGGCAGAAAGGATTTCTTTGGAAAAAGATACCAGAAACATAATCTTATATAATTTCTGTCCATAGAGAAGTAACCTGGAACCTGTTGCATACTGTACGTGTTTGCCTAGCTCTAGTCCATGCTTAACACAGCTTGTTTCTAAGCACTATTTAATAACCTTCTACAATATTGGTGTGCAAAGTTCTGTAGTATTTCATTCCTGTTTTCTCATGACTTTCTGCGGCATATGCTTCATTCTGGGAGAAATCTTTCTCTCGCACACACATACACACACACACTTTCAATCTCTTGGCCCCTTACATTATTTTCACCTGGCCTGCTTCTCTGTCATCTAATCCTGAAACCTTTTCTGCTGCAAGTAGAAGGACCAAACTAGTTGTTTCTGTGGCAGATCTTGTGTGTCAGCATGGGTCTGCCCCAGCCACACAGGATGGAAGAAGACAGATTGCTTTTGAATAGCAAAAAGGGTATATGGATGAGAGCAGAATTTTCCCCTGCCTCCACTGTACCTCCTCACAGCCTTCTGTCCTTGATCTTTTTTGAATGAGCCCTGCTACTGCCATATGCTTGGGTGGGAGAGAAGATCCCAGCCTGCATAGAGAAGCTGTGGAAATGTAAGCAGTGGGTGTGGGGAAGATTCTTCACTACTTAACTGTACAGCTCTTTTGCTGTACAAAAAAAAGACCCCCTCCTTCTCACTTGACTGGTTGTCAGATCCCTGTTTAAACACACAATTGCTGTAGTTGTCTCTAGTTAGGCCTTAAGTAACCCAAATTTGCAGGTAGTTGTGGCTCTCTTCATAGTGTGTGTTTCCCCCTGAGTATGACTGTATTTTCCTATTTGTTTCCATAGGAATGAGGGCAGGCAGAAAAAAATACATGTATTTTCAAGTAAATGTACAGTACGCTATTAAGAACATAAGAATAGCCCCACTGGATCAGGCCATAGGCCCATCTAGTCTAGCTTCCTGTATCTCATAGCGGCCCACCAAATGTGCCAGGGAGCACACCAGATAACAAGAGACCTGCATCCTTTTATATCTTTGATGCCTCTAAAAATATGTGGTAGTTAGTAGCTTTTAAACAGTGGGGGGGAAAACTGTCTTGGCACATTCGGAGATTACTGGCACAGGGGTGTCAAACATAAGGCCCGGGGGCCGGATGCGGCCCACAGAAGCTTTTTATCTGGCCCTCGGGCTCTCAGCTGCTGAGCAATGCTGAGGTGACACTGCTGAAAAGATGGCCTGCAGGATAATTGGGCTCTCCCATATCTTGAAATATGATCAAGATTTCTGTATTTTCTCTCCTGTCATTAGTAGCTAATGAGTTCCTACACAAGAATAGTGCTTATTTCTGGTTTTGACCTGTTTAATGACATCACTTCCTGTGTAATGACATTACCTCTGGCCCTCAACAGGCATCATGGATGCTATTTGGCCCTCTGTATGAAATGAGTTTGTCACCCCTGGTCTAGCATTTAGTGAGGTTAGTCAAATTCAGTTTGTGTACTCCTGTGCTCTACCTTAAGACAGTTATAAACTGCAGGCTTTGGAGCTCTTCTGCCATGGCCAGCTTCCCCGCCTCCCCCAATGCTTTGGATAACATGCAGGCCAATGAATAGTTCAGAGAACTCAAAATGTTTGCTCCTTACAGCTTTTTCTCATTTTAGCTGGTCCTAATAAAGGTGTTACTAAACTGTGGCTTTTGGATTTCTTTCACATGGACCAACAAAACTGTGATTTTTTTTTTTTGAAAACTGCAGACACTGTGATATGTTCCAAAAGGGGAACTGAGTGGTTTTGGATGTTACACATCAGTACTGTAACTTCTTAAATATCAAGGAGTATTGTTGTGGGGGAGGGGGGGTATAGAGTTCTCCTTGGGTTAGTATGGGCTGTAGATCACTCTTTCAGTGGTTCATTTACCTGGGATAATTTAAATGAAAACTTTAGGTGAGTAGGATGCCAAAACTCGTTTGTTGCGAAGCTGCACTGTGACATACGGAAACATGCTTGATATCCTCTTTTGAAACCTGCCAGATCTTTCAGAATGTCTCCCCTAAGGCTTCTGTAACTAAATATTATTCTCCTACAATAGAGCGTTGAGCTCACTGTGCATCAGAACTTCTAGGATTTTTCTGATATTGGTTTGTGCCACTTCCCTGTCCCCCACCGCCACTTTGCTGCTGCTTCTGCAAATACTTGGGAGAACATAAGGCTAGCACTTCAAGGGCTTCATGGACTTTAGCACTTCAAGCAGCTAAAAGCAAGGAAAGAGGTACATGCTATCTAATGTGAAAACCATTCATGAGAGAACACCCACACCCAGGGGAAGCCTACCCGTGGCTCTTTGCAACTCCACAGCCTGTGCAAAGAACAGATTATAGGGATGATGTCCATTCAAGGGAATAGAGTTTTTTTTTCCTACATTGCTGGTGTGCCTGTGCCATCTCAGGATTGTGTGCTATTTACTGCACATTTTTCCACTTCAATTTAACATTGATCTAATTTAGGTTGTGGGCAACCTCTGTTGTGGGAAAGCAGTGTTGGCAATAGTAAACTGTACCTACATCTATGCTGTTATAGTACTGATTATAGCCAACCAACATGTTCTACCCTGCCCCCCAGCATTTTGCAATTAGAATTGTCTGTAGTTTACTAGGTTTAAAATGCTGTTTGAATATTATTTTGAGGAAAAACTGTCTTTTCCTATTTAGACTGCATTAAATAGCCCCAGAAAGTGCTGGAGGAGAGCAAGCTTTTAGCTTTTGTTACTACTGGTAGCTAAAATCTAAGCTGCTTTCCATTCACAGTGATAAGGGTTAACCTGTTTTTATTCTTCTGTGTACTGTATTCTTACTCCACCCAAAGAAAGCTGCTGATACAAATGCTTGAAAAAGGCGAGGTTGCTTTTGGTTTTACTCATGGGAAATATGACAAATACAGTGGTGTGGTAACTGCAGCACATGTTTTGACCTGTTGGTGTGTGTTTCTCTCTTCTCCCCCCTCCCTCCCGCACCTGAGTAAAATTTTGACTAACCTGTGTGGTGTAATATGTTTTCAAATAGTTTTAAAGCACGTGTGCTTTACCCTGACTTGGAAAACTTTGCTTTGTAGATATTACCGTATTTTTTGCTCCATAAGACGCACTTCCCCCCCCCAAAAGTGGGGGGGGAGTGTGTGCGTCTTATGGAGCGAATACTGCAAAGCTGCAGGCGTTCTCAGGGTTCTCAGTGCTTCTGCCCCTGACCAGGGTCCTGCCTGCGCTCAATGGTAATGCAAATGCAAATTGTAATGCAAATGCAGGCGCTCAATGGTAATGCAAATGTTCATCACTTAGTGACAATGCACTTGCAGAAAAATACTACAGTACCTCATTCTACCAGTGCAAGGATGATAAAGCAGAAAAGGCTAGCATATAAAATTCCTTTTAAACTAGAGGTAGTAAAATATGCTAAGGAGCATGGAAACAGAGCAGCGGAGAGACATTTTATTACACTATTTGGTTCAGAATATTTTTTTCCTGTTTTCCTCCTCTAAAAACTAGGTGCGTCTTATGGTCAGGTGCGTCTTATAGAGCGAAAAATACGGTAATTTAGCTAAGTGTACTCATGCTTCTAAATACATCAGAAACTGGTGTAGTTTGATGGGGGAGTGGATGTGTCTTGTCATGCTAAGGTGCACAAGAAAGAGCTGAGTAGCATTTTTTAGGCTAATACCTAATTTTGCTGCTTTATGTGGGTTTAGCCCAATTCAATATAAAGTGATAAACAAGTTGATAATACTGATTTGATTTTTACTGTAAGACAGAGTTATACCAGCAGTTGTACAAAGCCATCTGTTCTGCAGTTGGACTAGTGTAGAGATTACTGTTCTAGAGGATTGATTTGCTAGTAGTGTCAATATCTTTGGTGGTGCTGCCCCAGGATTAGAGGATGTGAGACACAAGGCAATGCAAGACTGTGTGTTTGTGTGTGTGTGTGTGTGTGTGGTGTTTGAATGTGCACGCGCCCTGGGGGTTGGGAAGGAAATCCCTTCAAATGGCGTTTGAATTAGTTTCAACTGAATTCCAATGCTTGTAGAATTATGAGGACTTTCCTGTCCCAACTTTTTCAGGCAACCCTATGTAAAATGTCACAGCGGTTCAGGCTGCAGTACTAGAAAATCTGTTTAAAGTGGAAGCATTTCACTAGCATAAATTTATTAAAATATTCATGCAAAATGCTTTGCTGTAGCATAGTGCACAAAGGACCATTGCATGCATGCACATTTTTGTTGTACACTTCAAAATGTAAATCTGAATACAACATACATATGAGAATCAGTGTAGGCACAGTGGTTAGAGAGTTACACAAGGACCAGGGTGTCCCAGGCTCATGACTGCATTCTTGAATTTCATTGGCTGAACCTCAGGCAAGTTACTATCCCAACCTGATCTGCCTAATAGGGTGAAATGGAAGAGAAACATTGACCTCTTTGAGCTTTTTTTAATCCCATTTGTACTCCAAAAAATATAATGGATGAATGAAAGAATATACCTATTTCTCACTCATCAGGGATCCCTGATAGGCAAACCTAGGTTTGCCACCAAGCGTACAGCTACAGCCAGTGTGTGACTGTGACATAGTCCTTGATATGAGAACGTACACAAGAATGTCTGTGATCAAGGTTTGGGAGCTCTCATGAATTCAAGATGCACCCTAGGCCCTGTGTCAGCATAGAACATTCTTGAGACGCTGCCAGGGCCCTAGCAGTTGCTGTTTCAACTGATGACTGCTCTTGAATCCTCCAGGGAAGATTAGGATCTTTCCACAATGCTTCTGACATAGCATCATTGGGATGCTGTGGAATAGTGGCTGCTTCCTTTTCTCACAATGTCAAAGAATGGTGTTTGTGTTTGGAGCAGGAGAGGAGCATTATGGGGAAGAAATGGCAGCTGGCTGCCATGAGGAGCAAGATAGGCCTGCTAAAGCTGGCATAAGTACAGGCAGCGCCTTCCCATATCTGCACGGTTTCTGTTCCAGCCCCCCTGCAGATATGGAAACCCCAGATATGGGGGAATTTGTTGTATATAAATTACAATACACTGCAGCCCCCCCGCTCACATTACCTCAGTTTTTCTTTACTAGCAGAGGAAGCATGTATTTTCTTTCATAACAAAGGAAGAGTTTCTTAAGAACATAAGAAAAGCCACGCTGGATCAGGCCAAAGGCCTATCTAGTCCAGCTTCCTGTATCTCACAGTGGCCCACCAGATGCCCAGTAATCATTTTCGTCACTCTCTTCTGCACCTTTTCCATTTCCACTATATCTTTTTTGAGATGTGGTGACCAGAACTGGACGCAATACTCCAGGCGTGGCCTTGCCATCAATTTGTACAATGGCATTATATTATTAGCTGTTTTATTCTCAATACCTTTTCTAATGATCCTAAGCATGGAATTAGCCTTCTTCACCACTGCCGCGTGTTGGGTTGACACTTTCATCGAGCTGTTCTTGCTTAACTGAGGAATGTGACCTGCAGGTAGCGAGCCTCAATGCTACAGGGAGGAGATTAACTGAATATTAACAGGAAGCAGAACAATTCCTGCTTCTTGTTGATATTCTGATTGTTCCTTAAGCGTGCAGGCTGCCTGCATGTTGCATTACTCAGGTAAACAGGAACTGTTCTCTGTGAAGAAAGAAAACACATGCTTCCTTGCTAGTAAAGAAAAATGGGTAATGGGTACAGGGGTGTGTGTGTGTGTGGATCCGCAGGTAAGTGAAACTGTGTATACGGGATCTGCAGATACAGGGGGACGGACAGACCGACCCCTGTATACCATAATCCTTATCGAGATGAGGGCCTGCTAGATTGTACCTTGCTGAGGGCCCTCTCAAACCTGGAATCAATGCTGATAGATCAGTTTGGGCATGAGAAAGCAGAGTGTATTCTAGAAAAGAAGTTTGTCTGTTTTCTGTCTCTCCTCTGTAGTGTGGAGTGTGAAATGGAACAGGTGTTGTCTCCAACTGCCTCTTTAATCAAAGTGCATGACGACGATCTGCTGGTGGCATTTACCACTGAAAGATCCCTTTGATATCATACGTTCCTTGCTCCGGTTAGTGTGATTTGAAGGGGAAAAACATTCAGGCTGCCAGGTTTCATTCTGAAAGTCCAAATTTAATAACTATAAGGATATGTCCAAATCTTGGGGGAAAAATGGATTTGAGTCATATTTCTAGACTCCTGACTGCCGAAGCTGTAACTGCCAATATTGTATTGTACTGGAAAGTGGCTTCTGGCTATCATGTGCGGTGATGCAAACAGAATTCCAGATAGTAGTATACCTAGCTAGCCCTCTGTGTCAGATTAGCCTTCTAGGTAATCAGCATGTATTTGAGAGGAATGAAAAGGGAATGTTGGTGGTAGAGGCTGAAAGGAGGTAGCGAGCTTCAAAGAATCTGCAGTACTGAGGAAATTAAAAGTGTGTGTCAGCTGCTAGCTGTGGGAAGGCATGAGGAACTGAATATAAATAAAGGGAAGCGAATGCAAATGTGGGGATTTGAGGATTTGATGAGTGGGGAGATTGTAGAGGTAAATAATTGTAAATCTGCCTTAAATTTCCAATCTTGTTTTACAGGTTTCAGACCTGTGAAAATAAGATAAAAGCATATCTAGATGAGATGAAGTCAGGTAATTAATTTACAGCCAGGGTACAAATTGAGAACCTGCTGTTTGTTTTTTCTGCTATAAATCTATAGAGACCCGAATAGAATGTTGGTGGTGGCCTTGATTAGGTTTTCAACCACATCTATTAGGAATTCAGCATGGTTTGTTGGTGATATGTCTTTTTATTTGAATTGATTCTGACCTGGTGCATAGAAAGGGCATGATTCTGCTCATTGCAGCCCATTGCCAGTCAAGTGGGTGGAAAGATCTAGGTAACTGGAATAGACTGATAAACCTTCTTGCTTACCCACCTGCTTTCCCAGAGCCTCAGTAGATGGCATGACCCCATAAAGTTTGGCATGATTCCCAAACGTTTTCAACCCATGGTTCCCTTGATCTACTGGCCTTTGTCTGTGGCTTCCCATTACACTACTTGTACATTACAAGAGGTGGGGTCAGGCTTGGAAGTATTTCCATTTTTCTCCCTGCAAATAATTGGGTTGAATGGAGTTAGGCATGTTTCCTTGCTCTGTTAGAATGTGACCCACAGCTGCAAGTCAGGCTCCAAGTGCCAAATTGGTCTCAGAATTTCCTCCCTGGAAGTGCCTGGCTGACAAAGTCATCAAAATGCTGCTGTTGCTAGAGAGAGAAATGCATGCTGAGGTTTTGCTGCAAAGGGAAGCTGGGAAGCATGTGTGCAAAAAGCGCGTGCAAGTACTAACCTGTTCTGTGTCTCCTGCCAGTTGGAGCCTACCTTCTTCCACACGTGTTGTGTTCACGTTACAGGGCCCGGCTGAAAAAGCGACTTCAGCGCTCGGCATGTCTGGATGATCACCCAGTTCTCCCAGCGTTGGTAACCTCAACTCGGTGGCACTGTGAGCCAGACAAATGTACACAAGCAGTGCCCTGCTTGGCTGTTTGATCATCAGCTGCCACCTCCCCCTCCTTAGTTTCTCTCTCTCTTAGTTTCTTTCAAAATGGGAATGTTTGCATCTCCCTTGCAATGGCAACAGACTTTTGGCAGACACTGATAGCAGCAGGAGTAGGTGCAGAAGCAAAGTTTTGCTCTTACCTCCTGGTGAAGGGGTCAGGGGAAGCCATTCGGTCTCTCCATTTGACAACCACTACTATACATTATGAGCCACCTTACCTATCTTAGGGCTGAGAGACTCTGCTCAAGGCTACCCCTTTCCCTTTGTGCTTAGCATGTGTCGGGGCCTCCATGTCTGTCTACATTAACTAGATTGCGAATAAAGCAGTTGTAGCTCTGTTCCAAGAATGCTATTAACTCCTTGCAGACAGACTGCAGACCACAACTTTAACTTTAAGCCCGTAAGGGAGAGTGTGGTTGACCAAAATGTCTGATTGCTGCTGATGGTACACTAATGCCTGGCCTGATTTTCATGGAGGCGTTGCTGATGAGGAAATTTCTGTGCTGAGTTCCCCTCCTGTTGTTTGCGGTCCAAAGAAAGAAACTCTCTTGTCTACCCAGTGACCAAGTCAGTTGATGGCAACAGAGGAAAACTGGAGGGATTGGCTTAGCGCTTTTTGTATAGGGAAACCTGAGCATCTGTCATTATTATAAGCTAAATGGTCGTGTCCCCCCCCCCAAAAAAAATATGCTATGTTTGAAAAGTACAAATATAAAATTTTTCTGGTTTAATTTGTTGTTCAATTAACTTTCAAAGAGCAAAAGATCCATAATCCTCTCTTTTCATGTTAAACCAGCTGTTCGTATATACTGTATTGAACATTAGTTTCTCAAAGCTGTTTAAAACTTGTTCGTTTCCCATTATGCAGGTGTATGTAAATGGTTAATTTGACCATTTTTTGCAATGTACCCATGTCATGTAGCCCCCCCCCCTTTTTTTTTAACTGAAGGTGTGCTTACCTTGTGCCAGTTCATGGCAATAATGAATGTTGCTGTCAATGAACTTCAAATAAGTTCATAGAGCTTCAGTTGGATGAACTCTTTCAAATAACCCAATAGCATGACCAGAGCATTCAGTCATTCAGAACCAGTCGTTTCACCTGTAATACTTTATCTTTCTCCAAAAAAAGCTGAACTCTGTTATGTTTCCACCAGCAGTGAATAAAATTTTCCTTTGGTTGTAAACATTTCCAACATAAGTGTCGCTCATTTTTAAGGATCTTTTCCAGGCTGGTATATATTAAATACCAATTATCCAAGAGATTTTCTTTTTAAGTTATAACAAGGAAATTAAATTGACCCTTTGTTGACATATATAAGCCCAATTTTTTTTTAATGACTTACTAACAGTAAATTGTACATTAGAATCTGCCTTGTGGTAATTCTGTATGTGCATGTGAGAGAATAAACAAATGAATTGGGGAATAGTATTTTAGCTTGGAATTTTTGGAGCTTTTGACATGTCAAATTGTAGAAAATCCTCATGCTGTTTCCTAAGAACATAAACTTCAACACTTTCTAATGACAACGCATTCATTTCATACATTAAAAAAATTCCCTTTTCATTGGTAAAAGTCTCCTTAGATTTTGTGCAGTGGTATGGAAGAGATTGTAGTGCACTTGTGAGCAAGATATTTTAAAGTTATGAAATATTTAGTACTGTATCCATGCAGTAGATTCCTCTTTAAAAAGTGAATTGATGTTTGTATTTCGTGTTTTTAGAATTCTGACCCCCTCCTGGTATCAATGACTGCTCTGTTCAATCCCATTGCCTAGCTTGAAAGAGTTGTTCTTTTAGGATACATCTGCCAGTTCATTCTCAATGATCTGTGTGTGAAAAGCTGGTGCAGTCTGCACCTCAGCCCTTATCTTATCCTGATGATCCCCAATTAGCATTCTTCTTGCCTGACTTTTTTTTTTCACAGTGTCCCCCTGCCTCCTTCTTAAACTATTGGAAGTGTTGCCTTTTCTTAAAAATGTGCATGCAGGGATGCGACCAGGTTCGTGGAGGGGGAAAAAAAGAACAGACACATAAGGGCTCTGCTGCTGACTGCCATGGAATGGGGAAGGAGGAAATGATTAGACCGGGCTCTAGCAGCCACCACAGCTGCCATCTGAAGAGCTCACTGGGCAGTGGGGTTGTTGGAGGCAGCTTGGTAGTGAAAGTAACATGACCACCTGGCTCTAGTGTGCAGAATCTGTACCTGCTCCAGGCAGAAGTAAGCTGAACCCCTGCTTCTGTGCCTGGGATGGCAGAGTATGGTTTCACATATGCAGTGCCCCAGCCCTCTCTGTGCTTCAAGTTTTAAAAGCTTTCTTGATATCGGGGCATTCACAGGGTTACTAACTAACTGACTGACTGACTGACTGTATTTATATACCGCTTTTCAACTAAAAGTTCACAAAGCGGTTTACAGAGAAAAATCAAATAACGAATGGCTTCCTGTCCCAAAACGGCTCACAATCTAAAAAGATGCAAAAAGAACACCAGCAGACAGCCACTAGAAAAGACAGTGCTGGGGTGAGGCGGGCCAATTACTTTCCCCCTGCTAAAAAGAGGAGCACCCACTTGAAAAAGTGCCTCTTACCCAATTAGCAGGGGTAATTTGGGGGCAATTTGGAAAAAAAAAACTTCAGTGAAGTCTGAGGCAGCGAGATGCAAGTTAATGTATTTTGTGGTCCTGTGTGCTGCCTGAGGCTTCTGGTGGGCTACTGTAAGATATAGGAAGCTGGACTAGATAGACCCTGGGCCTGATCTTATGAAGTTGGTGCAAGCTGTGCAAACCTGGCTCAGTCAAATTCACACTTTTAAGCTCTGTTTTCCATTATTCTTTCTCATGTGCATCACAAGCAAAAAAAATTACCTTGAAAAATTCTGAGCCCAGGAGTCAGCCTGAATTTCTGATGGTCTTAGATGAACTTATTCAAGAACTTGATGCACACAGACCTCAAAATTCTTCTGTGCACAAGCCCCATTAAAAGGAATGGGAAATCTGCAAGTGCACAACAATGCTCTTGTTTATCTTGCATAGGAGAGCTGCATGTCCCATGTTCACTGTTGTGGATGAAGTTTGATTTGACATTTTGCCTTGCGTACCAAAATGTCTTGGGCCTGTTCTGGCAGAAGTACAAGATCCCGTCAGGGACTCTGGCAGGGGACTCATCAGGGACTTCCTTCTGTGGCTGTAGAGTTGTCTTCCTTCAGGAGCAGTCAAAGGGGGGCTGAATTTCTGTTCTGAGGATGTACTGTTGGAAAAGCCCTGGAAATGTGGGACTGTCTGCTGTCAAACGCCTGTCTTATTACATGGAGAGAGTGCGAGAGAGAGAGAGCTGGGGAATGCAAGCTGAGATGTTTTGCTGTCTTCGTTTAGTCTGCTTTAACATATAAGAACAGCCCCCAGACCATGAAATGGTTTCAGGGAGACTGAAGTCTGTCTCTTGTAAGCGCTTGCTTGAAAACTTAGTCTGGGATTTCAAGTTGGAAGGTTATACACAGTGTGACTAAGCTAAGGTGTGTTGATGCCAAAAGAATAGAGAGACATTGTAGGGAGAAGTAGAAAATGTACTCATTTTGCCTGTCATTCCTGGCAAGTACTGGGATGCTTGTAGCCTGCCAGTACTTCTGTGTGATTGCTTGTGCTGTAGTTAACTTTCAGATGAGTAAAGGGTAAGATTAGTGACTATGTGTGACTCACTACAATTGGGAGGAGAACCCAACTTCTCCAATTCCGCTTCTTCCAAATGCTTTGTAACCTGGGTGGGACTATCATCATTCCTTCTCGTAAATGATTGTGATAAATTTGTCTCATTTGTATTTCATTAGCTAGGCTGTATGCATCTTGATAGTAACTTCTTATATTTCCTGCTTAAAATCCATTGCATCTCCCCACAGAAATCCTTCACTCTGACCTCCCAAATTTCCTTAGCAGAGAACTTTTTGACATCTGTTGAATTACTAATCTTGGCCCAGGACAGAAAATGCGGTATGCAGTGCACAACTAGATATTCCTTAAGGAATTATTTTTGTTCAGTGACTCAGTTTATAAATAGAATATCCAGAACTGGATTTTTTTTTTTTTTGGATTTGCATACTTTTCTAGGGTGATCAACCAAGGATGGTGCTAATGAGTGTGTGTGCCTTTAATAGTATGCAAATAAGGCTCATTGTTACTTGAGTGTAATTTCTCCATGCCATTAACAATTTTGCAGAGTTTTCAATTGTAAACTGAAGTTGTTAATTTGTTACTGTGTTTGCAAGCACTATTTTTTTTTTAAAAGCTGCAGTAGAATCCTGCTTAAGTGCTACTTTGTAGGAATAGATTTCTCTATTTATAGATGACAGTGCCCCAAGTGCTCTGGTTTTCTCATAACTTCTGGCAATAGTATGTTGGCATGCTCCTGTTTTTAACAATTGGAAGTGCATATACAGCCATGCGTTACCAGTAGTAATCAAACTAATGTGGTGTGCTGCGAAGTGTTTTTGTTATACCACTTTTAGTAATGGAATCGCACAACAGGTGTATCCAGATGCCTTGCTGTTAGACTTCCTTTGCTCCTAACTCCTGAAAGGGAGACCGACTTCCAAAGACCGGATTAGCACTGGTGTTTTTAGGTTGCATGTTATGCAAATCATAAACTCTGGCAATTATTACTGACTGCAGTAGTGTACTAGAAGCACAAGTGTAATCTAAAAAGTATATTTAAAAAAAATTGGCCTACTGTATTTCCCTTTCTAGTCTTCCTGGGCAGCAGACCTTTTGAAACAGGGATGTAGTTCAGTGTTTTGAAGAGGCATCTCCCAGGACTGATTCCAGATGATCTTCTATTTTGTCTACAGAGCAAAACAAGCAAAAACAATAGTAAAACCTGTTTGCGTTGGAAGAACAGCGAGAAAAGGTTGGGCATGTCACAAACTGTCTTACTGAATATGAACACAGTAGCAATAATATTGGCATCACACAGCATGGGTGGAGTTTCTAAGTGTTACTAAGCTTCACATTTTCAACCCTCCAACCCACTTGCTGTGAGCTCTTCTTGCTAGGGTTTGCAGATAGCAGAGAGGCGCACCGACTGGAGGGCTGCAATCAAAGAAGTCATTTTCTCGATGGGGGGGGGGAATTTGTGAACTACTTGTAGGGTTTGCTACTATCTATGATTTCTGGTGTCTGTGGTAGCAGTAGGAACCCATCTTCCACTGATACGGGGGATGCCTGTACTTTGTTTTTTGTTAAACTCTGAGGTCCATTAACTGGAATCACATGGAAAATGGTGATGGGAAGGAGCTACATACACTTAGAATTAAGAAGCAGGATGCCTTTTAGAACATACCTAGGAAGGCTTTTACACTCAGCCTAGAAATTTATTTTCACCACCAGCAATTAACTCGCCACCCTGTAACTCACCCTCCCTCCCCAGCTTCCTTCATTTCAGCCACCTGATTTAGAAAAATAGAGCCTTTTTTGTTGTTGAATAATTGAGAGTCAGGAACCTTTGAGCTACTTGAAATTACCAATAGATGCCGGTACAACCCTTGGCTTGTAACTGAGGCTTCACTGGCTCACTCGCTTTGCCTTTGGTCTCTTAGCCCCTGTCTTGTTCCTTTTGCACATCAAAGGCAAGACAGAAGCTGAAGTTGGTGCTGTATAAAACTGAATAAGAATTTGCTTTTATATTGAACGTCACGAATGTGGAATGCATACTGGAAGCAGTGGATGCAATTGTCATGCCAATTTGGAAATAAATTCTGTAGTCACTCACAGATTCCATTAAGCGATTGTGAAAAAAATATAATCAAGTTCCACCTTTGGAACGGTGGTGGGGAAATGGTATAGAACAGTGTTCTTCAGCCTTGGGGGCATGACCCCAATGGGGGTCACAATGTATCAGTTGTGGGGCCATGGCAACTTACAGGAATGAAAAAAGGTTGAAGACCGCTGGACTAGATCACCACCAGGTAAAGGGGGAGGCATCTGGTGTACTCCTTAAGGTGCCAGGAGATTGTGTCTCAGCCCTGCTTAGGTTCTTAGCTATTGTGCTAAAATGGCTTTCACTAGTACCAGGATTCGTGGTAACTCTTTCTGCTCTCTCTAATAAGAACATTTGGTTACAATGAACAGTGCTGGAGTGATGGCAACAGGGGTAGGGAGAGGGTGGATATATGGTGGTGGGACCAACATTGGGTCACCAGTCTCATACTTTGATTGAGCTGGTGACATGAAAAAGGCTGAATACCACTGGTACAGAAACATGAGGAGTGAGTGGAATGGGTGAAATGACAAGGAGGGAGTTACAGGGATTGTGCACAGCAGCAAGGAACAAGGTGAATGAGAGGATAAATGCCTTGACAAATAGCAAAATAAGAAAAAAGTAACTGGGAGGAAAGTAAGAAGAGCAGGAGAAGTGCTTCTGATAATTCCAGCCAGTCCTCATAGTGCTTTCTCTGTTCCTCTTCCTGTCCTTTATAATCCCCGCTCTGGAGGTGGTGACAGCAGTCTTCTCCCTGGACTCATCTTATTAACTTAATTCCTATCCTCGGTCAATCCAGAATGCCACAGTAGCTGCCTATCAGGTGCAGAAAATGTTTCTGAACACAAATCACTCTTGTTCCACAATATGTTCCTCATGACTCCGTAGATGTCCCATCTCCATAAACACACTTGCTTATAGCCAGCTTTGAACCTTGATCTTCATGTACACCATCCAAGCATCAATCAGGTAGTCCTTTTACCCTGCACAGTTCTGTTCACTCCTGTAGTATACCTCTCAATTCTTGTTTCCTCTATCTAACAGCCATCTAGTACTTGAATGTCTTGTTGCCATCTAGCCTAACAGGAAGCATATGCAAACTGAATTTGAAGTTTGCTGCCAGCTAAGATTTGGAGAGGACACTCTGTTCCAGAACCACCATTCAGAGCGTGACCCTATAGTCTTCCGAGACTGAAGGATGCCAACAAGAATAAGAATATGTATGTACTGCTTTTCTACTAAATGGTTCATAAAGCGGTTTACATAGCAAAATCAATAATGAAACATGAGGGAACACACACACAAACCCAAATCAGCATTCATTGTAATGGAAAGTAATAACTTTGTGTAACACACAGCAGTGGGAACTCTTTATAGTTGGAAGCAAAAGCAGGAAGGCATTTTTTTGGAGGACAAAATGTCTTTGACAGGATGCTAATTGCAACCCTGAATCGGTATCTGCTGATCACCTTGTGTTTGGAACCCAGTTTCGCATTCATCTGCCCCTCTTCTGCTCTGAAAGCTTGTAAAGAAGCAACCATGGACTATAGTTTGATCATAGCTGTTGAGCAAAATATTTCTTTTCCTTAATGATATGACCATCAGGGGTTTAAAGGTTTCCATTCTATTTTGAGTGTATGGGGCCTCCAAACCACGGCCATCGGGCTGGATCTGGCATCATGAAAAAGCATGGCGTTGTCCGTTACATGCTGCGGTCTCGCGCCAGGCAGCTACTACGATGCTTGTTGCTCCAGATGCCTTTGCATTCCAATTTCCTGGGGGCAGTGGCTGCTTGGTGCAAGGCTGTGAGACAATCAGGCATGAAGAAAAGTGGCTGTGGTGCAGAACAGAGAGTGCCATAGCACACCTGGATGGCTTTTATGTGACGTAGCAGGCCATGGTTTGGAGACCGCCGCTTTAGAGGAGAGACAGTATTCCTGAAATCTACTAAATGTGTTACAGTTTGGATGAATGCAGCAGCTTGTACTGTTGTTCAAACATAGCTGTACTTTGGTGTTTATGCAGTCCTGTACTGGTAAGAGCTGATAAATGAATGATGGTCTGCTGTGTGCTCAGTGACATAGTGATGCTCTGTAATCTCTGAACAGTGGTTCAGCTGTGCCAGCAGCTTCCTTAAGTGCTTGGTGGTCTCCGGATAACTAGCTCAGCATGTTCTCCCTATTTGTCCACTGGAGTTATTTATTCTGCTTGGTCTCAATGCAGTATATGAACACTGCTAACCTCAGGTCCTACAGTCAAAGATGACAAAGCCTGTTGTTATATTTGCATAAACTTAATTTGCATGTCCAAAATTACATGTTGCGATGTTACTTTCTTAGAAGAAACTCTAAAAGAACAGCAATGCAATACTTTTTTTATTGAATCAGCTAATACAAAGTAGTGACAAAGCTTTGAATTCTCCAGAATAGCAGTTCTCAAACTTTTTCCCACCACACCCCACACTGTTGGCTGTGGCGGTTGAGTCGTGCCCCAGAATGCTTTGTGGCATCTGGGTCATACCGCAGAAAGGAAGGCCACAAGGCATTCTGGAATGCAATGTGACCACCATGGCCAAAGAAATGAGTTGTGCACCAGCACTACCCAGAAGCCATAAGGCATTCTGGGGCACAGTGTGACCCAGAATGCCTTGCAGCTTCCCACTAGCATCTGCCCTGAAACCCACCAAATCAGGTTATGACTCACAGTTTGAGAACTACTGCCCTTGACTGTTTTTTCAGATTATGGGCTGTATTCAAGATTTAGTTCATCATGGCTAAGGAAGTCATTTATTTCAATGGGACTGACCGTGAAAATGATTATTAGCTACGCCACTGACCTTTGGGATAATAGAAATCCTGTGCAATAATAGAAATTACTGTTCTGGTTATTTACAGGAGGGGTCGATAGGCACTTACCAGTATTTTGTGGAATGCAGATTGGCCACATGATTCAATTAAGGGAGACGCCATTAAATTTATGGCACTTGGACATGAAGCACCTAAAAGAAACTGCCCTCAGTATGTGACAGTTGTGGTACTTAAGATCAGGGATGGGCACTTGTGACTTACAGACTCAACTCGAGTAAGAACACGTTTTTTGCGACTTGTATGCACTTGAGTTATATGTGATGTTGAACCCAGAAGTGACTCCTGACTTGTGTGTTTTTTTTTGTTAATGTTTAAGTCTATAACTCAAGTGTCCACACTCAAGTCAAATGCCCTGTCTGCTGTATGTCTCTGCTTGCTTTCTTTTTTTCTGTGGTGCTCCAAAAGACCCCTTGGGCGATCCAGAAGCCGCCTTCAAAGAGGTGAGAGCAATAGACTTGGTGAAAGTAGGGTGGGTTCGCTCGAGAAGGGTGAAAGGCTGCACAAGGCTGGGGGGAATGACCAGAAGAAGGCATGAATAGCCTGGACATGGGAGGAGGGGAGCGGCAGGCTCTCTTGTCCATCTCGGAAGGACCAAGATAATGATTGGGCAAATCGGATGGCCAGATATTTTTTCGTGTCTCTTTCTGGACGAGGGAAGGGAGAATGAATATGCTGTCCTACCCCCTTCCACAGTTAACTGGAAAGAAGCCCCAAGGACAGCAGTGAATCTTCAAAGTAGAGCTGCAAATGTCTGGGTTGTAAGCCTCCTAGCTGCTGCAAGCAACCCTCCCTCTTGCATGCCACTTCTGTCCCCTTACTCACGCTGCTCATCCCTTCCTGCCTTGCCGAGCTCGTATGTCTCCCTGTAGGTCTGTCTGTGCTTGGCACTCCTTTCAAAGGGCAGAATGAGGAGTCATGATGTGAAAGGGGGGGTCGTTGCTGGGGACTCGCATGGAATCAATCGCTTCTGCACTGCTGCACTCACTTGAATAACAGCAGAGTGAGCTTTTTTGTTTATATCAATGAAATGAAAAGGGAGGGTTGAAAATTGACAGCCTTCAGCATATTGCTGATAGCAGGTGGGATGTGAACATCAGGGCAGTGTGAATGACAACTCC